>NC_086068.1:41608283-44008283 GCF_947568885.1 Cydia strobilella | reverse complement strand
ACATTATTAAAGCGATAGTCGTCCGAATGGTTGCGCTCGAGTAAAAAAAATAGATTTCATTTTATTTTAAAAAGGCAACAGAAAATATCTCGGCCATCATGATTAGGGTCCTTATAACATTTAAAACCTTCGCGCTTTGAACAAATATTAAATCAGATTTATAATCGGGTCTATCGCGCATTTATTTTGGGGTCCTTGTTAATGACCCAAGGGTTTTAGATTTCAACTCGGGACAACTAGCTTTGTATGCCAAATTAGTGCGTGTGTGCTGCCTCGTCATAATAACAAATTGGCGTTACTTGTCGGTTTTATCAATCTGTGTATACGAATTTTGTTAATGCTTAACACTGATCACTTGTATTTTATGATACATATTCGTCGTTTGTGTGTCAGTGTGAGTACTGAAACGGAGTGTATGATTGTGTGCCAGGAGTGTATCTGGTCCCCGTATGAAGAATTTAGCCCGTCGCTCGCCCACGACCGACGGCACGTCGGGGTCGGCCGGCGCGGCCGGCGGCGGTGGCGGTGGCAGCAGCAATACTAGTGCACGGTAATTACATTTACAGTACATATGGTGCTACTTTCTCGCACTAGTGCGAAAAAGAGCACTTTTCGTGCATATGTCGAAAGTTTAAAGGGCCATATGTACTGTAAAACGTTGTTCGATATACGTGCGAATAGGTAATTCGCAACTCGTGTCGATTTAAAACACTCCCTGCGGTCGTGTTTTAATTTATCGCCACTCGTTTCGAATTTCCTCTTTTCCGCACTTGTATCGTAAATAACTATTTCACCTCGGCAGCTCGAACAAGCCTGTACAATGTAGCTTTTTAATTTAGTGAAGGCCATGAACTTCATACTTTTATTACATTTTTTTTATGGTACGGTACGGTCCGGTCCGGTCCGGTCCGGTCCGGTCTCGTCTCGTCTCGTCTCGTCTCGTATCGTATCGTATCTTATCGTATCGTACATATTATAATACTTTTTTTTTCTGTTTATAATATATTATATTTATCTATTTTTTCGAAATACATTTTAACCTTTAATATGTTCTCACTACTGAGGTGAAAAATTATGTGTGCAACACGAGAGCAAAGTTATTTTACATCTCGTGTTTTTGAGTCCCTCGCTACGCTCAAGATTCTACCTTAGAATCACTCGCTTCGCTCGTGATTCAATTAAAGAATCTTTCGCTTTCTCGGGACTCAAAATAAACACTCGCAAGAAAAACCAACTTTCCTCTCTTGTTGCACAAATAACTATTCATCCATTTATAATATTTATAAATCAATCCTTTCGTAAGATACAAGTGGTACAATATTGTACAAGACTAAAACCAATTTCTACAGTCACTTTGTCACTTTTAACGTTTTTAAATGTTGTCAATAACAAATGTATCTCCAGTTATTCTATTTAAAAAAACCGGCAAGAAACACTAAAATTTGTTATAAACAATAATAATTATTCAAATATATTAATAAGTATATACAATAAATCGTATAAAAAATATTTTGTTTGATCTAGGGCTTAGTTATTAAATAAACAGGTACCTATCACATCCCAGAAAAATTGTCTCTTCGAAAATGTTCATGCAGAACATACGAGAGATTAATCCATCCTCTCATCATCCTTGTTTTCTCACCTATTTATATATATATATATATCGGTCATTGGTTCTTAGTTTCAAAGGAAATTAAGAACTAACGTCATCTGTCCGTTGAATGTTTTCATTTCTGTTACTTGTCGGTTTATTTAGATTTATGTGTTGTAAAATCATCACTTGTATTTTATGCGTTTGCACATTTTGATAGTCAGTGGTTGTTATTAATGTTGTTGTGTTGTGTGACAGAAGCGGGCCGGGGCCCCGCATGAAGAACCTGACGCGTCGGTCGCCGAGCGGGCCCGCGCCGCGCCCGCCGCCTTCTCGCGAGCCGCGACGCGCTCTCAGTGTCGATGCTAGACCATATTCACCACAGGTATGCTTCCATTTTATTATGTACTTTATTCATTCCCAGATCGCTTTATACTGCTTCTTGATGGTTGTAGTATTACGGGTAAGAATGTACCATCATACTTCTAATCGACCATCTCTTTTGGCTGCTTTGTAACTTGACTTTCAATATGTGAACAGGCCGCCCCAGGGACTGAAGGAGCAGGATACAGCGGCGACAGACAAGGACATAACGAACATCTCACCTTACACCAAGCACAGTTAGGCGAAAGACTTTACCCCAAAGTAAGTTTCAATCTGTATGTTTCAATGTATTAAATCTAGGTCCAATAATATGTAACCACTTTGGTTGTTTAATGCAACCCGTCCATAGTGTCTTCTTAATAATGTATCGATGAGTTTAAACAGGTGCACTCATTACACCCATCTTTCGCGGGTAAAATAACTGGCATGCTGCTAGAACTAACGCCGGCGCAGCTACTCGTGCTGCTGGCGAGCGAGGACGCGCTGCAGCAGAAAGTGCGCGAGGCCATGGACCTCATCGTCATGCATCCCTCTGAAGCGATACTGGGTGAGCATCTATATCATCTTTAACACAATAATGCCACATCACATGAAAACATTAAATCTGGATACAACAATTTATTATTTTTTTACATAAATTTTTATACATCGGGTTTTTCGGTGCGGGAATGTTTGACATTAGCCGAAGAGTAGTTATTGACTTAAAAACAGAATGTACTCTAGCAGGTTTCTGCTTATTAAATAATTAATAACACAAAAGATTAAATATTTTTTACAAATATTTTAACAAACTGCTACCAAATGACTCAACTATTTTCTTCACCACATCAGCGATAGAAAAATACTAATTGTAAAACATTATTAACATTACAAATCAAATCCAAATGAACATTTTTTAATACGTATCATTCAAAATCATCATTCAAAAGTCAATTTTATACGCCGACATCAAAAATTATCATTTTTTTTTGGATCAAACTACTTCGCCACTCTTCTGGATAAGATGCAACTTTCTCTGCCGTTTTGGAAAGATAAGGAGGGTCTTTACGAGCTAGTGTGGTGAAAATAAAATTGTATCGTTGTGTGTATACAATCCGCAGAGAGGTCGTTATTCATTAGGCATAATATGATGTTTTCTCAGACTAACCTGTCTGATTATCTCTACTCTTACTAAAGTAATGTATGTTTATTTTTGAGATTTAACGTGATGCACTTCCGTGGCTTATCTTGGCTGTATGGGGAATTCCTTGACGCTTTTCCTTGCTCAAATAACATAGGTCCTGGTCTCGTTAGTTTTAAATGTTTAGTCGGTCCATTGAATTATTTAGAATGGCACCCGCGTATTAACTCATGCAGTTTAAAATGTGACTTCACATAGTCGTTTTGGGTGCAGATCTGGACGTTTTCTCACTGTCGGAACGAAGCGCCGCGGCGGCGGGCTCCGGGTCCGGCGGCGGTGGCGGTGGCGGTGGCGGTGGCGGTGGCGCGGGCGGTCCGGGGGGCGCAGGCGGCGCGGGCCCGCCCATCGCGGCTCCGCCGCCACCCGACGACGCCGCCCCTCTGTTCTACTCGCCAGGCAAGCGCGGCTACTACTCGCCCAGACAAGGACGTGCGACCCCTGAACGGATTAATGCTTTTAGGAATGTTGGCAGGTTAGAATCATACCATGTTTCATATTGTTTTGTTTTGTTACTTAGTTAGTTTTAAATTGGGAATTGCTTGTTACATTAAAAGAAACATCTCATGTGTGCTTATTTTAATTACAGAATCATCGGCCTGTGTCTGCTACAAAATGAATTATGCCCTATGTTCCTCAATCGACATGTACTGAAATATATTCTTGGTCGACCAGTTCGGTTTCATGACTTGGCGTTTTTTGACCCCGTCGTGTACGAAAGCCTGAGGCAACTCGTGGTCGACGCTGAAACTGGCGATTCACATTCATTATTCGCTGCTCTAGATCTCAACTTTAGGTAATTATAATCATATATTTATTTATTTTACACTTAGTTTTCTAATATTATATGATTGGCTTTTGTCACCTTAGTAGTGATTATATTTCGTTCGTTTCATTCTTCAGATATTACATTTACCAGGTAGTCCTTTAAACCTACAGGCGACTTTTGCACTATATTAAGAGAGTCAATTGACTATTGAACTGATTTTTAGTTCATTCATTCATTTCCCTACCCTTCCCGTTCGTTCCACCCTCATAGTTGCTCATTCTTTTTTCGTGCACGGCGACGAGCGCACGCGCCCTTTAGCTCCTCGGCTACGACATTATTACCTACAGAAATGTCGAAGCGCACAGCTAAAGACAAGTTAAATTTTTTACCGTGAAAACATTAAACGTTTTGAAGATCATAAAAGACGATACCGGATAATTTATGATTCGTCTTCATCGGAAGATGAAGGTAAGTTCTTTGTTTTATTATTTGGTGTTGAGAAGTGATTAAAATGAGCCGACATAGGGATTGACTGCGAGTCTCTAACTATGATCATATAACCAGCGGGGTTGACCGCGAGTCTCCAATGATGTAAACAAGCAGAACAATGCGCGCAGTCTTCAGTAGATGCGCGTTACTCTGCGACACCAATATTTTCTCAACCTACCCCTAAAATGTAATAATCATTTCTTGTTTGTTTTAGAGATTGTAATGGAACAAAATCTAGATGGTTCCATACCGGCTCCTGATCCTATTATACAGGAACCACAACTAAACATCGATCCCGTAATACCGGAACATAATAGTGATGTGCCGATGCCGGACCATAATAACGGGGTTCCTGTACCTGAAAATCAGGCAGATTTGCCCATGTCGTCAGCTCAATCCGAGCTCGACCCGGATATGCTGCTGGCTCTCGGGGAATCGACCGAGGATACCCCCGAGTATGGCGAAAAAATCCACGATAATTTATCGAAACTTTGGTTACCGTTACTCAAAAAAGGTATAACGAATGAAGCCAAGGATAAAATCCAAAAAGGCTATTTGGTTCCCGACAACTGTCGATTGTTACAAGCACCAAAATTAAACGTGGAGATTTCAGCAGCCGTACCCGATATGGTCCGGAACCGAGACAAAAATCTGACTGCAACGCAGCAACAACTCGGCCACGGGATCGCTGCCGTCAACAGGGCCATGGATATTAAATGGGTCGATGCCAACGGAATCGAAGCTATGAATCACCTCAGCAACGGCTGCCGTATTCTTGTGACCTCCATGCGTCATCTACTCAGAGCCGCATAAAACTCATCACACCTAGTCTCGATAAGACGTTCTTGCAAGTTATTCAAGACACAGAACGTGATGATACCCTGGTTGGTAATAAATTGTCCGAAAACATTAAGGCAGCTAAGACCATTGAAAAACAAGGTCTCCAACTCAAGGAAACGTCCCCAAAGAAACCTGCGCCTGCACAGCCGTCGACAAGTCGAGCTTCGTACTCGGGAAACTGGTCAGCGCCCCCTCGTTATGCGTCGAACAGGGGAGGGGGGGGGGGGGGTGCTCGCAGGCAGACGAATTACACCAGGCGGACGTTTCCAGTTCCACAGCCGGCCAAAGACATCCCCCGCGACACCGTAACGCAGGTACATGCCGGCCGATCATTTTTATTACTGTTGGCTAAAACTCAGTCCCATTTAACTCGGACGTAAAACAAATAGTTGTTCCATCAAACACGCTTGAACAAAGTGAAATAGCTGATATGAAATTAGCTATACAAAAGCTGTTAGATTTAGGAGCCATATACTGAGTGCCATAAAGTCAAAAACCAATACATATTTATAAGGTTTTTCTAACCCCAAAACCTAACGAAGGAAAGCGTTTAACCTAAATTTAAAAGGCGGCCTCAAAACTCATTCCTAAAAATGGTTTTTTAGCCACAATAGATTTGACAAAAGCATATCTGCTTATATCTATAAATATTAATGAAAAAAATGGTATCTAATTTGAGATCTCGAGGTCTCAAATTTGTCATCTATTTGGACGACATTCTGTGCATAGGAAATACCTTTCAACAATGTCTTATATAATGTTAAAGAAACCTTAAAGCTATTGCAATGTTTAGGATATGTTATAAATTACGATAAGGGTTCCTTACATCCAGAACAGACTTGTAAATTTTTAGGGTTTAACTTTCACACCCACAATTTTACCATTGCCTTACCTGAGGATAAACGAAATAAAATCGCACAATTGGTTCGTAAATTTCTAGGCCTGTCTAAATGTACCATCTCGAATGGTAGTTTTCACAACTCATCGGAGTTTTAGTGTCGGCCTGTTCCGCTGTAAAATACGGTTGGGTTTATACAAAAACCTTAAAAAGGCTAAAATATTTCGAGTTAGAAAATAACGATAATTTTGACGCCAAAATGAAACCTTCTAGTTTCATATTAGACGATCTTAACTGGTGGTTAAACAATGATTATACTCGTACATCAAACAATTACATGAGATATCCCAGTTTTCAACTCGAAATTTACAGTGACACATCCAACTCAGGTTGGAGTGCCGTTTGTGGGAAAAATAAGGTTAACGGCACGTGGAAATCTTCGGAACGGGATTCTTCCTGCAGCCAACCTGTCAGACCCACACGTATTGGCTCGCCTTCCCTGTGGGTTAAGACAGCGAAGCCTAGAGGGTAATGCAGGTGCTGGGCATCCCTGCGTTTCCTTAATTCCGTCCCAGGCGGTGTAATGTCCGTGGAGAGGTCACTTCACCCACGTCAGCTTCACTGCGTGGACAACAACACGGAAGGTGGCAGTCACCAGTTATAAGTCCTGCACAAATGGGCGTGAGTGCGGACGCTAGGGGTCACTTTCGACAGTGGGAGGGTCCATCGTAGGCCCACCGCCCGCTTTAATCTGGGCAGCCCCCGGACAGTAAGGTACCAATCCGTCCCGTTACCGGTTTGTTCCTTTGAGGTGTAGGGAGCACTAGCTTTACACTAGATGACTGGTATCGTTAACTTACACACCTGGTCCAAATAAGCCGTTAAGGAATATACCTCGCCAATCCATGCGCATTGCAACATGGAATGTCCGGACCATGAGGACAGGCCTCCCGGACACCTGTGGAGGTTCCGGTTGCGCACAAGATCTGCGTAAAACTGCTGTGATCGATGCAGAATTGAGCAGGCTTAAGATTTCAGTTTGCGCCCTACAAGAGACTAGGTTACCCGACGAAGGCTCATTGCGGGAGTCCTCTTTTACGTTCTTTTGGAAGGGAAAAGACTCCGCTGATGTTCGCGAATACGGTGTTGGCTTTGCGGTCCGAAACAATACGCTTAGCGCCATTGAGACCCCGCGCGGCGTTTCGGAGCGTATAATGGTCTTAAGACTAAATAGCAACAGCGGATACGTTACTTTGGTTGCTGCTTAAATAGATTGACGCGCCGATATGAATGGTCAGTTCAACTCTATACACAGTGCGCGTAATGTATAATGCCAATTGCAATAGTGTCATCACAGTTGGTTGTTTGCCAAGCCATGCTTTGTTATCCCGCTCGCACTCGCACTCAGTGATCGCGCGCTCTCGCTCTGCGATTCTTTCGGCTATCTTCGGAAGACTTCGGGTCGGGCCGCTCGGCCGATTGCGTTTAAGTTGTCGCAAATTTCACTAATATTCTTACGAATATGATTTTCTGCATCTGCAATAAATTTAAAACTCTAGTGCGTCCGCGTAGAGCTTATAATGTTTTCTTATAGTACGAGAAGGATGCGGCTAAATCAAGTAATTTGTTTGAGATTTTGAATGTGACGAAAACAAAAGCGTTTTTTTAATATTGTTATGAAATGTTTGGTTGACTTTCGCGGTTCGCGGCAAACTAAGTACGAGTACAGAACAAGTATGTTTATCCTTTAATTTAATTGTGAATTAGTGCGTACCGTACCGAGACTGAGTATAGAAATTAGATTTGTGTATATATAGGCTGTTTGAACTAAATTATAAATATACTTAAATGAAATTGTAAATAATAGTAAAATAATTATAGAAGTTTGCCAGTCCTAAGCCTGGAGTTCCATTTTATTTTGGTAAAGTATGAAGGGAAATCAATTTGAATGCAGGTATGGTATATCTACCTGCAAAACTTACATACATAATTAATTACATACCTGTATCAGTGTCATATCAATTTTATGCAAATAATAATAAATTATGCATATTTTATGATTTATAAGAATTAACAAAAAATCTTTCACATAGCGGTGACAAAACGCAATGCGTAATAAATTAAATAAATCTATCGGCGATACGGATTACGGATAGGTACGAGACGCGCTAGTCACTAGAGTGCTGTAATGCGCTGCGTAATGTAGATGCTGTAATTTGACCATCACGCGCGCGCCGGAGCGCTGTTTCACGTTCGGGTCATGTTTCGAGTGATGAGTGATGTGATATCTCAGTGTACTATTACGTTTTCGAAAAAGTGATGTGATATAGCATTACTTTTTGGAGCACTGTTTCGCGCATGTCTACTGCTTATGCTCCGACTTTTAAATCTTCTGATGAGTCAAAAGACGCATTTTATAGCCAACTGGCCGAGACAGTGAAAACTGTTTCCGGTGGGGATCGCCTTTATATCTTAGGAGACTTCAACGCCCGTGTAGGTCAGAATCACTCCACATGGACTGGATGTATTGGTTACCATGCAATTGGCAATATTAACGAAAATGGCCAACGCTTACTAGAGTTTTGCTCTGATTACCAACTATGTGTAACCAACACATACTTTAAGGGCAAGGTGTCCCGAAAAGTCTCCGGGTCATAATGAGCAACTATGAGGGTGGAACGAACAGGAAGGGTAGGGAAATTAATGAATGAACTAAAAATCAGTTCAATAGTCAATTGACTGTCTCTTAATATTGTGCAAAAGTCGCCTGTAGGTTTAAAGGACTACCTGGTAAATGTAATATCTTCGAATGAAACGACTCATATAATAGTGATCGAACTTCGCTCGAGAAGTTCGTTTGATCATCTACTAGTGACCTTAAGCTAGGTACGATATTTAGTTTGGGTAATGTTTGTGCCAGCTTGGAAATGTGCGAAGAGGAGGGAGGCGGGTGCGTGGAGCTGGTGGCGGGCGGGCGTGAGCTCGAGGTCACTGCCCTCAACGTGTACGACTATGTGCGCAAGTACGCGCAACACCGCATGCTGCTCTCGCAGGAGAAAGCACTCGAGGTATAATACAAGCTGTTTATTAACACCCTACCTACCCTACAATACATACCCACTATCTATTTGTTCATTTATTCTATTTTCCCATAATGATTAAATTATTACCGCAAATCACAATAACAAACGAAATGCCACGCCGCCAAAAGATATCAATAATTTCGAGTATCAATCAAAGTCCGTAATCCACAATACTTCCCAAGTGCATTTTGATAAAATTTAAACAACACCACTTTTGGCTTATGCATGTGGATGTGGAGGCAATTCTAGTAAGGATCTTCTCGTCCAGATAACAATGTGAGTGTACACTTTAGGCAATACGAGTGGGCGTCCTGGACGTTCTGCCCGAGTCTGCATTGGAAGGCTTGACGGCAGAGGACCTACGACTGCTGCTGAACGGGGTCGGCGACATCAACGTGGCGGCGCTGGTCTCCTACACCAGCTTCAACGACGAAAGCGGCGAGCCCCCGGAGCGGCTGGCGCGCTTTAAACGCTGGCTCTGGGCTATCGTCGACAAAATGACGCATCTTGAACGACAAGACCTGGTCAGTGTGATCATTACAAATGATTTGCTTTCAAGTTCCCTTACAACAACAACAACTCACTCGCGAACACTCACAATATCTATTCTGCTGACCCGTGTTTCAACAGTTTAATTGTGACGTGACACTACAGGCGAGTGACGTCACTGCTTAGCATTTCAAATCAATAGGGACCGTGCGCGTTGGAGAGTCTGCCATCTTGTGTCCTGAATCGGAAACATAAACATGTACATTGCCAAAGCGGTAGATGTTCACGTATGTTTTCTTGTACAGTCAAGTGTAAAAATATGGGTATGGGTGGGTTCTCGATATTACTGCAATGTTCTGCCACCAGAGTGCAGCACTAGCCTTTTTAGTAAACCATAGAGTAATTTATAGATACTGTACCTTTAACCGATTTTTGACAAGTTTTCAGAGATAATAAAATATGACATTGATGTAACAAGGCGGTTTGTTTACAGAGGACCTACCGGGAAACGCGAATCCGAAATTTCGCGTAATATTCCCTATTCGCTGGCAATAGAGCTATGGGACATATTTTTGAGTATGATTTTTACACATGACTGTACATAGTAGGTTCTGCCATCTTGTGGGCTACACCGGAAGCATAAACTTCACATATACGCTTTGCGCCAAAAATCTGAAGGCTCCTATGCTGCTCCCTATAGATCATGCACGCTCCCTATCTGAATAATGGCAAAGATAGATATAACTCCGTAATAGATGGATACAGTCTAAGGAAAAAACGTGCCTCGAAAAATCACGAAAATTTGATTCTCGATCAGATGGCGCCACTAGTTTTGGCCTACTCTCGTATCGAGGGCGTTGACGGTTTCGTTTGTTATTTATAATTTTAACGCATATCAGTGAAAGAACATGGGTCAAAATCATATAAAAATAATTAATGCAAATAAAAAAGACATTTATCCATATTTAAATACATTTTAACGTATTTTTATAAATCTTCATTTTTAGTTTTAAAGTGTGTCGATAGATGGCAGTGAATTTACAGTGGTTACAAAATTTACTATGACAGTACCGCTCTATCTTATTATATCCTCTTTAATAATGGCTATCGTTTTGACAGTTTGAAAAAAGAAGCTGATTGACTTGACAGTGAACATTCCTATTTCTTTTATCATCGGATATACGGGGAGATCCTTTACATACATTTTTTTAATTTCAACCAGGGATGTTGCGAATATTCGCATCCGCAACCGCGGAACTTCCGCATTATTTTCAACATCCGCATCCGCATAAAATCGATGCGAAGCTTAATGCGGATGCCGATGTGGAAGGTATAACAGGTAGGTACAGGAGCAACTACCCCCACCACTTTCGCGCTTGTCTTCTCATATATTTGTATTCAGGACATCATACTGATACCAAATATACCCATGTCCGAGACGACATGAGCGAAAAGTAACCTAAAGCCTGTTCGGCCACTCTACTAATAGGAATCTCGTTTCGTTTTTGTGATTCGTCGATCGAGCAATTTAGCCTATGACGGACAGCGACAAGAAGTGAATAATTTGTGAGCGTCAGGATGGCGGGTGGACCTCTGCGATTTCAACGAAATATTTATAAACATATTGTACCTTCAGTGTACCTCAGTGGTACCTTTAATAAAAACCAGTGTGCCTCTCTACAAAACGAAATATTTAACAAAAGCGGTCCTTTTTTGTTAAATATCTACTCTTAGGTATATATATAATTATATAATTTTTAATGAAAGTTTACGGAGGTATACTGAAGGTACACTATAAATACATACATTTCTACATTTGCTACATTTGTCACCCTCTTTTCACTTTCTCCTCTCATCTACTCAAAGGTTAACTGGAAGAGATCCCTCATAGGGATAAGTTCGCCTTTGTACATCTTATTATTTGTACCATGTAATTTTTAATGTGTATATTTGTACAATAAAGAGTTTACTACTACTACTACTACTACTACATTTCGCGTGAAATAATGCAAGATTTCATAGGTCCACCCGCCAACCTGACGTCAGGATGGCGGGTGGACCTTTTTTGTTAAATATCTCGTTTTATAGAGGTACACTGGTTTTTATAAAAGGTACACTGAGGTGTACACTGAAGGTACAATATGTTTGTAAATATTTCGTTGAAATCGCAGAGGTCCACCCGCCATCCTAACGCTCACAATAATTTAAACTTTAGTATAGTAATGCGATTGTGGGGCACCTATATTCTTGTTCAAATACTGTTTCATTTTTCTTTTTAACTAAAAACTACTAGTGTAATATTTGCCGTTTTTAGGGTTCCGTACCTCAAAAGGAAAAAACGGAACCCTTATAGGATCACTCGTGCGTCTGTCTGTCTGTCTGTCCGTCTGTCACAGCCTATTTTCCCTGAAACTACTAGACCAATTAAGTTGAAATTTGGTACACATATGGAAGTTTGTGACCCAAAGACGGACATGTAACGTAAACAAATGAATTTTAAATATGGGGGCCATTTTTGAGGGGTAAATGAGAAAATCTAAATAAATAAAGTTTTTTTTTTAAACTATATCGTGTTACATATCAAATGAAAGAGCATGCTGTGAGAATCTGAAATATATATTTTTTTGTAATTTTAAAATAAATAGTTTAGAAGTTATTTAAGAAAGCCAAAAAAATTACCATTTCCCTCTTTATCTCCGAAACTACTGGGTCAAAAATTTTGAAAAAAATACACAAAATAGTTATTTACCTATAGATCACAGGAAAACCTATTAGAAATGTTCAGTCAAGCGTGAGTCGAACTTAATTATTTAGTTTTTGATCCGACCCCTACGGATTTTTAAAAAACATTTCATTCACGTTTCACATAAAAAATATATTGTTAAAAATTGTGTAATGTGCGGAACCCTTGGAAAGCGAGTCCGACTCGCACTTGGCGGTTTTATGTGCCTAATCTCGACATCCGCATCCGCGGATGTAAAAAATCGGCATCCGCAACATCCCTGGTTTAAACTTCCTCCTTCGGTATTTCTTATCAGTTGTCAGAGCAATAGGTGTAGTTAGTTGTGGTATTAAATAAGGCTAAGGCTAAATGGGTTCGTTTGTATGTGTTGCGGTGTAGGTGTACTTCTGGACTGGGTCCCCCGCGCTGCCGGCGAGCGAGGAGGGCTTCCAGCCTATGCCGTCGGTGACGATCCGGCCGGCCGACGACGCGCACCTGCCCACCGCCAACACCTGCATCTCGCGCCTCTACATACCGCTCTATTCCTCCCGACACGTGCTCAAGCACAAACTGTTACTCGCTATCAAAACGAAAAACTTTGGTTTCGTCTGAACAAACATGCCATGCTCTTTTTATTATATAAATTTCGTTTAGCTCTAAACTCAATCTTCCAGGACTGTCATATTCCCTATTCGATTTTGATTAACTTATCACTGAGATCCCTAAGAAACTAGTACCTAGTCAATGATAGGAAAACTTCTAAAATTAATACATACATACAATTATTCATGATTTACCACCATTTTATAGTGCGTTTTTTTAGCATTAGACAAAAGGTAAACAATCTTGACGTGTCTTTCTATTGAAAAATATCGAAAAAATTAGCTTATATTACTTATGAAAGCAAAATAATGTAAAATATCGTATATGATTTATAATTGTAACATATTTGAGATCGCTTCCTATCTTTCTAATGCTAAAAAAACGAACTCTAGAAAATATCAAACTGATTTACTAACAATGTTTCGACGGACATCCTTTTAACTGTTTTACAAATTGAATGATTAGAATAGGCTATTTGACTAATTTTTGAAAATGGTTTTAATTTATTGTTTATGACTTAATAATTACACTACATTGATATTTCCGTGAAATTTCCTATATTAAATATATAAAAAAAAAACAATGTTAAAGTTTTTATTTTGAACGCGCCTTAAACGCTGTTTTTGCAAAGGGGCTAATCACGTGACACGTGTGACGTCACACGCGAGTAAACTCAGTCAATGACCTTAGTAAATGTTATGGTTTATGTGCATTGAATTGATAATTTCACTGTAAAATGGTATATAAATGGTGTATAGTGCCGCAATGTTTAAGTACGACTATAAAAAATCCAGATAAATTGTTTGTTTCCGTTCCAACGAATCCCAAAAAAAGAAAAATGTGGTTAAAACTAGCGCGAAGAGACCCAAAGAGCATTTAAGCGCATATAAATGTTTTTATGTGTGAAGACCACTTCGATGTAAGTAATATTTAACTGTAAATAAATATGGTAATTAAAGCAGCGGATTTTGTTATTTAACGAAACAAGATCTAGGTATTTAATGTATTACTACATAACCTAATAACATAGCTCTTTCAGCATTAGTAGGTAGTTAGTAGCATACTTTTTCTTTCAAACTAAAGTGCAGTATGGAGATATTATTCTCGTCATCGTAATCTATATATATATATCGTCGTCGTATTCGTATCATCGAAATCGAAATGTTTTTACATTTCTAAGTTCCGCAGCATAGTAATCCGGATTATCTTTAAAGAAAAGTGTAACCATTAATGCGTCTGTCTGGTAGGTTGCGCTATCAGCTTTCACATATTTCGGCTCCATTTTGAGATTCTTATGAATATTGTGCTACTAGATATACGGATAGATCGGAATATATCAGAAAACTGTGAAACAATAACTAAAATTAACTAAATACAAATAAAACAGTTAAAACACTCAAGGCAAGCAAGAATTTTTACCCGCGTGTGACGTCATCCGAGCGTTGACCAATCACAGAGCGTTCACGTCCCTGATGAAATTTCAAAAAATATTAAATTTTCTTTCGTTTATTTTCCAAAAAATAAACATAATTTACATTCAAATATAGTGAAATATACTTTATTATCTTTCAGGATGACAGCAATTCGTTATATATTTTTGATGTTGTCAAATACCCTATTGTGATGTCGTACCATAGACAAGTCTCTATTGGGTAAACCTTACATTAATTCTTAACAGTAATATTTTACTTACACAGTCACTCATGGAATTACTATTTGGGAGAGGAAATTAATTTCGAGAATCATAGTACATACTAATGTATTTTTGCAGTTGATATTAAATATTATTTTATTTTCAGATATTATGTGTTATCAATGCACACACTGGCTTTATAAGTATAACTTTGCTATACACCTATAAGTCTTATAACTTACTGAGACACAGATATTTCCTGTCCCATTATGGCTTATTGTTTATAAGTAATATTAAGTAAGAAGTAATATAAAAGACTGAACCGCCAATTTTTTTAACGTCAGTGGTTGTCAACAATTTAATTCCGTGTTTAACACGTTAACTGCCCCAATTTGAATTGTTAACCTTACGGCTTTGTAACGGAGGTTTCCCGTGACCCACATAAGGGGCACGGATCGTGAACGTGTTAAACAATCTGTACATGAACGTGCACCAGTTCTTTTTTTTAAACCGCATTAATTGCACTAGTTTAAATCCATAAAAAGTAATCCTTAGTTCATGTTTATTTTTGCCAAAGTAGAAAACCTAGGTGATAGCAATAGCAATAATTGTCAGAAATTCATTAAGAAGGTTTCTATTTTGAATTGACGCAAGGTTACCTATATAGATATGGCTCGATTGTAAGTGATCAAGACAGTAATATTTTGTTTATTTATACAAATCTTTGTCAGAAAATACCCAGGCAGGCAGGTAATCGACTACCATATAAATTACACACGAGACTCGTACTTTACCCGCGATTGTTGATAATGGTGAGTTTGCATAGTATTGTGAGATATAATATAAATTTCAACTTGTATTATTTTAAATTTCAAAAATGTAAGCTTCATTTTTTTTAGATGTTTGTCGTGTAGTGGCGAAGATAATTAGTATTTTGTTAAAGGGCATTCACAAACATCTTACACCTAGGCCTCTCATGTCGCATGCAGAACAAAATTTGAGGGATTTTTTTTTTACCTATACCAAAGAGTTATTGTTTTATAAGACATTAGCACAATCGGATTAGGACTAACCTCGAAATCTCTGGAACAGTCCTGAAATATGGTATGTATGTTATAAAATGTCTCTTTTTCATGTCCACACTATTTCACATTTGGGGACCTCTAATCATTTGATTTAGCTTTATTTTAGTTTAACCACAGATTGCAATTATAAGTGCCTAACTCCGATTCATACTATTAATACGTTTAACATCCGACTGTCTTAAAGGTTTTGTATTTATAAAAATGTGTCCTAGTCATTTAACTTCATCGAGGCTTTTATAAGTAATGTCGCTGAATGAAAACCCATATCAGTTTATAAAGCACTAGGTTAAAATAAATCATCTTAACAGCACTAGGAGCCAAGTTAATTTGAACTAAGATCTACATGTTTTTTTTTCTTTTAAATAATATATCGTCTTATCAGTATGATTTCATATTCGGCGTCCTCTCAAGGCGGCTGTATTGATTTTTATTTAATAAAACAAGAGTAAACAGATTGTGAAGGGAAAGAGCAAGCTACCAATACGTCATTTGAAAAAATCTGTCCACTATCCTAGGCTACAGGGTGTACTGCATTATCAGTACTTAAACCCATTAGCTTACTTTCTGGTTAAGTCGCAGTCGAGTAAAATGTTGATATTGGGGTTGATCATGTACAAATGTATACACAAAAGTAGAATTCATATTCCTCTAAGTTTCCTAATAAGAGAGTGTCCCCTGGAAAAGTATAAGCAGGCCTATGGAACTCCGCGCGAGCGAGATTTCAAGGTTAGTCCTAAACCGATTGTGCTACATGTAAAGGCTAAAAAGTTAAAACTTGCCCCCTAGTTTGACTTGAAATAGAGAGCGCTGTACTGCGATATATGTTTTGTGGTCACTGGATTGTCAAACATCAACTTTGAGCAACCAGTTACCGCATAATGCACGGAGCCGTACAGCGCCTTCCACATCAGGTGACAAAATCCAAAGGACGAATTCTTAAATTTTACATATCCTATACAATCAACGACCTATACGCATACGCCCTATCATTTTCATTGAGACTTATCCATTTAAAGTACTAGAGTATATGTGGCTTTCCATTGTGGCTTCTATAAGAGAAGGGTCCTTATGCACATAAAGCATATGGACCCTATAGGCTTGGAACGCCACATATTACCTTAACTATAGCTTCAAGAATCATTCTGATGAAAGTGTCGTAATTCAAGGTGATATTTCCTTTGCCTCAACTATTTGTTTTACGTATTATCTACTTAATTACTTACGTAATATCCAGTATTATATAAGATTTATTAAAATACTGCGCCCTAACTTTATAAATGGATGTAAGATTTGCTATTTAAATTGTGATAAAGAATGTATTGCCACTTTCCACCAACGCTCAATTTTATGAACCTGTATGTACCAAGCGGATTGGCGTGTGTAGTTTATCTTGGGTAACCTCGGTATCGTTTGAAATCTACATTTTTGATAAAAATAATAAAATAACTCTGCTCGCACATTTAAAACTAAAGATTGAGCCTGGTGAAAATATTTAGTAAATTGAAAGTGATCTGTTGTAGTGTAGTTATATTGATTTGATAAGATTTTTTAGTCTTGACGCGGCCCAGTAAGTCTAAAAGGACGGCATTTATATTTTCGACTTAAGGCCTTTAGTTTTAAATGAGCATTGCATTAGGACAACAATTTGGCTATATGCAATCGACATTAAGTTAAGTGATTGAAGGGTGAACGGATGCAACTACTTTTATATTAATATTACATCATTTTGTTGTGACCAACGAACGGTATATGCGTTCTTTTTTATGCTTTAGCGATAATCGGTGATAAACAACCCTTATGGTTTATTTATTATCGACAAAAAATATTCAGATATACTTTTACTGTTTATATATAGCTTTGTTATATAGGTGGAAATATAAGATAATAGAGAGAAGTAGAAGTTACAATTTGCGCCGGCTTACATTGGTGTCATTATCGTAAATGATGATAATTTTGATCCAGCATCAATGTTTTGCTCCTCTAATAATCTTAAAATTTCCTTCGATTAGGTGTAGTGTTATTCATAATAAACAATCTCAACCTGATATAATGTGTATAATTTACTTAAATTAAACCTTTTTCTTTAACCTTTATCCAGGCATATTACGAGTTATCGACCACATACGCGCCAACGACTGTATAATAGTAGATTGTGTTACAACCAGAGATGGGCAAAATGTAATCGACTAACGATTAACGACTAAGATTACAAGAATTAATTGCGACTGACGATTGAAAACGACGATTGATCAATCTTAGTTGTATAGAGTGCAACTAATTTAGTTGCAACTAAATTAGTTGCCGATTGATTTCGGACAACTAAATTTTGTAATCGACTAATTAGTTAGACTATTTTCTCGCGACTAATGTTAGAAGCAAATTGAATAGAATACCTCGGTATGGCTATGTTGACAGACTGATTAGGACATCTTAACGGATGTTTAAAAATAAAATAGTCATGTATTACTTACGATATTTTGACCGTTTCTAAGGAGTGAGATCTGTTCTCACTATTATTTTGCTACTAACTAACTATTTTGCTACTAAAGTAAGTTTAATGACCACACGTTGAAAACAAAATAGACCGCGTAGATAATGAACAACATGCAGATGTGTCATTCAATAGAACGTGTTATTTTTAGAAGATGCGTCGGCACTTGCACCAAAATGCAACAAACAACTTCCAGTTCCAGGTAAGTAGGATTATCCCATTGTTTTGTCACCGCGTGACACTAAAAAGAGTTTTACTATTGTCAGAGACAGCTAAATATTGATAGTTTCTATGTCTAAGATTTACTCAGTATCGTATAATTCAAAGTATTAATAATGCACCAACCTACTTTATTGTTTGCGATTTGTAAACAATGCAGTTTTTCGCTATTTGTCGTTATTACCAATATATCGTTATAATAATATTATGGCATTATTTGCATTGTCATTCAAGCATTTCAAATTAAACGTGTAAACATAATTTTAGCTCAATCGGATGAAGATATCTGCTTCAAAATGTAAGCGAATCCTTTTGAACCGTCTTTTTTTATGCGATTTACCACTAATTATTATTAAAATAATGTAAAATAATTAATAAGTTTCGTTTTACCAATCATTGGCGCGGCTCGATTTGCGAGTATTGGAACGGCCATTCGAACGTCATCGAAGAAAAAAAAAAAAGAAGAGAGAGAGGTTAGAATGGGCGGACAGAAAATGTGGGACGTCATTTTAGATAGCGATCAAGAAAAGACAATTATATGTTAATTATTATTGAATATTATAGTAAACACATTTATAAAATCAAGACGGTGTTTGCATTAAGGCCAAATACGGCTGTTCCAGAGGATTAACCCTACAAATCCGAAGTGGTAACAGTAAGTCGCGCTCACAGGTGAGTTTTAGATATATTTATATTAAACCAAGATATATCCAAAGAGAACTGCATATTTCGTTAATTGT
The DNA here is from genome assembly GCF_947568885.1 of Cydia strobilella. Taxonomy (NCBI): domain Eukaryota; kingdom Metazoa; phylum Arthropoda; class Insecta; order Lepidoptera; family Tortricidae; genus Cydia; species Cydia strobilella. Next base: position 43,989,130 of record NC_086068.1, on the reverse strand, counting down.
GTTTTGTGAGGAATATTACCAAGATACTATTAATGATAATTCAGCACATACTTTGTATAAATACGGGACTTAACATCTTGTTTCACAAACAAACGTTTTGCGTTTGATCGCAAAATACTGTCCAGGGTAGCTTGACCTGCTGGAGATACATAAAACTGTTTCCGTACGAAGGTAGGAAATACTGGTCAGCTATAATGCTACGGTTGTTATGTGTTTATAAGTACTGCTGCACTGAGTGAAGACAAGAGTGAATTACTTCTGCATTCAGGAGCCAAATTTAGACTAAGTATATAACTATAAGGGTCTGACCATTACTTGCATGAAATGCATTCATTATTGGTAATTTCCTCACAACAGAATTATATTTTATTACATGTCTGTTATTACGAGTCGTTGCATGTAAATTTGCACTTTAAGTTTTATAACAGTAGTACTTATTTTTGCACTACTGTAGTGGATGTTTATGTAAGTATAATAGTTTTCAATGTGACAGAGTGTATAGAGGGTCATTTGGCAGGGTGAATGTTGTAGTCACAGTAAATTTAATTTGCTAACATCTTCCGGTATAGGATTAATGCTGGATGTGATGAATGGGAATATCGGTATATATATGTATGGATATTGATTTTTTTTGGAATGCTATATGACTTTGACCAAACATCATTAAACAACAAACATAAAGTTTGTTAGGTACTTACAACATAATGTGAAGCCCGTGTAAACTTAAACAGACCAGTCGCCACAAACAGACCTGTGTTCTTACATTGATATGTGTTGAATATCAAGTGATGTCGTTGACACCATCTACATGAGTATAGGGCAAAGGTGTGGGGCTATCTGTTCGGGCATAAATTTCTTTTGGTTCTTCGAAGACGGTTTTTCCTTAAACTTTATTTATCTTATATGGAGTTGCATATATTTTTGGTTGCTCAAAAGACTTTGTGGTTTTCATTTTAAATGCCGTCAGGAATGAACATGTCAATGAGAATTAATTATGTGGTGCATACCTAACCTATAACTTGCACCAAGCTGTCATATTAATTACTTGTACCTACAATCTACATATACAGTTTTAACTCAGTACAATGCGCTGGAATAATATTTGACGCTTGGTTATGTTACTTGTGGACTAAACGTTTACTTAGGCTGAAATAGTTATCTGCTTTTATGATTATTTTATGATACCTAGGTGTATATGAGATGATCCGTTGATGTGCAGTGGATATTGGATTGTATTGATACGTGTATTGATTAATATGTGTACTTATTTTATTGGTATTTCACTAAGCGAAGAAGACATACATTACATCATACAAAAAAAAAAAAAAAAACTGATTAACTAATGAAATGTTTCATTACCCTATCCCTTTCCCGTATTACCTACATATGACATGACGGGTACTATACCATTTTATTATACATTGTTAGTTGACTGAACATAATGCCACGGAACTCAAAGCGTAAGCGTAGATCTTATACGCCACCGCTTGAGACTTTGATTAATAAATGCAAATCTCTAAGACAACGGAGCACGAGTCGCCAGCATACACGTCCTAAAACAAGAAGCGGTTCGCGCACCAGACTTAGGTATCACCACACCAGGCACGGAGACACGCGTTCACGTACTCGTTCCAGAACACGGAGACGTTCACGTTCGAGACGTAGTGATCGTTATGCCAGACGAGAAGACTCGCATTTACGTACGCGTTTCAGAACACAGAGACGTTCGCGTTCGAGACATAGTGATCGTCATGCCAGACGAGAAGACTCGCAGTCACGTACGCGTTCTGTGACGAAAAGTCGTTCGGGGTCTAGAAATACGGAACATAGAGGCAGACGGTCGCGTTCTCGGACACGTAGCAGCACGGATCGACAACGCAGTACTCGCCGATATGTGAGAAGCCCCGGATTTAGAGATGATCGCACTACAGTTCAGCAACTAATTGATGCGTTTAAGAGCCATGGGACTGGACCGTATCCTAACATGCAGAATATTATACCAGCATTTGACCCCAGTACAAGGGTGCAAACCACTAAGACATGGTTAAGGAAAGTAAATGAAACTGCCAAAGTGTATAAGTGGACTGAAAGCCAGACAATATATCATGCCATACCTAAGTTATCAGGCGTCGCTAAACAATGGTATGAAGGATTGTCGACATCCAATTTGACCTGGGAAACGTGGCAGAAAAAGCTTCTTCAGTGTTTCCCAGATGACATGAACTACGCTGATCGTTTAATTGAAATGATTGACAGAAGGAGCAAGCGAGATGAAACCCTTGAACAATATTTCTTTGACAAAGCAAAGTTAGTGGCTCACTGCAATATTAAAGGAAAGGATGCAGTTGATTGCATCATACAAGGCATATACGACAACAATATACGTTTAAATGCTCAAGGATGCGATTTTAAACATACAGATAAGCTACTTCGGTATCTGCGCAATGTATCCGCGAAAAATGTACGTGACGCTAAGAAACCGATACCTCATCCGAAAGTTGCGGATGCTAAAGCCACGGGGAACTCAAAGTTCACTCGTACTACTAATACAAGAAGTTCTACGATAAAATGCTTTAACTGTTCGGAGATCGGTCATGTAGTATCGAAGTGTCCAAAACCCCTTCAAAAATGTCCTAAGTGTAATCGTATGGGACACTTAGTCGAGAATTGTAGAGGTTTTCAAAGTGACGTTGAGCGGATTAATAATAAAACAACGACTGATACTGTTAAGGTAATGAGAATAAAGACTGAACACGGTGTGCACGATTTATACATGAAGTCAGTTAAGTTGTGCGACAAGGACAAAATCGCTTTTATTGATTTTGGAAGTGAGTGTAGTTTAATTAATGAAAGCAATGTAAAAGACCTAAACTTATCTGTTACTACCGAAAGTAGACCCATGCTTAAGGGATGTTTTTTTGGATCGGCACGACCTAAAGGAAAGGTTAGATTACCGGTTGTTATAGACTTTGTTAAAGCTACAATTGATGCATTTGTTGTGGAAGATAAGTTTTTAAATACAGATGCTTTAATAGGTCAAAATTTCACAGAACTACCAGAAGTACATGTACAAAAGAATAGCACATCGCTTATTCTTTATTCTGTAGAGTTTGACGCAAATAAGTTAGGAGTTTATGTCAAGGATAACACCATGATTGAGGGTACAAAAACTGTTGAAGTATACTGCGACCCAGAATACACTGGATACTTGTATATACCTGGAAATTCGTCCTTCAAAACTGGAGAAGAAGTAATCGTTTTACAAGGTGTCTACTACTTCGACAAAGGAATCGGGCGTATATTAGTAATAAACTTCTCTAACAAAACTATTACATTAAACAGAAATAAACTACTTACGCGGGCACGATTCCTACCCTTGACCGCAGATGAAGGACCAGAACAGGCAAAAAGGGAACTAGAGGTAAATATGATCTCAATGACTAAAGATAATTCTAATACTGAAAATGACGCATCTTTTATAAAATCTAAATCCCCTATCACTATGGACATGTTGAATGTTGGACCTTTGGTCTCGACTGCTCAAAAACAAGCTTTATTAAATCTAATAAACGAGTACCGCGACTGTTTTGCACTAAATATGTCTGAGTTAGGCACAACACCCATAACGGAAATGCACATAAGATTAAATGACGAATCACCTGTTTCTTACAAGCCGTATCGATTAGCTTACAGTGAACGAATAGTAGTACGTGATCTTGTTAACGAACTCTTGGAACAAGATATTATCACGGAATCTGATTCCAGTTATGCCAGCCCTATAGTGCTAGTAAAAAAAAAAGATAACGACTATAGGCTCTGCGTAGATTACCGTGCACTGAACAAGAAGACCGTCAAGGATTCTTTTCCAATGCCGGTAATTGACGACCATCTCGAACGGTTAAATGGAAAAAAATATTTTACTTGTTTAGATTTAAAGTCAGGCTACTATCAAATTCCAGTGTCTAAAGAGTCACAGCACCTGACAGCTTTTGTTACACCAGATGGGCACTATCAATACACTCGGATGCCGTTCGGGCTGGTCAACGCACCTGCCGTATTTCAACATATGATAAATAAAGCGCTAGGGAAAGACAGATACGATTTAGCGATACCGTATATGGACGATATTCTGTCACCCGCCACAACTATTGATGAGGGATTAAACAAATTGCAGAAAATACTTAAATCACTGCGCGAAGCTAGGCTTACTTTAAATCTAAAGAAATGTTTTTTCTTTCAAAATTCACTGACATATTTAGGGTATGAAGTATCAGACGAAGGCTTGCGCCCAGGTCAAAAAAAAATCGAAGCCGTAGCATCATTCCCCACACCTATGAATGTTCACCAAGTTCGTCAGTTTGTGGGATTGGCAAGTTTTTTTAGAAGGTTCATTCCCGGATTTGCTGTAGAAGCCAAACCTCTTACAACACTGACTAAAGCCAATGTCCATTGGGTGTGGGGAAGTGAACAAGAAAACGCTTTTCAAAATCTAAAAGCAAAGTTAACAGAACGTCCTCTATTAGCATTATATGACCCTACATATGTAACAGAGGTGCACTGTGATGCGAGTAAGTTAGGGGTGGGTGGTATTTTGTTTCAAAAGCCTGATGAAAAGTCACCACTTAAGCCAGTGGCATATTTTAGCAAGCAAACTACGAAGGATGAGGAATTCCTACACTCCTATGAGTTGGAAACGCTTGCGGTTGTGCTGTCGCTAAAAAAGTTCAGAACTTTTCTTATAGGGATACAATTCAAAGTTTTAACTGACTGCAATGCCCTAAGAACAACTCTGACTAAAAGAGACCTCATTCCACGTATTGCAAGATGGTGGTTGTTACTGCAAGAGTATGACTTTACAATAGAATATCGCCCTGGGGCTAATATGCAACATGTCGATGCCCTTAGCAGAAATCCCATTGCTAACCCTGACGAAGATGATTTAACTGAAATCCGAGAATTTGAAATAATGCATATATCTACCACTGATTGGCTATTGACTGTACAAATGACTGACCCCAAAATTAAACATATAAAGTCGGTTTTAGAAAGCAATGAGAAAGAAATAAAAGATATAACTAATAATTATGTTCTACGTGACGGTAAAGTTTATAGACGAGTAGGTGAGCAATATAAATGGGTTGTTCCAAATGGTGCTAGATGGCGCATATGCCAATTGTGTCATGATGAAGCGGGTCACTTTTCAACAGAAAAGACTATTGAGAAGATGAAACACGATTACTGGTTTCCGAAGCTAAATAGATTCGTCAAAAAGTACGTGTCTTCTTGCATGAATTGTGCTTACAATAAAGGTACCACAACCAAACCAACTGGTTATTTGCATCCCATTCCTAAAGGCGACCAGCCATTTCACACAATGCACATGGACCATCTTGGACCATTTATTCGGAGTAGACAAGGAAATACGTACATATTAGCTATCATCGACGGTTTCAGTAAATTTATATTTGTAAAAGCTGTTAAGAACGTCAAGACTAAAACTACTATTAAAATATTACAAGACATATTTGATACTATAGGAGTCCCGAAGGTTATTATTTCCGATCGCGGAACTAGTTTTACGTCGTCAACCTTTAAAAAATATATCAAAACGATAGGTTCCAAGCACGTATTAAACGCTGTTGCAACGCCACGAGCTAACGGGCAAATCGAAAGATATAACCGGACCATATTGAGCTCGTTAGCCGCTATGAATCATGGCCAAGATGAACGTGATTGGGACACACGGTTAGGTCGACTTCAGTGGAGCCTTAATAATACTCAAAATAAGACCACGGGCAAAACACCTTCTGAGATAGTCTATGGACAGAGAAGCGTTAACACAACTGAAGGCGCTGTACTTAATTCTTTGGCCGAAACATCTACGGGAGATGCACAGCCAACTTTGTCTGAAATTAGAGAGTCGGCTAGAGAAAACACAGAAAAGAATCAAAGCTACATGGCGAAAATATTTAATCAGCAGAGAGCACCGACTATGTTTTTCAAGGAAGGAGACCTCGTTATGATACCGAATCACCACAATCCTGCTAATGGCAAAAGCAAAAAGTTATGTCCAAAATTTAGGGGGCCATTTAAAATAACTGCTGTACTCGACAACGACCGCTACGAAATATCAAGCATTGATGGACACTCTAAACGCAAGTACAAGAGTATTTATCCGGCAGATCATTTAAAAAGATGGATTACATTTCAAGGTGATAAGGAGACTGACACCGAAGTAGTATCGTCTGATGCGTCAGCGTCAGACGACGAATAAAAACTATGATTAGATGTAGGTTGATTTTTCTGATTGAATGCAATACCTGACCTGACATGACAGACCTCCCTATTTCCAACCCTCTGATTTCAGTTACCGACAAGCTCGGCGGCGCCACCTTTGTGCCAACCAAGAGACTGATTGTATGCTGCCAATCGAGTTGTTTATGTGGAGGCGGTGCAGTGGTGGCCGGTGGCCCTGTGAATACAAATGGTACTTATTCTGAACCACTGATATAAACAGTGAAGGATGCCGAAATGCAAGCAGTACTCACATAGTGAAGGATGCTGAAGCATAAGCGGTACTCACTGATATTCAGATACTTGAAGGGAGAAGGATGCCGAAGTGTGGGTGTCAGTTCTCAGAGTTAAGGACGGCCGAAGCACAAGCGGTACTCACCCTGTGATAGTGAATAACTACTTACCAACGAGCAAGGGCGATAACCATTTTATTTATATTTTTATATTCAGGATTACTATTCCATGTAGTGCTCATATGATACTGTTATATTATGACATATCTACATTGTAACGTTTTAATAACACGTGGTCCCATAAGCAAAATGACTTTAACTCTCAAATGGATCAAATTGTCGTATATTAACAATAACTTATAAATAGAACTGCTGTACATCCACAAGTTCACAACTTTCAAACCAATTAAAGCCGAAGATTTAGACCTGTATTAATATTATGTACTAAAGTATTGTAATCCTTTTTTCTCTCCATTAGACGTATTCCTGTACCGAGGCCGTCGACCGCGGATCCCTGGCAGAAGTTGACTCGCAGTCGCGCACGCGGCGCACTAACCTCAGGGATGAAGGACACGTTGTTACTCCACATATTCATGCTAATTATGTCAATTTGTAGGTTATTGAAGAAAACTGATTCCAATTATTCCAGAAAGCTTTTATATTGTTATGTTTTATCTACCTCATTAAGAAACATTGTATTTTTTTTCTTTTATTTAGTATTGTATAACTACTTTAAAAACATGAATCTTAACACGAAAATCCATGTATGAGGGCATACAGCTGATGCTCGAATGGCCGGACAAGAATGGGGACATTCTTACCTGAGGACGGCCGACTGTAAGCGAATCCTTTTGAACCGTCTTTTTTTATGCGATTTACCACTAATTATTATTAAAATAATGTAAAATAATTAATAAGTTTCGTTTTACCAATCATTGGCGCGGCTCGATTTGCGAGTATTGGAACGGCCATTCGAACGTCATCGAAGAAAAAAAAAAAAGAAGAGAGAGAGGTTAGAATGGGCGGACAGAAAATGTGGGACGTCATTTTAGATAGCGATCAAGAAAAGACAATTATATGTTAATTATTATTGAATATTATAGTAAACACATTTATAAAATCAAGACGGTGTTTGCATTAAGGCCAAATACGGCTGTTCCAGAGGATTAACCCTACAAAAATAAGTCGCAAAATTCTACCCAAACTAACATAGTTACAACATACGAGTACCTCCGTATGTTACATACATACGTACTTGTAGTTACATATTGCAAGATAAAAAATGCAAAAACGGGCGACTACGTAGTTTTAATATAGATTTAATCGTGAAATTTAGTCGATTGAAACTAAAACTAATTTAGTTGTTAGTCGAACATTCTCACAACTAATTTAATCGCAACTAAATTAATCGCGATTAAAAAATGACGATTGATATTTTTAATCGATTGATTAGTTAACTAAAAGATTAATCGATTAATGCCCATCTCTGGTTACAACATAGATGACGAACTAGCTCTGCAAAATGACCCCACGCATTTTGAGCCACGCTGGACGGGGCGTATATATTGAGCCACGGCGCTATTTAGTTCGCAAATGGCGGCCCGATGTCACAGTCGTAGTAAGCAGTATTTAGATTATTTCTTTAAGGAAAATATATGCCTTATTGTGCAGTTAAATGATGTGCTAGCCGTTCCAACAAACACTGAAAATATTATGGGATTACCTTTCACTTATAATTTGGCCATGATAATATTAATTTGATTTCTTTTGCTCATGACAGATTTTATATGGGGATGATGATATGCATTTTTTTAATATTGAGGTAATATAGCTAAAGGCGGTCTCTCGAAGAAAATGTTTCCGCGCCTCAAAGAAGTGCATGCACTTCATTGCGTTTAGTACGTCACCGACTACTGGCGAGAAGCCACACATCCGAGGGAAATTTAAAATAAATATTAAAAATGAAAAATACCTTTGTGCGTAATGATAATTTATACTAATAATACCTATAAACCGAATAAAAGCAATATAATGGGCCATATACACTGTAAAACGTTGTACGATACACGTGCGAAAAGGTAATTCGCAACTCGTGTCGATTTAAAACAGGTCGTTCGGTCGTGTTTTAAAAATCGCCACTTGTTGCGAATATCGCGCTTGTATCGTTAATAGCTATTAAATACGTGCGAGAAACGTACATGGCCATCAATAAATTATCTATCCCATTTATTCACTTAAAAATAAAATAATAAATTATCGTACAAAAATATTGCAATTTTTGAAACATGTTCTATATTTTGATTTAAACTCACGATTTTTACTCATTATTATTCACAACGACGGGACTTAATCGCGTAAAATAAGTTTTAAATCCCCGAGACCACGAGGACAACGCCGTCCTCGAATCGTCGGAGGCAAAATTTAAAACTTATTTTACGCGATTAAGTCCCGTCGTTGTGAATAATACTGTTCTATCTATATTTTGTCAAAGGACTGTCTCATTTCAAACATAGACAGAGAGAATCATACTATCTTTGTAGTATGTACTAGCACCTGAAAGAAAAGGATGAGTATAGTTTTTTTGTTCTTATTTACTGACAATTTGGTTCATAGACCTAGCATTACATAGACCAGCTATACGCGTGCGCACGTAAGGGATAGACATAGATGACGTCATAAACGTGGGGATACCATATTGGTAAAAATTACCCCAATATTTGATATTTATCACGTTGGGGCGATTACCCTGGAGGCAAAGTTAGCTTTTGACGGTATTAAAAAATTGTTAAATAAAATGTCAATGGGCCGTTCTTTTTAGGCGTATGAACAATGAAATGCCTCCTATAATTCGCGCAGGTGGTACAAAACTAAACATGTTTAGTAAATAAAACGTAAAATAAAATGTATTATGGGTTTTAATTTAAAGAAATCACAAATCGCAATCACACCAATTAATGTACACCACATTTAATCTTCACAACATTTGTTTATTTATTTTTTGGAATTAGAAGTACGAAAAAACTTCGAGGTCAAAATTACCCATAAAATTATGATATTTTCATCTGGTATCCCTAACATGATTGTTATGCAGCTAAATTAAGAAGAAGTTTAAAAATGGCTGACCTCAGACTCCTACTTACCTACGTAATTTGGGCGGATAATTTTACAAATAATGTTTTGTTAATTTGCGTAAATAATTGTGATATTTTTATTGAAATCGTTTGATTCTACATTGCTTTGAGTGTAACGTAATTTTACGATGTTATTCTCACATATTGCGTCAAGAGGAAGGTGTAAAATACCGTACTTACGTGTGAAAGGTTATGATCTCATATTTTTGCTCAGAGCGGCTATTACAGCCGATTACAGAACAATTCACCAGTATTTTATCAATGTTCAAGCATTCAAAACGCTAACCATTACTATATTTAATAAGAGAAAGCACAATTTCATACAAAACAACGATAATTAAACAAGCAACGAACAAACATGACATGTTACGTACTTATTTGTTTGCCACAACCTCGGTTGTGGCAGCGGTGGAAAAGAGAAACTATGACAAGGACAAACAATAACAGCGCTTTCTCTGCTACTCCTACTGAAAGATACATAAGACTATCCCGTTCGGTCATTTTCCCCCACCCCTCATGACCGATCCAGTTATACTAGATTCATGATTTGGTTTGACCGAGGTTGGACCAACTTATATATTGCATGAAACCAAGTGCCTGACACTCTTTGATAGAGAAAGATAGTCTTATTGCGATTCCTATAAGAGGAAAGAGAAAATAGTGCTATGCTTTGTCCTTATCACCGACCGGGTGGCATCATAAGGCGGGAGGCGAAGGCGAAATACCGAAATTTATAAGTGAAAGAGAAAAAATCCTATGCTGCCCTCAGAATAATGACTAAAGCAAAGAAGCCGGGCAAAAATAAAAGCTTGGTAAAAGATATCGTATTCACAACACGTTATTACTTTTTGTCTATGAGTGAGTGAGACAACAATCCGCAAGTTCTTTCGTTTTTTTCAGTATTGTCATAAGATAAACTGAGGGAAATGTTAAATGGTCCTATGTGGTTCTATAATATAATCCAGCCAAATAAAATATATGTTCGTTATTTCACAGGTAGGTGACAACTGTAACAACTTGACATAGTCGTATTATTTTAGTTGAAATATTTCGGGATGTTTCAGCGGTCATCTTGGTTTATTTTAGTTATATTGTTGCTATTCCTGAAAGATTGTTGGAAAACGTACTGAGTTTTTATTTGTAATGGTTTGAAGTTCCCTTTGTGATAATGTCTTGTGTGATCGAGGGCTGTAAATCGCATACAGGAATAAAAAAAGAAAATACGCACGAACCGATAACCTTTAATCGGTGAGTTTTGTTCAATTTTAAAGAAATTAATTTATAGGACCTGACCCTAAACATAGAAATCGATATGTTGTTTATGTAATTATTACTTGCATTCAAGTCTATAGATTTTTGCATATATTTTCGAACTTTTCTGCTAAGTATGAAAGGTTATATTTTTGGCATAGTGATGTAGCGACCTCAGATCAATAACCTATCGACATTTACAGCTTTCTTATAGTTTGGCCCAGGACTGTCTCATTTTAATTGATGAGTACAGTCAAGGGCATAAATATATATACATTCCCAAAATCTCAAAAATATGTGTACGCTCAGACAATAAAATCGTGTTCACATATTTTTAAGCCATTTGTCTGGATCGATATTTTTGCCTTCGACTGTACCTATAGTTTTCTTTGTTCTTACTTACTGACAGATTGTGTTTGCCGGACTATAGTTTAATACTAAAAACCGGTCAAGTGCGGGTCGGACGCGCGCACCAAGGGGACCGTACTTTTTAGTATTTGTTGTTATAGCGGCAACAGAAATACATCATCTGTGAAAATTTCAACTGTCTAGCTATCACGGTTCATGAGATACAGCCTGGTGACAGACAGACGGACAGCGAAGTGTTAGTAATAGGGTCCCGTTTTTACCCTTTGGGTACGGAACCCTAATAAAAAAGACATTAATGATCATTGATCATTGTTGGTCACAAAACTCAACTTTTTATTTCAGATTTCCAAAGGACGAGGAATAGGGGATATTACTGCAATGTTCTGCCACCAGAGTGCAGCACTAGCTTTTTTAGTGCACCGTAGAGTAACTTATTCATACTGTACCTTTAACAGGTTTTTGACAAGTTTTCAGGGGACCTACCGGAAAACTCGAATCCGAAATTTCGTTATCTAGCTGCCTCTTTATCGCTCGAATACGCAAGAGTGACAGAGATGTTAGATAACGAAAGTTCGATTTTCTTGTTTCGCGATAGACCCTCAGTAGTAGTAGTAGTAAACTCTTTATTGTACAAATATACACATTAAAAATTACATGGTACAAATAATAAGATGTACAAAGGCGAACTTATCCCTTTGAGGGATCTCTTCCAGTTAACCTTTGAGTAGATGAGAGGAGAAAGTGAAAAGAGGGTGACAAATGTAGCAAAATGTACAACAAGGTACCAGAAAGATAAAGTATATAAATACATACAAAATTAATAGGATAAACATATAATATATTACACAAAAAGGAATGGGGAAAATACACTAAAAATTGGAAAGAAGTAGAAAAATATAAAGCAACATACAATACAAATATAGGCACATTAATCAGATTGTGATAGTGGCGCCACCTACGCCGAGTTTCGCGTAATATTCCCTATTATTAAATAAAAAATATATATTACACGAACGTTTTTTTTTTTCATTTCCTATTTGGTACAGTCAGCTGCAGAAAAAAGGTACTTCACGTCCATACTAATTTACAGAACTTTGTATGCAGGGGGGTGCCTTTTCTCTGCAGCTGACTGTACATGACTAGAAACTATACTTAGTCTAAAAGGTAAACCATTTCCACGTGTCTTTTTATTGACAAGTTTTTTATAAATATAGCAATATTTTACTTATGAAAGCAAAAGTATGTAAATGATCGTATATTATATTTGTTGTGACTTATTTTCAAAGTGTTTTTCGATAAAACGACACGTTAAGATCGCTCGCCTTCTTTCTAATGATAAAAAACGAGAGGTATAGTTAGACGGTTCTGAGTGGTAGACTGCAAATGAGATAAAAGCTATATTAGGTACATGCATTAATCCTCATATCAGGCGGCTCTTTGATTCCAAGGATTGCATAATTTTTATACTTTTTAATGATTTTTAGAATATGAAAATTATAAAAAGTATAAAAGTTATGCGATCCTTGTATTCCACGCATTTCATTTCAACGAGCCGCCTGCTACAGATTTCTTGAAATTGCCGCGTTTTTTCAGGTTCAACTTTCATTAGCCAGACTATTATCAATTTGCCAATTTCGTGATTATTCTTTTACACGGCACATAAACTTATGCATAATTTATCGATATAAAAAGTCGACACAGTTACATCCCTAGCAAATTATGAAACTTATGACACCGTACGTAAATGAGAAATAACAAGCATATATGCATCTCTTTTCGGCACATTATCTAATTCGTAAGGAAGTAAAGTACGGGTACTTATACATATTTGCGAAGCATTTTTGCCCGACTTCTATGCTTTAGTCATTATTCTGAGATGCTGCCCAAATTGTATATGAATATTCTTTCTCTTACGCCCGGTCGCTCGGTAGCGCGCGTTTATAACTACTTGTATGTCTATGCATAAAACCTAGACTAAGAGACGGTTTTGATTGTCATGTCTTTTTAAGAGACCTCAGAATAATAACTATTCTGAGCAAGAGACATGGTTACGGCCAATCAGAGCGACTAATTTTAAAATAGACCAATAGTATTTTAGTCATACTTGTTATGGCCATTTTTTGCCCGGATGCTGCACTTCATGATAAAAGCAAGCCGCTTTGCACAGTGCTAGTAGGGATCAAACTGAGTGATTTGACCCGCAGAAGCGCAAATTTCACCCCTTAGGAACAGAGATGGCGCCACTTCTTTAAAAAATATTTCAAAAAATTCTACAAGCTAAACCAATGAACCGATTTAAATGTTTTATATCTCAAATGAAAGCTCATTATATACATTACTTTTAAAAACATACTCAAAAAATATATACTGATTACTTTCGACAAAAAACGGCATCTTAAGATTTTTTTTTTACTCGATTGATAGCTTTTACTTGGTTTCTCAAAAAAAATGTATGGAACATGAATAGCTTAATGCATGTATATATTACTGAATAAATAACAAGTATTATAAAAAAAAAAACCCGACACCGATACCTCTCATACTTCACGAAATATAAAAGTTTGAATGTGAGTGTAAATTTCTTCAAAATATATTTCAAAAAATTCTACAAGCTTAACTATTTGACCGATTTCAATGTTTAATATCTCAAATAAAAGCTCATTATATACATTACTTATAAAAAATACTCATAAAACATATACTGAACCCTTTTGGCAAAAAACGGCATCTTAAGTTTTTTTCTTACTCGATTGATAGTTTTTACTTGATTTCTTAAAAAAAAATATGGAACATGAATAGTTTAATAAATATATATATAGTACTGAGTATATAAAAGTATTACAAAAAAACCCGACACCCATACCTTTCATTCTTCACGAAATATTTAAGTTCAATTATGCACGTTCTTACAAATAAATCCTTTAAAAGAAATCTTCTACCGCAGTAAGTGCACTGATTTTAATATGAAATGTGTCATATGAAAAGAAATCACCCGATGTATTTTAATAAATAAAAAAATTATAAATAAAAACTGAATAAAGTTTTTTCCTGGTGGTGAATTACAAAAAAATATAACAAATCTAAAATTAGGAATTATTTTTATTTAAAGTGACTACATTTGTAAACAAAAAACTTTGATGTCCTCTTCGGGTTCATATTTCATATTTATTTATTGCAACCATGGTTTTATAGGTATTACAAATTCTTGGTAGTTCCACATGGACCCCGTGGGGGCATAGCAATATTACATGCATACTTAGGATACATATAAGCCGAATTGAATCAGATAATTGTCAGTGTATTAAATACAAAAATAAACGGGCAACTAATTATTATTAGGTGATGTCAAATTATATGGTTCACCGGTAGATGTAAAACTGAAAAAGAAAAGTCGTTTTGTTAAGTACTCGTACCATTCCAATACTACAAAATCACTGATCATACATGAACTGGTTGCTGTAGATTACTGTTGAATTATTTTTGTGCCTAGTTGATAACCATTAAACCTATAATTTTGTGCCAGACCTATAATTAGTGGTCAGCATGCAAAATAACCCTGGATTGAAAATTACATTAACTTACTTTTGATTTGTACAGCCACATTTGCATGATTTACACTGGGCTGTGCATGGCCAGCTGACGCGACGACACCCACAATGCATAGTTTCGCAGCCAGATTTGCAGCCACAATGGTCCAAGAGGCTTAATTGAGACCAAATCGCTGTAAATGCCGACCATTCCGGAGTCCAACTCTCTTTTTCCTCAGTCCATCCCCAAAAAGATGTACATGGTATGGAAACTTCTGGTTTCAGAGCGTTTCCCCATATATGGCCCTCTTGGTAAGCTGCTCGAAGTGCATGTTTATAGAGAGCAGCTGATGTAGGTGGCATTACTTGCATTCAAGTCTATAGATTTTTGCATATATTTTCGAACTTTTCTGCTAAGTATGAAAGGTTATATTTTTGGCATAGTGATGTAGCGACCTCAGATCAATAACCTATCGACATTTACAGCTTTCTTATAGTTTGGCCCAGGACTGTCTCATTTTAATTGATGAGTACAGTCAAGGGCATAAATATATATACATTCCCAAAATCTCAAAAATATGTGTACGCTCAGACAATAAAATCGTGTTCACATATTTTTAAGCCATTTGTCTGGATCGATATTTTTGCCTTCGACTGTACCTATAGTTTTCTTTGTTCTTACTTACTGACAGATTGTGTTTGCCGGACTATAGTTTAATACTAAAAACCGGTCAAGTGCGGGTCGGACGCGCGCACCAAGGGGACCGTACTTTTTAGTATTTGTTGTTATAGCGGCAACAGAAATACATCATCTGTGAAAATTTCAACTGTCTAGCTATCACGGTTCATGAGATACAGCCTGGTGACAGACAGACGGACAGCGAAGTGTTAGTAATAGGGTCCCGTTTTTACCCTTTGGGTACGGAACCCTAATAAAAAAGACATTAATGATCATTGATCATTGTTGGTCACAAAACTCAACTTTTTATTTCAGATTTCCAAAGGACGAGGAATAGGGGATATTACTGCAATGTTCTGCCACCAGAGTGCAGCACTAGCTTTTTTAGTGCACCGTAGAGTAACTTATTCATACTGTACCTTTAACAGGTTTTTGACAAGTTTTCAGGGGACCTACCGGAAAACTCGAATCCGAAATTTCGTTATCTAGCTGCCTCTTTATCGCTCGAATACGCAAGAGTGACAGAGATGTTAGATAACGAAAGTTCGATTTTCTTGTTTCGCGATAGACCCTCAGTAGTAGTAGTAGTAAACTCTTTATTGTACAAATATACACATTAAAAATTACATGGTACAAATAATAAGATGTACAAAGGCGAACTTATCCCTTTGAGGGATCTCTTCCAGTTAACCTTTGAGTAGATGAGAGGAGAAAGTGAAAAGAGGGTGACAAATGTAGCAAAATGTACAACAAGGTACCAGAAAGATAAAGTATATAAATACATACAAAATTAATAGGATAAACATATAATATATTACACAAAAAGGAATGGGGAAAATACACTAAAAATTGGAAAGAAGTAGAAAAATATAAAGCAACATACAATACAAATATAGGCACATTAATCAGATTGTGATAGTGGCGCCACCTACGCCGAGTTTCGCGTAATATTCCCTATTATTAAATAAAAAATATATATTACACGAACGTTTTTTTTTTTCATTTCCTATTTGGTACAGTCAGCTGCAGAAAAAAGGTACTTCACGTCCATACTAATTTACAGAACTTTGTATGCAGGGGGGTGCCTTTTCTCTGCAGCTGACTGTACATGACTAGAAACTATACTTAGTCTAAAAGGTAAACCATTTCCACGTGTCTTTTTATTGACAAGTTTTTTATAAATATAGCAATATTTTACTTATGAAAGCAAAAGTATGTAAATGATCGTATATTATATTTGTTGTGACTTATTTTCAAAGTGTTTTTCGATAAAACGACACGTTAAGATCGCTCGCCTTCTTTCTAATGATAAAAAACGAGAGGTATAGTTAGACGGTTCTGAGTGGTAGACTGCAAATGAGATAAAAGCTATATTAGGTACATGCATTAATCCTCATATCAGGCGGCTCTTTGATTCCAAGGATTGCATAATTTTTATACTTTTTAATGATTTTTAGAATATGAAAATTATAAAAAGTATAAAAGTTATGCGATCCTTGTATTCCACGCATTTCATTTCAACGAGCCGCCTGCTACAGATTTCTTGAAATTGCCGCGTTTTTTCAGGTTCAACTTTCATTAGCCAGACTATTATCAATTTGCCAATTTCGTGATTATTCTTTTACACGGCACATAAACTTATGCATAATTTATCGATATAAAAAGTCGACACAGTTACATCCCTAGCAAATTATGAAACTTATGACACCGTACGTAAATGAGAAATAACAAGCATATATGCATCTCTTTTCGGCACATTATCTAATTCGTAAGGAAGTAAAGTACGGGTACTTATACATATTTGCGAAGCATTTTTGCCCGACTTCTATGCTTTAGTCATTATTCTGAGATGCTGCCCAAATTGTATATGAATATTCTTTCTCTTACGCCCGGTCGCTCGGTAGCGCGCGTTTATAACTACTTGTATGTCTATGCATAAAACCTAGACTAAGAGACGGTTTTGATTGTCATGTCTTTTTAAGAGACCTCAGAATAATAACTATTCTGAGCAAGAGACATGGTTACGGCCAATCAGAGCGACTAATTTTAAAATAGACCAATAGTATTTTAGTCATACTTGTTATGGCCATTTTTTGCCCGGATGCTGCACTTCATGATAAAAGCAAGCCGCTTTGCACAGTGCTAGTAGGGATCAAACTGAGTGATTTGACCCGCAGAAGCGCAAATTTCACCCCTTAGGAACAGAGATGGCGCCACTTCTTTAAAAAATATTTCAAAAAATTCTACAAGCT
The DNA here is from genome assembly GCF_947568885.1 of Cydia strobilella. Taxonomy (NCBI): domain Eukaryota; kingdom Metazoa; phylum Arthropoda; class Insecta; order Lepidoptera; family Tortricidae; genus Cydia; species Cydia strobilella. The sequence continues at coordinate 43,971,394 of NC_086068.1, read as the reverse complement.
AAACCAATGAACCGATTTAAATGTTTTATATCTCAAATGAAAGCTCATTATATACATTACTTTTAAAAACATACTCAAAAAATATATACTGATTACTTTCGACAAAAAACGGCATCTTAAGATTTTTTTTTTACTCGATTGATAGCTTTTACTTGGTTTCTCAAAAAAAATGTATGGAACATGAATAGCTTAATGCATGTATATATTACTGAATAAATAACAAGTATTATAAAAAAAAAAACCCGACACCGATACCTCTCATACTTCACGAAATATAAAAGTTTGAATGTGAGTGTAAATTTCTTCAAAATATATTTCAAAAAATTCTACAAGCTTAACTATTTGACCGATTTCAATGTTTAATATCTCAAATAAAAGCTCATTATATACATTACTTATAAAAAATACTCATAAAACATATACTGAACCCTTTTGGCAAAAAACGGCATCTTAAGTTTTTTTCTTACTCGATTGATAGTTTTTACTTGATTTCTTAAAAAAAAATATGGAACATGAATAGTTTAATAAATATATATATAGTACTGAGTATATAAAAGTATTACAAAAAAACCCGACACCCATACCTTTCATTCTTCACGAAATATTTAAGTTCAATTATGCACGTTCTTACAAATAAATCCTTTAAAAGAAATCTTCTACCGCAGTAAGTGCACTGATTTTAATATGAAATGTGTCATATGAAAAGAAATCACCCGATGTATTTTAATAAATAAAAAAATTATAAATAAAAACTGAATAAAGTTTTTTCCTGGTGGTGAATTACAAAAAAATATAACAAATCTAAAATTAGGAATTATTTTTATTTAAAGTGACTACATTTGTAAACAAAAAACTTTGATGTCCTCTTCGGGTTCATATTTCATATTTATTTATTGCAACCATGGTTTTATAGGTATTACAAATTCTTGGTAGTGTTAGCGGAGTTCGGAACGCGCCCCTAACTGACAGGCCGGTTGTCATGAGCGCGAGCTGTCAAGATGGCTTGGCGCCGGATCCACGGAAGCGTCGGTCTAGCATTGTTGTGTATCGAGTTAAAATAAATCGTTTACTCAAGACCTAGTGCGTTTTGCTGTTAATAATTCAGAAGTGAGATATGAAACATGCATGCTCACAAAATATTTCCATCAAATAAATTGATTCGCGTACGAAATCGTAATATTGGAAGTAGCATCAAAGTACGCACTAAATGGACGCGTACGTATTTTGGTAAAATGCACTAAGTTTTGGGTCGCAAAGTGTTTTGAAATATGTATTGTACAAATGCCTATTTAACAAAGAAGTAAAATGTTAGAAATCATACGATTTCGAAAAAGTACGTAAGTAATATTACCGCCTGCCGGTAAGTTATGCGCTCGAGGCGAGTCAACAACTCGATCACGATTGCCAGTGGTAAATGAAACATTATTAGTATTTAAAAAACTATTTGGAAATGGTTTCTGCCAATCCTGAATGCAGGTATGTCGAATTGCTAAACCGACAACGTTTTGTGTGAGTAAAAGTGCGTAATACCACTTATAGCCTAACACGTAAAATGATATTGGAATTTGATCTTTAATGTATGGACATTATGTCCTATAAACAAATACATAACATGAATGTGCATTATATATATCATTTGGTATGGTATTGACTGCTTTGGTGTGTTATTTGTATGGAACTTATACTTTATTATTGGATAACTGTATCCACAACATGCATTGTTATTGTAATACCACACTAGGCTTAGTGTGGCTGTGGTGTGCTTGTGTTTAATTTCCAGAGCAGAAATGATCACTTCAACTCCGAGAATTGCATTTGATGGTACAACTAATCTGAAGTTACCGTTGGGCAAGACAAATTTATAGATTGTATATTGTATGGCCTAACATGGCCCATATGAAACAAAGTTACAATACAACAAAGTGGTTTGCTTATGATAGCTAAGCAGGTAATAAATACTGTGAGATACTTAAATTGAAAGGTGTAAGTATATTTGAATATGTTGTAGTGAATGGTTACCTGAACCTTTCCAAGTGTGGTATTGGATTATGCACATAGTCTAGTTTGTGCCATTGAGAAAGTATATAAGCAATAAAAATAGGACATGATATGCTTGGACCCATGGGACATGACACATGACTTTTATTTCAAGTCATGAAACCAGTCTTGGCATCTTCAATCTTAAAATTCTTAAATATTGTGTACAATAAATGTACTTGGTGTCTTGAAAAAATGCTGAATTCAATATTAATCATGATTGAGACAAGCAATCATTTGTATTGAGTGAATTTTTAGTTACCATTTAGGTAATATAAGGTGTAATATTGCTAATATTCACCGGGGTCATATAAGATCATTCAGCTTTATGCCTATCAATGGGAAAAAGTATTGGAATAATATTTAAATTAATTTCAAATGATATTTAGTACATTCTCTTTATGGTAAGAAATGAGTAATGAATTATTATTAAGTACTTTTTAAGCAGAGTTTAGTAGCTTCTGTAGCACAGTGATTTTGCTGGTGTACCAACTGGTGTCTTTACCCTAGATTGAATGGTTAACTGTTAATATTGTCATGATCTCATCTGAGTTTCAACTGATCTCTTGATTGGTATTTCTTAGTGACTAAATTAGTCATTTTATTAAATTGTCATTTATTTAAATGACTGGTATGACGGGATTAGTGTACCCACCTGATGGTAAAGTGTGTTAAGTGGTCTTAAATATACTTACTCTTTATATGGTTTTTGAGTTGTGTGTCTGTGTGTGTTTACATTATGTTCACAGATACTTATTATGATGTAACATTGGCTTGTGCAACTAATACAAATATGATGGTAACAGCTGGTTGGTTCACAAAGAAAAAGTAAAGACAGATTAGGTTTCAAATGAAATTTACAAGCTGAAAAGAATAATGAGATACCTTATAAGATTTTATTCATGTACAATAATTGCAACGGGGTATGTAAAATTGTGGAGATGAACTGAACATTATGTTCACAGATAGTAAATGTGATGGAATATTGACCTGCACAACTAATACAAGTGTGATGCTAATATATCCTATAGTTGGTTGGTTTACACGAGAGGAAGTAAAAGGACAAAATTGACCACTGTGACACATCTCAAATGACTTTTACTAGCAGCGAGAAATGATGATATGCATAAGGGTTTTATTACAGTATTGGCTTATGCAACACAAGCATGGTGTTGGCTGGTGGGTTATTGTTTAAAGTTCACACAAGATAAACTAAGGGCAAAGTTGACCACTACTTGTTAGAAGTTTGTAACATGTCAAATATATTTGACTAATAGATAATAATGGTGAGATGTATACCTAAGGGTTTTAAGTCCTGAGCAATTGAATCAGGTGAGTGCTCGTTAGTCTGATTTTGACAAACAATTTACAAATCATGGTGATGTCTATTACTGTCACTAAAGTACAACCTTTACCTGAATTATGAGTAAGGGAGGTTAGGTTAATGTTAATAATGTTTGGGAGTAATGAATGATGGTAATAAAACTGCAATGTTTTACATCATGGGTAGTATACACTACCAACATGAAAAAAAAAATATCTGCGATTCGTAAATTTCTTCAGAAAATATAAAAATAAGAGTGTGTTTACTAAGTGTTCTAGCCCTGAGATTATGTGGCTAGAGTAACTGAGTTTAGGATTGACATGTTAGTCCAGTAAAATAATTAAATTGAAGTATGAATAAATGTTTTTGTACTTTGGGAGTTTCTTAAAATATGTTTATCAGATGATTAATAATTATATAATGGAACATGATTGAGTGGTATGCAACAACATAAAGCTGCATAAAGCCATCGGTGTTACGTGGTTGCATGAACCAATTTACTGCCCTTAATATGTTTTCAGAGGGACATATGCAAGAGTGTCATGTGTTCGGCGTATTGCTGCTAGCGAGAAATGCTGACACGGCTGATGCGGCATAATGTGAAATGAGGCTACTCGGTGGCCTGAGCTCGAAGACATGATTGCGGTTGGCAATGAGATGAGTTGAACAGTAAGCCGTCAGCTTCAGACTCGCAAGAGGGTAAGCCTGTTTTCACACGCCTCTGGGCGGTGATGCCTGTTGTCACGACGCTTCTTGCGGTGACGTATGTTTTCATACGCCGTTGGGCGGTGATGCCTGTGGTCACGACGCTCCATGCGGTGACGTATGTTTTCACACGCCGTTGGGCGGTGACGCCTGTTGTCAAGACGCTCCTTGCGGTGACGTATGTTTTCACATGTCTCTGTGCTATGATGCTTGTTTTCACGACGCCTGTGTGCGGTGATGCCTGTAGTCACGACGCTTCTTGCGGTGACGCCTGATTCAATAACGCCTATGTGCGATGATGCTTGTTTTCATGACGCCTGTGTGCGGTGATGCCTGTAGTCACGACGCTTCTTGCGGTGACGCCTGGTTCAATGACGCCTATGTGCGATGATGCTTGTTTTCACGACGCCTGTGTGCGGTGATGCCTGTAGTCACGACGCTTCTTGCGGTGACGCCTGGTTCAATGACGCCTATGTGCGATGATGCTTGTTTTCACGACGCCTGTGTGCGGTGATGCCTGTAGTCATGACGCTTCTTGCGGTGACGCCTGATTCAATAACGCCTATGTGCGATGATGCTTGTTTTCACGACGCCTGTGTGCGGTGATGCCTGTAGTCACGACGCTTCTTGCGGTGACGCCTGGTTCAATGACGCCTATGTGCGGTAATGTCTCTTTTCACGACGCTACATGCGGTGATGCCTGTTTTCACGACGCTTTATGCGGTGATGTCTGTTTTCACGACGCCTATGCGCGGTGATGTCTGTAGTCATGACGCCTACGTGCAATAATGCCGGTAATGTCTGTTTTCACGACGCTTGTGTGCGGTGATGCCTGTAGTCACGACGCTTCTTGCGGTGACGCCAGGTCCAATGACGCCTATGTGCGGTAATGTCTCTTTTCACGACGCTACATGCGGTGATGCCTGTTTTCACGACGCTTTATGCGGTGATGCCTGTTTTCACGACGCTTTATGCGGTGATGCCTGTTTTCACGACGCTTTATGCGGTGATGCCTGTTCTCACGACGCTACTGCGCTTTCGGGCGGAAATGTTCAGTGTCTACTCTGCGTGCAAGACTTGAGAGACGTGGACAACGGTGCTTTCCGCACTGGTTGACGAAGTGACCAGGGAATGCTGCCATGGTGCGGTGATGATGTCTGCGAACTCCCTCACGCCTATGGCTAGGCTTGAGATGAACATCGAGGAATGGTAACAAAGTTGATGCTGGTAAGGCAAAATATAATATAAAGTACAAGCAAGGTTAGATGACCCATAATCATGTTAGAGTAATAATTAGCAAGGCTTAATGACTTAATTTGAGTTTTGATGAATACAACATTGATATTATTAGAAATCAGATCACTGTGGTCTTTTTATGATATATGAAATGTTTAAATGTTATGCAGCCTGTTTAGAAGGTGCAAATGTCGAAATTGTAATACCTAATGTTTTACCTTGTAGGTTGGACTACGAAAGACACAGTTTGTTTTGAAGGCATAGTGTTCCTTGTTGTATAACGGAACGTTTAGAGCATTAATATGTATTACAGAGTTGGAGAGGCTGTGATGCCAGGTTTTTATCATGTGCTGTATTGGAGGCGGCCATGGATGTGGAGCTGTGCGCTTGTTGTTCGGCCGATGCCCAGCGAGCCGAGCGAGCACCGTCTCTTGTGCTGGTCCTGCGTGGAGCACGCATCATCTACAACACTGACGTCAGATGTGAGCCCGTTCCTTTTTCTCGTTAATAAAGCAGTGTGGTGCATACCTATTCTGTTTTGCGATCAGTTGATCACGCAAGTCGTGCATCATTTTAGAAGGATCTAAATTTAATAATGATATGATAAATTTGATTTAGTACCTGAACCTAATACCTGACATTTATTATTCAAAGTCTTGAAGTTGACTAAGGGAAGTTTCTAAAAGTATGTAAACTGTAAAAGTAAATTATAGCAGTCTGTTTTTATCGTGATAAAAGAGATAATATTATAGGTTATTACTTATTAGAGACTTTAATAGTTGATGTAGAAAGTTAGTGGAAAGGCTTTTGAAACAAAAACGGTTTGTACGGGCTACGCATTCAGATTGTTTGGTTGGTTCACAGAGCTAGTGAGCTAACTACCGCTGCTGAGCTGAGCTGTGAAGTGTGGTGGTGAGTGGTGAAGTTCAGCGCGGCACGGGTGGAAGACACCTTCGAGGGCGAAGGTTATTTGGTCAGATGGCCGACTGTTAGCGGAGTTCGGAACGCGCCCCTAACTGACAGGCCGGTTGTCATGAGCGCGAGCTGTCAAGATGGCTTGGCGCCGGATCCACGGAAGCGTCGGTCTAGCATTGTTGTGTATCGAGTTAAAATAAATCGTTTACTCAAGACCTAGTGCGTTTTGCTGTTAATAGTAGTTCCACATGGACCCCGTGGGGGCATAGCAATATTACATGCATACTTAGGATACATATAAGCCGAATTGAATCAGATAATTGTCAGTGTATTAAATACAAAAATAAACGGGCAACTAATTATTATTAGGTGATGTCAAATTATATGGTTCACCGGTAGATGTAAAACTGAAAAAGAAAAGTCGTTTTGTTAAGTACTCGTACCATTCCAATACTACAAAATCACTGATCATACATGAACTGGTTGCTGTAGATTACTGTTGAATTATTTTTGTGCCTAGTTGATAACCATTAAACCTATAATTTTGTGCCAGACCTATAATTAGTGGTCAGCATGCAAAATAACCCTGGATTGAAAATTACATTAACTTACTTTTGATTTGTACAGCCACATTTGCATGATTTACACTGGGCTGTGCATGGCCAGCTGACGCGACGACACCCACAATGCATAGTTTCGCAGCCAGATTTGCAGCCACAATGGTCCAAGAGGCTTAATTGAGACCAAATCGCTGTAAATGCCGACCATTCCGGAGTCCAACTCTCTTTTTCCTCAGTCCATCCCCAAAAAGATGTACATGGTATGGAAACTTCTGGTTTCAGAGCGTTTCCCCATATATGGCCCTCTTGGTAAGCTGCTCGAAGTGCATGTTTATAGAGAGCAGCTGATGTAGGTGGCAGGGTTGGCAGGTTCTAATTTCTCGGCCAAATCAGATTTGTTCCCTGAACGACGCCCTCCATTGACTGACAACGAAGGTGGACAAATTTGGTTTTCGTACGGGAAGAATTCGTTCAGATCAAGCTGCCTTTCTCTGGCCACTATAAAAAGACGGGAAAATAGGAGTATGTCAACTTTTAAGTTTTTGATTTTGTCAGTTGTCAGGTGTGTAACTACATATTTTAATTTTAGTATAAAGTAACCCTAGATTTGTGTTATTGTTTGGCCAAACGGAACACATAAACGTAATTGAAGTTCACAAATATTTGTTTGCTTCAAAAAACAAGCTTGTGTCAAGCCTGCCACCTACATCAGCTGCTCTCTATAAACATGCACTTCGAGCCACTTACCAAGCGGGCCATATATGGGGAAACGCTATGAAACCAGAAGTTTCCATACCATGTCCATCTTCTTGGGGATGGACTGAGGAAAAAGAGAGTTGGACTGCGGAATGGTCGGCAGTTACAGCGATTTGGTCGCAATTAAGCCTCTTGGACCATTGTGGCTGCAAATCTGGCTGCGAAACTATGCGTTGTGAGTGTCGTCGCGTCAGCTTACCATGCACAGCCCAGTGTAAATCATGCAAAGGTGACTGTACAAATCAAAAGTAAGTTAATGTAATTTTCAATCCAGAGTTATTTTGCATGCTGACCACTGATTATAGGTCTGGCACAAAATTATAGGTTTAATGGTAATCAACTAGGCTCAAAAATAATTCAACAGTAAATCTACAGGCACAAAAAATTTCCAACAGTAATCTACAGCAACCAGTTCATGTATGATCGGTGATTTTGTAGTATTGAAATGGTACGAGTACTTCTCAAAACGACTTTTTTTTTCAGTTCTACATCTACCGGTGAACCCGAAGAGGACATTTAAGTTTTTTGTTTACAAATGTAGTCACTTTAAATAAAAATAATTCCTAATTTTAGATTTGTTATATTTTTTTGTAATTCACCACCAGGAAAAAACTTTATTCAGTTTTTATTTATAATTTTTTTATTTATTAAAATAAATCGGGTGATTTCTTTTCATATGACACATTTCATATTAAAATCAGTGCACTTACTGCGGTAGAAGATTTCTTTTAAAGGATTTATTTGTAAGAACGTGCATAATTGAACTTAAATATTTCGTGAAGAATGAAAGGTATGGGTGTCGGGTTTTTTTGTAATATTTTTATATACTCAGTACTATATATATATATATATATATATTAAACTATTCATGTTCCATAATTTTTTTTAATGAAATCAAGTAAAAACTATCAATCGAGTAAGAAAAAAAACTTAAGATGCCGTTTTTTGCCAAAAGTATTCAGTATATGTTTTTTGAATATTTTTTTATAAGTAATATATATAATGAGCTTTTATTTGAGATATTAAACATTAAAATCGGTCGAATAGTTTAGCTTGTAGAATTATTTGGAATATATCTTAAAGAAATTTGCACTCACATTCAAACTTTCATATTTCGAGAAGTATGAGAGATATCGGTGTCGGGTTTTTTTTATAATACTTGTTATTTATTCAGTAATATATAAATGCATTAAACTATTCATATTCCATACAATTTTTTTGAGAAATCAAGTAAAAACTATCAATCGAGTAAAAAAACAAACTTAAAATTCCCGTTTTTATCAAAAGTATTGAGTATATATTTTTTGAGTATTTTTTTAAAAGTAATGTATATAATGCGCTTTCATTTGAGATATTAAACATTTAAATCGGTTCATTGGTTTAGCTTGTAGAATTTTTTGAAATATTTTTTAAAGAAGTGGCGCCATCTCTGTTCCTAAGGGGTGAAACTGCCGCTGCTGCGGGTCAAATCGCTCAGTTTGGTCCCTACTATCACTGTGCAAAGCGGCTTGCTTTTATCATGAAGTGCAGCATTTTGTTCATAACAAGTATGACTATTTCGGGTCGGTGAAATTGACTAATCATAATCTTGGTCGAATAAAATCCATACCTAAACTTTGAACTTTGATTTTACAATGGGGTTGGCCGGTCGAAATAATTAGCAGATGGCGCCAGCATAGCTTGCCCTGCCAATCCTTAGAATTGTGTCAAATTTTTGTTTTTTTTAATGCACTGGATGCCAGCCCTTTAAGCCAAATCTCATAGAAAATAGCTGCAAACCTTTGACAGTTGCCAACCCCATTGGTCCGCTGGTGAGCATGCGTATTCTAATTTTGTAGCCTTTTATAAGCTGATATTTTCTTTATAGTTAGTCATCCATGTTTATTATCAATCGCTGGTTACAAGGGAGTAAAATGACATATTTACGGCGAGGGCATACATTGAATCTTAAACGAAGCGAAGGATTCTAAAGAAGAATCCTGAGCGTAGTGAGGGATTCAAGTGTGTTACGCCCAAGGTGGAAATAATTTTGCTACCATGTGACACATACAACTTTTCACATTATCTACGAGGTAATGTGTAAAAAAAACGTAAAAATAGTGTCCTAGAGCAGAAAAGTGTTACTTTGATCCCTTCTAGAAGGACCTGGACTTGAGGGCGGTGTTTCTAGCAGCCAACGTCATGTAAAAGGGTAGGAAATAACGCGGAAAGGAAAATTTGGAAGAACAGAAAAAGTGGTCAGGTCAGGTATACAGGGTGGCCAAAAAATAATTGCATTCCCGTTGCCAGGGAGATTTTGGGATTGTACTGAGCAACTTTTACTATGAGACCAACCCCGAAATCGCGAAAAAAATTTTGGCTGTTTCATACATTTTGGCTGGTCCGTTTTCTATGGGAGGGTATTTTTTTTTTTTTTTACTTTTTACTTCATACTTAAAAAACTCCATGAAACACATACACCAAGATTGTTTTTTTAAATCGCAATCGCCAATTAAACCATCAAATAGGTTTTCTTACATGATTCTCGAAGTACTTAAACTGACAATTGTTTTCCATATTCTCGGGTGTAAAACTTCTTTGCCTTTTTGAAAAAATCTGCATAAATTGAATAAAAGATTTTTCAAATTCCACTGATGTAATGGGTGTATGGCAGAAATATGGAAAATGATTAACGTTGAAGGGGTGCCTACCTGCCTACTTATCGATAATAGGATTGTCAATGTTTTTATTTTGTCAAGCAATAACAAAATGACGTTCGTGCTAGAAAAATCTGTTTGATTATTAGCAATTATATGATATGATAATAGCACTGAAAGTAAACTAAGTTCAAATGCACCACCAAGGTGACGAAATATTTGTCGTCTGACAATAGAGGATAACTTATACATACTGTACCTTTAACTAAGCATAAAAATTTCAGATCATAATAAAATATGACATTGATGCATCAAGGCGGTTTGTTGTAGAGGACCTACCGGGAAACGAGAATCCCAAAATTCGCTATCTGCCTCTTTATCACTCGAATATGCAAGAGTGACAGAGATGTTAGATAAAGAAATTGTCTTGTTTCACGATATACCCTCAGATACTAAGCCCCCTACGCAGTTTCGAGTAATATTCCCTATTCAGTTACTATAAAACATATAGTGCAGGCAGGGATGCGAAACTCCTCGCTTCGGGCAAACTCGGCTCCGTTCGGCTCAGCATTGCTCCGAGCAGTTATTAGGGTTGGCACAACTTGACGTCCCTTTGCGTGCACGACCACAGATAACATAATGACTTGAATTTTGACAACCCTAAATAACCGAAAGGGACAGTGCCATAAAGTAGAAAGGGATAGCATGATTTGACCCTGAACCGCTGTCAAACTTCGGTTTTGTAGAATGTTTCCTTTCTGAACGGTAGTACTATTATTTATTCTGTGGTGCAGGCAGTACCCATAGCGCCATCTACTACAGCTGTCAAACTCTATAAGGCACGGTATTCTCCTAATATACCCTAACATCTCGTCTACAAACAAACACTTCAGTATCGCAGTAAAATAAAGTAAAACGTACAAAGGCTCCAACCACGCTGTTTGCACTGATTTTGCACTTGGTAGCGACAATGTACAGTCAGCTGCAGAGATAGTTGACACTCCCCCTGCAAACAAATTTATATGCAGGGGGGGGGGGGGGGTCATTTATCTCAGCAGCTGACTGTACTTACGACTAAGCGTGGAGGCGGACTCTCAAGGGGTTATTAACTGAATCCTTTTCAGAACACTTTCTTGTGAGGACAGAGAAAGAATAATCTTCGTAAAAAGCTCATAATATATTCTATAGCATGTAAACATCATGTGATAATATACCAATAAAAAATATTCCCAGGGCAGACATATTCTTTTACAAAAAGTAAAATGTAACTTTTAATTAATGCTATATTACACACTGTATTGTATCAATTTTTTAATGTACAATCGTTGTCAAAGATTATGTTTACATATTTTACCTTTATTATTACAAATATTATTTTTACATATTTCACCTTAGTTGTTACAATGATTATGTTTACATATTTCACCTTAGTAATTACAAAGGAGCTAGTAGTAGTTATTACCAACATATTTTTGAGGGTGACTGTATAAAACCCCTGCAAAGTTTCTTTCACTGAGAAGTACGTATGGGAGTTACACAACAAAGAACCTACTTAGTTACAAAAACTTTTAACATAAAACAGCAATTAAAATATAATCTTCTTGCCTTGCCTATGCAGTAAGGTTTACGAGGATGAATCAAAAAGTTATTTTTATTTTATATTTTAAACTGTCATTATGACGCGTAGCGTGCAATCAATGGATGTTTTAGGGTTTAAAAAAGTATCCGCCAGATGGGTTCCACGAATGTTAACCGAGGCTAACAAAGATTTGCGTTTGGAGATTTCAAAGCGAAATCTAAAAATTATCGAGCGTGTTCCGGATACTTTTTAACGGCGTTTTGTCACCATGGATGAAACATGGGTTTACCATTTTGATCCCGAAACGAAAAAGCAAAGCATCTCCTGGAAACGCCCGTCTTCTCCACCAATGAAGAAATTTCGAGTATTTCCGACGGCAGGGAAAGTCATGGTCTCAGTTTTCTGAGATACGGATGGTATCCTTTTGATTGACTATCTGCCAAAAGGAAAAACCATAACAGGTGCGTATTACACGGAAGTCATCCCAAAAGTGCGGCAGGCAATTAAAGAAAAACGTCGAGGAAAATTGCGTGCTGGCGTGTTGTTCCACCATGATAACGCTCCTGCTCATCGGTCACAGATGGCTGTCACTGCAATCCGCCAAGCTGGTTTTGAGATCTTCGACCACCCACCCTACTCACCAGACTTAGCTCCGAGTGATTTTCACTTATTTCCCAAATTAAAAGAGCACATCCGTGGAACTAAATTTGATGACGATAACGCGGTGATGAGTGCTGTGGAGGAGTTTTTCGAGACTCAAGAAAAAACATTTTTTTTCGGAAGGAATAAAAAAACTTGAAAAATGGTACTTAAAATGTATTGAAAAAGAAGATTATGTAGAAAAATAAAAATAAAAACAATGATTTTCTTTTGTTTTTGACCCTATATCTAAGAACTTTTTGATTTACCCTCGTATATTTTAATAAGTTCCTACAAAGATGTGCTTAAGCGTCACATGAAAAATTGTGGCGTAGAGCCCTCGCGATGGGAGCAGCAGGCAGCCGTGCGTACGGAATGGCGGGCTGCAATAAATGCCAAGATAACCGATTTTGAGTCTCAGCGGCGCTAAGAGCTTGATGCCAAGCGCGATAGAATAAAAGCCAGACCACCCGCGGCAATACCCTATAACATTGTTGATGGTGTGCTCGCATGCCCGCAATGTTCGCGAAATTTTAGTAACAAGATAGGCTACATCAGCCACTGGCGAGCACACCAGCGACAGCAACGGAGTTGACAGCAGTCGCCGTGGCCGAAGTCGGCCGTGGAGTTATTATTATTATGTAAAAAGTAGTGAGCTGCTGTTTTTATTTTTAAATTTTCATTATCGTTTTCAAGAAAAATAACTTGATATTGTCTTCGGTTACCGCAATAGTTACTCATGAAATTAATATTATTTACATAGTAAATCTGTCTATAACCGGTTTTATAAAATGAAGAAGACTGCCTGTTGCAACCTTTATTAACATAGTAAATCTGTCTTGGACCTGTTTTATAAAATGAATAAGACTGCCTGTTGCAACTTTTATTTACATAGTAAATCTGTCTTGAACCTGTTATAAAATAAATAAGACTGCCTGTTGCAACCTTTATTTACATAGTAAATATGTCTTTAACCTGTTTTATAAAATAAATAAGACTGCCTGTTGCAACCTTTATTTACATAGTAAATCTGTCTTGAACCTGTTTTATAAAATGAATAAGACTGCCTGTTGCATCCATTTTTTAATAGTAAATCTGTCTTTAACCCGTTTTATAAAATTAATAAGACTGCCTGTTGCAACTTTTATTTACATAGTAAATCTGTCTTGAATCTGTTTTATAAAATGAATAAGACTGCCTGTTGCAACCTTTATTTACATAGTAAATCTGTCTGGCACCTGTTTTATAAAATAAATAAGACTGCCTGTTGCAACCTTTATTTACATAGTAAATCTGTCTTGAACCTGTTTTATAAAATTAATAAGACTGCCTGTTGCAACTTTTATTTATATAGTAAATCTGTCTTGAACCTGTTTTATAAAATAAATAAGACTGCCTGTTGCAACCTTTATTTACACAGTAAATTTGTCTTGAATCTGTTTTATAAAATGAAAAAGACTGCCTGTTGCAACCTTTATTTACATAGTAAATCTGTCTTGAACCTGTTTCATGAAATATAAGACTGCCTGTTGCAACCTTTATTTACATAGTAAATCTGTCTTGAACCTGTTTTATAAATTGAATAAAACTGCCTGTTGCAACCTTTATTTAAGTAGTCAATCTGTCTTGAACCTGTTTTATTTGTGGTGCAATAAAGAATATTTTACTTACTTAAGATTTTATTTTTATTGGACTTTGGCAGCAAGTTGAAGTTCATTTGAGATTTTTTTATACACCCCAAATAATATACTCAAGTGGCAAAAATGAAGCAACATACTAGATAATACAGTACTTGGGTAAGTATTCCATGAAAACTCTATAAGAGCTAAAATTAAAAACTTAAAAATGATTGAAAAATTAGTAGACCACAACAGATATGGCAAGCTGTGGAAGTACCATGAGTAAAACTGATAATGAAGGCTCCGTGCACACAGAATGCCTATGAAGTTCACTAAAAACATGGGAAGTATGAACATTTGAGACAAGATATCAAAGTTAATGTGGTATTTAGTGGGTTCTTTCACTTCAATAGGCTTTTTGTGAGTCTTTCGACTTTTTTGAGAAGACTTCTGCAACATATTCTCAAATGAGTTCAAAAATTCTTCTTGTTCTTTTGTTAATTTTTCAACTTCGATTCCGGCTTTAAATTTTTGTTCGTTTTTAATTTTACTTTTTCTCTGGTTCATTTTGTTTTCTAAATCAATTTGAGGTTGCACTTGTTTTTGTACATACTTTAAGCGACAGTATGTTTGAAAATATTTTGTACACAAAGGCAAGAAAATCAGAAGAAGTATAACATGTATTGCCAATAAAGTCAAATGAAAGCACTTGCTTTCAAATAGATCAACATCCAAAAACCTGTAGTTGACTGTCCAAGTGTGGTTGAAAACTCTACCAATGTCAAAGCTACCTTTTAAATATGCTATCGGATTGCTGAACAAAAATGGTGCACCAAGTATTAACTGGATAAATCCACAAACAGCTAGTTGTTGCATAGTTTTAAACCAGCCTAAATTTATCAAGTAGAAGAAGAACAATCCAGGAGCATAAAGTAGTATATTCATCTTAACTGAAACTCCTAAACTATAGAAAACACTACCCAAGAACCATTTGTCTTCTAAAAACAAATTTAATGATGCATAAAGGAATAATACAGCAACTGGATCATTGAACAGCCGCAGTACATAAATAGAATGGATCCTATAAGATGTTAAAATGGTAAATGCCATTACATATGGTGGGACCTTTTTAGTTTTAATATAAATTCTAAGAACAAGCACAAGTTGCAACAAATAGATAACTATAAACAAATACTGGGCCAGAATAATGTTTGTACCCTGACTTGTAAGGAAATAAAACAATGAATATATGTACACAAATCCTGCTGGATATACCAAGGGGCCGGTGTCACCACGGAGTTGGCTGTAGTCAAAAGTTCCATTCAAGAAACCTTCACATTCTTGCATGTACGCTTTCCAGTCAATCTCGGTGTACGGCACGCGCTCAACCACTAAAACGTTCACGACCAATTCAGTAGCGATGATCAGGGTGGCCACGAACCAAAGCTGCGTCGGATTCAGTATTAGCCCCTTCATGTAGTTCCATGTGAACATCTTTTTCCAGTCGAACTCCAAAAACATTTCTTGTAGATGGTGACGTTTACTCATAGTATACAATTTGGTAACAGGTTTTTGGTGTATATCAAAATTATATTAATCAAAACTTTTCCTACTAAAGAGCTCCCTAATTTTTCTATTTTTAGAGTAGTAGGTCGCCGCATGAGTTATTTATGCTCAAGCATTTTTATTCTCTCCCCTCGTCCTGTCACCGGTCAAACGTAAACGTCAACACTAACACTGTTCTGTCAAACAAGATCGTGTTGGGTTTGAGCATAGACATAGTATATACAAGTAGTTATAGACGCGCCACCGAGCGACCGGGGGTAAGAGAAAGAATATTCATATAAAATTTGGGCAGCATAGGATTTTTTCTCTTTCACTCTTATAAATTTTGGTATTTCGCCATCGCCTCCTACCTATGATGCCACCCGGTCGGTGATAAGGACAAAGCATATTTTCTCTTTCCTCTTATAGGAATCACAATAAGACTATCTTTCTCTATCAAAGAGTGTCAGGCCCTAATACTACATAATACGATGTCTATGTACTAGATTCATGGTTATTTAACACTAATGTTTATTGTTTTTTTATTGTGTATCGAATACCAATTTGTGATGCTAGTATTCGCGATTGGAGATTGACACCAATTTATTTTCTGAACTAATCGGTCGATTTGATCATCCCGTCTGGACAGCTTAAAGCGTAACAGACCACCGCACCGCACCGGGACCTTACTTAAGCGAACGAGCTCTTACTTATGAGTGCCTCACACAATGACCTTGGTGCGGTGCGACGGTGTGTTATGCCCATTACCTTTTATACTTACTCCGTTGGCTCAGCGACTCAAAATGAAACTTGGCTTCCGAGTTCCGACACAAGACCATGTCGCACCAGCGATACCTGGGGCGTCCGACAGGACGTCTTCCTGCTGGGCGGCCCAGGATCCCATTTAATAAACATTACAATCCAACAATTTTGTATAAGTGACATATTTGTTAAATGAGGGCTAACGCGTATGAATTCGCCGCTAGGGGCGCTAGTGTAGATGGTGGTCTTTTCCATAGTTCGAAATGTCAAATGTCACTTGTCACTTCAATGACTGACAGCTGTTCTATAGTCTTTTGGACCACCATCAACAGAGGCGCCAACTGGTGAGCAAAAAACGATAGCCCTCATTTTACAAGTGCTGTTTAATAAACCCCACAAATAAGTTAAAAAAAATACAAATAAATAACTTACAATTATTACAATTATAAACGCTGTTTAATAAACGTTTATATATGTTAAGAATGCCTGTAGCTTTTGATGACAATATTGTGTTTACAAAATTGTAATGGTAATGTACAATTTACATAAAATGTAAGTATTTGCCACAAGTATTTAATAAACGAGGGTAGACTTGTTGCTAGAATTGATGATGAAAACGAACAATGGCAAGTAAGAGTCAATTGATATTCTCTTATAAGCTAATCATAAATGAAAGTAGGCATAATCCAAATATAAACTATTTATAAATAATGACCCTTACAATTGATTAAGCCGTTTAGTAAAAAGACCAAAACGGCCTGTCGTATTTTTTTTGGCGAAACTCTAAATTAAGGCGAAAGGAAAAAATCAAACGTACTACTTACCACCGCAATGATAATACGAGTACCTATGCTATAATGCAATAGCTCGTATTATTTTACAAATGTTTTCTTGTTCAGATACGAATAGCTTTGCATTTCGTGGAGGTGGTAAATGAAACTAATATATACTTACTTACTATTACTGTCTAGAATGTATTTCTTCTAAATGGGTAAACAAAAAAAAAATTAAAAAATATATATGAATCTTCATTTATTGTTCAACAATTATAACATTTGACTTTTTTCCTGAAATTTATAGTTTCACCGGTTTCACCGTAATAAAAATAATACAACGGGCCATTTTGCGGCTAACTTTGGTTATTTATAATTATTTTTAAACTAACAATAATGTTTTAACAGCTGACGGTCTTTCCACCGCGATACAACCGGCCGACGATTTGTTTTATTAACAATATCATCTAAATTCTAATCTGACAAAGTATATGAAATGGGATGCGATGACTGAAAAGATATATTTTTACATGTTCATGTGACCAGCTGACGGTCCACCGAGATATAACCGGCTGACCATTTTTTTATTTACATTAGCATCTGAACTATCATCTAACAAAGTATCAAGCGGGAGGCGATGACAATATTTTTTTGCGTGTTTCGCTGGCTGCCATTCCTCAACCCACCAACGGAGCGGCAGCTGACGTCCACGGGGGTTCATCATACATAGCCGTTAACCACTATATCGGAGTTATTGTGGCCAAAAAATAAATAACTGCAGAGCGCTGATTTGGTTGTGGCGCGCTTGTAATATAATGATGATATTCCCACGTTATGTTTGAGAAAACTTCGAAAAATAATACTAGTTTAACACTAATAGGTAGGTAAACACTTCCCAAAATTTTATGTGTAGGTAGACTAGGTAGTAGGTACTTAATTTTATAAGTTAACTATTAATGGAATTATTTATATTTATTTATTACGGATAAAAAAATGACTATAAAATAAACACACTGTACGCCTCAATTTAGTACATGCCAAGCTCTAGCTATAAATCTTAATGTGTCTAATTGACTTAGGTATTTATTTGTACTCCCCGCGGGTTGCTCACCTTGTCGTGGTGGAGGCGCTTAGTAATCCCCCCGCGGGTTGCTCACCTTGTCGTGGTGGAGGGGCTTAGTAACCGTGGCTTGGTCACCCACGGTGAAGCGAAGAGGCAACCAGGGCCGGCCTCTGGGTCGCGGGCTGGCCCGAGGAGGACGCTCCAAATGGGCTGGTTTAGCCCGCTTGTGATGCGCCGAAGGTGGACCGTCGAGGAAAAGGAGTGTCGGTATTGCGGTAAGCCGTTCTCCCTATCCTCGGCGGCCGAGGTGGGATCGTAGGGGAAGAGGAGTGATGGTATTTCGATGCGCCACTCTCCCTATCCCCTGCGAACTTAGCAGGGCCGTTCCGCTGTAGCGGCGTTGGTGGGGCTGCAGAGGAAGAGGAGTGTCGGTGTTACGATGTGCCGTTCTCCCTGTCCTCTGCAGCCGAGTTGTGGTTTTGCGGCAGAAACATAGACCTTATCTGTCCCCGGGCGCCGGGGAAATTCCTGGCGCCCGTGGCTTCCTTGTGGCGGGCTCGGGGGGGTCCGCTACGATACAGAATGGAAGCCGAGGAGGAAGGCGCGTCTTACCATCTGGCGCACCTAGCGTGAAGGGCCTTCGGGCATTCGCGAAGTAGCCGCGCTCGCGGGCGGCTGCCGCCGGTGGGGTCGCAGATGACAAGCGCAAGCGTTCCTGTAACCCCACCAATAGGGCGGCGAGGCGGCATAAGGGGGTTTTTTTAGTGGGTACACCGTGGGCCTCATTAGCCTAGACGGGAGTCCCACATAACCACTCGGGTACCCCCCGCACCAAGGTGGTATGCGTAATGCATTTTTCCCTCCTAACAAAAAAAAAGGTATTTATTTGTAAGAAACAGATAAAACACAAATTAACTGATTGAGGCTTGTAAAGTATAATGCATAAGGAAATATATTTTTATTATAATTTACGACCTCCACTAAACGCATGATCTACTCATAATCAAACGACAAAATACCTACAAAATACGAATAGGTATAGCGCCAACCGCGCGCCTCTGGGCTGTAGCTTATTCTTTGAACCTCGTGGTGGTGCACCGACACGAAATTCACGTACGAGCGCAGTGAGCGGGGTGCGGGTACAGAGACGCTGAGACGCTCAAGGACAAATCAGCGACTATCGTCTTAAGTCCTTCGGTCTCCCTGCTCGCCCGGGGCGTTCGGCACAACGGTAAACACGCGTATGCAGTGCAATACGCATTGCATTAGCTGAACTAGCTGGCTTGACAATACTTGTCAAAAAGTCAAAAGGCAGTGGTGCCACACCTGCCATATTTTTCCAGTAACAAACAGTCGCAACTGTTTTGCGGTTTAATAACTATATCAAGAATTAAGTGGGTTCATTTCAGTCAATAGGAATAAAATCAAGGAAAAAAGTAATATAAGCAATTAAATAAAGTTTGAATTTTTTCGTTCGTCTTAAAATGGCAGGCAATTTTTGGCAAAGTTCGCACCATCAACAGTGGATACTTGATAAACAAGATTTGATAAGAGATAGGCAACATGATCTTGCTATATTGACGGAAGAAGAGTATCAGAAGATATTTAATTTTTTCGCTAGTATAATACAAATCCTCGGAGAGCAATTGAAGCTTCGTCAACAGGTGATCGCCACGGCGACAGTGTATTTCAAGAGGTTTTACGCCAAGAATTCTCTTAAATGTATTGATCCTTTGCTATTAGCCCCAACATGTGTATTCTTAGCGTCAAAAGTAGAAGAGTTTGGTGTTATATCTAACTCTCGTCTTATCACCACTTGCCAGACTGTAATCAAAAACAAGTTCAACTATGCATACGGCCAGCAGGAATTCCCGTACAGGACAAATCACATTTTGGAATGTGAATTCTATTTATTGGAGAATCTAGATTGCTGCCTTATAGTCTATCAACCATACAGGCCATTGCTGCTTTTTGTCCAAGATATAGGACAAGATGATCAACTGCTCACTTATGCGTGGCGCGTAGTTAACGATTCACTCAGAACCGACGTGAGCTTGCTTTACCCACCATACCAGGTAACACATGTATTCCATGTAATATATATGTATATCTTCACATTTAACTGGTACATACAGTCAGTTAATAACAACTAACAACAACTATTGTTTCAGATTGCAATTGCAGCTCTCCATATTGCCTGTGTCATGTTGGGGAAAGAGAACCTCAAACCTTGGTTTGCAGAGTTGAATGTTGACTTGGACAAGGTAAATTGTGAACTATTTGCTTGCAAACAAATAAGTACATCTACATATTTTATACATATACATATTTTTATAGGGTTACATCAACCGGTTACTGTTATTATTACTAATATTTTAATGTTGTTGTAGATTCAGGAAATCGTCAGGTCCATTATCAATTTGTATGAAATGTGGAAAAGCTATGATGAAAAAAAGGAGATCCAGAGTTTACTTGGAAAAATGCCTAAACCAAAGCCGGCTCCACAAAGATAATATTTACAATAGATACAACCACTTTAACCACTTTTAACTTTAGATCCACTGATGATGATGAAACAAACCAGTGAATTAGTGAAAAGTTGCTTCGAGTGGAATGAAATGAATAGTACAGTGATACACAGTATTTGATCAGTGATGGCATAGTTATTTGATTTGTGGGAAAATTTTGTGTTATTCTCAGCTGGTTGGATTTTTTCCCAATTGATCCCAGTGGTGATGGATGAGCATAAAATTACTAGTTGGTAACATGCAGGAATAACCCAAAACTTTGATATAAATAACTTTCACACTAAATAATGTTATTTCAGATGTAAGGTACTTACAACTAATCAAATTTCAAATTTAGACAGGGAGCCAATGGCCTGCCACTCCAAGGGATAAACTTTTCTGGGATTCTCCTAATTTCAGAGATAATTCAAAACATTAAAAAACGTTATTTTATTGTAACTTAGGGCAAAACACTTTTTTGATGGCAATATTGCCACAAATATCCTCATTGACAGATATTGAAGAAAAAAGTTACACGTAACACTGCAAAAACTACGAAAAAAAACAGTCATTCATTTTAATTGATAGTTTTACCAATAAAATTTACATTTTATTTACATTACATTCAAAAAATCGAATAAAGAAATATAATTTTTTCAGCGAAATAGACCTAAACTCCCTTCCTTTGGCCTAAAGATGCGAGTTTTGTCCTGGTGGTCATCTATACCAAAGATAGATATAACTCCGTAATAGATGGATACAGTCTAAGGAAAAAACGTGCCTCGAAAATCAAGAAAATTTGATTCTCGATCAGATGGCGCCACTAGTTTTGGCCTACACTCGTATAGAGGGCGTTGATTATTTCGTTTGTTATTTAACAATTTTAACACATATCAGTGAAAGAACATGGGTCAAAATCATAAAAATAATTAATGCAAATAAAAAAAATCATTTATCCATATTTAAATACATTTTATCGTATTTTTATAAATCTTCATTTTTAGTTTTAAAGTGTGTCGACAGATGGCAGTGAATTTACTGGGGTTACAAAATTTACTATGACAGTACTGCTCTAGTATAAGTTACTCTATGTCTATACTAACCACCTATTTACATACATCCCCTTCAAACTGAATGTGAAAGAAAAGCTATGTTTTCCCTTGTTTTAGTCATTAGGCATAGACTATTGCAAAACTTTTTAATACGCCTTTGTTACAAACACAAATAAACAAAAATTTGTGACACAGGGTTAAATGTTTCGGGTTCCTCGTGAGCACTGAGCACATTGTATGGCTATATGTTTGCATAAAGTTTGTCTTTTAGAAAATCCTATCAAAAACTACAAATCAACATGTCATTGTGTATATTGCACCTTAAAGCAAATAGGTTGTTGCAAACATGCAATCTGGGAGCCTGTTTTGTTTCTTTGGAAGGCAGAAATTTAAATTTATTTTGGCATTTATCTTTTAATATTTCTTTATATTTTTTGTTAAATATGAAATCCATTGTACAGTCGCCGTGAGATATATCGGAGCGGCCGAGGTGCCCAAAAATATCTGAACAACGCACTCTAACACCTTGACAATAGAGGCGTGTTTAGATATTTGTGAGCGCCTTGGCCACTCTAATATATCTGATGGGCACTGTACAACCAAATTGCATGAGTTACTGACTGAAAAAAAAAACATAAGTATACTGCTATAATAAATTATATAATACTTGAAATAAATATCTAACTTGATATACTTAATCAATTGGCTTTTAGCAAAAATAATTTATCAGTTTTAATATTTGTGTAAATCTAGAATCGCACTTAATCAATTGCAATCAATCAATTGCACTTAGATTATGTAATGAGTTAGTAATGATTGATCATAATATTTTTACATTTAATTTAGGTAAGTATTTTTTTGTTGTGACATAACCTGCCACATTTTACTATGGTTTAATTGACCTCAAAAAAATTTAGCAGCTAAATATTGCTAACTGTGAATTAGAGTTAAAAATAATATACATATGTATAATAGAATAGTATTAGTAGTTTAAATTTAGTAATTATTAAGATATTCAATCAAGTTGTATTGTTTAATATAATCAATTGATAAGTGGAGTGTCAAATTATGCAGTAACATAATTAATAATTATCTGTAATACAAGATTATTTATAATCAACCTGAATTGTCCCTGTAGCTGTTAGATTTGTACAGTGCCCTTTTTCAAACTTATGTAATACTTCCTATTGTAACTGCGTACGAGTACGAGTACTGTACTGACAATAGGCCAGGAAATAAATGACCAAAAAAAGGTATAAAGGGAAATGCTTGTAACACAATTTTTGACTTCGTAGCTTTGTTTGGACTAGTTAGGAGGTGAACATATCAAAAGTCCCCGGCCATAGCCCTGGTGCTGGGGAGGAGAGGGGGGTTTGAAGGTTCCATTTTTCGGTTTTTCGATTATATTTCGGAAACTATGCGTCTGAGCGACTTGGCCACTTATACAAAATGAAAAGAAATTTAATTTGTTACAAGTTTTATTCAGTCAAGTTTTTCGATATCTTGTATAGTTTTTGAGATATCCGCTGTTGAAGGTTTATTTAGGGCTCTCATTTTTATTTTTATTATCTACATCAGTGAAGCTGCTAGGCCGGGTTTGGGATAATTTTCGTATAAATCGGGGGTGCTGAATTCATTTATGATATCAACATTGACACCATTCCTAAGTAAAAACAAAATTTAAAAAAATGTTTTTTTATAAAACTCTTTACGCTTAAACCGCCGAACCGATTTTGTTGAAATTTGGTGTAGAGATGGTTTGAGTCCCGGTACAGTACATAGGATTTTTATAACCAAAATCATCTTTTAAGGGTGTGAAAAGTGGGGTGGAAATTTGTATGGGGAATCAATAACCGCTGAACCTATTTAAAAAATATTTGGGATGGTCTACATGTTTGATTTAGTTGATAATGATACCAAACATGACTTCAAACCTAAATTTAAACAGTATTAACCTCCGGAATTCAACTTCGGCGAAGAAGCTGAATTCCCCTCACACAAAATTTCACACCTTCAAAGTATGATTTTTGAGATAAAAACTATATTATATCCTGTCTCGGGACTCAAACCATCTCTACACCAAATTTCAACGAAATCGGTTCGGCGGTTTAAGCGTAAAGAGTTTTATAAAAAATCATTTTTTTACATTTTGTTTTTACTTTGGAAAGGTGTCAATGTTGATACCATAAATGAATTCAGCACCCCCGATTTATACGAAAACGTTACCAAACCCGGCCTAGCAGCTTTACTGGTGTAGATAATCAAGATAAAAATGAGAGCCCTAAATAAACCTTCAAGAGCGGATATCTCAAATACTATACAAGATATCGAAAAACTTGACTGAATAAAACTTGTAACAAATTAAATCTCTTTTCATTTTGTATAAGTGGCCAAGTCGCTCAGACGCATAATTTCCGAGATATAATCGAAAAACTGAAAAATGGAACCTTCAAACCCCCCTCTCCCCCCAGCACCAGGGTTACGGCCGGGTTCTTTTGATATGTTCATCTCCTAACTTCTTCTTCTCTTCTTCTTCCTGCCTCTATCCCAGTTCATCTGGGGTCGGGCCTCCTTGTGCATCGGCGCCAGGATATTCTATCCCGGGTTGTCACTGGTGCAAGCTTCTGGGCTTTCAAATCCTTTTCGACGGTTGACCACCAAGTGGCTGGTGGTCTGCCTCTTCCTCTAGGCCCTGTATTGATGTTAAGTACAGTCTTCACAGAGTAGGTATCGTCGCGGCGCATAACATGTCCATACCAGCGGAGCCTACTTTCTCGGAGTTTTTCTGTTACTGGAGCCACTTTGAATGAACCCCGGATATGTTCATTCCTTACCCTATCTATGCGCGTAACTCCTCCAGCCCATCTCAGCATCTTCATTTCTGCCGTGTGCAGTTGCTGTTCGTGCTTGCTAAGGGCTGTCCAGCATTCCGCGCCGTATAACATGGCAGGTCTCACGGCCGTTTTATATACTTTGCCCTTGGTTTTAATTGGCATTTTAGGGTCACATAGAACTCCAGAGAGGGAGCGCCATTTCAGCCATGCTGTGTTTACGCGGTGATTTACATCCTCTTCTATGCGAGTATCAGATGTTAGCATGGATCCTAAGTACTTAAAGCGGGTAACGGTTGGAAGCGTTGCATTGTCGATCTGTATCTTGCAGTTTAATTCTTCTGTGCCACCCAGATCGCATTCCATATATTCTGTTTTTGTGCGACTAATTCGGAGTCCATGCCTTTCGAGTTCTGTGTACCACTTGTTAAAAGTTTGTTGTAGCTCCGATGCCGACTTTGCGATCAATACGATGTCGTCTGCATACAACATGCACCAAGGGATTTCTGATTGGAGATGTCTCGTTTTGTAATCCATGATCAGGTTGAACAGTAGGGGGCTCAATGCCGAACCCTGATGGACACCTACTTTCACCTGGAATGGATCTGTGACGCCAGCGGGACTTCTAATTTGCGTCGTAACTCCTTCGTACATATCCCGGACTAAGGATATGTAGTTCTCGGGTACATTCTGGGCTCGCATTGCTTGCCAAACTAACCTTCTTGGGACCCTGTCGAATGCCTTTTCTAGGTCTATAAACGCGAAGTACAGGTTTTCCTTGTTCATTCGACATTTCTCCATTAAGACGCGGATGGTTTGGATGGCTTCTGTTGTTGACCTACCCGCTGTGAAACCGAACTGGTTTTGCGTCGTGCTAGTTAACGTCGTCAGACGGGCACTTACTACTCGTTCCCACAGTTTCAGCGTATGCGACGTTAATTTGATCCCTCTGTAGTTGTTACACTCTGCCACATCACCCTTATTCTTATATATGGGGCAGAGGAAGCTTGATCGCCACGAGGTTGGTATTGTACCCTCAGACAGAATTTTATTGAAAAGTGCCGTAAGCCAGGGTAGGGCAGTCTTTTGTAGCAATTTCCAGATGTCCGCTGGCACTTCATCAGGACCAAGGGCTTTGTGCAATTCCATCTTAAGTAATGCCTTTGCTATTTCTTGTGGCTGAATGCGATCGAGTGGGCCCTCTGTAGGTGATAATATTGGCAACTCTTCGCTAGGGAACTCTTCATTTAACAAATGATCATAGTATGTTCGCCATCTCCCATTTATGTCTTCATTAGAAGTTAAGAGTTTACCTAAGCTGTCCTTGATGTACTTATTGCACTTTATGTCAAGCGAAGATTTGTGCCGCTGCCGAGCGATTTTAAAAATGGCGCTTTCCGTGGGTGCGTTTTCCAGTCTCTCGTAGAAGTTCTGTCGCGAGTAGGCCCGTGCCTGTGCCACTGCTGATTTTGCAATCGATTTCATGGCTTTGTACTTTTCGCGGTCCTCCTCGAGATCAGATTTCTGCCATGTCTTAAATGCGTCGCGTTTTGCTTTGATTATATGCTGGACATCATTGCTCCACCAGGTAGTGTCTTTGTTAGTTGCCAGTCCTCCTCGGGCGACCCCTAATATGAGGCGTGAGTTACTTTGGCAGAAACATTCAAAGTCTGACCACATCCTGTCAGCAGGTTTGTGGGCATATGCATCGGTCTGCAGGTATGTACCAATCTTGTTGAGCAACTGGGTCCCTTTACTGCTGTGAAGTTCTTTCCATTTTATGCGCTCGGTTCGATCCATGTGTACTCGGATAGGTTTTGGTAATTCCATTGTGGCTAGTAATAATCTAGCCGATAAATCATCTCCTAACTAGTCCAAACAAAGCTACGAAGTTAAAAATTGTGTTCCTAGCATTTCTCTCTATACCTTCTTATTGCTTGGCCTACAACTCAGCCCTGATATTAGCGGTATCTTTATATTTAAAATCGACATATTCTTACCTCGAGCTGTACCTGTTTTTTTTTAAAGATCAGAATCTTTCTAACCTCAAAGGTAAAGGTAAGTGGGCAGACGGTTGCGGGAGAGTGGTCGTGACCCTCGCTCACGGTCGTTCCTTTTGCAAAGGTTGTCCATCGCTGTTCAATGTGGCAATGCGGCGAGCGTGATGGGCTCCTTTGCGTCTGGAGGGGCGCGGGGCGAATTTTGTGAATAGTTTATGCGTTTGTTAGTTTCTAGTTTAGGTTAAGATGTTTGTAATGTTTTATTTTATATGACATGTTTGTATGTATTGTAGAATTTGACATATAAATAAACTAAAATTACAAAGGTAAATATAATTAATAAATATTTTTTCTTCTAAATGCTAGGGTTCCTATGATACCTAATATTGCGGTAAAAATAATTCAGTGCATAGTTAGTTAGTTAGTTACTCAGATTAAATTTTGGAGGAAAGAAGTTATCACTACTTGTTCAGTTATAATATTTCTAATCTGAAAACAAAAACGGGGTATATATGTTACGGGCAACTTGGTAAGTCCGGTCACTATGAATAATGACCGGTATGTATGCATAATGCCCGCATCAAGTGGGCAATGTAATTAAAACTGCGAGACTAATCACTTTGACCGGTCAGTATGAATAATGACCTACCTTGGGCAATGTAATAAAACTTAGAACTACAACCCAGCACAGAAAGGAACTGCTTACAGAAGATTGGTTTAAGTTAGGTGAGAATTTCAACCCCCCATATAGAAGAATTGTGTATCGAAAAGTAGGTTAGGTTAGAAGTGCAACCCCCCACAGAAATAAACTTTGTGTACTGCCGACTTTATGACGTCACAGCAACTACCCCCACCACTTTCGCGATTGTCATCTCATATATTCGTGTTCAGGACATCAAACCGAATGCACTGATACATATTTTATTTTATTTATTTGGAAAGCAAACAAAAATAAGTGAGCAGGAGATGAGTTTACAAATACACATTAAGGACATTCACTTATTTCCTTAACAGCTCTCACTAAGACATGTAATGGAAATATACTACACTTAAACTACTCTACTCTCTACTCACCCATATCTGAGATGACATGACCGAAAAGTAACCGAAAACCTGCTCCGCCGCCCTGCTATTTTGGAAAAGGCAATTGTATCTCACTAGTGTTCGTTGTCCACAAACTATACTCAACATTTAGTTTTATAAAACTGAAATCCTGTATGTTAGTTTGTAAGGAAAAATGTATCTGACAAAGTACAGCTCTACATAGTGAAAGTGTTATGTAACAAAATAAGCAATGTACTAGTAGGGATATATTTACTAGCCTACCCTTTTCCATCGATTAACTCTAAAGTAACCGTCCTTGTTAGACACATTTATACACGTTTGTCACTTTTCACGAGTCAAATGGGTCCCCAAACATGGGGCAATCAACAAACGGATGCAGAATAGACATTCTTTTCTGAAGTATGTAACTCCAAAAACGGATGTATTGTATTCCTATCTGGCTATGACGCCGCCCTATGGGGACGGAACATAGTTTCAATCCCATTTTCATAATGTAATTATATTTTGTCGCTTGAATATTGAATCGATGTTAGCGAGAGTAGCGAAAATAAATATATTTTTTATTATCCAAAGAATCGAAACTGACTATGACTGTGGATGTCTCTTTTGATATTAATAGGTACTTAGTTATATTTTGACTAGTGGTATTTTAACATCAACTTAAATGAATTAACTTCATTATATTTCTAGGACGGACTTGTTTATTTAAATAAATGAATTTTCCAACTATCCACTTTTTCCTTTTTATGTTGTTTTTAACGATTATTATGTTTTTAATCAACTTCAAAATTTCGAAGGACTTGCATTCCAAGAAAGAGGTTCTGTATTCGGTTGTGTTGTGGCTATTCTTTTTAATAGGCTATTTGACTAATTTTTGAAAATGGTTTTAATTGATTGTTTATGACTTAATAATTACACTACATTGATATTTCCGTGAAATTTCCTGTATTAAATATAAAAAATCAATGTTAAAGTTTATTTATTTTGAACGCGCCTTAAACGCTGTTTTTGCAAAGGGGCTAATCACGTGACACGTGTGACGTCACACGCGAGTAAACTCAGTCAATGACCTTAGTAAATCTTATGGTTTATGTCCATTGAATTGATTATTTCACTGTAAAATGGTATATAAATGGTGTATAGTGCCGCAATGTTCAAGTACGACTATAAAAAATCCAGATAAATTGTTTGTTTCCGTTCCAACGAATCCCAAAAAAAGAAAAATGTGGTTAAAACTAGCGCGAAGAGACCCAAAGAGCATTTTAGCGCATACAAATGTTTTTATGTGTGAAGACCACTTCGATGTAAGTAATATTTAACTGTAAATAAATATGGTAGTTAAAGCAGCGGACTTTGTTGTATTTAAAGAAACAAGATCTAGGTATTTAATGTATTACTATATAACCTCATAACATAGCTCTTTCAGCATTAGTAGGTAGTTAGTAGCATACTTTTTCTTTCAAACTAAAGTGCAGTATGGAGATACTATTCTCGTCATCGTATTCTATATATATATCGTCGTCGTATTCGTATCATCGAAATCGAAATGTTCGTAAATAAACAATTTCTACGTATACTCACATAGCTGTTTTTACATTTCTAAGTTCCGCAGCATAGTAATCCCGATTATCTTTAAAGTAAAGTGCAACCATTGATGCGTCTGTCTGGTAGGTTGCCGCTATCAGCTTTCACATATTTCGGCTCCATTTTGAGATTCTTATGAATATTGTGCTACTAGATATACGGATAAATCGGAATATATCAGAAAACTGTGGAACAATAACTAAAATTAACTAAATACAAATAAAACGGTTAAAACACTCAAGGCAATCAAGAATGTTTACGCGCGTGTGACGTCATCCGAGCGTTGACCAATCACAGAGCGTTCACGTCCCTGATGAAATTTCAAAAAATATTAAATTTTCTTTCGTTTATATTCCAAAAACTAAAAATAGTTTACATTCAAATATAGTGAAATATACTTTATTAGTTTATTATCTTTCAGGATGACAGCAATTCGTTATATATTTTTAATGTTGTCAAATACCCTATTCTGAGCGCCGTGGTTTGATTTGAATAAGTAATTATTATTTTGTTTGAAAGGAGCTATCTCGAAGATGGTCCTATATTAATTAGTTTGATCTGATGGGTTTAAAGGTCCCTTTTTATAGTTTTTCGTAAATAACTCGTAAACATTTTGCCCGCCGTAGCAAAAATGTTCTGTATCATAATCTACATAAAATTGTCTACAAAAGAGATTTTGTACACTTTCTGCTACTTCTTCTAGGACCATGCTAGGACTCATATTTAAAAAGATTTTAAAGCGGGAAAATCCTAAGATCGTTCTTTTTAGTTTTTCGTAAATAACTCGTAAACGGTAGCATAGCAAAAAAATCTTGTTTGTATTTGTTTATTTGTATAAAATTTCCTACAAAATGGATAAACCAAAATTACTGGAGCAAGGACACCCTAGTAGTAAAAATTAAATGAAAAAAAAAACAGCATTCCATGATTCCCCGTGAATGTTTACTCTTTAAATTAACTTAGAGGGCTTTCCAAGTGAATATCGGCACAGTCACTCAACCGCCAGTGATAAAAAAGAGCAAAATTAATAAAAATCGGAATCGGTTATAATAATTAGAAAACCGTGCAACTTTTACTAGGTCATGTTAAGCTGGTTTGGATGATCCTTTTAGGGTGTCTGACATCCAGTGTCAGTTTGACGTGTTATTTTTAGGACAACCTGTATATCTATTTTGTAGGAAATTTTATAAAAATTATTTACGTATAAGACTAATTTTTGTTATGGGCTAGTTTACGAGTTATTTACGAAAAAACTATAAAACGGGACCTTTAAAACCCCCCTACCCTTAGCTTCACCCCTACCCTCCGGTACTTTTAGTATGTTGTACACCATTCCCTACAATTATGCCAACATACGCTTATATTTACACGAATTATTTCCCCCATTTTTAGGGTTCCGTACCTCAAAAAAAAAAATGGAACCCTTATAAGGGATGTACCGAAAAATAAAACTGTAAACTTCAAGTTCAAAAAACTGAAGCAATTGATAAGGATTTTTGGAATTTAGAATATGAAGCTACTTTTAATTTAAATATTTATCAGTTTTTTTTATTATTAAATTTTCTGCAGGAGTGATAAGAAGCTTTTTCCTAGCGCATTCAGTGGCAGCTTTTTACGGAGCTGTTTTTCATATTTGCCTGCACCATCCCAACACCTGCTAGAGTAGTTAGTTTTTTGGCTATTTTATCCTTCTCTTTTAGTACACTCTTGATTTGAGCCCATGAATAGTCGAGAGAACGGCACTGCAGGACGTATGTTGGTCTTACTTTGCTCATTGTCTATTACAAAATGCGACTTTTTGTACGAAGGAAATTGTAGGATTTTCGACTTGGCCCAGAAATTAATAACGCAAATTTTCGGTTACTTTAGCTATCCTAACTTTTGTACGAATCTATATACTATGTTTCTTTATAGTTCGTTTCACTTAAGCCGCATATTTATGTACAAAAATCTTTCTGATGGTCCTAGGGTCACTTGTTCCTAGAGGTCTGCCTAGGGGTCACAAAACCGTGCATATTTTTTAAAGCCGGTTTTTCGGTTTTTGTAGAACAGCAAAACCGGGTTTCCGGTTTTTTCGGTGATTTCGAGTTTCTTGTAGAATCAACGATTTAATAATTAGTCTGCAATAAACATTTGTAACAAGAAATACTAGTAGAATAGAGATCAATTAACGTGATGCATCACATATAAAACATGGCCGTAATTACTAAAATATTAAACTACATAATATTTATATTATAACTTAAGTCAAACTTTAGTTATAATTAGGCCAATAAATGTAACAAAACATTCCTTTTCTGGAATTAAACTTATAATTTCAACACACTTGCTCAAAACGACGTTTTTATTCCACCGATTTTTGGTTCAAAATCCTAGATATTAAACACGCGTGCTCTTTCAGTGTATTATTCCACTCGTGCTTTTTCATTATATTATCCGACTGAGTTAAGAAGGTAACTGATTGCTAATAATATGCATGGAAAGGGAGCCTTCTTTAATTGGTCAGACTGGCGGGCACCGGCGCGCCCGACCGCCTGCCCGGTGCGCGGCCCGGCCGGCCCGCCCCCCGCGCCGCCCGCGGCCGGGGCGGGGGGCGGCCGGCAGTATGACAGATGCAACACACAATACTAACTGTTTTAACTATTAAAATTTGATTAATATGAGTTTCTTTTTTTTCTCGCAAGTGTGTTGAAAAAGGCGTATGAAACGCGTGTGCATTGGTCATTACACATCGGCTTTCTTATTGCGCGCTCGCTTACAGCTCGCGCGCACAATATCGCCTCGTGTGTAATGACCAACTTAGCACACTTGTATCATAATGTACTATTAACATTAGAGAATAATCAAAATTTCTAGCAAAAATGTTAAACTACGTAACATCAGAAACATTTGTCATGTAAATCAAATAAATCGCCTGATATTTACCATATAGGTATTTAGTTTTGTGTCCATAATAGGGATGTTGACATGAATCGCGAATGTTATGTAGGTATAGCATAGCAGGGAATATTAGAATGCTGGCAATCATATTTTGTAAGTGTACATATGAGTAATAAATTAATTGAAAATGATTAAAAGTATTTAAAATAATGCCCGTCACATGATGCTGGGCATTATTTTAAATACTGCTGCAAACGCAAATCGGAGCGCGTGACGTCACAGTGTGAGAAACACGCACAGACAAGTTGTCAAACCTTGGTCCTCTGGCACTGATAGCAGTGTTTTTATCACATCGTTACGTCATCAAGATCACGTGAGAGCTTGGAGCGTTTTTGCGCGAAATTTAAACATTAAACTAATTAAAGTCGATTTTTTATTAAAAGTTAATAAATAAAAATTTCAATTTTTTTTGCAATAATTACGCGTCCATCTATAAAATGAAAACAGGTCTAAAAAATTGTCAACATCCCTATTTCCAAATTAGTAAATAATTGTAAATTAATAAAACAAAATGTACATGCTGGTAAATATCGGGTCTCTATTGTTTCCCATATAGTTTTAAATTATAATGTATTGTTTGTCCACATTTTCGTTAGTCATAATTTGGTTTTTCTCAGAAACGCGTAACTTTTCAGGATTGCTATAAAACAAACCTAACCTATCTATAGGATAACCTAAGGAAAATCTTGAAAAGTTAACGGTTTAAGAATTATGACTAATGATAATATGACAATCATTATATAGTTGGTCAAACCAAATTGGCAGTAAATAAGAACAAAAAAAACTATACTCATCCGTTTCTTTTGGGTGCTAGTACTAATGTAAGACAAAGACAGTCAGATTATCTCTGTCTATGTTTGAAATGAGACAGTCCTTTGACAAACTATATTATGACTGTTAGCGCTGTGGCAACACCGCTAGCTTCGCCAACCAATGATGTGTGGAAACGCAGCCCTGCAGCCCCAAGATGCCAATAGCGGAAGCCGCTCGACCCCAATTTCAAAGGAATACCGCAAATCGATGTACAGGTTAGCCGTTTGGCACACACATACTAGAGGCCAAAACAAAATTTTTGACCCGCAGTTCATAAAAAAAATTTCGCTGCGGGGGGTGGTAAAACATTATTTTTTTTGTATGGAAAAAAAAAATTCAAAACCTATCGAGTGTGATATCATACGAAAGGGCTTTTTGAGGCGATTCTAAAAATATATCACATCATTACATTTCGGGCATTTTTTTAAATTAAAACAAAAAGAATTTTCGAAACATACCAAGTTTGGGCTCCTCCAGACACGATATGGCTGATTTTTTTTGTACAAATGATACGTGATATCCTCATGTCTAACCCCAAGAAAGCAATTTTGAAAATAATATCATTAGCAATTTTTTTTTAATTTTTCAATTTTACAAAGTGACATTTCTACTTCAATACCTATTTCACGAGACTTATGGAACTATACTGCAGATACGGTACATTTTAATCATAAAATGATACGTAATATCCATATATCCAACGGGGAATACCTCTTTAACCCTTTAACTGCGCCTTTTCATCGGTTGGTATAGTTTGTTTTGTTTTTGACACAAAATATCAAGATTGTATCCTTCAGATACGATATATGTACCTTACTGATTATTTTTTTACAATATACCATAAATAATACGTAATATCTAGATATCTAACCCCAAGACAGCAATTTTGAAAATATAATTTTTTTAAGATTTTTTTTTTAAATATTTTTCATGTGTATAATTTTTCAATATTACAATATTGAGAAAAAAAAAAACTAAATGAAATTATTTTCAAAATTGCTTTCTTGGGGTTAGATATCTAGATATTACGTATTATTTATGGTATATTGTACAAAGAAAAATCGATAGGGTATATCGTATCTGAAGGATACAATCTTGATATTTTGTGTCAAAAACTAAACAAACTATACCAACTGATGAAAGGCGCAGTTAAAGGGTTAAAGTGGTATTTCCCGTTCGATATATGGATATTACGTATCATTTTATGATTAATATGTACCGTATCTGCAGTATAGCTCCATAAGTCTCGTGAAATAGGTATTGAAGTAGAACTGTCACTTTGTAAAATTGAAATATTAAAAAAAATTGTTAATGATATTATTTTTAAAATTGCTTTCTTGGAGTTAGACATGAGGATATCACGTATCATTTGTGGTATATTGTACCAAAAAAAATCAGCCATATCGTGTTTGGAGGAGCCCAAACTTGGTATGTTTCGAAAATTCTTTTTGTTTTAATTAAAAAAAAAATGCCCGAAATGTAATGATGTGATATATTTTTAGAATAGCCTCAAAAAGCCCTTTCGTATGATACCACATACCATAGGTTTTGGAAAAAAAATATTTTTTTTCCATACAAAAAAAATAATGTTTTACCACTCCCCCCGCAGCGAAATTTTTTTAGGAACTGCGGGTCAAAAAATTTGTTTTGGCCTCTAGTATGTGTGTGCCAAACGGCTAACCTGTACATCGATTTGCGGTATTTTTATACGAACGGGTTAGACTACAACATAGACGGCGGGATCGGCGTCCAACCAGAAAGCGTGATGCTAGCGCCAGAGTTTCACACATATGACGCATCTTCGGGCAGCGCTGCGAGCCCATCGCTCTCTTGCAATCTAACCACCACGATAAACGCGCGTGTCCTAAACAAAGAACCTATACATATAGTTATTGTATATTATAGTAAAACCCATTAAAAATGGTAATCTCAAGTTGATACCGTGTTTCATTTAAACAGCGCAAAGAGGCGCTAACAATGACTACCATTAAATAAAACTAAAAGGTCGGCGGTTGCTTCGAAATTCGAAAAACTCGAAAAAGCCGGTTTTATCAAACCTAAACCCGGTTTTTAGAATTGGCTGTAAACCCGGTTTTTTCGAATTCGGTGAAACCGGGTTTGTGACGCCTAGGTCTGCCGCTTCGAGACTTCTGTTCAAGAGACAACGTACAAGATTGTTTATTTATATTGTGCGATATATGTGTGCGATAAGTTGAGAGCCATCCTAATGGTTGGAGAGCCGGCAGTAAAGTTTCGAACCAAC
Organism: Cydia strobilella; assembly: GCF_947568885.1. Classification (NCBI taxonomy): domain Eukaryota; kingdom Metazoa; phylum Arthropoda; class Insecta; order Lepidoptera; family Tortricidae; genus Cydia; species Cydia strobilella. The sequence continues at coordinate 43,936,190 of NC_086068.1, read as the reverse complement.
GTGATACCGCGATGAGATGCACAATGGTTTCCCATAAAAGTGATGCTAAGTCCGAATTTGATGCCAGTATGATTCCTGCCGGAAGTGCTTGGCATACGCTCTCAAAGGTGACCATCGGGACCCCTAAATTAACCCATCTGATACCAGCATGAAACCAATTCCAGTCGGTAGATATGAACCTTCTATTCAGGAATATATAAGTCTGCCAGGGCGTTTTCTGCCGAAACACCTTGACATACGAGATTTTGTGGCGCAACATCCGTGGTAGCCGTATTTTGGAATTGTACATATTACGGACATTTCAAATACTGCAGGCTTAATAATTTTCCCCTCACTAGCTCGGAAAGTTGTCGTTTATCCTTCAATACAAGCGGGGAAAAACGCGTTTTATCCACTAGTGGGGAAAGTAATTTGACCTTGGATGGAGCGTGTTTAAGTAGCTTGACAGATAACAAAACGTAAAACGCTCATTATAATGGTTCGATATTAATTATCATTAAATAAATGGTTTGAGAATCTAATAAAATACCAAATTTAGCTTTATTTAATGTTTTTAAGTCATAAACCTTAAAATTTCATAAGAAACGTTTGTTTTTTTATAATGATGTTAAATATAATTCTGAACGCACAAGTTGAGTCGATGCAATTCCAAAACGCATCGTTGACATTTCATACATCAGAAATGTCAACATTGTCAACAATTTTTTTACTTAAAACCTTTTCTCACCGACTCGCGTAAAAATACACAACTTCCAGAGTTTTCTGATGATCTAACGCCTGTGGATGTTGCACTTTCCTCGCTATAGTGAGGTGAAAAGTTTTGTGTTACACACGGGCGCAAATGTATTTTACTTCTCGTGTTTCAATTCTACACTCGCGGGTAAAATACAACTTTGCACCCTTGTATAACAAATAACTATTATTACTCTATGCTTATATTTGTATATTATTACGTTATTAATAACATATATTTCAAATTTATTAATATACACAATATAATTTGGGCAACTGAATACCTGCTTACGGCTTTGTACTTCTTTGTTTGCCTTATAAAGGTGCTAACAAATTAGCTATCGATATCTTTACAGTTGATAGTACTCGGCTCCTGAAGTATATGTAAGTATGGAACATTATAGGTTTTATGATGTTATTTTGATAAAATTGGAAAACAAATTTGCTTTGTAAAAAAACTCTGTTAATGAGATAATTAAATGAGACCTAATGGAACAGATTCTAAAACCTCTTTTAAATATAAAACGTAACTAGCCACTTAACGTTGATAAATCAAATGACATGTTGACAATGACATTTAAGACAAACAAGCAGTTAAATACATGATGATTATTTTTTTAGATTTAATTATAGTTTATTTATTTTGTTCGGTAAATAAAATAAAAGTTATGAGAAATTTTCTTAATTTCTATTAAAAGTTAATTGTTCTAGTGTAAAGTACTAATTTCTGTAGCTAATTTGTTAGCATCTGATATATAAATAATAAAATAATTTCAAATTACAATATCCTTTATCCAAAATGAACAAAATTATTATTTTATTTTATTTATTTAAGGATAATTGACATTGACTGATGTTTAGCCACTTATAGGTGACCACATTATTATTACATACTTATTGTAAACGGGTGTGAAAAGACAGGATTTTCATTGTCAAGGACGATTTTTACCAATAATCCAAATATGAACATTTTACATCATTTTTAGGGTTCCGTACCCAAAGGGTAAAAACGGGACCCTATTACTAAGACTCCGCTGTCCGTCCGTTCCGTCTGTCACCAGGCTGTATCTCATGAACCGTGATAGCTAGACAGTTGAAATTTTCACAGATGATGTATTTCTGTTGTTATTTATAAATATTGGGAGTATTATGGGTACTAGGCGAGGATATACATACATAATTATATAGATAAATATATACTTAAATACATAGATAACAACCATGACTCAGGAATAAATATATGTTTTCATCACACAAATATATGCCCTTATCGGAATTCGAACCCAAGACCATCGGCTTTGCAGGCAGTAAGTAGGCCAGACCGGTCGTCAATAGATTAGTTATCTCAATTTGTAGTGTTATAAAACAACACCCTGAATGTTAAACTACGTCATTTTTGCGTCAACGTCAAGAAATGTAGGGGAGAGGTGAGCATGATGGGATACTTAATGTTTCAAGTCCAATAAAACTGAAAATGTTATTCTTTTTAAGTTTTTGTTATTTTTATTTTTATCTTTGGTAATCAGTCTTTCATAATCAACACTTATTAGGAACTCTCTAGTTAGATAATTAAATTAAAAATAAATTAAAATGGCCAAAATTGCCTACGCTCCATCTTGCCCCCCAGGTATGGTAAGATGGGGAACCCCTACGGGACAAGATAAGAATGATTCACAGAAATATTATATTTAGGGCCTAAGCAAAACTTCAATTTTTGGCTATTGGGTCCATCGTCTGATACCTTCTCACGAACTGTTTTACTTTTATTTCTTAAGTCGTCTGAGAGACAGAAAATGTGTTTACAGCTAACATGTACCCCATCTTCCCTTTATAACAGCATCCACCGCTTTTTTCTTGGCCTCTAACCACTCTCCTCTATTTGACTTTCTTTTATACATTTTCACCGTTCTGCAAGAGAAGAATAAATAAATTCAAATCCGCAATTCTTCATCAGTTTATCACTTTAAAACTACGGCCGTCAAGATGTACCCCATCTTGCCCCATGTGCCTAATGAAATTCGAAAGTAAAAAAAAAACCGTACTTGAAACCAAACAAGTCCTTAGCTGTTGGCGTGATTTCTGGGCCATAGGAATAAATTAACAGTATATATGTGCTGGTGATAATAAGGAAACAAACGCAAACCAAATAAAACACAAATACCGGCCAAGTGCGAGTCGGACTCGCGCACGTAAGGTTCAGTACACAAAAAACCGCAAAAAAGTCATGTTTGTTTTATGGGAACCCCACTTAAATATTTATTTTATTATGTTTTTAGAATCATTTAGAATCATTTATTCATCAATTGTGCATTACAGGTAATGAATACAGGTGTTATAAACAATTAGTTATAGTTTGTTGTTATAGCGGCAACAGAAATATATCATCTGTGAAAATTTCATCTGTCTAGCTATCACGGTTGATGAGATACAGGCTGGTGACAGACGGACAGACAGACAGACAGACAGACAGCGGAGTCTTAGTTATAGGGTCCCGTTATTTTTTTATTATTTATTTCATTAACAATTTTTACATCGTGTTTGAAATGGTACTTATTAAATATATCTACAATTAATACTAACTTAATAATCAAATAAAACTTAAGATAATAACAAGAAAACAATGTACACACAAGATTGGTCAAACAATAAGCAAAATATACAATAAGGGAAAGATTGATATTATAAACATAAACAATTCAAATAAACATCTCAACAATATCAAATTACGAGTACTAAAAATCACTAATGTCATAACAGCATTTGTCTAATAAATATAATTTCAATTTTTCTCTAAAAGTTGCAGAGCATCTTATAACTTTAAACTCTGTAGGCAGTCTGTTAAACAGTCTAACCGCTTGAACTGCAGCGCTGTGTACTACAACCTCCAAGCTTGGTGCTACTTTGGATCTTAAGTTCTTAGTTCTAGAAGCCTCCCTCGACACCATTTCTGAATCCGTTTCAAAACGATTGCGATGCTTGATTACATCCGTCAGCAGCACAAGGATGTAAAGACTGGGCACAGTAAGTATTCGAAGGCTTGAGAAATGTTCTCTACAACTTCCCCAGGGAGGGAGTCCAACTATAGCCCGAATAGCATCTCTTTGAGCTACGAATGCCCGGTTAATATTATATTTATAACTATTGCCCCATAGTTTAATGCTATAGCGAAGTTTTGACTCTACAAGTGCAAAATAAACCATTCGAAGTTGATCAACAGTCAAATCATTCCTAAGGCTGCGAATAGCGTAACACGCAGAACCAATTGAGTTTTCTATATGACTTAATTCATTCTTCCAGTTTAATAGTGCGTCGAGGTTAATACCTAATATGTTTGTGCTATCTACAGGTTGAATAATGTGTCCATTTATATGAACACTTAGTGTCATTATTTCTGGATGTAGTTTTAAATAGCATAGCGTACGTCTTTGAGCTGTTCAAAATTAAACTGTTTGCGGCAAGCCACGTTTGACAACTTTTTAACGCTAAGTTTACCTTAACGTTGAGACCATCAAGAGTTGGACTCGATAAGATAGCTGTCGTGTCATCTGCAAAAATCACTAATTTTATGTCCGGAATTACTTTACAAATATAAGAAATAAGGTCATTTAAATATAAAACAAAGAAAAGTGGTCCCAGTACAGATCCTTGAGGGACCCCTCGCGTTATATTAACACATTTAGACCTATGTGTTACCTCAACGGCATTATCATTAACTTCTGTAACTTCTACGAACTGTTTCCGGTTCCGCAAATACGACATACATAAATTTAATACATTTCCCCTGATGCCATAAAATTCAAGTTTACACAGTAGGATATCGTGATCAATTGTGTCAAAAGCGGATTTTAAATCAAGAAAGACGCCAGCCACCCTTAGCTTATTATTCAACTTATTAGTAATATCATCTATCATTGTGTCTATGGCCTCAGAGGTACCAATACCTTTTTGGTAGGCGAATTGTCTTTTATCAATTATATTATTATTTAGTAGGTGTGCGGTGAGTCGCTTTTTTATAACCTTTTCAAAAAAATTGGATAAGGTGGGCAATAGGGAAATAGGTCTATAGTTCATAGGATCCGTTTGCGAACCTTTTTTATATAGGGGAATAATTTTAGTTACTTTCAGCTGGTCGGGAAAGATACCTTGATTAATACAATTATTATAGAAACGTGAAAGTGGTTGAGCTAATTGATCTATATTATTTTTGATTATAGTTATGGGTATATTGTCATGCCCAGCAGATTTTTTATTTTTCATGGCCTTAACAATTGATTTAATTTCAGAAAAAGAAGTTAACCTAAGAACCATATTATTCTGTACCCTTTCGGAATGCGATTCGAGTAGAGAATAAGCTAGGGCAGGGTCGCCATTCATTTGAAGATTTGCAGAATCAAAAGTGCTAGAAAAAATATCGGCTATTTCCGCACCATTGCGTACTACTGACTGATTTATTTTTAGTGACAGTTTGCTGTTACAAGGAATTTTATTCTTATTTCTACGCTTGTTAACTACTTCCCAGATACTTTTAGCAGAGTTTTCTGCTTGAGTAATTTGGTTTTGTACAGCTATTTTCCTTGCCTTCTTAAGAACCTGTTTAAATATTTTTATATATGCTTTACGATAACTAATTAAACTCTGGTCATTGTGAACGTTATCTATTGATAACAGCACACGTTTCATTTTGCTTGCTACCTTGATACCTTTTGTTATCCATTTAACTTTATTAGTTTTTTGTACATTAATTTTTTTCTTTACTTTTTTAAAACTTTTATTAAAAATTGTGTTAAATGATTTAAGAAAGCCATTTATACCTAAAATACTTAAGTTTTCTTCTCTAATATAATCTTTGAAAAGTTCCTGATTCCGCTTATTAAAAACTCTACGGTGTACAAAAATAGCATTTTCTTTCTTATTTGTGTGCTTATTACTATTGACCAGAAAGCCAGTTTCAATACCCGCATGTCCATCTGACAGACCATTATGGTCCACTAAGGTCCATAACACACACTCCTCAGGTAAATTCGTCAAGATATTGTCAATGCACGATTCAGACTCATTGCGCTTGAACGTCACTTCGTTGTAAACAAGATGTCTAAAGTTATAAGATCTCAAAAGTTTAGTAAACATACTTTTCCTCTTGTCATCATTTAACATGTTAACATTAAAATCTCCGCAGATTATACATTTTTTGTCAAGGAAATATTGTAATAGCAGTTCTAACTTTTCCATAAAAATGTCGAATTTTTTATCATTTTGGTAACAGCAACATATACACACATTAGTATCCAAATCCCTTACCCCACAGATTTCAAAACACCACTTTTGACATTTTCTTACACACTAATAAAGTTTCAGTCTTCCTGCCCTTTTCAGCTAGTATTAAAGTGCCACCCCTTTTTTTACCCGTTCTAGAATACATACTGACTATTTCGTAATTATTAAAAACAACACAATCGGCTGCACTATCGTTTAAAAAATGTTCACAAAAACACAAAAAATGGGGTTTTTTTTCTAAGCTTTCTTCGAAATACAACTCTACCAAATCTTGCTTTGATTTTATACCACATATGTTTTGTACAAATACATTTAAAGACGATGTTGTTAATTGATGACTATTTGAAAATGAACTTATTTCATCAATACCTTTTCTTATGTTAACATTTTCTAATTCACTGTTCATCAGCCCAGATGAATCAGTAAGCAAAAATTGTACGGAAGTGTCACGATTCAAAAATGTATTGGCGAAAAAGCAAGGCATCCTCCTGTCCTATGTTCTCACTTATTTTACTATTATTGATAGATGTCCCCGGAGTGGATACTGACACGTCGGTATTAAGCAGGCTTAAGATCCATTCAGCTAGTCCCCGCATAATGGTTTGAACTCCGTAGCTAATAACTTTCCCAGTTCCCAATGAAAACTGATCTGTGGTTAGGTCTCGATTTGAGTCATATAGATAGCCATAACCATGACGATGCATGTCCTGCCCAAGTTTATTATTAAATGACTCCACTCGTGCACTATAAACAGGTGCACCACAAATATATGTAGGCAGAGCTATAATTATGTTGGTATTATTTATGCACTTCAACTTATTTTGTATTGCATTAACCAACACATCATAATTTCTGGTCTTTTGAAAATCTGACTCACCAATCATGACAATGCAAAAGTCTGTTTTAGAATAGTCGGCTAATTTCAAATCTAGGTCTTTTAATAGTATTTCTATGCCGACATTAGGAGTTAAATAGTGACAGTACTCGAAATTATCATTAAAACCCACCGACTCCATGTTGCGTAGTAAATTACACCTGCTGCTGGATATAATACATAATTTATGTTTTGTTTTTTTGCATTTCGGGGGCTCAGTTGTGCCTCTATGGGGTTCATTCGTGTTTTTGTTTAAGGGCTTAGGAGGTGGAATGACCCTAGCTGAAGGACCCTGTTCTTTTTCCAAGCTCATAATTACTCCATTTAGACGTAATATTTCTTCCTTATAATTCAACAGCTCAGTTTTTAGTTTTGATATGATGTTTTCCATCTCTAAAGTTTTAATTGAAAGATCTAAACGTGGGCCAGGGTTGCTCTTTCCGATAGGACTAGCTATATTTGACAAACTGTTCAATCGAACTCCTTTTTTAGCTGAGGCTGGTGAATTGCACACTTGCTTCAATATATTTAATTCTAATGTTAATTTTGAAATATGACGCGTTAGTTCATTATTTTCGATAATCGTGTTCTGCAATTCGTTTTCCGTACTTGCTAGGTCAATTTTCAGTTTTTCTATTTTACCCGTCAACGCGGTAATGATACTGGTATCATTACTTATCTCTAAACTCTTGGATAACTCGTCACCCGTATGAGGAAAGCTATCTGGAACATTGTCATCGACTTCAAATATTAATTCCATAGATTTAGATCGGGTTCTTGATACTTCCTGGCTCATAGCGATGCTTATGTCTATATCATATTCATTTTGTATTTCGTCATCAGTCAGGTCTAGCTCCGCAAGTGCAGGGCTTGTCGCTGCTGAAATTCCATTCTCAACCAGGTCTCGCCTCACTGATACAAGGCCTGACGCCGATGCTCCTGATGATGCCTTTGCCTCCGATGTTGTCGATATCTCAGTAGTTTCTACTTGCTCGTTTTTTGTCGAATCTCCCGCCGGGGGTGACAAGCTCGACTTTGGCGTCTTCGACCCAACAACCTGTGGGTGTAAAGCGCGTGATGCACCACACGCCGATGCTTCCGGTACTGAGGATGCCGCCGGTGACTTGTTGTTTTCCTTGTCTACCTTATCTGCTAGATCTTGTCCCACAGATAAAGGACTAAAAACTGCCCCTGCTGCCGATGCTTTTTTGCGTTTTTACCCTTTGGGTACGGAACCCTAGAAATAACAAGGAATATGGCAAAAACAGTTTTTTTGCAAATAAATAATTAACGACACCATTTGTCTAGCCGGTCACTATGCGAATTGATTGCCATGATGGCGACACATCGTCATGCACTAACGGGATCCTAATGGTTGGTCAGTCGTGTCGCCATACCCCGTCTTACTCGTCTTGCCCCTCTCTCCCCTACATAAGTTGTTCTGTGGATTAAGGGGCCCACTGACTATCAGTCCGCCGGACGCTCAGAATAATGACTAAAGCATAGAAGTCAGGCAAAAATGCTTCGCAAATATGTATACCCGTACTTTACTTCCTTACGAATTAGATAATGTGCCGAAAAGAGATGCATATATGCTTGTTATTTCTCATTTACGTACGGTGTCATAAGTTTCATAATTTGCTAGGGATGTAACTGTGTCGACTTTTTATATCGATAAATTATGCATAAGTTTATGTGCCGTGTAAAAGAATAATCACGAAATTGGCAAATTGATAATAGTCTGTCTAATGAAAGTTGAACCTGAAAAAACGCGGCAATTTCAAGAAATCTGTAGCAGGCGGCTCGTTGAAATGAAATGAAATGAAATGCGTGGAATACAAGGATTGCATAACTTTTATACTTTTTATAATTTTCATATTCTAAAAATCATTAAAAAGTATAAAAATTATGCAATCCTTGGAATCAAAGAGCCGCCTGATATGAGGATTAATGCATGTACCTAATATAGCTTTTATCTCATTTGCAGTCTACCACTCAGAACCGTCTCACTATACCTCTCGTATTTTTATCATTAGAAAGAAGGCGAGCGATCTTAACGTGTCGTTTTATCGAAAAACACTTTGAAAATAAGTCACAACAAATATAATATACGATCATTTACATACTTTTGCTTTCATAAGTAAAATATTGCTATATTTATAAAAAAACTTGTCAATAAAAAGACACGTGGAAATGGTTTACCGTTTTTTCTAATGCTAAAAGACTAAGTATAGTTTCTAGTGATGTACAGTCAGCTGCAGAGAAAAGGCACCCCCCTGCATACAAAGTTCTGTAAATTAGTATGGACGTGGGGTACCTTTTCTCTGCAGCTGACTGTACCAAATAGGAAATGAAAAAAAAAACGTTCGTGTAATATATATTTTTTATTTAATAATAGGAAATATTACGCGAAACTCGGCGTAGGTGGCGCCACTATCACAATCTGAGGGTCTATCGCGAAACAAGAAAATCGAACTTTCGTTATCTAACATCTCTGTCACTCTTGCGTATTCGAGCGATAAAGAGGCAGCTAGATAACGAAATTTCGGATTCGAGTTTTCCGGTAGGTCCCCTGAAAACTTGTCAAAAACCTGTTAAAGGTACAGTATGAATAAGTTACTCTACGGTGCACTAAAAAAGCTAGTGCTGCACTCTGGTGGCAGAACATTGCAGTAATATCCCCTATTCCTCGTCCTTTGGAAATCTGAAATAAAAAGTTGAGTTTTGTGACCAACAATGATCAATGATCATTCATGTCTTTTTTATTAGGGTTCCGTACCCAAAGGGTAAAAACGGGACCCTATTACTAATACTTCGCTGTCCGTCTGTCTGTCACCAGGCTGTATCTCATGAACCGTGATAGCTAGACAGTTAAAATTTTCACAGATGATGTATTTCTGTTGCCGCTATAACAACAAATACTAAAAAGTACGGTCCCCTTGGTGCGCGCGTCCGACCCGCACTTGACCGGTTTTTAGTATTAAACTATAGTCTGGCAAACACAATCTGTCAGTAAGTAAGAACAAAGAAAACTATAGGTACAGTCGAAGGCAAAAATATCGATCCAGACAAATGGCTTAAAAATATGTGAACACGATTTTATTGTCTGAGCGTACACATATTTTTGAGACTTTGGGAATGTATATATATTTATGCCCTTGACTGTACTCATCAATTAAAATGAGACAGTCCTGGGCCAAACTATAAGAAAGCTGTAAATGTCGATAGGTTATTGATCTGAGGTCGCTACATCACTATGCCAAAAATATAACCTTTCATACTTAGCAGAAAAGTTCGAAAATTTATGCAAAAATCTATATAGACTTGAATGCAAGTAATAATTACATAAACAACATATCGATTTCTATGTTTAGGGTCAGGTCCTATAAATTAATTTCTTCAAAATTGAACAAAACTCACCGATTAAAGGTTATCGGTTCGTGCGTATTTTCTTTTCTTCCTGTATGCGATTTACAGCCCTCAATCACACAAGACATTATCACAAAGGGAACTTCAAACCATTACAAATAAAAACTCAGCACGTTTTCCAACAATTTTTCAGGAATAGCAACAATATAATTAAAATAAACCAAGATGACCGCTGAAACATCCCGAAATATTTCAACTAAAATAATACGACTACGAAAGAACTTGCGGATTGTTGTCTCACTCACTCATAGACAAAAAGTAATAACGTGTTGTGAATACGATATCTTTTACCAAGCTTTTATTTTTGCCCGGCTTCTTTGCTTTAGTCATTATTCTGAGGCCGGACGATATCGGCCTGTCAGTTAGAACAAAAATTTGACAGTTCCGAACAACTAACAGGCCGATATCGTCCGGCGGACTGATAGTCTGTGGGCCCCTTTAGATACACCAAATAGGTGAAAAAACGCCTCAAGCGTAAAAGAAACCACTAAAAATCATTTTATGTCGCATTACAAGCCTGATTTAGCTATGAATACTATATAATACCCCTTATTCGTAAAACTTTACGAGCCTGAATTAGTTAAATTATGTTTTATCCTTTTCTTACAAATACATAAGTGAAAATGACAGACAAAGACAAACGATTCATATAGCTAATTCAATGACAATCAAATATGATTCACATTATTTAATTTATTTTAACTTAATTTATTATAAATATATGTTATTAATAACGTAATAATATACAAATATAAGCATAGAGTAATAAATTAATAAGCCTGCAGTATTTGAAATGTCCGTAATATGTACAATTCCAAGATACGGGTACCACGGATGTTGCGCCAAAAAATCTCGTATCTCAAGGTGTTTCGGCAGAAAACGCCCTGGCAGACTTATATATTCGTGAAGAGAAGGTTTGGACCGACTGGAATTGGTTTCATGCTGGTATCAGATGGGTTAATTTAGGGGTCCCGATGGTCACCTTTGAGAGCGTATGCCAAGCACTTCCGGCAGGATTCATACTGGCAGATTTCGCTTTTCTGTATCTGCCACTAAATTTCTAACTGATGCCATAGCTATTATTGCAGTATCAGATGGGTTAAATGACCCCCCCTTTTTCGCACCGGAAGTGGCTATCTTTTTTGTACTTTCGGCAAGTTCCGCCGTGGCAGACTATCAAATTCGGACTTAGCATCACTTTTATGGGAAACCATTGTGCATCTCATCGCGGTATCATGTTGGTTCGAAACTTTACTGCCGGCTCTTCTACCAATATGGTAATTAAAGCAGCGGATTTTGTTATTTAACGAAACAAGATACCTAGGTATTTAATGTATTACTACATAACCTCATAACATAGCTCTTTCAGCATTAGTAGGTAGTTAGTAGCATACTTTTTCTTTCAAACTAAAGTGCAGTATGGAGATACTATTCTCGTCATCGTATTCTATATATATATCGTCGTCGTATTCGTATCATCGAAATATTCGTAAATAAACAATTTCTACGTATACTCACACAGCTGTTTTTACATTTCTAAGTTCCGCAGCATAGTAATCCGGATTATCTTTAAAGAAAAGTGCAACCATTAATGCGTCTATGTCTGGTAGGTTGCCGCTATCAGCTTTCACATATTTCGGCTCCATTTTTATTTATTTATTTTAAGAAACAAACAGTCGTTTACAAACAAGTTTACAAATATTTCTTAAATTAAGACCTGGAGTTTCATTATTGTATATAAATTGCAGTCTATAAAACAACAAAAACATAATGTAGGTAGGTACTAGGTAGTAGTAGTTTGAACGTAGGTATAGGTAAAACTCACGAGAGCCGGCGGAAGATTTGTACTGAAACTGTAAATTACTTATATCTAAAAGAAAATCCTCGCCGATTCTCGTGATTCGACCCATGAGTAGGTACAGGTAATTAAGTTAATAAGTAATGTAGAAATTAATAAGTAGACATGATTACCGGAAAGTGACATAAGTCTACATAAGAAAAATTTACATAATTAATTAATTACCGAAAAACACATTTTAATGAATTAATGGAACAGTTAAACAAATCCAAATGATTAAGTTTTTCATTTTCGTTAAAAAGTTTACAAACACGTCTTATAAATACATTTCGTGCATAGCATGTTCTACTATAGGGAATGGAAAACATTTTTTTCTTCTGACAGTGGCGCTGACGTCTACGAGGAACTCTCAAACGTATTTGATGTAGTAGTGAGGGGACATCTAATACATTGTTCATAATTTTGAAAAGTAGGACAGAATCTACACAGTCTCGTCGACTAGCAAGAGTTTGGAGCTTATGATGTATCAGCGACTCGTTATAGTTAAGGTGAGTATGACCAGTTCTAAAATCGAGGGTTCTAACAAACTTTTTTTGTATTCGCTCCACTCTTTCAATATGAACATTATGATAGGGTTTCCATACTGCGCAGGCAAATTCTAGGTGGCTGCGAACAAAACTGTTAAAAAGGATTTTGTAAGTGACACTATTTTTAAATGGCTTTCCTACCCGTAAAATGAAACCTAGTTGTTTGTACGCCCTTTTTATAACCGATTCTAAATGAGGTATAAACGTTAGTTTTGAGTCCATAATAAATATTAACTCCAAGATCGCGGATTTGTGTTACTCTACTCAGATTATTGTTGCCTAATGTGAAATTATAGTTAACATTATGTTTTTTCTTAGAAAAACTGATAACACAACATTTATTCAAGTTTAAAAATAAATTATTTTTAGTACAAAATGTCTCAAAATTTTTCAAATCATCTTGGAGCAAATAATAATCTTCAACAGAATTGATAATCTTATAAATTTTTGTATCAACTTGATCATTTTGAGATTATTAAGAATATTGTGCCACTAGATATACGGATAAATCGGAATATATCAGAAAACTGTGGAACAATAACTAAAATTAACTAAATACAAATAAAACAGATAAATTACTCAAGACAATCAAGAATGTTTACCCGCGTGTGACGTCATCCGAGCGTTGACCAATCACCGAGCGTTCACGTCCCTGATGAATTTTCTAAGAATATTAAATTTTCTTTCGTTTATTTTCCAAAAAATAAACATAATTTACATTCAAATATAGTAAAATATACTTTATTAGTTTATCATCTTTCAGGATGACAGCAATTCGTTATATATTTTTAATGTTGCCAATTACCCTATTTGGCATGAATAAATAAATCAAAAATTTTAGGGTACCGTAGAAAGTTACAACTTTGCCTTTTCAACATAGCTTTGCCCACCGCATCACATTTCAGTAGAAGCGAAATATCATAAAACTAGTAACAGATACACCTCCCTTTTCAACCTGTGGTTAAAGCTAATCATATTGCTGGCAACACTAGCCTATTAGTTGACGTGTGCCTAACTTCAGTAACGCGTGAGCCGGCTTCAAGTGAGGACGTGTTTTTTGGCGGGCAAAAAAAGTTAAAAAAACTTCGGTGGGATATCGGTCCAGGAGAGTCCTACAGGGATGTAGTTTTAACTGTAAATAATATGCAGCTTAGAAACGATGTAGACGAAATTTCAACACGTTATATGCATTACTTTTGTAATTATGATCGTGGGCAATCTCGTGATCGTATTTACGTATCACTTTTCACAACATTGCCCAGCACATTTTTACCGTTATGGTTGTCACTAGTTGGTGTGTTATTATTGACTTGCGAGGAGGCATTTGCCATGCAACGTTGTTTAAAGTTATTTTGCTAATTTTAAGAGGAAATATAAGCAACAACCGCTTTATTTATATTACTTTATACTTCCTTTGCAGTTTAAAAAAGTTTCTTGTTATGTTATCTGTAGTCACCTACTTTTAATGCTTAGTAAAAATGGCAGTGCTTTTGAATAATTAATATTTATATTATTCACAACGACGGGACTTAATCGCGTAAAATAAGTTTTAAATTTACCTCCGACGTTTCGAGGACGGCGTTGTCCCCGTGGTCTCGGAGAAGACTGGCTAAAGTTGACATCAACATCTTCAAGGCGCGCGAGTTTTTCGAACTACCCGCAAAAAAAAAGTAAAAATCGTGAAAGTTTAAATCAGAATTAATATTTTTGTTAATTTTTATATTATTGTATACTTCCTTTGCAGTAAAAAAAAATAGTAATGTTGATTTTAGATTGTTTCTTTATAATTTGGGTAAAAGTGAAAATTGACAACCCTAGCATATTTAGGATTTTGTATGAAGAATCGTATTTTTTTTAATGACTGCCCACATAAGTTTGGAGGTGAATTAATGAACTTAGTGACTTATGTAGCATGACGCTACATCCGTCGTAAATTTTGAAAACTACTTGCTTGTCTGTCATGTCTAGTTTGCTTGTTTGTTTAGTCGTGTCGTACAGTGTGAATTGATTCACGCAAGTACGGTTAGATGGCGCTTTAAAAACACACGGAACCTTTTTTGGACTGAGATATGTTCGATGTAGGCAGGTTACAATTGCGTTGAATTTTGAATTTCAATTCTGATTCGAAAAGAAGAAATTTGTTTTCTTCGGGGGGACTTCAGATGGATTTTGAGATTGTCGTGGAAAGATCTGTTTGTGGTCCGCGAATATTTTTCAATTTTTTCCTTGTATCCGTCAAGTTAACCTTTTAATCGAGAGGAACGTTTTTTTCTGAAGTTGCCAATAATAACTTGGAGTGCGCTTTTCTTCCCGTCGTTCCGTGGCCTTGTTGGCCGTAGTTGCCTGCACCAGGACCTTTTTTAAGGCCACCGTCGAACAGTGCTCCGGTGGTGCGTGGTGGCCGTATCAACGACGGGGCGCAGCCGCCGACGGGCAGTCGGCATGGATGGTCGTCGACCGGCGGTCAGGTATCAGACCCACGGAGGACACGAGCCCGCATACTGCGTGGTTCGATAGGTCACGGTACAGCGTTGGTTGGCCGAACGTTTTCTTTGGAAAGGAACTAGCAGACCCACGGAGGACACGAGCCCGCATACAGCGCGGTTCGATAGGTCACGGACGTCACGGTACCGTAAAACTGTCCAACTTTGCCCGCTTTTTGCAGTCTTTTACTTTTTTTTCAAGTTTGTTGGTCCATATTGCATTACTTATCTGTGGCAATCAGGGCTCGGAACCGGTATTTTTTTTAAACCCCGAAATAGCCCAATATTTTGTTTTTTTTTATGCTCATTACGTAGGACTGAATCATGTATAGGTATTTAGGAAACAATTTTGCATTATTAAAACGTCCCATTAAAAATGAAATTATAAACAAAAGAACGAAAAAGAACGTAATAATACCGGTATTTTTGTATGGAGCAAATACCGGTTTCCGACCCCTGGTGGCAATAACATATTGATTGATCTTTGCGTGAGTGAGCAAACCATAGTCGAAATAAGTTTCTGTACTGTAGAAAATGGGTCTTAAACAGGCGGGCCAAAAAAATGAAAAAAATTCAAGATTGCCCACTTTTGCTTACAGTCTCTTAACTCCACGATTATCAACTTTATGTTCTTGAATCAAAGTCTATAATCCAGAATAAACATGGCATAGTTTTGGCGTATAGGTATTAAGTCACTAAGTTCAGTAATTCACCTCCAAACTTATGTGGGCAGTCATAAAAAAAAATTGCAATTCTTCATACAAAATCCTAAATATGCTAGGGTTGTCAATTTTCACTTTTACCCAAATTATAAAGAAACAATCAAAAATGAACATATTTTTTTTTAACTGCAAAGGAAGTATGCAAAAATATATAAATTAACAAAAATATTAATTATTCAAAAGCACTGCCATTTTTACTAAGCATTAAAAGTAGGTTACTACATATAACATAACAAGAAACTTTTTTAAACTGCAAAGGAAGTATACATAATTTACATTCAAATAAACATAATTTACATTCAAATATAGTGAAATATACTTTATTAGTTTATTATCTTTCAGGATGACAGCAATTCTTTATATATTTTTAATGTTGTCAAATACCCTATTAGAATACAAGAAAAGTAATTTCAGCATTTTTTTAAAATTCATTCCTTAAAAGGGTTAAAAAGGGGTTGTAAATTTGTATAGAGTCCAAATTATATTTTAAGCGTTTTGAAAATTCATCCCTTAAGGTGGTGAAAAAGGGGTAGAAAGTTTGTATGGAGGTCAAACATTTTTTTAAGTGCGCGACTTGAATCTTTGCATAAAGGCATGTTATTAGAATACAAGTGATTTCAGCGTTTTTAAAAATTCATCCCCTAAAGTGGTTAAAAAGGGGTTGAAAGTTTGTCGTGGTCCTAATTTTATTTTAAGCTAGGTACTTGAAACTTCATAGAAAGATATATAATTAAAAGAGAAAAAAACTTATTCCAGCATTATTGAAAATTCATCCCCCAAGGTGGTAAAAATGGGGTTGAAAGTTTGTATGGAGATCAAATATTTTTTTGAGTGGGGGACTTGAATATTTGTATAACGGCATATTATTAGAATACAAGAAAAGTAATTTAAGCGTTTTTAAATATTCATCCCCTAAAAGGGTTAAAAAGGGGTTGAAAGTGAATCTATTACAAATGCTTTGAAACTTCTTAGAAAGGCATTGTATAAGATTCCAAAAAAAATATTTTATCGTTCTTAAAAAATCAACCCCTAAAAGGGTTAAAAAGCGGATGTAAGTTTATATGTGGACAAATTTTCTTTTAAGCTAGGAACTTGAAACTTGGTAAAAAGGGCATTATATTAAAATAGACGAAAACTGATTATTTACACCGTTTTAGAAAAGTTTGTATTAATAGTTTCGGGAGCGAATATTTTTTTAAATAGTGGACTTGTAAATATTGTAAGAGGGTCGAGAGGGATTATATCGGGAACAATTTTTTTCAGTTAGGGTCTTGAAACTTCGTAGTTTGTGAAAGACAAATTTCATGCGTTGTATAATTATTAACAAATGATTAATCGTCCCTACTAATATCTTTTGCTGCATAATGTTCTACATTATGCTCATGTAGAATATATGTATAACCACCAACATACAAATCCACGCGTACGAAGTCTCGGGTAACAGCTAGTAACCCTATAATTGTTCATTGTTATTTTTTGTGCCATATTTCTTTTAATTCTGTAAAGCCGCTGTTATCCGTATTCCGCATTTCTTTACGGCATTTTCAAAATTCTAATTGCCCCTAATTGTCAGGCGAAACTAATATTCGGCATTAAATTTATTCACCTATCACTCGTTGAAACAGCCATTATCGTCCATAATCTCCATCTCATTAATCCATTTCTTTCCTTCTACAGCTAAATTTATACGCCGTTATCTTTCGCACGTACACCAGTTCACGCCAGTGCGGAAAGCGGACCTTCAGAAAAATAATTTGTTTTGGTTATATTAATTTTTTTAAATTCCATGTGTAGATTTTTTTAGTGGTGTTCGGAAGTGCTTTACAAATTATACGTGTTGTGCAGAAACTTGTGTTTTACTGCACTTAATACCAAAGATAGATATAACTCCATAATAGATGGATACAGTCTACGGAAAAAACGTGCCTCGAAAATCACGAAAATGTGATTCGCGATCAGAGGGCACCACTAGTTTTGGCCTACTCTCGTATAGAGGGCGTTGACGGTTTCATTTGTTATTTATAATTTTAACGCATATCAGTGAAAGAACATGTGTCAAAATCATATAAAAATAATTAATTTATTCATATTTAAATACATTTTAACGTATTTTTATAAATCTTCATTTTTCGTTTTAAAGTATGTCGATAGATGGCAGTGAATTTACAGTGGTTACAAAATTTACTATGACAGTACCGCTCTATCTTATTATATCCTCTTTGCTTAATACCTATACGACAAAACTATGCCATGTTTATTCTGGATTATAGACTGAGTCATGACCATAAAGTTGATAATCGTGGAGTTAAGAGACTGTAAGTAAAAGTGGGCAATCTTGAAAATTTTACATTTTTTTGGCCCGCCTGTTTAAGACCCATTTTCTACAGTACAGAAACTTATTTCGACTATGGTTTGATCACACACAAAGAAGAGTATGTCAATATGTTATTGCCACAGATAAGTAATGCAATATGGATCAACAAACTTAAAAAAAAAAGGTAGAACGGCAAAAAGCGGGCAAAGTTGTACAGTTTTACGGTACCTCCTATACAAAATGTTTTTTTTTTGCTCTAACCCAATGGTGTGGGGTATCGTTGGATAGGCCTTTTAAAACGAATAGGGATCTCCAACAATATTTTTTTGATAAAGTAAATATTTTCGGAAATAATCGTTCCGAAAGAAAAAAAAAGTGTCTCCCCCTCTAACTTTTGAACCATGGGTCCAAAAAATATGAAAAAAATCGCAAAACAAAAGCTTAATAAACTATAGCCAACAATATCGGTCCAGCCGTTTTTGAGTTATTGCAAAAAGTCTTCTCTTCTTAGTAAAAAGACGTACACAGCGCTGCGAAGGGTTTTCTTCGACTTCTTGGCGACACCTGGACCTATTTGGAAAATTCTTTTTTTGATGTCTCATAAAGTCCCATTGTCAATTTGTGAGCATTTATTAATTGCATTCATGTTAACAAAGATAGATAAATATCCTCTTTGATGTAAATCATAGCGAGTACCTACAAAGTGACATTCAAGTTTTAAGTAATAGTACCGTAAAATAAAATGGTCCTACTCTACTTCAATATTTGCTCCAAATTAAGGAAATAGTGAATATTGTCTACCTACCTATACTTAGGGGCTAGTTATATAGACACATAGAAAAATAATATTTGAATATAAGTATACCTAGGTATAAATCATTTTACCCCTCACTAGCTCGGAAAGCCGTCTTTTATCCTTTAAAACAAGCGGGAAAAACGCATTTTATCCACTAGTGGGGAAAGTAATTTGACCTTGGATGGAGCGTGTTTAAGTAGCTTTTGACAGATAACAAAACGTAAAACGCTCATAATAATGGTTCGTTCGATATTAATTATCATTAAATAATTGGTATGAAAATTTTATAAAAAATACCAAATTTAGCTTTATTTAATGATTTTAAGTCATAAACCTTAAATTCCATAAGAAACATTTGTTTTTTTTTAATGACGTTGAATGTAATTCTGAACGCACAAGTTGAGTCGATGCAATTTCAAAACGCATCGTCAGAAATGTCAACATTGTCAACAAAAAATTTCTCACCGACTCGGACACGTAAAAATACACAACTTTCAATATTATAACAGAGTTCTCGGTTATAATATCGTACTATCGTAAATAAATGAGTGATTCCAGTGATGAAGATGATCTAACGCCTGTGGATGTTACACTTTCCTTGCTATAGTGAGGGGAAAAGTTTTGTGTTACACACGGGCGCAAATGTATTTTACTTCTCGTGTGTTGAAACACTCGCTACGCCAAGGATTATATTTTAACACCACTCGCTTCGCTCGTGGTTCAACTATAGAATCCTTTCATTTCATATCTTTATTGCTATCATGTTCATCATAATACAGGTGTTACAATAAATACATTTGTAGGTACATGACACCACTGCAACATTCTTAAATCTAGGTGTATTTTTACATTTCTAGTACTAATCATAATATGTACTTAATTAAAATAATATCATTAATACATAAATTAAATAAAAATCGAATTATTAAATATTAAATAATTAAATATGCGTCAAAATATTGGCTTACAATCTTTATTGTTCATGAAGAATTTAAATTAATTAGAATTATACTTTAAAATTTTAGTGTTTATTATATTAGGTATGAGAGTAAAGATACTGGCAGGTAAAAATGAATTATTAGTTTTCCGAAAAAAACTCTTTAGTAGAATAAAAGTTTTTCTGTAGTAGATATTTTTTTAATTGGGTTTTAAATTTGGGTAGGCTATTTTCATTCTTTTGGTCAGCTGGAAAATTATTGTAAACTTTGACGCACATTGCAAACGGTCCGTTATGTACCATTTGTAACTTTGAGGTTGGTCTTTCCAATTTACTTCGTGGACGTAAGTTTTCTGGTCGCGAATGTTGCGGAAATAAATTCATATTTCCTTTAACAAACATGCTTGCCTCTAAGATATAAATTGATAGCAGAGTTAAAATTCCTAGCTCTATAAAACATTCCTTACAGCTATCTCCCATGCCTATATTACAAATTATTCTAACGCACCGCTTTTGTAACCTAAATAGATGAATAGAATCTGAGCTATTTCCCCACAGCACTATACCGTACGACAACCAAGCATGTGCGTAAGCATAGTAGGCGCACGTGGCAGTTTTTGTATTTGTACATATTTTTAGTTTACGTAGTGCGTATATAAATCTATTTAGTTTTGTCATTATTTTGTTAATGTGTTCTCTCCAGTTAATTGTGGTGTCTATAGTAATGCCCAAAAGAGGGAATGTATCCACAAACTCTAGTTGGGTGCCTTCAAACGAGTAATTTATGTTTATTGCACTTCGTTGATGTGGCTTAAATTCTAACAGTTTTGTTTTTGTAAAGTTGACTTGTAGATTGTGGTCGGCTAACCAAGTTGTTATGTCCGTTAGCACAGAGTCCAATTGATTTTTCAAGTCATGATCATCTTTACACGATATAGCAAGAGATATATCATCCGCGAAAAAAGTGGTGGGGTGATTTATTACGTTGGGTAGGTCATTTATGTATATTAAAAATAATACACTTTCGCTTGCTCGTGTTTCAATTCCACACTCGCGGGTAAAATACAACTTTGCACCCTTGTATAACAAATAACTATTACAGAATTGGAGCATAATTACATGATAATTACCAACAAGGGAGCAAAATAGAACCATTTTACAGTAGGTACCTATCAAAAAATAAGTACTAAAGTTAACATTAATATTAGGATCTGATTGCGTTTACGTCGGATTAGGTTCCAAAAACGGTCCTCAAGACGGTCTAATTACCATTAGGGGAATAATCGTGATACTATCCACACCAGGCGTCGCATGTTACCATCGAATTACTTACACAAGTGCAGAAATAGCTTATTGTACCGACTGGCAAGTGTAATCATAACACGTTCTCGGCTCGTATGGAACGAAAACATGTAGCTAGTGAGACGATACAACAATTACACCTGTTAATTTGTGTACCGTTTTAGTTAGGTACAATAATATCTTGAAGTACCTAAGTCTTTGTATGGTATTATACACCGTACTAATCGTACTATAATAATCCAACCGATTTTAACCGTCGATTCTAGTCTAATTGGAGTAGGTAAATAAAATGGTATAACATAGGTAGTATTAAATTAAAAAATACATAATAATATCTGGGGGCACGGCCGTGCCCCCGCCAAGACGAGACAAAGGGCAAAAGGCAGTGCATATCTTTTCTCGGCACGTTTCGCCGTATTTTCGAACCCTCGTAGTTTCAGCTTGGACAATGCTAGAGAGCTGAAATTTTTTGTATACCATGTACTCAGTAGACTTATCAAAAACACCAAGTTTTATTAAGCTACCTATTATACTTAAAAAATTATAGTACCTTAGTTTTCACTGTCCGAAACACATGAAATTCGCGTCATAGAAAATACAGACTACTTCCTGAAGTGTTAGAATGCTGAAATTTGGCATGTAGATCTCTAGGTTCCTAGGTTCGGTATGCAATCACATATGGTGACCAGAAATCTGTAACTTTCGCCCTGCAACCCCTTAAACTGGGGGTACCTAAAAATAGCCATAAACCTGGAAACATTGGTTCCTGAAGTCCTAGAATCGTGAAATTTTGTGTGGTAGCAGTGATCGGAATGCTAATAAAAAAACAACGATAAAAAAAGGCAAAAAGTTTTCAAAGTACAGATTTGATCCAGGTTCACAAAAACCAGCCAGATAGCGCCCTCTATATTGGCACTGTTTCTTAAGTACGAAATTATATTTTCATTTCTCATGCTCTGAAAGAGGGTCATTGTTGTTCTAAAAGGTGTGCAGAAAATGATACGTGTCTGCACTAGAGCATTTTACGTTCGAAGTACGATTTTTTTAATTTTTTTACGATACGCAATTGAAATTTGAGTTTAAATGGATTTGTTATACAATTTCCATTCTAATATTTGACTCTCCATTCCATAAATAACGATACTTTTGCCTGAATTGTTAATTGAAAGTACCCTCAAAAAAATACTATAAAAATGTATACTTGTCATGTTTTAAAAAAAACACATGCATTTTACTTTCCTCGTATTCGAAATGAAAAGTAGAGTGTTTAACTCGGGTGAAAGGCATCATTTCTGCCTCGGACTATTGGCGCTCTCACTGCGTTCGAGCACCAAAATACCTCGGCAGAAATGAGTGCCTTTCATCCCTTGGTTAACAATCTACTATTATCAGTCGCGTTTCCGTGAAAGAAAACATCAGGAAACGGGACTAATCCTAATAATGGCAATCGCTTTCGTTTCGCTTCCTTTTTTTTTCTAAACACAAGGGAGGTTCTGTGAGCTGTAGAACCTCGCGAACATAGCCTAAATAAGTGTAGCCTATTAGAAAAAAACATAAAACTGTACTTTTTGTTTTCGGATGTCACAGTACCATATGGTACTATCAAACAGTTCCCAACGATTGGCAACTCGCGCCGTATAGAGATCTCGAAACAACAGAGTAACGCGGCCGTAAGATCCGTAACAATGTATGCATAATATTTATCAGTACGGTTTTTACTCACTATTATTTTTAGTCGCTTTTGGCCGTACTGATAAATATTTTGAAATATGTCTCACGATAGTTTAAGTGCGATTAATGTATGCATATTCGGAGAGCTCATTTATATACCAGTTTTTTTACCTCTTGACTCGCGTGTGATAAGTGAGCGATTTTAATATTTTTTCAATAAATTCTGCTCACAAAATTTCGCGAAAATAAGTTGAGTAATACGTACGACTTATACAGAAGAACAGCCGGAGAGCCGGAACGGCGCGCACTTCGCACTCGCTAAATTCAAATTTTAATTTAAAAAATACATGTCAAACTCTAATCGTCGCACTACAAAGCCGCGGTTTTCCAACAGCACCACGATAGCACGTAAGTATGTAATGTACCTACACACCAAGGTATCTAGCTCCCTAGGTGAAATTTGACTACTTATTCTCCATTAAGAATTAAATATCTAAATAGATAAAATTTCTGCATTAGATGTTTGCATGTACGATGTACATGTGTACGATCTCGTAGATAGAACACATGTCTCAAAAAGAAAAAAATGCCTAATGATATCGAAACCGCTACTTCTTTAGGCGCTGATGTACAATGACTCCTTGATTTTGTATATTTTCCAAAAATGGAATATGTACTTAGTAGTAAACATGAACACAAAATTCACAAAAATCGATTGAGTGAGCTGAATCGGAGACCTTCACTAACGTTTACTTCATTAAAAACAATTCCGATTATGGTAAAAATGCTTTAAAATTTCTAGAAACTTACAATTTATAATACATAAAATTCCCGACTTATAATTTATATAGGCCCTACATATATAGCGCTAGCAATACGTAAGTTTTATAAAAATCCAATGTTAAAATTATTATATTATCGAATATATTATATAAACGAATAATTGTCATTTCTAGCTAGTATTACAACTCTTACAAAAATAAATGAAATCCTACCAAAAACATTTCATGTAAAGTGTTGCCAAAACTAGGCGCATAAAGCTTTTACACAAAAAAGCTATCAGATCCCGTAGTAGGTACCAAGACTTACTCTGTAAGTCCTAACTTTATAAGCTCTAACTGTATAAAGCCAACATCTTGGTCAAAGGTACAGTACGGCTTGGCCGTTTCGTTGCAGTCACATAAACACTCCCTCGGTGGACTTGTTGTACAAAGTAGTAACACAAGTCTTTGTTGTCAGTAAGGGATTGTCCAAATTGTCCAATTTGTCCATTTGACAGCAACGAAACGGCCAAGCCGTACTGTACGTTTGACCAAGATGTTGGCTTTATACAGTTAGAGCTTATAAAGTTAGAACTTACAGAGTAAGTCTTGGTACCTACTACGGGATCTGATAGCTTTTTAGTGTAAAAGCTTTATGCGCCTAGTCTTGGCAACACTTTACATGAAATGTTTTTGGTGGGATATAATATACAGTGTGGAAAGATAAGTCGGGCCCTGGAGGGAAACTACCTTAAATCCTTAAGCTGGCTCATTTTACTTAAAGGAGACGTTCCTTTAATTTAAAAAGAAACGAAACTGCAATCAAAGATTTTCTAAAACTCGCTTGCCTCGCCCAACTAAAATTAAAAAAACAAACACTCCCTATTTTATTATACTAATCGATAGTATTATTATTCAGAATAAAATTTCTCTAACAAACATTTGGTTACTGTTCACTTTCAACAAGTAAAATACACGTAACAGTTCTCTTATCTCTCCAACATTCAAAGACTTCGTATGAATTACACGCTTACTAATTTATCGCTAAGTACCTTGTTGAAATCTTCGATAAGAAAAAACTTTTATAAAAAAAAAGATAAACCGACTTCAAAAAGGATGAAATAAAATATTATCCTTTTTAGGGTTCCGTGTTTAAGTATATGCGTTACCAACTGATATGTTTGAAGTCTGTGCCAAGCCAAATTTTAAACCAGGGATTTTGGTGCAATTCGATAAAGATGCGGCTATATAAGTATGTACGTTGGATTACCTAATGCAGCGTACTACGTAGGCGAACAACACGCGAATGCGAAGCGGCGCGGCACGGTGCCTTAATTAATCCTTTGATACCTATATAGAAGTGTCCTACGTGGGCGATCTCGTTGCGAACGCGAACGCATTGGGCCGGCCGCGCCGTGCCGCGTCGCTTCGCTTCGCGTTCGCGAGTGTTCGCCTATGTAAGACGCAGCGTTACACGACGACAATAAACGAACTTCCTGTACACCTCAGAACAGAACACACGGTTGAACCTTCTTGGCGCAGTTCGTACCATGCTTGTCGGCACGTTAGTGTAAATCTAATACGTTTTGTCGTCGTATTTTTTTAAAGGGCATTTCTTACTAATTCTTAAACAGTCATAGCACGCAAGTGTGGGATTGGGACTGAGTTATTTTCTGTCGCTTATCCAGAGGACTACATTTCAAAATATAAAACAATTCAAGGAACCTTCATGCAAAATTTCAGCTAAAGCGGTTCAGTTGTTTAGCCATGAAAAGGTAGCAAAGAGGCAGACATAATTGCTTTCACGGTTATAACATTTGTACAGTTGTAATGGGATTTATAGACATAAAGCTGATTATTTTTGACTGGTATTGTTACTACTTGGAGTACTTGGCTTGGCACCGACTTCAAACATATCAGTTTGTAACGCATATACTTAAACACGGAACCCTAAAAAGGATAATATTTTATTTCATCCTTTTTGAAGTCAGTTTATCTTTTTTTTTATAAGTTTTTATTTTTCCATTTTTAGTTTTAAGACATTATTAAGAGCGTGACGCATGAATGAAAAACATAATCATGTTTATCTGTAAATTCGTAAACTTTATTAAATAATCAGAATTTTCCTCGAGTCCGTCTGGGAAATCATTCCTGTCAGTAAATCCATTTTCCGCCCCGCCACTGACCCAATCCCTCAAACCCCCCGATCACTCAACCTCACAGCACATCAACCCCTGATCACTGAACCCCTCAACCCTAAACCACCAACCCTTTAACCGCCATTCCCCGACCCCTAACCCCAGACCCCTTAACTCCTAACCCTAACCCCCAATCCCACTCCCAACCCCTCAGTCTCCGACCCATCAACTCACCTCCCCTCAACCCCCAACCTCAAACCCCCCAAACACTAATACCCTCTACCTTCACCTCTCAGTCTCTTTGGTTGTTTCCAACACTACCTACATCAAAAATCATAATACACATACGAGGGAAGTTATCAGTAGCCTTACCACGAGTTTGACATTCATATATTCGCTATCGTGTGCGTAACTTACTGTTTATGCATCTCGCTCGTACTGGCGTATTAGTGTACAAAGTAAGTTACGAAGAATATTTAGTGCCAAACTCGTGGTTAGGCTACAGTTGCACTACATCAAATTGGTGGTTTTGGTGAGGAAATGCTTGAGTTACTTTAGAAAACACCGAAATTACCATACACGTGCCTTTAAAAATTAAGGAGTTCCCTCAATTCCTCACGGATTCCATCATCAGATCTAAACCAAAAAACGAAACGACCTACGAAAACACCTTGGATAGGTAACTTCTTTCAAACAGAAAAAGAATAACTCAAATCGGATCATGGGTGCCGGAGTAATCGCTGATATCATTATCATCAAAACAATCATCATCATCAGCTCCACTTCATCAAATTGGTGGTTTTCGAGAAAAAATTATCAAGTTGCTTAAGAAAACGACCAAATCACCATACATGTGCCTTTAAAAATTGAGGAGTTCCCTCAATTCCTCATGGATCCCATCATCAGAACAGCACCAGATTAATGTGGAACCACCTTGGAGGTAGTTCCTTTCAAACAAAAAAAGAATTGTTCAAGTCGGACAACGGGTCTCGGAGTAATCGCTGAACATCCTACATTAAAAAAATCATCATCAATACCTTCAAAACAATCATCATCATCAGGTCCATTTCATCAAATTGGTCGTTTTCGAGAGAAAATGCTCAAGTTGCTTATGAAAACACCCAAATCACCATAAATGTGCCTTTAAAAATTGAGGAGTTCCCTCAATTCCTCAGGGATCCCATCATCAGATCAGAACCAGATTAATATGGGACCAACTTGGAAGTAGCTCCTTTCGAACAAAAAAATAATGACTCAAATCGGACCACGGGTCTCGGAATAATCGGTGAACATACATAAAAAAAAATAGCCACAACCGAATACAGAACCTCCTCCTTCTATGAAATTGAAGTCGGTTAAAAATCGTTCAATGGTAGTAAATGTAGTAATACCTCTAAACTTGCTATGAAACCGTCCAAGAGCTAAGGGTTGCGGTAGAAAATGTTGTTAGGGGCATACAGCACAACACACTACACTTTGCTGAAGAAATAAATTTCAACGGCGACAAATTTTGTGTAGCCGGAACGAGGGGGCTCATTTCGAACAATTTATCAGTTAAATAATTTAAGTGTAACAAATTGATAGTAAAATAAAGTTTATGTTAGATTTAACGATTGGTTTTTATTTTTAAGACCAAATGTTTGTTAGAGAAATTTTATCCTATCGATTAGTATTATAAAATAGGGAGTATTTATTTTTTTAATTTTAGTTGGTTCGAGTCCCGGCCGAGTGAGGCAAGCGAGTTTTAGAAATTTTTTGAATGCAGTTTTGTTTCTTTTTAAAAATAAAGGAATGTCTCCTTTAAGTAAAATGAGCTAGCTTAAGGATTTAAGGTAGTTTCCCTCCAGGGCCCGACTTATCTTTCCACACTGTATACTACTAAAATCATAAGTATCATAACCCATGATGCTGGCGGTCAATGACACTGTGCGAGACAGCACAGCAGCAGATGTGGGGGGCAGCAATATGCACCCATTTATGCGCATGCGATAGAGATAGGAAAATACGGGTCTATGTACGTTATTCTTCGCGGTTAGCGTCCTTACTTTAATAGTGTTACTACTGCTACTGGGCATTTCTATTCATAGTTGTAGTGACCAAAAAAAATTGTATTAGAATAGCGATTTTTTTATATCATTTCTACTCAGAATACCTTCGCGTGTTACCGCCGATACCCGATGTATCTTTCTAAAAGCCGAAGGTCGTTCTCAGAGTTAACGGACTGTACATATGTAAGTTTGTGACCCAAAGACGGACATGTAACGTAAACAACTTAATTTTAAACATGGGGGCCACTTTTGGGGGGTAAATGAGAAAATAAAAATTTTTATAAACTATATCGTGTTACATATCTAATGAAAGAGCTCATTGTGATAATCTCAAATATATTTTTTTATAATTTTAGAAAAAATAGTTTAGACGTTATTCAAGAAAAAAGACAAAAAATGACCATTTATCCCCCTTTATCTCCGAAACTACTGGGTCTAATATTTTGAAAAAAATACACAAAATAGAACTTTACCTATAGATAACAGGAAAACCTATTAAAATGTGCAGTCAAGCGTGAGTCGGACTTAATTATTTAGTTTTTGATTCAACCCCTACGGGTTTTTTAAAGACATTTGACGCACGTTTCACATAAAAAATACATTGTTTAAATTGTTTAATGTACCCTTGGAACGCGAGTCCGAGTCGCACTTGGCCGGTTTTTTTACTTGTTGACATTTTTCTTTATTATTTTCAATTGATAATTTAATTTTGGAAACTTCTACTTTTTATTTTTATTTGGCCAGGATTACACTTGTAAGTTTTACTTACGTAAGTAGGGACAAAGCTATTTGCTAGAATGAGATAACGATATTCATGTCTCATTCTGTAGTATAGCTGTGTCCCTATTTACGTAAGTAAAACTTACAAGTGTAATCCTGGCCTTTGATTAAGTATTATTAATTATTTTTTAATTGGTGGCTGTGTTTTGTAATATTTTTTGTATGCATGTGCCTAGTTTTAGGATTTCGAACACAATGTAATATTGTTACTGAATAAAATGATGATGATGATGCTGATATAATACATCAGCATTGCACCCGTGCGAAGCCTGGACGGGTCGCTACCGCTAGTAGTTAATACCTATACATGGGCGGATCCTATCATTCCTATCCTAGCTCATGGGGGCATGACCCCCTCCTTGAGTCCCGGGCTGGATTTAGGACAACAGTAGATATTTTTCTAAACTGCTATTTTGAATATCAGTAAGTACCCGATTATCAAGGCCTTCAGCAAAAAGGCGTCTTCGAGCGCCTTGGCGCTGCCTAGGAACCAACTGCGCAACTTGGTTAGGGTGCTTACCGGGCACTGCGGCCTAAATAAGCACATGCACACTATGGGGAAACGTGACATGGGGCGGTGCAGACTCTGTATGGAGGCAGAGGAGACGCCCCTACACATCCTCACAGAGTGCCCCTGCCTAATGCGCACTCGTGACTTGATCCTGGGTGGACATATATTGCGCCCGGAGGAGTTAAAATCTCTCGAAACCAAAAAGATCCTGCAGCTGTTTGAAGTTGCAGGTTTGGATCGAGAGTTGTAGTAGGTGGCGATCACAATAGATCAGAGATGGTCGCAGTGATACATAGGCTCTGGAGCCTTACATAGCCCCTAGAAAAAGAAGAAGAAGTACCCGATAAATACAAGCGGAGATAGATGTTTCTTACAAGTAGCACGCAGGTGCATTTGCAATCGTTATTATTCTTCCGTCTGTGACCATTAGTGTTTGGTTCACAATGAGTGTTAGTGTTACTCCGCCCCGGCATAAGGTATCGGTTGCGCGTGCGCGGTTATAAAGGCAGCGCGCGCCGGCACTCGGCAGTGCCCCAGTGCCTGTCCTGCAGTCTGCAGTGCCGCCGCCGCCGCCGCCACTATAATATGTCCCCAACCAACATGTTTTTGTGCGACGCCTGCATTATTTTATTGGTCGGAGTCGGAATCGCATTCGCCTTTCCTGAAGACAAAGCTGTGGGGTATTGTTAACATTTTGTTATTTTCAAAAATGGCCA
This sequence comes from Cydia strobilella, assembly GCF_947568885.1. Classification (NCBI taxonomy): domain Eukaryota; kingdom Metazoa; phylum Arthropoda; class Insecta; order Lepidoptera; family Tortricidae; genus Cydia; species Cydia strobilella. Next base: position 43,906,317 of record NC_086068.1, on the reverse strand, counting down.
AAATATTAAAATTTACCCTCGATAATAATTCCTAAACCGTATTGTTAGTGTTACGTGTACATTAGATACGCGGTCGTGGACCTAAAATGATCAGTGTAGTTTTTTTCTTATAATATTTTTCACGTAGCTGGGTACGGTGACAGCTACTATTTCCATACAATTTTATAAATTGTATTGAAATAATGGCTGTTACAGTACCCAAGCTATGTGAAAAATACTATATGCACGTTTTGGGAATAATGCAACCACCTAGCTTTTTAGGCTGCCATAGGTTGTAAGGAACCGGAAGTTCGTCTATGTCTGCTCGCTTGTCTTGTCTACAGCTCAGCTCAGGGACCATTGGTAGAGAGAAAATTGAAATTTGGACTCTTGCTGATCAATAATGTACCTAGGCATCAGGTATTTGATAAGGCGTGTTGTTTGATGTTTTTTCCTAAATATAAATAGGTATTTGCGAAATATTTAGCATTAAAAACCAAATTTTGTTCGGTGTAGTGTTTCTCTGCATTTTAACTGCCAACCGACCAAGGGCCTGATTTAGTAGCGGCAGCTGGTCGAAAATACCATTTCCGTGTACTCTGAATCTCCCTACTCCTCCCTGTTTTCCCTAAGTCGTCCAATTCCATTTTACACCGCCCCGTACGAGAAATAGGGCTTGAGCTATAATATAGCCTACAGCGGGTTTCACGCAATTGTAACTTTATAAACTTTAAAAATTAAAAACTCTTTATAGAAGTCCAACGAGCTTACCAGAGCCGTTGAAGGGCAACTGTACGTGTGGCGGGTTCGACTCGCGCGGCGGGTCCGCGCCGCTGCTGGCGCACTCGCCCGGGCTGACGGTGGAGTGCGGCGCCGCGGGCAACGCCACCTGCGGCAACCTGTGCGTGGCGCTCGCCACCGCTACCCGGGCCAAGGGGCCCGAGGTGCTGTGCAACCGGATCAAGGCCTGCGACGAACTCAAGGTTGGTTCATTCATAATATTACCCACCTACATAGTTTTCTTTAACATTCAGTACTTACTGTGAACGAGGGTAACCTACACTCAATAACTGCGTAAAGTTAATTAACTCACATCAATTAGATTCTCATAACAAAATTTAGGTATTGATTGACTGATTATACTAGTCTAGTCTAAGAAAAAATTGTGCTCCTGAGTTTAACTGCGGACTAGATGGCGCTGTACGACGCCATGTTTTGTGTCAAAATAAATTTTTGACGATCAGTTACTGTCCGCGCGCCAATTCCGTGCATTCGGAGGTCGAGGAAGTGGGGGGGTGTGCGCTGCGCCCGTACGTACAAAATGACCACTCTGTCATGACCAACATTCCTAACATTCCTCAGCCGTGCATGGAATTCGCGCGCGGACAGCACCTTACAATGTACGGAGCTGCACAGCTCCATAATACTAAATATAAGAGGCACTCTGACTACTAAAATATTATTGACCGACATACTTATGACGTCATACGCAGGTTAATCATATATAGGACTCACAATTTAAAGGGAGGTCGGAGAAGCGAATGGAACGAATGATAAGTGCCTATGCCTACCTAACTTCCAGTGAAGTTTTAAACGAATGTTGTTTGTATTTTGCATTGAAGCTCTCCGTATTCTACAAGATATGCGACGGCGCGTGGGTGCCCGCGAACATGACAGCTGAAGAGGCGCTGTGCTGCGAGAACTCCAAACCAAAAACGTGCGTCTCCGCCGTGTCAACGTCGACCCCTGCGCCCTCCAGTACCGCCACCTGGGCCCCCGTGTGAATCTACCGTCCATCATTTGTCTTTCCTGTTTCCGAAAGTTAACGACAAGGGGGAATCATTTTAGGAACGATTTACGTTACCTAATACACCACCACAAATAAAAGGGCCCTGTGTACTTATCTTTCGGATACTCAAATCTGTATGACGCATCATCATAACATTGCCTACTCGCCATTTATATAAATTCATTAGAAATATAAGGTTGAATAAAAAAAAACTTTTTTAAAAGACCATTTACCATGTTCCTTTTAAAAATACATCGATGTATACTTAAAAACAATACTACGCAAATATCGCAAAACGTAACATTATCTCTAATCTAGTAAATAAGTATTTCTATTATATTGCCATTATCTCTAATCTAGTAAAGGAGTGTACAGGTTTTTAAAGGGTCGGCAACGCGCGTGTAATATCTCCGGTGTTGCAGGCGTCCATAGGCTACGGTAACTGCTTACCATCAGGCGGGCCGTATGCTTGATTGCCACCGACGTGGTATAAAAAATATATATTTCATTGCCATATTCTTTTAAAATTGCGTAAACTAAAGAATAAAAAAATCTAATTTGCGTTTATTATATCCTACTACATAATTCATAATTGTTACGAGTTTAAATACATCAAGTAACGCATTCGATTCACGTTTGTATGAAATTCTTAGGTATGTTAAAAGTACTAATGTGCAACTTGCCGAGTTTCCAATAAGTTAGAAAAGTTCTGAAAAATATCACAAATATTTTATTTATTCGGTCTTTCTAACAAGTAATATTTTAAAAGCCCGGGTCTTAGGAGGTTATCAAAAAAATAAAAATAAATGGTTTTTTTTTTCATCTATCTCCTAAACCGTGCGTCGTAGCGCAAAAATAATCAAATTTTTGTTCCTCCTCGATACTCCACGCACTGAATAACCTATCACATTACGGCATGAAACAATCATCATCATCAACATCATGTTTGTATTATTATTTCATTGCATGTTTGAGAAAAGCACTATACATACCTCGGCGTGAAAAGGGGTTGGCGGCCTCATAACTATCCGGCCTCACTACGTTCGGCCTTCTATTCTATTCGGCCGGCAACCCCTTACTTCACGGCCTCTGTAGTAATGTGCTATTATTTTGGAAAAGGTGAAATTATGTTCCCCATTTAATTGAGTCAATATATGTTTTCAGACAAACAAATTAATAAAGTTTTCAAACCTGTGTGACATGATACATCTAGGTGTACTCTTTAAAATTCACCATTCTCCCCCACCCTCCACCTGACGCTCGACCCCCCCCCCCCCACCTTAAAATGTGTCCCCGTTGGTGGTTTTTTGACATTCTCACGAAAACTATAATAGATATCAAAAAAGTGTCAAGGACAGAATTAATCCTCATTAAATTTGGAACAAAAAAGGCTTTATGTGTTTTTGTACAAGTTGGATGGTATTCAAGCTATGATATTTCATTAAAATCCGTCTAGCCGTTTTGAAAATATAATGCATGTCGTCAAACGAGTATGGTTATTTTGTTATTTTAAGGTTATACAAGTACTTATAGCTTGAATACCATCCAACTTGTACAAAAACACATAAAGCCTTTTTTAATACAGTTGCTCAAAAAGTGCTACTTTTCGTGGCTGTTTAGCGTGCGGAAAGTTGGTTTTCGCGAACTAGTGCTTTTTACTTATCCAATTTTTTTAAATTTGTACTTGTTCCAATTCATGACTACTTATTGATGAGTGTTTCTATTAGTTTCCTTTAAACGTCGTAATCAACATAAAAACCTAGGTACTGTTAATGTAAGAATACGAAAAATATGCATATTTCATATTTTATTACTTACCTCTTCATCATTATAAGTATATTACATTACACGTTTATTTTTTAATGTTGAAAAACTGTTCTTAATAAGTTGTCTGAATGGAACGGAACGCCTGTCAAAGAAGAGGCGTATTTTCTTACTGCAAGAATGTTTTAAGCATGGAGACTATATAAAGGAGCCAAATCTCTATGTATGAAAAGTGTCCATCAAAAAACAGTAATCAGGCGGCGCCACCATACACCGAAATACTAACAAAAACAACCTACGTAATTTGGTCGGGTTATTTGTTGCCTTATATGGTTCATGTTATACTCATGTCCCAGAGCCTAACTAGCGCCACCGGAGAGATTAGGAACTATTATTTAAAGCTGAAAGCGGTCACTTTTGCAACAATTCTGCCATAAGAGATTGGCATCCTTTCTATACCATCCATAGTTTTAAGTTTCCAAAGGCAAAATTCGATATTGTTTTTATAAATATACGATACACAAATAATCGTAAATAACGATATTTAGGTAATAATAGTACAATGTTTTAATATTTACAATTGTTTCTGTCTTATAGAACATGCATTTGAAAAAAAAAACTTTCATTGAAGTGGGTTCAATAATAATAACAAAATCTATCCTAGTCGAATAAAAGCTAGAAAACACCTCTTCATAATGTCAATGTCAATGATGTCACAGAATTAATAATATAAAAAGTTTCGAATTCCATTCCTTAATACTTGTTGCTTTTCTTATTTTTTCGCAACTGTATTAAAAAACGTCGTTCGATACACGTGCGGATATGTCATTCTTCACTCGTCCCGATATCTCGGTACTCGTGAAGTAATGACATACTTCCCGCACTAGCATCGAAATGTACTATTTTGTTCCAAATTTAATGAGACTTAATTCTGTCCTTGACACTTTTTTGATATCTTTTATAGTTTTCGTGAGAATGTCAAAAAACCACCAACGGGGACACATTTCAAGGTGGGGGGGGGGGGTCGAGCGTCAGGTGGAGGGTGGGGGAGAGTGGTGAATTTTAAAGAGTACACCTAGATGTATCGTGCCACACAGGTTTGAAAACTTTATTAATTTCTTTGTCTGAAAACATATAATGACTCAATTAAATTTGTTTCATTTTCCATACATTGCTTACATAGAATAACCCAATTAATTTATATACTAGAGATGACATTTTTTCATCTGAAAATTTTCACAATTCGGAAACTTTCTAAGTCACAAGCACATCAGTATCAAGTTACAAGTACTTGGCTTCTCCGCTTGAGAATCTCGAATCCAGGAGATGAGCTTTTTTGATGACGGACTTCTTTTGCGCCTCGTCGAAGCGGTTGACCTGTAGGTCCACGTCGCGGCTGAACGGCCGCCGCTCCTGTTTTTCTTCTTTGTCAGCTTTCTGCAATAAAAAAAATGCACACACAACTTTTACTATGAATATAGTAATATTTATATATTTTTTTATATATATTTAACATTATCTTGACGTGTTTTTTTATTGAAAAACAATTTGAATAATAATAATTATAATATCTTTTAATATCCTTTGGATCTAGTACTGTATTTCCTCTAAAGAAACTAGGCTCATATTCGTATTCGTTTTGAAGTTATAGGCAGTTAACTTTTAATGCAAAATAATGCAAGTGACAACCCTCATTAGGTTCAGTAACATATATGGTTATATCCTCTTTGCTTAGAACTACTAATATCTGTGACCCAAAGACATTTCAGTGCAGGCGACAGATTTGACGTGCGGTCTGCAGCCGCAGTTGCAATAATACACTAAATACGCAAAAATGGTCATGCTACGTGCAGTCGGCTTTTTCATTAATTTTACTATGGAAATTGACAATAACACCGACGTGTCGGAGCAGTAGTGCAGCTGCGGTCGGGAAAACGTTAAAATCACCATACGTGCAGTCGATATAGTCATTCATTTTACTATGGAAATTGACAATAACACCGAAGCGTTCAGGCCGCTGCAGTAGTGTCGGAGCAGTAATGCAGCTGCGGTTGGAAATGGACTGTCACCTTTACCCGTGATAAAACCGTGACGCAAATAAATTGCAAATTACGCGAAAAAACTTATTTTCAAAATGCCCCTGGGAGCCCACGATTACCTAAATTTGCTTATGTTATACGGGGAGTGTAATTATAATGCCGCCGAGACGTTACGACGCTACAGACAAAGATATCCTCCACTAGACCCAACTAGCCGTATGTCAATTTTATGTCAAATATTTTTGTAAACATAAGCCTTCGAAACGAAAATGGGAAAAAATGTAGTAGCTGGGACCAAATCACAGAAATTGCTACATCATTTTATAAATCTTTATACTCTTCCGACTCTTTTATTTTCAATACAAAACGGTAACTCTAGCCCAAATAACATTCCCCCTATAACAGGATCCGAAGTAAACGCCGCTCTCAAGAGCATGAAGTACCTGAAAAGCCCTGGAGTAGATGGCGTTACAACCGAAGCATTAAAGATGGGAAAGAAAACTTTGTTACCACATTTAACAAAACTATTTAACTCCATTATTTGCACTGGCAAGGTCCCTACAAAATTTTGCCATTCCGATATCGTACTTCTGCATAAAAAAAGGACACAAATCGGACATAAATAACTATCGTCCCATTAGTCTGATATCCCATTTATATAAATTATTTATTAAAATAATAGAAAATAGAATTGCCCCACTGCTGGACAAACATCAGCCACCCGAACAAGCCGGATTTCGACCTAGCTTCTCCACCACTGACCATCTCCACACTCTTAATCAAATAATAGAAAAGTCCAACGAGTTCAATGTCCCTCTATACCTTGCTTTTGTTGATTATAGCACAGCATTCGACAAGGTCAAACATTCCGCTATATTTTCCGCCATGCAGAATCAAGGTATAGATCCGGCATATGTTGAACTCGTTGGAACTATTTACAATAATAGCACAGCTAGCATTAAATTGCACGCACCCGGTCCCGTATTCAGCATAGCGAAAGGCGTCAAACAGGGCGACCCGCTATCTCCAAAATTGTTCACCAGTTGTCTCCAAGAGATATTTCAAAAGCTGGCGGTCTCATGGGAGACGATGGGCATTGACGTTGGCGGCAAGAGGTTAACAAACCTGCGTTTTGTTGACGACATAGTCCTCTTCTCCCACACGTCATCACATCTGCAACAAATGCTGCAAGACCTCAGCACGGCGAGCCTTGAAGTTGGACTTACAATGAATAGAGCGAAAACTCAGTTGATGACTAATCAAGCTAAACATAGCATAGTAGTAGATGGGCAGGATATACAATATGTCGACGAGTACGTTTACTTGGGCCAGATAGCATCCTTCGAGAACAGGCGGTTTATCGAAATCGACAGACGTATCGAGAACGCCTGGAAGAGCTTCTGGTCCATGAAAGCGCTAATGAAGGGTGACCTTCCCTTGTGTCTTAAGCGCAAACTCCTTGACATGTGCATCCTGCCCATCCTAACTTACGGTGCACAAACTTGGTCATTAACTGAGGCCCTAAAATCGAAACTCAAGGTTTGCCAGCGAGTTATGGAGCGTAGTATATTAGGTGTTCGTAGAACTGATCGAATCAGAAACACGGAACTACGCTCCAGAACCAGTTGCAGATGTAGGCGTCAAGACCGCTAAGCTTAAATGGGACTGGGCGGGACATGTCTGTCGCATGCACCCGGAAAGGTGGGCCAAAATGGTTACCCCACCATGGACCCACGGAGCACCATAGACCGTGCAGGCCGGGGTTCAGGCAGACCAAAAAGGAGATGGCGGGACGACTTGGACGCATTCTACCCCAAATGGTGGGAAAATGCCGATGACAGGGTCGAGTAGAGAAAACGAGGGGAGGCCTTTGCCCAGCAGTGGGACACCAAAGTAGGCTAATAAAATAAAATAAAGTGTCACATTACACTTACATGTAGGTAGATAGTACGTACGTAGTAATAGTAGGGTTGTCACTAAGAAGAAGATTAATTAATTTTAATATTTTTACTAATTGTTCGTAACAAAAATCTAAACATTACGAATCGATTCTCCATCACTTAAACTAACCCCCCTTTGCGAGAAGGATCGTCGTGTCTTTCCACCCTGTATAATTGTTAGGTACTATATTTTTTTTTACTATATTTAGTACTACATTTATCAAAAAAAGACGCATTAAGATTGTTTACCCTTTATCTAATCCCAAAAAACCGGCCAAGTGCGTCAAAAGAAAGGGTTGAGTAGTTTTTAGGGTTCCGTGCCCAAAGGGTAAAAACGGGACCCTATTACTAAGACTCCGCTGTCTGTCTGTCCGTCTGTCACCAGGCTGTATCTCATGAACCGTGATAGCTAGACAGTTCAAATGTTCACAGATGATGTATTTCTATTGCCGCTATAACAACAAATCCTAAAAACAAAATAAAATAAATATTTAAGTGGGGCTCCCATACAACAAACGTGATTTTTTTGCCGAGTGCGCGAGTCCGACTCGCACTTGGCTGGCTTTTTTTGTTCTTATTTACTGACAATTAGGGAATGCAAAAACCGGACAAAATTCAAAACCGGTTATTAACCGGAAAACATGACACAAAACCGGTTAACCGGCTAAAAACCGATTTTACGACAAACATTGTAAAACATTATTTCTGAATATTTTTTAGGCGCTTTAGGGTTCTAACTAGATGTTGTGCTTTACTTTATGGCTCCTCTACACTATCGGCGATGATAGACGATGACTGCGTGGCGGGCACGATAGTGAAGAGGAGGAATTAAGTATTCAATTTCGATATGTGCACATAATGATAAGATAATAAAATGAGAAAAAAATTGGTGGTAGGTAAACTGGGTAGTTATTATTATTTATTGAAAACAATGTAAGTTTACAGTTTAAAACCAATTCACTTACATGCTAGGAGTACAGATATGAGTAGGAACATGGAAACTAATTAAAACTAACCTCAACATAAATACTTATAAAAACATGCGCATAAAAATGTCAAAACAAATTCTAATTTCAAATTTACTTACACGCTAGGAAACAAAAAAAAATCGGGTATAATATTAAACAATGTCAATAAAATATACAAAATACAAAATAAAATGTCATGACAGTCAATTAAAATTATAAAAATTCAAAAATTGCCTAGCAGTTCTGCACAAGTTGTCGTATTTGACTAGGTAACAGTTTTGTAGTTTTTTTTGTGTTGGTCTAGGTTATTCATTTCCCTCACTACTTTCACGGTCGTATCACAATCACAAACCAACGATACTGCTGCACATGCGTGAGTCTTACATCACATGTACAAGAAAAGTCCGCCAATGGCAATTCATTTAATGGTTTTTTTGAGAGATCTGGTCTGCTCTTAATGATTATGTTGTATCCCAGTTAAAGTTAGTATCCCAGTTTTTTTTAAATATGGGTAGGGGACAAATCTGTCGTGAAAATGAACAACTTCTAGTACTTTGGATAAATATAAATACTATGAATTTGACGCCATAAGTGGTGATAGCCACTATCACCAGGTCCAGTGCGGATTTATTAAATAACGGTAGGCTACAAAATTGTTCTGCGATCAATAGGGGATATTACCGCAATGTTCTGCCACCAGAGTGCAGGATTAGCCTTTTTAATAAACCATAGAGTAATGTATACATACTGTACCATTAACAGGTTTTTGACAAGTTTTCAGAGATAATAAAATATAACATTGATGCATCAAGGCGGTTTGTTTACAAATGACCTACCGGGAAACGCGAATACGAAATTTCGCTATCTGCCTCTTTATCGCTCGAATATGCAAGTGACAGAGATAACCAAATTTCCATTTTCTTGTTTTGCGATAGACCCTCAGATTGTGATAGTGCTGGCGCCCAGGCGCCCCCTACGCACAGTTTCGCGTAATATTCCCTATTTTTGGAATGTTTCACCTAACATCGATATACCGTAAGTGTTTACTGACTTTTTTTAACTCTGTACGAGACGATTGGCATGCTTGGGTACATCTATGTTATCATTATCGCGCTATGAACTTAAGTTAATTTATTACAAATGTGTAACAAATTTAATTACGGCTTCGCTCATTATTCCGTTTTTGAGTGAAAATAAATACTGTTTGTTTAATCGCGGATATTACGTTTACGTTACAAGTATTCTAACTACTGTCAGAATTTGTCAGGGAGTTAAGACATTTATAAAAAATAATGAAGATAGCATTGACAACTTCCAAAAAAATTACAATTACATTACATTACATTACATTTAAAATAATTTAATTTTATAAAGCTATTTTATACCTTTTTAGGTCGTTTCATACGATAAATATTATTTCGGTTATCAACCGGTGGTTGGCTCCATAAACCGGATTTTAACCGAGCATAAAATGTCTCGGTTAACCGGTTTGCATTCCCTACTGACAATCTGGTTTGACCAACTATATGAAAGTTTCCTTTTATTGGGTTCCGTACCACAAAAGGAAAAAAACGGAACCCTTATAGAATCATGCACCCATGCCCGTGCGTCTATCTGTCTGTCTGTCACAGCCTATTTTCTCCGAAACTACTGGACCAATTAAGTTGAAATTTGGTACACATATGTAAGTTGGTGACCCAAAGATGGACATGTAACGTAAAAAATATAATTTTAAACATGGGCAATTTTCTCAAACTATATCGATGAAAGAATCATATAAATTATTAGAAATATGCAGTCAAGCGTGAGTCGGACTTAATTACTTAGTTTTTGTTCCGACCCCTATGGGTTTTTTAAAGACAATTCACTTATGTTTCACATAAAAAAATGCATTGTTAAAAATTGTGTAACGTACGGAAACCTTGGAACGCGAGTCCGACTCGCACTTGGCCGGTTTTTCCTCGCAAGTGTGTTAAAAAACGCCGTATGAAACGCGTGTGCATTGGTCATTACACACATCGGCTTTCTCATTGCGCGTTCGCTTACAGCTCGCGCGCACAGTATCACCTCGTGTGTAATGAGTAATGACCAACGTAGCACACTTGTGTCACAATCACAATGTACTATTTTTGTTTTTTTTTTTCTATGTTAAATCATATTATCAATATTTTATTCTTTTTATCAGTTTAAACCCGCATCTTCTTCTATCTGGCGCGTATCTTGGTATTTATTTATACCATATTAGAAGATTGCTGGCTTACCATTATTGGTTGGCTTAATTTATATATATATATATATTTTATAATTTGATACATCACATTAGTTTGTATTTTAGTTGTTTTATTTATTATCTTTAAATATAGCTTTAATGATTTAAAACCATATATTTTGTTTAATTAATAGCTAATACATTTTATAAGTTGCAAATTCCCTACTTTTAATGCATGCCATAAGTTGCAAAATATTAGGTATTGGGTCCAGTGACTACCCGATGGTATAATTATTAATTGCTGTAATTATATACATCAATTAATATAATATTATCAAAAAAACATACGGCCATCAAGATAGTAAGCTAATACCGTAGCCTATGGTCGCTTACAACTTAATAGATGTTACTTGTATAATACAATGTTTTATATGCTTTAAAACCTGAAACGAATGATATTAACACGACTAACATGCAATAGCAGACTGTAAATTGACGATTTATTGTATTAGATTATAAAAAAAACATATTGTATGTTCTAAGTGGCTTAAATTTTGCCTACTTAGTCATAATGTTATTTAAAACCTAAACATCCTCTAGTGCGAAAGAAATAGTTAATATCTTTTTCCCCTCACTAGCTCGGAAAGCCGTCTTTTATCCTTTAAAACAAGCGGGGAAAAACGCATTTTATCCACTAGTGGGGAAAGTAATTTGACCTTGGATGGAGCGTGTTTAAGTAGCTTGACAGATAACAAAACGTAAAACTCTCATAATAATGGTTCGTTCGATATTAATTATCATTCAATGAATGGTTTGAGAATCTAATAAAAACTATCAGATTTAGCCTTATTTAATGATTTTAAGTCATAAACCTTAAAATTCCATAATAAACGTTTGTTTTTTAATAATTATGTTAAATATAATTCTGAACGCACAAGTTAAGTCGATGCAATTTCAAAACGCATCATTGACATTTCATACGTCAGAAATGTCAACATTGTCAACAAAAATTTTACTTAATAACTTCTCACGTAAAAGTACAGAATTTTCAGAGTTTTTTGTTATAATATCGTTAAAAAAATGAGTGATTCCAGTTGATGAAGATGATCTAACGCCTGAGGATGTTGCACTTTCCTCGCTATAGTGAGGGGAAAAGTTTTGTGTTACACACGGGTGCAAATGTATTTTGCTTGCTCGTGTTTCAATTCCACACTCGCGGGTAAAATACAACTTTGCACCCTTGTATAACAAATAACTATTTCTACATTTATAAGGTAGACATTATATACATAGTGTTAGAAGACATAGAGAACGTTTTTCAAACATACAGCTTAATTTCATAATGAATTATAACAAAATAACTAGAAAAGTTTCTGAGAACCGTCATCACCGCTCGTATTTTTTCCCGGTGATGATTGGTATGGTGTTGACGATTTGAAAGTTTATTGTTTTTATTTCTAGAAAACAGTAGTTAATGTCTATGCCACACAATAAACTTCATGTAGTTTTCCATTCATTTCAGCAAAGAGGATATAATAGGATAATAGGATAGAGCGGTACTGTCATCGTAAATTTTGTAGCCACAGTAAATTCACTGCCATCGTCGATAGACACACGATTAAAACAATAAAAATATCAAAAAATGTATTTATACAGGGTGTCCTTAGCCATTGGACAAAACCGAAATGTATGCATTAGGGTATTTAGAATCAGTATACCAAGTATCATAACAACCGGTGTAGCGGTTACAAAGAAATTAACAAATTACGATTTTTTACTTTGGAGCAGCCTGTATGTATACATACAGCTATTAGGTAATAAATAGTATGAAACCTTTTTCGACCTTATTGATTATCTTTTTTATTTATGACATTAATAAGATTCTGACTTATGCCGCACATTTTCAAACAAGTTGTCAAAAACACTGCCAATGATTAATACAGCATGTTTCTTTTTGTTGTCAATCATTGGAAATAATTTTTGTTTGAAATTTTTTTTTTATTATTTTGTTCTAATTAAAAAAATATTAACGTTAGAGCATTCCTGAGAAGGAACCCTACGTAGGATTTCAGGGATTGTCCAATGGCTAAGGTCAACCTGTATATGGATAAATGATTTTTTTTATTTGCATTAATTATTTTTATATGATTTTGACCCAATGTTCTTTCACTGATATGCGTTAAAATTGTTAAATAACAAACGAAACCGTCAACGCCATCTATTCGAGAGTAGGCCAAAGGTGGCAAAACGTAGTGGTGCCATCTGTTCGAGAATCAAATTTACTTGATTTTCGAGGCACGTTTTTTCCTTAGACTGTATCCATCTAATACGGAGTTACATAGTCTTTGATTTCAGTAATTATTTCTAACATATTATTCGTAACATCTTTAAACCAAAGCATAACGGTGATGATGCTTCTCCCATCAATCTTCTCCAATCAGATCTGTTACCCATTTGCTCAAAAGTGCTGTGCTGATCTTACTCTCGAGGATGGCAAAAGTGATTGACAGCAAGCTCAGAGATGAACAGGAAGGATTTAGACCAGGACGTTCGTGTGCGGACCAGATCAACCTCTTGCGAATGGTCCTAGAACAATGTCGATAGATGCAGTGTGAGGTTTTTACTCTATTCGTTGTCTTTGAAAAAGCATTCGATAGGGTTAAATGAGCAAGCATATGGAGGGTTTTGATTTTCTGAAGCTTAACGGTGTGCCAGATAAGCTGATCAACATTATCAAAGCACTCTATCATGGATCTTCGTGTTCACAAGGGAAAACTCACAGAGTATAGATGTCACAGCAGGCGTCAAACAGGGTTGTTTACTTTCCCCACTGTTGTTTCTGATGGTGCACGACGACGTGATGTGCAGGTTTACCAGCAGAGGTCGAAGAGGCTTGCCTTGGACATCTGAAAAAGACCTCGAGGATATCGACTTTGCAGATGACCTCTGCCTTATAGCAACCACGCCTGAGCAACTCCAAGACAAGGCAGAAGATCTAGAATTTCGCATTAACTTCAAGAAAACAAAGTAAACGCGCCAGAACACCACCGATTCAACTTCAATGCTGATCAAGGGAAATCAGATTGAACAAGTGGCTAGCTTTTGCTATCTGGGCAAGTGGGCAGTATTGTCGACCAGAGTGGAGGAACGGAAGCTGACATTGAAGGACGAATAAACAAAGCCCGAGTCGCATTCGACCAGCTTAAACCTGTGTGTAACTCCTCTACCCTGACGAGAAGAGCTAAAGTGAGGATCTTCAATTCCAATGTAAAGGCGGCGGTACGGGTGCGAAACCTGGTTTGTCCGCCAAAATCTAATGACGAAACTCCAAGTGTTTGTGAACAAATGCTTAAGCCAAATCCTTCGTATCTTTTGGTCTAACTGGATCACAAACGCTCACTTATGGAGAATACTCGTAATCGGACAAACACCCGTACACAAGGAGATCCAGAAGCGGAAATGGCGTTGGATTGGGCATATCCTCAGGAAACCTCACACACACTTATCCAAAGACCCTGACCTGGAGGATGCCCCGCAAGCGGAAAAATGGTCGCCCTAAATCTACTTGGCGCCGTTCTGTGGAGCAAGACCTGGGTATATTGGGGATGGGGTGGGAGGAGGTTACCCAAGCTGCCCAAGACCGAAGTCAATGGAAAAATAAGATTCGAGCCCTACACCCCAGCAGGGGGTAAAAGGAAAAGAAGAAGATACACGGAGATTAGCTCACATTGACATTACAATGACGGTGTTGACGAATATTCGTAACAAAATTTTAAATATTTTTAAATGTACTTTTTCGGTGAACGAATTATTGCATATTTTTCATGTGTTAAACAACAACATAGATAACTAAAGGAAACATCGCAATCGCACGATAGGTATGCGATAATTTTCACTACAAACTAACGGGTTTAGATTTTTCCGGAAGACGGTGATGCTTTTACACATGAAATATTTTATAAAAAAAACTGTTAAATTATTGGAGATGTTAATTGAAGGAATATATTATTATTATTTCCTTTATTTATTTTGAGTCTTAGGTTAGGGTTTTATAACATGCATATAAAAGTAAAATACAAAAACACTTACAAAACATTACAAAAAATATATAAACACATTATAAAAAACCTAACCTAGGGTGCCGCCGGCAGCGGGGTAGGGCCCAAGCTGCCGGTGGTCAGGGCCGCAGAGAGAGGAACCGGCGGACTATCCGCGCCGTGTCCAAGATCACCGCCTTCTGCATCTGACCCTTGATCCAACCACCTAGCGAGAGTCTCTCAAGGTGTTGGTCGAGACTCTTCGCTATGAGACCGTTCGCTGAAACGACTATCGGGACAATGATCGTCGAATCAATATCCCACATGGCGGTTATCTCGTGAGCCAAGTCTAGGTACTTACTGGACTTGTCCTTCTCGGCTTTCACGAGATTCTCATCATGGGGGATGGTGATATCGACGAGCACGGCCCGGCGCTGCGATCGATCTATTATCACATTGTCAGGCTTATTGGCTACAATAGTCCTGTCAGTGATGATAGATCGATCCCAATAGAGCGTGGCACGACCATTCTCGAGAACTGGCACAGGTAAATACTTGTAGTACGGTACTTCGCGGTCCACAAGGCCGTATAGAAGAGCAAGCTGCTGGTGAATAATCCTGGCTACGAGATTATGTCTGTGCAAGTACTCGCCGTTAGCAAGATGAGAACAACCGGAAATGATATGCCTGAGTGACTCTCCGGGACGGCGGCATGCCCGACAAATGTCGACCGTACCGTCCTTCAGGATATATTTCCGATAGTTGTTCGTCATCATAACTTCGTCCGCAATTGCACAGGCAAAACCCTCGGTTTCTCCGAAGAGGTCCCCGAATCGTAACCAGTTCACCGACGCGAGCAGGTCTACATCGGGTCCCATGAGGGCCTTGTAGAACCGCCCGTGTAGCACCTTACTCTCCCATATCGCCCTGCGGTCCGCAGTACTTTGTACCACAGGTTTGTGCCAGTTCTCGTTTGCCAAGGAGAGCGGCGTGAAGTTCCTGTCCACTGCCACCACATCACGATGCATCCCACACTCGTTGTTAAGGAAATAATTCCTGAGATTGCACACCTCGCGGTTGTGGAGATCTTTGGCGTTAATACTGGCCTTAACGTTTTCGATTTCCAATCTTCGTCGAGCCGAACGATGAATTTCCGCAGCGGTAGTAGCAACTGCGGGCTACGCGGGCTCACCAGGCGCAAGCAGATAAAAACTTCAGGAGCGAATATCCAGAAAATAAGTAGCTTCAATCATGCGTCTTCAGTTTTAAACCAAAAGAAAGGGCTGCAACAATCGTGCGTTCTTAGTTTCCGGGTTGAAACCTAACCCAAGCCTCATTCAGTTACAAAAAACCAGTGACGTACAAATAAGACTTGGATTAGGTTTAATTTAAACATAAACTTAATACTATACAAATTTTACCTGCATTAGACGCAGCCCTCGTATTACTATTGTATTAATACTTTTTTAACACAAATCATATAAGCATGGAGTCACATTAAATAAATATAAGTAATCAGAGTTGTGGGTTATTTGCAACAAAATTCCCAGAGAAAAATTATGAGAAAAAACAAAAGACGGGCGAATGGCTTAGTTTTTTTTTTACAGCCGGCCAGTGCGCGCGGTGGCTGCACTATGCAGGTTTGCCATGTTACAGTACCCCTCGCGCCCAGGAGAATTTTCCAAAATATGACATGAAGGAAAATTCCAGAAAGAGAAAAAAAACTTAAATTATGTAACACATATTCACAATTTCAAATCTTTAATATGCCATCTGCCTATGGCACGTCCATTAGAATCTGCCAATTCATATACAAGAGGAGACAATTTTTTTAATATAGTACATTTTACAAATTTGGGCGCTAGTTTTGCAGTAAAATATTTACCAGCATCACTAAGCTGGTAATTACGACGCCAAACAACATCGCCTTCATTAAACTCTGCATGTTTACGCCTTAAATTATAATATTTACAATTTTTTACATGTGCATCCCAAATTGCGGCTTGCACTTTGTCGAGAATAGGGGACAAGTGGCCTAAGTTCTCAGCGTATTTATCACGCGGTGCAAAAATGAGGTCCTCGTAATCGACTTCACTTGAATTGGGAGCACCATAGAATGACCCGCAAGAGACAAGCTCTCTACCGTACACTAGAAAAACTGGAGTGAACCCAGTTACTTCATTAACACTGGTGTTCATGGCAAATTGGATTTTAGGAATATTAAGATCCCAATTTCTATGACCATTCTCTACAAACGAGCTAATAGCTGTTATTAAGGTGCGATTGTATCGCTCAACAGAATTCACTTGAGGGCAATATTTAGGAGTAAAATGTACTTCAGGAATTTGATATTTACTAAAAAGATCCTGTAAATCATTACTAATAAACTGAGCACCATTGTCCATTATAACAGTCCGTGGAAAACCATGTACCAAGAATACGAAATCTTCCAAAATCTTACAAATTATATTAGACGTTGCCTTTTTAATTGGAAATATTAAGCAGTATTTGGAAAAGCAGCAATTGACAACTAAAATGTACCGATTTTGTTCACGTGTCATTGGTAATGTGCCAAAAAGGTCGATAGATAAACACTGAAATGGTCTGCAACACTCCTTTGGTTTGCCCATTATTCCCAAAGTTTGATGATTCTGGTACTTATATGCCAAACATGTTTCACAACTTGCAATATATTTACAAATGTCCCTATACATGCCAGGCCAAAAATAACGCAAAGAAACTCTTTTATGCGTTTTAAAAATACCAGTGACCAGCAGTAGGCTGTGAATGATTCTCATGGATAATATTTCGCCTCATTTCTTTTGGAATTACCAGTTTCCAATCATATTCAGAAGTCAGTAAAGAACTAGTTCGCTTAAGTCTGTACAAATTATTATTTACAACTTTGAAGTCAGGAAATTCAGAAGGGTTGTCCTGGCAACCTTGTCAAAGGTTATTAAACCAGTCGTCGTTAGACTGAACATAAACCAAATCGACTGGTACCGAGCGCGATAAAGCATCAGGTACCACATGATCTTTACCCATTTTGTGTTTTATCTCAAAATTAAATGAAGACAAACGGACGCTCCAACGAGCCAAACGCCCAGTAGGGTTGTCTAAACTTAAAAACCATTTCAGAGCTGCATGATCTGTATAGACAATGAATTTCTGACCATTATCTAAATAACATTGCCAATGTTCCAATGCTAGAATTACACTTAAAAGCTCACGTTCCGTTATAGAATAATTTTGTTGTTGTTTTGATAAAGAACGGCTAAAATAAGCTATAGGTTTGTCAATACCGTCTTCATCTTGTGTCAACATAGCACCTATCCCGTAGTTTGACGCATCACAATGGACAGAGAATGTTTTTGAAAAATCAGGACATGCCAAAACAGAACTAGACACAAGTGCTTGCTTTATTTTGTCAAAAGCAATGTTAGCCTCCTCATTCCACTTAAATGGAGGAGCCTTTTTTCCCGTAGATGTAAGCATATTAAGAGGAGCGGCCAAAGTACTAAAATTAGGTACAAAACGCCTGTACCAACTGGCAGTGCCCAGAAACTTTTTGAGTTCACGTCTTGTTGTAGGAACGCGAATATCAAGAATTGCCTTTACTTTATCAGGGTCTGTTCTCAAGCCTTTGTGGTCAACAATATAACCTAGATATTTTAACTCACGTCGGAAGAACGCAGATTTCTCATAATTAATCGTAAGATGAGCAAATTTTAATTTGTTCAAAACTCGAGATAGTAAGGAAATGTGATCATCAAAACTGTTTGAAATTACAATAATGTCATCTAAATACCAAAACACGCGGTTTTCAAATTCAGGAGTAAATTAATTAATTAATTAATTATTATTATTATTATTATTATAGGGGACATTCTTACACAAATTGACTAAGTCCCACGGTAAGCCCAAGAAGGCTTGTGTTATGGGTACTCAGACAACTATATATGTAATCTGGGGGCACGGCAGTGCCCCCGCCAAGTCGAGCAAAACAAAGAGGCACGGCCGTACCGTACCATCCTCTTATCGAAGCCATTCAGGCCATTTTCGACGTCCTGTAATTTTGTGCTGGCTAAAGCTAGAGCCCTGAATTTTCAGTGACATATAGGGCATGATATGGCTTACATATATTCCCAAGAACATTAAATTTGAACTTATAGTTTAAGAATTATTGCACGTCAAAGTTCCTTACTTTTGTCACTGACACACTCACTCACTCACTCACCGATCATCATAATTCTAAGGTACTTCTAGCAAAACAACAAGCTTCAAACTTTAAACATAAGTCGTTTTTAGCTTAACAAGCCATAAAAAACCTAAAAATATTGCAATATCAGTCACGTTTTAAAGATTTAGGAACTGCATACGTAAGTTTGTAGTCCCATATGAATATATGCTATTACAAAGTTACTTTTGCAGTTCCAAGAAATAGTAGGTAAAGGTCTAAGATGTACGATGTGAGTAGGTATAAAGATGTGTACAGTATGAGTATGGTATGGCTATCAGTATGGTAAGGATATGAATATGGTATAGGTTCATACAATACAAATGGCACTTATGTGCGGGTATGGTGTGGGATGGGGACTTCGGTATGAGTATTGGATAAATAAAAGTATAGCTTGGTATGGCCATGAGTATTGTACAGGTATGAGTAGGAGTATAGTGTGGGACGGGTATGAGTATGAGCTTTGAGAAAAGTGTAGTAGTAGTAGTAGTACCCGAAAAGAAGGACTGCCTACAAAAAGAGATGAGATCCCATCAAAAACATTACATGTAAAAAGATGCCAGTCTTGGAACGCATTACTTCTACTACAAAAAAGTTTAGAGATGTAATGTGATACCAAGTCGGATATTTAAGTCATTGCCAGGGGGTGTTATAACCGCATCAATATTATATATCTTTAATTTTTTATCTACACACATATCATAAACCCTCTATGATGCCTTCAAAATCCGTAAATAATGGCCAACATTAAAATAAACTGTTTTGTTTCAGCAAATTTTTTATCTGTGAAAATGTTATTATTGCTAAATAATAACATCGATTTCGATAATATTATTTTATTCAAATTTCGAACATCTCTGAAAAACAAAGAAATTTGATTTGACCTCTATTCTAATATCAGTCGAGATGACGTTTTATTCGAAATGAAATGTCAATTGCATACAAATTTGACAAATCTCGCTTGTTAGTTTTAGTTGGTATCGAACGATATGGCCATCCATAGATATGGCAATCAACCCCCACTCTAGTTTGTCTCTGAATTAAAAAAAAAAACTACGGATGCGTAACATGCGTGAAAAAAGTTTTCTTTGCCGCCATTTGACGTGCTGTTTATCTTTTAATTAGTTTGTAAGTAAAAAATAATTTGTTTTGTTGTTTTTAAAGTAACTCTAGCAAAAGTTTCGTGTAAAATGTGCGTTAAAGATATTTCGTAGACGCCACCTCATATCCGCGAATTCCGCCAGAGAGCAACTATGCCCCAATGTCGGCTGTAATATGAGGTTAGTTAATATATCATAGAAAGTTTATAATATGTGTGTAGATAAAGCAGTGTATGTAACTGTACATAATTAGGCATTAAAACACTCGTGTGATTCTATTATGAAACTCACTACGTTCGTTTCATAAACCCACACTCCACACTCGAGTTTTAATGCCTTTCATTATGTAGCAGTCACATAAACTACTATAATACATAAAATGACTTGGCAATCGCACATAATGCTTTACTCGTACGGCGTACCGTACTCCTAAATATGTGCAATGCTCAAGCTGCATGTGATTAACGCTAGCGTTATGTTCAATTAGAATTATTTTAATAGTTGACGATGATCCTTATGTCATTATGCAGCCGTGCGATGGCCAAGTTATTATACGTATTAAAAATTAAAGATATCTAATATTGATGCGGTTATAACACCCCCTGGCACTAGCTTAAATAACCGACTTGGTATCACATTACATCTCTAAACTTTTTTGTAGTAGAAGTATTGCGTTGCGAGACTGGCAAAAGTTGCAACACGCACAACCTACTAGTTTTTTTTATAAAGACCGAGACCATAACTTTTCGCCAGATTTTTAAATCCACCTTGGTACCTATTAAAACTGACAACACTGCACCACTCACCTTCTTATTCTTTATTTTGAAATCCACCCCGGTACCTATTCAAACTGACAACACTGCACCGCACTGCACCACTAACCTTCTTCTTCTTTATTTTGAAATCCACCCCGGTACCTATTAAAACTGACAACACTGCACCGCACTGCACCACTCACCTTCTTCTCCTTTATTTTGAAATCCACCCCGGTACCTATTAAAACTGACAACACTGCACCGCACTGCACCACTCACCTTCTTCTCCTTTATTTTGAAATCCACCCCGGTACCTATTAAAACTGACAACACTGCACCACTCACCTTTTTCTTCTTTATTTTCTTTTCATGCATCTCAAGTAAAGACTCTTCTCTTTTGTGCTTCTTTTTGTGTTTTCTATAACAATAAAAAAAACGGTAAGAACATTAGTAATTTTTAATATGAATTAGAAGAAATTTACATAGACTATGCTATAATTATTCAAATTATTATACTTCGTTTATTTTAGTATTAAAAAAGGGTAAACAATCCTTGTTTTAGAGATAACGTCAATTCTTGTGAATATTTGTTTCTGTAATAACTCGGTGAAAAACGCCTACTTGGATGCGAATCGCAGCCTGCGATTCTGCCACTATGTGACTTGGTTTAGACATACTGTCTGCGCGCGAATTCCGTGCACGGCTGAGGAATGTTAGGAATGTTGGGCGTTATGACAGTGGTGTCATTTTATACGTACGGGCGCGGCGCACCCCCCCCCCCCCCCCCCACTTCCTCGACCACCGAATGCACGGAATTGGCGCGCGGACAGTACCTACTGAAGTTAAAGTTTTAAAGGAAACTCGAAAAATGTATCTGTAAATTAAAGAATCTATAGGTAGTATTCGTTGTAATGTTTTTTTTTTTCGCCAAGATGTAAAAAGATGTAACGTGTCGTGTGCAGAAAACACACACACACACACACACACACACAACATATATTTGAAGGGTCATAAGGATATGACCTCAGGAATGCGTGGTTAAATAATATAAAAAAAAAAAAGTTTTATTTGAGGCAACACGTACAGTTGTACACCCATATCAACATACAATTTAAAAGTTACAATGCCAAAAGGAATACTTAACTAAAAACAAAACACTTAAAATAAAAGTTAAACAATTAAAATAGTATTACACTATTTTTTGTTCCCGTTTTGGTGCACGGAAAGCCAGTGCCTAAACATATGACAACTAATGTTGCGTTGCGATACACCGACATAAGGATGGTGTTTTGCGAGCGGCGCATCCCCTCCCAAAAAGAAGCAATACGCGCGCGTACCACTGCGAAGAAGTCAGGGATTCTGGCTTCCGCGAACATGGTGGAGGCACTGCAGGAACGCGAAAGCCCCATCAGTGTCCGGAATATATTATTATACTGCACACGGAATATTATTATACTGTACGTTTTCCTGCTGTACCTAACCCACAATTGACAAGTGTAGAAAGAGAGACAATATGCATTAAATAATGTACATTTGACCCCCCTGCTACACCCGGCAAACCTACGGGCTATCATGTTGCCACGGACAGCCAGAGCTCTTCTCTCTCGTTCCATGTCACTGTCGTCTCTCATGTCATCCGTCAGTATATGGCCAAGATATTTGAACCGCTGCACAATACGCAGCTTCTCTCCATTCAGTTTCACTTCCGGTATGTTATCCGGACCTCTTCCTGCCTTAAAAATCATCAGTTCTGTCTTGGCTACATTGTAAATCAGCCCGTGAGAATTTACATAATTTTCACAGACTGAAACCAGCTTTCTCAGACCCTTAATGGAGGGGCTGAGCAGCACCATGTCGTCAGCGTAGCTGAGACTGTTAATACAGACGTCATCCACGTGACAACCGACTCCAGTGCTCCTCAGCCTCCCCATCAACTTATTGAGGTAAAGGTTAAAGAGGTCCGGAGAAGTAAGTCCACCCTGGCGTACCCCGCATTCTAATATATAACTATTAGATGTCGTGTCGCCCCATTTCACACAGTTGGATTGGTTTCCGTACCTGTACTCGAAGACGCGTACCAGGTCCTCAGGTACTCCCGAGCCACGCATTTTACCCCACAGAATTTCATAATTCACAAGGTCAAATGCACGGCTAAGGTCGAGAAAGCATGCGTAGACCGATGTATGTAGACTTACGTAATGGTCCACAGCATGTTTCAGGCTTACGATCGCGGAATCGGTCGAGAGACCGGGACGGAAACCAAATTGCGCGTCGTCTATTCTTAAAGTCTGTAGCAGTCTGGGCTGCAGCAACCGCTCAAATATCTTGCCCACTACTGTTCCAAGGGAGATAGGTCGATAGTTAGCCGATGATGACAAATCCCCTGTTCGGTTCTTGACTATCGGGACGACAATGGTACGTATCATGTCGGCCGGAAGATAAGAGTTCCGCAAACATAAATTGAATAAGGCACAAAGTTTCCCATAGATGACGTCACCCGAAAAAAGTATGTGCTCAAGGCTAAGGTCATCATGGCCTGGCGATTTGCCTCGCTTCATGCTTTTAACCACCTTCGCGATTTCTTCAGCAGAGAAACGAACAGGATGCTGTGGCTGAGCATTGACGGTACTAAGGCCCACATCCTTAAGCACACACTCGGGCACGGGTCTTGGTGAAACTTTGAACCTACGACTAAAAATATCGGCTATAAGCGACGGTTGCTGGGCGCCGTCCACGCTTACTGGTAACTGAGGTTTGAAACTGTGCTTTTTAATTTTATTCCAAAATTTCGGAAAGTTCTTGTTCTTCCTAGACGCGGCTAAAATATCCAATTTAACTTTTTTCTTCTTCTTCAGGCCTTATTCTCATCTCTATTTGGGGTCGGCTCTCCTAATCCTTAGTCTCCAGAGTGGTCTTTTCTGGGTCGTCTCTGCGTCCGTGTTGGAGTTTTTGAGGTCTTTCTTTATGACGGATTTCCATGTAGTTCGAGATCTCCCGCGATGCCCTGGTCTCGGTTCAAGTTCCAGCACTTTTCTTGTCATGTGGTCGGCAGGCCTCCTCATGACATGACCATACCAGCGAAGTCGTGTCTCTTCCAGCTTTTCAGGTATAGGCCTTATTTTGAAGCTGCCACGGATATACCGGTTAGGAACCTTGTCAAGAAGTGTAACTCCTGACGACCACCTCAGCATTTTCATTTCAGCAACGTGAAGCTTGTCGGTTTGTTGTTTCTTCAAGGGCCAGCATTCCGCTCCATACGTCATAGCTGGTCTCACTGCTGTTTTATAATCTTTTCCTTTAACCCGTACTGGCATTCTAGTTACTAGCACTCCAGTTAGGTCTCTCCACTTCTGCCATCCGGCGCCAATTCGGTTTGTGATATCGGCGTCAATGGTGCCGTCGTTTGCCAGTACGCTTCCTAAATACTTGAAGGTGGTTACGGTATTTAGGGCCGTATTTTGGACGTGGAGGGTGTGCTGGATGTTGTTCCCGGAGAAGTTGCAGTGCATTTGTTCCGTTTTTTGCCTATTTATCCGGAGTCCTGCTTTTTCCAAGGCTGATCGCCATATATCAAGCGTGCATTGGAGGGTTGCTGGATCCTTGTCGATTAAAACCACATCGTCCGCGTAGAGTATATTCCAGGGTGTAGGTTGTTGAAATTCGGACGTCAGAAAGTCCATGACGAGGTTAAAAAGAAGGGGGCTAAGTGCTGAGCCCTGGTGTACTCCCACCTTAACGTCGAACTCTGCACTAACTCCGGCTGGGCATCGTACTTTCGTGTTTACCCTTTCATACATGTCTGCCACGGTTGCGATGTAGCTTTCGGGGATTTTTTGGGCTCTTAGGGCTTGCCATATCAACGGTCTAGGAATGCGATCAAAAGCCTTCTCTAAGTCGATAAACACCATGTGTAGGTCTTCTTTGTTGTCTCTGTGGTGTTCCATTAAAATTCGTATTGAATGCAGTGCGTCGGTTGTTGACTTGCCGGGAACGAATCCGCATTGGTTTTCTGACACTGTTGTGAGTGCCCGTAACCTATCGTTGATAACGCGTTCCCAGATTTTAAAAGTATGCGAGATCAATTTTATCGCCCTATAATTTTCGCAGAGTCGTATGTCGCCTTTATTCTTATAAAATGGTACCAGAAAGCTCTTTCTCCAGATATCAGGGATCCCTTCGCGTGCTATTTTATTAAAGAGGTTAGTCAGAAATAGGCTACCCACGTCTCCTAGTTTCTTCCAAAGCTCCGCTGGGACACCATCTGGACCAATAGCTTTATTGTTGGCCATTTTACGGACTGCTTTGTCGACCTCAAGAATTGTGACAGGTTGCCATGGTCCTTCAACCGGTTGTAGTTGGGTTATCCGGTCACAAGGATAACATTCATTCAGAAGCTTAGAATAGTATTCTGTCTTCTGTCCACCTTTCTTTTATTTCTTGGTCAGATGTTAATAACCTTCCTTGTGTGTCTTTTATATACTTTATGGCTTTTGTATCTAGAGAGTCTTGGTGTCGTTGCTTAGCAATTTTAAAGAGCTGTTTATCAAACTGTGCATTTTCCAGCTGTTCATAAAAGTCCGCTCTGTTTTTACTTCTCGCCTAGGCAATGGCTCGTTTAGCTTCTTTCTTGGCTTTACGGTATGCTTCGTGATTTTCTTCCGTCCTTGACGTTTGCCAGGTTTTGAAGAGTTCTTTCTTTTGTCGTGTTATTTCTTGTACTTCTGGCGACCACAGAGTTGGGTCCTTTTTTTCTCTAGCGATTCCTTTCGACACTCCTAGGTATAATGCGGCTTTTTCCAAGCAGAAAGTTTGAAATTCATTCCAGAGGGCATTAACATCCTTACCAGTGTTTAATTTCTCTATATGATCAACCAGATCTGACATTAAGTTCGTGCCTTCCCCGTGGTTCAACTTATACCAGTGAATATTTTCTGTCCTTTCGGTCTTCACTTTCACGGGCTTTCACTTTACCAGCGGCAAGCCAACAATTAAAATGTAGTCTATAAGCACTGTGACATTCCTTAACATGAAAATTCCAACCCGGTACAGTTTGTTTCAAATGCCTCTTGGTTAAACGAGAAAATTTCGTTTCGAGAAAGCTCCTATTGTTAAGATTGATATAATATTAAAGTCTGTCGGGTTACTCGAGCCCACGGTGTATACGTATAAATATTATATATATATATATATATATATCTTTATGATATATACACACATATATATATATATATATGTGTATATATCATAAAGACAGTATATATATTTGCTATACCAAGATTCACAAAGATTGAATGTAAACTTACTTCACAGCCTTCTCTTGCTCCTCGTCTCTACTGGCCAGCTGGCGCGACCTCGCTTCTCTCTGTAGGACTATCTCAGGATCTTCATCCTTTTCCACACCAGCTTTTTTTCGAGCCTTTTCTTCAGGTGTGTCAGTCCAGCTCGATCTGAAATCATAGGTAATATGGTTTATTGGCGAGTCTCAAATGCTACTCACTGACAATGGTTTGGTCTTAAAATGATACATTCAACTTGCGGTGATATTTAAAGGGTTAATTGTTAATCCGTAAAATACTACGAATGTTGAGAATTAAGAACGTGACTGTATCACTCCAAAACAATGTTGGCCAAGAACTGTTGCTACCTGTTAGACATGTCAGGACCTTCCTTGGCCCTAAATGTTCGAGCTTCCAGACCTATATATTTTGCTTTTCGCTCAGGTAGCTCTAGCATCCACTGTTCTCGAGATTTAAGCTTAGAACTTTGCATAGAACGTCCATCCATATTTCTTATCTTTATATCTAAAGCTCTTTCCTCGAGGCGCCGGTGAGAATCTGACCACTTGTGCTCTGCTCCTGCAGGCAAAGGCCCAATGCCATCGTCGTCAGAACTCTCACATTTTATAATTTCGCAATCATTTTCGGCCAGTTCTTTGCGCAGTTGGTCTGGTATGGAGGGACCTGTAAAGAAAAAAAAACTTGTATGATGGAATATGAGTTAAAAATACATAAATAAATACTGTTGTCAGCCATAATATTACCTATTTTTCTATCTCCCTTGCAAAGGTGAGGCGGTAACGCAGGCCCTTCGGTATTTGATGGTGCATATCTGCTTGATTGTGAAACCAAGTGAGGAGGCAGGGCGGGACCACAGACATCAGTCTTTGAACTCATTTTTCCTCCCAAGTCTATTAATTCAACAGGCTCAACTTTAACAACAGACCTTTTGAGCTTATGCCTCAAGTCAGTTGGATCAATATCAAGGCCGCAATGGGAGTCATCCTCACTTAATATTTCGCCTTCTTCATTGCTTTCAACTTGATTACTTTTCTGTGTTGATGTAACATCTGTAGCATCAACATCAATGCTAGAGTCTGTTGTCACTTTGTTTTTTATATCAGTTGTGCTGCTTACTTCAATAGAAGTTGGAGGTTCATGATCTTTTTCTTCTTTACTGGATTTTCCCTTTTTCCTGTGCTTCTTCTTGTGTTTTTTCTTTTTGGCTTGATGGAGTTCCTTTTCTAAATTGAGTAGTTTAGCACGAAGCTTTTCATCATCAGAAGAATCAATTTCACTAGTTCCATCAGATTTTTCTTTGATAACTGTTGGCTTCATGCTGTAATATGAGCCAGGTTGCACATCCTCTGAATTATTACTATCACAATCTTTGTCAACCACTACAAGACTTTCACTTCTCTTCTTCCTTTCTGTGGGAGTAGGTTTATGTATTTCAGACTTTTTGATTTTAAACTCTGGTGATGAAGACTCTCTATCTCGGGTCCCTCTATCAAACTTATTTAAACTTTGAGGTTTTGTTGATAATTGTGCATTATTTTCTTCCCTTATTGTTAGGTTACGTTTTATCTCCTCCTTGATATCTCTTTTCTGCTCTAGAGGCCTGTGAGTTCTAGATCTGGATGGCTGATGTCTGTCTTTACTATTACTCCTATGCTCTTTAGTTTTCGATCTCTCTCTAGACGTTCTTCTAGGCAAGTGCCTTTCTCGAGATCTTTTTCTGCTAGGACTTCTGTCAATAGAATGTCTTCTTCGTATTGGAGAGGTTTTAGAGGATCTATTTCTTTCTCTTGATAGTCTATCAAATCTATCTCTCTCCTCCCTTCTTCTATGAGAATCTCTATGGAATCTGTCATGATCTGCATGTCTATCTCTTCCTGATGATCTTACATTGTTATCTCTTTGCCTGGAAGATTTATTTTGTTGATCTTGTCTTTCAGATCTACCTTTGAATCTACCTGTCTCAGAATCACTGCTTGATTCATCAGAAAGCATATTGGTACCTAGAAGCAAAAATGGTTTTAATAAAGCTAAGAAGGTAAAAATAGACTACAAATGTTTCAAATACTAGCTTTATTACATTATATATTATATTATGTACTATTATAATTGTATCATTGAAGGTTAAACATAACAGGTACTTTTATTCAAAACATTTTTGCAATTTTCTTTGCGCTGTACCGGATGGATTTTAAAAATCCTGCTGTAAGTATTCCTTTTAATGACTGCCTCACACTAGATTGCCATACTAAATCTTTGAGGATTTGTCTTAATATGATAGCACAGTCAATGTCATATGCGACAGCTCGGAGAACATCTTCCATATCTTGTTGGAGACCCCCATGGTTCCAAAACTTCACGATCCGCTGTTGTGGGACCATGGGCAGCTGCATCAAGTGATGTAGTTTTGTTTCTGGATGCAAATCTTGATGACATTGTACTTCTCCAGAGGGAAAGTCTACATAAGCATGGAATTGTTGCAAGATTGGTCTGTATAGTTCACGGAAATTTGCTAGTTGCGGTTGAACAATATTCCTCACTTTGTTCTTGTTCTCTCCAAATGTCATTCTAAAGTCTCCAGCATAACTCAGATTAGAAATGGCAAAGTAAAACTCATATTCTGAGAAGGTTTCCGGTAAGATAAGTAAGGTGGTATGAACAGCAGAACGTAGATTTGACTGCAAGGCATTTTGTAACTGAGAGCTATTTGTTTCCTTTATAATTTCCACAGGTTTGTGTAGTCGACCAGCTAAATACAAGTCATTCCAATCCAGGAGATCAGCAATCAGGTCTTTTTGTGACACAACTCCATACTTAATGGTAACATTTTCTTCCTTGAGTTCCACAAGAGTGTTAAAATAAACCTTAGCTCCCCAGTTCTCTTGAAATCTAGCAACAAATCCTTTACCTAAGAACCGTAGAGCTGAGTAATGAGAAGGGTTTTGCTCAATGTTAGCTCCATGCCATCGGTGGGAGTTATCGACGCAATAAATAAGGTCTATCATGTTGTGTTTTTTCACGTTGCCTATTTGAGGTTTCACAGCTGACCCATATGCGAAACAAAAGGTAAAATTTTGGGGAAATTTCGTGAGGATTCTATAGTACAGTGGTGATACATCTTTTGCTATTCCTGCCACTTTTATCGCAGTTGATGTCATTTTAATTAGATAATTATTTATAGTATAAAATGTTTGCTATCAGCTGACCTGTAATTCGGATTTAAACGTGCCGTTACCGCCGGACTGCTGAACGTAATATCTTGCACGAAGCGTAGTGTTTGAAGTGCTGCGTTTATAGATCGATGGCGAATATGATTTTAATTTTGTGATTTAGTAGAATTAATATATCAGTCTTCATAAACCACTTATGGCACGATTAATATGCTTGTTAAACTGAATAGTGCCTGAGTCAGGAAGGATAAACAAGTTCTTCTTGAGCTACGACTTACGAGTACGAGTGACAAACCAAAACCAGCATTTTAGCTCACACATTGACATTGGATGGATCTGATGGAATGAGGGCTAACGCTAACGCGTATGAATACGCCGCCAGGGGCGCTAGTGTAGATGGTGGTCTTTTCCATAGTTCGAAATGTCAAATGTCACTTGTCACTTCAATGACTGACAGCTGTTCTTTAGTCTTTTGGACCTGAGTTTTGGACCACCATCAACAGAGGCGCCGCTTCCGGTTCGATCGCCATCTTGATAGTAGCCTCGTGATTAATTTCTTTGTTTTTTGTTCATTAATATTGTTTCATCCAAGACGTAAGATCCTTCCGAGGTCCGGACTGTGATAGTGACCACTACATGCTGGGAATTAAGATAAAAGCTAAAGTAAGAGTTTATAAGAAAAATAGCATACAGAACGTACAGCATATAGAAATAAACAGTTTAAAGGACGAGACAATTAGATACAATGTCCAAGGGGAATTAAGAAATAGATTTCAAGGGTTACATTTAGATGCAGATATTGAAAACGCATGGGCAAGCATAAGAGATACAGTAAAAGAGGTAGCATTAGAAACTCTTGGACGAAGGAAAAGGAGAAAATGGTGGAATGCCGAATGCGAAGCGATCATTGAGGAAAGACGTAAATACAAAATTTTAGCAGAACATGACGCTCAGTGGGAAAATAAATACAAGGAGTTGAAAAAAGAATCACAAAAAGTTATTAAAAATGCAAAAAGACAGCATATGGACAACACAGTCAGAGAATTGGAAACGCTTATTAAGAACAACCAGTCAAGACAATTTTACCAGGAGTTGAGGACTGTCAAGAAAGGCCACCAACCCACTTCCCAGTTGCTAGAGGATGACCGTGGCAACCTTATCACAGATAATGCAGCGATAAAAAACACGTGGCGTAGCTACTTTCAGCAACTGCTTAACTGCCCTGAACTGGATGAGACAATCCCCCGCACCGCAAATGATAACAATATGCAGGTAGATCCACTGTCTTTCGATGAGGTTTGGCAAGCTATAATGAGACTTAAGAATAATAAAGCTCCAGGAATTGATGGCATACCATCGGAAGTGTGGAAATATGGCGGAGGACAGATACAGTCACAATTGTATGAGCTAATTCTTAGGATCTGGGAGGGGGGACAACAACCACACGAGTGGAATACAGGCATAATCTGTCCGGTCCATAAGAAAGGCTGTAAAAAGAGGTGCACGAATTATAGTGGGATTGCTCTTCTACCAACTGCGTACAAGGTTCTGTCGTATGTGCTATTGAAGCGACTGGAGCCATTTGCGGAAAAAGTCCTTAGTGATTATCAGTGTGGGTTCCGTCGCAATCGCAGTACTATTGATCAGATATTCCGGCTAAAATTACTAATGGAGAAGAAATGGGAGTACGCTCAGAGCATTCACGCGTTGTTCGTGGACTTCAAAAAAGCGTATGACAGCATTGACCGGGGGACCCTGTACATCATTCTCAGGAATTTTAATGTCCCAAATAAGTTGGTTGACTTGATTGAAATGGCCACCAAAGAAAGCAAAATTAGGGTCAGAGTCAACAACGAACTGACGGAGGAGTTCCCTGTAATAACAGGACTTAAACAAGGTGATGCCCTGTCACCTATGCTTTTCAATTTAGTCTTGGAATATGCTGTTCGAAAGGTGCTTGCACTAGATATCGGGCTAGAACTGAATGGGAAGCATGCGGTCATAGGGTATGCAGACGACCTAGCCTTACTTGGAGAAACCAAACAAGATATCGCCGAGTCCGTTGCTGTCCTGGAAACCGAAGCCAAAAAGGTGGGCCTAAGTATCAGCCATGAAAAGTCAGAGTATCTTTACATGAAACGCTATAAAAACACGCGCGTCAAAAGAGAAGATCTTCATGTTGGAGATACTACATATAAAGGGGTGGCCAAATTTAGATACTTAGGCTGCACTGTCACCGACACCAACACTCGGGAGGAGGAAATTGACATCCGGATTCAGTACGCCTTACGATGTAGTGCCGCCCTTCATAAAGTGTTAGTGTCCAAGCTCCTGAGTAAAAACACAAAACTGCGTATATATAAGACGGTCATACGGCCGATACCATAGACCTACCATTACATAGACCAGCTATACGCGTGCGCCCGTAAGGGATAGACATAGATGACGTCATAAACGTGGGGATACCATATTGGTAAAAATTACCCCAATATTTGATATCACGTTGGGGCGATTACCCTGGAGGCAAAGTTAGCTTGTTTGACGGTATTAAAAAATTGTTAAATAAAATGTCAATGGGCCGTTCTTTTTAGGCTTATAAACAATGAAATACCTGCTATAATTCGCGCAGGTGGTACAAAACTAAACATGTTTAGTAAATAAAACGTAAAATAAAATGTATTATGGGTTTTAATTTAAAGAAATCACAAATCGCAATCACACCAATTAATGTACACCACATTTAATCTTCACAACATTTGTTTATTTATTTTTTGGAATTAGAAGTACGAAACAACTTCGAGGTCAAAATTACCCATAAAATTATGATATTTTCATCTGGTATCCCTGACATGATTGTTATGCAGCTAAATTAAGAAGAAGTTTAAAAATGGCTGACCTCAGACTCCTACCTACCTACGTAATTTGGGCGGATAATTTTACAAATAATGTTTTGTTAATTTGCGTAAATAATTGTGATATTTTTATTGAAATCGTTTGATTCTACATTGCTTTGAGTGTAACGTAATTTTACGATGTTATTCTCACATATTGCGTTAAGAGGAAGGTGTAAAATACCGTACTCACGTGTGAAAGGTTATGATCTCATATTTTTGCTCAGAGCGGCTATTACAGCCGATTACAGAACAATTCACCAGTATTTTATCAAAGTTCAAGCATTCAAAACGCTAACCATCACTATATTTCATAAGAGAAAGCACAATTTCATACAAAACAACGATAATTAAACAAGCAACGAACAAACATGACATGTCACGTACTTATTTGTTTGCCACAACCTCGGTTGTGGCGTGGTTGTGGCAGCGGTGGAAAAGTGAAACTATGACAAGGACAAACAATAACAGCGCTTTCTCTGCTACTCCTACTGAAAGATACATAAGACTATCCCGTTCGGTCATTTTCCCCCACCCCTCATGACCGATCCAGTTATACTAGATTCATGGCCGTTACTCATGTACGGATGCGCGACTTGGACGCTAACACTCAAAGAAGAAAACAAGCTCCTGGTGGCAGAAAGGAGAATACTCAGAAAAATCCTTGGTCCTGTGAGAAGGGAAGATGGCAGTTTTAGACTCCGAAAAAACGTCGAGATTGAAGATCTTGTGGCTGCACCCAACATTATAGGCGAGACAAAAGCTCACCGTCTCCGCTGGTTCGGCCACGTTTTGAGAATGGAGGAGGATCGCGGCGTTAAAAGGGCGTACTTGGGACGCCAGGTGGGGCGGAGGCCGGTCGGACGTCCCAGGTATCGCTGGGGCGATGCTGTTGGAGTAGATTTGAGCGCTCTCCATGCCGATAACTGGCGGGAGATGGCACAGGATCGAGACGACTGGCGTATACTCGTGTCGGAGGCCAAGACTCATTTTGGGTCGCTGCGCCATTAAGTAGTAGTAGTAGTAGTAGTAATATTGTTTAATGTGTAATATCGATAGCTTTATTATACAGTAATCTAATGTAGTAGTGTGCAGTGAATGGAGAATTAATCTCAAAGCGTGTTTAACCACCATTCTGGAGTCAACGGCCGGTAGTCCACGTGCTTCTCGTAAAATCCAGCTATCGGTTTTACGAGACAACTACAACAACCACCGAACAGCGTCGTGCTCTAAGAGCATTTGGTATTTCTAACTCTAACCGTGTCTGGCTAGAGCCCTAGAGGCCCATAATTTTATTGTTTACCGTGCACTGGCTATGGCCGATGGCCGATATGTTTTAATCAAGAAATATTAATTTGATCCCACGTGGATCCCACTTTGACGTTGGCGAAATCATCGACAGTATCGATGGAGCCATACTACCTGAAAAATTGAACAGAGGCGCCAACTGGTGAACAAAAAAACGATAGCCCTCATTCATGGAATGGATGTCTATTTTTTTTCTGTGATCTATAATGTAGACTATAGTAGACGTCCATACATTGTCTATACCCAGCTAAAACGCTTCGCTCAGGCTTACATTCGCGTGCGAGTCACGAGCCGTGCAGCGAGTTGCGCCCACGAGACGCGAGCATGACGCGAGTGTACGGTGGGCTCGAAGGTAGAGGGAGGGAGGGAGTCGATCAACGAGACAAGCATGGCGCAACCACGGATGTAGATTTTAATAAACTGGATGGAGTACACGGGCCAAAAAGTGTGTCCACATGAGAAGTCAAAGTGGGCGGTTGCATCTCTTTCTAATTAGGGTGACCATAAGTCATATGTATGAGATATTAGGATAAGTTGGAATGTATAGTTTGGCCAAGATCTTTTCTCATTCATGCATACGAAGTCAGAGAGAATGGATATAGTTTTTTTCTCCTCTGTAAAACACTTCACAAAACCTTTTTTACCCTTTGGGTACGGAACCCTAAAAATGTAGACGCGAAATGTAGATCGTCAAATAGAAAATTTGAATTTCGCGCCTTTTTTTACTGACTTTCTTGACCAACTATATTATAAATAAATGTCAGCCGTTGGCGTCCACTGTCGAACTCAAAAATCGGCCAAGTGCGAGTCGGACGCGCACCGAGGGTTCCGTACTCTTTAGTATTTGTTGTTATCACGGTTCATGAGATACAGCCTGGTGACAGACAGACTGACAGACGGACAGCGGAGTCTTAGTGATAGGGTCCCGTTTTTACCCTTTGGGTACAGAACCCTAAAAATGGTCACGTTTTTTCATTTGTAGTCTGCCTCTTTCGCACTCATGGTATGTTCATATACGCAATGGCTTCTCTTTTGCACACTTCAGCTATTCTTTAAGCGTCATTATAGTTAATTGCACCATTTTTTTTTATTTGCCGCCTTTGTGTACTGACGGAAATGTGTGTTCAACCTATATAGAAGATTGATTTTGGATTTAAATTTTGGCAATTATATAGCTCTCATTACGTCAACCAAATAATTAAACATGCCGAAATAAAGATATATTTAGGTAAACTTATTTTTACATTAAGTAAGTACGTAGGTAATAAGAATTCTGTAAGGCCGATTCACATCGTGCCGATATCGTGACTATAATAATGAGTTTGACAATGTTTTCTTGTATTTTTATCGTAAACTTTAATAGTTGAGGCTTACCTGTGAAAAGATATACCACAATCAGCAAAACTTTCACTCCTGCAACCTTTCACACAACATCTTTTACCCATTTTATACTTTATTTCGCAAATAAATCTTGAGCGCCGCCATTCATGTATTTTGAAAATTTCTTCATCAAGTTGGGGATACCAATTAATATTCAAAGTTACTACAATGTCTACCATATTAAAATTAATGTATTTTTTGTTGTGCACATGCTTGGTTAAATCAGTTAATAATATTGACATTATAACTATTTACAAATTACGTAAAAGATATCAGAACCGTACTCTGAATATAGCACTTAAATAATATAAGAAGGTATTTAATTTTAGTAGTTATTGATATAAATACTACCAAAATGGTATCTTTTTAACATTGGCAACATGTGCGAGTGGGACACCGCGACCCACTTTTGCTATCTCATGTGGACCGTTTTCTCTAGTCTGGTACGAACACCTTTCTGGCTCGGTGATAAGGTTCAATTTAGTATGGCAAAAAAAGTGACAGCTCGCTCCAGTTTAGGGTATAACTTCATGGGCGCAACTAGGAACAAAAATACGAAATGTATGGAAAAAACTATAATACTAATGGCGGTGTAATGGCGGATATTGCCGTCTCATTCTCTCAGTGTATCCATCTCTCGCGTCTCGTGGGCGCAGCTCGCTGCACGGCTCGTGACTCACACGCGAATGTAAGCCTGAGCGAAGCGTTTTAGCTGGGTATAGACAATGTATTGACGTCTACTATAGTCTACATTATAGATCACAGAAAAAAAATAGACATCCATTCCATGAATGAGGGCTATCGTTTTTTTGTTCACCAGTTGGCGCCTCTGTTCAGTTTTTCAGGTAGTATGGCTCCATGGGTGAGGCGAAATGACCGAACGGGATAGTCTTATGTATCTTTCAGTAGTAGTGACAGAGAGCAATATATTACTTTTTGTCTTTGTCATAGTTTCACTTTTCCACCGCTGCCACAACCGAAATTGTGGCAAACAAATAAGTACGTGACATGTCATGCTTGTTCGTTGCTTGTTTAATTATTGTTGTTTTCTATGAAATTGTGGTTTCTGTTATAAAACATAGTGATGGTTAGCGTTTTGAATTGATAAAATAATGGTGAATTGTTCTGTAATCGGCTGTAATAGCCGCTCTGAGCAAAAATATGAGAACATAACCTTTCACACGTAAGTACGGTATTTTACACCTTCCTCTTAACGTAATATGTGAGAATAACATCGTAAAATTACGTTACACTCAAAGCAATGTAGAATCAAACGATTTCAATAAAAATATCACAATTATTTACGCAAATTAACAAAACATTATTTGTAAAATTATCCGCCCAAATTACGTAGGTTGTTTGTGGTAATATGTCAGCTTGTCAGCTACTCAGACGAGTCTGAGGTCAGCCGTTTTTAATCTTCTTCTTAATTTTGCTGCATAACAATCATGTTAGGGATACCAGATGAAAATATCATAATTTTATGGGTAATTTTGACCTCGAAGTTTATTCGTATTTCTAATTCCAAAAAATAAAATAAACAAATGTTGTGAAGATTAAATGTGGTGTACATTAATTGGTGTGAATAATGTGATTGTGATTTGTGATTTCATAAAATTAAAACTCATAATACATTTTATTTTACGTTTTTTT
This sequence comes from Cydia strobilella, assembly GCF_947568885.1. Lineage (NCBI taxonomy): Eukaryota > Metazoa > Arthropoda > Insecta > Lepidoptera > Tortricidae > Cydia > Cydia strobilella. The sequence continues at coordinate 43,869,804 of NC_086068.1, read as the reverse complement.
TACTAGTTTTGTACCACCTGCGCGAATTATAGGAGGTATTTTATTGTTCATACGCCTAAAAAGAACGGCCCATTGACATTTTATTCAAGAATTTTAATACCGTCAAACTTTGCCTCCAGGGTAATCGCATCGCCCTAACGTGATATCAAATATTAGGGTAATTTTTACCAATATGGTATCCCCACGTTTATGACGTTAGACATAGACATAGACAGACATAGACATAATTTATTGGTAATAAGGTATTACAGGTCACAATTTTTTGTTACTTATTTCTACACATCTTACATCTTTTAATTATATCACAAATAAATATTTTTTTAATTAAACAATTCAATATTACACGTTACTATTCTTTATAATCTATTATACATATTACACTATTAACTATTCTTTATAATCTATAAATTCTTTAAAACTATAAAAGCTTTGCTTGATTAGCCAGTTTTTTAGCCTTGCTTTAAAGGAACTAAGCGTTAACGCTTCTGTGATATAGACTGGCAGCTTGTTGTATACTACCGGACCAGCAACATATATAGTCTGTCCGGTTTTTTTTATTTTATGTGAAATTGTTTTTAGCAAGTGCGCGTTTCGAGTGACCCACGCAGATCCATCGCCTCGCCTACCATATTGCGACATGTTTTCCCTAGCAAATACAGCTATTTGAAAAATTAATAGAGACGGTAGTGTTAGAATCCCGAGTGCTATAAAATGCGGTTTAGCGCTGTCATCGTGTCTTGCGCGGGCTAGTGTGCGTACGGCGCGTTTTTGTAGTCGAAACACGCGCTGCCATTCCGCTGCTCGTCCCCAGAACTCCAAACCGTATTGAATAATCGCTTGTATAGTCGCGAAATAACATGTGCGAACCGCTTGGCTATGTAAGGTTTGGGTTAACCTCGACAGTGCAAAACAGGCTTTGCTAAGCTTGCCACATACCGCGCTTATCTGCGTTTCCCAAGTCAGGCCCTGATCGAGTTGGAAGCCCAAGAATGTCGTGGTTGCCACCTGGTTGATGGTAGTACCTTGATGGTGTATGTTTAACGGGCGTCGTTTCCTGCCTGATATGTCAAACTGTATAATTGGCTTTCATGGTACACCAGTTAAGAATCTGTTGGGCTGTGACGTTTAGTTGGACTTCCAACTGGTCCAGGTTCTCAGCGGTTACAACGGCTGCTACGTCGTCCGCATACATGAAAACTTCGCTGACGTTGACAGCATCCGGCAGATCGTTCAGGAGGAGGGAGAACGCCAAGTTAGATAAGGATGATCCTTGCGGCACACCTATATCTGTGGACAACCCATGCGATTTCAGGTCAGGTCCCCCCCCTGACCGACCACGTATTGCAATCTGTCACGCAGGAAGCTCTTCACAAACTTCAGGGCTGGTCCACGTATACCGGAGTGGTGTAGCTTATCTGCCAACACCTTGTGATCCACTACATCAAAGGCTTTTGAGAGGTCACAAAAGAGTACTGCGACCTCTCTCTTGTCCTCGCGCGCAGCACAAATGCGGCTAATGACTTCACGAGCCATTGTTGTAGCAGATCTGCCTGAGCGATACGCATACTGCCTTTCGGACAGCTCACCGGTTTCATTTAGAAATGCCGTCATACGTGAGGCTATGCCATTTTCTAGTATTTTAGCAAGTGCTGGTATTATGCAAATGGGTCTGTAGAAGTTGGGGTCGCTTTTTTTCCCTTTCCCCTTATATATCGGACAAACTTTAATTTGTTTAAATGCTTGGGGATACTCGCCCTCCCGCGCTCATTAAGGAGTGCGGACAGTGGAAGTGCGAGGTTAGCCGCGACGAGCTTTAAAAGTTCCGTTGAGATACCGTAGAGGTCTTTTGTGTGTTTTATAGCGACTTTCCTGTCAATAATTTCGTAAAGTTCAGTCGGTGAAAAACGTTGTATAAAGAGCGAGCGGTAGTTTGGGGGTCGCGTGTTGGTCAGTGCGGCGATTGCGCGAATAGGGTCGGCGCGTGGGGCTCCACAATGCATTGCTGCCGAAACGAACTGCTTATTCAAGGTATTTATTAATTCTTTTTTTGTTGGGTAACTAGTTCCATCGGCTTATTTATTACGTCGGTAAAATCATTGCATTTTTTGGATTGTTTACCAGACTCCGTATTCACTAATTGCCACATAGTTTTACTAGTGTTTTTGCTGTCATTTATTAGATTACTATAGTATTGCGTCCTGGTTTTTCGCGTTAGTTCACAATACTTCACCTTTATGTCGTCTAAGCGGCTGTCTATTTGAGGATTAGCGGGAAATTTATTTCTGAGATCTATTAAGTCAAACATAGTGTACTTTAAATTAAGAATGTCATTGTTAATCCAAGTTTTATTTTTTTGAGGTAGGTATTTATTTTTATACGGAAAGCATATTTCTATTTTGTTAGATATTGTATTAATAACTGCTCGAATTCGGTCGTCTGTTGATTTTTTGCGTTTACATATCTCTGACCAGTCCACGCTGTCTACTGCGCCTACGAAGGCGGCTCGCGAGGCACGCGTATAGTCGCGTACGCGTCGGACTAAATTTGCAGGCGCTGAGTGCGGAGCGCACTCAACGCTGGCGCGGACTCCATAGTGGTCGCTGATGTTTGTGACCACTGGAGATGTAGTTAATAAGCTGGAAGACATATTCGTGTACAAGTGATCGAGGCAGGTGGAAGTTGTACGGGTCACTCTGGTTGGAAGCGCAATTTCACTCGTAAAATTATGACAGGACAAGGTGTCTTGTAATGTTTTGTTTTCTGAGCTACAAACAAGCCAGTCTATGTTGGTGTCTCCAACAATGATACAATTTAAATTCAATTCATTTACTTTGGTTAAGACTCGGTCTAATATGGTTATAAATTCGATTGCTTTGACCAAGTTAGTACGATAAATACACATTACAACTAATTGGTAGTCTAATAATTCAATGGCAGCTATTTCACAATACCTTTCTACTGACATATTACATAATTCGGTGTGTGTTATTGCTTTTATTGATTCTTTGACGTACAAACAAGTTCCACCATGTTCTCGGGAGTTTCTACAGTACTGGGATATTAAGTTGTAGTTGTTAATGAGAATACATTCTAATTGTGGCTTAGTAAGCCAGTGTTCAGTTAAGCTGAAATCTTTAGATAGCAATACTTCGAGTTGTCTCGTTTTCGAGTTGAGAGATTGTATGTTTTGATGACACAATACTAAGCGCGACGAGTTCCTGTTTTTATCAGTGGCTCGAGGAGGCGATCGCGTTATCTATGTCTATCCCTTACGGGCGCACGCGGTAGGCCGCATCTATGTAATGCTAGGTCTATGGTGTGTCACTAGACCTATAGTAAATTGATTCCATTGGCCAGTAAGGTCCCGTCTCTTAAAACGTAGTGGTTATATACTCTTTGAACATGTCTTTGAACGAGACCCCCGTTCACACTCGCGTCTCGTGGCGCGGCTCGCGCCTTGGCTCGTGGCTCGCACGCGAATGTAAACCGGACTTTTAAAAAAAAGGAGACAGATCTTGAATCTAGTCTATGATATTATTTGACATAAAAAATAAGGCAGAAGATAGGCTGAAGGATAATGTACTCGGTTTCTGTTTTCTTAATTTCGTTTTTTTTTATTGAACGTAAGCTATAATCTCGTGTTCTCTTATAATCGAAAATTTTCGCTGTATAAATTTGTCCGATTTTCATGATAAGGTCAAAACCTATTGTGAATCATTAGGCTAATCACGCATTATGTCGAGTGCGGATCGGATTGACTTTGAAATGGAAGTTGAAGTCGAGAGTGCATCATCGGGGCCCGCGGCGGAGCCCCCTAATCCGACGTCGCCGTCAGCACCCATTGCAGCTGCAGACAACAAGAGCGTGGTAGTTACTACCGCGACCTCTGGTTCTGTTACCGTATCCCTTCATCCGTTAGTTATTATGAATGTTTCCGAACATTGGACTCGACTTCGAGCACAAGAGGGCTCACCACAAACCGGTAAGATGAAACAAAAGTGGTTTACAAAAAAATTGTGGTTTTACAGTCATTTCATAATGTATAAAAATATCAGAAAACATGTGTATATGGATAAATGTTTTTTTTAGAACGCCATATGATTTTTAATATCAAAATTAAAAATTGTTAAATATCAAATGGTGTCGTAAACACCGTCTACACGAATATAGGCCAAAGGTGTGGCGCCATCTATTTGAGTATAACTTTTTCTTGATATTCTGATGCACTCCTTTTTCTTTAGACTCAGAATTTACTTATCTTATATGGAGTTACATAGATCTTTGGTATTATTCAGTGCATTAAATTATTATAATTTAATAAATTACTTTGCATAACAAAGAAAAATAGCCATAAAAGTTTAATATAATATTGTGGATTCCTGTTATTTACTTCACTATTATTGTGCTACCTACCTATACAATATAACAGCCTTCCTTTATGTGATTGGCTACCACAGTTACCAGTGCTACTATGAGAAACAGGTGCCGGATATTATAAGGGGTGGGTTTACCTTACCTCTCTCTCACTGCACATTACCAATGCTACTATAAGAAACAGGTGCCGGATATTATGAGGGTTAGTTTACCTTACCTCACTGCACATTACCTATGCTACTATGAGTCAGGTGCCGTATATTATGAGGGTTGGTTTACCTTACCTCACTCTCACTGCACATTACCAATGCTACTATGAGAAACAGGTGCCAGATATTATGAGGGTTGGTTTACCTTACCTCACTCTCACTGCACATTACCAATGCTACTATAAGAAACAGGTGCCGGATATTATGAGGGTTGGTTTACCTTATCTCACTCTCACTGCACATTACCAATGCTACTATAAGAAACAGGTGCCGGATATTATGAGGGTTAGTTTACCTTACCTCACTGCACATTACCTATGCTACTATGAGTCAGGTGCCGGATATTATGAGGGTTGGTTTACCTTACCTCACTGCACATTACCTAGATTGATTTTTGTTTTCACAGTAATTGGAGCTCTCATTGGGAAGCAAAAAGGTCGTAACATTGAAGTTATGAATTCATTTGAACTAGTGTTCAGTATGATTGAGAATGACATTATTATAGAGAGAGATTATTATAATTTAAAAGAAGAACAATGTAAGTAAATTATATTTATTCTTTATTTTACAGAATTTTTTAGATATCACTCCTGTTTAGATTTAATTACTGCGTTATTAGTGGTTACAAGGCTGAGCTATTGCACACAAAAATTTAATTGTTTTTAATATTGTTTACAGTTAAACAAGTATTCTCTGACATGGACTTCCTGGGCTGGTACACCACAGGAGACACTCCCACGGAACGGGACATTGCTGTGCATAGGCAAATCTGTGACATCAATGAGTGTCCCGTTATGCTAATGTTAAACCCGGCTGGACGAAATGGTGATGTGAGTGATGTTCTCTTTGCAGTACAGTGTTACAATTCTATTCATTTATATACCTAGTCGGCTCATAAGTTCTGTCATATACATAGTATCAAATAAAATCAAAAGTTTAAGTTTATTCCGTATAATTTGTACAGCGTTTGAAAGCTTATAAACTAGAGAATCTAAATGTATAACATTTATTCAAAATGACCGCCATAATTATCTACACAGGCTTGAAGTCTTCGTGGCCAGTCGTCAATGGATTCACGCACCACTTTCATGTCGATATTGGCCACTGCCGTAGCAAGAGATTTTTTCAGCGAGTCTAGATTTGCATGAGGTTTTGAGCACACCTTTTCCTCTAAATACTGCCATATTTTATAGTCTAAAGGATTAAGATCTGGGCTAGAGGAGGGTCAATCTTCATGCCGTATAAAGTCGATTTTATTGGAGGCGAGCCAGGCTTGTGTAGACTTTGCCTTATGGGCTGGAGCAGAGTCCTGCTGGAAAACCCAATGCTGGTTTAGAAACATCGTATGGGATAGTGGTTTCACAATATTAGTCAACACCGTGTCTTGGTACACTTTGGCACTAGTTTTTACTCCTTTCTCACAAAAATGCATACTAGTGACGCCCGCATAAGAAACTCCCAGCCAAACCATCACAGATGAAGGGTGATGACCTCTTTGAATACGGGGAATGCTATTAGACGCTTCTTTACTATTGCGAGCGTACACTCTATCATTTTGTTTATTACAGTTTTCTTCTATGTCAAAAATTTTCTCGTCCGAAAACAGTATACAACGGTGCTTATTTTTAGCGTACTTCTTCAATAAAGCTTTAGATCTTTTAAGCCTTAAAGCTTTAAGCCGACCATTGAGAAGATGGCCAGTTTTTCGTTTATAAGCACGAAGTCTCAGGTCTTGATTAAGCACTCTTTTCACCGTGTTTTTGCTCAAACCCATCTGGAGGGCCATAACTTTTTGTTTCCTAGCGGGATTTCTGGCAATGCGTGCCCTAATTGCTTGTACAACCGCTGGAGTCCTAGCTGTACGCGGACGACCGCTTCTTTTCTTGTCATTTAAACTAGAGACCTCACTGTATCTTTCTATGGTACGATACACAAATCTTAGAGAGAATTTTAAATTTTCAAGTAGCTTAAAAATTTTAGTCGGCGAGTGACCACAACGATATAGTGCAATTATTGCGGTACGGCTATCTTTAAGCGTCCACTCCATGTTGAAGAAAACAGAAAATTGCAAAATTATACTACTCAAATATTTAATAAAGATTCGAAATTCAAATGCAGAACGGTTTTTGTTTTAGGAGTTCCAAATTTAAATTTTAAAGGCCAGTGACAGAACTTATGAGCCGACTAGGTAGTATTACTGTGGTATACAGAATAAAAGAACTTGACTTATATTGACCGGGATATAGTCCGTGATTACCTTTTGTATTATTTAAAGGGAATCACGGTCTATGGTCTATATCCCGGTCAATATAAGTCTAGTGAAACTAACCCTGAATCATTCAAAACTCTAAAATAACTTGATTTTTAAGGCTTGTTTTGGGTTGGATCTTAAAATAAGTTGCCTTGTTTGAGGATAACTGATGCTGTAGGGGGCTTTTTTGCATTGTTTTTAAATGAATTAAAGTAATTTTAGCCGGTGATTTTAGGTGATGTTTTTATTTTTTGTTTTTATTGAATATTACGTGAAACAAAATGCACGGCAGCCTTATTTTTTTGATTTCATTGAATATTTTGTGGCTACGTTTATACACCATACATACCAAAAATCGAATCAGAGCACTCCACTCCGCCGCCGCCACGCCACCCCGCCACGCCGCGAGCCGAGCATATTTTCTGTTTTAAAGTTTAAATTTGTCACGGAACCGAATTTGTCAACCCTGACCCCACGTGGTCTTTCTGGTCCCTACCCCTAGAGTGTATATAAAAGCCCGGTGGCGCGGAGGGAGGGCAGCCCCCGCCCGCCGTACCAAAAAGCCGAAGCTGCGCCGGAGCCACCACGGAGTCCACCTCATTCTCCCCCCCCTCTCTGAATTACAATCTTTGGCACTGTAGCCTTAAATTATAACCATGAATAATCCAGAAACCAAGCATCTCCGCGGGGGAAAAGTTGGAGGGAGGGTTCCCCTCATCCCCCCACACCCCTCCCGCACTTGTTTTAAGATTTTTACCCTTGTTTTTAATGAAAATATCGCAGTATGATGTAAATCCAACAAATTTAATTATATTGTACTATTTATTTATTTTTACTCTGAAAAAAAATCCGAATCACAAAATATTTTTCAACTGATGATTTCTTAGAAAATTGATATCAGGACTGCAAATAGAACAAAAACTGTTTTTGGTTAGCAAATGTAGACACATGACAGTTGAGGGTCCACTGTCTGTTTACTATAAGTATCTGTCAAAGATTTACATTAAAAGTGAATGGCCCTAATATACTCGTATAGTGTAAATATCAAGTCACAATATTTGTTACTTTGATGCTAGTGCGAAGTTTAACCTTTTCTATGCCGTGTCAAACACAAAAGTGTCAAAACTAAAATTGAACTTTATGCATGTAGGTCTGTGTTGCTCTGTGGTCTTTGACCGATTAATCGGTCTTTGACGTTGAACCTACGGTGCGTGTATGTCGGTCATTGGCGTCCAAAAGGTTAAGGACTTAAGTTTATGTACTTAACTTTATTAACCAACTTCAATGACGGTCTAAATTCAATTCAATAGGTCTGTAGCCAAAATTGCAAATACGGACCCCTAATAGTTTCGTCATGACTGTATGTCACAGCCATTCTACTCAAAAACTATTATTCTATTATAGGCACACAACTAAATAGTTTTGGGGTATTTATTTGTAATGTCATGATTTTTTCTTGGTGAATGATTTGGTGAAGTGGAACTGCTGATGAAGACTATGAAGTGATGACATACTGTTTTGCAAAGTTGATAATTTTTTGTCAAGAGTTATATTTATATTTAAACTGTTGACTTAAACTTATTATTCTATGACTAACTGTAAATTTATGCTCTGCAATGGCTTTAACAGTGGATAATTTATTGTTTATTTTTATTTTTTAAATACTTTATTTACATACAAGATATATACAGTGGTACTACGTAAACGAAATTAATAACTAGCTTAAATCTAAAATAGGCCCTTGAGGCATTGTACCAAGGATGCTGGCGGCATTTCCCCGCTGTGTCGCAATGCTGATACGTTGTGCGAGAAAGCTGCCAGCTCTTCGGTCACCAGTTACGTCAACCAGACGCTACGCGATTTCTGCAAACAAATTGTGCGCGCTGGGACGCCATGGACCTAGAGTTTCAACTTAGTGTTTTAAATTTATTGTACATATTGTTATAACTGTTACACAAACAAATGAGTTTTGAGTTTTTGTATCTGGAGAGATGGACCAATTTATTTGCACTGCGCAATAGCTCTTTAAACCTATCTTGTAGCTATTTATTACCTTTACATCAAGTATATGTTTAATAAAATTGTGTATTATTTGAGTATTGTTGTTATATTATATTTACCTGCGAAGGAAGTTGATAGGTAATGTAATGTAATACGAATTTATTTAGTTTAGTTGTAATTGTTGTTAAGTACGAATTAACTGTTAAATTTATTTATTTATTTTATTTGAAAATATGTTACACGTCTTTACAGAAATCCAATGCGCCATGAAACTTAAAATTAACATTAAACAAACAGGTTATTAAAAATAACAATCAGGTACAAACAAATATTTACAAATAACACAATTACAAATAACTATTACTAATTAAACTTTCACGGATGTAGGCCTCGCATCCATCACCTCACAGAATCTCAGGCATTCATTTCTCACAGACGCCCATCGCCACGCAAACAGGTCGCACTCGGGTGCTGATGCCAAGAGAGCATTCAACTGTGTGAGGGCACGAAGCAGCGGAGAGTTCAGGCGCGACACGGTGCGTCTCTCTGGCAAAGCCAACAGATCGCGTCGCCGCGGTCTGAGGGCTATCCTGGGGATGTCCAGTACATGTAGTCGCACAAGTCGACTCACCAGTTCTGGGCAGTCTGAATCACCGCGCAGGGTTCGACACGCAAACGTCAATAAGCTTAGGTTACGTCTCAACTCCAAAGAGTTGTAACCTAAGGCCCCCAAGGAGATACTTCGTCGGATAGAGAAACGGGGAATAGCCGAACATTTTCTTGTATAAAAACCTTAAAAAGGCTTTTTGTACCTTTTCAAGAAGAAGTAAACTGTAGGTAGATTCGTAGGGATGCCAAACGATCGATGATGTCTCAAGCTTGCTTCTTACTAGTAATGTAATGTGTTTGTTACAGCAACTTCCTGTAGTATTGTATGAGTCTGTGATTGATGTCGTACAAGGCAGGGCTACAATGCTCTTAGCTCCGCTCACTTACACATTAGCAGCAGAGGAGGCAGAGAGAATTGGTGTCGACCATGTGGCAAGGGTGTCTTCAGGAGAAGCAGCTCTTAATAGTTTAGGTAACAAATTTATTAATTACATCTTATTAGGGTTCTGTACCAAAAAGGTAAAACGGCACATTAATGGCTTTGGTTTCATTGTACCTTAATTTTCCCCATTCCTGTACCTTAATTTTAATCCCATTTACCAACATTCAAATCGGAAATGTGTCAAAATGCCTGATTCCAAGAAAGCCAAAGTTTTTTCTTAAAACTTCAGTTTATTTACTAGATCAAGTGGCCTAAATTGTCGTTCCTAAAAAAATTTTTTTTTTAACATTATAAACAAAACATTTATAAAGGAAAATGTAAAAAATTATACCATCTCCTCCCTTCTTTTCTCCGAAATTTACCAAAGAAAAATTTAGAAACATGTACATAATGCAAGTTTTAATTTAACCATCTTTGCGTGTGTTAATTATACTTGAAATATCTATGAGATTATACTAGACACCTTCTTTGAAACAACCATAAAAACGGTGGGCTACATAAAACGTCTACGTCACTTAGGACTTTTTAGAAATAGGCAGAAAGGAAAAGTGAGACTATGACAAAGGACAAACAATAATAGCGCTTTCTCTGCTACTCCTACTGAAAGTTCCATAAGACCATCCCGTTCGGTCGTTTCCCCCATCCCTCATGTCAGTCATGTCAGATCCAGAGTTATACTATATTCATCACATGGTAGGAATTATCCCTGAAAACCGGCCAAGTGCGAGTCGGACTCGCGGTCCAAGGGTTCCGTACATTACACAATTTAAACAATGTGTTTTTTATGTGAAATGTAAGTGAAATGTCTTTAAAAAACCCGTAGGGGTCGGATCAAAAACTAAGTAATTAAGTCCGACTCACGCTTGACTATACATTTCTAATAGATTTTCCTGTGATCTATAGGTAAAGAACTATTTTGTGTATTTTTTTCAAATTTTTAGACCCAGTAGTTTCGGAGATAAAGGGGGGGGGGGGGGGGAATAGTCATTTTTTGTATATTTTCTTGAATAACTTCAAAACTGTTTATTCTAAAATTATAAAAAAATATATATTTGAGTTTATCCTAATGAGCTCTTTCATTTGATATGTAACACGATATATTTTGAAAAACTTTATTATTTAATTTTTTCATTTACCCCCCAAAAGTGGTCCGCATGTTTAAATTTTATTTGTTTACGTTACATGTTCATCTTTGGGTCACAAACTTACATATGTATACCAAATTTCAACTTAATTGGTCCAGTAGTTTTGGAGAAAATCGGCTGTGACAGACGGACAGACAGACAGACGCACGAGTGATCCTATAAGGGTTCCGTTTTTTCCTTTTGAGGTACGGGACCCTAAAAATCAACATTAGGTCGCCGCTTTATCGATAGATGGCGCTGTACACAATTATATCATTTGTAAATAATCGAAATGCACATTGATTCTTGATTGCTGCCTGTTTATATGATGGCAAAACTATTTCCATTGAGTCAACACACAATGTTGACACACTCGTAAATAAAAATCTCTCTCATCACTTCTGAGTCGTAGGCATTGTCTCCTAGGAAATATTATACAATAGTGGATAAGGCACTGAGTAAAATTGTTACAGTGGCCGAGCACCTAACTGCACAGCGGTCAGCTATAAAGATGTTGGTGTCCCGGGTGCGCGCGGTGCTGGCCACGGTGCGTGCCATCCGTGACGGCGCGCTGCCGCCGCGGCCGGGCCTGCTGCGCGAGGCGCGTGCGCTCGCCAACCGACTGCCTCTCCTAACCTCGCAGCAGTTCCGCACGCACTTCTATCATGTAAGCATTTCTAGCGGTCTACGCTAACACTATTGACATCCTGCTAACTATACAAATTACAGACTATATTAGGGTGGAAGATTTAAGGGATATAACACAACCAGTAGCAATATATGATCTAGGTGTTGTGTGTACTGATCTGTAAAAGCTAATCATTGTATAGAACTTCTGACTCAAATATCAACTATAGCTACAGATAACGAGAGAGATATAAAACTTTGATATCTCTCTCGTGGCAGTAGGCAGTACACAATATCTGTTAGATAATCCATCAACCGTAATGGTACTCTAAATCCATATTGTTCTTTTTCAGCAATGTAACGACGTGGCGCTCATGACATACCTCGGCACCATCACGAAGGGGTGCAACGCTATCAACCAATTAGTAAATCGATTTAATGTACTTTATGACAGACAAGGAATGGGTCGTCGTATGAGAGGACTCTTTTTTTAAACAAAATGTCATATTCATGCAATGAGAACAACAGTAAGTGTTGCACATAAAAATTTCCAAACGAACCAACTAGCGACTGGAATGTCAGTGTCAGTGTAAAAAAAATTGTATGTTTTATATGCATATGCGAAATTATTTTAACTGCTATAATTTTCGCGCCAGGCCGTCATATCACAAGAAATATCCAAAATACAGATAAGTAGTGAACAGGTTAGTGAAATACAGATTATTGAACACTGATCATTGAACAGGTTTAGTGAACACTGATCAGTGAACAGATTTAGTGAAATGTGAAATACAGATTAGTAGTGAACAGGTTTAGTGAACACTGATCAGTGAACAGGTTTAGTGAACACTGATCAGTGAACAGGTTTAGTGAAATGAACTTAAGTCGTTTGTACATTTACTTGTCTCTTTTAGGTAAAGTACAGAATCCCAATATTTACTGTAAGGAGTATGTATATATCAGAATTCAAGCAAAATACATACAATTATAATTTGCAAATGAAACATGTTTCATATATTGTATTTTCCCGTGTTTATAATTATAACATGCTGTTTAAATATTGCACCTAAGCACAGGTTTTTTTTGCATTCTCTTATCTAACCTAATTTCAAATTATAATTTATGCAGTTGTAACTTATATATATAGAAACAAAGTTGCCTCGGTCAGTCAGGTGCTGTGGCCTGTGGCTCTCGTTCTAGTTCTTAGCGTCGTGCAAAATGCAACTACAGATGCAGTTTGGGTACAGAAGTATTATTCCTAATTGTAGGTCGTTTCGCGAAAACCGACGCGGATTTTATATGAAATGGCTGAGTTCAGTACAAAACCGCGCGCCAGCTCTTGTTAATTCACCTATGTATACTAATGGAAATTAACACGAGGAATTGTATAAGGAATGGGATGTTATGAAAGTGAAGGCAGAGAAAGAGGTACGAGTATGTCAGGATCGTAGCAAGTGGACATCCGTGGTCTCTGCCTACCGCTCCGGGAAATAGGCGTGATTATATGTATGTATGTATTTTATTTAATACGCATTGTAACGTTTTACAATACGTTACAGGGGCGGCGGCGTTTGTCCCATCCCCACAAATTGCAATACGTAATATCACGCAAGATGCTGCTTTTTACATGTATAGAATAGTAAAGACCTTGGGGGTTCCATTTAAGTTGTGTCGTTTGTAAAATCTAAAGACAATTTAAAACTCAAGTACTATTTACCTATTGTTTTTCTAGGAACTCGCCGTGATATTTAATACACTTCTTCATTCGGTCGATCCAGTTTTGAAACCTCTTATTAAGTCATACTTGTTATGGCCATTTTTTGCCTGGATGCTGCACTTCATGATAAAAGCAAGCCGCTTTGCACAGTGCTAGAAGGGACCAAACTGAGTGATTTGACCCGCAGCAGCGCAAGTTTCACCCCTTAGGAACAGAGATGGCTCCACTTCTTTAAAAAATATTTCAAAAAATTCTACAAGCTAAACCAATGAAATTGTTTGCCTGAGATATTGACATGAGGATTAGCAGCTGTAATTCGGTTTACTTGTTTTTTTGAGCCCAAAACGAGGAACCCTGATTTCGTCGGGTTAAGTACCAAACTGTTCTTTTCTGACCAACTGTCAATGCGGTGCAGGTCTTCGTTTAGTCTATCGACAGCTTGTTGCGTGTCTTCTGGTTTGAATGATATGAAAAGCTGTAGGTCATCGGCATAGATATGGAATTTGCAATGTTTCATGTTATGTACGATATCTGCACTGTAGAGACTATACAACACTGGCCCCAGAATAGAGCCCTGCGGCACCCCTCTAGATACTGGAAGTAATCCCGACGTAACGGTTGAGCCGTCTGTGCCATGCACTTGGACAAATTGCGATCGATTACTCATATAGCTTGCGAACCACTTTATCGAGCTATCACTGAAACCATAATATGCTAATTTAGATAGAAGGGTAGATGTATTGATACAGTCAAACGCTCGGGAAAAATCCAATAGGGCCAATATTGTTCCTTTGCCTATCTTGTGAGGACAAGATTTCATCTACCACATCCAGAAGGGCAGTGGAGGTACTATGACCTTTTCTAAAACCAGATTGTCTTAATGGGAGTATGTCATTGCTTTCAAGAAAATCAGTAAGCTGCATGCATACAACCTTCTCAAGTATTTTTGATAGGTGTACTTCCAGTATCTAGAGGGGTGCCCCCTCTAGATACTGGAAGTAATCCCGACGTAACGGTTGAGCCGTCTGTGCCATGCACTTGGACAAATTGCGATCGATTACTCATATAGCTTGCGAACCACTTTATCGAGCTATCACTGAAACCATAATATGCTAATTTAGATAGAAGGGTAGATGTATTGATACAGTCAAACGCTCGGGAAAAATCCAATAGGGCCAATATTGTTCCTTTGCCTACATCTTGTGAGGACAAGATTTCATCTACCACACCCAGAAGGGCAGTGGAGGTACTATGACCTTTTCTAAAACCAGATTGTCTTAAGGTGGTTCGACTAGGTTACCCAAAGCTTAAACCCCGCTAGATGGCGTCACTTTCGCAAATTTTCAGGTTTTATTTTTTTGTGGAATAGTGTTTGTATCTGTATACTTAAAAGTATGTTTAGCGCACTCTTTACATAAATATTGAACTATTATAATAAACATTGAATACTTCATTAGTGCAAAAAACACTTTTAAAGTCGACAGAGTGTTTCTGTCATGCTATTTCCTACTATTACTAACACATGCAAACAGTGTTTCCGTGATGCTTGTAGTAGACAATTTCATGCAGTGTAAGTATGCTGCAATGGCGTTGCGGTATGTTCGTGGAAATACGTGCAAGAGGATTCGGGTTCGAGACTGGTACGTCAGGGGTACTTTTATTTGTCCTTTTTGTGTTATGTTTCTTATACCTTTTAGTCTTCGAATTCTTGTCCGATTCCGATATAACCGAAATATATTTCAGTGATATCGGAAACGGCTCTAACGATTTCGATGAAATTTGCTGTAAGGGGTTCGATCTAGCTAGGTCTTATCTCTGGGAAAACGAGCATTTTTGAGTTTTTACTTATGTTTTCTTTTTCTCCCAGATATTCAGTATTATTAATAAATTAGTTTATAACGTTTTATAAAAATATGTGACGTATTGAACAAAAAGGTACCACATTGTCGGTTGTCGATTAGGTTGATTTCATTTTGAAGCTTTATGGAAATATGACAACAATAAGTAGGTACCCGTTTGGTTGAAAACGCCACATATATTGAAAACCTGACTTTCACAAATCTCACCTTTTTGGGTTCTTCCAACTCAGAAAGGATGGAGAATACTGACGATTCTTAGTAGCACTAGCCCAAGGAAGTCCAGGTTTGTAAGTGTCAGGTATCAGTTTTTTTTAAAGCGCTAAATATAGTTCTACAAGTAAAGCAATCCCTTACTGCCCAGCCTCTATAGTATTTTTCAAACTGGAAGGGTACGATGATAGATTTCATCTCCATACAATTTATAACCTAATAATGCCAAATGTTGCAAAATTATATTGAATTGAGATCTATCATCGTACCCTTGCAGTTTGAAATAGTTATTTACGATACAAGTGCGGAAAAGAGAAAATTCGAAGAGTGGCGACAGATTAAAACACGACCGCAGAGAGTGTTTTAAATCGACACGAGTTGCGAATTACCTATTCGCACGTGTATCGTACAACGTTTTACAGTACATATAGCCCTTTAAACTTTCGACATATGCATGAAAAGTGCTCTTTACGCACTAGGGCGAGAAAGTTGCACCATATGTACTGTAAAATACTTTTAGTACATATGGTGCTACATATACGTTACCGCCCTAGTGCGGTAATTAGTACAATACGTGCATATGTCGAAAATGTAAAGGGCCATAATCATGTACTGTAAAACGTTGTACAATACACGTGCGAAAAGGTAATTCGCAACTCGTGTCGATTAAAACATTTCCTTCGGTCGTGTTTCAATTTATCGCCACTCGTTGCCAATTCCCTACTTTTCGCACTTGTATCGTAATGTACTAATAATAAAGTAGTAATTGTAAAATAAAATTAAAACTTTTTTTATATATTTTTTTTGGATTCAAGTAGGTACAGTGAGTAACAACATTGCATGGCCTTCTAATTATAAATATTATAGAAAACGGGATATTTATCATGTTTATTTATATTATTTATTTCTCGATATTTTGGCCGGTCTTGCAAGACCAGTCGTTGTGGAGATCCCTGGGGAGGCCTATGTCCAGCAGTGGATGTCTTGTTGGTGTAGATGGATTCACACAACAAATGAAATAACATTTTTTCATATTTGTTATACGTAGTTGTCCCTGTACCTGAAAGAAAAATAATATCATGATAGCACAAATTCTCTAATGTTATAGGAAGAAAGATGATGCAACAATATGGATTCTAATAAAGTTATCATTTACTTACCTAGTAATAATTGTGTTTTTCATTCATAGACAAAATTCCATAATTTTCATCCCCAGGAAATGTTTTATTTTACTTTATTGCAGTGAGGCTGTCCTGATTTTTTCTGGCTAATGAAGGAAAACATTTTATTTCCAAGAATGCCTCTTCATTTTGCACAATACCTAAAAAAACCTAGAGTTAGTGACACATTGACTATTCGGCAACCAAAACAGTAATAATTACATTATATGGGTATTGTTCACTGCTTATTATCCTACCATTACGGAAGAAGTGAGAATTATTTTCTAAAAAGATCGGCACGAGAAAATTACAATGTACAATGAAGGAGTGAAACTGTACCTTACGAAACTTCACCATCATGAATTCCGCTTCATTTGAGTGAATTTTCCTGGATTTTCGCGGACCAGAACACCGATGATTTTTGTAACTTGATTTAGACGTTGCTATCATTTTCAATTTATACAAACAAATTGATAAGTCAAAATAAACATGACCCTATGTGTCAGTGTCAACACTGTCAACAAAAAATGCACTAAACATGACGGCACTGCAAATCCTGCCAGGTCGGCCAGGCAACGTCGCCAACGTCATAGAGTGGCAACGCCGCACTCAACGTATTTGTACACGACATTTGTGACACACACATACGTAAAATTGATGAAAAAATTACGTTGATTTATGTATGATTTCTGTATGAAACAAAGTTTTTCTATTAGTTTAGCGCAAACGAATATTCGAAAGTAGATAAATGAGCAAATATTTGTGGAGTAATAGTGTGTAGTGCCTTAATTAAAGCAGATTGAATTTTGTATGAAAATCGAACCACCTTAATGGGAGTATGTCATTGCTTTCAAGAAAATCAGTAAGCTGCATGCGTACAACCTTCTCAAGTATTTTTGATAGGAGAGGTAGTATGCTGATTGGCCTCAGGTCTTTGTAGTCCGCAGGATGGGGCGTTTTAGGAATAGGTTTAACTGTAGCTATTTTCCACAGATCAGGAAAAACATTTGTTTCTATTGATTTATTAACTATGTTCGTGATTATGGTTAATGTTCTTGGGAGTGTCAATATCAACATATCCAAGGATATACCGTCGACTCCAGCAGCATTAGTTGATATGGATTTAATAATCTTGGCAACCAAGGTTTCATTGACAGCTTTTAGGTTGAACACTGCAGGGCCATATCGATTGGACTCGAGATAAGTTATATAAGATACGTCCACTGTATCGTTGCCGGGTATATTTAGAAAGTGGGTATTAATAGAGTTAGGATCAGTGAGATGTGGGGGTAGTTCTAAATCTTTTGACTTGAAGTCGACTAAATTGTTTTTAATATTTTTCCAAAGCTTTCTGGGGTCATTGATATTCCTATTAATGTGATACTGGAAGTATGCACATTGTTCGTAATGAAGTGACACATTTACTAAGTGTACTAAATTTCTCGGCCATATCAGATTTGTTCCCTGAACGAAGCCATCCATTGACTGACAACGAAGGTGGACAAATTTGGTTTTCGTACTGGAAGAATTCGTTCAGATCAAGCTGCCTTTCTCTGGCCACTATAAAAAGACAGGAAAATAGGAGTAAGTCAACTTTTAAGTTTTTGATTTTGTCGGTTGTCAGGTGTGTACCTACATATTTTAATTTTTGCTATAGTTACAATTTCAAACAACAAGCTTGTGCCAACCCTGCCACCTACATCAGCTGCTCTCTATAAACATGCACTTCGAGCAGCTTACCAAGCGGGCCATATATGGGGAAACGCTCCTCTGAAACCAGAAGTTTCCATACCATGTACATCTTAGGGATGGACTAAGGAAAAAGAGTTGAACTCCAGAATGGTCGGCAGTTACAGCGATTTGGTCGCAATTAAGCCTCTTGGACCATTGTGGCTGCAAATCTGGCTGCGAAACTATGCGTTGTGGGCTTGTGAGTGTCGTCGCGTCAGCTTACCATGCACAGCCCAGTGTAAATCATGCAAAGGTGGCTGTACAAATCAAAAGTAAATTAATGTAATTTTCAATCCAGGGTTATTTTGCATGCTGGCCACTGATTATAGGTTTGGCACAAAATTATAGGTTTAATGGTAATCAGCTAGGCACAAAAATAATTCAACAGTAATCTACAGGCACAAAAATAATTCAACAGTAATCTACAGCAACCAGTTCATGTATGATTTTGTAGTATGGAATGGTACGAGTACCTCAAAGCGACTTTTATTTTCAGTTCTACATCTATCGGTGAACCCGAAGAGGACATTTAAGTTTTTTGTTTACGAATGTAGTCACTTTAAATAAAAATAATTTCTATTTTGTTATATTTTTTGTAATTCAGCACCAGGAAAAAACTTTATTCAGGTCTTATTTATTTATTTTTTATTTATTAAAATAAATTGGGTGATTTCTTTTCATATGACACATTTCATATTAAAATCAGTGCACTTACTGCGGTTGAAGATTTCTTTTAAATAAATTTACTTGTAAGAGTGTGCATAATTGAACTTAAATATTTCGTGGAGAATGAAAGGTATCGGTATTTATATACTCAGTACTATATGTGTGTATATAATATTATATTCGTTCCATTTTTTTAAGAAATCAAGTAAAAACTATCAATCGATAAGAAAAAAAACTTAAGATGCCGTTTTTTGTCAAAAGTATTCATATATGTTTTTTGTGTATTTTTAACCGACTTCAAGATTTCAAAGGAGGAAGTTCTCAATTCGGTTGTGTTTTTTTTAAAATGTTTGTTACTCCATAACTCCGTCATTTTTGGACCGATTTTGAAAATTCTTTTTTTGATTGTAAGTATATACATACAGATTGGTCCCGTTTTTGTCAAAACGCAGTTCTGATGATGGGATCCATGAGGAATCGAGGGAACTCCTCAAATGTTAAAGGCATACATATAGTGATTTTAGTATTTTCATCAACAAATCAAGCACTTACATTTAAAAAAGTGACATTTGATGAAGTGGAACTGCTGATGATGATCAGAACAGAACTCTTCAATGACGCATAGTTCACGTTTGGCGATTTGTCCTCTTCGTTATGTTTGTTAAGCAAGTTAGGTTTTCAAGAAACATTTTTGTCAAGCTCGAGTTCTGATGATGGGATCCACGAGGAATCGAGGGAACTCCTCAAATGTGAAAGGCATACATATAGTGATTTTTGTATTTTTATAAACAAATCCAGCACTTCCATTTTAAAAAGTGACATTTGTTGAAGTGGAACTGCTGATGATGATCAGAACGGAACTCTTCAATGACGCATAGTTCACGTTTGGCGATTGTCCTCTTCGTTATGTTTGTTAAGCAAGTTAGGTTTTCAAGAAACATTTTTGTCAAGCTCGAGTTCTGATGATGGGATCCATGAGGAATCGAGGGAACTCCTCAAATGTGAAAGGCATACATATAGTGATTTTTGTATTTTTATAAACAAATCCAGCACTTCCATTTTAAAAAGTGACATTTGATGAAGTGGAACTGCTGATGATGATCAGAATGGAACTCTTTAATGACGCATAGTTTACGTTTGGCGATTAGTCCTTTTCTTTATGTTTGTTAAGCAACTTAAGTTTTTAAGACATATTTTTGTCAACCTCGAGTTCTGATGATGAGACCCACGAGGAACCAAGGGAACTCCTCAAATGTGAAAGGCATACATATAGTGATTTTTGTATTTTCATCAACAAATCCAGCATTTACATTTAAAAAAGTGACATTTGATGAAGTGGAAACTGCTGATAATGATCAGAATGGAACTCTTCAATGACACATAGTCCACGTTTGGCGATTTGTTCTCTTCCTTATGGACCCAGACCTAAACTTGGACCCGGACTCGGACCCGGACCCGGGTCTGAACATGGACCCCAACTCGGACCCGGATCCGGACCGAACTCTGACCCAAACTTGGACCCGGACAGCCGGACATGGACCCGGACTCTGATCCGGACCAAGACCCGGACCCGGAAATGCTACTAGAAAAGTGGGTTAGGTGGGTGGTTGGGTTTTGAACTGCGATTCTCACAGAACAGAACTGCTATCAGAAAAGTAGGTTAGGTTAGAGCTGTGACCCTTACAGAAACGAAATGCTATCAGAAAAGGAGGTTTGGTTAGGTTAGAACTGCGACCCTTACAAAAACGAAATGCTGCTAGAAAAGTGGGTCGTTTTACCTCCTTTTCTACATAATTAGGCAAAAGATGCTGTCTTTTTCATTTCATTGTCTGGAATCTAAGAGTGCACCATCAACAATAAGTGAACTTTCAGCGGCCCCCATTGAAGTCGGTTTTTTTTTCTTAAAAATTATTTTATAAGTGATGTATATAATGAGCTTTTATTTGAGATATTAAGCATTGAAATCGGTCAAATAGTTTAGCTTGTAGAATTTTTTTAAATATATTTTGAAGAAATTTACACACATTCAAACTTTTATATTTCGTCAAGTATGAGAGGTATCGGTGTCGGGTTTTTTTTATAATACTTGTTATTTATTCAGTAATATATAATAATAATAATAGCCTTTTATTTCATGCAATTTAACATAACAATACGTTTTTTTTTACATTTAACTGCATAGCAGGTACAGGTAACATAACATGCAAATAGTATCTACTTATGTATTTATAAACATTTTTTTTTTATAAGTAGTATATTTACATTTACAGCTGTCTATAATAATAACTTTTAAATTTTAATTATTTATAATATTTTTTTCCATTTTAATTATGATTAAAATAATGAATTAGATATGAATTATATACATTAATTAATTGCATGGCGCTTTGCGCGCAAAGGCCTCCCCCAAACGTTCTCATTTTTTTCTGTCTTGAGCTGATCTCCACCAGTGTCTATCATAACTCTTCAGATCGTCTCTCCATCTAAGTTTAGGTCTATGATTTTTCCTTTTTCTATATCTGGGCACCCACTCTGTTGTTATTTTTGCCCATCTATTACTTGGCATTCTACATACATGACCTGCCCATGACCATTTAGGTTTTTTGGCTGCGTGGATGACATCTTCTATGCCTGTTTTTTCCCTTATAGCTGTGTTTCTTATTCTATCTTGCCTGGTTATTTTTAGCATCGACCTCTCCATCGCCCTCTGGCATACTCTAAGCTTTTCCGTTTGTTCTTTCGCCAGGCTCCATGTTTGAGACCCATATGTCAATGTAGGAAGAATAGCCGTATTGAAGGTTGCTCGCTTTATTTTTATGGATAGGTCGCTTTTCATAATAAATTTTAATGCCCAGTACTTTTTCCAGGCTTTACTTATTCTGTTTTCTATCTCTTTGTCTTGTTTGTTGTCGAATGAAACCAGTTGTCCGAGATAAGTAAAATTTTCGACGTACTGCATCTCTTTTTGTCCGAGATTAATTGGCGTCTCTTGTCCATTAGTCATAACTTTGCATTTGTTTTGGTTCATCACTAGTCCTGCTTCTTTGCACACATAATTAAATTCTGTTAGCATCATTTCTAGTGACGCTGGGTCTTTAGCAAAAATAATAACGTCGTCGGCAAATCTCAGGTTGCTTAGGAATTTCCCGTTTATTTTTAAGCCTTTTGTATCCCAAGGTAGGTTTCTAAATATTGACTCAAGACTAGCATTAAATAGTATTAGTGAGATTGGATCGCCTTGTTTTACATCTTTTTGTAGTGCGAAGGATTCTACTTGTATGTCAGTTTTGTTGGCTTTGCTGGTTTGGTATATGTATTTTAATATATTTACCTATATATATTTTTGGTCTACATTTTGAGCTTCCAGGGTCTTGAAGAGAAAAGTGTGCTTTGGTTCAAGCTGTGGAGGTGATCGATTGTGCTAAATGAAGATCTAAATCCTGCTTGTTCCACCGGCTGTTGTTCTTCTAGGGTTCTTTCTATTCTTCGTCTTAATATTGTCATAAACAGTTTGTACATACAAGATGATATACTGATGGGCCTGTAGTTGTCCAAATTATCTTTATTTCCCTTTTTATGCAGTATGGTAATTTTAGAGATGTTCCATTGTTCAGGTGTAATTTCTTCTTCTAATATTTTATTGAAAACTAAAGTAATAGCCTTGTGTAGTTCGTAACTCGAATATTTTAATATCTCGTTTATTCCGTCTGGTCCCATTGCCTTTTCAGATTTCAATTTCACGATAGCTGAGGAAATTTCATCAATAAGGAACGGTTTCGGTGTTTCACAGTCTTTTCTGTTGTATATGGTGGGATCAAAGTTTTTTGTAGAATAAAGGTGTTTAAAAAACTTGGTTGCTGTAGTAACTATGTCCTTTCTGCTCTCTATTTTGCCCGTCGTATTTGTTAAATTCGGTATCATTTCTTTTCCAATAGACATAATTCTCTCCGCCCTCCTTATTCCACAAACATTGGTAAGCACTTTCTCTATTTCTTCCATCTTTTGATGTTCTAGGTCTCTTTTGATTAGTTTTCTTATTCGTTTATTTATAGCCTTCAATCTGTTTTTTTCAGCTCTTGATTTATTTTGTTTTTGTCGTAATTGCAACTTCTATAAATCTATTTGTCTCGTCCGAGTATTTATGTTTCCGTTCCTGTTTCGTTTCAGTACGTATTTCTTTTATAGCTTCTTGTATAGTTTTTTCTAAAATATTATATTTATTTTGAACTGTGTCCTGGCCTTTGAATTGTAAGCCTTTTAGTAGTCTGTTAGTGACCTCGTTCACTTGGGTCGCAGAGTTCTTTGTAATTTTCGTCAATTTGCTTGCTGTAATAATTCTTCTTTGTACTTTTCCTAATATCATTTCTATGGGTCGATGATCAGACGTAAAATGAAGTTTTCTTATTACTGATATGTTAAAGATGTTAGTTCTGTTTTGTATAAGAATGAAGTCTATCTGAGCTTTATTTAACTGGTTCGGGTGTTCCCATGTCCATCTTCGGTTTATTCGGTTTTTGTAAAAAGTATTGCCAATTTTTAGGCTAAGTGTCCGTGCCAGATTTATCAATCCATCTCCTCTGTAGTTTCTGTTACCGTAGTTGTATGGACCTACCGTGTCTTCCTCTCCGGGTATTCTTTTGCCAATATGACTGTTAAAGTCTCCCATAATAAATTTGTTATTAGACTTGCTTCTCCAGTAGGTTGATTCTATATCTAGTATGAAAGATTCTACCTCCAAGTCAGGTGCGTCACTAGTAGGAGCGTAGACTTGTATAAAAGTATAAGTATTACGTTTTATTTTCATATCTAGACTTATAACTCTTGCAGAGATGTAAGATATTTTGGTCACATAAGATTTAATTTCTTTGTTTATTAGGAATCCATGTCTTCCTTTTTGTGTTCCATAGTAGTAAAATAGGTTTCCGGATTTAAGTTCAATTAGATTTTCTCCTTCTCTTCTTACCTCACTCAATCCAATGACGTGCCGTTTATGGTTTTCTAAGCTGAGCTCTAGTTCTTGTAGTCTGTCGTTACTCATGAGGGTACGGACGTTGAACGTCCATATGTGTATTTTTTCTTTACCATCAGTTTTCTTCGTTGGGGGGTAGTGGTCTTTGTTAGTCCCCAGACTGACCAGGATACCTGAGGACTCTTTGTTGGTATGTGTTGATAATTCTTGTTTGCTTGATAGTGTTAGTGGGGAGGCCGCGACGTCTCATACTGAGGGGGGTTCGCTATAATTTCCTTCCGTTTCAATTTCTCCAGCTTGTGCCAAAGCGGTGCTTTGCTGTGGTTGTAAGTTATTTCGTCCTTCTCTTGGTGTTTGTATCACAAACCCTTCAAGCGTTGCTTCCGTTCTGTTCTTTTTATTGGCTCGCTTGCTCGACGAGTTTCTGGCACCTATCTCTGGCGACTCGGTAAGATTTATTTTCCCGTTTTGATTATTTTCTGTATTTTTTATAATTTTAAGTATATAATTTTATCGTATTTGAGGATAGCTTTTTTCCCGTTTACTTTTTCTTTGATAAGTTCTTGGACGAGCTCCTTGCGTGCTTCCAATATATTTTGCGGAAACTCTTCCTTAATGTACATTCCATGACTTTCTAAGTTTTTTTTATTTCGCAACATTTGAATTTTTTCCCCAAAGTAGTCATGGTTACTATAATTGGTCTTATTTTTTCCCCTTTTTTCCCTATTCTGCGAACCGCTAAAAATTCAAATTTTTCACAGGAAACATTTAAAATTGTATTTATTATATGTAATATATTTAATTCCAGGTCTTCATAATAGCGCTCCTTTTCTGCGACGCCGAAAAACACAAGATTGTTCCGCCTTATGTATTTTTCGATATTGTCTAAGCGGTTTTCCTGAATTTTCAGCTTGTATTCCATTTCATCGTTACGTTTTTGGAGTTGGTCAAATTTATTGTTTAAATTTTCGTTAATGCTGTCTTTGACCTCTTGTAGTTCCTTTTTGTGTAGACTCATCTCTCCTTGAATACTCCTAAGCATCTGTTTTATTTCGTCCATTTTATTTATTGACTTTAGCGCCCTCTATGTTTTGCGCCTGGGTTAGATCGATTTGATTGATATTAGCGCCCTCTATTGGTCTTAGTCTATACTACGACCATGTGTGGTCAGTATTAGAAGATCTGTATCCCTTGTTCGTCTACCATCCGTACTATTACAAGCGAGAATCGGCAGATGGCGCTGTAAACTATATATTATTGCGGTAGAATGCTGAATTTAATAAATAAAAATCACTTTTTAACTAAATCCCTTTTGAAAATATAAATACTGTTCACAATTTAATAGTTTCAAAGTATGGAATGAACACTTGCACTCTGGTTTGCACTAAATAGTTTGTAATTGAGGTTTATGTTCATTGTTTGTATTGCACAATTTATGTATTAATTAAGTCACTTCCATCTTATACGGCACTGTTAATCGATGTTTTCCAGATGTAAATTATTTGTATATATCTTATTATTTACTTTTGTAGCACTAAAACACTGTTTATTTTTTTTAAAAACGCTTATAATTGCGAGCTCGATGTAAACAGTTGCTTTGCAACCTACCCACTAGTAATATATACATGCATTAAACTATTCATGTTCCATACATTTTTTTTTGAGAAATCAAGTAAAAACTATCAATCGAGTAAAAAATAAAAATTTAAGATGCCGGGTTTTTGTCGAAATTATTCAGTATATATTTTTGGGGTATTTATTTAAAAGTAATGTATATAATGAGCTTTCATTTGAGATATTAAACATTTAAATCAGTTCATTAGTTTAGCTTGTAGAATTTTTTGAAATATTTTTTAAAGAAGTGGCGCCATCTCTGTTCCTAAGGGGTGAAACTGCCGCTGCTGCGGGTCAAATCGCTCAGTTTGGTCCCTACTATCACTGTGCAAAGCGGCTTGCTTTTATCATGAAGTGCAGCATTTTGGTCATAACAAGTATGACTAATTCCACTCCGAAGTTGGGGCTCGATATGGCCGTTTTGTATACGTCTCCCGCCTCTTCTTGGGTTCATTAGGGCTCAAGTCAGGGCTGTACGGCGGGCGGCGGGTGGTCGAGAATTTAGACGTTTTGCTCTTGTAAAAAACTAAAAACGCAATTGTTTGCCGGGAGGTGTGTGAGCTGGCATTGTCATGGCGCAGTACCATACGATGTTTTCGGTCGATATGTGGTATCCGGCGAGTTTTTTTTTACACCTAGCTCTTTATGCAAGATGTTTTAAATAGTTGTCCCTGAAATGCGTATAGAAGCTTCTATCTGACGGTATATCACATGGCGGTCTTCGACGATCAGCTGCCGTACAGCCTCAATGTTTTCCTGGTTTTCGCGGTTTTCGCACGACCTTCACCCAGTCTGTCACTGAGACTAGAGCAATCGCGTTAAAATTACAAATACTAGTGTTACACAGTCAGAAGGCATGATGCTTTGTCAATGAAAACAGTAGTCAGCACTTTAAAGCACTGAAGTCGCGTTAAACATTATTTAACGTTATAGAAAATTATCGCACGAAAGTTTTCCTGTGAAATTTCCATTTTCACAACTGACTTGTCAACTTTGACTGGACGCTGTACAAAAACGGTTCGGGTCAATAATAATCCGTTTCTTTGTATTTGAATTCTTAATTCAAATAGTTTGATACGATGATAGTTTTAATTTTTTTAAAACATATTTTAATAGGTACAGTCAAATGTACAGACATATCGACACAGATAAAGTGCCAAAAATATGTACACACAACCTTATTGCCCTTGTACATACATATTTTTGGCACCTTGTCCGTGTCGATATTTAACACCTAGACTAGCTAGACTGTCCTTAACGACGGCACATGTTCAATGGTTAGTTGGTCCTTGCCTTGGATATAATTATAGATGTATAAGTAATGTAATTGGTTTTCTACTAGTGCTTGGGAATATAGTTTAAGGCATATTTGCGCTACGGCTATTTTATTTTATACCTAAGTTCTCATTTGGGTACTTACTGATCATACATTTTATATGTTTAATTGGAATGTAGTTGAAAGCACCGCTATGAATTCGCCGTTGGCGCTTTGACCCATATTAGGTAACACTAGTGCTGATACGATACGCCACTTTCATATAAAATGGAAAACAAAATCCATTAACGTTTTTAAACAAAAAAATATTTATGTTTTGATTTATGTATAACTTCTCATTGAATAAAGCATTGAAGATATTATTTTTTTAAACATAGTATTTTTTATATTTAATTTATTTAACACGTTATTGTACATAACGAATTGGAACAAGAGCTGAACTAAATGCCTTGCAAATTCTCCTATGTTAACCATAGGGTCTATCAGAAATATGTAAGAACAGAAATTATTTATTTATATATTTTCTTCTGAAGTGTAAACACACTGTTTCTTGTTAACGAATTTAAGCCATACAAATGTAAAATGTAAAATTTGCCACTTAAATTTGTAGTAAATAGAAATAGTTTATTTTGTTTTGTTTGAAAATGAAACTAAACAAAACAAATGCAAATCTGTTCGTTCCAATTATTGAATATGATTTAAATGTCATCAAATAGAATAAGTACTATAGGTAGGACCTTGAGCTTGAGCCTTAGGACTCTTGGAGGATAAATGTTGAGTTTGTTGAGAACTTGAGTCTGTCATCTTAAGTAGTTTCCACAGCATAGATAACCTTCTTGTGGCATTTATTAACTTGGTTCGAGAGTGGCGTATCTATCATAGTGGCATGTAATCTCCGATGGTATTCCCAGGTTTCCCAGCTATACTGAGTTTTTTTAGCTTTAGAAAAAGGGTAAACAATCTTGACGTCTTTTTACTGAACAACGCTTTAAAAAATAGTAATTACTACTTATGAAACCAAAATAATGTAAATGATTATATATGCTATGTTATTGTTACATATTTGCTGTGACTTATTTTCCAAGTGTTTTTTCAATAAAAAGACACGTCAAGATTGTTTACCCTTTTTCTAATGCTTAAAAAAATTAAGTATACCTAGAGCCAGCTAAGTACGATGCTGCCCTAGCGCAGAAACGTATGTGTTCAATGATCTGTTCCTTCAATTTACTTACCGAATGTCTATTACATAAATATAGAGACTAAAGATGTTTCACTTAACTCCGACTTTTAATTGGCGCTGATCATCACATATAAGTGTAACCTACTAAATGTAACTAAAACGGAGAATCAAACCAACCACACCAAACTTTCAAGCAGTTTTCCAATCCCTTTGCTGCCTGCTACTCTGACCTCCACCGATGAACAGCAGCCAAGGGCCTGGACTTTCGCGTTCAAAACAGTTTCGTTACCGGCGTATCACCAAATTAAGATATCGTCCAGGATTTTTAGCCATCGTTACCAAGTTATTATGTTGTCGGTGGATTACCTATCTTTCTGTTTTTTTGTAACTTGTGTCCGCACTTTCTCTTTCACATAATCGTCTGAGTCCATGTAATGTATGTACCTAATGCAAAAATTACAAACAATTTATCTGTAGAGTAATTTTAAATGTAACCAGCTGCGTTAGATAGAACGGTTAAAATGGGCGAAAGGTGCGCTAGTGCCTATCTTGCACAAAGAAGAGGTGTACTTGTAGTCTAAGTCTAGTACGTTAGGGCAAACGTGGATCAATACGCTACCCATTCCCAGGCCCGTAGAAGTAACCGGCTAATCGTCCCGCGGTGCAGGCTTGCAAAGGCCCGAAAGTCACTTGGGATCTTAGGCCTAAAATTGTATAACTTGCTACCTGAGGAAATAAAATTAGGTAAAACGGATAAAAAAGTTTGACCGAAATCTTAAAACAATATTAACTGACTTAGCATGCTACAGCGTCGACGAATTTGTTGAAACGTGTACTAACCCTAAGTAATTTATCTCCTAATTAATATGTATAAGCAAATTTATACCTTATAAATTAAAATGACGACTTGTTATGCCATATGCGACCCTTTTGTCTACTGTTTACGAACCTGCTTTGCTTAAAATATGTTTTATTTAATAATAATTAAGTTTAAGTGACATAAATACTTACTCTAGAAATGTTGTACCTACTTTGTACCTACCTATTTTACTGACCTGTAAAACATTAACTTTTACCAATAAATGTCTTGTATCTAAGAAAAATGTGTGTTTCGATTTGATAGCTGAAGTAGATGTCGTTGTTGTCAAATCTTGAGCTTTGACAATTGAGTGAGTAGAAACCATAGCGCCGTATCTATATAGCGGCATCTTAAGCCGGCTGCCAGACTAGAGTAGAGGACACGATTAGGTAGAAGACTAGATAGAAGAGGTGTTCTTCTAACTATTAGTGCGCGCTCTCCAGAACAGTGTCGTTCGTATTCATAATTATTAGACTGGGTTTCTTGGGACACCGAGGTTTAGAAGTCAAACTGCGGTCTAATGATTATGCTGCATACGACACTGTTCTAGAGGCACTGCGCTATATCTATAACTCATGTAGATATTGCTGGTGGGTTAAAAAAAAAACATTAGCAATATTTAATTTAATTTTTCATCACTGAATTTCGTTAAGTAGTAGGTACATTTCCAATTACGGAATTACAATAACGATTAATTTTGGACACATTTGAGATGCGAGCAATGGAAGACCATCGGATTAACATTGTGTGTGATGAACTGATGATTATGGTGTGCTATACTATACTTTACATGCCTTACGCTTTACTGTTAGTATCGATATCTATGAAGCTACCTCCATTATCTCGGCCTCTATTCATTATTAATATTTATTACAAATGTTATTCAAAAATCCAGTAGGTGTATTTTTATGATTCAATTTCGTTTAATTATGACTAAAGTACAATGTCCGCTACAGATCGTCGGCATATACATATGTACTAGTAACACCGTGATGTGATTTACAAAAAATACAAAGTCGATATATAATTTTCTATTTTGTAAATATAACTATTATAATTAATTACCCATATTAATATTAAGTATAGTAAGTAAGTAAGTATCCTTTGAAGAACATGTATGTCCTTGTTTGCTTACACATAATACGGAAAACAGGTTCTTACAATTTTATTAGTTATCTGTTCTGAACTAAACCAGAACATACCGTAACACTTGCAGCACGGCTAGCACGAGTGGCCACGACTTACCATTTATAAAGTCGCGCGACATAATGTCAAGTTTTACCGTACCTACACGCGGAGACATAATAACTGATGATTTGTAAGTCTCGCATTTATTAGGCAACAAAATTAAATGTCCCACAACACGTGTCGGTTCTAGTGTCGCTTTTGTGCCCATAATTCTGTTCAGGTTTGTTATGGCGTGGCGTGGCGTGGCGTCGCCGCGTTGCTTTCGTTTGGCATATTGAGGAGAGAGAGAGAGATGCAACTAACTAGTGCAACACAATACCTAATAAAATAACTACTCGTAACTATGGAGTGAGTGGTTGTGCAGTCGCCATGAGGTTTCCTTTCCTCGTAGTTACTACCCGTTCACTTCGAGTTGGCCGTCGGCCGTTACATAATGACGGCACAGGTATAACTACTAGTACTGTCGACAAAAAAAAAATACGTAGGTACTTTATTAGGGTTCCGTACCCAAAGGGTAAAAACGGGACCCTATTACTAAGACTCCGCTGTCTGTCTGTCTGTCCGTCTGTCACCAGGCTGTATCTCATGAACCGACATGACAGCTAGACAGTTGAAATTTTCACAGATGATGTATTTCTGTTACCGCTATAACAACAAATACTAAAAACAGAATAAAATAAATATTTATGTAGGGCTCTCATACAACAAACGTGATTTTTTCCCCATTTTTCCGTAATGGTACGGAACCCTTCGTGCGCGAGTCCGACTCGCACTTGGTCGGTTTTTGCGGGCCGGTACGTAACGGCAAAGAACGCGAAGCGTACGAGTAGTACACGGCACAGGGAATACGAGCCTCCAGCCCAGAGTTGGGACACTTTGTTATACATATTATGTATAGTGTGTGTATATATTTTCAAATAGAAAAATATTCTTCAAATAGTAATATGTGGCTTACATTATTAATATTGCTTTACTTGTACTATATTATTAATAAGTATTAATATTAATAATAAGTGATATTATTGATGTTACCTTGTAACAAATATGTTGGTACCTATTATGCGTTTAAGTTTACTTATTTTATTGCAATTATGAAAGTATAGTATAGGTAGGTAAACGTGGTAAACGGTATGTCGAAATTGTAAATTTTTTTTTTTATATATACAGGGTGGAAAGGCACGACGATCCTTTCCGCAAAAGGGGGATTGTTTGGATTTAGTACTGTATTTCCTCTAAAGAAACTAGGCTCATATTCGTAACCGTTTTAAAGTTATAGGCACTTTTAATGCAAAATACTGCAAGTGACAACCCTCATTAGGTTCAGTAACAAAAAGGGTTTATCCTCTTTGCTTAGAACTACTAATATCTGTGACCTAAAGACATTTCAGTGCAGGTGACAGATTTGACGTGCGGTCTGCAGCCGCAGTTGCAATAATACACTAAATACGCAAAAAAGGCCATGCTACGTGCAGTCGGCCTTGTCATTAATTTTACTATGGAAATTGACAATAACACCGACGTGTCGGAGCAGTAGTGCAGCTGCGGTCGGGAATACGTTAAAATCACCATACGTGCAGTCGATATAGTCATTCATTTTACTATGGAAATTGACAATAACACCGACGCGTTCAGGCCGCTGCAGTAGTGTCGGAGCAGTAATGCAGCTGCGGTTGGAAATGGACTGTCACATTTACCCGTGATAAAACCGTGACGCAAATAAATTGTAAATTACGCGAAAAAACCTATTTTCAAAATGCCCTTGGGAGCCCGCGATTGCCTAAATTTGCTTATGGTATACGGGGAGTGTAATTATAATGCCGCCAAGACGTTACGACGCTACAGACAAAGATATCCTCCACCACACCCAACTAGCCGCATGTCAATTTTATGTCAAATATTTTTGTAAACGTAAGTGTCACATTACACTTACATGTAGGTTGATAGTACGTAGTAATAGTAGGGTTGTAACTAAGAAGAAGATTAATTAATTTTAATAGTTTTACTAATTGTTCGTGACAAAAATCTAAACATTACGAGTCGATTCTCCATCACTTAAACTAACCCCCCTTTGCGAGAAGGATCGTCGTGTCTTTCCACGCTGTATATATATATGTATAATAGGCATGATGACAGATTTTTAAAAACTGTCCTATAATGTTAAGAATCATAAATTATTTACTATGAATAACATATTTCTGCATTTAATAAAGGTTTAGTAGGAAAAAACTACATTTTAGTTTTTAGATTCTAAATTCGCTCCAAAACGCTTCAAAGTGTCATGGCGTCCCTAGTGACGTCAAGGTCATATAAACAAAACGCACGTTCTGGGTGTTCCTTAGAAGCTTATTAAATAATTTGTTTATTTCGTATTATTAAATATGAATACCAAAGTGTATAAATGTTGTGCGGTTCCTCAGTGTAATAATACATCAATAACAACTCCTAATAAGTTCTTTGTGCATGTTCCACAAAATAAAACAACATGAAACAAGTAGCCTAAACTTGCAAGGCGAGACAACGGCCGTATTGCCTGAGATTCATCTTTATTTTTGCTAAGATCATTTCGATGTGCGTACTTCATTTATTTTTTATGGCCCAGTAATTTTAAGCCCTAAAAAGGGGGTCAACCTCGGAATGAGAGCTAATAAGCTGGAAACTCTTATACACCTTCGTTATGACGTATTAAAGGTTCTCTTAAAAATCGACGCATAGATCGTGTGCGCTTCAGAAGTTATTCAAGGTCAAATGTCATACAAATCGGTTTTTCGCGGATATCAAAATTTCTAAAGCTCCAATGTTATTTACATGTAGGTAAGAGTTGTAGAGCATAAAATTTTCGATAAGTTAGGTACCAAATATTTTTTCATGAGATGAGCCGTTTTCAAGATATAGGGCACAGAAAGCGCAGTGATCAGACATGAGGCAAGGTCAATCGTGAATATCGGTGAATAATAACTTCTATACAGTTATTTAATCATCCTTTATCTAAATATATAAAAGAAGAAACTGACTGACTGACATATAAACACACAGCCCAAACCGCTGGTTCTAGAGATTCCAAATTTGGCACGTAGGTTTCTTATAAGGTCTAGGGGTGCACTAAGAAAGTATTTTTCTAAATTCACCTCCCAAGGGGGTGAAATGAGGGTTCAAAGTTTGTATGGGGAAACAAGATTAGTTAAGACTATTTTATTCGAAACTTCACAGTATTCCTAACGATAAATTAATAAACACGTGTTTCAGGTTTTATTGAAAAATCAACCCCTAAGAGGGGGAAATATGGTGACAGTCTGAAAATCAACATGGGTATCGTTTCTATGGTTTATCGGGTTGCTGATTACGAAAACAACAACGATTTTAAAATCCAAACATGCATCAATTTTGATGCGGTTTTCAGAAAAGTGTTTGTTATTGTTAGATTCTGGAGAAGGTTTTAGTATACATGGAGCTGAGCTGATGCTGAACCCTGGCTGTACCAAGTGGAACTCAGGTGTTGCGAACGCAACCTTTTATTTGTATAATGCAGTAGCTAAACGCAGCCGTCGGGCTCGGTTAGAATGCGGAGGCTTTTTTAAAAGCACCAATAGGAGCGCTCCACATAACTTGTATCGCGGCCAATTAGAGGCACCTAAATTTAAACTACCTTTTTACTATTCAAATTTCGCTTTATCACTTTCGCATCAGCCTCCATACTATAACCACCACTTCTACACCCTTTAACCGTTTTCGTCAACTGTACCTTGTAACGTAACCAGCACCTATTCCAGATTATAAGTTTACTTTACTTCAAATCGAAGTCTTTTTATTTGTCGTCGAGACCTGCACGGCGGCTACACAGGTTTGGCGCAACATAGGCAGACTATGTTTTGGACATCTGACAGGCCTTGATGAGGACTTGGGAGAGCAGTACCCAAGATAGAGCTGATGCTGAACTCTGCTTGTACCTAGTGGAACTCATCAATTGATCTTTGTTTCACGGTCATCGACTACTCTTCTAGACGATTGTAACAAATCTCAACTCCATGAGATAGTCATTTTATCACAGGAACATAGGAACTCTATGGCCATCTACGCTTCCCATCAACAGATCAGCTCGATGTCATTACATTGTCGGTCTTTTATAATGTTTGCCAAATTTTACCTCAATCTGAAACCACTAAGTAGCCGAGAAATGGTTGGCAAATTTAGTAACCAAGTTTCATAGTTACATACGAACAACGAACAGTTAAATAAAAGCTTGTGAAAACATTTTTTTTGTATTATTATTACTTAAAATCTACCTCTTTCCTGTAAATACCTAAAGTTAAACGCTATAAAGCTTATTTTCCTAATTAAACCTGTGTAAAGGGGTACCCTTTTTATATTAAACTATGTCATAAAATAATTACGTATATGCACACAAGCTGTTAACTAACGTCCACAGGAGGGGCAATTTTGTTTTAAAATCTATGTATGACCCACAATTAATGTAATTTTAACGATTAAAAAACCTTTTAGAATGTATTATTCACAGAGATTACCAGCTAACCTTGCGTCAAAGTGCGTTTGGCTGGGCGCTGCATCTTCTATGCCGTATATCTTGAAAACGGCTAATCGCATGAAAAAATGTTTGATACCGAACTTGTCGCTAATTATATGTTCAACAATGCTTACCTACATGTAAATTTGACCTTGAATAACTAATGACGCGCACACGATCTATGCGTCGATTTTTAAGAGAACACTTTAATACCTCAAAGCAAAGGTGTATAGGGAGTTTCCAGCTTATTATATCTCATTCCGAGGTGAAACCCTTAATTTCACTGGGCCATTAGTTTCTATACCTAACAGTATCTATCTTGTTTGAGGCGTAACTTTAACATAAAAGTTGCAAGAGTAGGTTTTTGAGGTTAGGTTACATTGCAACAGTCTTTAATAGGTAATGACAAATTCTAATATTAACCTGCTATGGAATACACATAAAAAGCGATTTTACAGGATTTTGATTTAGTTAATTACTTAAATTAGTATGATTTTATAAATATTGTTCATTGTACTTACAAGAAACTTTTGACATTTCTAAATTCTGCTGAACAAAAGTCTTCGTTTGTTCCTTTGATTGTAAAAACTCTCCAAGCATCATCACATCGATTCTAGGCAAATTAGCACTTGCCTTAGTAAATCCTTGTTCCATGAATCAAGTTTTAGTTAATATTCGGTTTTAAATACTTTTAAATTGAATCCGTGAATCGTAAATAAAATAGCAGGAGAACCAGTACTTTTAGTACTTTGGATATTTGTTGACATGAACGTGACGTCATTCGCTCTGATTGGTGTTCACCGAATCATGGCGGACTTGCGTATTTTGTAATTTTATTTTAACAAAACATTTACCAATCGCGCCAAATATATAAAAATAAATGCGTTTTTCGTATTCTACAACTAAAGTTTCATTAAATAAATATAATATTTTAGTGACTTTTAATTACTGTCATCATGCCTATTACAGGTTACAGGTTCAGCAGTATTGGTATCAATCAAACATTACGACAGACCTGTTAATATATGAAAGTCTTGTAGCGTATAGCTAAAATAACATATTACGTGCCCTCCTTACCCTGTACTGTGACCCTACACCTAATGGCTAGGTTGTAATGCGCGATGTGATTCTGGGGAAGGACACACGCCCAATTTATTTTAGTCAGTTTCCCTGCGAGTTAGTGACTTAAATCCTGAATACATTAACACTATGTGTAAGTATGTATTTCATTGCATGTAAGTATGGACTTTACCACACACGGACGAAACACAGAAATACTTGCGCAAATACAAAAGCTATTAAGGTACCTGGGTCGAATATGGTTAAGGTTTGACGCCAGATATAACGCACTGTATAACAGTTAGAGTTACAAGTCAGTATTTATTTAATATCGTATTTATTTAGGTAACTTATTATAGGCACGAAAAAACCCTGGAACGAATGGAATAGATCTTGTGATTAGTTTTTTAAAACTTGAGAAAATGGCCATATTTCCGACAGTTATAGTTAAAATTGATAGATTTAGTCTGTATAATTGTACACCTTTAGTTACCTAATTAAAATAACAAGTACTGGTTTCTATTAGCACGTCTTCTTATCTTGCCTTTTATCAGATCATTTTTTTGAAAACACTTACTAAATTACTAATGATTTTTTTCTGATGGACGTTTAGGTAAACGGGCGTAAAGCACTGATTTTGTCGCTCTTATTTGTAAATTTCGTAAAGATTGGAACGCTAAAAATGGTAAAATGTATTACACATATTCTGTACTGGACCTTTATCAGATTACATTTTTGTTATATGACTTCGTTTAACTTTCAGTTCGAGGAAATGAAAGTTAAACGAATTCAATTTTCTCCAGAAATTACTTCAAAACAAGTGACAATTTGTTTTAAAATCGACTTAATTTAAACGTAATTTTGATACTTAAACAATCTACAACATTTGCTGAAACTATTCTTATACACCAATTTGTATAATTTACCACCATAATTTTTTGATGAATTTTTAAAAACTGCCCCTTATATATTACCGGTGACGCACGCTCGCGACCTCATCATTAAAACTATTAAAAGGCAAGATGAGAAGATGTGCTAATAAAAACCAATACTGGTTATTTAGATATTACGTAACAAAACGTGTATAATTTCAACGACCAAATCTATCAATTTTACATTTTTGCTCCAAAATCGACACTGGCCTCTTAATATGGCCATATTAACGGTATGAACTGAACACGGAGGTTTTTGGGATAATTTTTATTTCTTAAACTCAAACTCAAATGTTTACAAATAAATCATTTGAGTTTGAGTTTTAAAGAAATTTAGAGCAATTAATAAAATTATTTTATAGAATATATACTTGTTTATTTATCACAACGAAATAACAATAGAAGAACAACTCTGGACAAAAAAAAATACATTTTCTACGTAAATAATCAAGTGATGTCAAAGTTAACCAACATCACTCAGCCGCCCGATAAGAGATGCCAGCTCTTTTCTTCCTGAGTGTGAGTAGTAAGAAGTAGTTTTCTTCCCTATTTGGATTTATGTTCCTGTTCCTCTAAAATACATCATCTAAGGGTTTGTCTGGGAACTGTATAGTGGTTAGCAGTAGTAAAAACCTTCAGTTCTATATGCCGGGGCATTACTCATACATAGACGTTTTAACACGTACTATAATCATAGTTGCAGAAGGTGCCATAGTTTTGGACGTGTAGGTGTGTGGCCATATTCGACACAGGTACCTTATAAATTTCTGTGGATTTCGAGTTACAATAAAATACACAGTACGCAATACCTACGATTTCGAGCTTTATGACGAACGTGGCTTTTTATTAATTAAAAATTGTTCACATGGAAAGATAAACAACATACTTACACCACAGAATATATAATAGTACAGAAGATTCAATCCCTAACAAAACGTGACTACTACGCGCAAGCGCGTGCAGGCGTCCGTTCCATAGCGGTGTGCGGCAGTTACTAATGTTACTATGGCAAAACCTCAAAATTGACGCGGAACTTCCACCTCTATCCACTACTGCTATAAAGGCATAAGTCAAATCTATATCCGGTTTCGATTTTATTTATGCTATTCAAATAGAGATGCTCTATTGCTCTATAAGTTCTCGCCGAGCTCTCGAGCTGTCTCTAGATCGAAAAATAAACCCATCGGTATGTCCCGAGAATATGTCAAAAGTGGCGTGTGGGAAGAGAAGTTAAAAACTCAGTCTTATGTTAATAATAATGCATTGAGCTTATCTAAGACTGTTTTAAATATACAAGGCGACTTTTGTGTGATTTCAGATAATTGTGCTTCAAAATGTCTTAAGTCCGCTCCACACTCGTGCGCGAAGCCGCGAACGCGAGTGTGGAGCGGGGTCGTAGATCTGCGATATCGACTCCACAATCGCGTTCGCGGCTTCGCGCCGTGATTCGCGCACGAGTGTGGAGGGGTCTTAAACCATTTCTAAGTTTATTACGATAGGTAATTTGTAATTTTCAAGTTCTGCATAACTTAAGGCGCGGCTTTTAAACAATAATTTACCGCGTCGGTTATAGCAGCTAGCCTAGGGGTATTCCTTGTACTTCTCGCCAAATAGCGCGAGGTACTGGTGCTAGAGGTCGTCGGGCGTACGGGCGATGCCGATGAGGTCGTCGAAGAGAGAGTGGTCGGCGGGCGACGAGCGCGGCTCACGCAGAGCCGCGCGCGCGTACCGCAGCACCGCGCGCGTCAGCTGCCCCACCGACCACTTGCGGTCCACCAACACGCGCACCAGTGTGTCGCACTGTAACATCGTGCAATACATACCTAACATTACTTATAACGTAAGTATTAATTGGTATTAACGCACAGAAGGAACACCACCTAAACGGAACACCACCACCACCAAAAAGCGATGTTCAGTATTGAGAACCCTCGTTAGTACTATGCCTTATGGGAAACGGTCGAAGAGATAGTTCAGATCCGGAAACCGCTACCAAATTTTAGTATGCTGTTGGACATGGTACTGGGTCTCCAAAACTGCCGGGAGACAGCGGCGCCGGCCATCTACTTCAGCGGAATGACGTCATCAAAATGACTCCCGCCTCGTTGCGAATATTGCATTTTGCACCCAAACTATGCATTGCACATACACGAGTGGGGTATTAAACGAAAGCCAATAAAATATTATATATTTCACTAATACACTATGTACCAAAATATACAACAGTTTAAGAGAAATGTAAAAATAAATCAAAATTATGAAGAAAAAAAATCGATTATTTGGGTTTTTCAACCAAACCAAAAGTCGGACGTTACAGCAATGTACTACAAAATTAAAGCTGATGTCTCAAGCCATACACTGATATCAAAATAATCAAAATCAGACCAAAAATGTGAAAATTATGCATCAAAATGTAGGTATTTGCTAGAACAAATGCATTAAAGTTAAAAAAATCGAAATTGGTAATTTTTAGGATAATCCGCATAAGCTTCTAGTATAAAAAGGATCATAAAACTGCTAGGAGACAATCTCTATATAGCACAATCGGATTAAGTCTCACCTCGAAATCCTTCCAAAGATATAGTACTAGCGGTTACGGCGATATTCGCATCGAAAGCTGCACTTGATGCAGAAAGCAAGCCGCTTTGCCCAGTGATACTAGGGACCAATCTGAATGATTTCATCCGAGGAAACACAAATTTCATCCACTAGAATTCAAGATGGCGGACCTTTTCCAAAATGGCGGCTGCAAAATTTAAAAAAATTGTAGACACAAAACGGGTGCACCGATTTTAGTGATTGATATATCAATCAATTCGTATTGACACCTGTAATCGGAAAAAAAATACCATTTAATAAATTAAAGATGGCGGCCGAATATTAAGAAAATTTTTTTTTCTTTATTTTTTTCCATCTACTGAAAATAACAACTAAATGTTCTATAGTATGGTCACATATTCTTTCATTAAAATGAAACCTGATAATATTAGCTACAAAATAAAATAAAAAACTTGACAATCCGTTGAGTAGTTTTTTAACTATACGCATTACAAAACGCGCGTAACTCCCGTCCGAAACGGCCCCCTCGCGTCAAAACTGACAACTTTGATGATATTTCTTTATATTGAAAGGTAAAAAAAGAACAGAATACATATTTACTTTATTTATTGAGCTATAAATAAATGTATTGCCGCTTATTATTTGTGACGTTCCACGGAAAAAGGAACCTTATGGAGGCTGGCGCATACGTCGCATAGCACCGCGATAGTATTGGAGCGGCGTTAATAATAGCTTAAGCGCCAACCGCCATAAGGTACCTTTACCCGTGGGATGTCACATTTACTCCTCTTTATTATCTTGGTCCGATGTGGTTGAACTGTAAAAAAAAAGAAAATTCATATGAAATCAGAACAAAATATACCTACCTAATATAATTAAATTGAATATATAGCAATGAACTACGCCAAACTGTCCCGCCCCTCCATTACTATTTCAATGTGTGTAATATTGAAATAGTAATGGAGGGACGGGACAGTTTGGCGTAGTTTATCTATAAGTACCTTTCGTTTTTGCAGTTGAATTTGCATGTGCTGCATTGTGCATTGCACTGTGCAGGGTAGACCCACCCTCCGACACGTGCAGCGCATTGTTTCGTAACCTTTTTTACAGCCGCCTTTAATGGTCCAGGTATGATAATTCACGCCATATCTCCCTGGCTTCAGACCATTGCGGTTCCCAACTGTCATTAGATGACTTCCAATCCCAAGAGGATGGCAAAGGCACAGAGGCATCATCAAGAATAAGGGCATTGCCCCATAAGTGGTCCGCTTGATATGTGACACGAGCGTGTTTATGTAATGCTGCCGAGTGCCGATGTTGGTGGGATGCTGGTTACCTACCAATTTATTTTTAGTAGCAAATAGTTCCTTGCGTACCAAGTTCACCGACGAATGCGCTGTTTGAGGGTCATATAGGTAGCAGGTGAACTTATTCTTGATGATGCCTCTGTGCCATTGCCATCCTCTTGGGGTTGGAAGTCATCTAATGACAGTTCGGAACCGCAATGGTCTGAAGCCAGGGAGATATGGCGTTAATTATCATACCTGGACCATTGCGGCTGTAAAAAAGGTTGCGAAACAATGTGCTGCACGTGTCGGAGGGTGGGTCTACCCTGCACAGTGCAATGCAGAATGCAGCATATGCAAAGGCAACTGCAAAAACGAAAGGTACTTATAGATAAACTACGCCAAACTGTCCCGCCCCTCCATTACTATTTCAATACTACACACATTATTCTTCTTCTACCTAAGCCTTTTCCCATTATCTGGGGTCGGCTCTCCTTGTCCTCTTTCTCCACACAGGATGATTTTGTGCTGTTCCGGCGTCAATATTTGTGTTTTTCAGGTCATTTTGGACCGTTGTCAGCCAAGTAGCAGGGCGTCTTCCACGGCCCCGTTTCGTCGTTGGTAGATCCAATGCCACTTGTACTATGTGATCTGAAGACCGCCTGAGTACGTGACCGTACCAGCGTAGTCGCTTTTCCTTCAGCTTTTCTTCAATAGGAGCGATTTTGAAACTGCCTCTCACGTATTCGTTACGGATCTTAAGTAGATCTCTGTTATATATTATGCAGTTTTTGAACGTGTTGTTTTGTTGATGCCCAGCATTCGGTTTCATAAAGTATGGCGGGTCGCACTGCGGTTTTATATAATTTACCCTTTATTTTTAAAGGCATTCTGTTATCACACACCACCGGTCGACTGCCTCCACTTCATCCAGCCTGTGGTTCTATGAGTTACGTCTCTATCAATTTTACCATCATTGCTGATTATCGACCCTAAGTATTTAAGTTCTCTCACTGTAGGCAGTGGGACATCATTTATGTAGAGCTTGATTGAGTTGGGATCTTTTGTACCGTCAAACAAACATGACATGTGTTCTGTTTTCTTACGGCTAACTCTCTAACCATTTTCCTCTAATGATTTAGCCCAAATGTTTAGTTGATTTTGGAGGTCTTCGACATTATCTGATATTAGGGCGACATTATGTTCCATGGCACTGGTTTTTGGTGAGCCCTTGTTAGGTAATCTATGGTGACGTTAAATAATAACGGGCTTAATATTGACCCTTGATGCACTCCGTTGCTTATTTTAAACTTTTCACAGGTTCCAGCTGGACAAACTATCTGGGTGGTGACATTGGTATACATATCCTGAATTAATGCTATATACTGTTCAGGTACTTCATGAAACCTCAATACTACACACATTGAAATAGTACTGGAGGGGTGGGACAGTTTGGCGTAGTTCATTTCTATATATTCAATTTAATTAGGTATATTAGGTAGGTATATTTTGTTCTGATTTCATATCAATTTTCTTTTTTTTACAGTTCGACCACATCGGACGAAGATGATAAAGAGGAGTAAATGTAACGTCCCACGGGTAAAGGTACCTTATGGCGGTTGTAAGCGCCAACCGCCATAAGGTACCTTTTTCCGTGGAACGTCACAAATAATAAGCGGCAATACATTTATTTATAGCTCAATAAATAAAGTAAATATGTATTTTGTTCTTTTTTTACCTTTAAATATAAAGAAATATCATCAAAGTTGTCAGTTTTGACGCGAGGGGGCCGTTACGGACGGGAGTTACGCGCTTTTTGTAATGCGTATAGTTAAAAAACTACTCAACGGATTGTCAAGTTTTTTATTTTATTTTGTAGCTAATATTATCAGGTTTCATATTAATAAAAGAATATGTGACCATACTATAGAACATTTAGTTGTTATTTTCAGTAGAAGGAGAAAATGAAGAAAAAAAAAACATAATTTTCTTAATATTCGGCCGCCATCTTTAATTTTTTAAATGGTATTTTTTTTTCCGGTTACAGGTGTCAATACGAATTGATTGATATATCAATCACTAAAATCGGTGCACCCGTTTTGTGTCTACAATTTTTTAAAATTTTGCAGCCGCCATTTTGGAAAAAGTGTACCATCCTGGACAAATTTGCGTTTGATGACGCGACGACCGATTTGATGAAGTGGACCTGATGATGATGATTGTTTTGAAGATAGTGATGATGATTTTTTTATGTAGGATGTTCAGCGATTACTCCGAGACCCGTGGTCCGACTTGAACAATTCTTTTTTTGTTTGAAAGGAACTACCTCCAAGGTGGTCCCACATTAATCTGGTGCTGTTCTGATGATGGGATCCATGAGGAATTGAGGGAACTCCTCAATTTTTAAAGGCACATGTATGGTGATTTGGTCTTTTTCTTAAGCAACTTGAGCATTTTTTCTCGAAAACCACCAATTTGATGAAGTGGAGCTGATGATGATGATTGTTTTGATGATAATGATTTCAGCGATTACTCCGGCACCCATGATCCGATTTGAGTTATTCTTTTTCTGTTTGAAAGAAGTTATCTCTCCAAGGTGTTTTCGTAATATTTTTGGTTTTGATCTGATGATGGAATCCGTGAGGAATTGAGGGAACTCCTTAATTTTTAAAGGCACGTGTATGGTAATTTCGGTGTTTTCTAAAGTAACTCAAGCATTTCCTCCCCAAAACCACCAATTTGATGTAGTGCAATTGTAGCCTAACCACGAGTTTGACACTAAATATTCTTCATAACTTACTTTGTACACTAATATGCCAGTACGAGCGAGATGCATAAACAGTAAGTTACGCACACGATAGCGAATATATCAATGTCAAACTCGTGGTAAGGCTACTGATAACTTCCCTCGTATGTGAATTATGATTTTTGATGTAGGTAGTGTTGGAAACAACCAAAGAGACTGAGAGGTGAAGGTAGAGGGTATTAGTGTTTGGGGGGTTTGAGGTTGGGGGTTGAGGGGAGGTAAGTTGATGGGTCGGGGACTGAGGGGTTGGGAGTTAAGGGATTGGGGGTTAGGGTTAGGAGTTAAGGGGTCTGGGGTTAGGGGTCGGGGAATGGCGGTTGAAGGGTTGGTGGTTTAGGGTCGAGGGGTTCAGTGATCAGGGGTTGATGTGCTGTGAGGTTGAGTGATCGGGGGGTTTGAGGGATTGGGTCAGTGGCGGGGCGGAGAATGGATTTAGTGACAGGAATGATTTCCCAGGCGGACTCGAGGAAAATTCTAATTATTTAATAAAGTTTACGAATTTACAGTTAAACATGATTATGTTTTTCATTCATGCGTCACGCTCTTAACAATGTCTTAAAACTAAAAATGGAAAAATAAAAACTTATAAAAAAAAGATAAACCGACTTCAAAAAGGATGAAATAAAATATTATCCATTTTAGGGTTCCGTGTTTAAGTATATGCGTTACCAACTGATATGTTTGAAGTCGGTGCCAAGCCAAGTACTCCAAGTAGTAACAATACCAGTCAAAAATAATCAGCTTTATGTCTATAAATCCCATTACAACTGTACAAATATTATAAACGTGAAAGCAATTATGTCTGATTCTTTGTTACCTTTTCATGGCTAAACAACTGAACCGCTTTAGCTGAAATTTTGCATGAAGGTTCCTTGAATTGTTTTATATTTTGAAATGTAGTCCTCTGGATAATAATGGAATATAATAATAGTCCTTCGACAGAAAATAACTCAGTCCCAATCCCACACTTGCGTGCTATGACTGTTCAAGAATTACTAAAAAATG
Source organism: Cydia strobilella (assembly GCF_947568885.1). NCBI lineage: Eukaryota > Metazoa > Arthropoda > Insecta > Lepidoptera > Tortricidae > Cydia > Cydia strobilella. The sequence continues at coordinate 43,825,572 of NC_086068.1, read as the reverse complement.
CTCTTTAAAAAAATACGACGACAAAACGTATTAGATTTACACTAACGTGCCGACAAGCATGGTACGAACTGCGCCAAGAAGGTTCAACAGTGTGTTCTGTTCTGAGGTGTACAGAAAGTTCGTTTATTGTCGTCGTGTACGCTGCGTCTTACATAGGCGAACACTCGCGAACGCGAAGCGAAGCGACGCGGCACGGCGCGGCCGGCCCAAGGCGTTCGCGTTCGCAACGAGATCGCCCACGTAGGACACTTCTATATCTATGTATCTTTATCGAATTGCACTGCAAAATTAATATGAATATATGGTTTAAAATTTGGCTTGGCAGCGACTTCAAACATATCAGTTGGTAACGCATATACTTAAACACGGAACCCTAAAATGGATAATATTTTATTTCATCCTTTTTGAAGTCGGTTTATCTTTTTTTTATAAAAGTTTTTATATGTAATGTTCTTTCATTTAATACCCCATAATTAGGACTATTCTTCGCATAATATGATAGAATTGTTGGCGCGATTTAGTTTTTTTTGTACAACTTCCACAGTTTTTGTCGGAAATTAAAAATTTAAGCTGTGACGTATAGTTCAATAACTGGTTTCTTTTACATTAGACGCAACATTGTTATAATGTTTTTAGTTGAGCTATAAAATATATATACACGAACTTTTCTAAAAAAAGTAGTTTTTCTTTGTTTGTAGCTCCTAAAATATACATTGTTTTTATAAATAATGTATTAACGAATCATAATATATTTAATAACCTTTCGTCTGATGTAGCACACGTGTATATATGACTCATGGTATAGTAATAATTTAGATTTTGCAAATTTCGGCAGCGGTCACATGTATGACGCCATTATTTATTTTGTCACTCAGGCTGCTCAGGCACTATAGAGATTGTCTCCCAGCAGTTTTATGATCCTTTTTATATTGCTAATAATATACTAGAAGCTTATGCGGATTATCCTGAAAAGTGATTATCCTGCGGAAAGTGCGGAATAAGTCAATGTGTATCCTGAAAATGAAAAATTTAGATTTTTTAACTTTAATGCATTTGTTCTAGCAAATACCTACATTTTGATGCATAATTTTCACATTCTTGGTCTGATTTTCATTATTTTGATAATAGTGTATGGCTTGAGACATTAGCTTTAATTTTGTAGTACATTGCTTTAACGTGCGACTTTTGGTTTGGTCGAAAAACCCAAATAATCGAATTTTTTTTCTTCATCATTTTGATTTATTTTTAAATTTCTCTTAAACTATTGTATATTTTGGTACATAGTGTATTAGTGAAATATATAATATTTTATTGGCTTCCGTTTAATACCCCACTCGTGTATGTGCAATGCATAGTTTGGGTGCAAAATGCAATATTCGCAACGAGGCGGGAGTCATTTTGATGACGTCATTTCGCTGAAGTAGATGGCCGGCGCCGCTGTCTCCTGGCAGTTTTGGAGACCCAGTACCATGCCCAGTAACATACTAAAAGTTGAAAGCGGTTTCCGGATCTGAACTATATTCCCATAAGGCAGTGCACTACGTCTTAAACTTTGAATGTAGTTTTTTAAATGGTAGTAGATATATAGTCTGTCTATCGTGACAGACTACCTATTTTCATTCCTCGGTTGTGGCGTCAGCATATAAAGATCGACGTAGGTTACGATTAATGTAACGCAGCTAGCACGTAATTATAATATAATACAAAAACGGTTGATGCAATGACTCTTAAATTATACCTACCAGCTTTGACCATTGGGATTACATTTTATAAGCACTCTTGAAAACTTGTTACCTTGAAAAGTTTATCATTGCCGTAGGTGTAGTATATGAGTGCGGGTACGCCGGCCACGCTGGCGGCCAGCCACTGTAGCAGCAGCTTGAGCTGCGGCTGGCCGCGCCGCCGCCGCCCGCAGCCCCAGTTGCCCGTCGCCACCGGCCGGCACGACCCGCCTGACACTATCTTGTGAGCCAGCTGGCTTAGCTGCAGACAAGTACAAACACATAGATATCAACTAGTGTAGTGCAGGTCGATACCTACACTAGTTGATATCTCGAAACTCGATAGTTTATTACAAACATCCCACGGATCCCACCGATTTTGGTATCGTGAAGAGTTGCACTAGGTACTCGACTATTGTTCAGAAAAATCGCCGTGTGCGTTTATACTCTTATTAGATGGGCATTTCTGTTTAAAGTTCTACCCCAAACGTTAGTGGTAGAATTGGTAATTTTCATATTGTTTCCACTTAGAATCACGAGCTTTTCCATTTTTACCGAGAAATTTTGATTCATTTATTTGGTTATGTTTTCAATACAACCTTCACCTTCTATGACCGTAACAAAACAGAAAAACAAAAAATGTAAAAATTTTGGGGACACTTTTTTTCTCGTATTAGAATCGAAAGAGCTCGTGATTCTGAGCGGAAATAATATAAAAATTCCAAAACCTAATAAAAAGCTAGTTGGGGGTACAAGTTTTAATAGAAATGCCCAGATACCATGTATATTCTGCAGGTCAGGTAGGTAACTCAGCAGCCGACTATATTATGTTATGACGATACTAAAAGATAGCCTTCATCATGTTATAAGTTGTGTAGGTACTTAAATGTGAAATAACACTACTAGCTAGGTATATGTAGATTATTAATTTGTTTTAAAGAGAACATCGTACCTAGTAAATATGTTACCATCAGAACAGAAGGAAGACTTATACATATTTTAAACATAATTTAATTAATAACTGTTACGTAGATGGGTGTAGGTACGGTCGATTTCACAAACATCTTTACAAACCAACGTTCCAAAAATATATTTATACGACCTTATTGTGAGTGTCTTAGAGCCGTGTAAATATATGTTTGGAATGTTGGCTTGTAAATATATTTACACGACCTTATTGTCAGTGTCTTAGAGCCGTGTAAATATATGTTTGGAATGTTGGCTTGTAAATATATTTACACGACAATATTGTGAGTATATTAGAGCCGTGTAAATATATGTTTGGAATGTTGGCTTGTAAATATATTTACACGACCTTATTGTCAATGTCTTAGAGCCGTGTAAATATATGTTTGGAATGTTGGCTTGTAAATATATTTACACGACCTTATTGTGAGTGTCTTAGAGCCGTGTAAATATATGTTTGGAATGTTGGCTTGTAAATATATTAACACGACCTTATTGTCAGTGTCTTAGAGCCGTGTAAATATATGTTTGGAATGTTGGCTTGTAAATATATTTACACTACCTTATTGTGACTGTCTTAGAGCCGTATAAAGATATCTTTGGAATGATGGCTTGTAAATATATTTACACGACCTTATTGTCAGTGTCTTAGAGCCGTGTAAATATATCTTTGGAATGTTGGCTTGTAAAGATGTTTTTGAACTCGACTGTACCTACTTTCGACAGTAGGTAAGTATAGTAGGTAGCGTGTGGGACAAGAGTTTTGGTGCACATGCAAACAGTGTATAAGTACTTATCAGCAGTAACAAAAGCGAAGCCTACTTTATGGTAGGTAGGTACTGTCAGAACGACGATTGATATTACGTGAGGAAAATTGTGTTACTGAAATGAATGAATTAAAATTAGGCAACTTGTTCAGGTATGACTCGTTTATTGGCAGCAAAGACGCGAAAAAGCCTGACCTTGGGTTTTTTTAGCTTAATTGTCACCGGCTCACATTCAACGGTTTCTTCGATCGTTTCAACTATCATGTTTATCATCCAATTTATTTTTTTCTTCCTAACGTTCTGGTTCGACAGTTGCGTAGAGTTCGTCTCTGTCGAGTTACTAACTGACGCCCATTTGCTATTGTCTGCTTCTGTATCATCATCGGAGCACCTAGCCTCCACATTTTGCATTATCTTCTCCGGTATAGATTCTTTTATTTTGCGTCTCTGTCAAAACACATTTTAATTTTAAATCAGATTGGAAGGCATTGTCTGTCCTTTCAGGAGCTGATAAAGAGTCAAGGTGTAGGTGAGAGATCCACATGACTATCTACTTGATTTAATGTATCATGTACGCGTAACCTATATTAGACATACATGCGAGGCCATTCGAAGCCAGTAACTAAAAGGTGGATGACATCGCTAGACAAGTCAGCTTGCAAGGCAACACCACATTGTTACCCCTTTAGATTCGAAGTTAGGTAGAAATTGTTAGCCTTTTTTCCTAAACAGACTATGATATCTATAATACCATAATTACCATACTGAATTACATCCTGCAAGAGATTTTCTAAGCTGGTATTACGAATTTAACTGCCAAATCTTAGGGACGAACTCACAGCTCGAAACACAATGATTTCTGTAAGCGGAGCGAGCCTTACCAACTGGGCGGCGAGCCGGTGGCGGTGGCGCGCCAGCTCGAGAGAGAGAGAGCGCGCAGCAAGCGCGAGGCGGCGCGGCGCGGCGCGGTCGCGTCCGTCACGCGGGTACAACTCGGCCGCCTCCGCTTCGCCTGCCGCGCCCGCGCCCGCGCCTCCCGCTAGCGACTCGCTCAACGTCCGCTTCAACAGCGACCCCGCGAATCTTTAACCAAAGATTTATATCTCCGTATAAAATGAATGCAGTTTAAGGAAAAAACGTGCCTCGGAAATCAAGAAAATTTGATTCTCGAACAGATGATTATTATTATTGACCAAAGAGGATATAATAAGATAGAGCGGTACTGTCATAGTAAATTTTGTAACCACTGTAAATTCACTGCCATCTATCGACATACTTTAAAACTAAAAATGAAGATTTAAAAAAATACGTTAAAATGTATTTAAATATGGATTAATGATTTTTTTATTTGTATTAATTATTTTTATATGATTTTGACCCATGTTCTTACACTGATATGCGTTAAAATTATAAATAACAAACGAAACCGTCAACGCCCTCTATACGAGAGTAGGCCAAAACTAGTGGCGCCATCTGATCGAGAATCAAATTTTCGTGATTTTCGAGGCACGTTTTTTCCTTAGACTGTATCCATCTATTACGGAGTTATATCTATCTTTGTTATTGACGAATAAATGATTCTAAATGATGGCCCCCCTACGATTTACCACCTTTGGCCTATTCTCGACTAGATGGCGTTGACGGTTTAGTTTGTTATTTAACAATTTTAACGCGTATTAGTGAATGTACATGGGTCAAAATCAAAATCATATAAAAATAATAAATGCAATCATTTATATATATATATATATATAAATACATTTTATGGTATTTTTAACCATCTTCATTTTTAGTTTTAATCGTGTGTCGATAGATGGCAGTGAATTTACTGTGGCTACTAGATTTACTATGACCATGAATCTAGTATAACTGGTTCGGTCATGAGGGGTGGGGGGAAATGACCGAACGGGATAATCTTCTTATCTAATTAATCTCTAGTAGGCGTAGCAGAGAAAGCGCTGTTATTGTTTGTCCTTGTCACAGTCTCAAATTTTTTTTTTATTCCCCACCGTAAATTTAGTATGGTTTATGGTGGGCTACAAATCTACTCGACCAATCATATTGTCGCATTGCTAGACCGCGGGCCAGGAACAGATTTCCATGACCAATCGCCTCCCGGGCGGAAACTCGTATAGTGGTTAACGGATATGTATGATGAACCCTCGTGAACGTCAGCTGCCGCTCCGTTGGTGGGTTGAGGATTGAGGAATGGCAGCAAATAAAGTCTATAAAAAAAGTTTAGTCATCGCCTCCCGCTTGATATTTTGTCACAGGGTAGTTTAGATGCTATTGTAAATAAATAAAATCGTCAGCCGATTGTATCGCTGTGGAAAGACCGTCAGCTGGTCACATGAACATGTAAAAAGAAAACTTTTCGGTCATCGGCGTCATCGCCTCCCGCTTAATACTTTGTCAGATGATAGTTTAGATGCTATTGTTAATAAAACAAATCGTCAGCCGGTTGTATCGCTGTGAAAAGACCGTGTTACGCGTTTCGGTGCCTGCCATTCCTCAACCCACCAACGGAGCGGCAGCTGACGTTCACGAGGGTTCATCATACATAGCCGTTTACCGCTATACGAGTTTTCGCCCGGGAGGCGATGACTGACAAAATTTGCGCCTGGCTCGCGGTCTATACGTATGTTCTGTCCCTCACGGGCGCAGGCGTATAGCTGATCTATGTATAATGCTAGCATTACATAGACCTAGGTCTATGACTATGACAGTACCTACTCCTCTATCCTATATGGACGTAGTTACGCGAAAACGTTCCAACCCACAAGTCACTCGAAAATGAGTTACCATAACCAGGGTACTATTTTTGACATATTACATCATGTGCACACAAAGATGCTAGTATTTTTAGGTTAGTTTCATCAATAAAGTTTGACCCAAATGTTCCAACCCACCATTATGCCAAGGACGTGTACTCAAAATAAAGTAAAAACATTACATGCATACTGAAACATATTGTTAAAAACTCTTAATAGAATAACATATCGTTATAATGTTCCACTTGTCTTGGAACATTGTACTAAATTCATAAAACGCACATTTAATTGTTTCTTAAATGATCCATGTGGGTTGGAACGTTTTTGCAAAATCTTTATACATTTTTTATTCCTGCAAAAATGTTCCATGTAATTTGAAACCTTTTAGATTAATAATAATAATAATAATAATATTCTTTATTGTGCACAATGAAACATGATTAAATACAGCAAATTAACATAAAAAACTAAGCAGCAACAGGCGGTCTTATCGCTTAAAAGCGATCTCTTCCAGACAACCTTCAGGTAGTAGAAATTAGCGCAAGGAAGAAATATGTATAAGGGTAGCAAAAATAAATGGAGAACGAGTACAGGAAAAAAAAAAAGATTAATCCATACTGTTTTTTTAAGCTGCGAAGACTGTTCTAAATAAATTGGAACTTTTTATTATAATATATTATTTTCTAATTTTTTGCTATAAACGATCCACATATACTTGATCCATTTTTGCTATTAAATATGTTCGAGAGAAAAAATATTTTTTACCAAAATAAATAACTATGGTATATTTAAGTTTATGTATTTAGTCAAAAGAATCAATGGACTATTTACGATAAAGGTGGCAACATTATTACTCTTTGCTCCCGTAAAATGACAGCACCAACGAAACGCACACGTAAAACGAAACGCCGCCGCGGACCTACTTGGCATCGTAGTGTGAAAACAAATGCCGACAAAGTAAGACGTGCTGCCGTGTTGTCTTCTTAAATTGGACGTAGTTACGCGAAAACGTTCCAACCCACAGCGACCCCATTTTGAGATAAACGCAATTTTGTGTTTTAGTGGTACACTTTTTCCCTGTAATTATTTCAGGCAAATACTATTGGTTTTACTGTGGAATGCCAAACTGGTTATTGAATGATATGCATATTTTTTGTAAATACATAATACAAGGGGCATATAAATAGGTAAAACGAGTTTGAAACGTTTTTGCTAAATTTAATTTTGTATGAACCTTGTTAAATAGCAATTATGCATAAACGTTCCAAAACGAATTTAAGTGTATTATTTTATAAATATATCTAAAGTAAATTTAATATGTAAAATAATAAATAACAATGAGGAACATACAAAAACAAAAAAAAATTGAAAATGTATTACAAAAAAAATAGGACGTGATCTTTTGAGCTTGGAACCTATGCCAAAAATTAGCTGATATGGTTCCAAAAGTTATCAAAAACTTATATTTAACATTCAATCATCATCGTATTCTATGATCTCGAAGTCCGGAACTCCACCAAACCCATCAACATCATCAGTAGCTTCTTCATAACATCAATATGATTAAAACCTGTAAAAAAGTTAAACCTCTTTAAGTTTACAAAATGACAAAGACTGATTTTTTTAGTTCAACTAAACTGGAAAAGAAGATTATCAATAGGAAGAAGTTTACAGACTCATCTAAAGTTAGTTGGCTACATACAAAAGAAATTAAGTTGGATAAAGATAAAATGTTTTCTATTTTTATGCGGTCTACGATGGAAGACGATTTCATACAAAAATACATACATACATACATATAATCACGCCTATTTCCCGGAGAGGTAGGCAGAGACCACGGATTTTCACTTGCTACGATCCTGACATACCTCTTTCGCTTCCTTCACTTTCATAACATTCCTCATACACGCTCACCGGTTTACGGTACTCTTGACCTGGCCTTTCTTCAGGATTTCCCCGATCTGATCAGAGAAAGTCCGCCGAGGTCTGCCCCTTCCAACTCCCGTTTCTACCTCTCCCTTATACACTCTCTTTGTTAGCCTTCTTTCACTCATTCTTTCCACGTGTCCAAACCATCTCAACATACCTTTCTCAATTTTTGTCACTACATCTTCGCTCAGTCCACACTTTTCCCTTATCACACTGTTCCTAATTCTATCTTGTAATCTCACACCACACACACTTCTCAACGCTCTCATTTCCACTGCATTCACTTGGCTCTGATGCCTCTTCTGCCATACCCAACTTTCGCTACCATACATAAGTGTAGGCACCAGCACCCCTCTATGCACAGCCAACCGTCCGTTGTCGACCAATGAGTTGAAAATTGATAAAAGAATAAAGCGAGAACTGCAATACATAAAATAATCTGATTTTTGTTTATTGTGGCCTAATGGCAAACCGATTGCTCCAGCGAAATTAGTGCTTACAATCCATGTACCACTACATACCCGAGGATTGCCTTCAATTTTATAGAACGCTTCAAAGTTGATGGGTTTGGTGGAGTTCCGGACTTCGAGATCATAGAATACGATGATGACTGAATGTTTAATATAAGTTTTTGATAACTTTTGGAACCATATCAGCTAATTTTTGGCATAGGTTCTAAGCTCAAAAGATCACATCTTATTTTTTTTGTAATACATTTTCAATTTTTTTTTGTTGTTTTTGTATGTTCCTCATTGTTATTTATTATTTTACATATTAAATTTATTTTAGATATATATTTATAAAATAATACACTTAAATTCGTTTTGGAACGTTTATGCATAATTGCTATTTAACAAGGTTCATACAAAATTAAATTTAGCGAAAACGTTTCAAACTCGTTTTACCTATTTATATGCCCCTTGTATTATGTATTTACAAAAAATATGCATATCATCACATAACCAGTTTGGCATTCCACAGTAAAACCAATAGTATTTGCCTGAAATAATTACAGGGAAAAAGTGTACCGCTAAAACACAAAATTGCGTTTATCTCAAAATGGGGTCGCTGTGGGTTGGAACGTTTTCGCGTAACTACGTCCATATATCCTCTTTGCTTTAACGAATATGCAAACATTTTTTTGTAGTTGGATTTGCATAAAATTTCATATGCTTCCAGTCCAGTCCGGTGAGATCATACTTTTGGAATGAGTTAGGTTAGTAAACGAAACGAATTATACAATACCGAATCATAATCAAAGTCAGTCATAATTATCAAGTAGGTACCTAATGTACAGTCGAAGGCAAAAATATCGCGTGCGGCGTGCGGCACTGATTGGAAGCGGTCACGTTACAGTTCTCGTAAACAAAAATGGAATAAAATAAATTAATTAAAAAATTAAAAACACGACTGCTGAATGTTAAGCCAACTGAAAAGCTAAAAATATACCGTAAGTGTACATTTATATTCCAATTAAAATTCATAAAGTTATGAATAGTAATTTAACTAACATAAAAAATATTTTTAGCCTTTCAGTTGGCTTAACATTCAGCAGTCGTGTTTTTAATTTTTTAATTAATTTATTTTATTTTATTCATTTTAGTGACAAAACGAACTAAAACTATGATTTATAAAAAAATCCAGGCAATTTTTAAATGTGGATATTAAATTTGACCTTATTAGCTCAACGTTCCAGAATCGAAATACGGTCATCTTTTCTGTGGGCAATATGTTCACGGTTTGGAACATTTCACATCTTTATCTTTTCAGAAGTATTTGTAGTTTTGAATGTTTGAGGCTCAGGAAAGACTCATAAAGGATGACTCACGTTAGACCGGGCCGTGTCCGGGCCGGAGCTTCCGGCGCTTCGTTTTCTATGGAAAGCATCACGTGATCACCTGTCATGTCATAGAAAAGTAAGCGCCGGAAGCTCCGGCCCGGACACGGCCCGGTCTAACGTGAGCCATCCTTAAGTCTCATAAATTTAATTTTTACTTTAAAAAAAAAGATTTTCATTAAATTATCTTTGACGCGACTTTGGTACGACCCACGCATGGCATTCAGACAGCAAAATAGCAGGTTGATAGAGTTAGACAAAGATAAGTCTGCAGCGATTTTGATTGTCCAGACTGTGCAAGTATTATTTAAAATGGAAAATTTCTATGAAATTATGACGTATAATTAACACTTGCACAAGCCAGAAGCTCAGCGTAGGGCCGAAGGGCTGGAGCATACGCACTTCGTGCAATTTCTTCATATATAATAGGTATGGATAGGCCGAAGGCCGAGCTGCACGAGTCCCGCAGCTAGGTCTTAATTTAAGCGCGCCTTCGTTATTAAGATACTAGGGGAAATTGCAGGAAGCGCGTCTGTTGGACTTCGGCCCTAGGTGGAGCGCGGCCTACGGCCCTCGCATTTAGACACTTCTAATAGACCGCGAGCCAGGCGCAAATTTCGTCAGTCATCGCCTCCCGGGCAAAAACTCGTTTAAAATGTTTGTGTTAGTTTCAAAATTTACACTAAATATATTTTTATGATCAGCAGTCAAATTCTTTTATTTGAGACGTCATTAAATAAGATAGAAGGATTTATTTTTCTTAGCATATTTTGTAAATCCTTATTCTACCAAAGTAAGAATCAAACGCATATGTTACATATATATTTTAAATCGTCTTTCAAAACTCTTCATTTTGATACCCCTCTCGATAAGTTTGCAAGATTTTTTTTTCCAAATGTCGCGCATTATTGTGTATTACGTCCGCCACATTGATTTTATTATGACGTCATATAGCCTATGTCACCCGGGATGACGTAAGGATTCTAATGATATATCATACATCTAAATCGGTTAAGGCATTTAGAAGTTATGGTGGAATAAAGAAACTCACATACATACATACAAACATGAACGCTGAAAACATTACACTCTCTTTTTTGGGCAGTCGTGTAAAAAGTCAACCACCAAGCATGTCAAAAGAGGTATTAAAACCGGCTGATATTAGTGAAAACCTCGATCAAGACGATCAAACTCATCTTAATTACGTTACTCACCGAAAACATAAAAAAATTCAATCGCCAGAGCGAAACATTTCTAATATTTCGGTAAATGAAGTCTTAAATAGCACGCTCTGGAATGCTGATACTTTAGCGTCGCCTAGCACCCTCCCAAACATTTATGTCCTGGACAACTCGGAGTTACAGCATCTTAGAGAGGAAGTCTCACAATTAAAAATAGAGTTATCTAGTGCGCATGAAGAAATTATAAGATTAAATTGCGAAGTGAAAGATTTAAAGAAAACGGTTGAAACATGTCAGAAAGGCATTAACTCGTACCATAGAGTAACTTATACTAGGGCGGTACAGTAAATTTTGTAACCCCAGTAAATTTACTGCCATCTGTCGACACACTTTAAAACTAAAAATGAAGATTTATAAAAATACGATAAAATGTATTTAAATATGGATAAATGATTTTTTTATTGGCATTAATTATTTTTATGATTTTGACTCATGTTCTTTCACTGATATGCGTAAAATTGTTAAATAACAAACGAAACCGTCAACGCCATCTATACGACAGTAGGCCAAAGCTAGTTGCGCCCTCTGAACGAGAATCAAATTTTCGTGATTTTCGAGGCACGTTTTTTCCTTAGACTGTATCCATCTATTACGGAGTTATCTATCTTTGCTCGTACAAAAAAATATTATGTGACGCTACTCCAAATAAAAATTCAAGGACAAAAAGGGGTCTGAAACAAAAATCAATTAAGAAAGCGAAAAAACAAAAACACTTATCAAGCGACCAAGTTAAATCTAGCAGTCTTCTATCATCATCTTTGCGGCAAGAATCGGAACCAAAACCAGATGCGGTACCAAAACCTGCTAGCTCAAAAGACCCAGACGAGCGAACTGAAGTAAATACTACTAACAATAGCACATCTGACGAGCAACAGAACTTGAGCGACTTGCCACCAAAAAGCCAGGTTATTATTATTAGCAGCAATAACAAAAGCAGAATTCTGCGCACCGCAAATAACATGTTCAGCAATAATAAACAAATATGTCACTATATCAAGCCAAACGGTGATACCAAGCAGTTGCTCAATGACATTGAATTGATTTAAAAACAAAGTCCTTGACAAAAGATGATTATTGCGTCATACTTATTGGTGAGGAGGATTTTAAATCATCTAAAAATTATCATAATTTAGTAATTTTTATTAGAGAAAAAATTATGGGCCTACAAAATACTAATTTCATTGTTTGCTCACCGACTTATAAGTGTCACGCTGCAAGTCAATTATATAACTGGCGAGTCGAACTTTTCAATCATCTTCTCTGCCTTGATATCTGCACACATGGCCATGCTTTTCTTATTGATTCAAATGAACGTCTCACTTACGACTTTGATATGTTTCTAAAGTCTACGGGAGAAATAAATAATCATGGCATAAAGACAATTTTCGAGCGTATTAACGAAGTAATGTATGATATTGAAAGCGAGAAATCGTATAATTACGAAAGTCTAGTTGAAGATGACAGAGACCTGAACGATTCCATGACAACAGACAGTCCGCAGAAGTTTTTTCGTGAATAACTATACAAATGTTTTACATCAGAATATTGCTGGCCTTATAAATAAGTCGGACATGCTTACAATTCAACTGAGCGAACTAGAAGCAGCGCAAATAAATATCGACATTATATGCATAATGGAACACTTCATAATGACCGGCCACGAGGAACTTTTGGCAATACCAAATTATCAATTAGCAGCGTGGTACTCGCGAAATAACAAACGTGGCGGTACTTGCATTCTGGTGAAACTAGGACATAATTACAAAGAGCTACCCGATATCGCAAAACATTCCATGCCAGGAATTTTTGAATGCTGTGCCATTGAACTGACAGACCAAAAAACTATTATTATATAGGTAGGTATGTGTGTGTACAGAACTCCTAGTTATAGCAATCTAAGTATATTCTACGAAAAGCTTGACATTATTCTTGGAAAATATGCAATAATAATAATAAAAAAATAATTATCTGTGGAGACATTAATATTGACATTATGAAGAATAATTTTTAATAAAAAAAACCGACTTCAATGGGGGATGCCGCTGAAAGTTTACTTATTGTTGATGGTGCACTCTTAGATTCCAGACAATGAAATGAAATAGACAGCATATTTTGCGTAATTATCCTAATCCATCTTTTGACTAATTTTGCCTAATTGCCTAATTATTATAATATTGCCTAATAATGTAGAAAAGGAGGTAAAACCACCCACTTTTCCAGTAGCATTTCGTTTTTGTAAGGGTCGCAGTTCTAACCTAACCTAACCTAACCTACTTTTCTGATAGCATTTCGTTTCTGTAAGGGTCACAGTTCTAACCTAATCTGGGTTAGCTTAGGTTCTAGTAGCATTTCCGGGTCCGGGTCTGGGTCCGGATCCGAGTCCGGGTCCGTGTCCGGCTGTCCGGGTCCAAGTTTGGGTCAGAGTTCGGTCCGGGTCCGGATCCGAGTTGGGGTCCATGTCCAGACCCGGGTCCGGGTCCGAGTCCGGGTCCAAGTTTGGGTCTGGGTCCATAAGGAAGAGAACAAATCACCAAACGTGAACTCTGTGTCATTGAAGAGTTCTATTCTGATCATCATCAGCAGTTACACTTAATCAAATGTCACTTTTTTAAATGTAAATTCTGGATTTGTTGATGAAAATACAAAAATCACAATATGTATGCATTTCACATTTGAGGAGTTCCCTCGGTTCCTCATGGGGTCTCATCATCAGAACTCGAGCTTGACAAAATATGCCTTAAAAAACTTAAGTTGCTTAACAAACATAAAGAAGAGGACAAATCGCCAAAAGTAAACTATGCGTCATTAAAGAGTTCCATTCTGATCATCATCAGCAGTTCCACTTCATCAAATGTCACTTTTTAAAATGGAAATGCTGGATTTGTTGTTAAAAATTCAAAAATCACTATATGTATGCCTTTCACATTTGAGGAGTTCCCTCGATTCCTCATGGATCCCATCATCAGAACTCGAGCTTGACAAAAATGTTTCTTGAAAACCTAACTTGCCTAACAAACATAACGAAGAGGACAAATCGCCAAACGTGAACTATGCGTCATTGAAGAGTTCCGTTCTGATCATCATCAGCAGTTCCACTTCATCAAATGTCACTTTTTTAAATGTAAGTGAGTAAAAAGTGCTTGATTTGTTGATGAAAATACTAAAATCACTATATGTATGCCTTTAACATTTGAGGAGTTCCCTCGATTCCTCATGGATCCCATCATCAGAACTGCTTTTTCACGAAAACAGGACCAATCTGTATGTATATACTTACAATCAAAAAAATAATTTTCAAAATCGGTCCAGAAATGACGGAGTTATGGAGTAACAAACATTAAAAAAAAAAAGAAAAAAAAACAACCGAATTGAGAACCTCCTCCTTTGAAATCTTGAAGTCGGTTAAAAAGGATTGTAAAGTTAACACAAAAAGCTCAGAACAACCACAAAATTGTCTCTGCAGATAACAAATCAAAGGCCACTTGGCAGATAATAAACTCTACCAAAGCTTACTTAAAGAACGATGACATTCTCAGACTAAAAAGTGATCAAAATATTGTAACGAATCCCAAAGATATAGCAAATACCTTAAATACTTATTATATAGAATGTATAAAAGATTTACCAAAAAATAATGTCATAAATTGTAAAGTTACTAATAGTATGCAGTCCATGTTTATGCCACCATCCACAGCACATGACATAAAACTGATAATTCAGTCTTTAAGAAACACTAAAAGTGTAGGTTTTGACAAAATTTGTACACTTGTAATTAAATGTGTAAGTGATATAATAGCCCCCAATCTAAGTCACATAATTAACCTATGTATATATTAACAAGGGTATCTACCCAGATAAGTTGAAGGTCTCCAATATTAAACCGTTACACAATAATTTTTAAGAAAAAAAAACCGACTTCAATGGGAGATGCCGCTGAAAGCATTCTTAGATTCCAGACAATGAAATGAAAAAGACAGCATCTTTTGCCTAATTATTTAGAAAAGGAGGTAAACCGACCCACTTTTCTAGTAGCATTTCGTTTTTGTAAGGGTCGCAGTTCTAACCTAACCTAACCTACTTTTCTGGTAGCATTTCGTTTCTGTAAGGGTCACAGCTCTAACCTAACCTAACCTACTTTTCTGATAGCAGTTCTGTTCTGTGAGAATCGCAGTTCAAAACACACCCACCCACCAAACCCACTTTTCTAGTAGCATTTCCGGGTCCGGGTCTGGGTCCGGATCCGAGTCCGGGTCCGTGTCCGGCTGTCCGGGTCCAGGTTTGGGTCAGAGTTCGGTCCGGATCCGGGTCCGAGTTGGGGTCCATGTTCAGACACGGGTCCGGGTCCGAGTCCGGGTCCAAGTTTGGGTTTGGGTCCATAAGGAAGAGAACAAATCGCCAAACGTGAGCTGTGTGTCATTCTGATTATCATCAGCAGTTCCACTTCATCAAATGTCACTTTTTAAAATGGAAATGCTGGATTTGTTGATAAAAATACAAAAATCGCTATATGTATGCCTTTCACATTTGAGGAGTTCCCTCGATTCCTCATGGATCCCATTATCAGAACTCGAGCTTGACAAAAATGTTTCTTGAAAACCTACCTTGCTTAACAAACATAACGAAGAGGACAAATCGCCAAACGTGAACTATGCGTCATTGAAGAGTTCCGTTCTGATCATCATCAGCAGTTCCACTTCATCAAATGTCACTTTTTAAAATGGAAGTGCTGGATTTGTTTATAAAAATACAAAAATCACTATATGTATGCCTTTCATATTTGAGGAGTTCCCTCGATTCCTCATGGATCCCATCATCAGAACTCGAGCTTGACAAAAATGTTTCTTGAAAACCTAACTTGCTTAACAAACATAACGAAGAGGACAAATCGCCAAACGTGAACTATGCGTCATTGAAGAGTTCCGTTCTGATCATCATCAGCAGTTCCACTTCATCAAATGTCACTTTTTTAAATGTAAGTGCTTGATTTGTTGATGAAAATACTAAAATCACTATATGTATGCCTTTAACATTTGTGGAGTTCCCTCGATTCCTCATGGATCCCATCATCAAAACTGCTTTTTGACAAAAACGGGACCAATCTGTATGTATATACTTACAATCAAAAAAAGAATTTTCAAAATCGGTCCAGAAATGACGGAGTTATGGAGTAACAAACATTAAAAAAAAAAAAAAAAAAAAAAAAAAAAACATACAATCGAATTGAGAACCTCCTCCTTTGAAATCTTGAAGTCGGTTAAAAAAGGTGATAAAGACAGCCCTCAGAATTACCGGCCCATAGCTCTCATACCAGTTTTTTCCAAAATCTTCGAGAAGTTTATATACCAGTCACTATATAAACTACATGGATACTTTTAACTTATTCTGTACGGAACAGAAAGGGTTCAGAAAGAATATTAATATAAACATGGCTATATATGATTTTTTAAATATAGTAATGGAAAATGTTTATTTATTTTATTTTATTTTATTTTATTTATTAGGAAAACTTACAGCTAAAGTAACACGTTAGGTAATAACATAGAAGCAGTGAGCCAGTTACAAGTTTCCACAGATAGAAACTGCGTAAAGTGCATGGCGTGCGAAATTACAACTAATAATACTTACTAACTTATAAATATACTTTACTTATCTTACTAGAGAGGGAAAATTGGTTTAAACAGTTAACAAGAAGAACAAAAGAGAGAAAAAAAGAACAGGATAGAGATACAGTGTTGAGTTAACACTTTTTCCACTGTTAACACTTAACAGTGGGAAAAGTCCTGAGTCATTAGCTTACGTATCGAACTAAAGCTATCGCTGAACAGATCGATGAGATCATGATGTTTACAAAGCTGATTGAAAGACTTACCAGCTCTTAGAAGGAAGGAGTTTTTCCTGTAATTAGTATGAACGGAGGGAATATGGAAGGTTTTTTTGGTGCGAGAGGATATGCGTGGGGGGACTGCGAAATTCAAGTTGGCTAGTAGATCAGGACAGTAAAATACCCATATGTGCTCTATTTACTGACATGACCAAAGCCTTCGATCATGTAGATCATGAAGTACTACTAAACTAAACAGATATGGTGTTACTAGCTTTTGCCCGCGACTTCGTCTGCGTGGACTTAGTAACCGCAGCTAGAGTAAGAATAGCGCCTGGAAAAATTCTCTTAGCAATCTAAATTTGTGCATATTATGCACACAAATTAGCAGGCACTTCGATAATTATCTCAATTCCATCTAGCTTTTTACTTTCTTAAGGGATGATTTTCGGGATAAAAACTATCCTATGTCCTTCTCAGGGACTCAACCTATCTCTATGTCAAATTTCATCTAAATCGGTTCAGCGGTTTAAGCGTGAAGAGGGAACACACAGACAGAAAGACAGACAGACAGACTTTCGCATTTATATTATTAGTATGGATAGGGAATGTATTAGAACTCATTCAATCATACCTCACCAAAAAGACTGCAATATACTGAAATTACTAGAAGATGTGCTAAAAGAAAAAAAGACATAGTGTACATATCGGATGCAGGAAGTATAAAACATGGTGTGCCGCAGGGAAGTGTATTTGGCCCCTTGCTTTTTTTAATATATATAAATGATCTGCCCAAAGCCATTTCCCACCCTATGATCTTGTTTGCTGACGATAGCACCTCTATTGTTCAATGCAGTAACCCGACTAATTATGAAAATGATATAAATAATGTAATAACTGACATAATATTGTGGCTTAGTAAAAATAATCTAGTAATTAATTTGACCAAAACGAATGTAATGCATTTTTATCAACGAATTGATCCAATGGATAGGAATATTAATTATAATGAAAATATCATAGACTGTAGAAGTGACTAAATTTCTAGGATTGCTCATTAATAGCCAATTTACCTGGAAATATCACATAAATGACGTATGTAAGAAATTAAGTAAGTCAGCGTTTGCTCTATTCAAGCTTTCCAAAATCCATACTAATATTATAAATGCGAAAGTCTGTCTGTCTGTCTGTCTTTCTGTCTGTGTGTTCCCTCTTCACGCTTAAACCGCTGAACCGATTTAGATGAAATTTGGCATAGAGATAGGTTGAGTCCCTGAGAAGGACATAGGATAGTTTTTATCCCGAAAATCATTGCTTAAGAAAGTAAAAAGCGGGGTGGAATTGAGATAATTAACGAAGTGCCTGCTAATTTGTGTGCATAATATGCTCAAATTTAAATTGCTATGAATTTTTTCCAGGCGCTATTCTTACTCTAGCTGCGGTTACTAAGTCCACGCAGACGAAGTCCCGGGCAAAAGCTAGTACTTTATATGATAAATGCGAAAGTCTGACTGTCTGTTGCCTCTTCACACTGAAACCGCTGAACCGATTTAGTTGAAATTTAGCATAGAGATAGTTTGAGTTCCGGGGAAAGACATAGGATAGTTTTTATCCCGAAAATTATCCCTTAAGAGGGTAAAAAGCGGGGTGGAATCATGGTGGAATTGAGATAATTAATTAGTTGTCTGCTACAAGACTTTCTCCAGGCGCTAAACTTAGTCTAGCTGCTGTTACTGATCCCACGCAGACGAAGTCGCGGGCAAAAACTAGTAATATTATAAATGCGAAAGTCTGTCTGTCTGTGTGTTACTCTTCACGCTTAAACCGCTGAACCGATTTAGTTGAAATTTGGTATAGAGATAATTTGAGTCCCGGGGAAGGACATAGGGTAGTTTTTTTGGGAATCGATAAAATGCAGATTTGATAAAAAAGTTACTAACTCCACGCAGACGAAGTCGCGGGCAAAAGCTAGTAGTGAATAATGAAGCTTTACTTGTTGCCTATCATGAACTTGTCGAGTCGGTACTACGGTATGGAGTAATTTTTTGGGGCAATGCAGCTGATAAAGACGCAGTACTAAAGGCCCAAAAGCGGTGTGTACGTTCGATGTGTAGCTTAAAAATGATGGATAGTTGTATCCCATACTTTAGATCACTGAATATCATAACCTTGCCTTGTCTATATATCTAGGAAATTGCTGTTTTTGTGAAATCGAATCCAAACCTTTTTGATATAGTTGCCGACACACGAAAGCTCCCTGTACGATCTCAATATAAACATGAATTATGCCATAAAGTGTGTAAAACAGCCATGGTGCGCAAAAGTGTATTAGGAATAGCACCTCAAATATTTAATAAAATTCCGAATACTATTAAAGAATTATATATTGCACATTTTAAGAAAACATTAAAATCACTGCTAATTCAAAAATGTTATTATAGTGTACAGCAGTTCATGAACGATAATGATTTATAGCGTATTTTAATATTGACATTATTTAATTGTATTATGCCCCGTTTAAAATGTACGTTGTTGACTTCATTATTTATTGATTTTTAATTATTTGCATGTGTAATTAAGTAATTTATATGTAAAAATTCGTACGCCTACCGGCAAAACATAGTGATCGCAACGCTTTATTTTTTAAGACCAATGTTATGTACCTATGTTAAACGAATAAATGATTCGGATTCTGATCGATCCAGACAAATGACTCAAAAATATGTGAACACGACTTTATTGTCTAAGGTGTAAGAGCGTACACATATTTTTGAAACTTTGGGAATGTATACATATATATTTATGGCCTTGACTGTACACATATATTTTTACCTTATGACGGCTAAATCACGTGAGTCCATTTCACGTTTATGTTCACCACCTTCGTTATCAATAATAGGATCATTTAGCCAATTATTGAATTGTTCGTATACTTCTTCTAGTTCAGACCTGAAACACAACCATATTTAAAACCATAAGTACTAATCGTAGTTCCTGATTTATAGTAGAGCTAAAATCTATATCTATCAGAGCTACATCAGGACAACTTTTTGCCGTGAGGTGGCTTTGGTGGAGTTAAAAAAGTTTATACCTTGTATCAATCATATATTAATCTGTTAATTATAATGATATGTTAATTATAACTTATTTATAGGCATTCCAAAATTGAAGCGTACAAACTACCTGCTAGGAGCGATCAAAGTAACACTTTTCTGTTCTAGAGGACACTATTAAAAAAAAAGTTGCACATTATTTTTTTACCTTTAATAATATTTTTAAACATCATAATTACCTTATAGGTGATGTTAAAAGCAGTATGTGTCACATGGTAGCAAAATGATTTCCATCTTGGGCGTAACACACTTGAATCCCTCACTACGCTCGAGATTCTATAATAGAATCCTTCGCTTCGTTTAGGATTCAATGTAAGCCCTCGCCGTAAATATGTCATTTTGCTCTCTTGTAACACAATCTACTATTAGTCCAAAGAGTATAATAATATATGTATAGTAACTTAAATTAGTCTCGCCTGCCGCCTAGGCAAGCGCACGAAAGCACGCAAGAAATGTGCAATTGTGCACTTGCTAACGAGCTCCCCGCACCGAAAGAGAAGTAGACAACTTATGTTTAACAACGAGTATGGCAAAGATAAATGGATTTCAAAAAAATCAAAACAGATTTCTTCGTAGGTATAGACATATAATTGGTCAAGCAAATCTTGTCAGTAGAAAAAGGCGGCAAATTTAAAAAATGTAGGCCCGAAGGGTTACCGTCCCATAGAAAATTTGAATTTCGCGCCTTTTTCTACTGACAAGATTTGCTTGGCCAACTATAAATATGGAAGCATTTTTTGTGCTCCTTATATGAATATAACCTAGTCTGGCTAATGAAAGTTTAACCTGATAAAACGCGGCAATTTCAAAAAATCTGTAGCTGTGCTCTTTGATTTTAAGGATTTCATAATTTTTATACTTTTTATAATTTCTAGAATACGAAAATTATAAAAAGTATAAAAGTTATGCAATCCTTGTAATCAAAGAGCCGCCTGCTACAGTTTTTTTTTTAGATTGCAGCGTTTTTTAGGTTTAAGGTGGTTCGATTTTCATACAAAATTCAATCTGCTTTAATTAAGGCACTACACACTATTACTACACAAATATTTGCTCATTTATCTACTTTCGAATATTCGTTTGCGCTAAATTAATAGAAAAACTTTGTTTCATACAGAAATCATACATAAATCAACGTAATTTTTTCATCAATTTTACGTATGTGTGTGTCACAAATGTCGTGTACAAATACGTTGCGTGCGGCGTTGCCACTCTATGACGTTGGCGACGTTGCCTGGCCAACCTGGCAGGATTTGCAGTGCCGTCATGTTTAGTGCATTTTTATTTGACAGTGTTGACACTGACACATAGGGTCATGTGTCAATTTGTTTGTATAAATTGAAAATGATAGCAACGTCTAAATCAAGTTACAAAAATCATCGGTGTTCTGGTCCGCGAAAATCCAGAAAAATTCAGACTCAATTGAAGCGGAATTCATGATGGTGAAGTTTCGTAAGGTAGGTACAGTTTCATTCCTTCATTGTACATTGTAATTTTCTCGTGCCGATCTTTTTAGAAAATAATTCTCACTTCTTCCGTAATGGTAGATATAAGCAGTGAACAATACCTATATAATGTAATTATTACTGTTTTGGTTGCCGAATAGTCAATGTGTCACTAACTCTAGGTTTTTTTTAGGTATTGTGCAAAATGAAGAGGCATTCTTGGAAATAAAATGTTTTCCTTCATTAGCCAGAAAAAATCAGGACATCCTCACTGCAATAAAGTAAAATAAAACATTTCCTGGGGATGACAATTATGGAATTTTGTCTATGAATGAAAAACACAATTATTACTAGGTAAGTAAATGATAACTTTATTAGAATCCGTATTGTTGCATCATCTTTCTTCCTATAACATTAGAGATTTTGTGCTATCATGATATTATTTTTCTTTCAGGTACAGGGACAACTACGGATAACAAATATAAAAAAATGTTATTTCATTTGTTGTGTGAATCCATCTACACCAACAAGACATCCACTGCTGGACATAGGCCTCCCCAGGGATCTCCACAACGACTGGTCTTGCAAGACCGGCCAAAATATCGAGAAATAAATAATATAAATAAACATGATAAATATCCCGTTTTCTATAATAGTTATAATTAGAAGGCCATGCAATGTTGTTACTCACTGTACCTACTTGAATCCAAAAAAAATATATAAAAAAAGTTTTAATTTTATTTTACAATTACTACTTTATTATTAGTACATTACGATACAAGTGCGAAAAGTAGGAAATTGGCAACGAGTGGCGATAAATTGAAACACGACCGAAGGAAGTGTTTTAATCGACACGAGTTGCGAATTACCTTTTCGCACGTGTATTGTACAACGTTTTACAGTACATAATTATGGCCCTTTACATTTTCGACGTATCCACGTATTGTACTAATTACCGCACTAGGGCGGTAACGTATATGTAGCACCATATGTACTAAAAAGTATTTTACAGTACATATGGTGCAACTTTCTCGCCCTAGTGCGTAAAGAGCACTTTTCATGCATATGTCGAAAGTTTAAAGGGCCATATGTACTGTAAAACGTTGTACGATACACGTGCGAATAGGTAATTCGCAACTCGTGTCGATTTAAAACACTCTCTGCGGTCGTGTTTTAATCTGTCGCCACTAGTTTCGAATTTTATCTTTTCCGCACTTGTATCGTAAATAACTATTTCAAACTGCAAGGGTACGATGATAGATCTCAATTCAATATAATTTTGCAACATTTGGCATTATTAGGTTATAAATTGTATGGAGATGAAATCTATCATCGTACCCTTCCAGTTTGAAAAATACTATAGAGGCTGGGCAGTAAGGGATTGCTTTACTTGTAGAACTATATTTAGCGCTTTAAAAAAAAACTGATACCTGACACTTACAAACCTGGACTTCCTTGGGCTAGTGCTACTAAGAATCGTCAGTATTCTCCATCCTTTCTGAGTTGGAAGAACCCAAAAAGGTGAGATTTGTGAAAGTCAGGTTTTCAATATATGTGGCGTTTTCAACCAAACGGGTACCTACTTATTGTTGTCATATTTCCATAAAGCTTCAAAATGAAATCAACCTAATCGACAACCGACAATGTGGTACCTTTTAGTTCAAAACGTCACATATTTTTATAAAACGTTATAAACTAATTTATTAATAATACTGAATATCTGGGAGAAAAAGAAAACATAAGTAAAATAAAAACTCAAAAATGCTCGTTTTCCCAGAGATAAGACCTAGCTAGATCGAACCCCTTACAGCAAATTTCATCGAAATCGTTAGAGCCGTTTCCGATATCACTGAAATATATTTCGGTTATATCGGAATCGGACAAGAATTCGAAGAATAAAAGGTATACGAAACATAAGATAACACAAAAAGGACAAAAAAAGTACCCCTGACGTACCAGTCTCGAACCCGAATCCTCTTGCACGTATTTCCACGAACATACCGCAACGCCATTGCAGCATACTTACACTGCATGAAATTGTCTACTACAAGCATCACGGAAACACTGTTTACATGTGTGAGTAATAGTAGGAAATAGCATGACAGAAACACTCTGTCGACTTTAAAAGTGTTTTTTGCACTAATGAAGTATTCAATGTTTATTATAATAGTTCAATATTTATGTAAAGAGTGCGCTAAACATACTTTTAAGTATACAGATACCAACACTATTCCACAAAAAAATAAAACCTGAAAATTTGCGAAAGTGACGACATCTAGCGGGGTTTAAGCTTTGGGTAACCTAGTCGAACCACCTTAACTTTCATTAGCCAGACTCTATCTTTGGTAAAATATTCATTGCCTTGTATGAACTCAAGTATGCCTTCCTACAACTATTTAGTTTAGTAGGTCATTTAGCACGATCACACTACGTTGACTAGACTTCTCTTTGATTGTGGTTCACTCGCGGTACCTAGATAGTACTGTAATATATATGATGTTTCAATATTTGACGACCGGTCTGGCCTAGTGGGTGTGACCCTGCCTGTGAAGCCGAAGGTCCTGGGTTCGAATCCCGGTAAGGGCATTTATTTGTGCGATGAGCACAGATATTTGTTCCAGAGTCATGGGTGTTTTCTATTTATTAAAGTAATTATATATTATATATATCGTTGTCTGAGTACCCATAACACAAGCCTCCTTAGGCTTACCGTGGGACTTAGTCAATCTGTGTAAGAATGTCCTATAATATAAAATATATATATATCTACATATATATATATACATATGTATATATACATATGTATATATATATATGTAGATACATATATATGTATATATACATATGTATATATATATATGTAGATATATATATATTTTATATTATAGGACATTCTTACACAGATTGACTAAGTCCCACGGTAAGCCTAAGGAGGCTTGTGTTATGGGTACTCAGACAACGATATATATAATATATAATTACTTTAATAAATAGAAAACACCCATGACTCTGGAACAAATATCTGTGCTCATCGCACAAATAAATGCCCTTACCGGGATTCGAACCCAGGACCTTCGGCTTCACAGGCAGGGTCACACCCACTAGGCCAGACCGGTCGTCAAATATTGAAACATCATATATATTACAGTACTATCTAGGTACCGCGAGTGAACCACAATCAAAGAGAAGTCTAGTCAACGTAGTGTGATCGTGCTAAATGACCTACTAAACTAAATAGTTGTAGGAAGGCATACTTGAGTTCATACAAGGCAATGAATATTTTACCAAAGATAGAGTCTGGCTAATGAAAGTTAAGGTGGTTCGACTAGGTTACCCAAAGCTTAAACCCCGCTAGATGTCGTCACTTTCGCAAATTTTCAGGTTTTATTTTTTTGTGGAATAGTGTTGGTATCTGTATACTTAAAAGTATGTTTAGCGCACTCTTTACATAAATATTGAACTATTATAATAAACATTGAATACTTCATTAGTGCAAAAAACACTTTTAAAGTCGACAGAGTGTTTCTGTCATGCTATTTCCTACTATTACTCACACATGTAAACAGTGTTTCCGTGATGCTTGTAGTAGACAATTTCATGCAGTGTAAGTATGCTGCAATGGCGTTGCGGTATGTTCGTGGAAATACGTGCAAGAGGATTCGGGTTCGAGACTGGTACGTCAGGGGTACTTTTTTTGTCCTTTTTGTGTTATCTTATGTTTCGTATACCTTTTATTCTTCGAATTCTTGTCCGATTCCGATATAACCGAAATATATTTCAGTGATATCGGAAACGGCTCTAACGATTTCGATGAAATTTGCTGTAAGGGGTTCGATCTAGCTAGGTCTTATCTCTGGGAAAACGAGCATTTTTGAGTTTTTATTTTACTTATGTTTTCTTTTTCTCCCAGATATTCAGTATTATTAATAAATTAGTTTATAACGTTTTATAAAAATATGTGACGTTTTGAACTAAAAGGTACCACATTGTCGGTTGTCGATTAGGTTGATTTCATTTTGAAGCTTTATGGAAATATGACAACAATAAGTAGGTACCCGTTTGGTTGAAAACGCCACATATATTGAAAACCTGACTTTCACAAATCTCACCTTTTTGGGTTCTTCCAACTCAGAAAGGATGGAGAATACTGACGATTCTTAGTAGCACTAGCCCAAGGAAGTCCAGGTTTGTAAGTGTCAGGTATCAGTTTTTTTTTAAAGCGCTAAATATAGTTCTACAAGTAAAGCAATCCCTTACTGCCCAGCCTCTATAGTATTTTTCAAACTGGAAGGGTACGATGATAGATTTCATCTCCATACAATTTATAACCTAATAATGCCAAATGTTGCAAAATTATATTGAATTGAGATCTATCATCGTACCCTTGCAGTTTGAAATAGTTATTTACGATACAAGTGCGGAAAAGATAAAATTCGAAACTAGTGGCGACAGATTAAAACACGACCGCAGAGAGTGTTTTAAATCGACACGAGTTGCGAATTACCTATTCGCACGTGTATCGTACAACGTTTTACAGTACATATGGCCCTTTAAACTTTCGACATATGCATGAAAAGTGCTCTTTACGCACTAGGGCGAGAAAGTTGCACCATATGTACTGTAAAATACTTTTTAGTACATATGGTGCTACATATACGTTACCGCCCTAGTGCGGTAATTAGTACAATACGTGGATACGTCGAAAATGTAAAGGGCCATAATTATGTACTGTAAAACGTTGTACAATACACGTGCGAAAAGGTAATTCGCAACTCGTGTCGATTAAAACACTTCCTTCGGTCGTGTTTCAATTTATCGCCACTCGTTGCCAATTTCCTACTTTTCGCACTTGTATCGTAATGTACTAATAATAAAGTAGTAATTGTAAAATAAAATTAAAACTTTTTTTATATATTTTTTTTGGATTCAAGTAGGTACAGTGAGTAACAACATTGCATGGCCTTCTAATTATAACTATTATAGAAAACGGGATATTTATCATGTTTATTTATATTATTTATTTCTCGATATTTTGGCCGGTCTTGCAAGACCAGTCGTTGTGGAGATCCCTGGGGAGGCCTATGTCCAGCAGTGGATGTCTTGTTGGTGTAGATGGATTCACACAACAAATGAAATAACATTTTTTTATATTTGTTATCCGTAGTTGTCCCTGTACCTGAAAGAAAAATAATATCATGATAGCACAAAATCTCTAATGTTATAGGAAGAAAGATGATGCAACAATACGGATTCTAATAAAGTTATCATTTACTTACCTAGTAATAATTGTGTTTTTCATTCATAGACAAAATTCCATAATTGTCATCCCCAGGAAATGTTTTATTTTACTTTATTGCAGTGAGGATGTCCTGATTTTTTCTGGCTAATGAAGGAAAACATTTTATTTCCAAGAATGCCTCTTCATTTTGCACAATACCTAAAAAAAACCTAGAGTTAGTGACACATTGACTATTCGGCAACCAAAACAGTAATAATTACATTATATAGGTATTGTTCACTGCTTATATCTACCATTACGGAAGAAGTGAGAATTATTTTCTAAAAAGATCGGCACGAGAAAATTACAATGTACAATGAAGGAATGAAACTGTACCTACCTTACGAAACTTCACCATCATGAATTCCGCTTCAATTGAGTCTGAATTTTTCTGGATTTTCGCGGACCAGAACACCGATGATTTTTGTAACTTGATTTAGACGTTGCTATCATTTTCAATTTATACAAACAAATTGACACATGACCCTATGTGTCAGTGTCAACACTGTCAAATAAAAATGCACTAAACATGACGGCACTGCAAATCCTGCCAGGTTGGCCAGGCAACGTCGCCAACGTCATAGAGTGGCAACGCCGCACGCAACGTATTTGTACACGACATTTGTGACACACACATACGTAAAATTGATGAAAAAATTACGTTGATTTATGTATGATTTCTGTATGAAACAAAGTTTTTCTATTAATTTAGCGCAAACGAATATTCGAAAGTAGATAAATGAGCAAATATTTGTGTAGTAATAGTGTGTAGTGCCTTAATTAAAGCAGATTGAATTTTGTATGAAAATCGAACCACCTTAAACCTAAAAAACGCTGCAATCTAAAAAAAAAACTGTAGCAGGCGGCTCTTTGATTACAAGGATTGCATAACTTTTATACTTTTTATAATTTTCGTATTCTAGAAATTATAAAAAGTATAAAAATTATGAAATCCTTAAAATCAAAGAGCACAGCTACAGATTTTTTGAAATTGCCGCGTTTTATCAGGTTAAACTTTCATTAGCCAGACTAGGTTATATTCATATAAGGAGCACAAAAAATGCTTCCATATTTATAGTTGGCCAAGCAAATCTTGTCAGTAGAAAAAGGCGCGAAATTCAAATTTTCTATGGGACGGTAACCCTTCGGGCCTACATTTTTTAAATTTGCCGCCTTTTTCTACTGACAAGATTTGCTTGACCAATTATATGTCTATACCTACGAAGAAATCTGTTTTGATTTTTTTGAAATCCATTTATCTTTGCCATACTCGTTGTTAAACATAAGTTGTCTACTTCTCTTTCGGTGCGGGGAGCTCGTTAGCAAGTGCACAATTGCACATTTCTTGCGTGCTTTCGTGCGCTTGCCTAGGCGGCAGGCGAGACTAATTTAAGTTACTATACATATATTATTATACTCTTTGGACTAATAGTAGATTGTGTTACAAGAGAGCAAAATGACATATTTACGGCGAGGGCTTACATTGAATCCTAAACGAAGCGAAGGATTCTATTATAGAATCTCGAGCGTAGTGAGGGATTCAAGTGTGTTACGCCCAAGATGGAAATCATTTTGCTACCATGTGACACATACTGCTTTTAACATCACCTATAAGGTAATTATGATGTTTAAAAATATTATTAAAGGTAAAAAAATAATGTGCAACCCTGCAATGTGTGACCCTGCCTGTGAAGCCGAAGGTCCTGGGTTCGAATCCCGGTAAGGGCATTTATTTGTGCGATGAGCACAGATATTTGTTCCAGAGTCATGGGTGTTTTCTATTTATTAAAGTAATTATATATTATATATATCGTTGTCTGAGTACCCATAACACAAGCCTCCTTAGGCTTACCGTGGGACTTAGTCAATCTGTGTAAGAATGTCCTATAATATAAAATATATATATATCTACATATATATATATACATATGTATATATATATATATATATATATATATATATATATATATATATAGGTACGGCAAATAATGAGCCGTTTTCTGTGAGTTTAATATTGCGCCTTTAGAGATATGTATTTTATTGGTTTGGGGGTAGATACTAACGTGTACTCCGTGCTGAAACTGTATTTAGAGCTATTTCCGGCCTCCTTCCACCCCAACGCGCAGTGTCGTGGCGAGGGATTACCATTGTTCGTTTCCTTTTCCGTTAATACGAAGCCCACCGAACCTCCACGTTTGACTCTAAAAAAAAAGTCATTAAAATAAAGCTGTGTACAGTCTGGCAAAAAAGAAAAGAAATTAAAAAGTGCCAACACTGTGGTGTCGTACCTTTCAAATCAATCTAAGAAAAACGGGACGACATTACAGTGTTGCTACTGTTTAATTTATACTCTTTTTTGCCAGACTGTACATTACCTACTATTCTGAACTAGCTGTAATCCAATCCTTTATAAGGCAGAGGGAATATAATTTCCGCTATGATTTTTACTTAATTGCAGTGATAGGTGATAGCTATTGAATAATATCTGACACCCTTATGCCCGCTAAATCACAGAATAAGTAATAGCACTAAGCGTTTGGGCTTTTTCGGCTCCGTTCTGCTCTGCATTACTCCGAGCAATAGTACTTAGTGTTGCCAACTCGGAATTTGAAAAAATGCTTGTCATGTCTAAATTATGCCAGAATTATGTTAAATAATTTTGGAATGTGCTAAAAAAATGCTAAACAATATATTGGTAAGTAACTAAATACCAGCCAAGTGCGAGTCGGACTCGCGCACCGAGGGTTCCGTACTTTTTAGTATTTGTTGTTATAGCGGCAACAGAAATACATCATCTGTGAAAATTTCAACTCTGTAGCTATCACGGTTAATGAGATACAGCCTGGTGACAGACAGACAGACTGACGGACAGCGGAGTCTTAGTAATAGGGTCCCGTTTTTACCCTTTGGGTACGGAACCCTAAAAATGAGGATCTTCCACATAAATCAAACGATACTGTTTCTGAAAATTTTACACAGTCAAACTAAGCTAACATTGCACCGACTTGGTTAGCTAATGCCAAATTTCTTTAGCCCCCTCCACACTCGTGCACGAATCGCGACTTCGTGCCGCGTTTCGCGCACGAGTGTGGAGTGAGCCTTTGAAATGTGACGATTGTAGTGACTCTCCACCATGGAGACTATATAAAGGAGCCAAATCTCTATTTATTATATTTTTTTTATACCACGTCGGTGGCAATCAAGCATACGGCCCGCCTGATGGTAAGCAGTTACCGTAGCCTATGGACACCTGCAACACCGGATATATTACACGCGCGTTGCTGACCCTTTAAAAACCTGTACATTTCCTCTTAAACCGCACAGTACGCGACCATTTAGGTGCTAGGGTGTGAGGATGAACACCCTGCCGATGGCGAGCGGTGCGGTGATAAAAAGCGGCCGTTGGCATCATGTCAAACAATTCTTCAGAGCACAGCCCATTGTACAAGCTGTAGAAGTTAGAACACACACAAGGAGGCGAAGTCTCTCCTTAGACTTAAAGGTTCAATACCGCTTGTGAGTTTGGGATCGTCGACGATTCGTACAGCGCGCCTTTGGACTGAGTCGAAGGGTCCAAGCTGGCATCCAGGTGCTCCTGCCCAAAGGTGACAGTAGTACACCATATGGGGCCTGACTTGCGATTTATATAGCAGCAGTCTTTTCCCCGGAGTAAAGTATCGCCGTGCTTTATTGAGCACACCGAGTTTTTTGGATGCCAGATCAGCCTTCCCTTCCAGGTGGCTACGGAATTGGACGTCAATGGAAATGTCGACACCGAGGATCCCAATACTCCCTGACATGGTAAGGGCTGTGCCTTCGAACTGTGGGACCACAGTAAATGGGGTTTTCTTAGCGGTAAACGCGCAAACTTGTGTCTTGGTGGGGTTGAATCGCACTAAATTGTCCCGGCCCCACACCGAAACTCTGGATAGAGTGCCCTCAATATCCGACACAAGCTTTTCACGACTCTCCAGCACCACGGAACGAGGGATGTTGGCACGGCCTGCGTAATAGGCATCCCCAGTACTGTCCTCTGCATAGCAATGAATGTCGTCGATAGACAACATGTCATTGATGTGCAGCAAAAACAGCGTTGGGGATAGCACAGAGCCTTGCGGAACGCCAGCGTTAATGTCCATGCTATTGGAGCAGCTTCCGTCTACTACGGCTCGTATGCGTCTGCCAGACAAAAAGCTAGCGATCCATTTGCATAGTATGCTCTATGTATGAAAAGTGTCCATCAAAAAACAGTAATGAGGGCTAACGCGTGTGAATTCGCCGCTAGGGGCGCTAGTGTAGATGGTGGTCTTTTCCATAGTTCGAAATGTCAAATGTCACTTGTCACTTCAATGACTGACAGCTGTTCTTTAGTCTTTTGGACCACCATCAACAGAGGCGCCAACTGGTGAGCAAAAAAACGATAGCCCTCATTAGGCGGCGCCACTATATACCGAAATACTACCAAAAACAACCTACGTAATTTGGTCGGGTTATTTGTTGCCTTATATGGTTCATGTTATACTCATGTCCCAGAGCCTAACTAGCGCCACCGGAGAGATTAGGAACTATTATTTAAAGCTGAAAGCGGTCACTTTTGCAACAATTCTGCCATAAGAGATTGGCATCCTTTCTATACCATCCATACTCTCCACACTGTAGCTGTCGATGCATTACGATACCATAGATAACACAAAACAGATTAGTGAGTGTCTAGACGAGCCAATTTTACGCTTAATCTGATTAGATTGACAATTTAATTGGTAACGCGTATGAAAAAAAGAAACGCAAAGACATTGTCTTGCTGGTTTCACTGTGTAACTGTGTATTATAATTTAATTTCTTATCAAAGTGACAATTGTATTTTCTCGTCGAAAACTACAACAATAACACAATGACAATATTTCGCCGTTTTAAGCAAATTTCTGACTGTGTCACTATTAAGGTCCACGTACACAAAAATACAAAAGCCAGGTGGTTAAGGTCTGTAAGTCTGCACCGACGTACCGACCTTACAACAAATGTCATTTGATTTTAAATAACTGTTGGCAATCACCTGGCACCACCTGGCACTAAGGTCGCGGTGCGGTGCGGTAGTCTGTTACGGTTTATAATAGGGGATATTACTGCAATATTCTGCCACCAGAGTGCAGCCTTTATAGTAAACCATAGAGTAACTTATACATACTGGAAACCTTACATACCTAAACTTATACATACCGGGAAACACGAATCCTAAATTTCGCTATCAGCCTCTTTATCGTTCAAATTTGCAAGAGTGACAGAGATGTGAGATCACGAAATTTCGATTTTTTTGTTTCGCGATAGACCCTCATATTGTGGTAGTAGTACTACGCAGAGTTTCGCGTAATATTCCCTATTTCTCGTATGTATAAAATTTCCTTTAGCCTCCATCCACACTCGTGTGTGGAGCGCGCTTTTGACGGTTGTGCCATGGATTATCTATCATTGCCAAGTAGGTTTCAAACTTGGCTTAGGGACATAATTGACTTCATACACTAAATTGTGCTAAAAATTATGCCAGATGCCAAATGGAAAATTTTGATGCCAAAGGGTGTGAAATTATGCCAGATCTGGCACCATTCATGCCAAGTTGGCAGCACTGTGGTACTACCGTACAGAAAGGTCACTTCCTACAAACCTGAAGTTTGACAGCGATTAAGGGACGAATCATGCTGTCTCTTTCTTATGTATGGTAACCTACACTCCCTACCCTTTCGGCTATTTAGGGTTGTCAAAATTCAGGTCATTATCTTATCGGTGGTCGTACACGCAAAGGGATGTCAAGTTGCACAACCCTAATAATGAGGGCTAACGCGTATGAATTCGCCGGTAGGGGCGCTAGTGTGGATGGTGGGTGGTCTTCTCAAAGTACGAAATGCCAAATGTCACTTGTCACTTCAATGACTGACAGCTGTTCTTTAGTCTTTTGCATGGAGACCATCCATAGTCTTTTGGACCACCATCAACAGAGGCGCCAACTGGTGAGCAAAAAAACGATAGCCCTCATTGCTCGGAGCAATGCTGAGCCGAACGGAGCCGAGTTTGCCCGAAAGGAGGAGTGTCCCCCACTGGCTAAACTAGATTTGTATGTATTCTGTGTATTTTTTGTTCGAGAAATTATCTTCTTTAGCTCGCTCCACACTCGTGCGCGAATCGCGGTGCGAAGCCGCGGATGCGAGTGTGAGTGTGGAAAGGGCGTCACAGATCTGCGAAATCGACTCCACACTCGCGTTCGCGGCTTCGCGCCGCAATTCGCGCACGAGTGTGGAGGGCGCTTTTTTAACGTACGCCTCCTTTCATCTTTTTTTGTGATTGCCAAGTTGGCAACACTACACTTGCATCGAGCACGCGCGCAAGAATTACGTCATTAAAATTAGCCAATAGGCAGCATATTTAGACTAGACAGTTGGTTTTTCGGTTTGCAAATTTTGCATTCAAAACCACAAAGATTTTGTCTCGGTAATACCTAGTTTACTCTTTATAATAATAAAATATACTCAGTGTTAATGAAACTATATGATGCTACCTGCACGTATGTTATTAAAGTTTAGTGATCGGTCTGACTTTATTTGTGGTTACCGACAGTTAGATTTTAAGATTACAAGACAGAACAACATTGAAGATGTAAATACTGCACAGTGTACATGTAAGTAGTTTGACTGTTAATATTTAGTTAAGTGGTTCTGTTAGGTACGTTATAAATTGGTACGTCCCACGGCCAGTCATCGGTTTGGGCTATAGTCTCAAGCTAGCTAACCTTGGAGTATAAGTATGATATAGGTACTCATGAGGGACATGGTACGTGATTATGCTATGGAAGGTACCTTATATCGTTGTCGTTGAGCTCGGCGCCGGAGATGCTGATGCCGACTGCGTAGCTGGAACTGTCGCTGGACCAGTCGCCGGTGCTTGAGGTGCATGAGGGCTGCGCTTCCTGCAGCGCCTCCCTCAGCCGCCCCGCGAAGCTCTGCCGACGCTCCTCAGTGGACAACTCTTTAGAATACTGAAATGAGTTGGGACGAGCACTTTCACCCCTTCCTTCGTCTTCGCTACCATCTGAAATTAAAACGTAACTTGAATCCCAGCTCTCCAACATGTACTTACTTATAGTATTTATTATTGAACGGCTCTCGGTCACCTCATACACGAAAATTGCAAGCATACTTATTTTAGAGACTATTGAATAGGGCAAGACTGAATCAAGACTTTGTTGGAATGGTATAGGCCAAATACTAGTGGCTTAAGCCTCGCGAGGATAGATTTAAGCTGAAATGAATAAATCCGCCTATTTGAAAAGTTGAAAAGTTTCTAAAATTTGCTACAACAAAAAAATATATTTAATCATCGCACCTGCTCACAACATTTAATGTGAATCGTTCGAGAATTGCGACCTGTGGACTTGTGGAGAAGAACATCCGGATTATTCCGGATTATAGTTGTGCCGTTCCCGGTAACATTACCCATTTAGTATGGGGAATGTTACCGAGCGAGAAATTTCCCCATACAAAATGGGGAATGTTACCGGGAACGGCACAACTCTATTCCGGATATACGAAAGCATTTTTACCCAACCTGAAACTAACGCTCGGTCATAAAACTGAGACGACTTCAACTAAGGCAAGGCCATACGCGTCAGAATGGTGTATGCACCACCAAGTTCCCGTCTTAACCTTTTGAACGCCAATGACGGATATATCGGCACCGCAGGTCCAACGCCAAAGACGGATTAAACCGCCACATACACCAGAGCAACATAGACCTATGTGCATGTGCTTAAAGTTCAGTTTCAGTTTTGACACTTCAGTGACGTGGCATCTGAGTGACAGTTTTTGCCGCCTTTTTCTACGGACAAGATTTGCTTGACCAACTATAAGTTATCTACTGACTTTTGAAAACGGTAGCGCAGTGAAAAAGACATTACATTTTCCGTAGTCGAAGCTATCATTGGCACTGTGATATTCCTCGTCGCTGGAGTCGCAGCTGGAGTAGAGGCTGTCGTCCTGGTCGCGGTCCTGCGCGGGCGCGCGCGTCACAGGCAGGCACTCGCCCGACGAGCCCAGCACGATGAACCGCCCTCGCCGGTTGTTCAGCGTCGCACCGTCGGGTGACAGCCAACACTTCCGCTTTAATATTTCGACGCCTAACGACAAAATATGTAAATATAATAAAAAAAAACAAATACATCAATATTATTGGACATTATTTCACATATTGATTAAGCCCGACAGTAAGCTCAAGAAGGCTTGTGTTGTGGGTACTCAGACAACGATATAATAATATATATAGGTATATATAAATACTTAAATACATAGAATACACCCAAGACTCAGCAACAAAATATCCGTGCTCATCACACAAATATAGGTAAATGCCTTTACCGGGATTTGAACCTAGAACCATCGGCTTCATAGGCAGGGTACTATACCCACTAGACCAGAACGGTCGTCAAGTGTACCTACTGATTAAAGTGGCATCAAGACAGGGACTCTGGGTAAAAACAGACAGCATATTTATGACTTATAGTGGAACGTTTTCGGCGTCAATAGTATTAGGATTTGAATGGGGTTGGCAACTGTCAAAGGTTTGCATAGATGGCGCCATCATAGCCCCTGGCGCCATCTGTAGAATACTTCGACCGGCCCATTGAAAATGCTAGTGCTAGTGCTCACTTGGATCGTTCAGGTTGAGCGTGTTGGCGCAGTCGCGGCGGTCGCGCGGCTGCGGGGAGGGGCTTCGGCTGTTGTAGCTGTTGAGCGTGCTGCACGATGACGCCTGTTTAATCACCACGCTTGCTTCTACCTCGGGTGGTGTGTGACTGAATGATTCCCCTAAACACAATAAAGTAGATTTTTTTATGGTTGCTGGGCTGCATTTATTGCGTATTGTCGTTGTACTTGCATTATTCGGATCGGATGAAATCTATGGAAAACGGTTGATATATTGTGACGTTTTTAATAAAAAGGAACCACATTATCGGTTGTCGATTAAGGTTGATTTCAAATTAGAGCTATATGGAAATAGCGCCTTATTGACAAACAACAATAAAAGTACCCTTTTGGTTGAAAATTGCACATATAAATAATACCTTCAGCTATACTATAACAACTATATTTTAAGAAAGTGTCAATAAATAGGAACAAAATAATAAGTAACCTATTGGCGACAGCCTCCTCTCATGCCTCTGAGTGTCGCGAGATTGCATGGGAGATTGCTGGAAGGCGAGGAGACACTTGT
This sequence comes from Cydia strobilella, assembly GCF_947568885.1. Taxonomy (NCBI): domain Eukaryota; kingdom Metazoa; phylum Arthropoda; class Insecta; order Lepidoptera; family Tortricidae; genus Cydia; species Cydia strobilella. The sequence continues at coordinate 43,789,431 of NC_086068.1, read as the reverse complement.
TTAGTTCACGCAACACGTTGTCTTCTTCCCACTGGCTAAGTGGCAACGCGCTGTAGTCCTCAGCGTCCATCAAACACACCGTGACCTGTAACACGCGTGTACATTGTATATTAAGGGAGTAAACAAGAACTCACGGACGAGTGTGAATTGAACCCGAAGCCCAAGGCGAGGGCTTAATTAACACGAGTTCATTATTCCTGTATCGCCAGTGGCACACACAATGGTTTTCATCACAATCATATCATCACACTTGTGAAGAAAAAACCGGCCAAGTGCGAGACGGACTCGCGCACTAAGAGTTCCGTACCATTACGCAAAAACGACAAAAAAACATGTTTGTTGTATGGGAGCCGCACTTAAATATTTATTTTATTCTGTTTTTAGTATTTGTTGTTATAGCGGCAACAGAAATACATCATCTGTGAAAATTTTAAATGTCTAGCTATCACGACTCATGAGATACAGCCTGGTGACAGACGGACAGACAGACAGACAGCGAAGTCTTAGTAATAGGGTCCCGTTTTTACCCTTTGGGTACGGAACCCTAAAAAAGGGGGAAAAATATAACTGTCTAATTTCGGACGTACATTACAGCCCTAGGTTAATATTTAGGATTTACGGACCTCTTTTACAAGCAAGTGTGATGAAAACATATTGTTCAATTGTAAAACGTTACAAATATTATTTTCTGGTCCGCCATTTTGTTAGAAGGTATATGTACTATAATTGCGGTAGATGATGCTAAACGGCAGCACAACATTTAGGGTTATTCCCACTAGTTACCACCGAGTTGTTACCAGTGGTAACTACTGGAAAAATAAATCCCCGTAATTACCACCAACTACCGAGTTGGGGGTAACTATGGTATTTTTTTCCCAGTAGTTACCATCAAAATATTGTTACAGTTCAATACTAATAAAAACAGTATAAATACAGGCTGTTATTTTATAGTCACCTGCAATAAGTTACGAGTGAATATGTACATAGGTCATACTGAACAACTTTTACTATGGACACCAATACCGAAATCACGAAAATAAAAATTGACTCCCATACGAATATCAATATCAGATCAGCCAAAATGTATGACACAGCTAATTTTTTTTTAAATAAATTTTGCTTCGATAATTATTATAAATTGATTAGTGTTTCATTTCAGTAAACTGCCTTGAAAATTATCCAAAATACTAAAACATGAACTGTTTAATTAATAAAATCAGTTGAAAAATAATCAAAATGGATAATTAAATTTATCCTTACATATATTTTAGTTTTTGCACTTGAACCGGTTAAACTGTTTTTGGTATTTTTGATCACTTTTGAGACAGTTTACTGAAACGTTACACTAATCTACTTATAAGTATTAATAAACACTATATTTACCGGTTTAGGTTCTTCTAATAATTGTACACTTGATTTGTTTTTCTTATCGGGTATTCTGCTAACCATTCTGACGTTTTCTATTTTTAACACCTCATTGTCTTCCAAAGCCTCTACTGATAACATGACAGGTAACAGTTCGGGCATCATGAACATACACAGGGATTCCTGAAATTAAGAAACAAGAGTCAGACGAACTGTGGAAAACGACTAAATTAGTGAAAGGCAAAGAACCAGCAACAGAGTCTTGCAACAGTCGGAATTAAGTCGGAACCGACTGACATTTTATGACTCGACAATTTCTTCGTCGCCCAAGCGATTTTGCGTGTTGCACTTTTAGTAGCATTAGACACATTACTGATAAAAGATCAATGGTACAGGTATTTGATTTGTAACCTGTGAATCGCCGTCGATGAGTGCGTCACCGCCTACGCGGCTGGAGGCGAAGCAGATGCGGACCGCGTCTTCGGCTTCACAACGCTCGGGTCGCCCTTCGTGCCGTACCTGCCCAATACATACACGCGCGTTGATAACGATACGCCTGAAATGTTCTCTTATGAGTGTAGTTACGTGTAAAACGGTCATTAATAATGGTCATTTTCTTACAGTAGAAAACACCTTTAGAAAGTTAAGCTAATTTTTCCAGAGATCAATAAGCCATGCGCAGGAGGATTTAGATAGGTACTATGTATTATGACGAATCTGCAGTTAACACAGTGGGAGCGTTCACTCCAACCAGTATTCGATAGGTACTATATACGAGTACATACTATGTATTATGACGAACCTGCAGTTTACACAGTGGGAGCGTGCACTCCAACCAGTATTCGATAGGTACTGTATACGAGTATCTACTATGTATTATGACGAACCTGCAGTTTACACAGTGGGAGCGTGCACTCCAACCAGTATTCGATAGGTACTGTATACGAGTATCTACTATGTATTATGACGAACCTGCAGTTTACACAGTGGGAGCGTGCACTCCAACCAGTATTCGATAGGTACTATATACGAGTATCTACTATGTATTATGACGAACCTGCAGTTAACACAGTGGGAGCGTTCACTCCAACCAGTATTCGATAGGTACTATATACGAGTACATACTATGTATTATGACGAACCTGCAGTTTACACAGTGGGAGCGTGCACTCCAACCAGTATTCGATAGGTACTGTATACGAGTATCTACTATGTATTATGACGAACCTGCAGTTTACACAGTGGGAGCGTGCACTCCAACCAGTATTCGATAGGTACTGTATACGAGTATCTACTATGTATTATGACGAACCTGCAGTTTACACAGTGGGAGCGTGCACTCCAACCAGTATTCGATAGGTACTATATACGAGTATCTACTATGTATTATGACGAACCTGCAGTTTACACACTGGGAGCGTGCACTCCAACCATCAGTATTCGATAGGTACTGTATACGAGTATCTACTATGTATTATGACGAACCTGCAGTTTACACAGTGGGAGCGTGCACTCCAACCAGTATTCGATAGGTACTATATACGAGTACATACTATATATTATGACGAACCTGCAGTTTACACAGTGGGAGCGTGCACTCCAACCAGTATTCGATAAGTACTATATACGAGTATCTACTATGTATTATGACGAACCTGCAGTTTACACAGTGGGAGCGTGCACTCCAACCAGTATTCGATAGGTACTGTATACGAGTATCTACTATGTATTATGACGAACCTGCAGTTTACACAGTGGGAGCGTGCACTCCAACCAGTATTCGATAGGTACTGTATACGAGTATCTACTATGTATTATGACGAACCTGCAGTTTACACACAGGGAGCATGCACTCCAACCAGTATTCGATAGGTACTGTATACGAGTATCTACTATGTATTATGACGAACCTGCAGTTTACACAGTGGGAGCGTGCACTCCAACCAGTCCTCAATAGTCAACCATTGCTTCGAGGTCATTACCTGTAATGTTTTAAAGAGGCTCTCTATTTACATTCAGATCATTTTAACTTGGCACTCTAATATAGCATAGGGGAAGCTGTTCTACCTCGGTTAGTTTTTTCTTTTATTATAAAAAAAAAACTAAAGGCTGCAGAATTATTGTTTATCCGAATATCATTAGATACAATAATAAACTATCTAATATAATTGTATTTATTTTGATGGGATACGTTGTTGAAAAAAGGGAAAAGTGTCCAAGGAACAACAACCCTTACGTTCCCAGGTACATACCAGGTACCTTGGTCATTTCCCGTTGTACCTCGGACATGTTAATTTTAATTATTAAATTTATAATATAATCACAAAAATAATATTTATATATGAAATCACAGATATTCTTAGCATATTTACGCCATTCAATAGATTATTCTAGTACAATTACCTTTGAAAAATATACTTAGTCAGACCAAGTAAAATCTGCAACGATTTTGATAACACACGCCGTGCAAGTGTCATGCAAGTGCAAACGTCAAACTTGTATGAAATTATGACGTACAAATAACACTTGAACTGCGTATGCTATCAAAATCGTTGCAGATTTCATTGGTCTAAAGTCAAGTCTAGTGATGGTCATATTTTTGCCTAAAACATTTTAAGAATTTCTTAGGCTGATTACTTGTTAACTTACAACGCAGATAACTAATAATTATAGTTGGTCAAGCAAATCTTCGCCTGACCGTCTGCAGATGAGTGCAGTGATTGTTGCCCTGAAGGTGGTTCACTGCGAATGTCCCCGATTGTACAACAAAGCAACTTTTTGGACAAGTACCTAAGCTTTGTAATAGCACTTCCAATTGAGATTAGACTGAAATGATCCTATCATCGAGTAGCTAATTTACTTAACTTTAAGCTATTATATTAAGTTTTAATACCGACTTTTCATAACACAATTTTTTTTCTTGAGTTACCGGCTGCTCTCAAGTTTCGTTGAAGGCTTGTTTTTAGGGCTCCGTAGCGTAAGGGTAAAAACGGGACCCTATTACTAAGACTCCGCTGTCCGTCTGTCAGTCTGTCCGCCTGTCTGTCTGTCACCAGGCTGTATCTCATGAACCGTGATAGCTACACAAACAGTTGAAATTTTCACAGATGATGTATTTCTGTTGCCACTATAAGAACAAATACTAAAAAGTACGGAACCCTCGGTGCGCTAGCTCGACTCACACTTGGCCGGTTTTTATACTTATCTAGCGACCCGCCTCGGCTTCGCACGGGTAGTTCAACTAATTTACACAAAACCTTTACAAATTATACACATAAACCTTCCTCTTGAATCACACTGTCTATTAAAAAAACCGCATCAAAATCCGTTGCGTAGTATTAAAGATCTAAGCATACATAGCGACAGACGGACGGACAGCGGAAAGCGACTTTGTTTTAACTATGTAGTGATAATAACGTTTGAATTTTAAAATAATATAAATGAAATATTTCAATAACTGTGGTAATGTGGAAATATTGCCATCTGTCGGAGGTAAAACTAGGTCCAAGGTACACAGTTTCCCCTAAGCGTGATTTTGGTAGGTATTACTTATTGATTTATTTTATTTACATATTATTATATTCGGGGTTCTCGACTTGTTTAAACAGTTTATCGTATAATACATACTTAGAAAATGTGTTACCTGTCGGCTTATCTTGATAGATCCTTCATTATTATTCTTATCTAACCACTCAAAATAATGGAGTAAACTTTTTAACTTATTTATTTGTGATTTTCTGAAAAAAAAAGTTTAAAACTTTATATCGTGTAGGGTATTCAGAAAAAAATACTAATAAAACAGTAATGTCCTTAAACGATAATACCTGTGTAAATCCTTAAAGAAGTGAGTAAAGTTGAAGTCTTGTAAAGTTGGATGCGTCTTGAGCGTTCTTTTGGGAAGGGTCGAGAAGAAAGCATGAGCAACCAGAGATGATACGAAATTGTAATCTAATTCAGTCACGTCACCTGTAAGTAATTGTTATTAATTAAATGAAGACATTATTAGAGTGTAAGTAACTTGAGAAGATTTTTAGCTGCAGACTTAGGATTGCGTCCGCGTCCACAACGTCGCGCGTGCACATGCAGCGGGCGAGCGGGCCCAGCGTCTTAAATACGTAAGCGAACAACTCGCGAACGCGAAGCGAAGCGTCGCGCCGCGGCGGGCCCACCGCGTTCGCGTTCGCAACGAGATCGCCACGTAGGACACTTCTATAGGTATCAAATTCACCCCGCGCCGCTTCGCGTTCGCTGTACGCTGCGTGATTAACGAAATATAGTATGAGCATGAGCACCGCTATGGCATGCGGGCGCGTGCGGCGGATTTTACCTACAATTTTATTTCATCCGCGCCCGTGCGGCCGCTCCGTGCACCCGCGCGACGTTGCGGACGCCCTTATGGATAGGCCATAGGCCACTAACCGGGACGAGTCTAAAAACTAATAATAATTATTTTGTTACCGGTCCGTTGATGTAAATACTTATTAAAGCTTAATCAAATAATCAAATTAATTCACTCTTTGAAACAGGGGAAAATAATTATATTGATATACTAACTCTGCTGTTGCAAACTAAACATTAATCCTTTGGGCGGTCGCCAACGTTTCAAATGCAACGCCCTGTTTACCATTATTCTAATGGTATTGTCTAGGAAGTGGCGACATTCCTCTGCTCCCATTTCTTCAGTAAGGAACTGTTCTAATCCTTTCATTAAGTCAGGATCCTTGATATCGTCTTCTGGGTCTATGCCAATACTGTGAAAAGCAATATTATTTTTATATTAATTCAGGTATCAGTGAAGGTATTAAATATGGACACGGACAAAGTGAGAAAAATATGTATACACATCCCACACATTAAGGTAGTGTGTACATATTTTGGCACTTTGTCCGTGTCCGTATTTAATACCTTGAGTGAACAGTTGAGTAGCTCTAGGCAATACAATTACAATTCTATTACACGTGTAATTTTTGAGAGATTAATAAGTACCTAGTTAGGCTTCCACAGTTGTTCTAGTTCGTTGGTTTCAAATTAAGTATACGCACTTGCACATGTCGTGAATTTTTAGCATGCTGGCAGCAAGCTTCGAGGGGGAGGAAGCCAGCAGCAGGTGTTTCAGGTGCCGCTGCACCGAGGTCCACCATGGCAGGTCGCAGGGGAGCATGACGAGCGCCATCCTGTTCCTGATATAATATAATATAATAGTACACTACTTATAATACAATACAATACCAGTGCGCTACGTTGGGCAGCTCAATCAAGGCGATATTGTGCGCGCGAGCTGAATGCGAGCGCGAAATAAAAAAGTCGATGTGTGTAATTATGACTAATGACCAATGCACACGTGTTACAAACGACGTTTTTCAACACACTTGAAAGGAAATAAACAAAAAATAGACTAGGGTTGACCTGTATAAAATTGTCCTATAATATCTACAGTACCGGCCAATAATATATCACCTTTGAGTGTTTTTGTATGAGCTTGTATAGAGTAAATGTGCCATTTTCAATCAAAAGGGTACTTATTGTCGGTTGTCAATAAGGCGCTATTTCCATACAGCTTCAATTTGAAATCAACGTTATTGACAAGCGACAATGTGGTACCTTTTGGTTGAAAATGTCACAAGTAGTGCACTGCCTTATGGGAATATAGTTCAGATCCGGAAACCGCTTTCAACTTTTAGTATGTTGTTGGGCATGGTACTGGGTCTCCAAAACTGCCGGGAGACAGCGGCGCCGGCCAACTACTTCAGCGCAGTGCCGGATTAAGATATTTTGGTGCCCTAAGCATTTCTAGGCCAGGGTGAGGGGGCACCCTGGATTTTTTCAAATTTGACTGATTTGGTAAACCAGGTGTGGCTGCAATAAACAATGACGTGACCAATCTATGACATTGTGTGGATGTCAAATAAAAACTCGAGTCGAGAAACCCTTCTACGAGACTGCAGCGGACTGCAACAATACTTTCGATTCTTTGCACTCGTAGTCCCGAGTCGAGTCATTTATTAAGTATTTTTTAAACTCAACTCAAAAGGACTCGAACTTCGAAATAAAGACTCCATCAGACCATCAACAATATTGTAGGTTTTATTATAACTATTAGTAAATAACAAAGAGGTAACTGCATGATTCGTCTATCTACCAACTCATGAATTTTATGTAAAATAATGGTTTTGAAAAAATATTTGCAATAAAGAGTTCTCTGAAAAAGACTTAAATCTCTACAAAATAGTGATAGGCCAGTCAAATTAGATTTTTCCACGAAATAATTCTCAGCAAGCTGGAAATCGTTCCAGTTGTGGAAAAATTTTTGCTCTTTTTCAATTTTTTGCTTGTAATTCAAAAACGGTACGTCCGACGGAAAATTCGCATCCAAGGCTCCCAAAATGTATCCACTCCTCCTGGGAGCAAATTCGGATTATACGCATTTAGGACCAAATGAAGGTATTTAAATGATTTCCAGCTTGCTGGGAATTAATTTCTCAAAACGCTTTTTATTGGATCTAATTTGACTGGCCTAGCATAAGGTGATTTTCTTTACTAAAAACAAGCATGAATAATAAAAACTAAAACTATCACAAACATTTATTTAACTCTAACCTAATAACACTTGATTTTCTAGTTTTATGAAAAGCAATTTTTTTTATGGTATGGCTATAATTAATTTTTCGGAGCAAATCTGACTATACAATACATAATTCATAAAACTACCTTTTCCCCTCACTAGCTCGGAAAGCCGTCTTTTATCCTTTAAAACAAGCGGGGAAAAACGCATTTTATCCACTAGTGGGGGATGTAATTTGACCTTGGATGGAGCGTGTTTAAGTAGCTTGACAGATAACAAAACGTAAAACGCTCATAACAAGGGTTCGTTTGATATTAATTATCATTAAATAAATGGTTTGAGAATCTAATAAAAAATACCAAATTCAGCTTTATTTAATAATTTTAAGTCATAAACCTGCAAATTCCATAAGAAACGTTAGATTTTTTATAGATGTTAAATATAATTCTGAACGCACAAGTTGAGTCGATGCAATTTCAAAACGCATCCTTGACATTTCATACGTCAGAACAGAAATGTCAACATTGTCAACAAAATTTTTCTCACGACTCACGTAAAAATCAGAATTTCCAGTGTTTTCTGTTATAATATCGTAAAAAAATAAGTGATTCCAGTGATGAAGATGATCTAACGTCTGTGGATGTTGCACTTTCCTCGCTATAGTGAGGGGAAAAGTTTTGTGTTACATGTACTTCTCGTGTGTTGAAATACTCGCTACGCTCCGGATTCTATTTTAGAACCACTCGCTTCGCTCGTGGTTCAACTATAGAATCCTTTCGCTTGCTCGTGTTTCAATTGCACACTCGCGGGTAAAATACAACTTTGCACCCTTGTATAACAAATAACTATTTCTACTCGCATTTAATTTATCTAGTATAACATGACCTCGAGATTCATACACACTGATCGTAATTGAAGCTCAGACTTAAAGTGGGATTTTAACTCGGGCCCAACGAGACGGGTTGTGAAATTCGGAATGTTTCTCAAAGAATTACGCACCATTATTTAAGCAATGAACTTTTGGTCAACTAAAATAAAATGGTGTGGTAAAAATTATGTGTATTAATTTAAAAATATGTTTACCGTTTTCAACCTGGCATTCTGGTGCCCCCCTAAACGTGGTGCCCTAAGCACGTGCTTATTTTGCTTATTGGTTAATCCGGCACTGCTTCAGCGCGTCATCAAAATGACTCCCGCCTCGTTGCGAATATTGCATATTGCACCCCAACTATGCATTGCACATACAAGTGTGGGATATTAAATGAAAGCCAATTAAATGTTCTATATTTTATTTATACACTGTATGCCAAAATATACAACAGTTTAAGAGAAATTTACAAAGAAATCGAAATGATGTAAAAAAATATTCGATAATTTGGGTTTTACAACCAAACCTGAAGTAATGTACTATAACATTAAAGATGACGTCTTTGATACCTCACACTGATACCAAAAAAATCTAAATCTGACCAAAAATTAGGAAATTATGTAAAGCAAATGCATCAGCATTAAAGTTTAAAAAATCCAAATTGGTAATTTTCAGGTTAATCCACTTATGCTTCTAGTATGTTATTAGGAATATGACCTGGATTTTAAAACTGCCGGGAGACCATCGCTATTGTCCCTGACTGACAAATAATGACGTCATACAGATAATCACTGCCGAAATTCGCAAAATGTAAATTATAGCTATACCACAAGTCACACATCCACGTGTGCTACATGTAATGAAAGGTTATTAAATGTATTTATGATTCATCTATACATTGTTTGCAAAAAAATGTATGGTTTAAGAGCTATAAACAAAGAAATACCACTTTTTATGAAAAAAGTAGGTGTATATGTCAAATTTATAGCTAAACTGAAACAATAAAATGTTGCGTATAGTATTACAAAAAACCGGCCAAGTGCGAGTCCAACTCGCGCACCGAGGGTTCCGTACTTTTTAGTGTATTTGTTGTTATAGCGGCAACAGAAATACATCATCTGTGAAAATTTCAACTGTCTAGCTATCACGGATCATGAGATACAATCTGGTGACAGACAAACGGACAGACGGACAGCGGAGTCTTAGTAATAGGGTCCCGTTTTTACCCTTTGGGTACAGAACCCTAAAAACAGTTATTCAGGTTTAGGTTTCCATCAAACACTAAGAAAGTTATGCAAAAAGAACTAAAGCGCGCCAACAATAGGGTATTTGACAACATTAAAAATATATAACATATATATAACGAATTGCTGTCATCCTGAAAGATAATAAATAATTAACTAATAAAGTATATTTCACTATATTTGAATGTAAATGATGTTTATTTTTTGAAAAATAAACGAAAGAAAATTTAATATTTTTTGAAATTTCATCAGGGACGTGAACGCTCTGATTGGTCAACGCTCGGATGACGTCACACGCGGGTAAATTCTTGATTGTCTTGAGCATAGACCTAGCATTACATAGATGCGGCCTACCGCGTGCGCCCGTAAGGGATTGACATAGATGACGTCATAAACGTGGGGATACCATATTGGTAAAAATTACCCCAATATTTGATATCACGTTGGGGCGATTACCCTGGAGGCAAAGTTTGACGGTATTAAAATTGTTGAATAAAATGTCAATGGGCCGTTCTTTTTAGGCGTATGAACAATGAAATACCTCCTATAATTCGCGCAGGTGGTACAAAACTAAACATGTTTAGTAAATAAAACGTATAATAAAATGTGTTATGAGTTTTAATTTTATGAAATCACAAATCACAATCACATTATTCACACTAATTAATGTACACCACATTTAATTTTCACAACATTTGTTTATTTTATTTTTTGGAATTAGAAATACGAAAAAACTTCGAGGTCAAAATTACCCATAAAAGTATGATATTTTCATCTGGTATCCCTAACATGATTGTTATGCACATGGAGACTATACAAAGGAGCCAAATCTCTATATATGAAAAGTGTCCATCAAAAAACAGTAATTAGGCGGCGCCACCATACACCAAAATACTACCAAAAACAACCTACGTAATTTGGTCGGGTTATTTGTTGCCTTATATGGTTCATGTTATACTCATGTCCCAGAGCCTAACTAGCGCCACCGGAGAGATTAGGAACTATTATTTAAAGCTGAAAGCGGTCACTTTTGCAACAATTCTGCCATAAGAGATTGGCATCCTTTCTATGCCATCCATAGTTATGCAGCTAAATTAAGAAGAAGATTAAAAAGGCTGACCTCAGACTCGTCTGAGTAGCTGACATATTACCACATACAACCTACGTAATTTGGGCGGATAATTTTACAAATAACGTTTTGTTAATTTGCGTAAATAATTGTGATATTTTTATTGAAATCGTTTGATTCTACATTGCTTTGAGTGTAACGTAATTTTACGATGTTATTCTCACATATTGCGTTAAGAGGAAGGTGTAAAATACCGTACTTACGTGTGAAAGGTTATGTTCTCATATTTTTGCTCAGAGCGGCTATTACAGCCAATTACAGAACAATTCACCATTATTTTATCAATTCAAAACGCTAACCATCACTATGTTTTATAAGAGAAAGCACAATTTCATAGAGAAACAACAATAATTGACATGACATGTCACGTACTTATTTGTTTGCCACAATTTCGGTTGTGGCAGCGAGCGGTGGAAAAGTGAAACTATGACAAAGACAAAAAGTAATATATTGCTCTCTGTCACTACTACTGAAAGATACATAAGACTATCCCGTTCGGTCATTTCGCCTCACCCCTCATGACCGATCCATGTTATACTAGATTCATGGTCTTGAGTGTTTTAGCAGTTTTATTTGTATTTAGTTAATTTTAGTTATTGTTCCACAGTTTTCTGATATATTCCGATTTATCCGTTTGTCGGTTTATTCGTATATTTATCGTGTAGTGGCACAATATTCATAAGAATCTCAAAATGGAGCCGAAATATGTGAAACCTGATAGCGGCAACCTACCAGACATAGACGCATCAATGGTTGCATTTTTCTTTAAAGTTAATCCGGATTACTATGCTGCGGAACTTAAAAATGTTAAAACAGCTGTGTGGGTATACGTAGAAATTGTTTATTTACGAACATTTCGATTTCGATGATACGAATACGACGACGATATATATATAGAATACGATGACGAGAATAGTATCTCCATACTGCACTTTAGTTTGAAAGAAAAAGTATGCTACTAACTACCTACTAATGCTGAAAGAGCTATGTTATGAGGTTATGTAGTAATACATTAAATACCTAGATCTTGTTTCGTTAAATAACAAAATCCGCAGCTTTAATTACCATATTTATTTACAGTTAAATATGACTTACATCGAAGTGGTCTTCACACATAAAAACATTTGTATGCGCAAAAATGCTCTTTGGAGTCTCTTCGCGCTAGTTTTAAACACATTTTTCTTTTTTTGGGATTCGTTGGAATGGAAACAAACGATTTGTCTGGATTTTTTATAGTCGTACTTAAACATTGCGGCACTATATAGGTACACTATTTATATACCATTTTACAGTGAAATAATGAATTCAATATAAACCATAAGATTAACTAAGGTCATTGACTGAGTTTACTTGCGCGTGACGTCACACGTGTCACGTGATTAGCCCCTTTGCGAAAACAGCGTTTAAGGCGCGTTCAAAATAAATAAACTTTAACATTGTTTTTTTTTTATATTTAATACAGGATATTTCACGGAAATATCAATGTAGTGTAATTATTAAGTCATAAACAATCAATTAAAACCATTTTCAAAAATTTGTCAAATAGCCTATTCTACCTACAACGGGCTCATAAATATTATGCAAAGTACAGTCCTGTCCTAACTATCGGGTAAGGACATTACTTTGTAGATTGCATATTTTACTAGACATTTGATACAGATATATGATGAATACTGCAATGAAATACTGTGAATTGGTAGGATACTCAGCATATTACTAAAAAAATGAAGTTAACAATACATAAAAAAAAACAAATATATAAAAAAGTTATACCGTAAAAACATGGAGGTGATATATTATTGGCCGGTACTGTATATATGTATTTATATTAAAACAGCAAAGTACTATGGATGGTATAGAAAGGATGCCAATCTCTTATGGCAGAATTGTTTCAAAAGTGACCGCTTTCAGCTTTAAATAATAGTTCCTAATCTCTCCGGTGGCGCTAGTTAGGCTCTGGGACATGAGTATAACATGAACCAACAAATAACCCGACCAAATTACGTAGGTTGTTTTTGGTAGTATTTCGGTGTATGGTGGCGCCGCCTAATTACTGTTTTTTGATGGACAATTTTCATACATAGAGATTTAGCTCCTTTATATAGTCTCCATGCAAAGTACAATACAAAAATGTCAGTCGGATTATCATACATTACCGCAGAATATGGATGGTATAGAAAGGATGCCAATCTCTTATGGCAGAATTGTTGCAAAAGTGACCGCTTTCAGCTTTAAATAATAGTTCCTAATCTCTCCGGTGGCGCTAGTTAGGCTCTGGGACATGAGTATAACATGAACCAACAAATAACCCGACCAAATTACGTAGGTTGTTTTTGGTAGTATTTCGGTGTATGGTGGCGCCGCCTAATTACTGTTTTTTGATGGACACTTTTCATACATAGAGATTTGGCTCCTTTATATAGTCTCCATGCCGCAGAAGTTAGATAATTATTGCGCGTTGAAAAAGCGCTTGAATCTGCCCGCACGCTAAATTCGAATTAAAGACCAAGGCTTTAAGTTGAAAATCCAACAACGCTTGAAAAAAGCGCTACCGCCATCGTGTGTATGACACATGTTTCCATCAAAGAGTATATAACCACTACGTTTGTTTCCATTAGTGTCATTCAAACGCTTTTTTAACGCGCGTTGAAAAAGCTCTCGTGCTTATGGGGCCTAACTCTATGTGTTTTTTATCCCCCTCTTGTGTTTAAACATGTAGAATACAAATATATAGAGCATAATTAATATAAATATTTTCCATCGTATTTCGGAAACGTTCGTATTGTCATGCTACGTCAGTCAACCCCAGTACTTTTTGTACCGAGACTGAATGAAATAGCAAGACACACATTACCTTGCTCTGGTTAATTTATTACTCAAAAATCACATAGGTAATATTGTCGATAGTACTTAATTTTATTTGGCAGCGCGACATCCAAGTAGGCACGGTATGTCTTTAGTAAGTAGATACGAAATAATAATAGTTCACCCCAGGCCGAGTTGATTCGTTTTTAGACTAGCAGCCGTGTTCGCATCTAGCGGTTAGCGACGCATTATGTTAGTCCACTCGAACACGCATCGACGCTGCAGTTGTCAAAATGATCGCTTTCCATTTTGACATTTCAAGTGAAGTGTTTTGAAGTTTGTATCACACTGTGTACTTTGAACTCGCACAAAATTTAAATTTTATTACGCTATTTACGCTCGACTCGAGTTGATATGAGTTGTGAAATTTAAAATTATTGTGTCGTTTGTTAACAATATTAAAAACTGTGATATCGACATCAAGTAAACGCAAGTAATTCCATGGCTTTTGGCGTTGACCCAAGATACAAGGAATAAATATTATATTAATGCTGTAAGTTTCATAAGGGACTCATTTTCTCTTATCTACAATTCTTTATAAATTATAACTGATAATACTGCTGCAAATACTTTTATGTTATCAGTAATTGTTGACTTGTGTGTTGTCAAGGTGTGATCAAGTCAAATACCTACCATTGTTGTGTCACATTAAGGTTATTTCAAAATCATGATACTGAAAGCCAAATTATTGAAGGCGCTAATTTTGGGTGCTCCAGCATCGGGAAAAGGTACTATTTCATCTCGTATTGTAAAAAAATACAACATAGCACATGTGTCCAGTGGAGACAAATTGAGAGAACATATAGAGCATCAGACAGACTTGGGGAAAGAAGTGAAAAAATATTTAAATGAGGGGAAATTAGTTCCAGATGATTTAATAATAAAGTTTATGATAACTGAACTGAAAAAAGTTGACAATAAACCATGGTTATTAGATGGCTTTCCCAGAACGGTCGCACAGGCAAATGCTTTATGGAAAACTCAACCTGTCGATGTAGTGCTCAACCTGGTGGTGCCGTTTGATGTGATCATTGACAGAGTCAAAAACCGCTGGGTGCATTTGCCTTCAGGAAGAGTCTACAATATTGGGTTCAATACTCCAAAACATCCCGGTAAAGATGATATCACAAATGAAGACTTAGTTCAACGTCCTGATGACAGGCCAGAGGCAGTGAGCCAACGTCTTCAAATATATGATGGTATTACACGCCCTGTTATTGATTTTTATAAAGAAAAGGGAATCCTTGAAGAATTTGAAGGACGAACTTCTGATGAAATTTGGCCGAAGGTAGTAGCCTATTTGGATCCTATATTTAGCAAGAAGTAGTGCTTTACAGGACTAGAAGATAGCTTTAAAATTGGTGCTAGAATTTTTGAAAAAGTTTTGTAAAGTATGTTTAAGTAGAAGTGGACTCATTGTTGTTGTTTGTATTTAAAGAGAAGCCATTATCAATTAGATTTAGATGAAATTAAAACCATATCCGCTAATTAGATATGATTAGTTGACATGACATTCATTATAGTCTGAATTTTATTTTCAAGGAATGAATGTTAACAAACAACTGCCACTGTTAAAGTGACACTTGCAGGCAAGTCAGGGGTTCTCAAAGTAAAGGCTTGCAGAAAAACTTAAAACTAAATGTAGGTCAGAAATAAAATGACAGTTTTGCGGTAGCATACCTACATACTTAAAAAAACCTGTACCTTTTTTGAAGGCGGTTTAAATTAAAGCCATAGTGCCATTAGTGAAAAATTATGTTTAGCAGCCTGCAACTTGGTCGCCCGGGGGAATCTCCATAGTGATATCAGTGCAATAAATAAACTACCTGACAAAAGCAGCCTTTTTCTATTATTATACCAAAATGTTTTATGTTAAAATTAAGTTTCCTTTTAATAAAGTAAATATTTCTGGAGTAGAATATGAAAAGATTTCTAATAAATATGGAAAATATGGACAGTTTAAGTAACTTGAATGCAGCAAAAGTTTTTTACATTAATTCAGTGAGAATAAAATTCAGACTATGGATTAGTAAAGACTGCTCTAGCTAATATGATATAGTTTGTGGAAGTATAATGAAAAAAAAAACATGTAAAAATATTATAAACTTAGTAGTTTTGTATAACTTACATTTAAGCAAAGTATAACAATTCTCAAATCTGTCTTCCACATTTGTAATTAATTATAGTCAATAAACATGTGTACTTATATTTGATTAGTTTTACACTGCATGAGTATTTTGATGTTTTACAGTGAACTGCATCAATGTTTACTTTTTAATCATACATGGCAGTAGGTATACAAATAATATGTTTATTAGTTAGTTGTTAAAGTCATAGTCAATGTAACCAAATTATCTTAGACAATTTTATCATGATTAAGTATATTGCTGTTGAGTGTGAAGCATTTTATTTTCATTTGTTTATACACTATTTCTTAAATAATAACATGTAGACTCCACCATTAACTGAAATGGTTTATGGAACTTATTTGTGTTTTCCTCAGTAAAAGGCAGGCAGGCAATGTGATACCATAAATAAATTTGGCACTCCCGATTTATATTTCACTAGCGATCCGCCCCGGCTTCGCCCGGGTGCAATGCTGATGAATACATCAGCATAAGGTTTATATGTATAATAATACATATAATTCCTCTTCAATCTTCTCTCCCTATCTGTTAAAAATAAACCGCATCAAAATCCGTTGCGCAGTTTTAAAGATCTTAGCATAGGGACAGACAGACAGCAGGAAGCGACTTTGTTTTATACTATCTAGTGATACGAAAACGATACCAAACATGGCCTAGTAGCTTCACTGATGTAGAAGCACTAGAAGTCAACATAAAATTGAAAGCCCCAAACAAACTTTTAAGAGAGGATATCCCGAAAATTTAGATATCGAAAAACTTGACTAAAATAAACTTGTAGCAAATTTAATCAGCTTTCGTTTAGTATTCATGTCGCTAAGATGCAGTTTCCAAGATCAGGGATGTTGCGGATGCGGATTTTTAAAGGCTCACATCCGCGGATACACTAGTAATTTTTATAAAAAAAAGGAAACTTGGTATTTGAACAAGAATATAGGTGCCGCACAATCGCGTTACTATACTAAAGTCCAAATTAAACAAACTTTTCACTTCTTGTCGCTGTCCGTCATAGGCTAAAGTGCTCGATCGACGAATCACAAAAACGAAACGAGATTCCTATTGGCTAATGACGAAATTACCTAGCACTTACGCCGCCGCTAAGGCGTTCCTATACCTACCTGTTCCACATCCGCATCCGCATTAAGCTCCGCATCGATTTTATGCGAATGCGGATGCGGATGTCAAAAATAATGCGGAAGTTTCGCGGATGCGGATGCGAATATTCGCAACATCCCTGTCCAAGATATAAGTTTAGTGAAAAACCGAAAAATGGGACCTTATCCCCTTCCCCCCAGCTCAAAGGCTACGGCCGGAGACTTTTGATATGTTCACCTCCTAACTAGTCCAACCAAAGTTACGGAGTCAAAAATTGGGTTCCAAGCATTTCCCTCTATACCTCGTTATTGCTTGGGCGGGGCCTATGTTTCTTGTTACTATAAATTACTACGCCGTACATTTTCTATGCAAGAAACAAATGAGCGTTCCATACTATTTCCTATGGGCAGTAATTCATAGTAAAAAATAACCGATTTTACTTAGTATTAGTCCTATCTTCTACCAGACGGGCTAGCACATGATTGGCGCGAGAGTGGCTCGCCGCGCAATAGACTACCCGTCCCCCTTTAGTGCGCCGATGGCAAAATCATCGGCGGCGGCGTCCGATGATTTTTTGACCGGCGGCGGCGGCGTGGTCGGCGTGACCTCGGCGTGGCATAATTTTTGATACTGCATGAGAACGTGGCAGTAGAAACTCTAAATTATAGCCTTCTGAGTATTTACTAGGCTATCCAAAACATATTATGTATGCTTTCTAAATTATTGCCGAAAATTGGCAACCCTTTCTTACCAACCTAACGGTCACCAACGGTATGTTTAAATATTACATAAAAAGGATACTTTAAAACGCTACATTTTAGGTATAATGACTTTGTAAGCGATAAAACACAAAAGGATTTCTTGATAAGTTAAGTCGCAAGTAAAAAAATCTATATTGACTTTTCCCAGCCGCTGTCGCCTCACCTATGATTTGTTACGAAATAACGATGAACTACTTTATACATTTGTCTATAAAACGTACTAATAACTAAGAACATTACTAGTGCATTATTATAAACAAGATTTGTTTTAATATTTAACATAGGTACTTATGTCAGTTATTAATAAGAGTAGGTATTTGTGTTTAAAAATCAGAACTCAGAACATTATAGGAGTAATTGAGCTTCTGTAAGAGCATAGAGAAATATAAATAAAAGAAGGAGTGGTAACTCCATACATCAGTTTATTTACCACAAAGATAGATATAACTCCGTAATAGATGGATACAGTCTAAGATGTTTGGTCTAAGGAAAAAACGTGCCTCGAAAATCACGAAAATTTGATTTTCGATCAGATGTCGCCACTAGCTTTGGCCTACTCTCGTATAGAGGGCGTTGACGGTTTCGTTTGTTATTTAAAATTTTAACGCATATCAGTGAAAGAACATGGGTCAAAACTCAAAATCATATAAAAATAAATAATGCAAATAAAAAAATCATTTATCCATATTTAAATACATTTTAACGTATTTTTATAAATCTTCATTTTTAGTTTTAAAGTATGTCGATAGATGGCAGTGAATTAACAGTGGTTACAACTATGGATGGTATAGAAAGGATGCCAATCTCTTATGGCAGAATTGTTGCAAAAGTGACCGCTTTCAGCTTTAAATAAAAGTTCCTAATTTCTCCGGTGGCGCTAGTTAGGCTCTGGGACATGAGTATAACATGAACCAACAAATAACCCGACCAAATTACGTAGGTTGTTTTGGTAGTATTTCGGTGTATGGTGGCGCCGCCTAATTACTGTTTTTTGATGGACACTTTTCATACATAGAGATTTGGCTCCTTTTATAGTCTCCATGGTTACAACATTTACCATGACAGTACCGCTCTATCTTATTATATCCTCTTTGACTTACCAAAACGCGCTTGATTTCTTAGTCGACATCTAGCGTCAAATAGCGGAACTCTCATTACTGCTACTCGACAATAGATGTCGCGGCAAACAAAAAGTCTAATGGTCAACGATTTTCAGTTAATATTATAACCAGAGTAACCGGAAGTCTATTTCCAACTCCTTCTGTTTTAATATTACTTTGTTATAAATTGTTGAGCAATACACTTTTCGTCAGTCGCGACACATTCGACATCTAGTGTCGAGTAGCAGTACTGAGAGTTCCGCTACTTGATGCTAGATGTCGACTACGAAATAAAGCGCGTTGTGGTAAGAAAACTGATGTATGGAGTTACCACTCTTTCTTTACTTATATTTCTCTATGGTAAGAGTATTATAAGGCTTAGTGACATTCTGTAAGTTGATTATAAGATCATTATACGCAATGAATGCTCCTATAACTGCGCCCAAATCCAAGTTTGTAGCAAGGCACAGGTATCTTATAAGTACCTACAAACTACAAAAATAAGTACATATTTAGCTAGTTTATTACCCCAGCGTGCAGCGCTCCAGGTGCAATAGGGTCAAAATATCAATCAGCCTTTTCATAATAACGGTTTTAGAACATTTCTGCTTTCAACCTCGTAACGGCGTAGAATTGTTTTGACCTTACAACGCCACACAATACGTTTACCCTGAAACGGGGTTACTTTGAACTAGGGTTGCCATATTTTTTCTGAGTAATATAGAGTATTTGGCAGTTTAGGATCAAAAAATAAAGTACACACAGAAAAAATGTTATGTTTTCTGATGCATTCTTTCGATAATTACTGGTACTATAAGTACTTCGTTTTTTTAGCATTAGAAAGAACTTCGCAGAAGTAAGCTTGTGGTTCCAAATCGGGCATTTCTGCGGTAAATTTTAAAATATACCTAATGCTAAAAAACGAAGTATAGTAATGCAGCAGTAGGTAGGTATACAATTTTCTTGAAAGCAATAACTTTCGCTGGCGCATGCTACCTTATGTAGCCTACATATTACCTACATATATACTATATATCTGGGAGACCGAGCTTTGCTCGGAAAACATATAAAAACTCAAAAATGCGCGTTTTCCCAGAGATATAACCTAGCTAGATAGATTTTTCGCCCCCAAAAAAGATAGATAAAAAATTTCGATATTCGTGATAATCCCCCATTTCCTACACGAAAAGCTTGTTTGTACCTGTGCAATAGGTAGGCAGGTACTAATTGATTCTGATATATCTATGAATTCACTCGCAGCTCACTTACTGACTAATCATAAAAATTTACCAGTCGTTACCGTATAAATGATTCCGATGCAGCGATTTATTTTTATTTCCGGACTTCAATTATCTGTACTCACCTGTCGAGTTTTACTCTGGGGAGTCAGTAAACATTATACACTAGACCTACTATCAATTCACAACAATTCGCGACACTTCTTTTTACGCACTTTTTTCATTTTCTAAACGATTCGTCCACAGACTTTGCAAATCATGTTATTTCTTTCTTATAGACAGAAATAGTGTAGTGAGTGAAAACGCGAACCGGCCGCGGGCGGGCATGAGCGCGCGAACCCCAGTTATTTTTAGCCGCGTTCATGCATCGATGCTGGAATTAGATTGTCAATAAAATTTTTGGGTTACAGGAGTCATAGTCCTCAATCCTCATTTCCATCCAGCTAAGCAAAGTTCTTCCTCCTTTACGAAACTAAATGCTCATCGCTCATTTAAGTAAAATTACTAAGTGTAGTTAAACGTAGTTTTATTGTGCCCGGGATTTTGAAGGTGTTAGATGAAACTAGTTTGCGTCATGTAGTATAGGTAGTCATGTACCTACCTATATATAAGCCACGGTTAGAAGTGATCTAGCGATATATTTGTTTTGATGTCTTGTTGTATTTATCCTTAAAGAAAGAAACTAAAGGAAAGTAACACTATTAGGTACATATGTATATGTATATTACAAATTCGCAATAACGCTTATATGTATATAAATAAATGTAAATACCTAATATCAAACGAAACTATCTCTAGGTACACAGGTAGGTAGTTGTTAACACAACAGATTTATTAAGTAGGTACATGTTAAATTTCAACATTAATAAATAAAACTTATTTCGATAATAAGTAATTTTGATTACTGTATCTAAACAACAGTTATTGTCAACACCTAATACTGCAAGTTAGTGTCAAAGATTTGAGAAAGAAGTAAATGAATATAATTTTACCAACAACTTGGTTAAGCTTTTTATACACAATAAAACAAATATTTACCGGTTCGAAAACTGATTTAAGAACACGTTTGTTTAAAATGATCACTTACTTATAACTTGAAAACGGAGAGCGGCGGTCTGTATTAAAACTTTTCACTTATACTTTCTTGTCAATATAGCGAGAATCTGTGATAATTTCAGGTTATTTTGCTCGTAGTACATAGTGTTATTGATGAGCAACGCGTGTGCTTCGGTTAGCGAAGCGGGCCTTACTGACGTCGAGTCGAGTCGACTTTCACTAGGGGATGGCTACAACTACCCTTGCCCTGGCGACGACTGAGCGCCCTCCACCCTCGCAGTGACGTCACTCGCGCCGCGTCACGACCTACGATGCCGGCGACGCAAACACCCAGCGTACTCACTAGAATCCACCGCACGTCAATTAAGTAGGTATCTACGTCACCAGATCGCAAAAATCATTGGTTCAGGTACCTACTTACCTAAAATTATAGAATGTAGATCTACAGGCGGTTGATGATAGTAGTTGCGCGATGGTTTTTTAGTACCTAGATGGCAGCCCAGTATTAGAACAATCTAGTTTCAGTTGTTAATTTTACATAATATACTACCTACTTATACAAACCAGACACACGTGACCTCTGCAAACCCTACTTTGTAGTTAACTATTGTAATTTCTTACCTACGTCCTCAGTTTAGTAGACCTACCCTACATAGGCGATTGGAGCACGCACATAGAAATAGAGTGTACTATCTCGAATTTCCATATCCCTTCCTCTTAGAGTTTTCACAGCTGTACGTACGTAAGTTCCGTCAAACTTATCGGAACCAGCCGGAACATGGTCCCATTGCTAGCCTGCCCCTCTGGCCTTGACCGAACTACCTTTATCTGCCAGACGCCCGGATATACATAGCAATAAGAATAGTGCTTATAGCTCACTAAACTAGAGGGTTTTCGTCGTTCACTCAACATTGTAACTAATGTAGGTACTTATATCTTTTTCCGGGGCTAGCTCTTAGTCGAGACTAAATTAAGATACGCAACCCTTCCGTCCCAACCCAACCCGTCCGACACTGTCTGTTTCATTGCTTATTATTTTGCAACCAATTTTAACAGATACCTAAACAGATAATACCTTAGTACTATAAGTGAACTTAAGAGAGGAATAAATTAAATTGATTTGAAATGAAGTTTCTCTGAGGCATGCATCATTGTCTGTATTGTCTAGCGGCTACTTTGCATTTTGTGTAGTTGTTAACCTACTGCCCTCCTAATGATAAGTGCAGTAACTCGATCAAACCAGTTTTCGAGAAAAAGCGGTTTGAAAATTAATTTCTTTTTTTAGCTGTATCTCATAGACTATTTTAGTGACAGGCATCAATCATATATCAAAATAATTGTTACTGTTTACAGAATTTGTATTTATTACTGAAAATATAAAAACGCATTCAAATGGGACAAAAATTACGAAAACGCATTAATTATTACTTATACCGTAGGATTTGACAAAACTATTTCTAACCATAACTGCAGTAAGTAACACTTTTGCTGCACTTATGATTACAAAAAGTACTTACTGCAGTTATCGCTACAAAATAAGTTAATAAAGTATTAGGTTTGCTTAAGTATAAACGTAGTAACTAATTATTTAATTTAACTCACTCCGATCTTGGGAAAATCATGTCTTTCAAACTATGTTTGTAATAATCTACGCCGAACTGACCCCGCAAAATTGATCCGCAAAAAATATCCTTTCTCCTAGATAAAACTGCAGTAACTTCGACATACTGCACATATATTTAAGAATATTACGAAACTTAAAAACTATTTTCTAAGCATTACCGCAGTAATACCGTTTACTGCAGTAATGACCAATAAGCAATAATATTTAAGAACGTTTCTCACAATTAAAAGTGCAGTAAGTATAGTTACTGCCCTTATGGATAGCGTGCTCAATAAAGTCAAAATTAGATTCTTTCACTGTTAAGGGCAGTAACTATAGCTACTGCACTTTTGACAAAAAAAAATACTAATAGTTTAACAAATATATTCCAAAAACTTGCGCAGTATCTAAACTTATTGCACTTATGCTTGGTAAACTATATATAGAATTCTAAGTTACTGCAGTTATCGTTAATGGAAAGTCAAGTTCCTGCCATATTTTATATAGCACGTCAAAGACGAAGTTGTAGAGCTCGTCTTGCTGATTCCGAATATGTATGTAACTCTATTTTGACAAAAACACGAGTTACTGCACTCTTTATTAAGAGGGCAGCCTACCTATTATATTAACCGCAGTAATAAACTGCGTGTAGGTTCTGAGATCCTGGTTACGGATGTTTTTGCGGGACACCGTCTTCGTCCTGAACGGATTTGGGCGGGCGTGGGGCTGGGGCGGAGGCGGAGCGGACAGTCGTCAGTATCATGCTAGTCGAAACCAAATAGAAAATAAACCGGATAAGTGCGAGTCGATCTCGCCCACCATTTATTAAAAATGTAACTTATTTTTGAAGTAAAACTTCTTTAGGCGCGACTAGAGGGTAACTTAGTTTTTTTTTCTGGCGGAAGTAACGCTCAGTAAGTCTATGTAGATAGTTTCCGCTATTCATAAATATAGTTTGTCAAAGGATTGTCTCATTTCAAACATAGACAGAGAGAATCATACCATCTTTGTCTTACACTAGTACTAGCACCCAAAAGAAAAGGATGAGTATAGTTTTTTTCGCATCACCAATTCGAAAATAGTTATTTGTTATACAAGGGTGCAAAGTTGTATTTTACCCGCGAGTGTGGAGTTGAAACATGAGCGTAGCGAGTGTTTCAACACACGAGAAGTAAAATACATTTGCACCCGTGTGTAACACAAAACTTTTCCCCTCACTATAGCGAGGAAAGTGCAACATCCACAGGCGTTAGATCATCTTCATCACTGGAATCACTAATTTTTTTACGATATTATAACAGAAAACAATAGAAATTCTGATTTTTATGTGAGTCGGTGAGAAGAACAGTAAAAATTTTGTTGACAATGTTGACATTTCTGTTCTGACGTATGAAAGGTCAACGATGCGTTTTGAAATTGCATCGACTCAACTTGTGCATTCAGAATTATATTTAACATCATTACAAAAAATCTAACGTTTCTTATGGAATTTTAAGGTTTATGACTTAAAATTATTAAATAAAGCTAAATTTGGTATTTTTTATTAGATTCTCAAACCATTTATTTAATGATAATTAATATCGAACGAACCATTATCATGAGCGTTTTACGTTTTGTTATCTGTCAAGCTACTTAATCACGCTCCATCCAAGGTCAAATTACTTTCCCCACTAGTGGATAAAATGCGTTTTTCCCCGCTTGTTTTAAAGGATAATAGACGGCTTTCCGAGCTAGTGAGGGGAAAAGGGGTTTTTCTTCCCTTCTAGTAGGGATCAAAGTGGCACTTTTCTTCCCTGCTAGGAGGGATCAAAATAACACTTTTCTGTTCTAGGACACTATTTTTACTTTTTTTTGCACATTATTTTTTTAGCTTAAATAATATTTTTAAACCTCATATTTACCTCATATTAGGTGATGTGAAAAGCAGTATGTGTCACATGGTAGCAAAATTATTTCCATCTTGGACGTAACACACTTGAATCCCTCACTACGCTCGGGATTCTACTTTAGAATCCCTCGTTACTCTCGGGATTCTATTATAGAATCCTTAGCTTCGTTTAGGATTCAATGTACGCCCTCGCCGTAAATATGTCATTTTGCTCCCTTGTAACACAATCTACTATTTTGTTCTTATTCTCTGCCAATTTGGTTTGACCAACTAATGCCTGACCAGTAATATATGATCATTGTCAAGAGGGCGCTGTTCCTTCTCATGTATAGGGTGAGAGTTCAGTATAGTATGAAAAAATTAGTTACAGTGAAATTCCGCAACATGGCGCGTGATCATATATTCCTGGTCAGGCTTTAGTTATAGTAAATGTCATATCATAGACTCACTTATTTATACTGATAGAGTATACAGTCAGCGTTGACGGCACTACGCCATTTAGCGGAAAGTGACAAACTAACTGGCACATTTTATTCTTTTCATGGTTGATTAGGGTAATAAGACTTGTAAATTTGTACTCACTAACCTAATCGTAAGGATATTTAAGTCTGAATTAAATTGATTGAATTTGTTGTTATAGCGGCAACAGAAATACATTATCTGTGAAAATTTCAACTGTCTAGCTATCACGGTTCATGAGATACAACCTGGTGACAGACGGACGGACGGACGGACGAATGGACGGACGGAGGAACAGCGGAGCCTTAGCACAGAATAACTAATAGGTCTTAGTAATAATTAGTAATACCAGTGAATGAAAAATTCAAGTTATTTAATGTAGCATCTCATAACTATAGTTCATAGTCATTTCCATGTAAAACACAGAACAAAGATAAAGTGACTACAAGAAAAACCTAAATTATTCTTAGATAATATTACTCCCAATTACTACGGAGAGCGGACGCTTCAATATTTGGTACCTAAAATATTTAATGCACTTCCAGAAAAATTGTTTGAGGTGGTTCGACTAGGTTACCCAAAGCTTAAACCCCGCTAGATGGCGTCACTTTCGCAAATTTTCAGGTTTTATTTTTTTGTGGAATAGTGTTGGTATCTGTATACTTAAAAGTATGTTTAGCGCACTTTTTACATAAATATTGAACTATTATAATAAACATTGAATACTTCATTAGTGCAAAAAACACTTTTAAAGTCGACAGAGTGTTTCTGTCATGCTATTTCCTACTATTACTCACACATGCAAACAGTGTTTCCGTGATGCTTGTAGTAGACAATTTCAAGCAGTGTAAGTATGCTGCAATGGCGTTGCGGTATGTTCGTGGAAATACGTGCAAGAGGATTCGGGTTCGAAACTGGTACGACAGGGGTACTTTTTTTTGTCCTTTTTGTGTTATCTTATGTTTCTTATACCTTTTATTCTTCGAATTCTTGTCCGATTCCGATATAACCGAAATATATTTCAGTGATATCGGAAACGGCTCTAACGATTTCGATGAAATTTGCTGTAAGGGGTTCGATCTAGCTAGGTCTTATCTCTGGGAAAACGAGCATTTTTGAGTTTTTACTTATGTTTTCTTTTTCTTCCAGATATTCAGTATTATTAATAAATTAGTTTATAACGTTTTATAAAAATATGTGACGTTTTGAACTAAAAGGTACCACATTGTCGGTTGTCGATTAGGTTGATTTCATTTTGAAGCTTTATGGAAATATGACAACAATAAGTAGGTACCTGTTTGGTTGAAAACGCCACATATATTGAAAACCTGACTTTCACAAATCTCACCTTTTTGGGTTCTTCCAACTCAGAAAGGATGGAGAATACTGACGATTCTTAGTAGCACTAGCCCAAGGAAGTCCAGGTTTGTAAGTGTTAGGTATCAGTTTTTTTTAAAGGGCTAAATATAGTTCTACAAGTAAAGCAATCCCTTACTGCCCAGCCTCTATAGTATTTTTCAAACTGGAAGGGTACGATGATAGATTTCATCTCCATACAATTTATAACCTAATAATGCCAGATGTTGCAAAATTATATTGAATTGAGATCTATCATCGTACCCTTGCAGTTTGAAATAGTTATTTACGATACAAGTGCGGAAAATTCGAAACGAGTGGCGACAGATTAAAACACGACCGCAGAGAGTGTTTTAAATCGACACGAGTTGCGAATTACCTATTCGCACGTGTATCGTACAACGTTTTACAGTACATATGGCCCTTTAAACTTTCGACATATGCATGAAAAGTGCTCTTTACGCACTAGGGCGAGAAAGTTGCACCATATGTACTATAAAATACTTTTTAGTACATATGGTGCTACATATACGTTACCGCCCTAGTAATTAGTACAATACGTGCATATGTCGAAAATGTAAAGGGCCATAATTATGTACTGTAAAACGTTGTACAATACACGTGCGAAAAGGTAATTCGCAACTCGTGTCGATTAAAACACTTCCTTCGGTCGTGTTTCAATTTATCGCCACTCGTTGCCAATTTCCTACTTTTCGCACTTGTATCGTAATGTACTAATAATAAAGTAGTAATTGTAAAATAAAATTAAAACTTTTTTTATTTTATTTTTTTGGATTCAAGTAGGTACAGTGAGTAACAACATTGCATGGCCTTCTAATTATAACTATTATAGAAAACGGGATATTTATCATGTTTATTTATATTATTTATTTCTCGATATTTTGGCCGGTCTTGCAAGACCAGTCGTTGTGGAGATCCCTGGGGAGGCCTATGTCCAGCAGTGGATGTCTTGTTGGTGTAGATGGATTCACACAACAAATGAAATAACATTTTTTCATATTTGTTAGCCGTAGTTGTCCCTGTACCTGAAAGAAAAATAATATCATGATAGCACAAAATCTCTAATGTTATAGGAAGAAAGATGATGCAACAAATTACCTAGTAATAATTGTGTTTTTCATTCATAGACAAAATTCCATAATTTTCATCCCCAGGAAATGTTTTATTTTACTTTATTGCAGTGAGGATGTCCTGATTTTTTCTGGCTAATGAAGGAAAACATTATATTTCCAAGAATGCCTCTTCATTTTGCACAATACCTAAAAAAACCTAGAGTTAGTGACACATTGACTATTCGGCAACCAAAACAGTAATAATTACATTATATAGGTATTGTTCACTGCTTATATCTACCATTACGGAAGAAGTGAGAATTATTTTCTAAAAAGATCGGCACGAGAAAATACAATGTACAATGAAGGAATGAAACTGTACCTACCTTACGAAACTTCACCATCATGAATTCCGCTTCAATTGAGTCTGAATTTTTCTGGATTTTCGCGGACCAGAACACCGATGATTTTTGTAACTTGATTTAGACGTTGCTATCATTTTCAATTTATACAAACAAATTGACACAATAAACATGACCCTATGTGTCAGTGTCAACACTGTCAAATAAAAATGCACTAAACATGACGGCACTGCAAATCCTGCCAGGTCGGCCAGGCAACGTCGCCAACGTCATAGAGTGGCAACGTCGCACGCAACGTATTTGTACACGACATTTGTGACACACACATACGTAAAATTGATGAAAAAATTACGTTGATTTATGTATGATTTCTGTATGAAACAAAGTTTTTCTATTAATTTAGCGCAAACGAATATTCGAAAGTAGATAAATGAGCAAATATTTGTGTAGTAATAGTGTGTAGTGCCTTAATTAAAGCAGATTGAATTTTGTATGAAAATCGAACCACCTTAATAGATAATTGCCCACAGGAGCAGTAGAGACTGGTCAGCTTATTATGGAAACATATAAAAAGTGGACCCGTCTTTGCTGGCCCTGAAGGCCTAACAGAATAAGTTAGAATTAATTTTGCATGCTTAGTTATTAAGTTAAAATAGTACAGCATGTTTATATTTAACTAACACAAATGTATTTATTACAAGAGCTCAACCAACTGCCATCAAACTGTTTCGCAGTTTGGCAGTAATATTTCAATGAACACCTATGTACCGTGTCTTATGAAAATAAATAAATAATAATAATATTAAAGTCCCGTTTTTACCCTTTGGGTACGGAACCCTAAAAAAATCGAATTCTTTGCATCACGTTTTCTGCTTACTAAGGCTTCTTAGGCAAGGAAGGAGTTAGGTAAGCCAAATATGTAGGTACATGTATACCTATATGTAACGTAAGTTTGTAATAGCTTCCTTTAGTCTTAATCAATCGTCCGCCCTAGGTTACTATACGAATATGTGAAAATGATAAACATCTGATAGGCCAGGAAATAAATGCCCAAAAAAAGGTATAGAGGGAAATGCAAGGAACACAATTTTTAACTTCGTAGCTTTGTTTGGACTAGTTAGGAGATGAACATATCAAAAGTCCCCGGCCGTAACCCTGGTGCTGGGGGGAGGGGAGTTTGAAGGTTCCATTTTTCGGTTTTTCGATTATATCTCGGAAACTATGTATCTGAGCGACTTAGCCACTTATACAAAATGAAAAGAGATAATATTTGTTACAAGTTTTATTCAGTCAAGTTTTTCGATATCTTGTATAGTTTTTGAGATATCCGCTCTTGAAGGTTTATTTAGGGCTCTCATTTTTATCTTGATTATCTACCTATACATCGGTGAAGCTGCTAGGCCGGGTTTGGGATCGTTTTCGTATAAATCGGGGGTGCTGAATTCATTTATGGTACCAACATTGACACCATTCCTAAGTAAAAATATAATTTAAAAAAATGTTTTTTTATAAAACTCCTCTTTACGCTTAAACCGCCGAACCGATTTCGTTGAAATTTGGTGTAGAGATGGTTTAAGTCCCCGTACAGTACATAGGATAGTTTTTATAACCAAAATCATCTTTCAAGGGTGTTAAAAGTGGGGTGGAAATTGATATGGGGAATCAATAACCGCTGAACCTTTTTAAATAATATTTGGGATGGTCTACATGTTTGATTAAGTTGATAATGATACCAAACATGACTTCAAACCTAAATTTAAACAGTATTAACCTCAGGAATTCCACTTCGGCGAAAAAGCTGAATTCCCCTCACACCAAATTTCACACCTTCAAAGTATGATTTTTGAGATAAAAACTATATTATATCCTGTTTCGGGACTAAAAACACCTATTTACCAAATTTCAACTAAATCGGTTCAGCGGTTTAAGCGTGAAGAGGAGTTAAAAAAAAGTTATTTGTTTAAAGTTTATATGCTTTTACTTCGGAAAGTTGTATTGTTAATACCATAAATGAATTCAGCATCCCCGATTTATACGAAAACGTTACCCGGCCTAGCAGCTTTACTGATGTAGATAATCAAGATAAAATTGAGAGCCCTAAATAAACCTTCAAGAGCGGATATCTCAAAAACTATACAAGATATAGAAAAACTTGACTGAATAAAACTTGTAACAAATTAAATCTCTTATCATTTTGTATAAGTGGCCAAGTCGCTCAGACGCATAGTTTCCGAGATATAATCGATAAACTGAAAAATGAAACCTTCAAACCCCCCTCTCCCCCCCAGCACCAGGGTTACGGCCGGGGACTTTTGATATGTTCATCTCCTAACTAGTTTAAACAAAGCTACGAAGTTAAAAATAGTGTTCCTTGCATTTACCTCTATACCTTCTTATTGCTTGGCCTATGAGAGCTGGTTCGGTTTTTAAGCCGGGTCCAGACGGGTGTAACGCGTATTGTAATCCATTGTGTAATGTTTCGCGTTTCTGAGGAGGAAATAAAATACCACATTTAAACTTTATTAAGCATTCAAAGGACTAAGTTTATGGGTGACAAATAAAAATTCTTCGTTTTAAAACACATTTAATACCTCACTACCTATATGCATTTTTCGACAGTGTATTATATCCTTACAAGCATATGTAGTATTCGATAGTGAAGGAAACTATTCGTACATCCTCATTGTCCTGTCACCCTATTCTGCTACACTAACTTACGCGGGGCGGCTGGCGGCTCGTAGCGCCGACGCGTCGGCGTCGCCGCCGGTTTTAAGTTATGGGGTCCTAGTAGCGTCGTAGTCAGTCGTTTCGTCACTCCTAATATCTGGCTAGGGTTGGAATCTATATAGTTCGTCGCGTCGTAGCAAGTGGGCGTAGAACTTGGCTTAGATAGAAGTAACGAAATAGTAGATTGTGTCACAAGGGAGCAAAATGATATATTTACGGCGAGGGCGTACAATTGAATCCTAAACGAAGCGAAGGATTCTATAATAGAATCCTGAGCGTAGTGAGGGATTCAAGTGTGTCACGCCCAAGATGGAAATAATTTTGCTACCATGTGACACATATTACTTTTCACATCAACTATGAGGTAATTATAATATTTAAAAATATTATTTAAGCTAAAAAAATTATGCGCAAAAAAATCAGCTGTCGGAACTCAAGTGGATCTCTATTCTAGTATCCATAGATATTAAAACAGTTATCGATACGAAACGTCAATTCAGTATGTTTTTTGAATATAAACCCTTATAAACCGCAAGACATTTGATCTCTAGTGACATGAGGACTTCATTCGTTTGTCTATAATAATAATTTTTAAGAAAAAAAACCGACTTCAATGGGGGATGCCGCTGAAAGCACTTATTGTTTGGTGCACTCTTAGATTCCAGACAATGAAATGAAAAAGATAGCATCTTTTGCCTAATTATGTAGATAAGAAGGTAAAACCACCCACTTTTCTAGTAGCATTTCGTTTTTGTAGGGATCGCAGTTTTAACCTTTTTTTTTTTTTTTTGATGACCCTGGGGGAATCCTTTATGGATCCCACTGGCCCGGGAGAAGCCTAGTGGGTATGTCCGACTCCCACGGACTAAACCCCCTGGGGTGTTCCGCCGCCCGCTTTGTAGACGAGGTTTCGGGAACTCGGTTGTAGATCTCCGATACCCCGTCGGCGTTGCTCTTGCGAACCCATTCTTTGCGGCTGCTCTAGCAGCTTACTTCGTTGAAGGCTCCTCGGAACACTCGAGGGCCTTCCAGCTCGAACCTGTTCATGCGGGTGATGGAACTCCCGACCCATCACCCGCTGGGTCCCGTTAAGGCGGCATTATCCTTGATGCGAAGGCTCTTCGCCGCCTACCTGGTCTCCTTCGGCGCTGAGGGAGCGAGTTCGCGTCGTCCTCGCGCGATCGCTCTGCCGCTTCCTTTTGCGTTAGAACAGTGACGCTAAAGGAAGCCACTGCCGCCCATGCCTCCTCACTGCTGATCATACGGCGTATTAGCGCCGGCAGTGAGAGGTCTCCTCCCACAGCCGCGGACAGCGCAGCGCGAGGCTCTGCCCATGCAGGGCATACCTCGCGCGTGTGCTGAGCCGTGTCCACGGCTCCTCCATCATAGTGGTGGCACGCTGTCGTCGGCTCTCTTCCCACCCTCTCACACAGGTACCAGCCGAAGCAGCCGTGCCCCGTTAGGAGCTGTGTGAGGTGGAAGGAGGGTGCACCGTGCTTGCGTTCGACCCATTCTTTCAGAACGGGTCGAACAGCGGCCACCAGGTCCCGGCTAGCTCCCGGGATCTCCAGACGCTCCGACCATTTTTCATATAGCACTTCTCGTGCTTCTTCCCGCCACTTGCGAACTTCTTGAGGGGCGGGCCAGTTTTCCTCCCTCCTTGCTGCCAGCACCCGCCAATAGACCGCGGACTGAACCTTGGCTTCAAGGTCCCAAGGCGGGCTTCCGGCTAGCAGGCCGGCTGCTGCGTGCGAGTTATCGCGATACGCTCTGGCCACCCTGAGAGCTATGGCCCGCTGCGGCCGACGCAATAGGGCCGCACTTCGAGTTCCCAGGGTGCCCGCCCATATTGCTGCCCCGTAAAGCGCCATTGAGCGCACCACGCTCATATAGAGCCGCCTGGAGGCTCCTCCTGGTCCGCCCAGATTTGGGAGGATCCGCCCAAGCGCTCTGGCTGCAGAAAGCAATTTCGGAGCCAAACGCTTGAAATGTTCCTCGAACTTCCATCTACTGTCGAGAACCTTTCAGTAATTAATAAAATTGTCGAGAAGGTGGTTGTCGGACAAGTTTCAGGTTTTCTGGAGAAGCATAACATACTTACAGACTCGCAGCACGGGTTCAGGAGAGGTCGAAGTACGGGATCGGCTCTGGCACAGTTCTCGGATGAAATCAACAGCCGTCTAAACGAAGGTAAACAGGTGCTTGCGCTTTTTATAGACTATAAAAAGGCATTTGATACCCTCGACCATGAAGTGCTTTTGCAAGCAATGCGGGAATGTGGCATAGACGGCCCCGTCAACGACTGGTTCCGCAGCTACCTGGCGGGCAGGACCATACGCACGAGCATCGCCGGCGCCATGGGCGCGGAGTGTGACGTCACGCTTGGGGTGCCGACCGGCTCGGTGTATGGCCCTGTCGGCTATCTAATGCTGGTCAACAGTGTTGTAAACGTTATAAAGAAATGCAAGGTATACATGTATGCGGACGATATGTGCCTACTATATTCGCATACAGATATATCAGAGGCTCACAGTTGTATCCAAAGCGACTTCGACGAGATTGCTAAATGGGCCCACGATAACGGAATAATTATAAACTTATCAAAAACAAAAAGTATGCACATATATTCCCCATACAACCGCAGGGCTAAGTCGGTTAATTATAATGAGATAGGTGTGATAGGACACGGATACGATTGCTTGCACAACCAAAAGGATAACAAATGTAACTGTGAACCGCTAGAATACGTAAACACTTATAGGTATCTAGGTATGCATATTGATCATAATTTCAACTGGAAAGCACACATAAATGTGGTTTGTTCCAAACTACGCTCAGTAATGAGCAAAATGTACTACTTACATAAATTAATTAGCAAAAAAACTATGCTTGTAGTGTATTACGCACTAGCGGACTCAGTGATAGGTTATGGACTTAATGTATATGGCAGAACCTTCCAAACGTATATCGATAAAATTAAAAAGCTCCAGATAAGGTCACTGAAATACTTATTGGACAGCAAAACTAAAAATAAGTTGAAAGGCGAATACGAAAAACTTTATAAAATGTATAAAATATTACCTGTGACTCAAAGAGTGCAATATTTGATAGCCATAGATAATTACTGTAATAATAAATTTAAAGTCCCTAAACAAAGCAGATATAGAACAAAAAATATTAGATTAAAGAAATATGTGCAACATTTTGTCAAAAATTATTATGGTAGGAGAACAGATAAATTTTTGGTCCCAAAAATATATAATGAAATAGAATGGTTAAGAGGAGAAAATAAATATAGCATATTGGAAGTAAAGAACAAATTAAAAAAAACACTTATAGATAACTTACCTTGACTTAGCAACCGTGTATTATTATTTAAATTATATTTGTTGTTGTTTGTTATTTTAGCATAGTGTA
This sequence comes from Cydia strobilella, assembly GCF_947568885.1. Lineage (NCBI taxonomy): Eukaryota > Metazoa > Arthropoda > Insecta > Lepidoptera > Tortricidae > Cydia > Cydia strobilella. The sequence goes on along the minus strand of NC_086068.1, from coordinate 43,755,119 downwards.
TCCTTTAGGTAGAAACATTTATTTGTAAAAGGATGCTTTATTACTTTATTATATAGGTATATTTTTTCTAAGACTAACTTTAATGTCAAACTTAGGGTAAGCATAGTAAGATAGCAACTTAAGTAGGTGCATAAAATTGTAAAAAAGAGCGCTTTCTCGCCAACAAACTGCATACGCAGTTTGGCGAGTCGACCCGACGGCGATGGAAATTCCTCCCACGGTAATTTGGGCTCCCACCGGTGGTTTGTTCCGAGGCCCGTGGAAGACCAGAACCTCGGATTTGTGCAGTGCGACCTCCAGACCTAGCGCCCGAATCCTGTGCACCACGTGTGCAACCCCTGCTGTGGCTATATAGGCGGCCTCCCTGTAGATCCTGCCGCAGGATGAGACGAGGGTGTCATCAGCGTAGCAGGTAATGCTGACCCCCCGTAGAGTGGTCCCGCGTAGGACCCAGTCGTAACCGATGTTCCACAGGAGCGGGCGCAGCACCGAGCCCTGTGGAACACCGCACGCCATCTCCCGCCTCCCCCAGCCATCCTTAGTTGGGAATACCACAACGCGCCCGGCAAAGTAATCCGCCACTGTTTTTTGCAGATAATAGGGCACGTTGTGATATTTGAGTGCCGCTTTTATTATCTCCCAGGGTAGGGTGTTGAATGCGTTGGAAATGTCCAGTGACACGGACATCACAACCCCACCCTGAGAGACCTCCTCCTCGGCAAAATCCCTTACGCGGGCAATCGCGTCCAGTGTCGAGCGCTGCGGGCGGAAGCCATATTGGCAGTCGCTCAGACCCGGCTGCATGCTCCTGACGAGACGAGTAGCAATTATGCGCTCAAAAAGTTTGCTCATCTCGTCGAGCAGCACTATGGGGCGGTAGGCCGACGGCTGATCAGGTGGGCGTCCGTCCTTCCGAAGGAGCACCAGCTTGCCCATTTTACACCTATCGGGGAACCGCCCCTGAGTCAGGCACGCGGTGAAAAGGTCTCTGACTCTTTTCTCCTCGCAGTTTTAACCTAACCTAACCTACTTTTCTGATAGCATTTCTTTTCTGTAAGGGTCACAGCTCTAACCTAACCTAACCTACTTTTCTGATAGCAGTTCTGTTCTGTGAGAATCGCAGTTCAAAAACCCACTTTTCTAGTAGCATTTCCGGGTCCGGGTCTGGGTCCGGATCCGAGTCCGGGTCCGTGTCCAGCTGTCCGGGTCCAAGTTAGGGTCAGAGATCGGGCCGGGTCCGGGTCCGAGTTGGGGTCCATGTACAGACCCGGGTCCGGATCCGAGTCCGGGTCCAAGTTTGGGTCTGGGTCCATAACGAAGAAAACAAATCGCCAAATGTGAACTATGTGTCATTGAAGAGTTCCATTCTGATCATCATCAGCAGTTCCACTTCATCAAATGTCACTTTTTTAAATGTAAATGCTGGATTTGTTGATGAAAATACAAAGATCACTATATGTATGCCTTTCACATTTGAGGAGTTCCCTCGGTTCCTCGTGGGTCTCATCATCAGAACTCGAGCTTGACAAAAATATGTCTTAAAAACTTAAGTTGCTTAACAAACATAAAGAAGAGGACAAATCGCCAAACGTAAACTATGCGTCATTAAAGAGTTCCATTCTGATCATCATCAGCAGTTCCACTTCATCAAATGTCACTTTTTAAAATGAAGATGCTGGATTTGTTGATAAAAATACAAAAATCACTATATGCATGCCTTTCACATTTGAGGAGTTCCCTCGATTCCTCATGGATCCCATCATCAGAACTCGAGCTTGACAAAAATGTTTCTTGAAAACCTAACTTGCTTAACAAACATAACCAAGAGGACAAATCGCCAAACGTGAACTATGCGTCATTAAAGAGTTCCGTTCTGATCATCATCAGCAGTTCCACTTGATCAAATGTCACTTTTTTAAATGTAAGTGCTTGATTTGTTGATGAAAATACTAAAAACCACACAGAAAACCAGCGCCACGGTTTGCCGCGGCACTATGCTGAGTGGGGATCCTTTTTGGCGTCCAAATGTTTTTTTGTCTGCATGCTTTTCTGTTTTTTATGTACTATGTTGTGGCGTCAAATAAATGTATTTTCTTTCTTTCTTCTTCTTTCTTTCAAAATCACTATATGTATGCCTTTAACATTTGAGGAGTTCCCTCGATTCCTCATGGATCCCATCATCAGAACTGCGTTTACAAAAACGGGACCAATCTGTATGTATATACTTACAATCAAAAAAAGAATTTTCAAAATCGGTCCAGACATGACGGAGTTACGGAGTAACAAACATTAAAAAAAAACAACCGAATTGAGAACCTCCTCCTTTTGAAATCTTGAAGTCGGTTAAAAAATAAAAAACATTCGTCTTGACGGAGGATCGAATTGCCGCCATTAGGCCCCAATCGCACGAGAGTTTAAAAAGCGTCGCATTAAAACCGTTGGCGTTTTTTTACCGTTTCTAATCTTTGTGTTCATATGAACGCTTAAAAATTACTTGTGACTCGTACTCCCTGCCTTGTGGACGTGTAGTCATAAAAATACGCTTCGTTTTTAACCGACTTCAAGATTTCAAAGGAGGAGGTTCTCAATTCGGTTGTATGTTTTTTCCGTCATTTCTGGACCGATTTTGAAAATTCTTTTTTTGATTATAAGTATATACATACAGATTGGTCCCGTTTTTGTCAAAAAGCAGTTCTGATAATGGGATCCATGAGGAATCGAGGGAACTCCTCAAATATTAAAGGCATACATATAGTGATTTTAGTATTTTCATCAACAAATCAAGCATTTACATTTAAAAAGTGACATTTGATGAAGTGGAACTGCTGATGATGATCAGAACGGAACTCTTCAATGACGCATAGTTCACGTTTGGCGATAGACGCGTGTGCCGCGCCGGCGCGCCGCCGCCGCCGGGCTTTTTTGCCACGCCACCGCCGCCGATAAATGATCGGCGTGAAATCGGCGTGACCTTGAGTGTTGTTAATTAGCTATTCCAGGTTGATATTTGAATTACAAATTGGTTTTTTTTGGTCAGATATACGTCAATTATTAATTAAATAAAACAGAAGAGCCAGTTGCACAACCTGTTTCACACACCGATTAAAGTAACTGAGTAATCCTCAGTATTTAGCGTCAAGAAAGATGAGATTGCGATAGGTATATGAAGTAGGATTTTTTCTTGTTAACTGTGAATTCACATTTGTCTCACATACGAAGGCATAATCCTTACTCATGACAAGACTCACGAGTTACGAGCAACGAAAACACAGGGCTCATGTACCATGGGACCTTAAGGTGGAATAGAAAAGGAAAACTAACTGGCTAAAATTGCGACCATCATCCTTGCTTATTTGCTTGCGTCTTAAACTGTATTTGAGTCCAGCAAAAATCTGAAAATATTAATATGCGAATACTCTCGAGGCCCTGTGTCCTAAAAAAAGATAGAGAGAGACAGAGTGACAACACTGTAGATTCCTTTGCCCTACGGAAATGTGCAAGCTGTAAATAGGTGAAGCAATATTTTCTTGTCACTCGTTGCTATGGTTACCGTCACACTGGGGCTTTCAATTAACCAAACATTTTTGTAGTAGTTACTAGTTATAAACTTAAGCCCTTTCCATAATGGGCCATCTAACAAGAATGAATGATAAGACTAATATGACTTGGTACAAAAGTTCTTGTAACAAACTATGCTAATATTGTCGCCTGCCTGACGGGAATAACAACAGCAAATACATCGAAATAGCGGCTGTTCTAAAGAAAACTAGCACTAGTAGCAATGCAGGTCATTTCACTACGGCTTCTGAACCCATCTTAGAGTGGGGTCCCTTTGTTTGACATAATTATTGAGTCATAATGTAATGATTGTCATATTATCTTTAGTCATAATTCCGAAACCGTTATTTTTTCAGGATTTTCTTCGGGTTATCCTATATTTAGGTTAGGTTAGGTTTGTTTTATGGCAATCCTGAAAAGTTACGCGTTTCTGTGAAAAACCAAATTATGACTAATGATAATATGACAATCATTACAGTATGACTTTCAATAATTATGTCAAACAATAGAGACCCTCTCAGAGTACTTATGATATGTGTGTAGATAAAGTAGTGTATGCAACTGTACATAATTAGGCCTTAAAACACTCGTGTGATTCTGTTATAAAAGCCACACTTGTGTTTTAAGGACTCTCATTATGTATCAGTTGCATAAACTACTGTTACACAAAACCGTACCATCATATGAATTAGTGATTAAATTAAAAACTGATACTTAATTATTATAACAATTATTACTATTCCGCGTTTAGCAAAGCTTTAGCTGCATATGAACATGTACAATGCTACGAGTTGCTACGAGTTTCATAGCATCGCCCGTAGCACATCTTACTGATCTTTTCTTAGCACAAAATGAGGTCGGATAGTTTAAAAACATCGTTTTTTTTTTGTAAAAAACAAACATAAGCAGTTTATTGGTCCATTTGGTTATGACCGGCAAACGGACAGCCAAAAAATGTATGAACTTTTTTTCTCGTATATAATTGTATCCTGTTAAAACTTCCATAGATACTAAACTAATGTTTATACTGGTTGGCAAGAATTTCAAATGTAATAGTTGTGTTCCGAATTCAGTCATCCTGTTTCAATATGTAATGTACCTAATGATGTTTACTTGATGTTGAAATAATACATATTGTGATTATTATGGTTATTATTGTGGTTTATTTTATTATATCCGATTACCTTTTATGTCATCATTATAAGTAGTTTACCTTCCTACTGGTCCTTACTTACCAATCTTACCATAGTCACCTTGATTCCTGCGTTGAGAGCACTGTGCTATTGTTAGCTAGGTACTTGAACGTAGCTCAAATCCGCCTTTGTGCATTCTTAGTCTGTAAATACTTTCAATTTTATCGTTAAATGCACTATTTTCTAGAATTTACTATGACATTTTACGTACCGTAAAATGTTTCTACTTTGCTCCACTTTAAGGAAATTTTGCATATATAAGAAGAACATCTTATGTAACATATTTTATCGGTAAATTTACTTTATGAAATGTTGTTTCATATAAAACGAAACTATGAATAAGGAGCGCAAGACTCATTGTTTGGGGTACCTTTGCTTAGTTTACTTAGGGGTGCAAAGAAACCCCAATGTGCGCCAAATTAATAGGCCCCGCCAAATAAAGAGATTAATTTTATGACTTATGTAGCAATTCAAACTAGGTATATATACAATTTCGTTTATCTGAGTATATAGAAATATTATGTTTGAATATATTAGACGTTAAGTCCTTTTTACGGTTTCGTACCTCAAAAGGAAAAACGGAACCCTTATAGGATCACTCGTGCGTCTGTCTGTCTGTCCGTCTGTCACAGCCTATTTTCTCCGAAACTAATACTGGACCAATTAAGTTGAAATTTGGTACACACATATAAGTTTGTGACTCAAAGACGGACATGTAACGTAAACAAATGAATTTCAAACATGGGGGCCACTTTTGGGGGCTAAATGAGAAAATGAAAAATAAAGTTTTTTAAACTACATATATTGTCAATTTTTGGGAACAAATCAAATTATTTTTCCCCTCACTAGCTCGGAAAGTTGTCGTTTATCCTTCAATACCAGCGGGGAAAAACGCGTTTTATCCACTAGTGGGGAAAGTAATTTGACCTTGGATGGAGCGTGTTTAAGTAGCTTGACAGATAACAAAACGTAAATCGCTCATGATAATGGTTCGTTCAATATTAATTATCATTAAATAAATGGTTTGAGAATCTAATAAAAAATACCAAATTTAGCTTTAATTAATGATTTTAAGCCATAAACCTTAAAATTCCATAAGAAACGTTTGTTTTTTTATAATGATGTTAAATATAATTCTGAACGCACAAGTTGAGTCGATGCAATTTCAAAACGCATCGTTGACATTTCATACATCAGAAATGTCAACATTGTCAACAATTTTTTTACTTAAAACCTTTTCTCACCGACTCGCGTAAAAATACACAACTTCCAGAGTTTTCTGTTATAATATCGTAAAGAAATGAGTGATTACAGTGATGAAGATGATCTAACGCCTGTGGATGTTGCACTTTCCTCGCTATAGTAAGGTGAAAAGTTTTGTGTTACACACGGGCGCAAATGTATTTTACTTCTCGTGTGTTGAAACACTCGCTACGCTCAGGATTCTATTTTAGAACCACTCGCTTCGCTCGTGGTGGTTCACCTATAGAATCCTTTCGCTTACTCGTGTTTCAATTCTACACTCGCGGGTAAAATACAACTTTGCACCCTGTATAACAAATAACTATTATTAAATATTTTGATTTGTGTTTTTAAGTAGTCACACTACTATGTATAAATTATAAACTGTAATAGATGTCATATAATAAAGAAAAAGTGACGAAGCCCTCCAGTGGTGAAGGCCGGATTCAAACCGGCGTCTTTAGCTATTCCGTAATTCCGTATATCGTAATTCCGTAAGGAATTCGTATAGGAGGTGCAAGCGTTACTGCTTGCCCTTAGAGTTGGTCAAAGACGCCTAGTCTTATTAAGATGACATATAGTCGAGAAATTCGGACGGGTACCGCCGTGGCGGGGTAGCCTAGGGGTTCATGGCGTTAGCCGCGATAGCTAAAAGACGCCGGTTTGAATCCGGCCTTCACCACTGGAGGGCTTCGTCACTTTTTCTTTATTATATGACATCTATTACAGTTTATTACATATATTGTGTTACAAATTTCAACTTAATTGGTCCAGTAGTTTTGGAGAAAATGGGCTGTGACAGACGGACAGACAGACGCACGAGTGATCCTATAAGGGTTCCGTTTTTTTTCCCTTTGAGGTACGGAACCTTAAAAATACATGAGCCCGACTCGCACTTGGCCGGTTTTTTTAATTGGAGCATAGTTACCCACCAAGGAGCAAAGTAGGACCATTTTACGGTATACAAAAATGCTCCTTCAATTTTAGTGTATTGAACATTGTGTTCCATTGCACTATTAAGTAATACAATAGAATAACTTAGTTTTAGTTTCTGCAAGCCTACTGAAAGTGTGTGGAAACCGACTCATGTGTGCATTCACATTGCAATAACACAATTTCGCCAATTTTTCACTTCTTATTTAAATTTAGCATTGTCTGCTCATCGCCGTATCATGAATGTTGGCATTAAACGACATCAACCTTCTAAAAAAAATCAGTGTTTTCAAATACCAGCTATTTATACACATTACAAGGTTTTATTTAACTTGCCCTGTTAGTAAGTATGTATGTTAGCTGGTTTGTTAGTTAGTGTCGGTCAAATCTTGGATACTAAATACCCACTTCCCGATTTCTGATTGAGCTGAAAATTTGCATACATTATGTAAGTCGGGTGACAATGCAATATTATGGTACCATCGAGCTGATCTGATGATGGAGACAGGAGGTGGCAACAACGCAACCTAATAATGTATGTGGTTTTTAGAAATGTCTCGAGTATTAGTTGCCTGTGGTAAAAAAGTACAGTCAGAGATAAAACCTTGTATCAAAAATTATATTTTTGGCAAAAACTTATTATGTAATATAGGTACTTACTTGATAGTCAGCCGGTAATATCAGCTGTTTGGCTTCTCACTCTATATTAGTTTGCCGGTAGTCGATTAGGTAGGTAGGTACACTGCGAGAGCCCGACAATGACGCGACAGTTTCCTGCTACTATCTACCTAGCACAGTAAGTGTTCATTTCCTCACTGAGCGAAAATAATCTGATCTCGAGAAGATTAACTTATCTGACATACAACAACGACATTTACACGTTATTTTCGTTTTTTTAAACTAATAGCTGATGATATAACGCAAGTTTCGAACAATATTATAATTAGGTATTGATGTATTTAGGTTTAAAATTAGGTACCAATTTGACACAGCCAGGATTAATCCGCTATTTGTTACTACCTCTATGCATTGGGTCAATAAATTAAAGTCGCATTCATGTCTGATCGATGCTTACCCCGAGTGACGTCATACAGCACTCATATTGATTTTTCACCGTTTTACTTTTCTCTCCGCTGCGGTCCTAGTGCGTGTGATGGAGGAGAAAAGCGCGCGTCCGGAAAATTCGATACGAGTTGGGCAAGGGTGTAACCGTCACCGTTGATTGACTTCAATAATATATTCATATCTATAGGTTTATATGTATAAGTAGGTATAGTATGAATTTACTCAAATATTTTTTACGCCTAAGACCTGTTAAACAAAGGTCACTGTTTCTTTTGTGCGAGCGTTTAGCTCCCGTATAAGCCATGCGTCAAAGCAACAGTGTCCTTTAATAATTTTTAAGAAAAAAAAGCGACTTCAATGGGGGATGCCGTTGAAAGGTTACTCTTATTGTTGATGGTGCACTCCAGACAATGAAATGAAAAATACAGCATCTTTTGCCTAACTAAAAGGAGGTATTACCACCCACTTTTCTAGTAGCATTTCGTTTCTGTAAGGGTCACAGTTCTAACCTAACCTAAACCAATGTTCTGATAGCATTTCGGTTCTGTGAGGATCGCAGTTCAAAAAAAAGTACAGGTCCAAGTTTAAATCGAATAAATCGCCAAACGTGAACTATGTGTCGTTGAAGAGTTCCGTTCTGATCATCATCAGCAGTTCCACTTAATCAAATGTTACTTTTTTATGTAAATGCTGGATTTGTTGATGAAAATACAAAAATCACTATATGTATACCTTTCACATTTGAGGAGTTCCCTCGATTCCTTATAGATCCCATCATCAGAACTGGAGCTTGACAAAAATGTGTCTTGAAAACTTAAATTGCTTAAGACAGTAAAAATAATAATACAAACTAGGTATAAATAAACTTAAAATAAAGGCCCTATAAATAAAACACGTCCTTAACAAACATAAAAAAGAAGACAAATCGCCAAACGTGAACTATGCGTCATTAAAGAGTTCCATTCTGATATTTCTGATCATCATCAGCAGCTCCACTTCATCAAATGTCACATTTTTTAAATGGAAATGCTGGATTTGTTGATGAAAATACAACCGAATTGAGAACCTCCTCCTTTTGAAATCTTGAAGTCGGTTAAAAACCAACTGTATTGTAGTAGTTTTAGGGTTCAAGTTTCAAGTCTATGTACATCTAACATGTTTTGGTAATGTAGAACGACCGACCACCTCAAAGACGGCGAGGGCTCATATTATTACCTACATAGATTTGAACTTTAAAACCAATACGATATAATAGTTTTTTAAACGACATTGTTGCTTTGACACGCGCTTAAAACGGAAGCTGACCGCTTGCAAAAACGGAACAATGGCTTTTGTTTAACAGATTAGGGTCTTAGGCGTTAAAATCATTTGAGAAAATTCATACTTTACCTACTATATTTTATACTACATAATTTCTCCGTCCCTCAAAAATATCATTGGAATGAGGCGATTAACAGGCGTTACTTGCCGCGAATGTCATTCGCAGCAATAGAATGTACAAAATAAAGTAGATGTTAGTGCGTAGGTACTTTTGATATGTTGATATGTTAGAGACGTGTTCACAGTTCCCACTGTTCCTAATTTACCTTGCCTCTCCTTGTCAATTAGTATATTTGCCCGCCTACGGCTGAGCCGGCTCGCCCGTCACTATTTTCCCGAGTTAATCTGTCAGCTACCGTCCGCAGAGTTTGGTCGCCTGGTAGATCAACTACATATTATCCGATATTATCCAGTCACTTAATAATCCAAATGGAAAATAAAAAAATAATAATTGTATTTTCCGTATGTCTAACATACGTTTTGGGTTACAATTATAATTTAAATTATGATCCTTACTTTCCAAATAATAATTTCTGCAATGATTTGTCTCCTTATTACGGAAATATAAGTTTGGATCTTATTTCCGGAGTTTGGTATGGAGTCGAAAAAATACCTCACAATAAAGGCGAATACAAAATAGACTACACTAAGGAGTGTTTCTACATTGATATAAAGGAGGAACATGTTCAGGTCAGTAAATAAGAATCTCTGACGATACTCACTATCTACGCTTTATATTCTATCTTGTTTGCATGGACAGTCTTTGTATGTAACATACTACACCTATATGTGTGCATTCAGCATCAAAAGTTCATCAGCCTCTAGCAGCTTAACAAAAAGAGATATGTCTCTATAGGTCAATTAGAGAGAAACGCAAACCGTAGAGATGTAGTTGGAAAAGCATTCCACAGTGGCAGATACAAATATACAGAGCCACTAGGCTACTACAATACAAATACTAAACTAAATTAATAACTAGCTTAAATCTAAAATAGGCCCTTGAGGCATTGTATAGACAAGTGTAAAAATATGGGTGCATACAACTTACTCAAAAATATGCCCCATAGTTCTTAATTCGCTGACATACGAGCTATGCGACATATTTTTGAGTATGATGTGATGAGTGCACCCATGTTTTTACACTTGAATGTACCAAGGATGCTGGCGGCATTTCCATTATTCTGTTATAACAATCCATTTGAAGTTTTTCTTATTCAAATATAATATGTATCTATTTGAGAATAATTAAATAATTTCTCAATACAAATAATCGAAAATACATATTTATAAATATAAGCTGCAAAGGTACTTAAAACGCTTTCTAGTTGATGAACTGTGGATCACTTACTAGATATAAATAAAATACTATTTGTAATGTCTACAAAATAATTGTATTGTTATTAATGTGTATGTTTTTACTTTTTATTTTCTCTTATTTCGAAAGTTACTATACTTCTTAACTCGAGGGCTTTTGGCCAAAAGAGTATAGAAGATACTGTGTTTTATACATATGTACCTACCTTCTGGGCCCCGTTTCTCAAAAGCTTGTATCTTGTAATGCAAGCGGATGTCACTTTTTGACAGCTTTTGTTAGAAAGGGACTTCCACTTGTATTACGTTACAAGCTTTTGAGAAACGGGCCCCTGTTCTACTGTAAGAAATGTACACACTATGCCGCATGTATTCATAATGGCGCAGCTTTTTGCAGAAGTATGTATGTGAGTGGTTGAATGTCAAAGTGTTCTGAGGCTGGTGAGGCTGGTGTCTGGTGTGCAGTGCGGGGGATAACACCCGTCGACGAACTTTAAATTGGTACCTATTTAGTCTTCACGGTACTCACTCGTCATTGGTTTTTGATTTCTATGGACAGATCTGTGTACTTACTTAAGTTTTCGGTGTGCTGATGTAAGATTATGTTATGGGTATTGGGTGTAGCTATGTTTATGAGATTTTAGCGAATTTGTCGTGGAGCGTGATGTCAGGTATAGTGTAGTGTAACCAGGTACAGTGTACGGTTTGGTCAGTAACATTTGTCTTGCAGTAAAGTTTATATTCAGTTGACTCTAAAATAACCTGCGGTGTATATTTGTAGGATCCTGTTTTCAATTAGATTAGGTATATTTAAATGCGTGGTATTGATGTCCTGCTACTTGGCGGTGTTTATTGTGAGGGGGTAGATAGGTGGTAGGCCTCCCTCATCAGGGTGTATAAATTAAAAGGCAAGATCCAGCGGGCTTAGCACGGTAGCATTTTTGTCGCCTGTCATCATGCCTGTCAGGTTCTAACAAGTATGTAAGTGCGAAAGTAACAGGCATAGTGGCAGGTAATAAAAAATGCAACCATGCTGACACCGCAGGACGACGGAGGGTATTTATTGATAAAAATAAAAGGCACCTGTAACAATACAGGCGAGAGCTAGCTCTGTAATAGTTTTACAGTTAAAAAACACTCGTGGTTACTTAAATATAATTAAAACTTACAATTATGTGGTTTAGGATGTAGGTAGCAGTAGATGTTCACACACAAAACCGCACTAAACTTTAGATGGTATTTAAATTATAAACACAACGTAAATAAATAAGCTTCAGCTTAGCAGGAAATGTGCAGGAGGTGTTGATCGATAGGAGTTTTGGATCGAACTGCCAAATTCTAAAGGGCCCTCCACACTCATGCGCGAATCACGGCGCTAAGTAAGTGTGGCGTCGATTTCGCACATTGTTCACGCCTTTGCGCCTAGTTCCCCGTTTTTTGTCGGTTTATTAGCCCACGTCAAAGGAGGCACGAAGCGCGAACTGGCAAGACTCCACATTACACACTATTTTGACTCATATGTGGCAAGATAAATAACATAGACCTAGCATTACATAGACCAGCTATACGCGTGCGCCCGTAAGGGATAGACATAGATGACGTCATAAACGTGGGGATACCATATTGGTAAAAATTACCCCAATATTTGATATCACGTTGGGGCGATTACCCTGGAGGCAAAGTTAGCTTGTTTGACGGTATTAAAAAATTGTTAAATAAAATGTCAATGGGCCGTTCTTTTTAGGCGTATGAACAATGAAATACCTCCTATAATTCGCGCAGGTGGTACAAAACTAAACATGTTTAGTAAATAAAATGTATTATGGGTTTTAATTTAAAGAAATCACAAATCGCAATCACACCAATTAATGTACACCACATTTAATCTTCACAACATTTGTTTATTTATTTTTTGGAATTAGAAGTACGAAAAAACTTCGAGGTCAAAATTACCCATAAAATTATGATATTTTCATCTGGTATCCCTAACATGATTGTTATGCAGCTAAATTAAGAAGAAGTTAAAAATGGCTGACCTCAGACTCCTACCTACCTACGTAATTTGGGCGGATAATTTTACAAATAATGTTTTGTTAATTTGCGTAAATAATTGTGATATTTTTATTGAAATCGTTTGATTCTACATTGCTTTGAGTGTAACGTAATTTTACGATGTTATTCTCACATATTGCGTTAAGAGGAAGGTGTAAAATACCGTACTTACGTGTGAAAGGTTATGATCTCATATTTTTGCTCAGAGCGGCTATTACAGCCGATTACAGAACAATTCACCAGTATTTTATCAAAGTTCAAGCATTCAAAACGCTAACCATCACTATATTTCATAAGAGAAAGCACAATTTCATACAAAACAACGATAATTAAACAAGCAACGAACAAACATGACATGTCACGTACTTATTTGTTTGCCACAACCTCGGTTGTGGCAGCGGTGGAAAAGTGAAACTATGACAAGGACAAACAATAATAGCGCTTTCTCTGCTACTCCTACTGAAAGATACATAAGACTATCCCGTTCGGTCATTTTCCCCCACCACTCATGACCGATCCAGTTATACTAGATTCATGATAAATAATAATTATATTATATAAAGCGGCTATGTTTTACGGTTTTACAACAAAACAAAATGGAAAAATTGCTAAATCACGTATGATGCCATAGATAACTAGCAGTTAAACTCGATCAGCTGATGCTTTTCCGCCATCTTGGCGCGAACCAAACTGCGAAATCGCCGTGAAGTTTGCGAGTGTGGAGTCATACGTCAACGTCGCCACACGTTCTCTCCGCGAAGTCGCGCCGCGATTCACGCACATAGTCTGGGGAGCTTTAAGACAGATTTGAATTTAAATAGATAATTTAGAATTTGTATGTGCCAGAAATAATAGAAAAGTTGGTAGTGTTCCGTTAGACGCACCGTTACATTTACTTATAGTCGCTCGGAGTTGTGGATCGTCTCAGGGGCAGCATGGCAATGTCGGCATAAGTCTGTTGTTAAGGCCGTTCCATCGGTTTGCCGCTGTCTTTGTCACATTTCGCAAGAAAGAACGGGAAAGAACATACGCGCCAAGTGTCAATTTTGATTGAATTTTGTCGGTTTTTATTTATTTTAAAAACGTTACCTTACAATATCGAAATTCTAAATCTATGGAATTACTATTTATGTAAAGATAGTTTTTTCTTCTTTTTTTGTTTATAGTATCACATAATAAATAACCGAGTAAAGTAGGATTAAAAGCCGGAGTTAGAGGTTACTTTGGGAATTAATTGTATCGAGCGAAGTTGTTAAACATTATATACGATAAGATTATTACGAATATCAACGCCTCATAGAAAAACATGATCATATAAGGAGATTTTTCGCCTTCTGGCTCAGGGAACCGCCTTAAGTTAGCGATTAATGTATTTTCTGTAGTTTCATATCAATCATAAACCCTTCCGTTATTATTTAGTACCTATTCATATGTAAGTAGGTAATATATTGATAATTCATTACCTAATTTTCGTCAACGGCCCCAATTAAAATCAGTGAAACTCGTTAACTTAGATATATTTTTTGGTATTCAACGTTAATTAATATAACTTTCTGGTTAATGATATTTAATAGTGTCGTAAAATTGATGTATGTATTTTAATTGCAGCTTAGTTGAGTTAAACAAGGTAATGATTGTGGTAGTTTTTTATCACTTCTTCTTCTTGGTCCTCGCCTTATCCCGACGGCGTTTAAACATAAGTATTAGGCATGGTATAATAATATACTCCGCCTGGTACTCTCTTCCGAGACTCGCGAACCACGTGACTGACACAAGGCTAGTCATCGTGAACCTGTGAACAGCATGATGACCTAGGCTTGTGTCACTCACGTGGTTCGCGAGTCTAGGAACTTCTTCCAAGTCGGAAGAGAGCGGACAGGCGGGCGAAGTATAGATTCCTATTATATTATGGTATTAGGTTGGTATTAGGGGTATAGAGCGCGGAAGATTCAAGATACCTACTTGTACCTAAATGCGAATTGTAGGGTTGCTCGACCAAAATAAACTATGTCCCACCCAGCCAGTCCTTATTTGAAATAAGGAGAAGTTGTATTCCAAAAAATCCGTGGTACCTTTATCAAATGGGTTAAATTACCTACCTACGTTAAATTAAATCATCTACGAATATGAATTGTAGATAACAACAGACAATTTAATAACTACCCCAACGTTTGGGTTTAGGTATACATTTAGTTGTGGACATAAATTTATGGCAACAATTTAAACTTAAACATATTATGAAATATGAGTTTTACTTAACCCTCGTAATCCGTGTTTAAATGAGTAGATTGAGACGAAAGTGGAGGACCCGCGCGAAATCGCCTTTTCATGCAAACGTAGTCCTCATTTTCCTTTCTGGATATTAACATTATTGAAAATATTTTGACACCACAGCTATGCCCCTCCCTACGTTTGATTTTTTACGAATTTTTAATTATTATAAGAGTTAGGAGCATATAAAATTTTGTATGAAACCCTTTTTGTCGCTCCTAATATTTACAATAATCAAAAAATCCAAAAAAGTCAAACGTAGGGACATAGCTACGGTTAATATACTTACATCAAATTATGTAAAAATATTTTGCATAATGTCAATATCCACAAAGGGAAACGGGGACTATCCACATGTGTGGCAAACTAATCGAATGCAAATATTGAGTTATTTCCTTATGTTGGCTGGTACAATTGATTGGTTTGATTTTGTTTGATATTTTACAGTCAGCATTTTCCTCGTAGGTATTGGTGTGGTGAAACATTTTGTGTTTCATTCGGTGGCAAAATTTGTTTAACCCTCGTGCCTTGAAACCTTCGCAACGCTTATGATTCAACTTGTCGAACCACGAGCGTAGCGTAGCGAGCAATTTTGGAATCTTTCGCTTGCTCGGGTATGAATATTAGCATGAGCGGTTAAACAACAACTTTGCCCCATTGTAAAACAAATTCATGTCTAATCAATAGGGATGATGACACATGTTGAATTTTATAACAAAATCTAGTAACATATATAGCAACTGAGCAATTTATTACAATAATGTAGATATTAAAATAATATATGGAAATAATACAAAAATACAGGGCTTGAAAGTTTCAAAATTTAAGTATATGTAACTTTTTAAAAGGAAAAAAGTAAGGGTACCATTCGATTCCTTACATTTTACCCAAAAAAATATTGTATTACAACTATATACATAAACACAATATTTCACCGACAAAAACGCAATTTTCTTGTATTGTCCATACATTCAAAATGGGCCCTCAGTGACCTTGACGTCACGTTCACTTATCGTTTTGTTAGGAGCGTTCTGCGAGTGAATTAAGACTGTCGGACTTTAAGGGGCCGTAGTCGATTTTGGAGCAAAAATTTTAAATTGATAGATTTAGTCGTTGAAA
Organism: Cydia strobilella; assembly: GCF_947568885.1. Classification (NCBI taxonomy): domain Eukaryota; kingdom Metazoa; phylum Arthropoda; class Insecta; order Lepidoptera; family Tortricidae; genus Cydia; species Cydia strobilella. The sequence goes on along the minus strand of NC_086068.1, from coordinate 43,739,055 downwards.
TTATACACGTTTTGTTACGTAATATCTAAATAACAAGTATTGGTTTCTATTAGCACGTCTTCTCATCTTGCCTTTTAATAATCAGGTCGCGAGCGTGCGTCACCGGTAGTATATAAAAAGAAGGGGTAGTTTTTAAAAATTCATCAAAAATTTATGGTGGTAAATTATACAAATTGATGTATAAGAATAGTTTCAGTGATGTAGTAGATTGTTTAAGTATCAAAATTTTGTTAAAATTAAGTCGATTTTCTGAGAAATTGTCACTTGTTTTGAAGTAATTTCTGGAGAAAATTGATTTCGTCTAACTTTCATTTACACTACTTCAAAGTCATAATAATAAAAATGTAGTCAAACGTCAAGTACAGGATATGTATAATACAAAATTACCATGTTTAGCCGTCCAAACTATACGAAATTTACAAATAAGAGCGACAAAATCAGTGCTTTACGCGCGTTTACCTAAACGTCCATCAGAAAAGCCAACATTACTAATTTAGTGAGTCTGTTTTCAAAAATTTTATCTGATAAAAGGTAAGATAAGAAGACGTGCTAATAGAAACCAGTACTTGTTATTTCAATTAGGTAACAAAAGGTGTACAATTTCACCGACTAAATCTATCAATTTTACATTTTTGCGACTAAAATCGACACCGGCCTCTTAACTATCATTTCTGACTTTTGTATTGCTTTAATGCAATGGGTCCCATATAGACATTTGATCCTAAAAGTAAACCTGATCGATTGATACCAAATTGAAAATTTGTCATGTAGCCTATTGATGTGTAAGTATTACTAATTGGTATGGAGGAATCATTGCTTACTCTTACGAACAGGAAATAAATGAAATGAAATAAAATTATACGAAAAAGGCATGAATGAACCTCCAGAGACCTAGAAGCAGTTATAGTTTTTGAATTGTTTTCATTATATTATAATTTGGTACATTATAATAATAATAACATTAGTTACTCAATATAGGTTCAGAATCAGAATTAAGGTTCACAGGGTTAAAAGTGTGCCGTGTAAGAAGAGTTGAACAGGACATGTGCGCCCGGACCTGATCTACCCTAATTACCGGGGTCAAGAGATGCAGTTCACAGCCCGGACCTGATTATGGTGTCATCCTCGGCCCGTGGGCGCGGGCCGGTGCGTTCATTATACGACCATCGCACAAATTAAATACATTAGTCATTACTCATTCTAAAAACAAAATTTATAAACAGCTTTAACAGTATATTCTTACCATATCTCTTCTCTAGCTAAATGCTTACGCTTGCGCAGCGAATGTGTTTACATTGGATTGAAGACGAGTCGCTTAGGTACATGTAAATTTCCATATAAAGTGATGTTTTCAATATAATTTTTCTTGATCGTATTTGGCCGAAATAAAGAGCCTATGAATAAATTTCGTTTTCAAGAATCCTATTTTTTTAAAATATATTTTAAGTAATTAATTAGTAGGTACCTATTTATTTCTGGGGGCACGGCCGTGCCCCCGCCAAGACGAGACAAAGGGCAATCTTTTCTCGGCACGTTTCGCTGTATTTTCGAACTCTCGTAGCTTCGTCTTGGACAATGCTAGAGAGCTGTAATTTTTTGTATACCATGTACTCAGTAGACTTATCAAAAACACCAAGTTTTATTAAGCTACCTATTATACTTAAAATTTTATAGTACCTTAATTTTCACTGTCCGAAACACATGAAATTCGCGTCATAGAAAATACAGACTACTTCCTGAAGTCTTAGAAGGCTAAAATTTGGCATGTAGGGATGGGTCTGTATGCAGACACATATGGTGACCAGAAATCTGTAACTTTCGCCCTGCAACCCCTTAAAATGGGGGTACCTAAAAATACCTCTAATCCTGAAAACATTGGTTCCTGAAGTCCTAGAATCGTGAAATTTTGTGTGGTAGCACTGATCGGAATGCTAATACAAAAACAACAGTAAAAAAAAACAAAAAGTTTTCGAAGTACCGATTTGAACCAGGTACACGTAAACCAGCCAAATAGCGCCCTCTATATTGCCACTGTTTCTTGTCGTAAACTTTTCAAAACCTTACTTCAAACACAAGCGCTGGTGGCCTAGCGGTAAGAGCGTGCGGCTTTCAATCCGGAGGTCGCGGGTTCAAACCCCGGCCCGGCTTAATGTTAACAGAAGGCTGGTTGAAAAAAGTGATCGTATCTACATACATGTAGAAGCTTATTATAGCTAAGTGCAGTGCCACACTATGACACTACGGATTGGTTATGAACTATTACATATAAAGACATAGCTAAACTAAGCTCATAGAGTACTTCTGCAAGTACACAAGAGTTTCGGTAGATGTCACCTTAATTAGTTTAATTATTATATCATAGAATTGAGAAACTTAATCTATCTAGGTTAGGTAAGTATTAGGTATTTGCTTTGGTATTTGTATGGACTAATACCTACTTATTGTACCTTGTTAAGATAGGTTTTAACAGTCGCTTTTCCGGAAAGGAAAACATCGCGAGGAAACGGGACTAATCCTAATAATGGCAGTCGCTTTCGTAAAAAATTGTACCTTGATATTAGTTGCCAAGCGGACCCCAGGCTCCCATGAGCCGTGGCGTGGCTAAAAATGCCGGGATAACGCGAGGAAGATGATGAACTTTAAGCACAAGGGAGGTTCTGTGAGCTGTACAACCTCGCGAACAAAGCCTAAATAAGTGTAGCCTATTAGAAAAAAAAACTGTATTGATACAAAAATTATTTTACCGAACTTGATTAGCAGTTAAAGTGTCTGAATGCGAAGGCCGATGGCGAGCACTTCGCAAGTAGGTGTTTGTGGAAGTCGCAAGAACCATGCATACATACACTTGTAGGTACTAAAGTTTTGTGTTTGAACACTACAGAAGCGCGTCTCTCTTGGTCACTTCTGACTTTAATATCTTCGCGGAGCTCGACCTTCGTCCAAACCGTTCGCCATGAAGATACTTGGAGACGTTGCGGGTAGCGTGTACCTGTCATACGCTCCGGGCATACGGCCTTCAGTAGCCAAAATGGCAAACACGGAATTCTTACAGTTTTGTTTAGTCCGTCTGTCCGTCCGGTCTTCCGTCTGTCTGTCCATATGTGACAGACATATTGGAACATTATGTGTATTTTGTGAGCAGACTATGATCAGTTGTTTTATAAACTACATTACATACTCGACTGACGACGTTCATGTGACTCGTATTCTCACGTAACAAAATATTGTTAATCAAATTAAATTTTCCGTATTGTGCTGCACAATTTATTTGTGCAGTATTCAGCGAAAGGTGAATATATGTAGTCATATCATAATAGGAAGTTTGCAGGCACATACGACTTTTTGTTTTCGGATGTCACAGTACTATCAAACAGTTCCCAACGATTTATAAACTCGCATGCGTGTAGAGATCTCGAAACACCAGAGTAACGCGACCGTAAGATCCGTAACAATGTATGCATATTCGGAGAGCTCATTTATATACCGGTTTCTTTACCTCTTGACTCGCGTGTGATAAGTGAGCTATTTTAATATTTTTTAAATAAATTCTGCTCACAAAATTTCCCGAAAATAAGTTGAGTAATACGTACGACTTACACAGAAGAACAGCCGGAGACTAGAAAATATTTTTGCCCAACTGTAACGAATACCTACGCTGAGCTCGCACTTCGCACTCGCTAAATTCAAATTTTAATTAAAAAAATACATGTCTGGGGATCAAACTCGAATCGTCGCACTACAAAGCCGCGATTTTCCAACAGCACTGCGATAGCACGTACGTACCCACACAAAATTCACAAAAATCGGTTGAGTGAGCTGAATCGGGGACCTTAACTAATGCTTAGGTCATTAAAAACAATTCCGATTATGATAATAATGCTTTAAAATTTCTAGAAACTTACAATTTATAATAAATAAAATTCCTGACTTTTAATTTATACAGGCTCTACATAGATGGCGCTAGCAATACGTAACTTTTATAAAATTTTGATAAAATCTAATGTTAAAATATTTGAGAATTATGCCTGCTTATATATGATCCTGTATTATCGTAGATTCTATAAACGAATAAGTCATTTCTAGCTGGTATATTAACTCTTACAAAAATGACTGAAATCCCACCAAAAACATTTCATGTAAAGTGTTGCCAAGACTAGGCGCATAAAGCTTTTACACTCAAAAGCTATCAGATCCCGTAGTAGGTACCAAGACTTTTACTCTGTAAGTCCTAACTTTATTAGCTCTAACTGTATAAAGCCAACATCTTGGTCAAACGTACAGTACGGCTTGGCCGTTTCGTTGCTGACAAATGGACAAATTGGACAATCCCTTAATGACACTCAGAATTTGAAAGACTTGTGTAATTACTTTGTACAACAAGTCCACCGAGTGAGTGTTTATGTGACTGCAACGAAACGGCCAAGCCGTACTGTACGTTTGACCAAGATGTTGGCTTTATACAGTTAGAGCTAATAAAGTTAGGACTTACAGAGTAAAAGTCTTGGTACCTACTACGGGATCTGATAGCTTTTGAGTGTAAAAGCTTTATGCGCCTAGTCTTGGCAACACTTTACATGAAATGTTTTTGGTGGGATTGTATTATTATATTATAATTAATATACGTAGTTTAAGTATCAGTACGCATAAAGTAACTTGTTTCTAAAATAGGTAGGTATAATAAATAAAATTCGCAAAAGATATAGATACGTAAAAAATAATAATAATTGTGATATCTCTATCTATTGTCATTCTGTACAGTCACCTGCAATAATATGTTACTCTTCGAAGGCCGCAAAAATATGTTAAAGGCTTTAAGGCTCTACAAATAAGATCGTAGTGTCAGATATTTTTGCGGCCTTCATTGTGTAACATATTATTGCGGGTGACTGTACATTTGATAAATTTTAACTCGTAGAACATGCCTTCGTGAATGTATATAGGAATGATTATTGTATAAGTACCTAGTATTAATAGTGTTAATTTGTCATATTGTAGCCTACTCCTCCTACGTACCCGCCGCTGGCATATTCATACTTGAGCACAAGTTATGGGTTCAACCAGCCCGAACACTACCGGATGAGGTACTTCGTCGTCGAGTGGCACGAAGGCCTGTTCCGAAGCGAGTACCATGTCAAAGTTAACACTTCACATATGGGCTTCTGGATATCGAATGTACCCAGCACAGGTAAGTAAAAAGCTGTCGATGTAAGTAATATAAGTAGGTACCTTCCTAGCTGGTATATGAAGTTCCAAACCAAAAGTTTGTGTGGCCTGATCCGCCTGATATACAATACACGGTGGCTAATAAATTAGTGCATTTCGCGATTTCGGGGTTGGTCCCATAGTAAAAGATGCTCAGAATAATCCCAAAACCTCCCTGGCAACGGGAATGCACTTATTTTTTTGCCACCATGTATAAATAATAGGCGGTCACTCCCGGTTTCCTGAAACAGATTTTGTCTATGTCAGTTCTGCTATCCCCCTCCCCTTATCAAAAAATGCAGTAGTTGGTTAATGTCTATCCCCCAACAGAATTTCATAAAAATTAATTGATTAGTTTGGCCGCGCAAAATTAACAAATATCCACTTTCGTTTAACTTTTTCGTAAATCAATCTAAAAAAACCGCAAATCGATGTGCAGGTTAACCGCTTGGCACACGCATACTAGAGGTCAAAACAAAATGTTTGACCCGCAGTTCCGAAAAACAATTCCCGGGTCGGGGGGGGGGGGGGGGGGTTCCCGTTCGATATATGGATATTACGTATAATTTTATGATTAATATGTACCGTATCTGCATTACAGTTCCAGTAAAATAGGTATTGAAGTAGAACTGCGTCAGTTTGTAAAATTGAAAAAAGAAAAAAAAATGTTAATGATATTATTTTCAAACTTGCTTTCTTGGGGTTGGATATGAGGATATCACGTATCATTTGTGGTATATTGTACAAAAACATTTTGTTTTGGCCTCTAGTATGCGTGTGCCAAACGGCTAACCTGTACATCGATTTGCGGTTTTTCTTTGTAATTGGGGTCGAGCGGCTTCCGCTAATTTTATGACCCGATTTTAGTACCTAGTCGGCCTATAAGTTCTGTCACAAAGGCTTATATGAGAAAAGAGTTATAGGTACAGGGGGCCTAGCCAAAATGACGATGTTTTACGCCGTAGTGCCCATTTCCTTTTTTATTCATACATATGGTTTAAAAGCTTATTTGATGGTGAATTCCTAAAATATAACGTAATTTGCTGTCACAGTTTTTCATAATTTTATGTAATATTCGGACGGAAGTGTTTGTCTGACAGTCGCCTGCAGTATTTCCGGACTTATACGGACGACTTCAAACCTTAAAGAAAAGAGCGTACTCTCATCTTAAAATCCGGCAACGCACTTATAACCCCTCTGGTGTTGCGGGTGTCCATGGGCGACGGTAATCGCTTACCATCAGGCGATTCGTATGTTTGTTTACCTTCTATATCATAAAAAAGTCACCTGTTCAAGTTGATATTGATCCTTGTTCATTTTATATTTTAACATGCTTGCATCTTGCGTAGCGTAACGTACACTGTTCTTAAACTATGCTGGGGCCCTTCCGCACTCAACAATTTGGAGCCCTTTTAGAATGTAAAGAAAGCGAATTAAAAACTGGTTAATTAATAAAAATGATTCGTATAGGAGGTGCAAGCACACACTGCTCGCCCTTATTAGAGTTGGTCAAAATAAGCGCCTAGCCTTTCAATAAAGATAGCATACACCAGTGAATTTGGGACCGGTATGAGTAGCCGCGTAAGGTGAAGACGCGGGTTCGATTCCCGCCTCAGCCACCGGTGGACTTGGTCACTTTTCTTTAGTGTATGTTATATATTTCAGGGAATATTTTATATGTGCGTTTTAAACATCAAACTTCTATGAAATTATGACGCACAAATAACACTTGCATGTGCAAGTGTGCCGGTGCCAACTTAGCTTGGTCACAGAATAAGTAATAGTATTATCATATTGGACTAACTCTAATTACGTTTTGATGAGATAAGATGATTTCAAATACTGGCTACTTTTTTTGTTAAAAGCTTTGCATTAGGTAAATTTAATCCGTCGAGTTATGGGCCGACTATGTATTATTTGTGGTAATATGCAAGGTATGCTTAAAATTAAGATACCTTGAGAAACATAGTGTCACTATACAAATGGTAATTAATTTAGTAGTGACACTATGCTTCTCAAGGAGCGATATGCTTATTATCATCTTTATTTTTCTTTTAGCCGTAGAAAAGATGTACCGTTATTTCGGCGGAGTAATTCAGGTGCTAAAGGTTGCCAATAACCATTTGGTCCTGAACTTCTGTAATACGATGCCCCATCGGGAGTTCTACAGCGTCGTGTTCTCAAGGAATGAGAATCAGCTCACACCCGAGGACCTCTCGAGCATCCACAGCATCTTCACGACCAAACATCTCTCCACCTCGGCCTTAAAGCGAGTTTGCGACAATTCAGGGACTATGCTTCAATTCTCGGTCGTCATGTTACTATTGGCCGGTTTGTTAATATGGAGGTCTGATGCATAAATAATAGTAATGGAATTATATGTATTATCATTGTGGTTGTACAGTGCGTGTCCAAGCACATATGTAAAGCGTGTTCCCATTTAGTACTACTACCCGCAATGACCCGCAATGACCATTGCAACTGTAAGTTATAGTTATAGTGCACAACAGACAAATTGGGTAGTATCAGGGCATATAAAATAGAAGTATCTTTCGGAAACCTCAAAATATCAACCAAGTAACCAGCAACTGTTTTTAAGCTCTGGTAAATAACTTCCGATCTAATATTATACTACCCGTTATCATATAGCCATACATTAAGTGAAAAATATTAATGACGCATTACACGTCCAATTCGTTAAATAATTAAAACTATTTATAATGTATTGGATTTGCTCCACACTTACTTACATGTATTAGTTATATTGCTAACTTGAAACAGATTACCTTTTTATTTATATGTTGCTTCGAACAGTTTTGTCCCTACAAAACTGTTTCAGTATTTTTTGTAAATACTCAAATGCGGTGCATAATGCTACAGACAAATATTTTTATAATTTGGTTATATGAATTTTTCATGTATTTTCCGATTATATTTATAATCGTTTAAAATAAAAGTGTATTATTCCCTATTTAGCATTTAGTTCCTCAGTTTTATTATTGACCTAAGTGTGAAATATTTAGAAAATGCTAGTTTCCTATGCTAGTTTGCTAGTAACCTGCATTATGGAACGGCCGAAAATAGTTAATTTGTTTCCATAGAGTCCGTCCGTCTAAGCTTACTTTGCACCGACTTTAATAGAACAAAGTAAGGTACTGTCATTATACACGCCATACATTAATGATGTATGAAACTTGATGAAACGTTGTCATTGCAAATACCACGCAGAGTTAGCTTCTTTGCCCGTATCTAAAGGCTGATTCAGGAGACTTGAGCAGGATCAAAACTGAGCATTCAGTAAATTTTATAATTGCACTGTTTCGTACCAATTATAAGCTTGTCCCAGAAAAAATTGACGCATGTTAATTTTTACAAAATCTTACACAACAGTTAATAAAAACTGTAATAATTTAATTTAATTTCTTTTTTTTTTTTAAAGGGAACCGCCTTCAAAAAAACCCACCCACTGAAAAGCACAAAATATTTTTTATATACCCCACCCCCTATCGTTGTCCAGTCCCTATCCCGTCGTAAAGCAAATTTCTGCCAAAAAGTAAAATACCTAATAATAAGCAAATTAATAACTATCCGGGTAATGACTTAGTTTTCGAAGGCGGTGCCAATCCAACAGAAAGAATTTGGCAGCAAAGAAAGTTTTTGTTGGTTTGGCACCGCCTTCAAAAACTAAGCCGTTACCCGGATGGTTATTAATTTGCTTATTATTAGGTATTAATTACTTTTCGGCAGAAATTTGCTTTACGACGGGATAGGACGCTCCCTCCCTTTTCACTTTACAAAAAAAAACTTATCCGCATACTCGTAAACATTAAACAAACTGAGTTGTAAACCTCATTTTAAAGAACGCAAAATTCTTACCGTACCTAGCCTATATATTTTGACTTACTTGACTTATGGTCCTATGTCCCCTAGATGGGGCAGAGGGCATCCACAGTGCTCCGCCATCCCGTTCGGTCTTGAGCATCGCGCTTCATTTCGCTCCACGTCTTGCCAATGGTCGCCGCCTCTGCGATGATCGTCCGCCGCCAGGATTGCTTAGGGCGACCACGTTTCCGCTTTCCTTGGGGATTCCAGTCTAGGGCTTGCCTTGGGATGTGATCCGGGTCCCTTCGGAGCGTGTGGCCGATCCAGTTCCACTTGCGGCGTTTGATGTGCTGGTCGATCGGAGTCTCACCGCAACGTTCCCACAGATCTACGTTGGATATTCTCTCGGGCCAGTATACACCGAGGATACGGCGAAGACAGCGGTTGATGAAGACTTGGAGCTGACGCGAGATGTTGTTAGTGACCTTCCACGTCTCACTTCCGTACAGCAATACGGTTACGAGCCTATATATTTTAGAAGTATGCAAATTTGTCCGCAAACATTCAGAATTAGATATCAAACGTGAAAATGTACAGCTAACCTATACACCAAGAAACAAATCAAAGTTAATGCCACCAACCTCCCGATTAAAACTCCATTCGTCTGGCCCATTATCAATGTCCATAAAGATATATAATAAACTACCATACAATATAAAGGAAGAAAAGACAAAACATCTATTTGTAAGAAAATTAAAAGAAACCCTTATTAACAAGAGCTATTACACTGTCGACTGATATTTAAATGATAAGTTTTAAGATGTAATAAGATTACAATTTAACATTTTTATTTGTATAAGTTAGGTTAAGTAATATTGCTATGCCCTTGCAGGGCTCATGTTTGAAACCTCTCATTTGTTATTTGATACCCATATGTACGTACAACATGAATGCAAATAAAGAACTTGAACTTGAACTTGACAAGGATAGGGGGTGGGGTATATAAAAATTATTTTGTGCTTTTCAAGGGTTGGATTTTTGAAGGCGGTTCCCTTTTTTTTAAAAGAAATGAAATGAAATGATTACAGTTTTTACTTATTGTTTGGTTTTTATTTGGTTTTTTCTTTTAATTTTTTATTTTATTTTTCATCTATTTTTAATTATTATTTTATTTATTAAATTTTATTTTTTACTTTTTAGTGATAGTAGTTTTTTTGTTTTAATTCTTTATCATCTTTTATTATTTATTTATTTTATTTTAGTTATTAGCGATTTATTTTAGATTTTTAGATTTTGGGCTAAAATATTAGTTTGTTTACAGTTAGGTTCCCCATTTAGTTTTGGGCTAGTAGGTACTCTAGTGTAGGCGATGGCCAACCTCGATAATTATTCGCGACGAAACTTTGACGTTTCGGTGCTAAACGATTTGTAAATGTAGTTAGGTATAGGTATTATGTTTCGTCCTATTGTAACTAAGATTTAGTTTACCTAGACACTCCCAGTCTCACTCCCATTCCCAGTTCCAGGGTCCAGGACTCTGACTGACTCCGACTCCCACGCCCACTCGCACTCCCACTCCCACTACCACTATTTCATCTTATCACAAAATTTCATCTAAATAGGTTTCAGCAAATCAAAGACGATAGGTATATCGATAGCAGCGCCACCTACCGGGTCCAATTGGTTTTTCAAACCATCCATGTATACTTAAACCTTCTCCAGAATGTAACAAACACTTTTCTCAAAACCGCATCAAATTCGGATATACATTGACTGTTATAAATTTTTAAGCTTAATCCTTTCCATTTTGGCTTGAAGTTTTCAACTCATATGGCGTTAGTTTTATGTTTTAAGAGCTTCTACTTCATAAGAGCCCATTATTCTTCAATGGATCGTAATTCAGAGCAGTTGGGAGAAATAAGGAATAATCCACAAATGCGGTATTGTTTACTTAGTACCACTTTATCGCTTTCTTGGATAATGGTAAATGCCGTAAATGGCCTAACCAGGTCATGACAGAAAGGGCTTGTTGTGGTAATGAATTGTAACAACGGTTTTTCAAACACTCGGTTTAGTATATGTCGCCAGTTACAGATCCGTTAACAGAATTTTTTCTGTGCTACATTTGCCACATAAACAGATCACCATACGAGAACCTTCTTCGGAAATTTATTTAATTTAATTATCTTATACTCGTCATTAGCGGTTTTTCTATCAGTTCCGGAACAAAAATGCTGACTGGATAGCGATTTGAAGTCGAATTTGCGGTATGTTTCATCATCCATTACAACACAGGATTTTTTTGTTGTAATTTTTGAATAAAGTTTTCTTGTGGTTTCCACTTCAGTTTACTATTTTGCATTTTTGTTAAGTACCTACCCTAGTTTGTTTGTAGGTCTTTATGGAGTTATTTTTTTTGACTTGCCACTGTCGATTTGGACGTTTTGCACTTTTGGCTAAATATAGTACAGACAGGGTACCTAGGCGTTTTTTGCAAAACAGCTATAATGTTCTTTTCTATATTATTTTAAGAAAACCCGGGCTTATGACCAGTTCCAGGCCGCCATCGTCTACCATTAGTTTCTTAGAATTGGTTTAATACCCTTTGAACAGGTTTTATTGGCTAGATTAACTTCACTGCTAGTTTTTCGTGGAAATGCCTCGATTTTGTGTTTGAGCAACATTTTTTCATGTAGTCTTTCCAGTGATGGAGATATCTTCGAAAATGTACCTATTCGAAAGAGATTTATTTTTATAAAGAATTAGAAAACAGGTGGGTTTTTACATATAACAGTCTCCTTAAGCCTTTTGGTCAGAAGTGTGATGTGCAACCTTTGCGAATACAAATATTTTTTTCAGGGACAAGCTTTACTTAGTGAGATTAACATTAATTGAAATAAAAAAATATATTTTATTTATGGCATACATATTGTCACCCTACAATGAGGGCTATCGTTTTTGTGTTCACCAGTTGGAGCCACTGTAGATGTAGGTCCAGAAATACAGATCTCAAAATTCTTCTATGGTTATTTTTATAAAATCAATACGTTCTAATATACACAAAGGTATACACAAATTTTAACGTCTAAATGTGCCATTTTTTCAACCTGTTTAATTTTGCATATATTTTAGTTGTCACTTTTTTTAAACCACTAATATTTATTGAGCTAAGTATATCTATTGTTTATCATGATTAATCAAAGACGGACAAAGATTTACCATAATTATGAATAATGAGTGAAAATTCCCGATAAAAAAGCTTGAAACCCCCAAAAATTCTATGTATTTGACATTTTAAAAGACCATCTACACTAGCGCCCATAGCGGCGAAATTAAACTTTACTCTTTGGTGACAAGTATCAAATGAAAGCTACCGCGTTTAATTTCGCCGCTATGGGCGCCTCGTTGGATAGAAGTTTTGGGGGTTTCAAGCTATTTTAACGGGAATTTTCACACCTTATTCATAATTATGGTCAATCTTTGTCCATCTTTGATTAATCATGGTAAACAATAGATATAGCTCAATAAATGTTAGTGGTTTAAAAAAAGTGCCAACTAAAATATATGCAAAATTAAACAGGTTGAAAAAATGGCACATTTAGACGTTAAAATACCTTTGTGTATATTAGAACGTATTGTTTTTATAAAAATATAGCACAATCGGATTGTGTAGAATTTAATAAGCTTTATGTTGCCTTACACCATATTTTCATGGAGAACGTATATTTAGAGTAAAACGCAAATTTCTCCAGGATGGTACACATTTTCCAAGATGGCTGCGTTTCCTCGAGGTCCGCAAATGTCAAATAGTGTGGACATGGAAAAGAGACCTTTAATTAACATACATACCAAAAATTCATATCTTTGAAAGGATTTCGAGGTTAGACTTAATCCGATTGTGCTAATAAGCATAGAAGATTTTTAGATCTGTTTTTCTGTACCTACATCTACAGTGGCGCTAACTGGTGAGCACAAAAACGGTAGCCCTCATTGAATGTGTTTGGTTACTTTTGAAATATCGTATCTCAATCAAGTGTGATACTTTTTTTTCTTCATAACGGATAGAGGTTTTAACTTTATTAATCATAGGAGTGAGTGATTGACTGATTGTAGACCTTGTAGAAAATTAAATTTGTCCTCACCAAAAAGTTGAAAATAGGGAAAAGGTATGGTTGTTTCACTTACGATTTACTGAGTGTGTAGTGTAGGGTTAGTCCTGCTCGCGTCTCATGAATCACCCTAGTATATACGTAGGTAGGTAGATAACATATATATTTAGAATGATGGGATCCAGAAGTGAATGACTACCTAGCAAAATGGTTGATACTGCCGAAAAACTACAACACAAATTGTCTATGTGGCAATAAACCTACAAAGTAAAATGTCTTCGTAGAAAAATGCTTTTACACCAGAAAGCCAATGGCAAAGGAGGCCCAGCCTACCAACTTTTATAGCTCTGTCGCAAAATGACTACTTCTTGAATACGGTCAAGAAAAAAGTAACGTTTTTTAATTTTTAATAGCTATGATTTATTTATTTAAACTACACATATTTCACAAAATTCAACAAGTGTTTGATGTGTTTGGCCTCTATGTTTATTATAAATTGTGTAGACACACTTGAGACCAACTTGAGACACACGCATCTCGATCATCTCCGGCATTAAGTCCGCCATTTGTAATTTGTTGTATTTTAAATATATAATATGTACATCATAATAAATTTTAATTATTTAACTTTTCTTTTTTGTTGAGTGTATATTTGAAGAAGCATTATTCTACGAAGACATTTAGCATTGTAGGTAGGTTCATATAGGTACACTAGATCCGTGTTACTAGGTGTTATCTGAAGAAGGGATTGCTCTACAATGTCAAAAATGACAACATGACCGTCATTACGATAAATATATTTCTTTTCATTTCTCATGCTCTGAAAGAGGGTCATTGTTGTTCTAAAAGGTGCGCAGAAAATGATACGTGTCTGCACTAGAGCATTTTACGTTCGAAGTACGACTTTTTTAATTTTTTTATGATACGCAATTGAAATTTGAGTTTAAATGGATTTGTAATAAATTTTTCATTTTGATATTTGACTCTCCATTCCATAAATAACGATACTTTTGTCTGAATTGTTAATTGAAAGTACCCTCAAGAAATACTATAAAAATGTATACTTAGTCATGTTTTAAAAAAAATACATGCATTTTACTTTCCTCGTATTCGAAATGAAAAGTAGAGTGTTTAACTCGGGTGAAAGGCATCATTTCTGCCTCGGACTATTGGCGCTCTCACTGCATTCGAGCGCCTAAATACCTCGGCAGAAATGAGTGCCTTTCGTCCCTTGGTTAACAATCTACTATTTCCTAATTTTTCGAAACTCCATATATCTAACCCGTCTTATTTCCTTCACTGAATATAACATAGCCGGTGTAAATAATTATTGTCAGACAAATTCTGTGACTGAGCTATTAAGTGATCTCAGTCCAGTTATACGCCGGAGGGGCAATCATGCAATATTGCCAGTTCATCCATTAAGTAATATTTATCCGGACATTATACGCTTATCAAAGGACGACAATGACGATAGAAAGAATACGTCTGCAGAGTCGACTCCCGAAGAACCAGAACGAGTACAAGAACCTGAGCGAGAACAAGAACCTGAGCCAAAACAAGAACAACCGGAGCCTCCCGAACCAGAGGCTCAACAGGAAGAAAGACCGAGGAGTCGTATAGAGACGTACGATGAGTTTGCTAGGTACAGAGACTCCAGCCGACCTCCGGAAAGTCATTATGCGCCTAGTCCACGGCTTCGTCGGTCTCGAGGCACCACAATCGGATTCAACGTCTACATTGTTCTGTATCAGATAGGTATTTACAGCACATATGGTGCTACTTTCCCGCACTAGTGCGGGAATAAGCACTTTCCGTGCATATGTCGTAACTTTAAAGGGCCATAATATGTACTGTAAAACGTTGTACGATACACGTGCGAATGGGTAATTCGCAACTCGTGTCGATTTAAAACACTCCCTTCCTCCTACTTTCCGCACTTGTATCGCAAATAACTCCTCATCGTAGCTTAGTATTGTTTATTTATAATGCAAAAAAGTAAGACAAGTCCTGTGAGATGATAATCAACCACTGTACCGAGTACCGAACTGGGGGACGGAGGGATATTCTCTTTGATCCTGCGGAGGGTTCCAGCCAAAGTCAGGCGCTGGAAGAGGCTCGACTGGCATAAGTTGCTTATCGGTTTAAGACAATTACAATGAGTATAGGTTTACTGCTTAAATCAGGCAGTTGATAGGAAGCATATCATAGTCGACTACGGTTTGGTTGGTCGGTTGTATAATAGAATAGGTATGTACTTAAACTTCACTTCCAAACTACATCATAGTAGTAGTTCTTAGCCTTTTATTGTTAGAAAAGCCTTACGGTTTTAAGTAAGCATAGTTGTATGTGGGTATGTACATATCGTTAAGCTGACACAATAGCTATAACCTACTGTTACAAGTACTACTTAAATAAATATTATGCAGTAGGTAAATATGACACAATATATCAGTTGTATTTATGTCTAAGGTCAATAAAATGATATGAAAATACTAATGTAGTTGAGATTTTTTTTATTACGGTATTAGGCCCTGTTTAAGTAGCGATTATACATGCCTATATACTTCAAATATTGTAAAAAAAATGTAGGATAAGCTAACTGCAAAGATAGCTGAACACAAGTCAAAGTCGAAAAAAAAAGTGCGTTTAGGCTTTGCAAGCAGTTTTAGCTTAGGCGTACATCACTCTTATAACTGTGACGAATCTAACGACACTTCATACATTGTAATCGGTCAAACGGTGTAGGCTGTAGTGTGCAAAAAAATTTACTTACGTAGGTACGTCGTACATACATATACCTAAACATACATACGCTCGAAAAAATAACCTTCCTTTGGTAGTCGGTTAATGAATAAGACAATCTACATTACTCTTTAATTTACCTATTTATACTATACTAGTCTGTGCGGAAAGAGAAGAGTCGTGGAATGTATTGGGCCCCATACATTCCACGACTCTTCTCTTTACGCACAGACTCTACCTAATAATCTGGTAGGTAAATCAGAAACTAGTAAATTCCACCTACCTACAATGAATAGTCTTTAATTGAAAAAATAAACGACTTCTCATTACAGTTTGAAACGCTATTTAAATTATTTACAACCATAGTGTATTTCATGTTAATTGAAATTAGCCTGAAGACTTAGATAAAACTTTTATCGTAGAGGAGTTCCATTCTAGTCTTCTTAGGCAGTTCTATTTCACCAAATAGCACTATCTAAATGCAAATGCTTGGTTTCTAGATAAGTCTCGGACCAGGTCCAGGTCTATGTCCATGTCCAGGTCCAAGTCTATGACCATGTCCAGGTCCAGGTCCAGGTCCATTTCCACGTCCATGCCACTGTTTTTAGAATATTAAATGAATACGAAGCGTTTATTTGTACCAAAAAAAAGAAAAGAAAAGCAACACATAATTAGTGCACTGCCTCATGGGAATATAGTTCAGATCCGGAAGCCGCTTTCAACTTTTAGTATGTTATTTGGCATAGTATTGGGTTTCCAAAACTGCCGGGAGACAGCGCTGCCGGCCATCTACTTCAGCGGAATGACTTCAACAAAATTTAGTGTTTATTTTATTTATTTAAGGTTTTCAACAATTGTTGACATCGATACATTAAAAACGTACTAAGCTAATACATGTAAGGAGTGGTGTCACAATTACTTACAGGTAAACACCGCATGCATAACAAATATAAGTAAACAACTATAGAAATACCTAAATTTAAAATTATTTTCAAATTATTTAATGTTGCAAAGGTTTGAAGGCTGAGCTGAAAAGGCTGGCAGTCAGCCCTCTGGTCACCCGAAGCCTCAATATGGCAGTATGCTAACTCCTTATCAAGGCTCCTACGGCCTGAGGGTTTCAACGTTAGAGAAAAAAATAGCCACAACCGAATACAGATTCTCCTCCTTCTTTGAAATTGAATTCGGTTAATGATGTACCTACTAAGAGAAGTCATATGGAATGTATTGATTCCCTTATATTCCACTACTCTTCTCTTTCCACACAATAACTATTTATGCAACAAGTGCAGAAAGTGTATAAGTGTGTGTGTGTAAGTGTATGCAACAAGTGGGTGTGTGTATGTGCGGTGTGCGGGAAGTGTGTAGTGTATCTTTACGCACGTGTATCATACAATGTTTTACTATGCATTGTGCGAGTAAATAAAAAAACATATCATGGCAAATAAGTTTAATTATTAAAAAATTGAAAACAAAAAGCTCTAGTGCGGAAAAGTGGTACTTTCCGCATGATATGGCTCCGTAGGAAACGCACTTTTCGAGCACATGCATTGTAAATATATTATATTATATTTGTAGTGACAGGCCATGATAATAAAGGTCTAATTCAATTTAATATTTTACTACGGCAGAATTTGCTGTCTACGTGTGATGTATTGTTTACATGTGGTTTACATGGAACTACTGAACTGATTTTGATTAATAAATGAGGCGTCAATTCATTCGTCTTTGTAGCCCAGGTGCCAAAACTTACATTTTAACCGACTTTCAAAGGAGGAGTTCAAGCAAATTCTATTTATAAATTACGATTCCACTCCAAAATATCGTTTTCATGTGTTTTATTTTATGTAATGTTCTTTCATTTAATACCCGATAATTAGAACTATTGTTTTCATAATATGAGCGCATTAAGGTAGAATTGTTGGCGTGCTTTAGTTTTTTTTGTACAACTTCCACAGTTTATGACGGAAATAAAAAAATTTAAGCTGTGACGTATAGTTGAATAACTGGTTTCTTTTATATTAGACGCAACATGTTATAAGGTTTTTAGTTAAGCTATAGAATATATATGCACGAACTTTTCTCATAAAGGTTTTTCTTTGTTTGTAGCTCCCAAAATATACATTTTGGCACACGTTTATGGTATAGTTATAATTTAGATTTTGCAAATTTCGGCAGTGGTCACATGTATGACGCCATTATTAGTCACTCAGGCACTATAGAGATTGTCTCTCAGCAGTTTTATGATCCTTTTTATATTGCTAATAACATACTAGAAGCTTATGCGAATTATCCTGAAAATGACCAATTTCGATTTTTTTAACTAATGCATTTGTTCTGTCAAATACCTACATTTTGATGCATAATTTTCACATTCTTGGTATGATTTTGGTATCAGTGTATGGCTTGAGACATCATCTTAAATGTTGTAGTACATTGCTTTAACGTCCGACTTTTGGTTTGGTTGTAACACCCAAATAATCGAATACTTTTTTTCATCATTTTGATTTCTTTGTAAATTGATCTTAAACTATCGTCACCGCCACGCGCTATAAATTATTTATTTCATAAAAAAAAAATTATGAATGCCTCCTTGGAAATGATGTTTCCAGAATGAAGAATAAATGGGCAATATTGTCAAATTTTTTATTTAGCGTAAATCGCCACACTATGATTGTAACAGCCAAAAAGTCACAAAAAATTACATAACTTTTTCATTTATGCACAATATTAATTTTTGTGTATGAAAAGGTATAACAGTTATTTAAAAAATGAATTCCTCGTCCCTAAATTTTACAAAAATGATATATAACTTGCCCTAGTTGCTAAGACCTGGACGAATTAGACCTGGAGAGTCTCCCCCTCTTTTTGGGGAGGTAGGCACGGTACGATCTCGTGGCTACCGGGCCAAATCAGCTTTGTTTGACCTAAGGAACAATCGTGCCAAGCGGCATCGCCTGAGACTTAAGTGCATACTGTTCCATACATTTGCTCACTACTTACCCTACTACAAAGAAATAATATGGATATAACGAACGTTAATTGACAATGCCATCGTCAACTTTTTTTTGGAAAAAAAAAACTAAGTTATGGTCCGAATTGCGGACGGCGGCTATTTGTCAACTATAGTATAGTTAATAATAAATTTATTAATTCTTCGTGATAATCTGTATTTTTATAAGTTTAAAATAGGTAAGGTCATTATGGGTAAGTGTGACATACTTTTGTAAAAGTTAACTTTGAACACATAAATCAAGATCATAAATTTGGATTTCGAACTGTGCCCTAAGGTACAATATAGTAATGTTCAACTTCAGCTGAAAACAATGTGTTTTATGTTAGTTTGATGATTTATAGATAGTATTTAATGTATTTAACTAATGAAAGTAGAGTCAGGGTCACACTTCCCCAGCAAAATGAGGTAAGTATGACTACATTGCTAGTGCACGCTAGGCAACAATTATTATATTAAAACGTAATAACCATGATACTAACGATGATACATAATTTATTAATTTTGATATATATATATATAAACGTAGTAAGTTATCATCATTTATGATAAAATATAATCCGGGGTAACTGTGGCATATATGTTTCAAGCTGGGGTGGAAAACCTTTTTAATGAAAAATGCACTTTAAAAAAATCTATTTAGAGCTTTGCAAAAAATACGTGAACAAAACAATAATTACCTTCTATATTTAATTTAAAAAAATTAGTACCTACGCGTCGCGGTACTCTCGGACTATAGGAAAATGCGATTTTGCTCTCTGTTTTTAGCAGCAAAGTACCCTTGTTCGAGCTGCTGAGGTGAAAAAACATACAACCGAATTAAGAACCTTCTCCTTTTGAAATCGAATTCAACGATTTAAAAAACATACAACCGAAGTGATAACCTCCTCCTTTTGAAATTTGGAAGTCGGTTAAAAATAAGCACTGGAGCTGAAAGTTTGGGTCGTTTTTTTCTGAAACTTTTATGATTAGTAATGTGAGCATCATAATGATAGGAGTACGATATTTTAGGTATTATATTGTAAACATTACGTGAATGTTTTTTTATTTTATTTTTTATTTTAAACAATTTTGCATGATACTTGCATCTTAAGAAAGCAAATAAAGAACTGAACTGAACTAAACTGATAGAGCTATTTCGCATTTAATAAGGGTCTTAGGAAATAGATCATGCACTAATCAGTCGGATGCTGCATAAATTGCGTAATGCACTGAAGTAGGTAGCGGACCACTACCTGTAGGTACTAGTTCGCTAATTGCCTGCAGGCGTCCGGGATACTCGTCTCGCCCCACACGCTTACAGAGCAGCGTCCCGCGAGATCATGTTCGTTTCACTGTTTTGCTTTACCATACTAGCGCTAGGTAGAGCGGAATCATTCTGTAGTGACAACGTGCGGTGGTCACATCGGTTGAACATAGTCAACGCTTACGGGGTGTGGCATGGCGTCGCCTTCGCGCAGCACACCCCTGACATGACCAACAAGCCCCTGGAAGTGGGCTGCGTCACCCTTTATATCAGCGATGCTACTGGCGATTACCAATTCGATTGGCTCGATTGGAGTGTGAGTAAATTATAATTTTTCTTTTCAACGAAATTATTTGAAATTATACCATATTATATATAGAGATTAATGTATTAGTGGACGTTGTAATAGTAATGCTTATTCAAGAGCTGTATCAGCATCGTCGTCCGCAATATACATAGTCAAAATGTTCGCGACCTCAATTTTGTTAAGAAACATTTAACATCCCGAAATGCTGAAATTTCCTGGGATTTCCCGGTACTTTTTGTACCGGGAATTCCCGGGAGCATTCCCTATACATATCAAACGAATTTAATTTCTAATACAGTATTGGAGAACGCTACTATTTTCGAGTTTATTTTTTTTGATTTTTTTGATAATACTAATTAGATTATTTCTTAGTAACTACTAGTATTATGTAGTATTATTGTTTTCTAATAATGGGCCAACTAAAAACGTAGAAGAAGACCTGAAAGCACATCACAGTTTCTAGAATTATTATCCACAATTGACAGGAGAGACAAAGATACAACGCCAGCAACTGGTGGTCTCTCCGCAACAACCCGTGGGGCTCCCCACCAGGCCCGTTGTACCAGTCGCGCCGGCGCCGGGACCTCTTCCAGCAGCGGCGCATCCGCGTGCTGTGGGATGAGGACGGCGAGACCATGGAGCAGACATACGACTACTCGCCCGAGGACCCGGGCCTGTGGACCATCGAACAGTGGAGGCCTGGTGAAAGGGAGTTGAGAGCTAGGGGTGTAGGTCAGTAAAAAAGTTTATGGTATTAACTTGTCAATTTTATTTCATAAAATACAACGTTTTTATAACATGAGGAATACCTATATAAATATGCTTCATAATCCAAAACTTAGTTCATGTGACACTAGCTGTTTACGTAATTCAACCCACCTGAATAATCTTGTTCCTGCCAACATTGCCAACACGAGCGAATCGGACCGATTCACAGATGGTATTTTTTATGCAGTTTGTACTTTTTTCAGATTTGTGGTATCCTGAAGACCCTCCAAGGCACCCCGAAGTGGTCCGTCTGCTAAAACTAACTCCCGATGAGATGATAATCAACCACTGTACCGAACTGGGACACGGCGGGATATTCTCCTTGATCTTGCGTAGGTTTCCGGTCCAAGTGAGGCGCTGGGAGAGGCTAGAATGGCAGAACTTCCTCATGAGCTACGGGCTCAGCAACCCGTATCGGTACTTATCGGTGTGTGCGGCTTGTGCTCCTCTCACTTCTCTACTATGTTTCTTTGCCACAACAACTTTAATTGTATTCCTGTAACATTATGTACAGTCAGCAATACTATTCGCTTAGCACTTTTGCATACAAACTTCTATGCAGGGCGGGTTACTTTTTTCTGAAGCTGCCTGTACGTCTATTAAATGGTAAATTATTATATCAAACAAAATCAAAGCAAATCAATTCAAAATGAATGTAATTAAAAAGTCAATTTTACCAGCCAACATAAGGAAACGACTCAAAATTTGCATTTGATTACTTTGCTTTACATGTGGATAAAATGCAACTTTCTCCTTAGTTTGTAAACAAACAAAAGAGCCTTTACCAGCTAATGTGGTGAAATAGCTATTTGTTACACTAGGGTGCAAAGTTGTATTTTACCCGCGAGTGTTTCAACACACGAGAAGTAAAATACATTTGCGCCCGTGTGTAACACAAAACTTTTCACCTCACTATAGCGAGGAAAGTGCAACATCCGCAGGCGTTAGATCATCTTCATCACTGGAATCACTCATTTCTTTACGATATTATAACAGAAAATTCTGGAAGTTGTGTATTTTTACGCGAGTCGGTGAGAAAAGGTTTTAAGTAAAAAATTTGTTGACAATGTTGACATTTCTGATGTATGAAATGTCAACGATGCGTTTTGAAATTGCATCGACTCAACTTGTGCGTTCAGAATTATATTTAACATCATTATAAAAAAACAAACGTTTCTTATGGAATTTTAAGGTTTATGAATTAAAATCATTAAATAAAGCTAAATTTGGTATTTTTTATTGTGTTTTTATTAGATTCTCAAACCATTTATTTAATGATAATTAATATCGAACGAACCATTATCATGAGCGTTTTACGTTTTGTTATCTGTCAAGCTACTTAAACACGCTCCATCCAAGGTCAAATTACTTCCCCGCTATTGGATAAAACGCGTTTTTCCCCGCTTGTATTGAAAGATAAACGTCAACTTTCCGAGCTAGTGAGGGGAAAAATATATTATCGGTTTAACAATACTTTCAATAACAATGTAAAAATACTATTGTAAGAATTATATTACCTACCTATCTATTAAATTGAAATCCCATGTATGTGTGAGTGTGTGTTGAATAAACAAAACAAAAAGGTTTTGGCAAATATTTTAGATGCTCATTTAAGTACCTATCCTATACATATGCCTTTTGAAAATTAACTGTGTTATTAGTATACCTACCTTGATTACCTAACAACTGATTTCGTTTTGTTTACGAATAAGGTGTAATAAAAAAATAGTTTTTAAACAAGTATAGGTACTGTTATTTCATTTCATTTGATCCTTTTTGCCTTACATCTTATCCTTAACATCTTGAAATTTAAAAATCAATATACCTATCTTGAAGTTTACACATTTAGCATCGCCGCCTCTCCAGCTCTGACGTTCCCCTCCGCCGCAAAAATTGGTAGACGTTTTTTACATCGGTCAAATCTTACAATAAAAAAACAATGCGTGATGTAGTTCTGTATTTTTTGTATGTTGTTTGCAGTCCTTGGACTAATGTGAAACTTAATTTGTTTGTGTTGTGTAAAAGAGACTTAATTTGTTACAAGTTTTATTCAGTCAAGTTTTTCGATATCTTGTATAGTTTTTGAGATATCCGCTCTTGAAGGTTTATTTAGGGCTCTCATTTTTATTTTGATTAGCTGAAGCTGAAGGAAGCTGAATCAGTGAAGCTGCTAGGCCGGGTTTGGGATCATTTTCGTATAAACCGGGGGTGCTGAATTCATTTATGGTACCAACATTGACACCATTCCTAAGTAAAAACAAAATTTAAAAAAATGATTTTTTATAAAACTCCTCTTTACGCTTAAACCGCCGAACCGATTTCGTTGAAATTTGGTGTAGAGATGGTTTAAGTCCCGGTACAGTACATAGGATAGTTTTTATAACCAAAATCATCTTTTAAGGGTGTTAAAAGTGGGGTGGAAATTTGTATGGGGAATCAATAACCGCTGAACCTATTTAAATAATATTTGGGATGGTCTAAATGTTTGATTTAGTTTTTTTTAAATATATTTAATAAAGGGGTTTTATCATATTTGATGATGGCACCCCCATTGTAACAAATCAAAATCACAAATTTACCTTCGCTTAATTCCTAAATTAACTAATTTATATAAATCTTTAGCTGTTTTTGACAAAGGGTGTGCTAAGATATCATTACATGTACCCACATTCAATATGTTAATTTTATGTTTAATTACAAAAGCTTGCCTATCTGCTTCGTTTCGGATACGTTCTATGATAATGTGAGTAGCATCTTCTCTCGTCCCACATTCCGTACAGTTTTGAGTATCACTCTTGTGCATCAAGAAAGCAAAGCTATAAGTGTCCAGATGTTTGATTTAGTTGATAATGATACCAAACATGACTTCAAACCTAAATTTTAACAGTATTAACCTCAGGAATTCAACTTCGGCAAAGAAGCTGAATTCCCCTCACACAAAATTTCACACCTTCAAAGAATGATTTTTGAGATAAAACTATATTATATCCTGTCTCGGGACTTAAAACACCTATTTACCAAATTTCAACTAAATGGGTTCAGCGGTTTTAAGCCTGAAGAGGAGTTTAAAAAAAAGTTGTGTTTAAAGTTTATATGTTTTTATTTTGGAGAGGTGTCAATGTTGATACTATAAATGAATTTAGCACCCCCGATTTATACGAAAACGTTACCAAACCCGGCCTAGCAGCTTTACTGATGTAGATAATCAAGATAAAAATGAGAGCCCTAAATAAACCTTCAAGAGCGGATATCTCAAATACTATATAAGATATAGAAAAACTTGACTGAATAAAACTTGTAACAAATTAAATCTCTTTTCATTTTGTATAAGTGGCCAAGTCGCTCAGACGCATAGTTTCCGAGATATAATCGAAAAACCGAAAAATGGAACTTTCAAACCCCCCTCTCTCCCCAGCACCGGGGTTACGGCCGGGGACTTTTGATATGTTCATCTCCTAACTAGTCCAAACAAAGCCACGAAGTTAAAAATTGTGTTCCTAGCATTTCCCTCTATACCCTCTTATTGCTTGGCCTAGTACTGAATGAACGAAGTGCTTAAGAGTGGAGTGCATTTTAAGCAGTTTGTACTTAAGCAGGCCAGTAAAAGCTAATCGTAGATTGCGCTCTCGACGATGGTACTGCTTTTGTAGGGATTTTGACAATTATTTCCAAACATTACTTCCCTTCCCCATTATAGCAATTTCATTTTTTTATGATAACAAGAGAATTGTAGAACTTACTGACCCCTTCTTGCACTTAAATGAAAAGTAAGTAAATTAGCTACATAAAGTTGTTGTTTCTGCAATATATCTTATAGAATGAGCGGTTGTGCCGATATTTGTCTTAAAATGAAAAATTTCGATAAAAATAAATACCCTTTTTTAAAGCCTCATATCTCAAGAACTATTTGAGATCCGGCGCTGTAAATGGGCTTAAATTCTTCAAATTTAATGTACTTTCAACATTGCAATGCAAGTTTGCAAAAATTGAAATAAGTCCGAAATTTTCACAGTTTTTCGCAAATTACGCAGGGAGCACAACTTTTTTTTTGCTTGCAAAACATAGTTTAATATTCCTCAAAGGACTCCAAACAACATTAAAAAAAATACAGAACTAGTGATGTAGTTTTGTATTTCTGCATTGTTTTTTTAGATTTTTTTGTAAGATTTGACTGGCACACCAATATGATATTTTAGTTAACACAGATACTTACAGGCCGTGGTTACAATAAATGTTATTTAAAAAAAAACTCGGGTGAAAGGCACCATTTCATCCCTTGGTTATCAATACTATACTAATAATAGTATTAATAGCTCCCGTTTTGGCTGTTGTGACGGAAGGGTAACTACGGAACCCTACATTGACCATGGCCCGACATGCTCTTGGCCGGTTTTATTTAACTATGAAACTGCCCATAAGAAATAGTATGGAACGCTCATTTGTTTCTTGCATAGAATATGCATGACGTAGTAATTTATAGTTTAAAAAATGGGCCAAAAGCATGTCGGGCCATGCTCAGTGTAGGGTTATCATGTAGGTACTCGTACATTACAATGGAGTACCTTCGCAGCGCTTTGTACCTACGTCTTTTTACTAACAAGAGAAGACTTTTTGCAATAACTCAATAACGGCTAGATCGATCATGTTCGCTAAAGTTTTAATTGAAAGTATTTATTAAGCTTTTGTTTTACAATTTTTTTCATATTTTTTGGACCCATGGTTCAAAAGTTAGAAGGGTGATGAGGAGTGATGAGTCAAAAGTTTCCGAAAATATTCACTTTATCAAAACATGGTTTTTGGAGACCCTTATTCTCCTTGAAATACCTATCCAACGATACCCCACATTGAACTATTAGTTAAAGCGAAAAAACATATTGAATGGGAGGTACCCTAAAAAACAGATATGTTTAAGTACATTTGTAGCATTCTTCTTGTGACTCATATAACACTTGCACAGTTCAGAGGTAAACATTAAAACCCGGTGTCTAATAAACGTTAACAAGTGTGTTTATGAAGATGAACACGTGACCCCTGACTCTGCCACACCGGACACGGGGTCACTGGGACTACTGAGGATCATAGCTAACCAACTAATCATATTCAATTATACCATTTAACAGTCTTAGTAATTACGGAGAGGCCTTAGTAAGCAAAATTACCACCTACATCCTGCTCAACCGGTGGCCCGGCGTAACCTCTAGCCTGATTCCAAGATGTTGTTTCCCGTAGCTAGGCGCAGTCATCATCTTTCCTCCTATTTGTCACAAATTTTTCGCCACAACTTACTAAGGGACCCTGGGGTCCGCTAGCAAACATAATCCAAAATAAGGCGCAGATACTACCTAGTTTTTACAAAACCGACTGTCATAACCAGAGACTCGTAGGGAACTAGACTAGGCCTTGAACATTTTTTACTTAATGTAATCACAAGGTATTTCAATCTCTAATTAAGAGAAAGTAGAGAATTTTTTGTTGTCATTTTGCTTTTCGTACAATTTGTATAGCCTTAACGGAATGGAATCTAAAAAGCTAGTATTTGAATTGAATCGTAAGGAAGCTGGGTATACCCTCCTGGGTTCCCTCTGGGTTAAAAATTGAGATGGCAGCATCTAAAACGTCAAACATTTATTCAGCAAATAGGCCACAGGGGCACTTTTACATGTAAATTTTTACAAGCAATAAAATTAACCAAAAATTACTTAATAATTAATTATTAATTGGAATCAATGAAATATTAGATACTTTGATGCAGTCTAAATGTCGAATTACACAAAAAAAATTAATTCAAAATATACAAACAACAGACAATTACTACTAAAATTGTTTAGAGATGTAAAAGTCTCTAGGTGTCAGAGATAAAATATATATAAAGGTACAGTAAAAGCTTTACACCATTTTTTTAGGTCGCCTAACTGACCCCGGGTTTCTTTAAGATGCAACCGGAAAAATGCTATGATGAAGAGGAGCAATTTACTTGAATTTAATTACCATTATATTATAATTTACAAGGCGATCTAGATTTGCCATTTAAATGTCACTTATAGGTTGGTGGGTCTTTGATGAGCGCAACGTGTTACACGCTCACATTTACCAAAGTAGGCGGGTTCCATCATTCGATACCAGCCTTAATTTAGATTTTAAGAAGACTCATATCCGTGCATTTACCGCGAGTTCCCGGGTTCGTTATCACTCCACCCACGACTATCATCAAGCTTAGTTCATTTACATGCTAGTCGGAGAGCGGTCTCGAACAGTCACACATTATATTGACCACTAGTAAGTATCACGCAACGTGGTCCCCGCGCCGAAAATTTTCGAATTATTTTGAGAGAAAAAAATGCTTTCCATATTAATAATTAGTGCATTATTTAGCGCAGCCAAATGCGCAAGCTACCAACGAGACGACAGTAGTTATTCAACTTATTCGACCGCCTCCAATTTATACGACGAATATGGACAGAGAAATTTAAATTTGGGAGATGACATAGCGGGGGTGCCGGGTGGTACCAGGTACCCTAATTCTTACCTAGACTCCTCCTCTTCCGGTTACAACGGTGTACTCCAAGGGCCGAACAATCATTTGTACCCCGGGTACAGCACCCCGCGGTATGCACCAGGCTATGATAATTACGGTCAAAGCTACGGTCAAAACTATGGGCCAAGTTACGGACAAAACTACGGGCAAAACTACGGTCAAGGCTACGGACAGAGCTATGGACAGCAAGGATTCAGTTCCTATGAGTTTCCATTTGTAAGGAACAATAGAGATTATTGCATAAATAGAGCGCCACAGACCGGCATCTGGGTGGAGCGTCTGATGGGAATGTGGTACGGCGTAGAGCTAGTCCAGCACCTGGCCGGGGACACCCGGGTGGACTACGGGAGGACTTGTATTGTCATACACATTTCGGAGCCTAAAGACAGGGTAAGTCATCATTTGTACTTGTTATCATATTTTAAAGGCGACATATTTTATTAACAGCACACAAGGTAATAACTTTATTTAATTTTAATCAGACTGTTAATGAATATAAAACTTACAAAAAGACTAGTTTATCTACAGGTTTTTTTCCGTTTCAGAGCCTATATATATGTAACACATTATAGTTTGGAAAACTTTATTTTTTAATTTTCTCATTTACCCCCCAAAAGGGGCCCCCATGTTTAAAATTCATTTGTTTACGTTACATGTCCGTCTTCGGATCACAAACTTACATATGTATACCAAATTTCAACTTAAATGGTCCAGTAGTTTCGGAGAAAACAGGCTGTGACGCCTGTGACAGACGGACATACAGACAGGCAGACGCACGAGTGAAGGATCACTTATAGGAATAAAGGGGTTGCGTTTTTTTCCTTTTGAGGTACCCTAAAAATTATGATGTCTAGATTTTTTTCTTTCTTAGTTACTCCTGTATGCGAATAAAGGATGACTCACGTTAGATCGGGCCGTGTCCGGGCCGGAGCTTCCTTAGCTTCGTTTTCTATGGAAAGCATCACGTGATCATCTGTCATGTCATAGAAAAATAAGCGCCGGAAGCTCCGGCCTGGACACGGCCCGGTCTAACGTGAGTCATCCTTAAAGGTTCAATCACAAAATTATAATAGGGGGCGCCAGGGCGCCACTACCATAATCTGAAACTATCGTGAAACTTCTTTATCTAACATCTGTGTCACTCTTGCGTATTCGAGAGATAAAGAGGCAGCGAAATTTCGGATTCGCGGTTCCCGGTAGGTCCTCTGTAAACAAACCGCCTTGGTGCATCAATGTCATATTTTATTATCTCTGAAAACTTGTCAAAAACCTGTTAAAGGTACAGTATGTATAAGTTACTCTATGGCAGTGGTTTTCCTTTAGTACCTTTTCAGTAATGTCACCCCTTTGACTAACTAGGGAACTCAATTTTACCCCTCCTCCATAATCATTAATATTCTTTCTTATAGATAGGTCATTGTTATCTTTGATTTTGAACCCCGTAAAATGCCAGTTTTACCTGGGGGTAAACTGGCATTTTACCCCCAATAATTACCCCCGGGTTAGGAACCGCTGCTCTATGGTTTACTAAAAAGGCTAGTCCTGCACTCTGGTGGCAGAACATTGCAGTAATATTCCCTAATGTGGTGTACTGGTAAATCAAGTCTACTATTAGACGTATTTATTACGTAGACCTCGCGAGCATAGCTTAAAACTGAATAAATGTATGGCTCCGCCGTTTAGAATAATTCTAAATTACTCTACACATTAATATGACAAAAAAAAAACATATTTTTTAGAGCAAGTTAAACAAACGCTTGTAAAAATGAAAGTAATACGCTTAGCCCGCGCTTTGTGGCAGCTTGATCAATTAACAATACAAAATTAGTGTAAAAAACATTACAAAAAGTTATGTCCCAGCATACAATTACTGGGAATCGAACCAGGGACCCTCCGTACTTCAAAGCGACTAGGCGCGACTGTTTACAAACTGCGCCATGATAGCACAGCTGCACCGGTATCATGGTCGCGTTTTTGTCACTTGTCATATCATGCGACACTTTCGCACTTACGTACTTGTTAGAGCGTGACAGGTATGGTGACAAATGATAGACAGCCGTCCATCTTAGCCCCGCTGAGCTGACGAAAACATCTCGAGTAAAAATCTAAATACGGCCTAAACCAGCAATACAATTTTTCTGCATTTTTGGCCATTTAAAATTTAAGGAAACATATCTAAAATAGTTATTTACGATACAAGTGCGGAAAAGAGGAAATTCGAAACGAGTGGCGATGAATTACAACACGACCGCAGGGAGTGTTTTAAATCGACACGAGTTGCGAATTACCTATTCGCACGTGTATCGTACAACGTTTTACAGTACATATGGCCCTTTAAACTTTCGACATATGCACGAAAAGTGCTGTTTGACGCACTAGTGCGAGAAAGTAGCACCATATGTACTGTCAAATAAATTACTGTCATGATATCGATACGACTATTTGTTTAGGCGCGAGCTATTCTGACGACTCCGTCATTTATTAAAAATTCCAAAAACCGGATCGACAAAAATTTTTTTTTATCATAGAATCTGATCACAAAATTTCACGAGAATCGGTTGAGAATTGCGAACTGTAGAGGAGAACATCCGCACATACTCGAAAACTGGGCTTTATAGTGGGCGCGGTTATCCGCGAAAATCGAAATTCGCAAATTGCGGGCATTTTTCTCTGTCACTCTAATTACGCCTTTATTGGAGTAAAAGAGAAAGATCCCCGCAATTTGCGAATTTCGGTTTTCGCGGTAGCCCCACAGATTGCCCGAGTCAAAACAAAACTCGGTAACGCTCGGTCAACAAGTGATATATAAGTGATGTATAGGTACTTATACCAAGTAGAATCGACGCCACGTGTTTCCCATTTAGCTAAAGTACCCACGTACAGTACAGTACAGTAGTACAGTAGTCACGGACGTGGAATATTCCTAAGAAATGTTCATTACCGCACTATAGGGAGAATAAAATAAAATAAAAATGTTAGAATATAAACTTAACAAAAATACATCTAGATTTCCTCAAACCATTTTTAATTACACCAAGGTACTAAGAAAGTTAAAAATACCTATCGCAATTGTTTTCTTATTAATTTATATTTTTTTACTGAGGACCTACTAAAAATGTTAGCACTTTAAATGTAGCACGTCTGATTTTATTCAGGTCAGATAAGTTCCAGTGACTACGAATTATGAAACAGAACGAACTGTAAATCGCAATTGGCAACATCCACAAGTGGACATGCGGCGAAATATAACAGGGTAACAATGAGAATTAGAATTCATTCACATCTTGATCATGCGAGCCGCTTTATTGCTTTGCAATGTAGACTTCAGAAATATATCCCGAACCATTTCACAAAATCTGATTAATTGATAAAATTTCATGTTCGGTAAATCATTATTAAGAATAATGAACACATATTTAAATCAGATCCGCATTCTTTTTAGGATGAAAATCTTACCTACTTAATCCTCGTGATTAAAAAAAGATACTTAATTAAATTCTTTCTTTAATAGTATGGCATAAATACAAAAATAAGCAATGAATTATATTACCATTATTCGATAATAACGTGCTAGGCGGTTAGTGCTAACTCATGCTTGCAATTAATGTTGTCATCTCCCACCACGAAAAGAAACACGCAATTACTAAATGTAACAAACCACCACAAAAATTCAAAACTCGACACGTGTTTCGTTTCTCCACGAGGCATCATCAGGGAATGCTGGAGATGTTGACAGATTTAATAAATTAAAATAAAAAACTATATACTTAACACTGACGATTTTAAAATAATATAACCATACCTACATACTTATATGTATTGTAAATGAGTATAGGTATATTTTGAGTCATGGTTCATAGTCAAGCGATGCGTCATTGTAGTTCAAAGACGCATTTTCAAGGGTTCCGTAGGAGGTTTCAGAACCCTCATAGTTTCCTGTCTGTCTGTTCATTTGTTTGGAACGTGCCAAACTATCTTAAAATGGGCAAGCCGGTGTGAATTGAGCGCAGAAGCCACTTGTAGGTAAATATTAATCTACTGATACAGTCATAGTAATGGTAAAGTCAGGTGAGACCAGTCATAGTAATTTTACGCGGTGAATTAAAAAGGCACAGGGTACTTCTACGTGTATTAAAGCGTCGTAGGCGTAGGGTCAAATGATAACATCAAATTGAGAGAGGCAGGCGCGCGCGCTTCGACTGTCTATCAGTTGAGCTGCGATCGACGGAGTTCAACCAGATCGACTTCGCGTACGCTAAAACTTGTGTTATAAAAGAGTCAACTGATTGCACAACTAGTAATAACCGAGTGAATTATAAAAGTGATAGTGGAAACAAAAATGAATGTTAATGTTGCTCTACAGTTAGCTTTATTATTATTTAATGTCGTGTTTATATTAGGTAATGAAACTAATGAATTGGTTGTTACTTGTCATAACGAAAACTTCTATGATGATTTAAACATAAGTGAAATATTAGGCAAGTGGTACGTGGTGGAAGTGTACATGCATTTATCGCGACAGGGTGTTTACGTTGTGAACAAGTGTCCCGTAGTTACAATACCGAGGGTAGGTAGAGTGTACTCGTACAGTTACAGTAAAAGTCTTGCCACGATTGCTTCAAAAAACATGAAAATAAGGCGATGTGCAAAATTGCATGGACACATTATTAGTGAAATTGACACATTTTGATAACTACACAATTTGTCAAAATTAAAATGAATTAAATTAAAAATTAAATTACATGTATATAAAAAAATGATTAATTTAAAAAGATAATTAAACTAATTTTAATTTATTATTTATTGTTTTAGACTGTTATTATTATTATTTGTACATTTTGCTGATGTGTTGTAATAATCTGTATAATTATTCATTACTATTCTAATCGAAATGACCTCATCAATCTTAATTATGTCTTATTTATTTTATTATATGTATTTTTGACATGTTTTAAGAATACTTTTTGTTCTGTTTAAATGCGCTTCAATTGTAATTGATTTGATACTGTGTATCCACTACTGCATGGATTCTTCCTTATTTGCAATAAAGATATTGAGGATTGAGTATTAAATTCATTCATAAAGTGGCCATGCAATTTTGCAGCTGGGTGTAGGTTAGTTCTTTTCTGTATACATTTGCGTTTAAAAGCCCTGTACAGCTTTAATTAAATTAATTGACCAGTCTGACCTATTCGGTGACGGTTCGGTTCGAGCCCCGGAAAACGCATTTATATATTTGTTCCTGAGCCATGGGTGTTTCCTATGTATACTTACTTTACTTTATTTATTATGGCACACATACGTATGTAATGTACCTACGATTATTACGATAAAATTCTTCTTTAGAATGCTTATTTGTTAAAAAATGTATGATGATATGATTCAAAATAATTTGATAAGTTGAGGTGTCGGAGAAGTGGAGAGCTTTTAGGTACACAGTTCAAAGGTAATTTAACTTACCTAAATACGGTAATAAACGGTTACTAAATGGGTAAACTAGTATGAGTAATTAATATAGTTCTGGTAGCGGTTTTTTTATAGTTACTTAATTAAAAATAAAGACCGACAAATACCATTGTCACCGGGTACACGAACTTGGATTATACTGACAGTTCGTATAATATCAAAAACAAACATACACTTTCTAAATTCACGTATTAAACAACTGGCCTTTCAGCCAGCATTTCCGTGCACTAATCGATCGTATTGTGAAATAATAGTACTTAACATTCGCGACAAACATAACTCCTTATTAACAAAGAGAATATATAGCATAAAGGGGTACTGTCATAGTAAATTTTGTAGTCACAGTAAATTTACTGCCATCTATCGACACAAGGTTAAAACTGTAAATAAAAAAATAATATATATATGGATAAATTATTTTTCTATTTGTATTCATTATTTTTATATAATTTTGACCCATGTTCTTTGACTGATAACTATGTGTTAAAATTGTTAAATATGAAACGAAATCGTCAACGGCTTCTAGCCGAGAATAGGCCAAAGGTTGGTATTGGTGGTAGCGCCATCTGTGCGAGAATCAAATTTTCTTGATTTCTGAGGCACGTTTTTTCCTTAGACTGTATTCATCTTATACGGAGTTACATATAGGTCTTTGTTATTAATTACCGCGCGAAGAGATCGCGCCGCGCCGCGCCGCAGCCGCAAGCCGATACGTGATACGAGTACGTGCCATCCCTGCTCCGGGGCTCCGCGGGTGCGTCATCCGGCTGATATGGCTAATCAACTCCCTGCTTCCGATCCGATGCGCATTTATTTGCTCCAGACCACAGGGCTTCCCTCACATTTCTCCGCTGCGGTTACAGATTACAGATTACATTACGATTTATAAGTATTTTTACATGTAAATAAGTTGTTTGGAAGTCGGATAATGTTTAGGTAGCTAAAGCGTTTCAACCTCTATCTGCATATGAAAAATAAACTTTCCAAACAGGAGAAGTGGAAAATCAATTGGTTTTCTTCTCGATTCCCGCAGCCGATTATCTTTTTATTATAAAAATTATAAATTATCATATATTAATAATCGATTAAGATCACTTGAAAGGATATGTTTATTTACCTCTATAGGTACATACCTACCTTGTAGATTCTCGGATAAACTAAATAATGATTCTACAATTACATCCCTCTTTCCGCCCCTCTACTTAGTATTTTATACAATCGTGATATAATGGAATGGAGAGCGTTTCAGTCGAGTACCGTGTTTAGGCCACGAAGCTTGCTGAGTGGCTTAAGTAAAGGTTCATCCATTAATTACGTCACACGAATTTCGAGGTTTTTTTACCCCTCCCCCCTGCCCGTCTCCTTGTCACATTTGGTCACATTTGGCAAACCCCTCCTCCCTTTTTAATGAAATTGGCAAATCGAATTAAGTACCTATTATTCATATTTTATCAAAATATTTTTGACAAAAGAAATATGTAATTTTTCCCCTCACTAGCTCGGAAAGCCGTATTTTATCCTTTAAAACAAGCGGGTAAAAACGCATTTTATCCACTAGTGGAGAAAGTAATTTGACCTTGGATGCCGCAAGTAGCTTTTGACAGATAACAAAACGTAAAACGCTCATAATAATGGTTCCATCGATATTAATTATTATTAAATAAGTAGTTTGAGAATTTAATAAAAAATACCAAATTCAGCTTTATTTAATGATTTTAAGTCATAAACTTAAAATTCCATAAGAAACATTTGTTTTTTTATAATGATGTTGAACACACAAGTTGAATCGATGCAATTTCAAAACGCATCGTCAGAAATGTCAACATTGTCAAATGTCAACAAACGACTCCGACTCACGTAAAATACAATATTTCCAGTTTTCTTTTACAATATCGTATTATCGTAAAAATTGAGTGATTCCAGTGATGAAGATGATCTATAACTCCTGTGGATGTTGCACTTTCCTCGCTATAGTGAGGGGAAAAGTTTTGTGTTACACACAGGTGCACATGTATTTTACTTCTCGTGTTGAAACACTCGCGGGTAAAATACAACTTTGCACCCTTGTATAACAAATAACTATTATAATCCAAAACAGATTAGGAAAGAAAATTAAACGATTAAAAACGATTATCGTTCCTAAAACTTGTTATTTAACTGTACAGCGAATAAAATAATTTAAATAAGTTAATGTGACGTCACAAAGTTTGTGTGTTTTCTTGACCCCCTCCTCCCCTCTAAACGTGTGATTTAATTAATGGATGACCCCTAAGGTACGAGATTGAAAAGCTTGATTATATTACTATTGTATACAATACTGTTTCTATGAGTCGACTAAAATAATGCTTTTTCTACTATACACCTAAACAAATTAGCTAAGTAGCTCAGTAGATAAAAGGATAGAACAAAAGACATCAACGAGCTTCTCTTTTGTTCTATCTTTAGGTTTTGTCCTCTTGACCGCGGAGGGACGTGATTGGTCAAATTCATTATAGTTCAGTGAAGCGTTGCGTAATGAAGTAATTATAGTTCAGTCTAGAGCCCATAGTGAAAAGTATGCAATTATAGCTTGGTATACGAAGTCATAATTCAAACATTAAAGTCGACGAGCAGAAGAACTCATTTATACCTATATTACGTAAGTAGGTTTATAATAATATAGGTAATGCAATTGTATGTTCTGTAATTGGTGTGTAAGATTAATTTGGTACATATGGTCTCTTATTAAGAATATTGAAAAAAAAAATTTAGAACATAGACCGAATGTAAGGTGAGGTCACCTTTACTCCTACGCGAGGTGAGGCGAGACGCGAGTCGTCTGAGTCACAGTAGTCACGGATGGATGGCATTGAGGAGGGTAAGGTTAACTAACTAACCTACTTTATCGCCCTGATCCCGCGCCGTTAGCACTCATGCGCTTAACTACATTGATTGCACAATAAGTGCTTTGAGGAAACAAAAGGAAGGAAGAAACGAGGAAATGCACTTTGAAATTAAGTATTTATATACAATACGGATCGCTCGGTTTACTAATTAGGATGTAAGCTCATTTCTCGGGTGTGCGCATAAATACCTAACTAAGTCGATTTTCTGAGCCCCTTGTTAATTAATTACACTAGTCATTTAGAAGCAATTATTTCAAATGAAGTCACGGAAAACATTAAGTACTTATTATAATTTATTTAAGTACTCGTACCTAGCAGCCGAGTACGAGTTCAAATAGCCATAATGTGATTAATTGCCGAAATTTTCATTTGAACAGCTAAATTTTCATTTAAACAGAAATACTTATTTAAATAGTAGGTATTTAGAATGTGTATTAATTAATAATAGGTAAGCTTATGACTGCTATAGTTATTGGCCACTAAACAGTAATTGGCCACTCTTAACAATAAGACTTCTGTTGGCTTGTTTCCTTCTGATTTGTTAGGAGTGGCCAATTACTATGTAGTGGCAAATAACTATAACAGTCACTCTTGTTTTTTAATTGCGGGAGCTATCGAGCCAATATTTAGTTTACTTCCGGGCCACTGTCACCTTCATGCTGCAGCCGATTAGTCTTACATGATGCCGCTTGTTGTGCGCGACGGCTGGTGATCGATCATCTTAAGCCGTCATTGTCATTACTGACTATATCACTTAGCAGTGGTTGACGTAGGTACTTAATCATATAATCATAGTGTTTCAGTGTGTGACACGTTTAAAGAACTAAAAAAAGTCTTCTGTTGACTTTGACTACGAACGCTGTAAAAATACGATATAAGCCGTTAAACAAGTTTTCACAAAAACTAAAACTTTAAAGAGTCGGATT
Organism: Cydia strobilella; assembly: GCF_947568885.1. Classification (NCBI taxonomy): domain Eukaryota; kingdom Metazoa; phylum Arthropoda; class Insecta; order Lepidoptera; family Tortricidae; genus Cydia; species Cydia strobilella. The sequence goes on along the minus strand of NC_086068.1, from coordinate 43,702,031 downwards.
ACGCAAAATTAAGGATTGCGTGCCAACATACACACTTACTAAGATTACCATATGAAAAGATGTAACACGCGCCCAAAATATCACATTGCACAGACTGAAGTACTGGTGATCAAAATAAATGGATTAATTGCCGTGGCAAACCGTGACCGTTTACAGACCTTCGTTAATAAAAATAATAAAGTACTACTGCTATTTCTAAAAATGCGATTCTAACGTACCTAGGAAATTTGATTGCAGATCCATTCACATAGGCAGCTGCATCACGTGGAGGCGCTGAACGCGCAGTTCCGCCAGATGTACCGGCACCTGCGGCTCGTGTGGGACGAGGAGGGGCAGACCGTGGAGTACGCGCTCTACTTCAACAACAATTCCGCTGGCTACTGGCAGGCCTTCGGGGGCCAAAATGGTTACTATTGTTGTCTTTATACTCAATTGCTGTGCTCTGAAATTAACTGAAGCTTATTACATCGCAGCCATAATGTGTTTTTTAGTTTTAAGTACAATGTTTTTTATAATACGTGTGCTAGTTTTTAGGTAGGTTTTTATCTATGGATCACTAGTCGCCTGAAAATAAAGATATAATATTTCTAATATTCTGCGCATATAAAAAAGCTGTTAGCTTTATCCCTGATTCGGAACACGAGCTTCCAATCCGTAATGAATATTGTTATTTTAATTACTTTACAGTACATCTGGTGCTCCATTACGGCCCCCTGTGCTATAATAAACACATTACGTAACTACGTCGACAATTTAAAGGGCCATATGTACTGTAAAACGTTGTACGATACACGTGCGAATTTCCTATTTTTGTTTTCGTAAATAACAAATTTTCAATATGCTCGACAAAAGAGTGCAATTGCAATATACTCGTACAAATAAGGGAAACTCGGCATGTATTTTCCTCACACTGATCGATGATACTGAATAATTAAGGTGGCGCAGTGAAATAGCTAGCTTTACTCTTTACTCACTACACTACTTACTTACCCTATTATATTATAATCACACGGCAGTGCAATTTATATCTGTGTCTTGTTATCGACCGAATCTTTATTAAAATATCCATTAATAAATGTAAGTTTATTAGGCATTTACGCTTAGGCGATATAATCAAAAACATCAATAGTTTATCGAAAATATTTAGAAGTTACCTACCTACCTAACAAATGTACTGCAAACTGCAAGCAAGTGTAGATTATATTCCTAGAGCTAGCGCAAGGTCAGTCATTAGATTGTTTTCGCACCACATGCTCGACATTGCCCAATTATATATCATGCGAACCTCACCTAAAGTGACTCATTATTGATGTAGGTCTCTATGGAACAATTTTTCATACGAATTCAAACCTCATTATTAACTTGCGGGTTATAATGAGATTCAGTACCATATTATGAGATTTAGTACAACTCGGCGAAATTAGAACTTATTTGAAAATCGAACTGCCCACTACAAGCCATACGCAAACAAAGAAAATAGAACAAAAGCCGCGAAGTGTTGCAAAACGCGGCAGTATTAGCAGGAGGTTGAAGTTGAAAGATTTTCATTTGTACGTTTTTTTAAAATGTTGTTTTAATAAAACGTTGTTTCTAGTAAGTAGCCTTGCATTTTATTGTCTCGCTAAAGGTGAGAAAACTAGAGTATTCTCCTTTGGGATAAAGCTGTTTTCGTCTTAGGCGAGCTTGAATCCCTAGCTGCACTCACGAGTCCGTTTTAATCCCTCGCTTCGCTCAGGAATTAACTCGTAACCCCCTCGCTGCGCTCGGGAGTTAAATCTGGAGTCCCTCATTTACTCAGGATTCAATATCGCGCCCGTGACATAAAACAGTGCTTTATCCCCTCGGTGTATAATCTACTATTACGGTCTGTCATATCAACCTCACTTATTCGATCATGCCGTTTTTTGTGAATTGATCAGTAAATAGCTTTGCGATGTTTTGTTTATCAGTAATTAGGTCATTGTCTGTAAGCGCAAGAACAAAGCAAATGTTTATATGTTGATGCTTGTACCTATACATTATAGGTATACCGTGGTTTTTACTCCGTTAATTTCAAGCGTGCATTCCTGACCTTAAATTAAGTTAATTTCTCAAAGACACCGATATTCTAATTACCTTTAATTTTGAAGATAAATAATAATTCACTTCTATCTGATAAGGCCATTACGAGCGTGAGGCGAGAGGCCTTAGGACCTGTTTACAAATTAATGATAATGAGTTTTTTAGTACGAGCATACAATTGCTACTAAACACAAGTAGACTATCGATGTTCGAAATGACAATTATGTGTCACACTTAGTTTTTAAACGTTAGGTTCAGTTAAATTTTGTATGAAAAAATAACCCTAATTTACGAAAGTTAATTATGATATTTAGTCTCTTTAATAGTACATTATTGTCGAGGCTCGGAAGTAGCTACTTGCTGGCTGAGGATTCGTTTTAAACGGACGACCTTGGGAGTCCGTTTAATTGAATGCGAAGCCAGCAAGTAGCCTTCCAGCCGAGTCATATATAGTGCTTTTCTCAAAAATGGCGCAATAAATACAAATATAATAAAAATATATAACAGAAGCAACGTTCTTATGTATATATTTTCACAGAAAAAAAAATAAGATTTGCTTTGCCGCCTTTTTTTTTTTTTAATTTAAAATAGAAGTGTATTTTTCTGCTGAAAATACGCCAACCTATTTGAGATACCTAAATAGTCGCGGTACCAACATTATAATAATAAGTACTGATCATCTGTTTGGCTGTTTAATGGACCTATGCCTGCATTTGATATGGCCACTTAGGGCCGATTCAACTTTTAAAAAGTTTGGAACGACAAATAAAGGAATTTGTATGCATCATTGCAGTCCCGAAATCGAGACTGCAATGTTTTTAACTTTTTATTTTTTTTTCTGACCATAAACAACGCACTTCGCGACCTACTTTTTAGCCGGCAACGTCGACTTTGCCGTCCATTATTGAGAAAATGTACTTTATTATACGCCGAAGTTAACGGAATTCAATAAAAACACGTGTATTATATTATATCTATTATCAAAGTTTGCTTGCTATCTTTGTGTGGAAATTTGAGTTACTTATCGAATTCAAATTCATAAGCACATATCAAATGAACGTATTTATTTGCAGGTTCATTGAGCCAGCGCAGCACATACCGTCAGTTCACGGGTACTGTCCAAGTACTGAAGGCAGTAAACGACCACTTGGTCTTAAACTTTTGTCAAGAGGGCACGAACGGGCAGTCGGCCGAGCTGTACTCTGTGCTGTTCACGCGCGACCCGCTCAGCATGACTCGCTGGGAGGTGGAGTCGGTGCACAGCCTCCTCCAGAACAAGAACTTGTCGGTAGCCTCCAGGAGGATGGTCTGCGGCAACGGCGCTGAAGCGCCCGCCTACAGCGTCCTGCTCTCGTTCTTCACCTGCTTATTTGCGTACATTGTCTGTTCGTCGTAACGTAACGGATGTGGTAGTCATATCAAACTTAAGAATTTTATGTATTTATTCTATATACCTTCATATGATATATTAACAAACATCCTTTAGGCTCAAAAAAGGGTTTGTCAAAAACTCCGATTACATACATAATATATTTCTACCGTGACGTTTTTATTTTTACTATACTGTATGTAACTTCTTCATTGAATTCAAATTATCAATTCGTCATTTGCTAAAGCTAATACATCTTTATGTTAGATTGAAATCAAAGTATTAAATAGTATATTATTACTACAGAGTACAGAGGCTGCGAAGTCAGGGGTTGCCGGCCGAACGTAGTGAGACCGAATAGTTACGAGGCCGGCAACCCCTTCTCACGCCGAGGTATGTATAGTGCTTTTCTCAAATATGCAATGAAATAATAATACAAATATGATGATGATGATGATTGTTTCATGTCCTAATTCAGTGCGTGGGGTATTAAAGGGGAACGAAAATTTTATTATTTTTGCGTTACGACGCACGGTTTAGAGGTTCAGCTCTACAAAGATGAAAAATAAAGAAAAAATATATAATTCAGCTGTTTAGCCTGTTCATGAACACAGACTCCATGTTTACATAAAAAAAATACTTCCCGGCCTAAACCTTCAATTTTGTATGAAATTCCTTTACAGTTCTCTCGAGTTGCTCCGCCCGAAACGTAATACTTTGAAGCCTGTTATAACGCACGTAAGGACGACATTGCATTGCATGTTTGAGAAAAAACAGTTACTAAGTAGGAACTAACTAAAATCTTCTGACAATCAAGAAGCACATGAGAAGCTATTTAAGTCTGAAAAAATAAAATTTGCGACCGTCATAGTTCAATATTGCTTGACCAAAATATATCTAGCACGTGTAGGTCGGTGGGTATCAAGTACGAAGCCAAATGCCAGTTCAGTGTCTCCCTCACGTAGTCGATGACGTCATCTCCGCCCCCTGGGGCCGCACGGGGCAGTGGGAGTGAGGTGAAGTCACTTGTGTAGAATATATCTTTAGGTATTACCTTGGTAATTACTAATTAGTCATTGGAAAATAAGCTGCAAAGGCCGTAACACAGTAACACAGTATGTCTTAGTAGGGAAAGCGGGGGATCTGTCGGCAGCTTGATGGTTGGTTAGATTATAAATTCAAGGCACTCGGACCTAATTATTGCCACAAATATAGATGTCCGGCAGCCATCAGTCAATTAGCCAATTCTAGATAAAAGGAGGATGTCGAGTTTGTTGGTTAAATGTATAGTTCGTCGTTTTTGTAGCGCGACTCCCATGTTCGCAAAATTTTTAGCGAATCCCTTGTAAATATGTAAAAGTAACCTGCGCGTAGCTCTAGATTAGCTGGCGAAGCTTACCTACTTGCCGGTTCCCGACGCCCCTGTAACGCTAACGCCCGCAATACCACGACTCAAGTTTGGCGGAGATACTAGCTTTACCACCTACGAAAAGGTCAACTAGTTATTTAGGAAGGGTGTTAATGTAAATGTACACATGTTGATGTAAATAGACTAAGTACTACTTTATTGCAATTTATTGGTACAAATTTAATATTGAATTATTGTCTCTAAACACAGAACATACTAATTGATTTATATTTTTCCAGCATAGCAAGGATACTCCTGGTTAGGTACCTATCTAGTCACAGTTTCCAGGCAGTAATTTGACGATGTTTTTGGGATCAGAATAAACAATATTATCTTGACTATCAAATGTGATCCCAAATACATTGCGTACGTAGGCTATTTCCTCTAGAGTATGGTTATTTTTATTAGTAGCATAAATGGAATGGTTGCTACAAAAGTAGGCATGTCCTGTGTTATCCAACGCTGCTCCGCGGAAAAGTTTGAAACCGGAGTAAAGGTGGCGTTCGTTGGAGCCCTCTTTGATCCGGTAGAGACCGCTGTCGGTTGTAATAAACTGATCACCTTCTTTGTCAATAACATATTGATAAATCTTGTCTTTTATTTTATGTTGATGCACTTGGCCTACTTCTGTTGCGTTTTTCTTGTATACGTACAGTTTTTGAGACGGAAAATCAATGAAGTAAAGATGTTTGTAAAAGAACATATACCAAATATTATGACCGCTGACAATATTCTCAAGTCTCTCGTTGTTATTTTTCAGGTTATATTTGTAAATGCCCTTGCTGCCGCCCAGGTAGACGTGGTGGTTTTGCTCGTCCACGGCTGACGCGAACCCATTGACAACCCCTTTTATTGCCGTCACATTTTTCTTACCCTTTTTTATGTAGCCGATTTCAAATGTGTCTTCTTCATTTTTTCCAACGTTGAAGCTGAAGAAGATTTTGTGTTCATGTTTGTACATAGACAGCTGGTAGGGCCGGTCGATACCGGTGGCTAAAACGTCTTTCTTGTGAATTTTGCCACGCACGGAGACGGTTTTACATTTTAATTTGTGCTCCTCTGCCATAACTAGGGCCAAGAGAGCGGCGAGCAGGAATAGTTTCATTGTCATTGCGCAAGCGCGAGCACAGTGATACTGTCTGTTGAGACGCTGACGCTGGCGGCGGCTGCTGGCCCTGCTGCTATCGGGGCGGTGCGGTGTCGACTCACGTTCACTAGATAACATTCATGTGATTACATTACCTATGGGCATATGGTATTAGGGGGCGTATATTTGTTTTATTATCAGGTACCTACGTATTGTAAATTAGAGGAAAAATAAAACATTAAAAAATATTAGGCTACCTACCTACTGGGTACTTATTACTACTACCTACTTATTCAATTTGAAATTACCAAATCATAAAAATATGTTAGGCATTTGCCAATATTGATTTACATTGTAATTAGGTTATATGTATTTATATATATGTTTACGAAAACAGAACATCTAATTCATAATTTTGTAAATTTACCTTTCAATAGTGCTGACAGCAGCTGATAAACATTGATGCTCGATCAGAAAACTGAGGTACCAGGGGCGCATATCCGTGAGAAAATGTACCCGAATCAGAACGAAACGACACGACTTTCTCGCTCTAACTAGGCGAAGGGTGATTCCACCCTACTTACTTAACACCCCCTGATCCGATTGCTTCCTTTGCGCGAGGAAATTATTGCTGTCTTTCTCTTTCCACATGCATATCTAGTAATTCTGACAAATAGAAAAATCTTACAAAAAATTGTGATAGTTACAGATAGCAAATTTTTCGTTGCGGAATGACTAAGTAAATGATAAATGTATAATTATATTTTTAATTAAAAATAAACTAAACTTAAACATACCGTGACATTTTTTTCTAATGACAACGCATTTTGAACGCGCGTTTTCAAGCTAAACCTCTTGGCTATTTAGTGCGCTAAATGCAAGCAAAACAAAATTAAAAAAAATCATAGTAAGTACATACTTAGGTATTTACCACAAACTGCTTACCTGTCCAAGCGATCGCGTCAGTAGGTTCATAAACTTAACTAACATTAAACTAAATCGAGATCAGGATTGGAATCACAATTAAATATTATTTAAGTTCGTCCTATTATATACACATAAAATGTATATCACATTTCCGTAATAACATATGAGTAAAGAGTAATAGGGATGATGACACATGGTGAATTTTATAACAAAATCTAGTAAAATAGATAGCAAATGATCAATTTATAACAATAATGTGGATATTAAAATAATTAACGAAAATAATACAAAAAACAGGACCTGCAACCTGCAAGTTTCAAGATTTAAGTTTTTTTGTAACTTTCTAAAAGGAAAAAAGTAAGGATATCGTTCGACTCCTTACATTTTAGCCAAAAAAAGATTGTATAGCAACTATATACATAAACGCAATATTTCACCGACAAAAACGCAATTTTCTTGTTTTGACCATACTTCAAGATGGACTCTCAGTGACCTTGACGTCACGTTCACATCGTTTTCTTAGGAGCGTTTCGCGAATGAAGTACGACCGTCGGACTTTGACTGTCATTACTGACTTTTGTATTTCTTTAATGCAATGGGTCCCATATAGACATTTGATCCTAAAAAGCGGCCAAGTGTGAGTCGGGCTCGCGCACGAAGGGTTCCGTACCATTACGCAAAAAACGGCCAAAAAATCACGTTTGTTGTATGGGAGCCCCACTTAAATATTTATTTTATTCTGTTTTTAGTATGTGTTGTTATAGCGGCAACAGAAATACATCATCTGTGAACATTTCAACTGTCTAGCTATCACGGTTCGTGAGATACAGCCTGGTGACAGACGGACAGACAGACAGACAGAGCGCAGTCTTAGTAATAGGGTCCCGTTTTTACCCTTTGGGTACGGAACCCTAAAAACAAACCTGATTGATTGATACCATTCATGAAAATTTGTCATCTAGCCTATTAGAATTTACCCCCGTGGTTGCATGGACTAAAAGTAATGAAAAGTTAATAAAGATCGAGTGTTGGCATTGGCAGTCAGCCGAGGTCGATTGTACTATGAAAACATATTCAACAAGTACATAGGTAGGTAGATTTACCTAACGTCGCTTCGAGGAGCCTACCGATTAAGTAAGGAGCCGAAGTTAGGCGGTCATTTTAGATACATGGTTTCCTAGTCCAGTTAGAAGTTTGAAGATAATGTTTGCTATTTCAAAATAAACAGACGCAATTTGGTTTTAACCTCTATAATAACAAGAACTCCTAACAAGCAATAAGATCTTACCAACTAATTTCATAAAAATTCGAATATGCTTCGTAAAAAAATTAATTAATTATAAATAGCTATTTTTAAGCTAATTGCACTATACTTCACATGCACCAGTTGAAGATAATGCCACTGTTCCCGTGAAAAACGTGACACCGTTCTTACATTCGCAAGTTTTCTGTAAAAAGAACAAACGGATTAAACAAATTGTATATTTTTTAAATACAATTATTTAAGATTAAGGGAATGAAATTAGTAAACTTTGTTCAGGTATTATTGCTAGCATTTTCATGACTCTCATCTTAGGTTAACTATGGTGTTGAATAACGACACTTACAGATATGTTATCCATCGGTGGACATGATTCAATGTTCTCGTAGAAATTAACCTTTTCGAGATTGTATCTAAGAATGTCTTCAGTAGACTTTCTATCAGTACAATTATTTGACATCGTAGACACAAGTCCTTTGTTGTTCCTTTTGACTACCAAGTTATCCAAATGGACGTTTTCTAAGATGGTAGAGCTTCCAAAAATAGCGTTCTCTAGATACGAGCAGTAGTCGACGCTTACTCTATCTTTATTTTTGATTTGATTGTTATCAAGATTATTATATTTGTTATTATTATTTAACTCTTCTTCGTCTGCTCGGCCCAAGTAGTTTTGGTATAGGCCCGCATTAGAGCTACTTGAGTTTGACTGATTTCTCTTCCGTATCTCAAATAAGGTATTCGTAATAAATTCAAATTTAAGTATGTGAACTATTGTTTCTGCGACACTGGCCGACCCGCTTTTGTTTGGATTTTTGTGTTTGATATAGAGCCGTTTAGGCGTCGACGTATCATACGGATAATAAGAACCTGAAACAAAAATACTGTCTCATAAGCAAAAGGCCATGCCACGATAAGCTAAGTGAGCCCCCAGCGAGTTTTGGCTTGTAGGTACATTTGTTTGATGATGAAGCACTTATTTTTTACTTGTTTATGCGACGAATTGATGGTCTTCCCACCGCGATACAACCGGCTGACGATTTTTTTTAATTTACAATAGCATCTAAACTATCATCTGTCAAAGTATCAAACGGGAGGCAAACCCAATTTTTTTTTTACATGTTTTGGTGGCTGCCATTCCTGAACCCACCAACGACGCGGCAGCTGACGTCCATGAGGGTTCATAGTACATAGCCGTTACCCTCTATACGAGTTATCGTCCGGGAGGCGATTGGTCATGGAAATCTGTTCTTGGCTCGCGGTCTATTATAAAAATTCAAAAAATATATATTTTAGTACGTTCCTTCTGTGTCGGTTATTCAAATTAACTTCGGATATCGTATATCTTAATTAATAGCTAACAACAAAATGGATTTTGCTACGTTTTAACGTACTCGTACATATAATATGATATTTAATTGACGTCTATTGCAATAACTAGCACAGCATGTCTGCAAGTAGTCAGCCATGTAATCCATTATTAATTAATAAGTACCTATATCCGATGTTTATGTGAAAAATCGGCACAGAGCGCGGTTGCGGCTATGCGGCTACTTACAGCCTCTCTCTGAGCGGGAACAGGGCGTGAGCAGCGGGGAGGTGTCAAGCCGGCTGTCGGGCGCGCTACGCGTGCAGAAGTGGCCGCTGCTCCACGTGGAGTCGGAGCGCGGGAGCGACTCCGAACACGATGCCCCCATAGCCCACTTCGACGACTCGCGCAGCGAGAAGAAGGCGAGTGCGATCACTGCCTGCAAATAAAACAGTAACGCACATCAATTCCCTGGCCACTATTGGTCTACCACTCGACTAAAACGGATCATCGCAAGTTATTGCGGTTAAATGCCGCGAGGACCGCGAGGTAGAACCTGCTACGTGCGACTGGTTTGTAACTTTGTAATATGCAGTAAAGCTGAACCACCTTGGAAGTACCTGACAAATCTGCTGACTTAAGTTAATTAAGTGTTTAATAGTAGATTGTTAACCAAGGGTTGAAAGGCACCCATTCCTGTCGAGGTAGTTCGCCAATAGTACGAGACGGAAATGGTGCCTTTCACCCGAGTTAAACACTCTACTTTTCATATCGAATGCGAGGAAACCAAACAAGACAAGGCAATTTGGCAAAATCAGTAATTAAAGGACCTAAATAGACCTATGGCCATATTTTTTTCCCTAAGGACTTGCAATCGGAGACTTTTCATGTGTGAAGATAAATACCCCCTGGCGAAAACCATTTAGTTTGCAATATTTACGAAAACGCACATAACAAACTGTAGTAATTTTAAAATTATTTGTTCATTATAGTCATGAATCTAGTATAACTGGATCGGGCATGAGGGGTGGGGGGAAATGAACGAACGGGATAGTTTTATGTATCTTTCAGTAGGAGTAGCAGAGAAAGCGCTGTTATTGTTTGTCCTTGTCACAGTCTCACATTTTTTTTAATTCCCCACCGTAAATTTGTATGGTTTATGGTGGGCTACAAATCTAATCGACCAATCACATTGCCGCATTGCGTATGTTTTGATTGTTTTGTCCCTCACGGGCGCACGCGTATAGCTGATCTATGTAATGCTAGGTCTATGATTATAGTATCAAAATCAGCGGGATTCCCTCTTGCTTTTTAATTTTTTACTTTTTCTTTCTAAAACTCCCAATAGTCAATGGCATCCCAGTCATTTAGCCAACATAACAAAAGTATTTAATTTTTTTAAATATTAACAAATTTAATAAATAAAATAAGCAATTTTTATCTTATATTTTATTTATTTTCATGAATATAGTGCTAAACAACTTTAAAAACCCATTTAATATCGTACAAACGTTTAACTGTGGCTGTATGATTCTGCTTTTGCTCATTTACGCAAATGTAAGGGTAAAAAAATATTGTAGGTGTATTCCTTTTGGTTCCCGCCTTATGAAATCGAGTAAATACAATTCAATAAAATAAATCAAGAATAATTTATTTTAACAATTTACTTACATCATTTTTAATAAAAAACTAATCAATGCGCGTTTAGTAAAATTAGAACAATTACCAATTGTTCCAGGCGGGGAAATAAAGACACTAATTTTCAATTTTGATTCCACCTAGTTGCTCATGGGACGGGGAGTACGGGGACGCAGAGGAGTACACCACTTTTCTGCACTAGAGCAGAAACGTATCACTTTCTGCGCACTTTTTAGAACAACAACGACCCACTTTCAGAGCATGAGATATGAAAAATACTATACTACGAATACTATTGAGTGGAAACTGTACCACAGCGAAGCAAGCTACCGCGCAGATCGTAGCGCCGACCGCGAAGCCGTAGCGCTCCGTGAGCGCGCCGCCCAGCGCCGGGCCGGAGACCTCGCCCAGCGCGTAGCAGCACGACCACACGCCCGCCACGGCGCTGTACGTGGCCAGCGCCTCCGGGCAACCGCCTTCGTAGCTGAAACAGTTTTTTTATATATATGTCACCGGAAATACAATTCTGAGGCCATTAAATGTATTAAATATTGTTTTAAAGATTTTATATAGAATTCCGATACGGTACTAAGAAATGTATAAAAGTAATGCTTTCTGTTAATAAAATGAATATAAAACATGGTAATAAACTGCACCATTGCACATAACAAACTGTTGCCAGAAAAAAGCGACCCCCTAGAAAAGGAAATGTTGCCAGTAGAGTATGTTAGGATAGGTAAGAAAAACAGAATCGGTTAGGTTAGAACTGCGACCCCCCACGGATACGAATTGTATCCAGAAGAGTAGGTTAGGTTAGAACTGCGACCCCCACGTTGCCAAAAATCTTGAATTTATACATTTCCGGTCGCTGTTTAAGCAATGTGTCTAATATATAAAAGCTACGAGGAAATAGACGACTTACTAAAATAAAATACAAAATACTATATGTTACTAGAGATTCACACATCAACATACTAAATACATACATACATACATACGCACACAAACGCTCTCTCTCTCTCTCTCTCTCTCTCACACACACACACACACACACACGCACACACACAATTACTGGCTCCTTTACTCCTTTTTTAATTCCTTTTTTATTACTGCATGTCTAACAACCCAGTTATTCATGTTATATATAATTTTAATTGTATACATGTTACTTAAACTGTACGAGCTGTACATGTAATTGTATGTAATTTTAATATTTTTTTAATTTTTTAATATTTTATTTAACACATTTCCGGGCGATTTTAGGAATTGTCTACATTTCCTAGGAAGTGTATACAATGACGGATTGCAGACATTTCCTGTAAACATATATCCTAACTAAGAGTACTTCTTTTACACTGGTACACCTCAAGCTCAACGAGATTGCGTTGTTCTATCACCTAGGTGTCCTAGGTATACTAAGGTCGCCTATGGTCTCCATCAGTGGCGTAGCTAGGCGTGGGCGAATGGGGCCTTCGCCCCCGGCATCGCAAAGCCAACCTTTTTATTACCTTGAGAAAACACACTGAAAAGGGCCTCGCAGATGTAGTTTTCGCCCACGGCTAGATTGGTTCACGCTACGCCACTAGTCTCATCATCAGCTAGATGTTCTTCACTTCTGCGGCGCGGCGGTAGCATGGTGGCTTTTTTATTGCCTGTCGTGTCATGTGTCACTTTCGCACTTATACTTGTTACAATGTACAATGACAGGCATAGTGACAAGCGATAAAAATGCGTCCATTAACGACAAAATAATGGAGCCCAACGCGTTTTTTTTCGGGAGGGATTATTTCTGTAAATATTCACTTAATTATTAAAAAATGGTGTTCGAGATCCCTATTTTGAAAGACCTATCCAACACCCAATATCATAGGCTTAAAGCGAAATAAAAAATCATACCTAGGTAGGTAGGTATATAGGTACTTTACGTGTAGGGGAGGTACCATATTTATTGCAGCTTTCTAAACACTAACGATCACGCATTAAAGCACCGGACGGACAGACAGACAGACGGACTACGGAACGCAGGTTTCCTACACCGGCATAATAATTATAGGTAAATCTAAACACTAACTACGCAATCATCATTAGTACCTAAATATAACTAAGCGGATCCATTAGAGAAAACATATATAATACTAAAATTTGGCTTCTTGCAGTGCACTTTATCAAATAAAACTAGGTATGAGCAGTTTTCCATGACATTATAATAAGTTACCTATATATTCCTGACATCGTATTTTCCAATAAATAAAACGTAATAACTAATAAGTATTACCTACGTGCTTCCTACAATCAACCTGATATCGATGTCATTACTTAAATACTTCACATTACTACATTATTAAAACTGTACTTACATTGAACTTGTTAAAACTCCTTGGAAGGTGGGTAAAAGCGTTAACGCCACCGACACGCTCAGAATCGCGAGCGCCACCAAGTCGAGCCACAGCACGGACCTTAGTTAAAATTAGTATTTATTAAATAAGGTTGAATTTTTTGCATTTGAATAAACTAATACTTACTTAGATTATAAAATAAAAACAGATAGGAGCCTCAGCATAAAGTGTGATTATTTAATGTGGGTTCATGCTGTCGCACTTAAGTAGTTGTCTTTTTTTGAATTAAACGTCATTTGGAGATGATATTTAGATGGCTTGCTTACGTTGGAAGACCAGGAATGTAGGGGCAGGGCCCCAGCAGCAACAAGCCGACGGTAATCAGGAACAGCCCCCAAATCATCATGCACCAGTGGTTATGTACCCTGCATAAGCAAAACGGTAAATTAATAATGTGTTTTCAAGATATTGCTAAACAAAATTCGAGGAATCAGCAGAATTTTCTGACAATACTTAGGTTATGATTATATGAGTAAGTATTGAAGTTCTTTCATATAGTAGTAGTTTTCTACCTAATAAATAGGTATAATAAAGCTTTGACTGTATATTGCTATTAGTGCTTACCGATCCGCCACCCAACCCCAAATGGGGCTAAATATTCCATAAAGACTGGAGAACATTAGAAACACAAGTCCAATCTGGTTGGTGGTGAGGCCCAGCTGCCTCATGTGCGGCTCCAGCGTGGGGTCGAGGAAGGCCCACGTGTTGGACGCCACCACGATCACCAGCCCCGTCACCATTATCGACGGGATCTTAAACAACCCCATCACAGATGCTGATTTTGATCCGGTCACTACTTCTAAAAGAGTAAAGAATTGTTGTAGCATACAAACAAAGCAAAAAAAGCTAACAAACAATTCGTTTTTAAGGCGTAAAAGTGAAACAATCAGAAAAAACCGACATGGACATACCTTCGCAGTCTGTGAGCAACAGGCAATTAACGGGTACAATCAAAACCATGATAATTCCAATAGTGTAAAATGGAAGCCCGAAGCCTCCGATCTAACTGAAACAATTGATACATATTTTAGACAAGACGTTTCTAAAATGTTGGTAACTATCCCTACTTACCATAATTTTTTCTAAGGACCTACATAGTTTTTCGCTAAGGTTTTAAGTGCATATGCAAGTAATGTGAAATTCGAGTAAATGTTAAAAAAATACTAGTGCCTTTGTTTTGTCTCCATCCGTTCGGCCTATGCCTCATGTTTCGGCGTTCCAAAAGGGAAAACCATAGGTATTTCGGCGATCCAAAAGGGAAAAAACCATAGGTATTTCTTACTTTATTTAACCCTTTTCCAGGTGGTACCAATCTAGAAGGTTTTGCCAACGAATCCAATGTATTCCAAATAGGTACGTTTTGGTGATTTATTTAAAGAAGAGTCACATTTCCTGAAATACCAATATAATTTGAACCTTAAATCAGATTGCTGAAGTTAAAATTAAATTCAAACGTACTTATGTGGTCGATACATCGTACTATGCCTGGAAAAGAGTTAAGGGGTGAATGTTGACCCGTAGGTATAATCATACCGAATAGAGCAAACTTCCGATGGCGGGGCCCACGGACATGCCGATGCCGACGAAGGTCTCGAGGATGCCCAGCACCGAGCCGATGGAGTCCGGGAACACATTCACCACGAACACGTAGCTCGCCGTGGAGTACGCGCTGGCCCCGAGAGCGGCCGCGCCCCGCACCGCGAAGCACAGCCCGGTGAACATCGCCGAATCCTCCACTAGTACTAAACATCTGAAAATAATGCCCAACATTTGTCTACTCGTAAATTGCTTCCAACAGAATTACATTTCAGTAAATATGCCTTGTATTTAGGGTTTCGTAATCAACATTGATGAAAACGGTATCCTGATAGCTGAAGTCGATAGCGGAATATTTTCGTCTAGTCCGACTGTCCGCCTGTATGACTATACGCTGAGGTATTTAACTCGGAAACTACCTATACATTTGTAAGGCGCTATATAAGTTTAACTGTTAAAATTTAGAAAATAATATTTATAAGAACCAGCCATTTTCCACACGTGTAAATTATGTAAATTATGGCATTAACGGCATGAAACATACTAAGAGGCCTTATTCCTACAAACGAGCGTATTTTGCAAAATGCTTCCTTTTTCATTCAACATTATACGACGTAACTATTAGTATTTATTCAAAAACTGTTAACGTTCTTAAATAATCATTTCCTAAACTAGCGTTTTCATTTTCTCTTTTTAAACCTAAAATAAATGAGTTTTCCTGGGAGTATTTTTCAAAATTTGCAGTGAGAAGTGTCGTTTCGGTTGCTAATTTTGCAGTAAACAAGAATCATTTGGTTCATGAATGATTACAATTCAATTCACCATATCTTGTACGAGGGGCTGAAATGATTGAAAATCAAAGATTTATTTTAAAAAAATGATAAAATACCTTCCGAGTTTTCTCCATTTTTTCAGTGAAAACAGGGTCGCATTATATTTTTTATCGCAAATTGTACTTATATTTTGCCCTCAAAATAATATTATAGCAAACTCTAACATTATGTGAACCCATAAAAAAAAATCATAACTATAGGACCTATTTTCCCGTAAATTTAAATATTTTTAAAAGACGTATAAATCACGCTGCACCGACACTGCGCGCTCAGTCCCCGCCGAGCGCGCTTAGGGGACGGACCTGTGCTCGATCGTCAGGCGTTTGTTTCGTTCGTAATCAACGATCTAGTTCCGAGAAGTGGTGTATACTGCGATTAGAAAATCTTGATCCTTAGGTGATCAATGTGTTCATAGGTACATTTTATAGCACAAATATTAAATTTTTTCGCCTAGGTGATCGGGTCTGTTCAGGGTGCCTAGCCAAGATGCCAACCGTTTAGGTACCTATAGTTTACATTAAAACCAAATCTGTAGCTGGCCTCTAAATAGGTAGTAGAAACGGGTTCCGTATGTCTTTCCCTTTCCAGATGACCAAGGTGCCTAGCCAAGATGCCAACCGTTTAGGTACCTAGAATATAATTTACATTAAAACCAAATCTGTAGCTGGCCTCTAAAATGGGT
The DNA here is from genome assembly GCF_947568885.1 of Cydia strobilella. Taxonomy (NCBI): domain Eukaryota; kingdom Metazoa; phylum Arthropoda; class Insecta; order Lepidoptera; family Tortricidae; genus Cydia; species Cydia strobilella. The sequence continues at coordinate 43,685,527 of NC_086068.1, read as the reverse complement.
CGTAGAAACGCGTTCCTCGTGTCCTTCGCTTTCTAGATGACCAGGGTGCCTAGCCAAGATGCCAACCGTTTAGGTACCTATAGTTTACATTAAAACCAAATATGTAGCTGGCCTCTGGATGGGTAGTAGAAACGGGTTCTGTATGTCTTTCCCTTTCCAGATGACCAAGACGCCTAGCCAAGATGCCAACCGTTTAGGTATCTATAATATAATTTACATTAAAACCAAATCTGTAGCTGGCCTCTAAAATGGGTAGTAGAAACGCGTTCCTTATGTCTTTCGCTTTCCAGATGACCAGGGTGCCTAGCCAAAATGCCAACCGTTTAGGTACCTATAGTCTACATTAAAACCAAATCTGTAGCTGGCCTCTGAATGGGTAGTAGAAACGCGTTCCGTATGTCTTTCCCTTTCCAGATGGCCAGGGTGTCCAGCCAAGATGCCAACCGTTTACGCTCCGTAGCGAACGAAACGCAACTGTCTCTGTCGCATTAATATGTAAGAGTGATAGAGAGAGATTACCCTATCATTCGCTACGGAACGAACGACTGGCATCTTGGCTAGGCACCCAGGTTTAGGTACCTATAGTTTACATTAAAACCAAATCTATAGCTGGCCACTGTAATGGGTAATAGAAACGCGTTCCGTATGTGTTTCGCTTTGCAGATGACCAGGGTGCCTAGCCAAGATGCCAACCGTTTACGCTCCGTAGCGAACGAAACGCAACCGTCTCTGTCGCACTAACATGGAAGAGTGATAGAGAGAGATTACCCTATCGTTCGCTGCGGAACGAACGACTGGCATCTTGGCTAGGCACCCAGGTTTAGGTACCTATTATAGTTTACATTAAAACCAAATCTATAGCTAGCCACTGTAATGGGTAATAGAAACGCGTTCCGTATGTGTTTCGTTTTGCAGATGACCAGGGTGCCTAACCAAGATGCCAACCGTTTACGCTCCGTAGCGAACGAATCGCAACCGTCTCTGTCGCACTAATATGGAAGAGTGATAGATAGAGATTACCCTATCGTTCGCTACGGAACGAACGACTGGCATCTTGGCTAGGTACTCTGATTATCTGGAAAGCAAAACACATACGGAACGCGTTTCTATTACCCATTTCAGTGGCCAGCTACAGATTTGGTTTTAAGTGGTTTTTAACGTAAACTGTAGGTACTAAAGCCGAGTGCCTAGCCATGATTCCAGTGGTTCGTTCCGAAGCGAACAATAGCGTAATCTCTCTCTATCACTCTTCCATATTAGTGCGACAGAGACAGTTACGTTTCGTTTGCTACGGAGCGTAAACGGTTGGCATCTTGGCTAGGCACCCTGGTCATTTGGAAAGCGAAAGACATACGGATCGCGTTTCTATTACCCATTTCAGAGGTCAGCTGCAGATTTGGTTTTAATGTAAACTATAAGTACCTAAAAACGGTTGGCATCTTGGCTAGGCACCCTGGTCATCTCTGGGTACAAGTATGTATATTTTCTTAACATAATAAACTGAAATTACTACTACCATGCATATAAAATAAAATAAAAGAGTGGCTATTACAATAAAAATAATGTTACTTGCTATTGAAATCGACAACGATCAAGATTATTCTTCTCTGCGTTCAAAACGCGTTATAGTTGCCGGCGCTCGCGTACCGCGCGTCAACGCCATCTATTGAGTGTTATTTCGTGAAATCGATGAACGCTCCAGGGAATAAGGGCTCTATGTAATTAGAGCCGGTAAACTTACTAAGAATAAGAACCTTATTAACATGTAATTAGATCCGGTAAACTTACCCAAATAGAACATTACAGAAGCCGGCGATGAACATTCCCGCCGTGAGCATGAACTTTGCACCCACTATCGGTAGCTGCAAATGAATCAAATATATATAAGGTAATGACAATGACGCTTGTTCAAACACTAACCAACTATACACTAACACAAATAATAAGTCAATAAATTATGAATTATGCTGGTCATTGAGTATTGAGGTCATATATTATTTTTCCCCTCACTATCTCGGAAAACCGTCTTTTATCCTTTAAAACAAGCGGGGAAAAACGCATTTTATCCACGTTGGTGCCGTGGCAGAGGGGTAAGTGCCTGTTGTGGGACGCCACGTGCGTTAACACTTTCGCGGCCTCACACCTCGGCCGAACTGTGCGGACAGCTGGTGCCGCGGCAGATTTTGCCGCGGCCAAAAAGCGGGATAAATACGCGAACCTGGCAGGGAACTGTTATTTTGTACCCCTGGCGTTCGAGACTACTGGGTGCTGGGGGTCAGAGGCTATTGCCTTTACTAGGGAAGTGGGACGTCGTATTAGGGAGAGGGGGTATGACGCCCGCGCGGGTTCGTACCTGGTGCAAAGGTTGTCCATCGCAATTCAACGTGGTAACGCGGCTAGTGTGATGGGCACCTTTGCGCCAGGGACAACTCGGGGGGGACTCTTTGACTAGGCTTAAGTTTAGCCTTAAGTTGTTATGGAATTGTTTTTATCCACTAGTGGGGAAAGTAATTTGACCTTGGATGGAGCGTGTTTAAGACGATTCTCGCTGATTTGGCCTTGAGCGTCTGGGCAAATGTACCCGCTTCACCCCGCACTCCGCTCACTGCGATCGTACGTGAATTTTGACTCGCGGCACGCAACGAGGTTCAAAGAATATAATAAAACAGTCCAGAGGCGCGCCGATGGCGCTATACTCGTACTTGTGTATCTTTTGACTGCAAAGACTGCTTTGCAGCTATTTTGTCCTTTGAGTATGAGTAGATTATGCATTTAGTGGAGGTCGAAAATTATAAGAAAAATATATTAATTAATAGTGCGTTTATAGTTTTTTTATCTCTTTAATAAATTAATAAATATAAATAATGAAGGTACGGAACCCTTCGTGCGCGAGTCCGACTCGCACTTGGCCGGTTTTTTTAGAATCGTTACCTTACTATTAAACTATTGTTTTTTTCGAGTAGTTGGTTGATAAATAAAATAGGTAATCAATTTCAAACTATTATTTATAGTCGGAATTATTTTTTTCCTGTGACTTATAGTTTTTTCATAAAAAACACTACTACATGCCGTTTTGCTACTAGGTATTTTTGCCTATTTCTACTAAACGGCAATTCGATTAAAATTATCTTTAAACTAAAAAATGTTTTTAACAGTTTTGTAAATACAATGTTTTAACACCCCCTGGCACTGACTAAAATACCGACTTGGTTTCACATTACATCTCAAAACTTTTTTGTAGTTGAAGAATTGCGTTGCGAGACTTTGATCTTTTACATGTAATGTTTTTGATGGGATCTCATCTCTTTTTGTAGGCAGTCCTTGTTTTCGGGTACTACTTCTTGTACGACAGCTACCACTTTTCTCAAAGCTCATACCCATCCCACACTATAGGTACTCGTACTCATACCTATACAATACTCATGGCCATACCAAACTATAACTCGTACAATACTCATACCCTTACCCACCCCACACCATACCCGCACTCATACCTATACCATATTCATATCCTTACCATACTCATAGCCATACGATACTCATACTATACACATTTTATAACTATACACATCTTCATTCACATCGTACTATCGTAGACCTTCACCTACTATTTGTAGGAACTGCAAACATAACTTTGTAGTAGCATATATTTATATGGGATTACAAAGTAACTTATGCATTTCTCAAATCTTCAAAACGTGACTGATCTTGCAATATTTTTAGGTTTTTTATGGCTTGAGAAGCTAAAAACTACTAACTATCATTAAAATTTACAGCTTGTGGGTCTGCTAGAAGTAACTTAGAATTATGATGATTGGTGAGTGAGTGAGTGTGTCAGTGACCAAAGTAAGCAACTTCGACGTGCAATAATTCTTATACTACAAGTTTAAATGGAATGTTCTTGGGGATATATCTAAGCCATATTATGCCATATGTGTCACTAAATTCAGGGTTCTAGCGGCCTGAGTGGCTTTGAGAAAAGGATGGTACGGCCGTGCCTCTTTGTTTTAGCTCGACTTGGCGCTTTACACGTGCGACAGATTATCGCTCCGTCTGTGACGAGCTTAATAGTAAGTTTTCCGTAAATAAAAATACGATAGGCCGTTTTGCTAGTTCTTAATCGATTAAAATTATTTTTAAACTAAAAAAACATTTTTTTTAACAGGTACTATACATACATACAACGTAGACAACGTAGTAGGTAATAGGTAGCTTATGTTAAATCAATTATTTATTGTTTCGAGATGAAATGGAACATTATTCAAAACGTAAAACTTGAATTACATTATAATATGTCGGTTAGAAAACATTTATTTATTTATTTCAAATGAAGTTTTCTCAGACATACGTATATTATAGTATAATATATATAATATAATATAATATCCGTTATTATCATTACATTCATTGTAATAGACCGCAAAATACCGTGTTGCGCTCGCTAATGCGCGTCGCAACCAAATCAGCGCTCTGCAGTTATTTATTCTTTGGCCACAATAACTCCGATATTATAGCACTTTGCTTGTGCATAAGCGAACATAGTGCAAGGAAGGCACGGAGCGATGAACGACACAGCCTCCTCGTCTCAAAGCTGGCACACGACTGCCGGCCACGCCATTTTCAGGCTGCATACGCATGAAATGTGGAAAAACGTTCGATTTCTTAAAAAAAAAATTTTTTGATTAACAAAAGGTATGTTGCATTTGTAGAACCTGTTAAAACATTTTTGTTAGTTTAAAAATAATTTTAATCGATTAAGCCGTTTAGTAGTTATAAGCAAAGTTAGCCGCAAAACGGCCTGTCGTGTTATTTATTTTTCGGTGAAACTACAAATTTCAGGAAAAAAGTCAAATGATACAATTGTTGTGCATAAAGTGAAGATGCATATATTTTTTTTCATAATTTTTGGTTGACTCATTTAGAAGTTATAAGCTCTAAAAAGTAAGAGTTTTTGGCCAAAAACTGCGCGAAGCGCCTTTAGTAGCTTTTGACAGATAACAAAACGTAAAACGCTCATAATAATGGTTCGTTCTATATTAATTATCATTAAATAAATGGTTTGAGAATTTAATAAAAAATACCAAATTTAGCTTTATTTAATTATTTTAAGTCATAAACTATGGATGGTATAGAAAGGATGCCAATCTCTTATGGCAGAATTGTTGCAAAAGTGACCGCTTTCAGCTTTAAATAATAGTTCCTAATCTCTCCGGTGGCGCTAGTTAGGCTCTGGGACATGAGTATAACATGAACCAACAAATAACCCGACCAAATTAGGTAGGTTGTTTTTGGTAGTATTTCGGTGTATGGTGGCGCCGCCTAATTACTGTTTTTTGATGGACACTTTTCATACATAGAGATTTGGCTCCTTTATATAGTCTCCATGTCATAAACCTTAAATTCCATAAGAAACATTTTTTTTTATATGATGTTGAATGTAATTCGGAACGCACAAGTTGAGTCGATGCAATTTCAAAACGCATCATCAGAAATGTCAACATTGTCAACAAAAAATTTATCACCGACCCCAACACGTAAAAATACACAACTTTCAGAGTTTTCTGTTACATTATCGTATTATCGTAAAATAATGAGTGATTCCAGTGATGAAGATGATTTAACGCCTGTGGATGTTGCACTTTCCTCGCAATAGTGAGGGGAAAAGTTTTGTGTTACACACGGGTGCAAATGTATTTTACTTCTCGTGTGTTGAAACACTCGCGGGTAAAATACAACTTTGCACCCTTGTATAACAAATAACTATATTTATTTATTTAAAAAACAATTAAGGATTGTGAAAATTCTGTCAGTGTGGTTATAAGTTATTATTACGGATATGTATTTGCTTTTATAAATAAAAATATATATATTTTCATAGAGTAACTTATACTAGAGCGGTACTGTCATAGTAAATTTTGTAACCCCAGTAAATTCACTGCCATCTGTCGACACACTTTAAAACTAAAAATGAAGATTTGTAAAAATACGATAGAATGTATTTAAATATAGATAAATGATTTTTTTTATTTGCATTAATTATTTTTATGATTTTGACCCATGTTCTTTCACTGATATGCGTTAATATGGTTAAATAACAAATGAAACCGTCAACGCCATCTATACGACTGTAGGCCAAAACTAGTAGCGCCCTCTGAACGAGAATCAAATTTTCTTGATTTTCGAGGCACGTTTTTTCCTTAGACTGTATCCATCTATTACGGAGTTATATCTATCTTTGATATTATGAATTTTGTTATTTGTGCAGTCGTTCAATTGAACGTAGTTAAGCGAAGTCCACTGGTTATTTATTATGTTCAAATTATGTTGTTATTATTATTTTATTTATCCAATTTTCAGGATTATTTAGGTACTTAGATTTTATCTCATCCGGTACCTAATACGCTTCGTCATGCTTAAGTATGCTACGGCTTATTAACTAACGAATTGGAACGAAATGGGAATAGGTACTTCTGTCGACAAATTATATGAGTAATTTAGGTATAATGTTTTTTACAATTTTTACCTAAATCACGCATATAAACACTTAAAAAATCAATTTCATGCCTAATATAAAAATAACACTTACGCATTTACCCATGAACGGTGAAGTTATAAACATAACAATAGCATAAAAGCTGAAGACAAGACCGCATACTGTGTTCGAGAGGCCCTTGGCCTTGGCTTCGCCGGGGAAGAAGGGCGCCATGACGCTGATGGAACAGAAGCTCATAAAGTCCACCAGCGCCAGCGACGCTAGCGTCAGCCGCTGCCGCCGAGTCAGCCGCCGCATGGCGCCCGGCCGTGGCCGACTTTGCGTCCGGACTAGTCTAAACAAAAACATTATACAATAAATAATGTGAAATAATGTGTGTGACTGGGCGTGTGCACGGTTTAGTATTTGTTGTTATAGCGGCAACCGAAATACATCATCTGTGAAAATTTCAGCTGTCTAGCTATCACAGATCACGAGATACAGCCTGGTGACAGACAGACAGACAGACGGACAGACGGACAGACGGACGGACAGCAGAGTCTTAGTAATAGGGTCCCGTTTTTTCCCTTTGGGTACGGAACCCTAAAAACGAAATTTCTTTATTTGCCTCTCTATCGCTCCTGCATATTCGAGCAGTACAGAGGCAGATAAAGAAAATTTGATTTTAATATTTCGCGGTAGGGCCTCAGGGCATTTGGCTTGATTTGTAGTCGAAACCTGTAGGACAAGATGCTCAATTGTATCCAATTAGGCAAGACGATGAGTATCGAGTCTAATATGAGATGTATGAGATGTTAATGAACAAGCAATGATGGTTGATACGGGCGAATATTGCAAGGCTTATTGCAAGCAATGCGGGGTCATAATAATTAAGTGTAACTTCTTCTTAATTATTCTTCTTCTTCTCTCGTGTCGAGGTTCCCCTAAACAGTGGATGCCCAGAAAGGAGCGGTGCTGACAGCCCGGACCGTGGCGTCTCTCAAGTCACATTCAGAGCAGGAGTGCGGGCACGCGGGGCAGTCCATCAGGTGCACCATAGTTTGCGGTGCTGTGTCGCAAGCACATTGGGTAGAGTGGCCACGAAGCAGTCCCCATTCAGCCATGCTCTGCTTACAACGGCCAACTTGAGAGCCTGTTTAGCCTGAGCTTCTTAATTAATGATTAGATTAGAAGGATAAATTATATATACACTGAAATATGACCTCGTAATTATTATTATTTTTAATTTACCGAGCAGCAATGTACTGGAAACATTAAGAGACATAAGATGACAACGCTTGTTAGCAGTTAGGTACGTTACTATTAAAAAGCTCGTATCCCGTAACGTGTGTTGTACCTATTACATTGCGGGCCGAATTATTTTGTATGGTTAAAATTTTCATTGTATGTCTAAACAAAATCTATCTCAATATACTTCTTAGGTCCTATATGCTAACCACCATATAAATATTCGCCCGTATTCAATTTACACACTGTATACTTACTAATCAAATGTGTACGAGTAATAAGTGTTAGATTATAGCAAAGAGGATATAACAGGATAGAGCGGTACTGTCATAGTAAATTTTGTAGCCACAGTAAATTCATTGCCATCTAACGATTAAAACTAAAAATAAAAATATCAAAAAATATATTTATATATGGATAAATGATTTTTTTTATTTGCAATATATATTTGCATTAATTATTTTTATATTATTTTGACCCATGTTTTTCACTGATATGCGTTAGAATTGTTAAATAACAAACGAAGCCGTCAACGCCATATATACGAGAGTAGGCCAAAGGTAGTGGCGCCATCTGATCGAGAATCAAATTTTCTTGATTTTCGAGGCAGGTTTTTTCCTTAGACTGTTTCCATCTATTACGGAGTTATATCTATCTTTGATTATAGTTAACAATTTAGTCACACAGGTAATAGGTATACTTAAATATTGATGTTCTACAACAGAGGACCTTCTACTAATTTATTGTTTGACTGTTATCTCAGATATCAGTCTGCTGTAGACACGTGAGGGAACATTTAACTTCTGCTACGTATAGGTACCTAATTTTATATGTAGGTAATATTGATTTTTGCACACTGTTGAACAAAACACATTTCACAATAAATCGATTCCCGCTACATGTTTGGCTTCTCACGTGGCCAAAACAATGCATGCAAGTGCATTAAATTATAAACGCACGTTTATAGCAAACATTTACGAGAGTTGTTACGAGTAGGTACAGTCGAGTTCATAAATATGTATACATTTTTTCCCCTTATTGCAATGGATTAAGGTAAAGAAATGTATACATATTTATGAACTCGACTGTACGTACTACGTAGGTACGTTGTACATACATAGCTCCAGTTCTAACACCACACCACATGTTATTACTAAGAACTAGGCTAGGTACCTAACTAATAGGGTATTACTTATTTCACATAAAATCATACCTATTAATGTTCCAGCCTATCGCTAATACGCTCAGGTCACAAAATACCTAAACTGCAAAAATCCACTTATAATAATTAGTAGCCAGGGTTTTTAACTATGGCAGAACCCACAAAAGTCACCTACAGCGAATATATAATTTACAGTTAAGAATCTTAAAATCCATTGTACCACTAAAAATCAAATATAAACATAAACATAATTATGATAACTTATTCCAACATTGTAGAATAATGAATGTGTATGATAAAGTGAAACTAGCGATAATATTATAATATAGACATAAACTGGAAAGTCTGAATAGGTATGACAGACCAACTAACCTTAGAGTACTGATAAATAAAAAATATTTCAATATACCAAGTAGCAACAACTATTATGGGCAAAGAATCTGGTCGAGTTATTTGCCACACATCTTAAATAGTCTTCCTAGAGATATAAATGATATAATAGATAATTTAGAAGAGGGTAAGCCCCATAAAATTAAAATAATGTTAAAAAAGCACTGCCTGAATATTTAAGTTAAACATCATATTATATATAGCATATTATACATGTTAAATTAATAGTAATAATATAAATGTAATAGAAATATTAGAAATAAGACCATACTTAGCGTACAATCTATAAGATTGTAGACTAGGCTAAGTCTGAGAGTATATTTTGTAATTTCTTTTTTTTGAAATAAACAATTTAAATTTATAATTTTTTTTAACAAGTCAAAGTCAATATATCAAATATGCAATATATAGTCTGTCAAGGGACTGTCTCATTTCAAACATAGACAGAGATAATCATACTATCTTTGTCTTACACTAGTACTAGCACCCAAAAGAAAAGGATGAGTATAGTTTTTTTGTTCTTATTTACTGACAAGATTTGCTTGACCAACTATAACAAATATGCTTTTTTAAAGGGGAGCCGCCCTGAAGAATACAAGTTAATAAGTCATTAGGTAGGTATGCACTTACTAGGTATGTATCAAGGTTCAGTAGCAGCAAGGTCCAGCTACCAGTAAGTAGCTGTTTAATCCTCTCATAAGTGGAGGACCCGCGCGAAATTGCCTTTTCATACAAACGTAGTCCTCATTTTCCTTTCTGGATTTCCTCTCTGGAACATTATTGAAAATGTTTTCACTCAATTTGTTATATAACAACCACAGCTCTGCCCCTACATTTTTTTTATTAAGTTAGAAGCGCATTTAAAAATTGGTATGAAATCTGTTTTTTGCTCCTATTTTTCGCTCCCATTTTTTACAATAATCACAAAATCGAACGTAGGGGCATAGCTATGGTTAATATACATCAAATTATGTTAAAAATATTTTCGATAGTGTCAATATCCAGAGAGGAAAATGGGGACTACGTTTGTATGGAGAAGCGGCCGTCCCATTTCCTCTTAAGCATCATTTATTTTACCTTTCGCGTAATATTCTTATATCGGAGCTGACGTCGTCCGGCGGGCCGGCCGACCAGGACTGCGCCCTGCGGCGCCCCGCGGCCGGCGGCGACACCCGGCGCCGTTCCCACATGATCACTGCCACTTCAGAAGACTTCATCGAATCGGCGGTAGAACCGTTGGTTGACGATCCTTTAACACTACGTAAAGCACCATCGTTTTTATCAGCACTTCTAGTTCGCTCTATTAATGAAGACCTCTCGTCAGCTTTATTATCCATTTCGAAAACGTTCGTCTGGTATCGAGAATGATCACACAATACCGGAAAGTGAATTTATGGAGCGTAAGAAATGTAATAGCAGGCAAATTGTAAACAAATCACGTTATCAGTGTCAATATTCCGAGTGGCTAGGGTTGCACGCGGGCGCGTTGCTCGGTCTATCAATACGTATCGATATCTTATCGCGTATAAATATAGAACTCGTAGTTTTCGAAAGAAGTGGACCACTTGTTGTATTCGAGAGTTGAGGAAACATTTTACAGAAGCATTATGTGTTCTACCCACATTTTGGGCTTTTTAAATATCAATCCATAAAGTTATTCATTGTGTTTGCAGATGTACCTAACTAAATAAGAAAAAGATAGATATAGATAGACTGCAAACAGTTGTGTAAAGTTGTGTACCATCCACGGCCGCTGCTGTGTTGTGCTACTATTAGCTAGGTATTAGTCTAACCCGTTCGTATAAAAATACCGCAAATCGATGTACAGGTTAGCCGTTTTGCACACACATACTAGAGGCCAAAACAAAATTTTTGACCCGCAGTTCCTAAAAAATTTTCGCTGCGGGAAGTGTGGTAAAACATTATTTTTTTTTTGTATGGGAAATTTTTTTTTTCCAAAACCTATGGTATGTGGTATCATACGAAAGGGCTTTTTGAGGCGATTCTAAAAATATATCACATCATTATTTTTCGGGCATTTTTTTTTTAATTAAAACAAAAAGAATTTTCGAAACATACCAAGTTTGGGCTCCTCCAGACACGATATGGCTGATTTTTTTTTGTACAATATACCATAAATAATACGTAATATCTAGATATCTAACCCCAAGAAAGCAATTTTGAAAATAATATCATTAACATTTTTTTTTTTTTAATTTTTCAATTTTACAGTGACACAGTTCTACTTCAATACCTATTTCACGAGACTTATGGAACTATACTGCAGATACGGTACATATTAATCATAAAATGATACGTAATATCCATATATCGAACGGGAAATACCTCTTTAACCCTTTAACTGCGCCTTTCATCAGTTGGTAGTGTTTAGTTTTTGACACAAAATATAAAGATTGTATCCTTCAGATACGATATACCCTATAGATTTTTCTTTGTACAATATACCACAAATGATACGTAATATCTTATTATCTAACCCCAAGAAAGCAATTTTGAAAATAATTTCATTTAGATTTTTTTTTAAATTTCTCAATATTGTAATATTGAAAAATTATACATATGAAAAATATTAAAAAAAAATCTTAAAGAAATTATTTTCAAAATTGCTGTCTTGGGGGTTAGATATCTAGATATTACGTATTATTTATGGTATATTGTACAAAAAAAAATCAGTAAGGTACATATATCGTATCTGAAGGATACAACCTTGTTTGTGTCAAAAACAAAACAAACTATACCAACCGATGAAAAAGCGCAGTTAAAGGGTTAAAGAGGTATTTCCCGTTCGATATATGGATTATACGTATCATTTTATGATTAATATGTACCGTATCTGCAGTATAGTTCCATAAGTCTCGTGAAATAGGTATTGAAGTAGAACTGTCACTTTGTAAAATTGAAAAAAAAAAATATTTTCAAAATTGCTTTCTTGGGGTTAGACATGAGGATATCACGTATCATTTGTGGTATATTGTACAAAAAAAAATCAGCCATATCGTGTCTGGAGGAGCCCAAACTTGGTATGTTTCGAAAATTCTTTGTTTAAATTGTTTTAAATGCCCGAAATGTAATGATGTGATATATTTTTAGAATCGCCTCAAAAAGCCCTTTCGTATGATACCACACTCGATAGGTTTTGGATTTTTTTTCCATACAAAAAAAAATGTTTTACCACCCCCCGCAGCGAAATTTTTTTAGGAACTGCGGTTCAAAAATTTTGTTTTGGCCTCTAGTATGTGTGTGCCAAACGGCTAACCTGTACATCGATTTGCGGTATTCCTTTGAAATTGGGGTCGAGCGGCTTCCGCTATATACATAGGTACACTACACTACTTATACAGTAGACATTAATGATAAATGATAACGGTTGCGAGCATAAAGTTATTTAGTAATTTAACGTATTATATGCTTGTTTATTAGCATTTACTTCATAACTAGTTTACTTACCTGTTGTTTTTTGTTGTATCAACGTATGTACAATGCTGGCCTAAATTGTTTCGGTTTATTTGTTACTATTATTTTATAAGAGAATATCCCCCTCCTAGCTTCCGGCGTGGGCTGTCATGAGGGGCGGGACCAGTGTGGTGTCACCCTGAATGCTACCTTCAGGCTGTACGGCTTCGGCCCGTTGTCACGGTTAAATGGTCGGAATACCGTATATAACGCGGACGGTTTTGTGGTAGTGTCGCCTCGTACCCACGAGTAGATCATACCCAGCTCCCCGTTATAGGCTTTCCAGTGTTATATTTAGATAATTAACAGCACTATTCATGTTCCTGGGATAATGCATGACCCCAGATTCAGTGTTTTAGTATACCACATTTACGCTCAATGGCGCTAGTACACATTGCTATTAAAAACCCTGAATCGCCAAAATTGCGTAACCAAATGGGACCGGTTAGTGAAGAGTTGATGACGTAGGCTTGAGTCAAACACTTGACTGTTGTCTCGGAGTGTATAGGGAGCGTTGATGACGTAGGCTTGAGTCAAACACTTGACTGTTGTCTCGGAGTGTATAGGGAGCGTTGATGACGTAGGCTTGAGTCAAACACTTGACTGTTGTCTCGGAGTGTATAGGGAGCGTTGATGACGTAGGCTTGAGTCAAACACTTGACTGTTCTCTAGGAGTGTATAGGGAGCGTGCATAAACTGTAGGGGGTAGCCCCCTGTTTTTTGGCGCAAAGTGTGAATGTCAAGTTTAAGCTTCCAATGTAGGCCACAAAATAACAGAACCTACAATGAACAAGAAAACGTACGGGGCCTGTAGAGGGCAACACTTTCTTTAGCCGGAAGTGTCAATGTAGTTTATGTTTCCGATTCAGGCCACAAGATGCGAACCCCTTCAACGCGCACGACCCCCTATACTCAGCGTAGTATATTATTCTACGAGTATAGGACAAAACGCGCCGAACGAAATTATAGATGAATCACACCTGTGTGTATGGAGATAAGAATTCGAAATTTAAATTAGCATTGTCAATTTTATGTCTACACACGACTTTTGTTGCGAATGTGGTCTGGATTAAATGGCAATGCAATATTCCTTTCCACAAAACAAAGGGCGCGTGCGATGTCTTTGTTCCGTGTTCATTTTATACAATAAGTAGGTATTAGGTACCTAGAAAAACAATGACTACTGATGCGGCGGGTTGTCTTGGATTGAACCTGCAACTTCCATCCCAATAAAACAATTTTCACTTAGAAGTTAAATCATTTATTAAATAACTCGTTTAAAACATGATTACCTAATACATAGGTATATAATTAAATTCACAACTGTATAACAATAGGGCTACGATATTGACGATATTGACGGTCACCGACTTAACTTTAGATTTAGGGTTTCAGCTATTTTTATTGTTATTACGTATACATGCAAAGTAAACCCTAAATAGCTCCACAACAAAGTCCTCGACTCCACCGTCGTATGCAATCATCTAGCTTGGAAACCACTTGTCTACTCGTAGAATTATTTTGCATAACAATAAAAACTGGTAGACAGGTTTACTTATAGTAAATAGTTACACAATCCCAGGACGAAGTAAGATAAATAAGCTCCATGTTATTTGAACATACCCTAAAGGGCCTAAAGTTTGATTAAATGTAAAAATAAAGGCCAGAAGGATATTCGACTTTTCCAGAGCCAGAACTATTGGCTGACGTAAAACATTGCATCATAAATCATAATTATACTTATCTTGGTTTTGAGCGCAATGACTTCTACCAAGATTATTTATTTGCATACGAATGATACAGTCGCCATCAACTGATATATATATATCGGAGCGGCCGAGGTGCTCAAAAATATCTGAACACGCACTCTATCGCCTTGACAATATTAGAGGCGTGTTCAGATATTTGTGAGCGCCTTGGCTGCTCCGATATATCTGACTGCGACTGTACCGAACACTGTGTTAGTTATTTACAGTTCCCATAACATAACAAACTGGGTGAATCAACGTTTTCTTGTTACTCGTTGCCTATGGTTACAAACGCCTGGGTCACTTCCAAAACCCAGGTGTTATATATAGTATTTAAAATAACCAAGCATACATTATTATGGCAGTTATAAGCACCTCTACTTAGCATATCACTAGAACGTAATAGTACATTATGATATAAGTGTGTTACGTTGGTCATTACACACGAGGCGAAATGCGAGCGCGCAGTAAGAAAGCCTATGTGTGTAATGACCAATGCACACGCGTTTCATACGACGTTTTTCAACACACTTGCAAGGAAAAAACAAAACTTATAAATTAGTAAAAGTTCAAAACAGTAAAGTACAATTTTTTTTATTGGTGGTTTACAGTTTTACCATCGAATAATTGCACCAAAGCGTGCTGCGCTTGTAGGCACTTATTTGCCAGTCCATAGGAGTAAGCTAAAAATACGTTTACGCCCAAGAAAGATTGGGCGTTTTTGCCGATTTTCACTTGCCGCCAATAGGTTTAACACCAT
The DNA here is from genome assembly GCF_947568885.1 of Cydia strobilella. Classification (NCBI taxonomy): domain Eukaryota; kingdom Metazoa; phylum Arthropoda; class Insecta; order Lepidoptera; family Tortricidae; genus Cydia; species Cydia strobilella. The sequence continues at coordinate 43,670,273 of NC_086068.1, read as the reverse complement.
GCATGAAATAAAGCACCAAAAGATTAATAGAGAAACGTAGACAGCAGTTATTTTTAGACACAATTTCTATTTTAAAACCTGTATAAAAATATAAAGAGTAGGTAATTTGATTGTGACGTCACATGCTACTGTATTTCGTATAAATTCCATAGTAGCAAAATCGTTTTGACAGTTCCAAAAAAGAAACTGATTTGACTAGTAGTCAAACGCCCTCTTATTTTTCACCCAATTTTGGTGGTAAAAGGCTATCGTTCTCGGCTCTTGCCTCTATTAGTATTACTGGCAGCGTCCACTTTATGTGTTCTTCATTTTCAATGCTTGAAAATGACAGTTTCGTCAATATTTTCCGTATTTTAGGCCAGGAAATGAATGCCCAAAAAAAATTATAGAGGGAAATGCTTGGAACACAATTTTTGACTTGGTAGCTTTGTTTGGACTAGTTAGGAGGTGAACATATCAAAAGTCCCCGGCTGTTACCCTGGTGCTGCGGGGGAGAGGGGGTTTGAAGGTTCCATTTTTCGGTTTTTCGATTATATCTCGGAAACTATGCGTCTGAGCGACTTGGCTACTTATACAAAATGAAATGAGATTTAATTTGTTACAAGTTTTATTAAGTCAAGTTTTTCGATATCTTGTATAGTTTTTTAGATATCCGCTCTTGAAGGTTTACTTTGGAAAGGTGTCAATGGTGATACCATAAATGAATTCAGCACCCCCGATTTATACGAAAACTTAACCAAACCCGGCCTAGCAGCTTCACTGATATAGATAATTAAGATAAAAATGCGAGCCCTAAATAAACCTTCAAGAGCGGATATCTCAAAAACTATACAAGATATCAAAAAACTTGACCTAATAAAACTAGTAACAAATTAAATCTCTTTTTATTTTGTATAAGTGGCCAAGTCGCTCAGACGCATTGTTTTCGAGATATAATCGAAAAACCGAAAAATGGAACCTTTAAACCCCCTCTCCCCCCCAGCACCAGGGTAACAGCAGCCGGGGACTTTTGATATGTTCACCTCCTAACTAGTCCAAACAAAGCTACGAAGTCAAAAATTGTATTCAAAGCATTTCGCTCTATACCCTCTTATTGCTTGGCCTATTGTTACAAAATTGGAATAGTTTTGCATGTTATTGAAAAACTATTCCAATTTTGTAACACGTACGGAAAATGGCTAGCGCGTTATTATTTTTTTCTACGCACGATTCCAATGTGCGCGCAAGGCAAAGGCGCAAACGAAATAGACATACAGCAAATTTAAAAAATGTTAAATAGTATTTTATACAATCGTGATATAATAGAGAGCTTTTGAGTCGAGTACCGTGTTTAAGCAACGAAGCTTGCTAAGATTGAAAAGCTTGATTATATCACTATTGTATACAATACTTTTTCTACGCGACAAAAAATAATGCTTTCAACTAATAGAATCATATAGGTAAAAAAACCAAAAGTATACAGCTAAGATACGCGAGCTGCCGCGGTCCGCGATACCTTCATACTCGTACGCGCCCCGGCCGCCGGGCCCGGCGCCCCCGGCGGGTTGGTCAACGACACCTCCTCGTAACTCATGAGGGACTGGTACCAGCTCAGCGCTAAATTCGATTTTAGACAGTTTTTTTCTCGATTTTGGCCACCGTAGCCTATGGAGTTGGGGCTGAGCTACAGGCTACCAACGGGGTCACAGGTGACGGATAGTGAACGGCCATCAGATATGGTGGTTAGCTGTGAATATGATGAATAAGCAGTCCCCGATCAAGAAGCGGCGAGGTCATCGGGCGTAGTGGGTAGGACGGTGGGACGGACTTCCCATTAAAAGCTACATGAGCCCTATGAAGACCTTGTGACATGGCGAGTAAATGCCGCCATCAAATAAGCATTCCCCTGATGTAGAGCAGCAGCTATATCAGTAGTGGCAAGAGGCCGAGGAAGCGGGTTCCGGTAGGGCTTTTGACCATAAAGTAATAGGCGATCCAAACCGGCCATTACACTGCGATGTGGAAGGCAAGTGGGGAAACCACCACATAACAAGTTCCCGATACGGAGTAATGAAAATGTCACAAATAAGAAATAACGTTCTTGACAACGGGCTTCCACGACGTAACATTCCGTGGCGGTCTGAGTCCGGCAGGGTCAGGAGTAAGGCTGGCTCGGTCGTCATCATGCGAAACCCTTGCAAAATCGGAACGTGGAATGTGAGAACTATGCTCACACCAGGAAAATTGGAAGAATTAAAGGCAGAGATGAGCAGACTAAATATAGATATACTAGGACTTAGTGAAGTAAGATGGGAAGGAAGTGGTGACTATTGGAGCGATGATTTTAGGATAATTTACACTGGAGATGAACAAGGAGCTAACGGTACAGCTATAGTTTTGAACAAAAAATGGGGTACAAATATAGAAAACACAATACATTACAGTGATAGAATAACAGCGATAAAATTAACAAATAGTCCGGATAATATAATTATAGTCCAAGTATATATGCCAACTAGCAGATATTCTGACGATGATATCGAAGAGATGTATAACCATATCGACACAATACTGGATTCTGTTAAGGAAAAAGATATGTTAATAGTAATGGGGGATTTTAATTCAGTCGTGGGAGAAGGGTCAGAGGGTAATATAGTAGGGAAATTTGGACTTGGAAGGAGGAACAATAGAGGAAATAGACTAGTACAGTTTTGTAAAGAAAATAACTTATTCATAGCAAACACAATCTTTGAACAACCCAAACGGCGGCTATATACTTGGAAAATGCCTGGCGACATAGGTAGATATCAATTGGATTTTATTATTACTAAACAGAAACATTATCAACAAGTCAGTTCATGTAAAACATTGCCCGGGGCAGACGTAAACACGGATCATAATCTACTAGTTAGCACATTTAACTTCACGAGCAATAGACCAAAAAGGAAGAACAGGCCAAAGAAAATCGATCTCAGTAAGCTTAAGGAAACCGATAGCAATCACAGAGTGCAATATAGTAATAAGGTAGGATTAAAATTAGAACAGTATAAGAATGATGCAATAGATAACTTAGATAGCATAAGTATAGAAAATAGATGGAATAATATAAGAGATATTATTAAGACCAGTGCGGAAGAAGCACTGGGAAAGGAAAAAATTACACCTAAAAAGAATTGGTTGACTACAGAAATTATGGATCTGATGATTAAAAGACGGAAAGTAAGGAATAGAACAGATGAAGAAAGCATAAGACAATATAAACAACTTACAAATAGAATAACCTTGAAGTGCAGAGAAGCAAAGGCAGCAGACATTGAAAAAGCGTGCGATAATATAGAAGGTTGTATGAAAAGAGGAAAAATAGACATAGCCTATAAGGTGGTTAGAGACATAGGAAAACGCCACAGGACAAAAAGTGCTACAATAAAAGATGAAAACGGTAAAATTTTAATAAGCAATGAAGATATTTTGCAAAGATGGATAAGATACATTGAAAGATTATATGAAGGCAATGGTTTAACAGACAATGATTTAGAAACCGTAATGGAAGTAGATGATGATAGATTAGGCCCAGAAATTATGAGAGAAGAATTTGATAGAGCGATAAATAGTATTCAGAACGGTAAAGCTGCAGGAGACGATCAAATTTACATTGAATATATAAACAAGTTAGAGTGTGAATCCATGAAAAATGAAATATTTACAATAGTTAAGGATATATACAATACATGCGAAGTTCCAAGTGATTTCAAAATTAGTAAAACTATAGCATTACCTAAGAAATTAAACACACTTAAATGCGAAGAGCATAGAACATTAAGTCTTATATCACAGGCCTCTAAAATACTTCTGAAAATAATACAAAGCAGAATAAGACCGATAGCTGAAAGCTATTTAGGACCCGACCAATACGGTTTCAGACAACATAAAGGAACTAGGGAAGCCATTCTCGCTCTTAGGGTAATTATTGATAGAAGATTGGATGTAGGGCTTAATACCCACATCGCATTTATAGATTTAGAGAAAGCATTTGACAAGATAGACTGGATAAAGATGATGAACATTATGAAAACAATAGGCATAGATTATAGAGACAGACGAATTATACATGCATTATATAAGGAACAGGAAACTATAGTAGAAATAGGACAGGAAAAAGGAAAGGCGAAAGTAAGACAGGGAGTGCGTCAGGGTTGTCCACTCTCGCCACTAATTTTTAATATATTCATTGTAACCGCCATCAGAAAAATTGTTGAACTAGAAAAGGGGGGTGTAAAACTTAACGGAGAAAGGTTTTATTTCGTTAGGTTTGCAGATGACATAGCAGCCATAGCAGAAAATTCTATAGAACTTGAACAGCTTGTAACGGAAATGGACCACATATTTACAGAATTTGGACTTAAAATCAACATCAATAAAACAAAAACATTAATAACATCCAAGCACAATAACAAAATAGATCCTATAAAAATCAGAAATACAGTCATTGAGCAAGTAAAAAGTTTTAAATACTTAGGAAGCATTATAACATGCAACTCCAGATGCACTTCGGATATCGTCACACGCATAGCCATGGCTAAGAAAGCTTTCAACACCAAAAAACACCTATTTAAAGCAAAGATATCTCGAAACATTAGAAAGCGATTTATCAAGACCTACGTCTGGAGTATAGCGTTATATGGTAGCGAGACGTGGACATTAACCCAGCGTGATAGAGACAGACTAAGCGCTTTTGAAATGTGGACATGGAGAAGAATGGAAGGTATAAGCTGGAAGGAGAGGAAAACGAATGCAGAAGTGTTGGACTTGGTAGGTGAGAAGCGATCTCTGCTGAGAATGATTGAAAACAGAAGGGGAAACATGTTGGGGCACCTGATACGTCACGATACTTACATAAAGTCTATAATAGAAGGAAGAATAGAAAAAAGCAGAGGCAGAGGAAGACCGAGACGTGCGTTTTTGGACCAAGCCAAAGAGAAAATCAACGTAGTGACGTATCAGGAGCTCAAAACAGCGGCAGAAGGAAGAACGGAGTGGCGGTTACTCCACCGACAATAGCCAGGCTCTTAAGAGTTATGATGATGAGCCTATGGAGACTAACAAGCAACGCTAAGCGGTTTTCGTAGGGTATGGATGTTGCTATATGAAGGGTGTCACATGCCCGTTTCTGACTTATGAAGCAATTGTTTCTACTACAACATAAAATATAATGTTTTTGTTGGCCAACCAATCACAAAGCAGATGCGACGCAGCAGCGTGTTTAAGTAGGCTAATTTGCATTGAATAATTTGAATCGAGTCTTCTTAAACAATATTTTTTTTTTCACTTCTCATGCTCGTAAAGTTCTCCTTTGTGCTAGATGTAGGCTGCACAAAATGCTACTTTTATGCTCTAGTGCACAAAGTATTTTTTTTTAAAGACTAAGACAATCAAATTACTGCCATAGTACACAATAAAACATAATCGGATAATATTGTTATTCCACTTAATTTGGCCCGTTTTTTTAATAATTCGTGTTTTATATATTACTAAATAGTTATTAAAGAAATAAACTACAAAATGTAGTTATAATTTGGCAGCATGAATATTAAAGCTCCCTCCACACGAATTGCGGCGCGAAGCCGTGAACGCGAAAGTGGACAGTTCGCTAATCAGCGAAATCGACACCACACTCGCGTTAGCGGCTTTGCGCCGCGATTCGCGCACGAGTGTGCAGTGGGCTTAAGGTAAATATGACGTGTTAAAAATTAAAAAAAAAATGTATTTTATTTGTTTGCCATTGTTTTATTTTACTTACAATCGAAGTGAAAAGCAGTCTCTATAACTCAGGCAAAACGCCTACTTTTATCCTCGGCTATATTGGTCCGAGCGGTAGCGAGGACCAATATACCTATAAAAAAAAAGAAAAAAAAATGTATTTTATTTGTTTGCCATTGTTTTATTTTACTTACAATCGAAGTGAAAAGCAGTCTGTATAACTCAGGCACAAGCGCCTATTTTTATCCTCGGCTATATTGCCTCGTATAAATATAAATCGCTTTGTGCCCTTGTTGTACAATCTACTATATCGAAATGTATGAAGTTCTATTTTCAAAATTTTTATAATTAACTAAACCGTATCGATAAAATTCTTATGCTTGAGTCGGAAGTGCCATAGACTATCCAACATTGAAAAGAGTAAGGTGTTGCATGTGAACTTGTAATACACAGATTATACTCGACGAGTAGAAAAAAACTAATATTTTCGTATTTATATCCGACGGAAGGAGACCAAATGGATGAAATTCTATGTTTATTCATTAATGAGAGAAATTAATCTATAAATTATATTTAGCGAGATAAAACCTCTTTGAACTAACCTTTGCAACCTAATATTTGTTTTTTTTTTTTAATTACTAATTAAGTAGACTCCGTTTCCATACTTATTATTAGCAATCAGTTACTTTCTTAACTCGGTCGGATGATCATATAAGGTATTATACACGAGTGCTATAATATAATGCAAAAGCACGCGTTATTAAACCGCTTCTAGGATTATTAGCCTAAAAGCGGTTCAATAACTTCCATGTTACGAGCAAGTGTGTTGAAAATAGTATCTATAACATTTCTTTTAAGTCCCCGGCAAGCTCGGTTCTCCATACAAACGTATTTACGCTCTCATTCTAAAACGACTAGCTAGATTGCTCTGAAACTTTGTACTTACAATAAGCAAAGATAGATATAATTCCACAATAGATGGATACAGTCTAAGGAAAAAACGTGCCTCGAAAATCACGAAAATTTGATTCTCGATCAGATGGCGCCACTAGCTTTGGCCTACTCTGGTATAGAGGGCGTTGACGGTTTCGTTTGTTATTTATAATTTTAACGCATACCAGTGAAAGAACATGGGTCAAAATCATATAAAAATAATTAATGCAAATAAAAAAATCTTCATTTTTAGTTTTAAAGTATGTCGATAGATGGCAGTGAATTTACAGTGGTTACAAAAATTACTATGACAGTACCACTCTATCTTATTATATCCTCTTTGCAATAAGATAAGATATACCTATCTATAGGTCTGTAATTAGATTATGTAGTTTCAGATACCATAGTAAAAAAAATACAGCGAATTTAAGTTTTTCATACAAAACTTGTTTTTGCTCTATTTCATTTCGTTTGTTTTATAAACTGGAGCTATATAAACTAATTACAGACCTAGATATACTTCATGTCATTGTACATGCAAATTTTCGTTACAATCCAATACCAGGGTGTCACTTCGCAGTTAAGGTACATTTGGCCGGCGCGCCTCCCGGGCAGGAGTATGGCAATGGGCTGCCGCTCGACGCGCAAAATTGAAAATACATAATGCCTTCGAAACCTAAATCTATAGATATTGTTCTGTTTACTGATGTCTGAATAAACGGAAGAACAAGGAAGCAGAAATAACATTTTTTTTAATTCCGGACTATATTGACCGACATATTTTCAAAGGAATAAGTACTTCTGTGGCATAACTACTTCCGTGAAAATCAGACATACTATCTCCGGATAAAAAAAATATGTTTACAGCATCAACGTTTGTAATCCCTACATATTTATCTTAAAAATAATAAATCAGTAGGTATAGGTACAAAAACCTGTCAAGTGACAACCCCGTGCCGACACTCGCAGCTCGGTCATAAAACTACGGCGCGCAAAGAAGATTCACGGTTCGTGCGCGGTTATAAGTTTCAATTTTGATTTGCAGGCGGCGAGTATAGGTATAATTTTATACCTAAATCTGACTTTTGTAAAGGAGTGAATTTTCTGTACGGTAGTACTGTTAGTTATTCTGTGCCAATACGTAGTTTTAAAATGAGAACGAAACTCCGTTTGTATGGGAAGGTGAAATTCGGCCGAGCTTGCCGGGGACTCAACAAACTACAAACTATGGTACTATTGGCAGACGGGACTAAATAATAACAAGAAAACTTGATCCACCCGTCTGTAACATAATTAACAAACGACATAAATTCAAACAAAAAATATCCTTACAATACTAAAAAGAAACAGTAGGACAGTAGAAATTTGTTGATCGGTGTTGTCACAGCATGGGAGTACATCGTATATGAGTTGGGATTCATGTATAAGGATAAGGGTAATACAGCAGTTTTACTGTAAACTATTTTCGAAAGAGTAATATAAAACAGATTACTTCGTACCTAATTCCCAAAAGCGTGGCCGTTTTGATTACTCTCAAGTTCAGTTAGGTCAGGAACTCAGAAAGTGTCATTTATTTCAACCTAATAACCTGTCTTATCACAGAAGATATCAAGATCCTGTCGTTAAATGTTTATTCAGAATTTGATAGAAAAAACATATTTTTTAATAACATTTTAAGGCACGTATTGCACTTCAATAGGGGTATTTTTAAATAAATACTACTTATACTAAAATATCCTTAGTCACCAATACTTTGATGTTCTCTCCTGGATCCTGTCCATGCCAGAACCGGTTATACACCACAGAAAAAAGGAAACTACTATTGTGTAGCAATAGCAACGCACATGTGTTCATCTTGTAGGCCGATGTACGTTGGGACTTGCAATACCGCATTAAATCTGTGGCAGGAACTAAGTATGTAATAGTACATTACTACAGAGGCTGGGAAGTAAGGGTTGCCGGTCGAACGTAGTGAGGCCGAATAGTTATGAGGCCGACATCCCCTTTTCACGCCGATGTATGTGTATAGTGCTTTTCTCAAACATGCAATGAAATAAATAAAGAAATCTCTACGAAATCAAAGTTTTATTTCTAAAGAAACTAAAAGTAAACTAGGCACAAAATATAACTACCACCTGTACCTATCTTTATCACACGTGTCGTATATTTTACACATGTAGTTTATCAATTTATTACACAAATTTTCAAGATAAATATATTTATGTATCTTTGATTTTTTCGGCTTTCATCCGTCTGACTGTCGTTTTAGGCACATAACCATAGAGTAACTTATACTAGAGCAGTACTGTCATAGTAAATTTTGTAACCCCAGTAAATTCACTGCCATCTGTCGACACACTTTTAAACTAAAAATTAAGATTTATAAAAATACGATAAAATGTATTTAAATATAGATAAATGATTTTTTTAAATGCATTAATTATTTTTATGATTTTGACCCATGTTCCCTCACTGGTATGCGTTAAAATTGTTAAATAACAAACGAAACAGTCAACGCCATCTATACGACAGTGGGCCAAAACTAGTGGCGCCCTCTGAACGAGAATCAAATTTTCTTGATTTTCGAGGCACGTTTTTTCCTTAGACTGTAAACATCTATTACGGAGTTATATCTATCTTTGACATAACTAAGATTACATAGTTTTTTTATGTTGATATTATGCCTTAAACATGGAGTATAATTCCGATGTTGACGATTTTATAGTTACATTCAGTTCTTTAAAATATGCCACAAAAACTATTTGATAACCTGTAAGCATTTTTCTTAGTTTTTCAATTCATAAAATTGCCTTAAGCATCCACTTCGCCTTTCATTTTCGCGGCAGCAACTTATTTTAAGTCAATTCTGCTTCCGCTCTCAATTTTGTACGAGTATAATAATTAACAGGTATTCATTTAATATTTTCGTCGGAGCTCTATAAATAACACAATCAACAACGCACAGTAAATCCAATAAAATAGCATTACAGAATGAAAAATATAACTTTGCCTCCAAAACGATTAAAAAAATACCTACGCGTGTTTGAGTAGACATTTTGACCGCTAATATTAAATTTAAATGAAATATTTCAAATGTGTAATTGTAGTTAAATTTGCAATTCAAAATTGTTGGAATTTGTTTATAATTTTTTTTTTGTAGATTTTATACAAATTAGACTGCATAATATAAGCAAATCTTGTCAGTAGAAAAAGATGGCAATTTAAAAAAATGTAGGCGCGAAGGTTATCTAAAATTTGAATTTTGCGCCTTTTTCTACTGACACTGACAAGATTTGCTTGACCAACAATATCGTTTATGGCGTATTGGCTGAATGTCATTCCGAACCAAAAAGCAAATATTGGTTATAGTTTTTTTTTAATGGCTGAATGCCATGATGCTGTGTCGCAATTATATGTGAAATGGAAATTAAAAAAACCGGCCAAGTGCGAGTCGGACTCGGGCACCGAGGGTTCCGTGCTTTTTAGTATTTGTTGTTATAGCGGCAACAGAAATACATCATCTGTGAAAATTTCAACTATTACGGTTCATGAAATACAGCCTGGTGACAGACAGACAGACGGACAGACGGACATGCATGCTCGCACGACGTCATCTTCCAGAATGTTATTTGGGTTTAATACATAGGAGTAAGTATCATCATCCAAGGAATTCATACTTAAAATAACACTTAAGTTTTATTCTAATATGAGTAGGTATTATGGAAGTACCCATAGGTAGGTATATTATGTATTTAGATGTGAGGAAATGAACAGAAAATCTCAAAACTTTTATTAGGTTGACGTTTTATAGTAAATATTTACCTATTTCTAGGCAGTAAATGAGTTTAAAAGAATAATTTCAATGTAAGTAATTGAAATTAATTTTATCCAACGAAGACAGTATCAAATCGTAAACGTTCAATACAGTGTAAACTCTATATAGCGATACTCAAGGAACCGGACGTTTTTTGACGCTATAGAGAGTTTTCGTTATACAGAGAGAAATTAATATTTAAGTAAAGCAACTATAGGCAACACATGTCGACGTTATAGGGAGTGAATCGTTTTATCGAGTGACGTTATATGGAGTTTACACTGTATTTAGCATTCGCAAATGTATCGAAAAATTAGCTCCGCGCGCACGAGTTTCAACGACGTCTGCTCTGCCGTCACGTGTCTGCCCGCTCGGGTAACTCGGGAGCGCAGTCGGGAACTCGGGAACCTGCCCCCCGCGCGCTCCGCACCCGCTACCGATCAAGCCATGCCCCGCGCGATTTATAATTATTATTTACTTAGGCACTATTACAGATTTATTATTAGATAATAATGGTTCACGGTTTATGCATAAGGTTTATGTTTATGAAATTAAATTTTTTATTTTAATTTTATATTTGAGTTGATTGAATTGAATGAAAGGTAAATTGCGGTTTACGATTTATGACGTATTATCATTCTCTTATTTTAGAAGTTATAGAGGGGGGGGGACGACACACATTTTACCACTTTGGAAGTGTCTCTCGCGCAAACTATTCAGTTAAGAAAAAAATGATATTAGAAACCTCAATATTATTTTTGAAGACCTATCCATAGATACCCCACAGGTATGGGTTTAAAGAAAAAAAAATTTTTTTGAGTTTCAGTTCTAAGTATGGGGAACCCCCAAAATTTATTGATTTTTTTTTTCTATTTTTGTATGAAAATCTTAATGCGGTTCACAGAGTACATCTACTTACCAAGTTTCAACAGTATAGTTAGTTTTTATAGTTTCGGAACAAAGTGGCTGTGCCATACGGACGGACAGACAGCTAGACATGACGAATCCATAAGGGTTCCGTTTTTTGCCATTTGGCTACGAAATCCTAAAAAGAGCCACTTCCCGGCCTAGGCCTGCAACTTTGTATGAAATTTGATTAGAGACCTCTCGTCTAGCCGCGCCTGTGACGTGATACTTCCCAGCATAATATGAAGAACATAATATCAATATTCCATTGCATGTTTGAGAAATAGTTATTTGTTTTACAAGGTTGTTGTTTAACCGCTCGTGTTAATATTGATACCCGAGCAAGCGAAAGATTCCAAAATTGAACCACGACTCACGAGCGTAGCGAGTGGTCCAAAAAGTAGAATCTTGAGCGTTGCGAGGGTTTCAATGCACGAGGGTTAAACAAATTTTGCCTCCGAGTGAAATACAAAAATTTTCACCACACCAACGAGAGGAAAATATTCAGCTAATTCTACCAGCCAACATAAGGAATAACTTAAAATTTGCATCAGATTACTTTGCCACACATGTGGATGAAATGCAACTTTCTCATCAGTTTTTGAACAATCAAGAGAGCCTTTACCAGTTGGTGTGGTGAGAACTAAGTTACATCTGCTGTACGGCTACTCGTACTTGACTTGGTATTATTGTTGTTTTGTTACCGGTTAAATTACTCGCACCATACCACAACACAATATTGATTGCAACACGTGCAATGTGCAGCGAGCTTCTAAAGTAAAAGTGCATTTCCACTTCAAGAATTAATTCCATTCATAAAGTGCGTATGCACTTTTGCAGCGGTCATTAGATATATCGGAGCGGCCGAGGTGCTCAAAAATATCTGAACACGCACTCTTAACGCCTTGACAGTAGAGTGCGCGTTCAGATATTAGTGAGCACCTTGGCCGCTCCGATATATCCGTTTTATAATGAACATTCTATTTAACAATAAAATAGGTACATATTTGTGTGTATAACTATTTATATAGCTTTCAAGAAATGTACATGTCTAGTTTAGGTCTTTAATGTTTTACATCACATACAATACAAGTAACTACATAAATATCTGTTCATTCCTTTTCAATGTAAATATTGATCATATATTTATACTTCATTAATTTGTATGTACACTAACATTTAATGAATAAATGCAAATAAGAAGTTAAGCACAATAAATTGGCCCTATATTTCATGCGTTATTTATGAACGCGCTACAACCTTAGTATAAACAGGGCAAAGTATGTTATCTTCATACAAACGCACCGCGCGCGACTTGTATGTGTGCGCCATAAGTATCTATGCGTCGCCGCACGCACACTTAAACAAAATCTCTACTGGCGCACTGAGAAACGGGTCGAGATTTTGTTTGTGTGTGCGTGTGGCGACGCAAAGATACTATGGCGCACACATACAAGTCGCGCGCGGTGCGTTGTATGAAGATAACATACTTTGCCCTGGTCATACTATGCTACAACCCTACAAGTTACCTATTAATCGTTTGTCTTCATTTGTCATTTTCACTTTATGTATTTGTAAGAAAGCGATGAAACAAAAATCATCTTTACAGTACTACGACATTCTTTGAATTTTCGTAATAAATCGTAATCTGATTTTGATTTTCAACAGTCCTGGATTTTGTGCCTTAAAAATCTTATTACTTGTGCCAGACCTCCGATTAGTTTGTATGTTCCTGTTGGCGGATAGAGTCTCCTTGCAACGTTTTCTGACCCTACAAACACTAGTTTTTAGCATCTTAAGCGACTTAGCTGTCTTCGTCCCGGACCGATAAGAATTTTTCGAGGTATTTGTGCACGATCAATCTCTTTTTCTCAATTTCTATAGTACATTGTGATACAAGTGTGCTAAGTTGGTCATTACACACGAGGCGATATTGTGCAATAAGAAAGCCGATGTGTGTAATGACAAATGCACACGCGTTTCATACGACGTTTTTCAACACACTTGCACACAAAAAAAGAAACTTTCATATTAATCAAATTTTAATTGTTAAAACAGTCTAAAATCTGTCATACTGCCGGCCGCCCCTCGCCCCGGCCAGGCCGCGGCAGGCGATCGGGCGCGCCGGTGCCCGCCAGTCCGACCAATTAAAGAAGGCTACGTTTCCATGCATATTATTAGCAACCTTCTTAACTCAGTCGGATAATATAATGAAAAAGCACGAGTGTTATAATATACTGAAAAAGCACGCGTGTTTAATATAGGATTATGAGCCAAAAATCGGTGGAATAAAAACGTCTTTTTGAGCAAGTGTGTTGAAATAGTTATTTACGATACAAGTGCGGAAAAGAGGAAATTCGAAACGAGTGGCGATAAATTAAAACACGACCGCAGGGAGTGTTTTAAATCGACACGAGTTGCGAATTACCTATTCGCACGTGTATCGTACAACGTTTTACAGTACATATGGCCCTTTAAACTTTCGACATATGCACGAAAAGTGCTATTTGACGCACTAGTGCGAGAAAGTAGCACCATATGTACTGTAAAATAATATTTTCACCATGAATACTTTGAACTTACTGTAATTGTCAATTTTTTTCCCGCCATTAAAAAACAAGATTAAACTACAACTAATTATGTGCCAATTCTATACGAACTTTAGTAGGTACCTGCATTAAACCTAACCAAATATCCAGGAGAAACACCTTAAGTTTATGTATGTTTACAGAACTAAAAAGAAGGAAGGAGAGTGTAGCCGGGTCCGCACAAAAGAACCCCATATATATTTTCTACACAAGTTATTTTTTATTCATAAAGAAGGCATTTTTGACTCCTCTTTCTGATGTTATAGACACGTATCTTTATAAGTTCATATTGGCGATACGATTTGATATTTCGACAAAATAGCTGCTTTGCTCAGCCAGGCGCCTGCTTGCAAGTATAAAGGCGGAGTATAATTTTTAATGCAGAAAAATATACGCTAGACGTAAATGCTACATTTGTTTAGGGTTGTCAAATAAAGTTGTCTTTAGTTAAACGAACCACACACAAGGGATACAGGTCCCTAAAACATAGCACACAAACACTATAGCATTACGATATTAGTTGTACTTAACGTATGCGGAGTGAAATCTGGACAAAATTCAATGTCGTATTAAATAAAGACAACATGGTTATTTTTCATAAATTTTCATGTATTTTAATAATGTATTTAACAACGTTAAATGCAAGATAAAATTTACCCAAATGCGAGATTTTTAACGGAAGTTGTAGTGCTTTAAAGCCATCGGTGTCGAAAACACCAATGTTGGCATTTTTTTTAGTTAAACTTATCTTCCTTAGGTAAACTTTTTTAGGAAACTTCGTATGCTCGACATATTTCACATTCTCGTCCGTTGGACCATTGGAGTTATCAAAATAATAGTTACCTTGCCATAAATTTCCATTTAAAGTGAAATATTATTAGTCCAACAAATCCCATTACGCAAAAACAGCTGTTTTTTGTACATTTTGGTCGGTATGACCAAAGATAGATACAACACCGTAATAGATGGATACAGTCTAAGGAAAAAACGTGCCTCGAAAATATCGAAAATTTGATTCTCGATCAGAGGGCGCCACTAGTTTTGGCCTATTCTCGTATAGAGGTCGTTGACGGTTTCGTTTGTTATTTATAATTTTAACACATATCAGTGAAAGAACATGGGTCAAAATCATATAAAAATAATTAATGCAAATAAAACAATCATTTATCCATATTTAAATACTATTTAACGTATTTTTATAAATCTTCATTTTTAGTTTTAAAGTATGTCGATAGATGGCAGTGAATTTACAGCGGTTACAAAATTTACTATGACAGTACCGCATCTTATTAATCTTATTATATCCTCTTTGGTATGACGTACCCACATTTTCAGTTACTTTTTTTTTTCGGATACGGTGACCTTATGTTTTCTTGAATGCTTGCCGATGCACATATTTTCAAGATAATTTTAAACAGTTTTAATGTCACATTTGAATAATCTCATGACCTCTCTGTAAGATTTTGCGACTCAGCGAGCCGTCATTTTCTTTAATCGATCTCTCCCAGGAAACTGGCTAATGCTGGAATGTTTACCTGAACCAGACGTTCTAGCGGTAGTTTTTTTTTTTTAAGAAAAAGGATGTTAAAATATTATAAATATACATTCACCTCTAACCCGCTTCCACAAAATGTTTCACTATCTTCACTTTCGGCCATATGAAAATAGTGGTGGAGAAATTACTTACAGTTTCGCGATGGTCTTCTTCTAGATTGACCACAATTTGAAGAAAAAGAATCCAATGCCCATGAAACTTACCGGATTAATTGACAGATATATAAACTTTAAATTGGCAGTTGGATATAATTTCAGTTTAATTTTTTGTTTATATTTACATGTTCAAAACTTTGTCCAGATTTCACTCCGCATACGTTAGTATATGGAAGCATACGGAGAATAGAAGTAGTCAACACTAACGGGAACAGGTATCGCGGGGGCGTGGGTCCGGCTGCGATCATAACCGGAGTTGGGCCAACTCCTTGAGCAAGGCTGCCTCGGTCTCTATCTTGGCTTTCTGGTTGATTTCGAGAGGCTTGCCCGCAGTTTTCTGCTGCTTCAGCTTCTCGATGTCACTCAGTTTCTGAAATATTGCATAAGAGACTTTATTTCCGAAATAAATCTTATACTTTGCACGATTAATGATATCAAGTAGACTTACATTGAAACTAATTCATCATGAAATAAACTATAAACAGAAGCTTATATAAAGTACAGGGGGGCCATTTCGACTGCGGGAAATTTCAACTAATCGAAATATCTTCCATGTTTTTACATTATTAACTAGAGTGCCATATATGTCCAGATAGCGGAAAAGATTGTTCATAATTTCACCACAGATGGTGTTAATAGACCGAATGCTTTCTGAGTTACGTGGCGATTTTGTTTTCGACGAAATTCATTGTCAGCACGTGCGAGTTGGCTCTTCAAATATTCTATAAAAACAGTGGTTTTTTAATGGGTCTTTACAAGTTTTTTAAAGGCGAGTTAGTAAGTTAGTAAGTTTTTATTGTATATAAGAATCAGGTTACATTGCAGGTCGAATATACAATTACACATTCAGTTACACTGAGACTTTACCTTTTCAGGTGTACATACATTTGCATATTTATCTAAATAATGCAAATACTTATGAATAACTGAAATAATCATTAACACAGTAAAAACATTTTTCTATAAGCCACATTTTTGTGTTTGACTTGAATAGTTTAAGATCCATGTCTTTAAAACGATCCGGTAACTTGTTATAAATTGTGATACACATAATATAGGAGTTTTTTTGCAGTGAGTGACAAGTTTACATATGGCTTAGGCAATCTATGTTTGTATTTAGGTCTAGTTACGCGGGAACCCAATGTGTTAGTATCCGTGAATAGGTATTTATATTTGTGGACAAAAACAGAAACTTCATAAATATAGAGACTGAGAAAAGTAAGAATGTTATGTTTTATAAAATATGGACGGCATGAATCTCTACGATGAACTGAAAATATGGCTCTAATGCAGCGCTTTTGGACAATGAATACGTTATGTTTATCAGTGCAGTATCCCCAGATTGTTATGCCATACCTTAAAATCGAATGTACATATCCATGATATGCTATTAACGCTGCTTGAATGAAGACAGTTTGACTCACTCTTCTCAGAGCAAATACAAACCTATTTACTTTGGAACATAATGTGACACGTGTTCTCTCCAGTTTAGTTGATTTTCTATATAAATACCTAAAAATCGTGCATGCTGTACTTCTTTTATGGAAATATCGTCATATTGTATGTCTAACTGTTGTGAGTTGCTTTTATTAGTATGGAATTGAATGTAGTTAGTTTTGTCTAAGTTTATTTTTAAGTTATTTATTTGTAACCATTTAATTGTTAGAGCTAGAGTTCTGTTTAGGTCGTCATTATAAGTCGAAAAATCTCTACATTTCACAATCATTGATGAGTCATCTGCAATTTCCCCATAGTGGAGTCAATATAAAGTTTAAGTTACATTAAATGCACACTCAAATTTTTCTACATGGGTGAATTCTATATCATATTGAATACCCGTCTGTAAAGTAACAACTTGATATCAGTTCCCGTTTTTGAGAAATAAAACTTTTTTTTAAATCTTTTATACTACTTAAACAATAATTCCCACATAAGATATTTTTCGTAGAATGGGTTATGAAGCTTATACGACTACACGGTCAGAATATCTCTCGACAATAATGTAAATTATAGATTTATTGAAACAAATTATTATTTTGTAAGTTTTTCATGACCGAGGAACTCCCACACCGAGAGAAAAGTTTACTATGGTGGTTATGAAGTAGTTGTATCGATCATGTTTAAAAATCTCCCGAGTCACTACTATATTTGTAGAATAGCAGCAAGATTTTGGAAACAAACAGCAAATAATGTTCTGCACAATTAATGGACATTTCTAGTTTTTTGCCAGTAACTGCACAAGTTATGGAAGAATAACGTATTCATTTTTCTCTCGATAATTAAATCAATTTTCAGCATAAAAAAATTAAAAAGTATGCGGTATTTCCAGGCATTCACAGAGGCCAATTCGAACTTTATTTAAGATGTCTATAATATATCATTTTGTTATCATTCGCCCGACCGTCTCGCTCGCTCCAAAACATATTTTAACTAGTACGAGCGAAACGCACACGCAAATTAAAAAAATGATATCTTTAATAACAAAGTTCGAATTAGCCTCAAGGTATATTAGGAAAGTATACCTTATGGCTTATGGCATTGCGTTAAGGTTCAATAGTTCAATGCATTAAGTGTCTGTCTTTATATGAAAAACGATAGCTGTCAAATTTTTATATCTATTCACAAAACGTTTAGAATACTGGATGCTGTGTCAGATATAAATAGACCCTTGAAGTCTTACAACTATCTATTATGCTTGATCTGAATCTTACTGGTTAGTAAGGACCGTCCACTTAGTTATACTTCGAATAGCCACCCGGACAAATTATAAAGCTAATTTCGAATTTTAAATTTTGACAATTCACGAGAAGAGTAACGTAACGTCAAACGATATGTTTGTCCCTTTTCAACGATCCTGTCATCCGATGCTTTTAGTAGCGGGAGCTGTGAGAGTGAAAAGACGCAAATGTCAGCAATTCTTACCCCTTGGTATTTGTCAGCGAGCGCATCGCGACATGAAACCAGTATGAACCTGGCCCTCGATTACGTATAATTATAAGGAAACTTGGGATCAAGTTATATTAGTCTAAGGTCTAACAGTTGAGAATAAGACGTGCTCTGAATATACAGTGTGGAATTTTTTTATGGGCCCTGAAGGGAAAGTGCCTTAAAACCTTAAGTTAGCTCATTTTATTTTTAAAAAGAAACAAAACTGCATTCAAAGGTTTTTTTGAAATTCGCTTGTCTCGCCTGGGAATCGAACCGACTAAAAATTCCAAACAATAAACACTCCCTATTTTATTCTACTAGTCGATACCACGTCGATACAGTTAATGTTAATGATAACATTTCTTCAAGAAACATTAGGTCTTACACTCGTCTGTCGTACAAAATTTCCATAAAATCGAATATTTTTAGACAAGCAAAATTGAAAAAAAAAAAAAAAACCTTTGAATGCAATTTAGTTTCTTTTTAAAAATAAAAGAATGTCTCCTTTAAGTAAAATGAGCTAACTTAAGGTTTTCAGAGAATTTCCCTCCAGGGCCCATTAATTTGATTATTAAATTATAGTGGTAAGTAAGCGCATTGAGTATGCACTTTTGTCTCAGGCGATGCCGCTTGGCACGATTGATTGTTCCTTAGGGCAAATAAAACTGATTCAGCCCGGTAGCCACGAGATCGTAACGCCCCCCAAAAGGGGGATGAAAGGGTCGGCTCCCCAAGTCCAATCTATGCTATATTTCTTCCTGTTCTTAGCAACTAGGGCAACTTATATATCATTTTCGTATAATTTAGGAACGAGGAATTCATTTTTGAAAAAAATTATTAGACCTTTCCATACAAAAAAAATGAGTTGTTTACAAAAAATTTAAATGTTATGTAATTTTTTGTGACAATTTTCCCTGTTACAATTACAGATGGCGATTTTAATTTTTTTAATTTAATTTTAATCAGACAACAAGGCCCATATTACGGCTACCTTACAGACTATATTATTACAATAACTTAAATAAATACTAAGCACTAAAATAATAAGCACTAAATAAAAAAATGGACAATGTAGCCCATTTATTGATCATTCTGGAAAATATCACTTTAAAGGAATAGCTGCCGAAACGCCTGTCAAAAAAGAGGCATTTTTTCTTACTAAGCGGCGTTTTAAGTTTCCAAGTTTTTATTCCTTACTTGTTGTTTTTATTCCTCACTTGTTGTTTTTATTATTTTTTCGCAACTGTGTTAAAAAACGTCGTTCGATACACGTGCGGAAATGTCATTCTTCACTCGTCCCGAGTCTTGCCAAGATACCTATCTCGGTACTCGTGAAGTAATGACATACTTTCCGCACTAGCATCGAAATGTACTATTTATTTCATTTGGGCACCAAGAAGTATGTTGGTAGTAAACCTTTTTGCGAGTAAAATAGTATGTAATAATGATTTAATATAATATTGTTAATTAACTAAAGTTTCATTATTGCGTCATTTCATCTCATAACCCTACTACCCATTGAATTGAATGACCTTTTTCACGTTTTCTGCAGCAATGCAGTCGACTGCAGCAATATTGAAGCGCGACATTGCTGTCGACTGCTACGGCAGTAGCCGTAAATGTCAAAATCAAATTTCCTGTCTGGATTTTGACGTTCATTTAAAATAAATAATCAAAGGGGATCATCGATTTTGGGCCCGGAGGACAAACCATCGCGTATATTATGGTACACTACACAGACGGTTACAGTAATTATAAACGCATTTGATTACGGAAAAAGATATAATATTGGGTGTAAATGAAACGGGAATGTATTATACAATAAAATAAATTATATCTATTATTAATTTCCGTAAATCACACCATCATCTTTATTAGCATAGCATAGCTTAACGCTCAATTTCGCACAAACCGTGAGGTTTTCACTAAGGAGTTTAAAATTCTCTTTGCACTAAACTTTATGGTTGGTAAAAAAGTCTGTATTCTAATTTGGCACTAACTGCCACTGTCTGTCATTGCTATGTCATAGCCTCGTAGCTGACATACGTGAGATATATGCCGCAATGTATGCATTGCGCGTTTTATCGGAGCTTTGCCTGAGGTGTGTTAAGTAGGCGCGCAATCAAAATTAAACATGCGTAAACAATCGTTACGCGTACCGATGAAACTGGGTAAGTTAGTCATGGGAGAATTAACGGTCGACCGCATCGCGAACTCTCGGCAGTTCAAGCGGACCGATCGTCTACCGCGAACATTGAAGTGAGACGGAGATATGGAAGTCGATCAAACGTTCTCTACAGTGAATCAGTACCCGTCAGTTAGTGCCTGCGTGGGTAATTTAAATAGCTTGGACGTCGTAATAATTATAGTTGTATTCCATACAATATTACATATACGTGAGTTTTTTTTTGTTATTACACTAACATGAGTAAGAGATTTATGAAGGTGAAACAAAAGTCGAGTGTCCATTTTCTATAAGCAACAAAAAAAAATTCGAAACAAAAATGGTTAATAGTAATTAAACGGATTCATTTACGTTAGAGATTTTTTTGTAGAATATAGTAAATATAAAGAGCTTAATTAACATGTAATTTTTATGTACACATTAGTTGTTATTTTTATGTAAAAAAAAATTTTAATAAAGAAAGTTATTGGGGGCAGGTTTCTGTGCCAAGCTGGAAGAAAATATAAATACTTAATGAGTATATGCCTGAGAACAGGATATTAGAAAATCTCTAGTGTGGGGATTGATGTTTTGGTTTATTTCTCTATTTTAGTAATAATTTGGATTTATAAAAACAAATTGACATATTTTGTGGAGATTTTTTTCAAAATATATTATTTGTAACATAGGTAATCACATCTCAAAAAATCTCTAATGTGAGAATTAATGTAGATTTCTCATACATTTTGAACTGTGCGGACCGGCCTACCATATTTATAGCCTATTCTATGTGTGTATGTCACTGAATCTAATGTAGTTTATGTTTTAATAGTAATTTGGCAGTAGATTAAATAACCCCGCTAAAATGGAGATGGCGGCTAATTTCGACTATTTGGTAGTTGAAATTACCCCTCCATATTTTATATGAAATTGAACAAACACTAGTGTTGTACACGATTCGAGATTTTTATCGACGCAAATACCTCATTTAAAAATATGACCCTGTAAAGGACTATATTTTTATTTTATAAATTTTTATTAGTATGCATCAAAGAAGATCGTCGATTTTCTTAAGCGTTTGGCCCCCCTCGTCAAATTGTACATGCTGTAATATTATATATATGTATATGGAATTAATCGTTGTCATTGTTAGATTATGATGGTGAAAACAAACATAATGAAACAGGTTTTTTTTAGAAATTCTCCAATAACAACTTGAACTTGACAAGAATAAAGTTTTAAACACAAGTGCTTTTTATACTATTCCGCAAAATTGCTTTAATTTTATATAAGGTTATAAGGTTTTTATAAGACAGATTGAAAAAAAAAAAATGGATGCGTTTTGTTTAATAAAAGTAGCATGATAGTCGTAGAGTAGACTGGGAACAATTAAAACACTTTTTTAACCACCTGTAACTACTTTATTTTTACGGTTAGAAAGGTATGCGCCCATTTTATTAAAGGTTAATTATTTAGTTTTAAATTAAACTGTGTTTCAAAGGCCTATCGCCCTAATGTTACGTAATGATAGGGAACTAAAGATAATGTTGAAGTGGTTCATTGCCCCATAGGTGTATTAATTGAAACACTATGTGTGGACGTTTGAAACATCTTAATATATTCGGCAAAGAAAGTACCCTTTTTTTATACAACGTCGGTGGCAAACAAGCATACGGCCCGCCTGATGTTAAGCAGTCTCCATAGCCTATGTACGCCTGCAACTCCAGAGGAGTTACATGCGCGTTGCCGACCCTAACACAGGAGTGTGAAGGAGGGAGAGGACTCCCTCGAGCTCTGGCAACCTTACTCACCGGCAGGAACACAACGCTATTGGTAGGGTCTAATGTTATTTGGCTGCGGTTTTCTGTAAGGTGGAGGTACTTCCCCAGTTGGGCTCTGCTCTAGATCTGGAATGACATCCGCTGTCCTGTGGCCTACCACACAAAGCGAGATGTCATTCACAGTGCCCATACCTCTCTTTTGGACGTAGTTTAAGGACATACCCGGGTCCTTTTGGACGTAGTTTAAGGACATACCCGGGTCCACCAAACCCTACCTACCAAATGGACCTACCTAACCTTACTTAAGTAATACATTTTTAATTATTACATTTTTGTGACATACAGTCTATGTTTTATTTTTATTGTGGAAACAAATAAAATAAAATAAACATTAAAAAAAGATCTGTGAATCTGTAGACACATTATCGATTGATTCTAATAGACACGAGTCCAATCACTACTTAGTATGGCGATCAGTTGAAATTACCCCGCTTAAATCTATTGTCTTTTTTTGCAAAAATTTACGTAGCTACATAAATAAACGGGTTCAATATCCCTCCCTATGACTAACCACATGAGCTCATGTTTAGCTGTGCAAGTTCACTGTAACGAAACTTATTATCAATAGTTGTAATTGGCCCTCGGTGGGGTAATTACAACTATTTTTGGCTTTTTATATAAAATGCTCATTTTAATGTATACAGACTCAATATTTTTGGATGTGAGTCTGAAAAAATAAAACTAAGACAACTAATCTACAATATTAAGACAATAAATTGAAAGTAAAAGTACTGTAAATAGTAGATAGTTTTCGGTGGTCAAAGTTGTACTTTATAACTTACCAGTCGAAATTGTCCCCCTGTACCTTATACATTTTTAAGATTCATGCATGATGTGATAAAAATATATATAAAACCAACAGAACAAAATAAAACCTGAATATGTGTAACATAAAATTACGAAATGGGCCCAACTCGGCATACTTCTTTCTAATCCAGCATGATATTTCTTATGAGTCGTCTTGCAGCTCAGACGTATATATAATTTACCTCGGATAACTACTACGAGTACTATAGTGTAATCTGTCTGTGGTTGTGTCGTGGGACTAACCTTATTAATATTTTTGATCTTTTTATCCTTCTCCGGGTCGCCGGTAGAGACGAAAGCAGCCCGCGCGGGCGCGCCTGGCTCGGCCGGCGGCGGCGCTTCGCCGGAGGCCTTCTCATCGGCGGTGCGCGCTTTGCGGGCTTCGCGCTTTTGCTTCTGTTTTAGAGCCTGCTTCGATGGGGCCGCTGTGATCATACAGTATACATTATCAGATTAAGGAACATTTACAAAACTTTAATAAAATAAACATGGGAGGAGGTCGGAAATAGTTTACGATACAAGTGCGGAAAAGAGGAAATTCGAAACGAGTGGCGATAAATTAAAACAAGACCGCATGGAGTATTTTAAATCGAAAAAAGTTGCGAATTACCTATTCGCACGTGTATCGTACAACGTTTTACAGTACATATGACCCTTTAAACTTTCGACATATGCACGAAAAGTGCTCTTTACGCACTAGTGCGAGAAAGTAGCACCATATGTACTATAAATATCTTTCAGGAATAGGGGCTCCCATACTAATTTAGTATAGGTAGTAACGCTACGGATTATTTCAGTTGCATCCACATTTACGACATGTGCTTATACTGTAACTTAAAAATATCTACTTAGGTAGGTACAAGGGACGAATATCGGCTGTTATAGTATAAAATGGTGTAACATGCAACTCAGTAGTGTTGCTCGCGGTGCGCTCTTCGTGAACGTTTCATAGTGCGATGTTAGTTTACTGTGTGATTACCATTAACGGTCTCCCCGGGTCGATGTGGCTTCTCATGCTCGTGCAGCGTGAAGGTGGAAGGTTTGTTGCGCGCGCCGGGTGGTCTGTAGGCGGCGGCGGGTGCGGGTGTAGCGGGCGCGAGGCCGCGCGGCGCGGCGCGGGACAACTCGCTCTTCGGGTACGAGCCCGGCTGCCAACCGATGGACAGCAGGTTCTCCTTGTCGACGCACGCTCGCTGGTGCATCAGCACTCCGGTGTAATGCCAGATCTTGTACCTGAAATGCACAAGATGTAGTAAGCCATATTAATGTCGACCCTCTGTGACTTTCCTACAAATATAGGAGCAAAAACTCTCGACGACCTTACTTGCCTGTGTGGCATTCTAAGTACGGAAGTACGCGTAAACCACAGACCATTTTTGTCGACGATCCAACATGTTTAAATTTTGGTCGCAGCCCGACTAGCCCGCCTTGGCACGTATGGCGACTCGCGAGCCGATGTTGTTGGTGTAGTTAATGTAGTTTGTGGGTGCGCATCGCTTGTGGCATTCTGGCATTTGACGTTTGAGTTTATTTTGTTGGTTTCGGTATTTACTAGCGCGAAGTGTCAATATCGCGCGGGTCCAGTCATGGTGTCGGGCGTCGCGCACTTGTCGAGCCGCTTGTAGACGCGCGGGTCCCACGCCTCCACGTGATGCCGATCTTGTACAACTGACCCAACAGCACATGCGCGACTTGTCTTATAATGCCTGTATTTGATGCCAGTTTTTTTAATAATATGATGCTTATATTTGGAGCTAATAAATTATTGGCCATTAAAATATTAATGCACGGCCAAATTATATTATTATATATTATGCCCAATGAATAATAAGCCTTAAATAAATACATACTTGTCATGAATCCATCAAAATGTTTTAATCGCAATCCGTCCCTGTCCCTTACCTGGTTCGTGCATAATTTTAAATGGCACCTGAGCGCAGGCTAGTCAGACGCTAAAAAAACCAGTGTAAGTGCGCTCTCCGATAACGCGCCTTTGTAACGCATATCGATGACACATTTTAGACTGGTTCTGTAGCGTTCGACTTGCCGGCACTCAGTAACCGCAAATACCACACAGCTATGGAATATGCTTTCCCATTAGTTCATTTTAAACCTTATTGCAATCTTCATAGAGTGGTAATTCAATAACCAGTTAAAACGGCCCTACCATTTTTTTATGCTAGTAAGTAGCACATGCGGTTTCATTTAACAATAGACAAAGGATAAGCCGAAAGGGGACTGTTTGAAATCTAAACACTATACCCGTTGCCTTGCGTGAGCCTCGGGTAGGTAGTGGCGGTGAGGAAGGTCTCCCCGCGCGGGTCCCACTGCAGGCTCGTGGTGTCGGGCGCCGCGCACTTGCCGAGCCGCTTGTAGCCGCGCGGGTCCCACACCTCCACGTGTCCCGTGCCGATGTTACCAAACCCACCCAGCAGAACATGTGTAAATGAGTTAAGGTATTCAATACAACAAATTCCCTACTTAAACCCGCGTTTCCCACCGACGCGATATCGGGTTAGCAGATAATTAATAATCAATTATAAAATTTAAGCTTGAAGGTTGTTTTTTAACTGGCAAATTTAGATCCCCGGGTTCACATTGTTTAATGTAAGCCTTAGCTCGATTTGCTTACATCTTTTGATATTCAACGTGCATAATTTCAAGCAGCTCTTTCAGCAGCAGGGGTGAATAAGCCAGCCATGTGTACAAAATCATCAACACGATAATAAAAATCGTTCTAAACTCGCTCGCTCGCCAGCCTGGCTACGTATGCTGCTGACTAAACCTAAATACCTAATAAAAATTGTTCTGGACACATGTGAAATGTAAGCGCGGAGGGTCAAGTGTGTAACCAGCAGTTATGTCTTATGGGTCAAGTACTACTTCAAATAGCAATGAAATATGCGAACTGTTTGCATCTTACTTTTCAACTGTATATGCAAAGGAAGTTACAACCAATAATCATGATATTGGTGACCAACAGTCACTAGGACCTCTTATAAATAACAGCCTTCACTTTGTTGCTCCTATCATTACTGAAGACGGCCTCTTAAAAAAACTCAAGGGAATTGATAGGAAAAAAGGCGCTGGGCCAGACGGAATTCCACCCATTTTCATACATTCATGTGCGTCGGCGTTAGTTCACCCCCTAAAATTAATATTTAATAAATCTCTGGCAACGGGAGAGTTTCCGTCACAATGAAAGACAGCAAAGGTGGTGCCTGTGTACAAGTCTGGTGATGACACTACAATTTCGAACTATAGACCTATCTCCATACTTAGTTCGTTTGCGAAAATTTTTGAGTCCCTTGTCTACCCGCTTGTTCAAACCTTTCAAAATGTACATAAGCGATTTCCAACATGGATTTGTCAGTGGTAGGTCTACTGCTTCTAACTTAATATCATTTACAGAGTTTCTCTCTAATGCAATGGACTCCGGCAAGCAAACAGATGTTTGCCACAATATCTTACTAACGAAGTTATCGGCATATGGTTTTCATTCGTTATTGCCTTGGTTTGAATCCTACTTAACAGGCAGGTCGTTCTTTGTAGTCGTAAATGGTTTCAAGTCTCCATCGCACAGTGTTACATCAGGGGTACCACAGGGATCTCACTTGGGGCCAACTCTGTTTAATATCTTTATTAATGATATACCTGACTGTTTTAGACAATCAAAATTTTTTATGTATGCGGACGATCTAAAGTTTGCACGCACTATAAATTCGGTTAACGATGTTGATTTGCTGCGAAGTGACTTGAGCAGGCTAGTCCACTGGTGTAATAATAACCAAATGATTTTAAATGCTGATAAATGTGTTCATGTTAAGTTTACGAGGAAACAAAATATCATCAGATCAGATTACAGTATTAACAGCAACACTCTTCAAGAGGTAGACACAATACGCGATTTAGGAGTGGTCTTTGATAAAAAAACTCACTTTCATCCCTCAAGTGGAACATATCTCTAAGAAATCCAATAAAATGTTAGGATTTGTTATAAGGAATGTCAAGATGTTTCGACGAAGTAATACCAAAATCTTGCTTTACAACAGCCTTGTGAGGAGTATATTAGAATATTGTAGTGTAGTGTGGCGCCCACACTACGCTACTCACTCTTTAAGACTGGAGCGGGTTCAAAAGCGGTTCTTGTGGCACCTAACTTTTGCAGAGGGCAAAGCCAAAACCGTGGTTTCTTATGCCAAAAAATTGAAACTTTTCAAACTTGAGTCTTTATCACTACGCAGAAGCATTGCGGATGCAATGTTCTTGTACAAATTATTAAATAATGGCATAGACTGTCCTCAACTCCTAGGGCTTCTTCACTTCCGTGCTCCGAAGCGAATACCCCGCAACCCGATAACTCCCCTGTGCCCCCCGCTTCGTCGGACGGTCCATGGCAGTAGACATGTGTAAGTAATGCTCGTAATATCACAAATGAGATATCTCTCGAACGCGTAATGCCATTACGTATCACACGGAAAAATCAACTATTACTTCATGTATCAGTCATCACGCGAGCCGAACGACCCGCGCCGAAGCGCACGTAATGGTTTCAATTCCACATAAATTCAATACATTGACGCGCCGATATGAATGGTCAGTTCAACTCTATACACAGTGCGCGTAATGTATAATGCTACTTGCAATAGTGTCATCACAGTTCATAATCATAATAATCATAATATCGTTTATTGCACCATGGTAAAAAGTTGTTACAAAAAAAAAATACAGAGTATATAAGTATCACATGGACCCCAGAAGGGTGTTGCAAACATTTTCTTAAGCTAAGTATTAATAAGTTTACTTACGTACTAACTTTGGAACATAAACAAGCCTTATAATAGCGGTATATCAAAATTATATTAATTACTTATGAAAAATATCATCTAGGAATTCTGTGGCTGAGTAGTATGCTTTTTCTGCAAGGAATGATTTCAACTTTTTTTCGTATGTTTGTTTGTTTGCCAAGCCATGCTTTGTTATCTCGCTCGCACTCGCACTCAGTGATCGCTCGCTCTCGCTCTGCGATTCTTTCGGCTAATTCGGGTCTGCGTTCGGCTCGGCCGATTGCGTTTAAGTTGTCGCAAATTTCACTAATATTCTTACGAATATGATTTTCTGCATCTGCAATAGATTTAAAACTCTAGTGCGTCCGCGTAGAGCTTAAAATGATTTCTTATAATACGAGAAGGATGCGGATAAATCAAGTAATTTGTTTGAGATTTTGAATGTGACGAAAACAAAACCGTTTTTTATTATTGTTATGAAATGTTTGGTTGACAGTCCTAAGCCTGGAGTTCCATTTTATTTTGGTAAAGTATGAAGGGAAATCAATTTGAATGCAGGTATGGTATATTTACCTGCGAAACTTACATACATAATTAATTACATACCAGTATCAGTGTCATATCAATTTTATCCAAATAATAATAAATTATGCATATTTTATGATTTATAAGAATTAACAAAAAATCTTTCACATAGCGGTGACAAAACGCAATGCGTAATAAATTAAATAAATCGATCGCCGATACGGATTACGGATAGGTACGAGACGCGCTAGTCACTACTATGTCACTAGAGTGCTGATGGAGATGCTGTAATTTGACCATCACGCGCGCGCCGGAGCGCTGTTTCACGTCCGGGTCATGTTTCGAGTGATGAGTGATGTGATATCTCAGTGTACTATTACGTTTTCGAAAAAGTGATGTTTCACTGTTTTGCCTTCACCTGTCCCTAGATTGTGCAAAGTAGTTAATAGTTGTAGCCATGTAATGGATGCACACTTTGACTCTGCGCATCATTTTAAAAAATCTGTTCGCTCCTGCTTAGCAAAAAATAATAGTATAGTATAAGTTAATGATATCCACTTAAGGGGCTACCTGAGGTTTTCATCGACTTTTGACAAGTTTTGAATCGTATCTCCTACTTTAGCACTACATATAGAATTGTAAGACAAGCGGCTATCGGTTCTTCAATCTTTTATCTCCATTTTTGTCTACCGGATTGTGAAAAAAATTAATACTTATTTATTTATGATTGTTTTAAACATTGTCTAATAAAACACTTTTTTCGTATCTCGATTGCTGTGAAAGATCTTACTTATACGAAATCTACATATTTGGGTTCGTCTTAGACGTCTCTAAAAATTTGTCTAAGGTTTTAATTTTAAACTAATTAACACAAAAGTTATGGCCAGAAAACCAGTTTTTTTGGTCTAAAATTGTTCAACTTTGATGCCAAATATTTCGAAAACAATGAACTTTGAAGTAAATATGGGATACTATATTGCTAAAATCCGTTGCTGTTAATATGATAAGCTACAAAAAAACATTAGAAAACTAAGGGATTCAAATCGAAGGTCATTGGGGCATGGGATCCCCTTAAGGTAGTTATTAGTAATCTCTGCATTGTTATTGTTATTGTAAAACAACTAAAAATAATAGTGAGTAAAGCCGTACTGATCTATACATCTTGAAATATGTCTCACGATAGGATAGTTAATTTCGATTGTAAACAGTATTAGTCCCTGTTATAATTAATGCATTGTTATTATTGTAAAGTATGTCACGTAGATGCAGTCTTCTTACTTCATTCAATGCATGTGGTGTTTACCTTTAAGTAATTGTTACGCTAAGCGATAATAGTTTAAACGTTTGTAGTTATACTTAACAAAGTGTAAACAATTGTTGATTAAGAATTACCCTCAAATTTCTCGCCCGCAAAGTCGGAAATGGTTAGCTCTTTGATTAGACACAGAAAACAGAGAGAGAAATATCGAAAAGGATATGATTTCCGTCGGGAGCATAATGGATGGTGTTCCAGGCTCCCGTCCCGAACTCGAATAGGGGGTCACACTTGGCATTGAAGAGGGTGGCCTTGGCCGGGGCGTGGCCGTACACCGCCAGCCACTCGTTCCAGTTGCCGGGGTTCCACGCTATCGCGTGGATCGGACCCTCCTTATCTGAAATTATACACTAGCTTCAATACAAGTTTATGTTATAGCATTCCGTTGAGGCCACATACAAAAGTACTAAAAACCTCCCGGCCCGCTTCCCCGCATAACCCCCCCCCCCCTCTGACGCCTTATCCACTCGGCTACTATAGCTTTACAACTACTTTTTAACCGACTTCAAGATTTCAAAAGGAGGAGGTTATCAATTCGGTTGTATGTTTTTTTATGTTTGATGCTCCATAACTCCGTCATTTCTGGACCGATTTTGAAAATTCTTTTTTTGATTGTAAGTATATATATATACAGATTGGTCCCGTTTTTGTCAAAACGCAGTTCTGATGATGGGATCCATGAGGAATCGAGGGAACTCCTCAAATGTTAAAGGCATACAGGCATTTAAAAAAGTGACATTTGATGAAGTGGAACTGCTGATGATGATCAGAATGGAACTCTTTAATAACGCATAGTTTACGTTTGGCGATTTTGTCCTCTTCTTTATGTTTGTTAAGGAACTTAAGTTTTTAAGACATATTTTTGTCAAGCTCGAGTTCTGATGATGAGACCCATGAGGAACCGAGGGAACTCCTCAAATGTGAAAGGCATACATATTGTGATTTTTGTATTTTCATCAACAAATCCAGCATTTACATTTAAAAAAGTGACATTTGATGAAGTGGAACTGCTGATGATGATCAGAATGGAACTCTTCAATGACACATAGTTCATGTTTGGCGATTTGTTCTCTTCCTTATGGACCCAGACCCAAACTTGGACCCGGACAGCCGGACAAGGACCCGTACTCGGATCCGGACCCAGACCCGGACCCGGAAATACTACTAGAAAAGTGGGTTAGGTTAGGTTAGAACTGTGACCCTTACAGAAACGAAATGCTATCAGAAAAGTAGGTTAGGTTAGGTTAGAACTGCGACCCTTACAAAAACGAAATGCTACTAGAAAAGTGGGTGGTTGTACCTCCTTTTCTACATTATTAGGCAATATTATAATAATTAGGCAATTAGGCGAAATTAGGCAAGAGATGGATTAGGATAATTAGGCAAAAGATGCTGTCTTTTTCATGTCATTGTCTGGAATCTAAGAGTGCACCATCAACAATAAGTAAACTTTCGGCGGCATCCCCCATTGAAGTCGTTTTTTTTTTCTTAAAAATTATTAATACAGTTGCTCAAAAACTGCTATTATTTACGTAGCTGTTTAAGTAAGTAAGTAAGTAAGTGTTTTATTGTGGGCCAGTGATAAATGCATTTATTTATTTTTTATAAATAATCAATTTTTATGTTTTTAAATAAAAATTATAATTAGAATTTGGGATAAAGAAATAAATTTTACGTTTTAAAAATTAAATCATCATGATGTCGTCCGTAGCGGTTGTGACACTCTTCCAGTCTTGCTTGTAAATTTTCAAAGTCTTAACAAGACTTTCGTGTTAAGAGATTTCCTGGCTCCGAAACTTCACGAATCGTATGGTTACAACAACAACACATGGTTTCAGCAAGACGGGGCCACCTGCCATACAAGTAACGTGACCCTGGAAGTTTTGCGTGAAATGTTTCCTCAAAAATTGATATCGAGGCGAGGTGACATTGCTTGGCCTGACTTAACTTCGGCAGACTTCTTTTTGTGGGGTTACTTGAAGAGTAAAGCGTACTCCAATAATCCGACAACCACAGCAGAATAATCGTCAAGAAATCCAATCAATATCTCCGCAACTTCTAACGAAAGTCTTTCAAAATTGCGTAAGGGCTTGCTTTTTTGGCTAATATTTTTGCACATTTCTTCCGTATGGGCTTTCCAAGATAAGTTTTCATCAATTTGTACTCCTAAAAACTTTGTGTCAGTAACAGACTCTATACATTGACCTTCATATTTGAAGCAAATTGGAGGAGGTATTTTTCGTTGGTAGAAATGGATAATTATAGTCTTATCTATTTAGATTTATCAATAAATTATTTACATTAAGCCATTTAACTATGTCAACAATTGTATTCTTAATTTCGGACTCATACTTATAAATATCCTTACATTCTATTACAACGGTACTGTCATCAGCGAACAGGACCATGGGTTATTTGACGTTTCGTGGAAGGTCATTGATATAAAGTAAAAACAGAAAAGGGCCAAGAACGCTTCCTTGCCACACCATATTTTATTTTACGTTTATTTGGTTGAAAAGACTTTTTTAATACAGATGCTCAAAAAGTGCTACTTTTCGTGGCTGTTTAGCGTGCGGAAAGTTGGTTTTAGGTTGGTTACAAGTCAATATTTAAGCGGGGCTCCCATACAACAAACGTGATTTTATGCAGTTTTTTTGTGTAATGGTACGGAACCCTTAGTGCGCGAGTCCGACTCGCACTTGGCCGGTTTTTTTTTTAAGTTAGTACGTACATATATAATATATGTATACTTCAGTTTACAATTCGGCTCGCTATAATTTATAATATGAATAGATGTGTACTCACTAAAGACCATGTTTCCCGCATTCCCCTTTACGTCACCGTATGACAGTGACTGTTTGCCGTAGTACGAACCACCCGTTTTGTCCACCTAAAATGCACATAATTAAATATGAAACTGTTTGGTATAAAAAACATCTCCATGTAGTCAAAATAACGTTTATGGTTTTAAGTAATATGAACATATACATACATATTTGATAGCCTGCACTAATGCTGCTGACGTGTGTGTGATATTTTTGGATAAGACAAAGGTTAATAACGTCTACAGAAGTGATTAATATGTACTGACTTAACAAATTTACTGCCAACTTACATCAGTTTGTGTGAGGGTGAAAATGTTGGTGCCGCGGCGATTCCAATAGAAAGTAGCTTTGTCTGCCTGGAAACAAGTCCTGCTGACCACTGCCTTTTCCAATTCCAAATGCGGGTATTGCAGCACTTTCCAAACCGAGGGTTGCCCCGATTTGCCTGTAAATTTGGGTTTAAAGGTATGCATAAAACAACTTAACACTTATTATAAACATTATACAAACTTTGATGTTTTACCCAGTGTAAAAATAGAAAAGTAATAAGTCGGAGCCGCGCTTGGGGCAACACTGAAGCAGTTTAGCTTCTCGGCGTTAATAGTGTGGCTGTAGCGTTCGAAGCTGCCTTCTTCATAAATCTGTACTCTATTACCAGCTTGTATGGCAAATATCTTTTCATCTGATGACCACTTTGGCTCCCTAATAAAAGTAATAAAAATTATCTAAGTAACACAAATTTCAGGATAAATTGACTATCCTAAATGACTTTTTCCTATAAAGGGACATAATATATTATGTCACTTTATCGTTATATATGGAAGTTATATATAACTTAAAAGTTATATATACATTATGTATTCACATTACACTACTAAATATGGTAACTAAATCATTTAGCATGCTAAATTTATTGTGTATTACTCCCTTAATATAGTGTTAATAACTTCATTCAGCAAGTAGCATTTAAGCATCCTAAAAGTAATCTTATCTTATTAGGAAGTAGGAAGCTACGATAGCGATATGATGGTCTGTATGAATGACTGAATGAAAAAACATAAAGCCTTTTTATTAGGGTTCCGTACCCAAAGGGTAAAAACGGGACCCTATTACTAAGACTCCACTGTCCGTCTGTCTGTCACCAGGCTGTATCTCATGAACTGTGATAGCTGATGTATTTTTGTTGCCGCTATAACAACAAATACTATAAAACAAAATAATATAAATATTTAAGTGGGGCTCGTGATTGTTCTGCCGTTTTTTGCGTAATG
This sequence comes from Cydia strobilella, assembly GCF_947568885.1. Lineage (NCBI taxonomy): Eukaryota > Metazoa > Arthropoda > Insecta > Lepidoptera > Tortricidae > Cydia > Cydia strobilella. The sequence continues at coordinate 43,636,123 of NC_086068.1, read as the reverse complement.
GTACGGAACCCTTCGTGCGCGAGTCTGACTCGCACTTGGCCGGTTTTTAAATAAACATTATTCAATTATTTATTAAGAATACAACAACATTTGGTTGCATGTCTTCAAAGTTCATTAAAAACCGGACAAGTGCGAGTCGGACTCGCCCACCGAGGGTTCCGTACTTGTTTGTATTTGTTGTTATAGCGGCAAGAGAAACACATCATTTGTAAAAATTTCAACTGTCTAGCTATCACGTTTCATGAGATACAGCCTGGTGACAGACAGACACACAGACGGACAGACAGAGAGACAGACAGACAGACGGACAGAGGAGTCTTAGTAATAGGGTCCCGACTTTACCCTTTGGGTACGGAACCCTAAAAAGCATCAGTATCACTAATATTTTTGTATTAATTAATCTTAATTAAAAATACCTCACCTTCATGAAACATGTCAATATGCAACACTTACCAACCACTTTGAAGTTTCTGGGTAAAAGATGCAACTACAGCTTTCTTAGCGACGTTATAAACATGCAAGTTTGGCTTGCCCTACAATTAAAACAAACTCGTTAATAATTAGGAAGCTTAAATGCTTAACAATCAAGTAATATACAGAATGTATATTCAGAAGAAAGTCTATCTGTGTTAATAAATATGAACTAACTGAACATATAACTAACTCAGTGCCCAAGTAATCTCACTAGAAAATGACACCAAGCCGTCAATGTCTAAATGACACCAAGCCATCAATGTCTAAATGACACCAAGCCATCAATGTCTGAATGACACCAAGCCATCAATGTCTAAATGAAACCAATCCATCAATGTCTAAATGACACCAAGCCATCAATGTCTAAATGAAACCAATCCATCAATGTCTAAATGACGCCAAGCCATCAATGTCTAAATGACGCCAAGCCATCAATGTCTAAATGACGCCAAGCCATCAATGTCTAAATGACGCATGTCAAGCATTTCTTCTTCCATGTTCAGGTTCCCTTAAACAATGGATGCCCAGAAGTGTGGAATTAGTACTTTCAGCAGTAACAATAAAATTGTACAGAGATTTTAAAAGGCATTAGAATTATATTTTATCGCTCTTGTTTGGGATTATATTTATAATATGTATTTTTAGTCATTGATTTGCACAAATACAATAGGGGAAGGTGGGGAGGCTTCGTGCGCTTTATATTCTGACCCTTGTAAAATAAAAACTAACAGCTATTTTAAAATTTATCTATGATACTTCATCGTCCACTTATCTGTTTATAATAACAGCGTATTTCTAATTTGATTGGGGGGTGCGTGGCCTCGTACAACATTGGTTTCTTCCTAGGATAACTATTTCACCTGTTCCAGTCACATTTTAGACATATCTAACTAATATAACTGACCGTTTTGTAATAATTATATTCTTTATTTTAAATTCTGAATTCTGAGCTAAAGTCAATAAAAGACAAGAATGGAAGATTAGTGAATGAGGAAGAATGCATCTTAAGATGGAAAGAGTATTTTGAAAGTTTTTTTGATAAAGAGGAGGCAAGCACGTCAATTTCGGAGTTGAATGAAAGCATTGAAAACGTGTCGGAGAACGAAGATAGTATTAGCATGGATGAAATTGTGAAAGCGTTGAAAGGAATGAAATCAGGGATGGCTGCAGGGTATGATAGAGTTTCTGTCGAGATGCTGAAAGCTGGACAAGGCATTGTAGCAAGTCAGTTGTACCGCCTTTTCAATATGTGCTTCAGAACCGGTCAAGTGCCCAGGGACTGGTGCAAGGCCGTCATTGTACCTCTTTACAAAGGAAAGGGATCACAACTGGATTGCAAAAACTACAGAGGCTTACTCAGCGTCGTCGGCAAATTGTATGCAAAGATATTGATTGAAAGAGTAGTGAAAGAAACCGATGAGAAAGTATGGGATGCACAAGCGGGATTCCGAAAGAGTATGGGATGTACGGATCAAGTCTTTTCCTTGCGATGCATAGCCGAAAACTATTTGGCCAAAGGTCAGAAGGTCTATTGCGCTTTCGTGGATTTGGAAAAGGCTTATGACAGAGTGGTGAGGAATGAACTTTGGTCGGTACTGTCGGTGTATGGATTGAGCGGCCGTCTCATTCAGGCGCTGAAATCGCTCTATGAGGATTCCAGTGCTTGTGTGAGAGTAAACGGGTCGTACACTGAGTGGTTTAGCATCGAAAAGGGTGTTAGGCAGGGATGTGTAGCGTCACCGCGGCTGTTTAATCTGTTCATGGACTGTAGTTTGCATGATTTGAGAAATGATGAAGGTGGGCTGAGAATGAGTGGGTTACCCGTCAAATGTCTTCTTTACGCTGATGACCTGGTATTGCTAGCGTCATCGGGTGAAGAGTTGCAGGAGATGGTAACTAGAATGCATGGATCTCTTGAAAGGAAAGGAATGAAAATAAATGTAAGTAAGACGAAAGTTATGGTATTTGAAAGGGAGGAATATATGTCAAACTGTGAAATTTTGATTGGTCAAGAAGGAGAAGAACAAGTGAAATAGTTTGTGTATCTGGGAACATTATTCACTAGGGACGGTAAGCATGATAAAGATATTGAAAGGAGAGTGAGTGCTGGAAATCGCGTAAATGGGGCACTTAACGCTTTTATGAGCAGCCAGAAGGTGTCGCAAAAGGCACGTTTGGCTGTGCATAGAGGGGGGCTGGTGCCTACGCTTATGTATGGTAGCGAAAGTTGGGTATGGCAGAAGAGGCATCAGAGCCAAGTGAATGCAGTGGAAATGAGAGCGTTGAGAAGTGTGTGTGGTGTGAGATTACAAGATAGAATTAGGAACAGTGTGATAAGGGAAAAGTGTGGACTGAGCGAAGATGTAGTGACAAAAATTGAGAAAGGTATGTTGAGATGGTTTGGACACGTGGAAAGAATGAGTGAAAGAAGGCTAACAAAGAGAGTATATAAGGAAAAGGTAGAAACGGGAGTTGGAAGGGGCAGACCTCGGCGGACTTTCTCTGATCAGATCGGGGAAAGCCTGAAGAAAGGCCAGGTCAAGAGCACCCTAAAACGGCGAGCGTGTATGAGGAATGTTATGAAAGTGAAGGAAGCGAAAGAGGTATGTCAGGATCGTAACAAGTGGAAATCCGTGGTCTCTGCCTACCCCTCCGGGAAATAGGCATGATTATATATATGTATGTATGTATGTTTATTTAAATTTTTCTTTATTTCCATGGAAAGCATTCGTACAGTATAATCCCAAAAACATTGTTTACATAACAATCTTAAGCATATGTATTTATAAACTAGGCTAAAGTGTGTTTTCTAATTCCATTATAGTTTATTGAAGACAGAATTGCATTCAAAGGAGAACCAAAAATTACTTTCGAGTACCTATTTATCCCACAGATTTAATATATACGAATACGCTAGATGACGCAAACATCACGATTCGTATTGAAACCAAGCGTGCCGACTTTTTACCACCTACCGTGACGTCACAGCCGAAATTTGGTGATGGGAAATCCAAACCGATTCAAAGACACCGATGCCCCGCCGCCCCGCTATGATTCAACTATCTCGCTCATACTCATAGATTTTATATCTGCGGTCTCGGTCGCTTACTCCCCGCTCCCCCGCGAACCGCGCCAAAAATGACAAATCGATTAACATGAATGACATCGATTTTCTGACAGACGAATGATATTTTTAGTAACTTTTCCCTTCAATGAAACTGGTATTTTCAAAATGTTTGGAACAAATAGTACTGTGTTTAGTAGGGAACTAGTCTTTCCGTCCCGTGGCTGCAATCGATTTTTCTTTTACGACTGGATCATGTGGGAAAAAATTTAATTTAACACAATAGAAATTTATAAACATACTAAATGTATAAACATATAGTTGTATATGTTTAAATTACATACCCTCCTTCTTAAAGGTGTCGTGGAAAATTAGGACATGAATTTGTTTTTATCAATATTGTTGGTCAAGCAAATCTTGTCAGTAGAAAAAGGCGGCAAATTTAAGAAAATTTGGCGCGAAGGGATATCGTCCCATAGAAAATTTGAATTTCGCGCCTTTTTCTACTGACAGAATTTGCTTGACCAACTGTAACTACTAAATTGCTTTTTTTTAATAACCTAGTTTATATCATTAATCTATCCGATATCGATTAAAATAGATTATTAGAAGAAATCGGTAGAACGAACGACACTAGTCGCTAAATTTGACAGACGAATGATAAATGGCTTGTACCACGAAGGCGAAGCGATGCGCGACAGTATTGCTTGTTCCGATATTCATCGTCTCTTAACAGTCTTAACACACACCGTTGGATCAAACGCTCAAAGCAAACGCGGCAATGTAATGTAAATGTAGAACATTAAGCTAAAGTTACTTACGAGTAGGTATATTATTGAAATCATATCTGGGAATACTTAAAAAATAGTTTTAAGAATTTACGCATAATATGATTTTAAAATTACTTAGTAGTGATATGAAATATGACCTTGCCTTTGGGTGCTTGTAATTTTTGGGCTGTTGCAGTTAATTATCACGCAACGAGGCATTTTTCAAGTTTTCACGGACGTCCGGCTGCAACAACTGACGCGCGTGGACTGTAAAGAGCGACGCTCAACCTCGAACTCTCGAAGCTTTTTCGGGGTTCGGACACGCAAAGTAGATGCATTTGCGTCTTCTATGGTATATTTATTTCTGTGACCTAGCCTATACACATACATAATACATACACATATGGATGTCAAACATGGGCCCTAACTGTCAAGGAGAGGAAAGCTCTCCAAGTCTGCCAAAATTGTATGACAGAAGCATGTTGAATTTAAAACTTAGAGGTGGAATTTTTATTCTGGAGGACATTAAAAAGAGAACAAAAATAATCGACGTAAACCACACTATGAAGAAATTAAAGTGGAAGTGGACCGGCCACATGCTCAGGGACAAAAGAGAAAATGGTCAAAAGACATCACAATATGGTACTCAAGAGACGGAAAAAGGAATGTAAAATAATGATGGAAAACAAAAAAATAGATAGGAAGACGTATTTAGGCTGGTGGCTGGAGCCTTGTGGAGAAGACAGGCTCTGGACAGGGACGAGAGGAGGAATATGAGAGAAGCCTATGCCAAGAGTAACCAGACAAGACGTCTGCGGACACAGACAGTAACAGTAATAGTAAGAAGTAAGTAAGTAAGCCTATACACATATTGACGCTTTTTTTAGCAATGTCTGCTACTATACTAACATTATTTTTGGAGGGTAGCCTATTTCTAATGAATCACTCTACTGAAAGCTGAAAACTGCATGAAAATCCTTTTAGTACTTTTTGAATTTATCGCAAACATACTGACAGATAGACGTGGCTGGGGACTTTATTTTAAAAGGTGTAGGGATAAAGATTCAGATTAGAACCCTTTATAATGCTGGCCTGACATGCACTTGACCACTTGACCAGTTATTTTATCAAAAGAAAGGAAATTAGGAGGTTATATTTTACATATAAAATAAATAGGTAGTAATAAGACACATGTTTAAACCACTTACTTGAGGATTATCTTTATTCATGAGAAACATTTCCCAAGCCATGAAATAGTTGTCCAGAGGGGAAAACAACATGTCCTTGATATTTCCCTCTATTGAACCCGCTACAGACCAGTCTGAACATTTTACTATTTCAGCTCTGTAATAATTTAGACAAATAATTATTTAACATAATTGACTACAAATGAAATTGTATTCCTTAAAGTGAGTTACTTCCAGTGAACGGAAATAAAACATGTAAGCATTCTGTCCGCTCAGTTATAGACCAACATAAACTACCCAAAGGTGGGCGGTACTTAAAAACTACCCGATTGGCAACCTCAGTTCGAACGAGATGACAGTCAGAGATGGATGGCTAAATCGGTTTATATTAATAAAGTTTTTTTTTTAATTAAAAATATCTTCATGTGAAGTGGTGGTGGTGCAGAACTTATTTTGCTCATACCAAAGACAGTAAACACATAACTTCAGTAAAATTTGGAATAAATATGAAGACATTTTTTCAATATTACCTTGCTAAGCTGAAACGTAACTGCATAATACGACTTTCATAACAACATACTACTTTTATAACAACATCTGACTTTTTAGATTACAAGGATAATATGGATGATCTATAAATTGTATATACAGAAATCAATCACAATTAGGGCTGCCATCTCTAAATTCGCCGAACCCGGACAAACTTAAAAAAACCCGGACATTTGGCGTAAATCGCGTTATTTCCCCGGACGTGTCCGAACATAATATTATTTTTAAAAAATCGTTTTATTTTTCATTCATTTGTTTTTAATTCCACACAATGCGTAATTTGCATTAAATAATAACAAAAAAAAAAACAAATTTTCATAAGCAAAATAATAATTATCTTTCTAATAAATGTAAGTAGGTAGATAAGCTCGTAATCGTAACTAAACAAAAGTTCTACCAATTAGTTAATCATTCTTTTAAATAGACCAGATTAAGATACTTTTTTAGGGTTCCATACCTCAAAAGGAAAAAACGGACCCCTTATAGGATCACTCGTGCGTCTGTCTGTCTGTCCGTCTGTCACAGACTATTTTCTCCGAAACTAATGGGCCAATTAAGTTGAAATTGTACATGTAACTTAAACAAATTAATTTTAAACACGGGGGCCACTTTTGGGGGGTAAATGAGAAAATTAAAAAATAAAGTTTATCAAACTATATCGGGTTACATATCAACTGAAAGAGCTCATTGTGAGAATCTTAAATATATATTTTTTTTATAATTTTAAGATGTACAGTTTAGAAGTTATTCAAGAAAATAGGCAAAAAATGACCATCTCCCCCCCCCCCCCCTTTATCTCCGAAACTATGGGTCAAATTTTTTGAAAAAAATACACAAAATAGATCTTTCTTTATTTATACGTCATAATTTTATAGAAGTTTGATGTTTAAAAATAACACTTGCACTGCGTGTGCTATCAAAATCGTTGCAGACTTCCATTGGTCTAACTATAGCTTGCTGGCTCGTGCGCGGCAAATTTAGAGCAACGATAAGGTTTTTTATGGTTTTTTGTTTTACACATCATATTACAAGGCGATTTTTTACAGTGTTGGATGAAAGAGAACTTATAATGAAAATCCCAAATGATATTGATCCATTACCATTTTTAAATAGACAAATAATGCACAACCCCATAAAACCCACCATACGGTATTATTTAGTGTACGATTAAATTGCAACGCTTGTACTTATTATAATTCGAAAAAAATGAGAAAAAAAATAGCCTATTACGATTTTTGCGGACAGGAATATACTGAATTCAATAAAAACCCTAGGTTAGGTACTTTACTTTAAATGTAGGATACATGTTTTTTGTGTGATTCATGCTCAATGTTATAAAGCAAATAGTACTTTATGACTTCTATGAGTATAAATAAAAAAAAGTTATTAATATTTTTTTCCAATTTTGTGTAAATTTTTATATTTTACCATTTATAGGGTTCCGTAGCCAAATGGCAACAAACGGAACCCTTATGGATTCGTCATGTCTGTCTGTCTGTCCGACCGTATGTCAGAGCCACTTTTTTCCGAAACTATAAGAATATACTGTTGAATCTTGGTAAGTAGATGTATTCTGTGAACCGCATCAAGATTTTTACACAAAAATAGAAAAAAAAAAACAATACATTTTGGGGATATTTGGGGAATTGGGGGAGAAACAATGTATGGGGATACATAGAACTAAAACTCAAAAAAATTTTTTTAATCAAAACCATACGTGTGGGGTATCTCTATGGATAGGTCTTCAAAATGATAGTGAGGTAACTTCCAAGGTGGTAAAATGTGTGTCCCCCCCCCCCCCCCCGCTGTAACTTCTAAAATAAGAGAAAGATAAAACTAAAAAAACTATATGATGTACATTACCATGCAAACTTCCACCGAAAATTGGTTTGAACGAGATCTAGTAAGTAGTTTTTTTTAATACGTCATAAATCGTAAATCGCAATTTACACCTTTTATTCAATCAACTTTAATATAAAAATAAAAAGTACGGAACCCTCGGTGCGCGAGTCAGACTCGCACTTGGCCGGTTTTTTTAAAATACTAAATGGATTTATTTGGATTATGTGTCGACCTAATCACTAGATTTATTAGCTTTACCTTACACCGAAAAGTTCAGCTATAACTAATTATTTCCATTTCGCCATACTCGCCGAGCGTACTTTTTTTGGGCTATATCATCTAGCCTAGATGCTATTTTGCCGTGTTACGCTGAATGAAGCTAGTGCCTTGATTGCGCTTTGTATTATTTATACGGTTTTTACGTACTTTGTACACAATAATGCCGGTAAATAATTAAATTCAATAAGGTGTTTCCTCACATAAAAACTTTTTGAAAACCCCCCGGACGGCATTGAAACTAGGACAAATACGGGGAAACCCGGACGGATGGCAGCCCTAATCACAATGAACGTCCTAGTCCCACAATAAAAAAGGAAAAATATATTAACATTTAATAGGGATGATGTTATGCCAAATGAAGTAGACTATTTTAATTACTTATGTTTAATTTAGATACTTATTATGTTGTAATAAATTCCTTCTTACAGATTTGTATTTTCATTTTCTCTTTCATGGGATGGAGATTGAGCTATTAAAAAACCGGCCAAGTGCGAGTCGTACTCGCGCACCGAGGGTTCCGTACTTTTTAGTATTTGTTGTTATAATCATCTGTGAAAATTTCAACTGTCAAGCTATCACGGTTCATGAGATACAGCCTGGTGACAGAGAGACAGACGGACAGTGGAGTCTTAGTAATATTTAGGGTCCCGTTTTTACCCTTTGGGTATGGAACCCTAAAAACTACCTAGTTATTTCAAATTAATAATCAAATTTGGTATTGTCATTACCATTGTAGTTTTTTCTATTCAGATTCCCACAAGATGCTATTCACAGACTATGGAAAAAAAGCTGTCTGATTTATTAGTTCGTTCAATTGTTTGTTACTTCCGCTCTGTGACAACCAACCTGTGAGATAACCATACCCACCCATACCTATATGTAGATATGTTTTTTCTGTCACTCTTTCAATTAATTAGTTAAAAATATACACACATTATCTGATTTACAAAGTGCATGCAGAGGTCACCATTTCCAACAAAAAACATTTCCGTTAGAACCGAAAGTGGGGATGACCTGACCCTTTATCGTCACTCTGCCTGTTCAAATATTTCCGTTGGAACCGAAAGTGGGGATGACCTGACCCTTTATCGTCACTCTGCCTGTTCAAATATTTCCGTTGGAACCGAAAGTGGGGATGACCTGACCCTTTATCGTCACTCTGCCTGTTCAAATATTTCCGTTGGAACCGAAAGTGGGGATGACCTGACCCTTTATCGTCACTCTGCCTGTTCAAATATTTCCGTTGGAACCGAAAGTGGGGATGACCTGACCCTTTATCGTCACTCTGCCTGTTCAAATATTTCCGTTGGAACCGAAAGTGGGGATGACCTGACCCTTTATCGTCACTCTGCCTGTTCAAATATTTTTGATCCAACCCATGTACCCATTTCAATTTTGGGGGCTGTACCTGAACGTGACTACGCACTGCCATACAGATTGATAATAAAATTTATCTAGCCATAAATACTTATAATAGTGGAATATGTTTACATAACAATGAATATTAACTTATGTTGGGATGGGATAGTCTGTCATTCCATAACAACATTTTAACTAGTTATCTTTTATTCTGCACAAAATTGTTATATGTGGATTATTTGACTGGTTCTTCAATGTATATTGTACGGCATAAACCTATCCCTGTCCAGGTCATATTCTAATCAAATATGAACCGCAAACTCAATTCAATTCAATGTTCTGTTGATAAAATATACATTTTATTTTACACGTCAAATTTAGAGGTACATATACAGTTTTATATTATTAAGTTAATAAGGTACAGTCGAAGGCAAAAATATTTATCCAGACAAATGGCTCAAAATGACAAATGCCCTTGATTGTACCTTTTGCTTTTTTCTTCAGTCGGTCCCTCAATGCTGAGGATCGTGACATCATGTCCTTCTGTTGAAGATCAGGTTCCTCCATAGGCTTCTATTCTTCGCCAAGCGCATGGCCTCGTACAGTTTTAATTGCATAAGTGCAGTGATTTGAGCACACCATCTAGTAGGAGGAGGGCCCTGAGGTCTGGTGCCTTCAACTTTACCCGTCATTATAACATTCTCCAGGCTATCCGAGGAGCGACGTGAGAGGTGTCCGAAGTAAATGAGTATTAGGTCCTGGCATATTGTTGACAACCGGCGTTTTATGCGTAGCTCTTCCAATATGGACTGATTAGTATGCCTAGCTGTCCAAGGTACCCGTAAAAGCCGGTGCCAGCACCACATCTCAAAGGCGTTGATACGCTTGATCAAGTTTGCTCGATTAGTGATTGGTAGTTATTGACATTATATGCATTTCATCTACACTTTATTAGCTGTGTACAAGGGCCTGACACTCTTTGATAGAGAAAGTCTTATTGCGATTTCTATAAAAGGAAAGAGAAAATAGTGCTATGCTTTGTCCTTATCACCGACCGGGTGGCATCATAGGTAGGAGGCGATGGCAAAATACCGAAATTTATAAGAGTTAAAGAGAAAAAATCCTATGCTGCCATAATTTTATATGAATATTCTTTCTCGGTCGCTCGGTGGCGCGTCTATAACTACTTGTATATACTATGTCTATACTGTGGCTGTGTACATTAGTGTAATAGAGATGACTATTCACCAGTTTTGATAACAGGCTCTGTAAACATATCGTATTATTTAAATGTACGCGTAATTGTGTATGTGTGCTAATTGTCCCGATAATTTGAACAATGTTCTTAATCGCGGCTACCATGTCTTATTTTCGTTCACTGGTTACTTCGTATCTTTCAATCTGAAAACAGTTTACAAATACATACCTTTTATCAGTGCGGTAAGCCAGGTAACCGCCTTTTGGGCTGAATATGAGGCTGCGAATGTTGGTTGTAGTTTCATCGCGGAGAGTTTTTTCAGCATATGGTTCTTTAAATTCCGCTAAGAAAATGTTCTTGTTTGTTAACCCTGAAAGTGGAACGAACACGGTTGACTCAAAAAATGTACTAGTACTTTCATCCTTACATTTTCGAATTATTTAAAGTAGTCATGCTTTGAACTTCCAAACGGACGTAAAATTCTCTTATGAAACATTTCGACAAGATTATATTTAATATGTACCTGCAAAATTAGGTAAGGTGCCCATTCTAAAATACTTCTACTTAAGTAGTAAAATATATAAAACCAAATTAAGTAACGAAATCGAACTTAAAGGTTATCTTACTGTAACTGTAACATATTCCTAATTAATATATTAGTTCATTTCGCTGCAGAAATGCAGGCAGATTTTGACATTGACACTGACACTACTGTCACTGTCACTACCAATCCTATGGTCACTACTGACAGTAACATAGAATGAAGGCGGTTAACAAACTTGTTTGTTTTTTATTATAAAGCGAGGTTTAGACTAGCATGAACTTGTATGCAATTTTCGTTACATTGCGGTATCTGATCAACTTTTGAATACAGTTTACTTTAGTAGTCGGCAATGTAACTTAAATTGCATGCAAGTTCTTGCCAGTCTAAACCTCACTTAAGATCTTGAATAATCTCAATCTAGACACGCGGTAGCGTGTCAAGCCAAGTTCAAGCTAACAGAACTGGCGAGCAGCACCGTGTGTAATATTACACGAACCATTTGGAGCCACTTTTGACCCCCTCATAACTCAAAAAATATAGATATTACACTATCAATAAGCGAGGTTTAGACTAGCAAGAACTTGCATGCAATTTACGATACATTGATGACTACTAAGGTAAACTGCATTCAAAATGTTTATCAGATACCACAATGTAATGAAAATTGGATGCATTCTTGCTAGTCTAAACCTCACTTTACTATCATTATTATTGGCGTACCACACCATCGCACCGCACCAAGGTCATTGTGCGACGCACCCATAAGTAAGAGCGAAAAAGAGATATCGCTTTCTCGCTCTTACTTATGGATGCGTCGCACAATGACCTTGGTGCGGTGCGACGGTGTGGTACGAACTTTATACTAGATAATCGCATATGGAAAGAAGGCCAGTCCAGACGGGATGGTCAAAACGCCCGACTTGATCAGAAAAGAAATTAGCGTCAATCTCCAATTTTAGGTTTATGGTGATATTTGAGCGCTCTAAATTAAAAAAATGCCCCCAAACGCGAATACTAGTGTCAGTAGTATGGAATGGTCAGTAGGGTCACAAATTATATTCTTGCGTCCGCACCTCCATTTTATCGGTAATATCGACTCTGTCATAATCGGCGGTTGAAATCAGCGAGCCAAATTGGCGTTTATTTATTGTTTATTGGCGCACCATCTGATTTGGTCAGACAATTTAATCAGATTGGTGAAAAATTGTTCCCGTCTGGACTGACTTATGCTCTAAGGGCTTAAGGCCCCCCACACTCGTGCGCGAATCGCGGCGCGAAGCCGCGAACCCGAGTGTGGAGTCTAGTTCGCTTATCAGCGAAATCGACTTCGCGCCGCGTGGTCTGGAGCGAGCTTTAGAGTATCACTAGCAATTCATAGACATAGTATATACAAGTAGTTATAGACGTGCCACCGAGCGACCGGGGGTAAGAGAAAGAATATTCATATAAAATTAGGGCAGCATAGGATTTTTTCTAATTTCGGTATTTCGCCATATCGCCAAAAATTGTTCCCATCTGGACTGGCTTATGCTCTAAGGGCTTAAGGTCCCTCGAGTGTGGAGGGCCCTTATTATAATAAATAATAATAATAAAATAATAAAATCATTTATTTCGACCAACTTAGGATCATATCACATTACATTGGGACATTACATTAAATACTAAAATTATAGCTAAGTTAAAATTAACATTAAAATTAAATTAATTAATTAAATCGTAATTATTACTTAAAATCTAACCCAAACAATAACGCCCGGTCGAGCCTTAGGAAGGCTTGGACACCAGCACGTGAATCATCTGACAGTGATTCAAGTACTGGCAGTCAAACCTCTCCGCAAACGCCCTCAAGATGCCGCACTCTGCGCACCAGGGATGTGCAGCGTTTCCTCATTGTAGCGTAAAAACAGTCTACCCTGGCCTCCGCGAACATCCCCGACGCACTACAAAAACGAGGTAGTCCCATCAGCACCCTGAAGGCGTTGTTATATTGTATACGAAGAGCGTTGTACTGTTTTTGCGTATAGCACGCCCACAGACTTGCAGTGTAAAAGGTAGTACAGAATGCTCTAAAAAGAGTCTTTTTCACCTCAATGGAGCAACTAACAAATCTGCAGGCCACCATATTCGCTCTAACACACAACGCTCTCCGTTCTCGTTCTATGTCAGCATCATCTTTCAAGTCAGAGGTTACTACATGCCCAAGGTATTTGAATCGGTTCACCCTATTCAGTGGAGTTCCGTTTAACTTAATAGGTGGCACTGGTGGTAGTTCTTTACCTCTAACTTGAAAGACCATGTATTCACTCTTTTTGACATTATACGTCAGACCGTGACTGAGTGTATATCTCTCACATATGCTTATTAGCTTCGCCAGGCCACAAGGAGAGGCCCTCAGCAGCACCATGTCGTCTGCATAGCTTATATTATTCAGACAAGTATCGCCACTATTATTATGCCACCCGGTCGGTGATAAGGACAAAGTATGGCACAATTTTCTCTTTCCTCTTATAGGAATCGCAATAAGACTATCATTCTCTATCAAAGTGTCAGGCCCTTGCTAGCAATTGCATTATAATTGCATTGTAGAAATAGTCAATATGGTCAAAGAGGATATAATAAGATAGAGCGGTACTGTCATAGTAAATTTTGTAACCACAGTAAATTCACTGCCATCTATCGACACACGATCAAAACTAAAAATAAAAATATCAAATGTATTTATATACGGATAAATGATTTTTTTATTTGCAATATTTGCATTAATTATTTTTATATGATTTTGACCAATTTTCTTTCACTGATATGCTTTAAAATTGTTAAATAACAAACGAAACCGTCAACGCCATCTTTACGAGAGTAGGCCAAAGGTAGTGGCGCCATCTGATCGAGAATCAAATTGTCTTGATTTTCGAGGCACGTTTTTTTCCTTACACTGTATCAAAGATAGATATAACTCCGTAATAGATGGATACAGTCTAAGGAAAAAACGTGCCTCGAAAATCACGAAAATTTGTTTCTCGATCAGATAGCGCCATTAGCTTTGGCCTACTCTCGTATAGAGGGCGTTGACGGTTTCGTTTGTTATTTAAAATTTTAACGCATATCAGTGAAAGAACATGGGGCAAAATCATATAAAAATAATTATACAAATAAAAATAAATATCCATATTTAAATACATTTTAACGTATTTACAAAGATAGATATAATTCCGTAATAGATGGATACAGTCTAAGGAAAAAACGTGCCTCGAAAATCACGAAAATTTGATTCTCGATCAGATGGCGTCACTAGTTTTGGCCTACTCTCGTATAGAGGGCGTTGACGGTTTCGTTTGTTATTTATAATTTTAACGCATATCAGTGTAAGAACATGGGTCAAAATCATATAAAAATAATTAATACAAATAAAAAAATCATTTATCCATATTTAAATACATTTTAACGTATTTTTATAAATCTTCATTTTTAGTTTTAAAGTATGTCGATAGATGGCAGTGAATTTACAGTAGTTACAAAATTTACTATGACAGTACCGCTCTATCTTATTATATCCTTTTTGGTATTTATATAAATCTTCATTTTTAATTCTAAAGTATGTCGATAGATGGCAGTGAATTTACAGTGGTTACAAAATTTTCTATGACAGTACCGCTCTATCTTATTATATCCTCTTTGACTGTATCCATCTACTACGGAGTTATATGTATCTTTGATATGGTGTAAAGCTCGCTCCAGACTACGCGGCGTGAAGCCGCGAACGCGAGTGTGGAGTCGATTTCGCTGATTAGCGAACTAGACTCCAGACCAACTCCAGACTCACGTTCGCCGTTCGTTATTCGCGCATGAGTGCGGAGGGCCCTTAACAACGACTGAGAATAATACAGAATATTCCAATTGTACACTAACCTCAACAATAGATGCAGGAATAAAATCGTTCCCAGTTTCACAATAATAATTTTACTCTTACTAATATCTTTTCTCATGTGGTAACATTAAGAGCAATCAATAAGTCTCCCCCCCCTCCCCATATACTATGTCTGTCCAGTACCAGTACTCCAGTCAATCCAGTCATCATCATCAAAAACTGAAAATGGCGTTGTGTAGCGCGACTAGCGCGAAAACTGCTTTTTAGTCATGACATTTATTTACTAATTGATTTAGATCGTAATTCTTGATCATATAAAGTTGCAGTACAGTATAACTACTAAACCAATGTTCTCTAGCAAACAACATCTTCGGAAACGTACTCCCGAACATGGTACTGACCGAGAAGAGTTTTTGTCATTGTTAGTGGACGAGTATTTAAATTCTAATTTGTATGGTAAATATTCCGTCCTCATTTTGTTCTCTTTATTAGTCTTTATACATGCAATACTAGCACATCTGAATTTTGATATTTACAATTTCCAGATGCAAAGTGCCAAGTGTTAGCTAATTTGGCTAATTTTGGGTACGATCCCGTGAATTATGATTACATCCGACGAGTTGGTGTCCTGGACATTCTCCTGTATGTTTTGAAGAATGAAACTGACGTCACGTTGCTTCACTACGCCTGTGCAGGGATTTGCAACTTGTGCATCGGTAAATAGCAAAATCAATCAATCAATGTACCTATATCAACTTCATATTTTATTATTATGCTTTTCATCTTTCTCAAGGTCTTTAGTATCAAGATGTTTCTGATGTAAAAAGGTATATAATTCTTGATCCAGAGACTTAACTGACAGGAGTCTACTTAAAATGAATTACACTGCATTCTGTCAGCCAATTTTAACTTACAGCATCATCAAACTTTAAAATAATGTAATCTATCTCATGTAATTAAATGAAATAAAATTAAATTTTTGACATGTAATATGTAACAATATTATTAATAAATGAGTGTGAGTATGAGTATGAGTATGAGTATGAGGAGGGGCACCTAGCTCTGCAATGATTGACTTAAGTTTACAGCAGTAATACTCAACATGCGGCTCGCCAGGCCTTTTTAGGTGGCGTGTCAGGTGATCCTGGTATACATGACCTTGCCATCTCATTGTCACCTTTAAGCAAATTCATCTTATGGCTTAGGGCTACAAGGCAAAACTGTCTTTGTGGCCCTCATAACAATAAAAGGTCGACTTGATTATGGCTGGCTTAAGGATAAGTAAAAAGTTAACAACGCATGTTATTAACTATTGTAGTCGGCAAGTCTGTGTGTGTGTGGTGTTTGGTGTGACAGAGAAATTCCACTGAGATCTTGTTGTCGATTCTTGCAAACAGTTTTTCATATACACATAGGTATTGCTTGTTTATTATTGATTATAACAATTTTTAATACTAAAAACTTATTTTTACTTCACCTACAGGCAGTTTTTCATCTTGCAATTGTTGTTTACTTTATTATATAATAATGTCTCACACCAGGGTCACCACTAGAAGTTTATTGATACTTCTACATAGAGCGGCTAAGGTGACTTATATTGATACTTCTATATAGAGCAGCTAGGGTGACCTATATTGATACTTCTATATAGAGCGGCTAGGGTGACCTATATTGATACTTCTATATAGAGCGGCTAGGGTGACCTATATTGATACTTCTATATAGAGCGGCTAGGGTGACCTATATTGATACTTCTATATAGAGCGGCTAGGTTGACCTATATTGATACTTCTACGTATATAGAGCGGCTAGGGTGACCTATATTTAGGGCTGCCATCTACAAATTCGCCGAACCCGGACAAAGGCTTAAAAAAACCCGGACACTTGGCGTAAATCGCATTTTTCCCAATATTATTAAAAAAAACTGGCCAAGTGCGAGTCGGATTCGCCCACCGAGGGTTCCGTACTTTTTAGTATTTGTTGTTATAGCGGCATCTGTGAAAATTTCAACTATCACGATTCACGGTTCATGAGATACAGCCCGCTGACAGACAGACGGACAGCAGAGTCTTAGTAATAGGGTCCCGTTTTTACCCTTTGGGTACGGAACCCCAAAACCGATTACTTTATTTTTCATTCATTTATTTTTTAATTTCACACAATGCGTAATTTGCATTAAATAATAACAAAAAAAAAACAATTTTTCATAAATAAACTAATAATTGCCTCTTTCTTATATCGCCCCGCTGCAACGACCAATCGCGTTAGCTCGCTGGCTCGTGTGCGGCAAATTTAAAGCAACGATAAAGTTTTTTGATGGTTGATTTTGTTACGCATCATGTTACAAGGCGATTTTTACAGTATCGGATGAAAGGGAACTTATAATAAAAATCCCAAATGATATTCATCTATTACCATTTTTAAATAGGCAAAAAATGCACAACCCCATAAACCCCACCATAAAGTATTATTTAGTGTTCGATTAAATTGCAACGTTTGTACTTAAATATTATAATTTGGAAAGAAAGAGAGAACAAATAGCCTATTACGATTTTTGCGGACGGGAATATACTATTCAATAAAAACCCTAGGTTACTTTATTTTAAATGTAGGATACATTATTATTTTTTGTGTGATTCATGCTTAATGTTATAAAGCAAATATTACTCTATGAGTATAAATAAATAAATAAATAAAGTTATTTATATTTTCCAATTTTCTGAATTTTTATATTTTTACATTTTTTTAAAATATCTAAATGAGATATTGATTTGGATTATGTGTCGACGTAATCACTAGATTTATTATCTGTCCCTTACACCGAAATGTTTAGCTATTACTAATTATTTCCATTGCGCCATACTAGCCGAGCGTACTTTTCTTGGGCTAGATGCTATTTTGCCGTATTACGCTGAATGAAGCTAGTGCCTTGATTGCGCTTTGTATTATTTATACGGTTTTTACCTACTTGGTACACAATAATGCCGGTAAATAATTAAATTCAATAAGGTGTTTCCTCACATAAAAACGTGTTAAGAGGCCGTAGTCGATTTTGGAGCAAAAATTTAAAATTGATAGATTTAGTCGTTGAAATTATACACGTTTTGTTACGTAATATCTAAATAACAAGTATTGGTTTCTATTAGCACGTGTTCTCATCTTGCCTTTTAATAATAAGGTCTCGAGCGTGCGCCACCGGTAACATATGAAAAGAAGGGGCAGTTTTTAAAAATTGATCAAAAATGTATGGTGGTAAATTATACAAATTGATGTATAAGAATAGTTTCAGCAAATGTTGTAGATTGTTTAAGTATCAAAATTACGTTGAAATTAAGTCGATTTTCAGAGAAATTGTCATTTGTTTTGAAGTAATTTCTGGAGAAAATTGATGTCGTCTAACTATCATTTACACTACTTTAAAGTCATAATAATAAAAATGTAGTCTGATAAACGTCAAGTACAGGATATGTGTAATACAAAATTACTATGTTTAGCCGTCCAAACTTTACGAAATTTACAAATAAGAGCGACAAAATCAGTGCTTTACGCGCGTTTACCTAAACGTCCATCAGAAAAGCAAACATTACTAATTCAGTTAGTCTGTTTTCAAAAAATTGATCTGTAAAAAGTTAAGATAAGAAGACGTGCTAATAGAAACCAGTACTTGTTATTTCAATTAGGTAACAAAAGGTGTACAATTTCACCGACTAAATCTATCAATTTTACATTTTACTAAAATCGACACCGGCCTCTTAAAGGCACAGTATGTATGAGTTACTCTATGGTTTACTAAAGAGGCTAGTGCTGCACTCTGGTGGCATAACATTGCAGTAATACCCCCTATTAAGAAATGGTATTTTGTTCAACTGACTCCACAAGACAGAACTAACAGCCAAGTTTCAAGTTAAAGATATCCTGTCCAGTTTATGGTCAATAAACATTTTTTTTTGACCATTTGTTGCCACTGCATAACCATTACATTTATTTATTAATTATTTGCGAATTTTTCAATGTACTGCGAACATAACAACGCTACTAGCCTTATATTTGTTTGTTTGTACTATGCTGTATACATAATAAGCTCAATTGTTGACCATAGCAGCTTGACATATTATTATGCATATTGTATAATTAGCACAATCGGATTAAGCCTCACCTCGAAATCCTTCCAAAGATATGAAATTTGGTATATATGTTAATTAAAGGTCTCTTTTTCGTGTCCACACTATTTGACATTTGGGGACCTCGAGGAATCGCAGCCATCTTGGAAAATATGTACCATCCTGGAGAAATTTGCGTTTTACTCTAAATATACGTTCTCTATGAGAATATAGTGTAAGGCAACATTAAAGCTTATTAAATTCTACACAAAAAAAGTCCTAGATAACTTTGCGGAAAAAATACATCTTGTTATAGAAGATAATAGCTGAATCCAGATTTAGCGCTTATACCTTTTCAGGGGATATTCTCGTAATATGAAACTTGGAGGAATATGAATTCCACTTTTGTCTATACATTTGTACACGTTCTACTCCAATATCAACATTTTACTCGACTGCGACTTAAACAGAAAGTAGGGTTATGGGTTTAAATACTGAAAATCAGTACATTCTGTAGCTCAGGATACTGGACGGATTTTTTAAAATGACATATCGGTAGATTCCTCTTGCCCTTCACAACCTATTTACACCTGTTTTATTAAAGAAACATTAATACAGCCGCCTTGAGAGGACGCCGAATAGTAAATCATATTTTTACTTGTAGCGCCTAAACTATTGAGTGGATTTCAATAAAATAGAAATCAGTAGATCCATAATTGGTACACGAGTGCTATGCAATACAAATTTACTGAAATAAATGTAGGAAAAATGTGTAAAACTTGAAATGTGACTACAAAAACAGATTTCAGGTCTTAAATGGGGTTTAAACAATAGTGACAGTAATGAAATTTGACACCTACAATTTCAGGGATCCCTATTTGCATGTCATAAAATTGGAGCTTCGGGGACCACGGCGATCAAACGCCATCTTGAAAAGTATGTCTTTTTTGGTTTTTCTTTTTTTCTTGGAATATCTGGGTTTAATGTGAATACTGTGTATGACGAAACGAAAAATTATTAAATTCCACACTAAAAAGTTATACAACACCATTTCCCAAAAACGAAGCCTTTTTCTAAAAATAGGGCTTACAAGTTACAAGGGAAGCTTACAAGTTTCCACACTTTTTTTTTCGTGGTTGGATAGATAAAGTTTTTGTGTTCCAAAAAATTGGTAAAAAAATTATACAAGTATTTTTTTGTGACCCGTCTTAAAATAAAATTTTAGTAGGAGATGATTAAGTATAACCTTTTGACTTCTGAGCCATATTTCTAGAAGAAAGCTCCGTTTTAGGGACATGGTGTTCTATACCTTTTTTGTGTAGAAACTAATAAGCTTTTGTTTCGCTATACACAGTATTCACATTAAACCCAGATATTCCGAGAAAAACAGAAAAACCAAAAAAGACATACTTTTCAAGATGGCGTTTGATCCCCGTGGTCCCCGAAGCTCCAATTATATGACACGCAAACAGGGATCCCTGAAATTGTAGGTGTCAAACTTCATTACTGTCACTATTGTTTAAACCCCATTTAAGACCTAAAATCTGTTTTTATAGTCACATTTTTAAGTTTTACACATTTTTCCTCCATTTATTTTAGTAAATTTGTATTGCATAGCACTCGTGTACCAATTATGGATCTACTGATGTCTATTTTATTGAAATCCACTCAATAGTTTAGGCGCTGGAAGTAAAAATATGATTTACTATTCGGCGTCCTCTCAAGGCAGCTGTATTGATTTTTCTTTAATAAAACAGGTGTAAACAGGTTGTGAAGGTCAAGAGGAATCTACCGATATGTCATTTTTAAAAATCCGTCTAGTACCCTGAGCTACAGGGTGTACTGATTTTCAGTATTTAAACCATAACCCTACTTTCTGGTTAAGTCGCAGCCGAGTAAAATGTTGATATTGGAGTAGAACGTGTACAAATGTATAGACAAAAGTGGAATTCCTATTCCTCCAAGTTTCATATTAAGAGAATAGGGGATATTAAAGGGGGTATAAGCGCTAAATCTGGATTCAGCTATTATTTTCTATAACAAGATGTATTTTTTTCGCAAAGTTATCTAGGACTTTTTTGTGTAGAATTTAATAAGCTTTAATGTTGCCTTACACCATATTTTCATAGAGAACGTATATTTAGAGTAAAACGCAAATTTCTCCAGGATGGTACACATTTTCCAAGATGGCTGCGATTCCTCGAGGTCCCCAAATGTCAAATAGTGTGGACATGAAAAAGAGACCTTTAATTAACATACATACCAAATTTCATATCTTTGGAAGGATTTCGAGGTGAGACTTAATCCGATTGTGCTAAATATTCAGATTGTTGAGTTGTTTACTGAATGCTTGGCACATTTTGCTAGTAACAGTATAATTATAGTACGAATCCCTACTACTATATACTACTACTATACTACTAAGTATTATAAATCCCTACTTATTATAAATGCGAAAGTAACTATCTGTCTGTTACCTTTTCACACGTAAACTGCTGAACGGATTTGGATGGAATTTGATATAAAGATAGTTTGAGGCCCGTGGAAGGACATATAATAGTTTTTATCAATCATCATCATCATCCCACGTAGACGAAGTCGCGGGCAGGAGCTAGTGTTATAGTTCAGGAGTTTCTGTAGCTGTAGATTAGTGTAGATGGTTAATGGTGCTTGAGACAGTGTCCTTTTCTTTGGATCAATTTATGTTTTAAAATCACGATTTTGGTCTCAAACAAGGATCCAAGGCAATGCAAGGACAATAAATATTTTATCGGATTAGTGCCATGCTTGTTTATATGTTTGAAATAAACATAAAACATTATGTAACATCATTTGATGTTTGCAGCATAGCGGTTTGCCTGATATGTGTGATGTATAAAATTGACATAATATATATATATATATATGTATAATATAATTTCTACAAATCAATCATAATTTTGGTTGATTTGTTAACAGCTCTTGCGAATTATAACTAAATTTTAGGGGTGTGGCATGTGTATGTAAATGACTAATGATTGTTCAGTCTACGTAAAATATATGTTTAAGTACACTTTTCCACCGAGTAAGGTTTGTAATTACATAATAGGGCACAAAATCTATAGGCCACCAAACGAAGGAAAATCGGGGGAAATAATTCATCATATAAAATTGATCTATTGTCCTAACGTGGATATTAACTCTTGTCCTCCCCCCCCAGAAAGGGAGGGGGGAAATGTGGTTCCGGCGGTACAGTCTGGCAAAAAAGAGTAGAAATTAAAAAGTGGCAACACTTGTAGTGTCGTCCCGTTTTTCTAAGATTGATTTGAAAGGGACGACACTACAGTGTTGCCACTTTTTAATTTCTACTCTTTTTTGCCAGACTGTACACTTTGCGCTCTGTTTCTACCTACCTGTAGCTGTCAAGTTTGGTATCATATTCATATAAAGCAATGAAGGAATTTATTTTTGAAATAACTGTTTTACCTTTTGACAAAAAAAAAATTATTTTATTCATAAAAATACAAATTATATGTAATTTTTTGGCAATATTTTCCCCTTCACAATCACTATGTGACTATTTACACTAAATAAAAAATTAAATAATTTAGCCCATTTAATCCAAATTCTGAAAAGTACCACTTTAAACTAAGCGTTCATAAATTTTTTTGTTAAAAAAAAATGATTCGTTGCGCACGGCGGTGGTAGTTCCCATACAAATGGAACTATGGCCAAGGTCTAAGATTAAAACACTTAAAAAAAATTGAATTTCACATTTCAAAAATCGTCACATTGTGATTGTGAAGGGAAAAACATTGACAAAAAATGACACAAAAGTACAACGATTATTCCAAAAATGAATTCCTTGTCCTTAATTTATACGAAAATGATACGAAAGTTGACCTGACCGCTACAGATAGGTAGAAACAGAGCGCAAGGTGTACCGACGGAACCGCATTTCCACCCTCTCTTTTTGGGGGAAGACAAGAGTTCATATCCAGGTTAGGACATTTTCAGATCCAATTTAGTAGGGCATTTTCAGGTGATAATGTGGACACGCTGGACAAAAGCACCAATTTTTTTTTCAGGTACTTGTTAGGTTAATAGCTTTAAGTTTTTGATAGGAACCAACTCCTCCGTCGGCCATCTTTAATTTTATGGCGGCCATTTTTAATTGTACGTATATCATTAATATCTCGAGTTCTAAATAACGTAGAATCACAAACTTAGTGTCTAAATATACATATTTGGGGTCAAGGAATTCAACTAGATATTTTTTAGAGTCGAGTGCCCAAAGGATATCAAACAGAACCCTGCTCCTAAGCTGCCGCTGTCCATCCGGCTGTTTGCGTATGAGCAATAGCTAGATGTTCAAATTTTCACAGAAGTTGTTTTTCTATTGCTGCTTTAACATACATTCATAAAAATAGAGATAGAGATAATAGGACACCTATAACAAAGATCTTCATGAATATGTCCAAGGCCTTCGATTGCGTCTCGCATAGTATACTTTTAAGCAAGCTTTATCACTACGGCATACGAGGGAATTGCCAAGACTGGCTACGGACGTACCTATCCGATAGGAAACAGAGAACTGAAATCACGTCATACTGTACGAAGATGGAATCTTTATCAAAAGTGCTGTCCGACCAGTCTATTGTGAACATGGGGGTACCACAGGGGAGTATACTTGGTATTCTTAGTCTACATTAATGACCTCCCCAATGTCACACATAACAAGGTCCTTCTTTTCGCCGACGACTGTTCCGTGATTATTCCCGGTAACAATCCCGCAACTTAGCAAAGGCAAATTTAGTGTTCAACAATATCAACACCTGGTTACTAAGAAACAAACTGAAAGCCAATATGAGTAAAACCAAGTACATGGAATTCTACGCTCCTCAAAGCAACGCTAAAAATCTGGTAATTAAACATAACCAAGAAGCCATTGAAAGCGTTCAAACAATAAAATTTCTCGGGGTGATGCATGCTGGATTGCCATTGTGACTGGCGAGCGCATGTTGAGTATTTGGTCGACAAACTAAACAGATTTGTGTTTGCTCTGCGCAGGATATCACAGGTGGTATCCCAAGATTCTGCTCTTGGCGTTTCACGGCCATATTATGTCCAACCTTCGTTATGGTCTGATTTTATGGGGAAACTCCACATTTGGCCAACAAGCGTTCCAATTACAAAAAAAATGCGTTAGAGCAATCTGTGGCGCCAAAACGATGGATTCATGTAGACCGTTGTTCGAAAAATTAAAAGTTCTTCCGTTACCCACATTGTACATTTAAACATGTCTCTTTGTGAAAACTCATATTAGTCAGTACAACATCATGAAATCTAACCCTAGGTCAACTTCTAAATTCCATGGACTCAATATCAGTTACCCATGTCATAACTCATTTTGAAAAATCTATTCTTTTCATGTCTGTCAAAATCTTCAACCATTTGCCAAATGACTTAAAATCCTTGGATTGTCAAGGTTTTAAAACCAAATTATTTAAGTGGTGTTTTCAAAAAATGTTCTACTCGGTTAATTAACACGTTGTATCCACCAACGCCTAATAATTGTTATAATATTTTATTATTATTATTACTTTTAGGGTTCCGTATCTCAAAAGGAAAAAACCGAAACCCTTATAGGATCACTCGTGCGTCTGTCTGTCTGTCTGTCCGTCTGTCACAGTCTATTTTCTCCAAAACTACTAGACCAATTAAGTTGAAATTTGCTATACATGTGTAAGTTTGTGACCCAGAGACGGACATGTAACGTAAACAAATAAATTTTAAACACGGGGGCCACTTTTGGGGGTAAATGAGAAAACTAAAAAATAAATATTGTCGTCGGTTACCGCGATAGTTACTCATGAAATAAAACTATGAAAACCCGTTAATAAATAAATTAAGTGTGACACCCGTTGACCACGAACGCTGTAAAGAGTTCGAAACGTCGGGATGTATTATAAATTCAATATACGCGATATAATCCGTTTTCATAGTTTTATCTAAAAAATAAAGTTTTTCAAATTATATCGTGTTACATATCAAATGAAAGAGCTCATTGTGACAATCTCAAATGTTTTTTTTTAATAATTTTAGGATAAACAGTTGAGGAGTTATTCAAGAAAGTAGGCAAAAAATGACCATTCCCCCCTTTATCTCCGAAACTACTGGGTCTAAAATTTTGAAAAAATACACAAAATAGATCTTTACCTATAGATCACAGGAAAACCTATTAGAAATGTGCAGTCAAGCGTGAGTCGGACTTAATTACTTAATTTTTGATCCGATCCCTACGGGTTTTGGGATAAAAGTAGTAGTAGTAGTAGTAAATCACTTTATTGTACAAAACAAAAATTGTTAACATGAAATTCATATACATTTAGGTACAAAGGCGAGCTTATCCCTATAAGGGATTTCTTCCAGCTAACCTACATAAAAATACATTGTTTAAATTGGGTAGGTAAAGTTTTTTGAAGATAGGCAAATTATATTTTTATCCGATAGTATTCGTCATAACGATCACGGAAATACCTCTCTTTTATTTTTATTTCGTATTATTTAATAATTATATTTTTTTAAGTGACCGAGATGACGTTTGTGAAATTTAATAGCAGATCAGGCACTACTAGTACACAGGCCTGTGCACGTGATTTAATTGATGAGATAGAAAAAAAAACAATGTCAACTGTCAGTGTCACTTAGCTGCAGCATTAATATAGCCTCCATAATAACAAGTAATACAATTATAATAACGGTAATAATTGTCTTATTAACATAACTTAAACCAAATATATAAACAAAACCACCAATTTTGTATTTTCAAGTAATTTAGTAACTGAGATATCGGTAAAATACTTATCTAGTTGAATTCCCTGACGCCAAATATGTATATTTAGAGTTTGTGATTCTAAGTGACTTAGAACTCGAGATATTAATAATTAACTATAATTCAAAATGGCCGCCATAAAATTAAATATGGCCGACGTAGGAGTTGGTTCCTATCAAAAACTTAAAGCTATGGACCTAACAAGTGCCTGAAAAAAAAATTGGTGCTTTTGTCCAGCGTGTCCACATTTACGACAATTTGTTCGAGCACCTGGCCCACTACTTAATATGATCCAAGGAACAATCGTGCCAAGCGGCATCGCTTCGGACAAAAGCGCAAACTCAGTGCACTTACTTCCCCATTAATGTGTAGAATTGATTATAATTAACTTTCACCCTTAAATATTTTTAGGGTTCCGTACCCAAAGGGTAAAAACGGGACCATTACTAAGACTCCACTGTCCGTCTGTCTGTCACCAGGCTGTATCTCAAAAACCGTGATAGCTAGAGAGTTGAAATTTTCACAGATGATATGCAGATGTCGCTAGTGACGTCTTCACAGTTGCAATGATTAAAATCGCGTTGACTGGCGGATGGTCAGCTGGCGCAATTGGTAACGCATTGGACCGGCAATCCAAGGATGTGGGTTCGAGTCCCACGTTTACCAGAGTTGATCATCGTTGATTTTTTCATTGTGATTGACATCTGTATATACAATTTATAGATTGTAATAATGTGGTACGTCCCACAATAAAAAAGGAAAAATATATTAACATTTAAGTCTTATCTTATGCTTTTCGGGGGCCCTTGCGGATACACTTCGACCCATAGCGATCTTTTGTGCAGTTACCCCCTAGTATGATGGAGCTAAGCGTTTTGAATTCCTTTGGTTCCAGATAGCAAAGGCCTGGTCCAAAGTCCTTCATTCTTTGTCTGGCGAGGGCGTGACATTCACACATCAGGTGTTCTACTGTCTTCCTCTTCGCCACACATGCGACAATCGGTGTTGTCAGCGTGTCCCATCTTGGCCAGGATTCCCTTGACCCCGTAATGGCCAGTAAACACCCCCGTTATTATTTGGAGTGGTCGTTTGCTAAGTTTCCAAAGCTTTTTGCTCCAACCGGAATCTACCCCTTGTATAAAGAGCTTTGAGTGCTTGTTTTGAGTTTGATCTTAGTAAGGTCTTTGATAGCCATTGTAATGGTTCCCTGTGAGATCGCCACGAATGGTTCCGGACCTCTAAGGTTACTTGCAGATCCGGCTTTGGCAAGTTCATCTGCATTTTCATTGCCTATGAATCCATACCAGTTGCACTTTGTTTTGCCTTCGAAGCTTGTTCAGAGCTTGGATGCCATTGTATACCAGTCTAGAGTCCACTCTGGGCGCCTTACGCGCTTTGAGTGCAGCATGACTGTCGCTGAGTATATAGATATATTTCCCTTGGGTTTGCCTAACTATATTCTCATGTACACAGGCAATTATAGCGTATGTCTCGGCTTGGAAGACAGTGGCGTAATTGCCCATGCTTATGCTACTACTAAAGTCATTTGCATAAATGCCTGCCCCAGTACCAGATTCTGTCTTGGACCCATCTGTGTACCATATGATGTCATTTCCTTCCTTCGGTCCATTCAGCCATTGTTGGAACTTTAACATTAAAATTCTTACGGAACACAAACTTGTTGGTTTGCATCTTATCGCAGCCCATATTCGTAATCCTTTTCATGAAATTGGCACATTCCATTAGCCTAGTGTGATCCACTAAATTGATATTTATGTAACTGACTGATATATATTAAAAATAGTTATTTACGATACAAGTGCGGAAAAGAGGAAATTCGAAACGAGTGGCGATAAATTAAAACACGACCGCAGGGAGTGTTTTAAATCGACACGAGTTGCGAATTACCTATTCGCTCGTGTATCGTACAACGTTTTACAGTACATATGGCCCTTTAAACTTTCGACATATGCACGTTAAGTGCTCTTTTACGCACTAGTGCGAGAAAGTTACTTACTATAAAAAGGGACCTTTAACAAATTTTTCTTTTATGAAATGGAGGTGCCATTTTTTTTAAAAGGTGTACCCGGGTAAGACCGGACTATTTTTCGGCGAGCTGGAAGGACGTCGCATAAATCATATTACTTAGTTCCCGCTAACTCATTCTTCGAATGTTTAATGCAAAATGATAAAAAAGAAAACGTTTATTATTAATTTACTTAACCTGTGTAACTGCCCAGAGGCCTATAAAATGGACTTCCATTGGGTTTTCAGCTAACAATAAAATGTCCACTTGCACTAGTAGTATTTTCCTACTTATATACAAATAAACAATGAAGATTTAAAACGTGCACAAGAAGTCAGGAACCATCATCACGGACGGGTTATTACGCTAGGAAATCCACATCCACAATGCTGTACGTAACTGCTTCTACAGACTTATATTCTTATATAAATAACTATGTCATATATGTGTGTGTGTAACAGCTTCCTTAAAATGAATACCGCCGTGCTGAGCCAGTGACAGCCTGCAGCCTGACACAGACAGCGAAACAATGTAAAGTGATCTACTTTGTATTACTGTCGTGTCGTCTCTTACACATTTGACGGACATGAAAACAGATACTTATACATATTTATTTGAAGGCCATTGCTATACATATTGCTTATGGTTCATGTTCATACTACTTTGAGTATCGGGTTTTTTTTTTCGTTTATTTGTGCTTTATCCTCTATGAGTAGCAGATAAGTTCCCGTTGCGAGTTGAAATGATTGATGCATTTTTAGTTTTATTATACATATATACCTTATATGTTATGTGCCATCATAATAAATTAGCCTATTATCAAATCAACATACAACAACAAAAAATAAGTTGGCCATAAGAAAATAATGCAGATTGCAGATAGTAAACAAATAGTAACATTGGTCAGTTAACTGCTATCGAAAAGGTTATTTAAAATTGGATAAAAATCAGTATTTCAAATGTTTAGCTTTATAAAAATATATTGTCTAATGGTCAATTGGTCATGTTTAATCTCGTTCATATATCTGCCAGATGATAATAATATTAAAATATATTGTGTAATGGTCATGTTTAAAGTCGTTGATATATCTGCCAGATGATAATACCTAATATTAAAATGTTAATACGAATTTACATGTACATCTGCCAATAGATAATATATGTGTTACGCATGAATCCAATAATAAGTCAATTTATTTGCTTATTTTCAGATCATCTGAATGCAGAATACATTTTGGCAAATGCCGGGTTAAAACCAATTATAGACCGCTTAGGAAGCCAACACTGTGAAACTGTTGCTAATGCAATCACTATATTAATCACTTTATACAACAAGGAGACAAAAGCTGATATAAATACTACTGAAGTAATACAGCGCATGCACGACTTAATGAAATCGGATAACAAAAGGCTTGTAAATTTAGCTTCTTTGTTCCTCAATAATACTCATAATTAGAATCATGGCAAAAAGTTGAATGACAGCCCTCAAGATGTTGTCAAACAGATTTCCATTTCTAGTTGCCAACAATAAAAATTATCAGAAAATTTGTAAACTACACACAACATCGTTTAGCAGTACAGCTTTCAAAGCTGGCGATAAAATTCGAATACAAAAGACACTGACTCAGAAAGATCTCGATGCATTTTCAAATCTCACAAGTGATCATAATCCCCTGCACAAGAACAATGGGAACAAGAGGCCCATCGTCCACGGCGCGCTGCTGAACGGCTTGGTGGCGGGCCTCATCGGCACGCACCTGCCGGGCCCGGGCACCGTCCTCGTGTCTCAAACCATCAAGTTTCCAAATAAATGCTTTGTTGGTGAAAAGCTGACTATAAGCGTGGAACTGGTAGATGTTAGAAAGATCCTCAAAGTGAAGTTCTTTTGTATTGTTGAAGAGGAAAAGAAGGTTGTGTTCGAGGGCGAGGCTAAACTCATGCTAGCCAAAGACTATTAATTTTTTCTACGTAATTTGTTCTGAATATAAACTAAAATGCATATAAGCTAATATAAATACTGTTCACTTTCCATACATGCGATTCTGTCTTAAGGCGAGCGTCTCCTAGGATATATGTGATTTCGTATATTATTTTATTTTGAAAGACTTACTACATATTACCTAGTCCCGGGGCGCCGGGTAGCACGCGATACTTTCGAGCATTTTCAAATAAGCCGCACTTATTTTTTTGCGTCGTAGACGCCCGTCCTAACAACAGAACAAAATACAGTAATAACAGCAAACACACACTTGTGTTACACTAATAACAACAACAAACACACACACACTTGTGTTACACTAATATCAACAACAAACACACACACTTGTGTTACACTAATATCAACAACAAACACACACACTTGTGTTACACTAATAACAACAACAAACACACACACTTGTGTTACGTTACACTAATATCAACAACAAACACACACACTTGTGTTACGTTACACTAATATCAACAACAAACACACACACTTGTGTTACACTAATCAGTAATCACAATATGTACCACGTTTGTCACCGTCAGGCAAGACAACAATCGCTTGTATGGACACTGAAGTTGATAATAATCAGCCCTTTATATAATTATTAGATTTTAATAAAGTTTATATATATGTTTAAGCTCTAATTACTTTTTCGATATATTATTATGCATGTAAGTAAAAATCTATAATATGAAATGTGATTTTAATATAATAAATAATAGTGTGCCAATTAAGTAGCTTCTAACTCTAGGTTAGAAATTATGAACTCTTGTGAAGTACAATTTAGAAATTATTCTACTATAATTAAAATGTAAGTCCCTGGTTTAAATATCTCTTAAAAGAAGTTCATCTGAAATTGTCCATTATAGTCGGTGATTATAGTCAATAACTTGTTAAGACTGATAGTCTCTAATTTATTGTTTGTATTCACAATTAGACATCCTTAATTGAAAAGGATTTAAATATTTCTACATTTACCGCTATTTAAACGTTATGTTACCGAAATGGTTTTAATTTTAAAGTGCTACTTTCATACACTGAAAAGTTTACGTTGCAAGTTGAACGTAGTCGGCTGCGGGCCCATAATGGTCATATTTGCGCGCGGTAATTTAATAAGCGATATTAAGAGATGGGCACTGAATGACATCTCATTATCGTAGGTATGTACTCGTATAATAATACCCAACCATAATACGCCTTTTCGATGCAGCGCTGTCTCGACTTCTAGGTGTTCAATTTAATCAAAGAGTACTAAATTTGAGTTTTCGTAACCGTTAATAACAAGGTCCAAGGTGAATAGCCAACATGCCAATCGTTTATACGCTTCGTAGCGAACGAGAGATCACTACGCTACACGGGCACGTTGGCACGTTGGCTAAGCACCCTGAACAGCGGAATTTAAAGCTATATTAACGCTTAAATTCTCGTTAAATACTCGTAACTTGGTTGGTTGTATCTTATTAACTGTTTGATGCTTGTGGGTTGTGTGGCTTTTATTAAAGTAATTTTACTTTATCTACACACATATCTTTTATCTGTAAAAATGTTATTATTGCTAAATAATTACATCGATTTCGATAATATTATTTTATTCAAATTTCGAACATCTCTGAAAAACAAAGAAATTTGATTTGACCTCTATTCTAATATCAGTCGAGATGAGGTTTTATTCGAAATGAAGTGTCAATTGCATACAAATTTGACAAATCACGCTTGTTAGTTGGTATCGAATGATATGGCAATCGACCCCCACTCTAGTTTGTCTCTGAATAAAAAAAAAAAACTACGGATGCGTGACATGCGTGAAAAAAGTTTTCTATGCCGCCATTTGACGTACAGTTTATCTTTTAATTAGTTTGTAAGTAAAAAATAATTTGTTTTGTTGTTTTCGTGTAAAATGTGCGTTAAAGATATTTCGGAGACGCCACCTCATATCCGCGAATTCCGCCAGAGAGCAACTATGTCGGCTGTAATATGAGGTTAGTTAATATATCATAGAAACAAGTTAGAGAACAAACAATTATTTTATTAAATATTTTGATTTGTGTTTTTTAAAGTAGTCACACTACTATATATAAATTAAAAACTGTAATAGATGTCATATATTAAAGAAAAAGTGACGAAGCCCTCCAGTGGTAAAGGCCGGATACGAACCGGCGTCTTCAGCTATCGCGGCTAACGCCATGAACCCCTACTACCCCTAGGCCACCCCGCCACGGCGGTGCCCGTCCGAATTTCTCGACTATATGCCATCTTAGTAAGACTAGGCGTCTTTGACCAGCTCTAAGGGCAAGCAGTGCGCGCTTGCACCTCCTAAACGAACTCCTTACGGATTTACGTTGTAGCGAGAGAGACTGGTGCTGCCATCTATGAACAAGTTTGAGAACAAATACAATTATTTTATTAAATACTTTGATTTGTGTTTTTTAAAGTAGTCACACTACTATATATAAATTAAAAACTGTAATAGATGTTATATATTAAAGAAAAAGTGACGAAGCCCTCCAGTGGTGAAGGCCGGATCCGGCCTAAGGTCCGGGCTAAGTTTATAATATGTGTGTAGATAAAGCTACATACACTGCTTTACATAATTAGGCATTAAAACACTCGTGTGATTCTATTATGAAACTCACTACGTTCGTTTCATAAACCCACACTCGAGTTTTAATGCCTTTCATTATGTAGCATTCACATAAACTATTATGTTCTAATAACACCGCGCATAATGATCTTTACCGAAGTTGCATTTAAAGTGATGTCTCCTCTTTTAGTAGCGGGTACTATTTTGTATACACATGCATGCCGAATTTCACACACAAATTTCGAAACTACACGTGTGGGTTCCTAGTTTGACTACGAAACTCTGAATATACTTCTTAATTTGTATATTTTAGGTTATATTTTGTATAAAGAACTTGTTGGCTTAGTGATCACACCAACAAAAAATATAATTTTGGGGCACGGTACTCACGGTAGTGCTCTCTCTACTCTATAACATCAACATTTTACGGTATATTTGTTAATATCGATACACATAAACATATAGGTACTCTTACAGAATAATTGTTGTGTTCTGTGGGCATTCACTTTAATATTATTTAAAGAATTATTATAAGAAAAAAATTGTATGCTGTGCCTAGCTCGTGTAACCCAGGCATCCTAACTTTAAAAAAGTAACATTTAATTTAATACAAACTGCAATAAGTTTGTCTATCACCCAGTACAATAAACAAGTACGTAAACCCCTAAAGAATATGTATATGGATATTATACACGTTGAAAAACCTATTCGAATAGTTTTTTTTAATTAAAAATATAACTACTTAATAGGTTTTTGGGCATTTATCTATACTATAAATTGAGACTAAATTCTCACGTCTAAATTCCAATTTCGCGATGAAACGTATAGTGTTAGACATTATTTTTGGGGTTTGTGACGACCGCTAATCGATCGTTAAGATCCGGAATGAAGTTAATATGCCCGATTCACCTAGTATTATATAGAAAAGTTTTGTATTATATTGAGCTAAGCTAATTTCTCAATTTGCTATTACATTTACACGTAGGTAAGATTGTTAGCCATATGATAAGAAGCCAGCCTCTGTTCGCTCCACAGCGGACTTGTCGCTGCCGCTACCGCTAATCGCAAAAATCGGCTCTGCTCTGAGTAAGACGTGCGCAGTCGTTTTTTGAGTTGTTTTGTTGTTTATTTATTTTACCCATCATGCAATGATTATAAATATTAAGTATGATTTGTATTTTCTCTGTGCCTTGTTGAGTTTCAGTTGACTTTCATTAAACATTTTTTTTGTTAGTACGTAGTTGTATCATTTTTGTACGAGCCGTAAGCTTTTACCCATTTAGTTGTTTTATATTAACGTATGAGGAATGAAATCTGGACTAAGTTTTGAACATGTATAAAGTAAATAAATATATAAACTGAAATTATATATTACTCCTAATTTAAAGTATATATAGTATATATGTCAATTAATCCTGTAAGTTTCATGGGCATTGGATTCTTTGTCTTAATATTATGGTCAACCGAGAAGAACAACGTCGCGAAAATGTATGTAATTTCTTTAGTACTAATTCGCTATGGCCGAAAGCGAAGATAGTGGAACATTTTGTGGAAGCGGGTTAGAGCTAAAGGTCTGTTTAGTGTATTTATGCGTCCCATTTCTTTACAAAAAACTACCGCTAGAAAGCCTGGTCCAGGGGAACATTCCAGCTTTAGCCAGTTTTCTGAGAGATCGATTAAAGAAAACGACGGCCTGCTGAGTCACAAAATCTCTCAGAGGATGACGAGAACATTCAAATGTGGCAGTAAATATCTTTAAAAATATCTTGAAGATATGGGCATCGACAAACATTCAAGAAAAGTTAAGCCAACCGTCTCCGAAAATAAAATATATCACTAAAGATGGATATAACTCCGTAATAAATGGATACAGTTTAAGGAAAAAACGTGCGTCGAAAATCAAGAAAATTTGATTCTCGATCAGATGGCGCCACTAACTTTGGCCTACTCTCGTATAGATGGCGTTGACGGTTTCGTTTGTTATTTAACAATTTTAACGCATATCAGTGAAAGAACATGGTCAATATAAAAATAATTAATGCAAATATTGCAAATAAAAACAATATTTATCCATTTATAAATACATTTTTTGATATTTTTAGTTTTAATCGTGTGACGATAGATGGCAAGGAATTTACTGTGGCTACAAAATGTACTATGGCAGTACCGCTCTATCCTATTATATGGGGCATTTTCTATAAAAAGGGACCTTATTGTCGATGACGCTTACCGCGCTTACGCCGCACAGCTTCGCGCGGCATTGTATTTATATCGGAGCATCGTTAATAATGGCGTAAGCGCCATCGACAATAAGGTCCCTTTTTATAGAAAATACCACATATACTCTTTGATATCACTCTAAAAATGCGGCTACGTAAAATTTAAAAAGCTGTTTTTGCATTATGTTTATGGGTGACTAATCATAATTTTTTTACTTAAAATGGAAATTCTTGGCAAGGTTACTATTATTTTGAATCCACACAACACCGATGGCCATCCATGAAGTACCACAACTTCCGTTAATTTCCGCATTGGAGTAAACTTTTTCTTGTAGTTAACGTTGTTAAATACATTATTAAAAAACATGAAAATGTATAAAAAATAACCATGTTGTATTTAGTTAATACGACATTGAATTTTGTCCAGATTTCATTCCGCATACGTTATCACGACATATAGCATCTTTGTTATAATTCCGGTGACGTGGAGATTTATCCCATAACGTTCACGCATAGCACCATAAGTGTAATTAGAAAACCAGTTTGAACTTTTAATGTATTGCGTATTGCGCGAGGATTACATCTATAGTGGGTCTAGGAATTAAATTGGTTGAGTGTACGTACTAATCTGACGGACACGTATTTCTAGTTAGCGGTTTAGCCGATTGCAAACATCGAAGAGGTGCTGAAGTTATTAGTTCTTTACGGTACGGTAACGATAACGTAACGGCACATATAAGTACTGTTAAGAGGTCTTAAGACTTTGGTCTTCAAAGTTAAAAGTTATCCATATATCGTAATATAATTGTTTTAAAATTTTAATTTATCTACTTGATTAAAGGGAAATTTCATAAACAGAAATAGTTATTTGTTATACAAGGGTGCAAAGTTGTGTTTTACCCGCGAGTGTAGAATTGAAACACGAGCAAGCGAAAGGATTCTACAGTTGAACCACGAGCGAAGCGAGTGGTTCTAAAATAGAATCCTGAGCGTAGCGAGTGCTTCAACACACGAGAAGTAAAATACATTTGCACCCGTGTGTAACACAAAACTTTTCCCCTCACTATAGCGAGGAAAGTGCACATCCACATCATCTTCATCACTGGAATCACTCATTTTTTTACGATATTATAACAGAAAACTCTGGAAGTTATGTATTTTTACGGAGTCGGTGAGAAAAGTTTTTAAGTAAAAAAATTGTTGACAATGTTGACATTTCTGACGTATGAAATGTCAACGATGCGTTTTGAAATTGCATCAACTCAACTTGTGCGTTCAGAATTATATTTAACATCATTATAAAAAAACAAACGTTTCTTATGGAATTTTAAGGTTTATGACTTAAAATAATTTAATAAAGCTAAATTTGATATTTTTTATTAGATTCTCAAACCATTTATTTAATGATAATTAATATCGAACGAACCATTATCATGAGCGTTTTACGTTTTGTTATCTGTCAAGCTACTTAAACACGCTCCATCCAAGGTCAAATTACTTTCCCCACTAGTGGATAAAACGCGTTTTTCCCCGCTTGTTTTGAAGGTTAAAAGACAACTTTCCGAGCTAGTGAGGGGAAAAATACGTTTTCGAGTAACGACAGCATTAGTCGAAAACGTTTATGTGAATTGAAGTGAAACTTTTTGCAAAAAAAAGGAAATTTACATAGTTGTATGAGCTAATCTATTTTTAACCGACTTCAAGGTTTTAAAAGGAGGAGGTTCTCATTTCGGTTGTATGTTTTTTTTTAAATGTTTGTTACTCCATAACTCGGTCATTTCTGGACCGAATTTGAAAAATCTTTTTTTGATTGTAAGTATATACATACAGATTGGTCCAGTTTTTGTTAAAACGCAGTTCTGATGATGAGATCCATGAGGAATCGAGGGAACTCCTCAAATGTTAAAGGCATACATATAGTGTATTTAGTATTTTCATCAACAAATCAAGCATTTACATTTAATAGAATAAGAATAAGAATAATTTTTATTGACAATAGAAACAATTTTCAGACACATGGATACAGTGGATCCCAAACTAGGCTATGCCTGTGACTTGGGGTCCTAGAATGCAGTTGACATTATTTGTTGTTGACAAGAATATTACACCTATTTTATTTAAATTTGAATAATAAAACTTCAAAACTATACTACTATAAAAGGAAAAGGAAAAGTTAATTTACTAA
This sequence comes from Cydia strobilella, assembly GCF_947568885.1. Classification (NCBI taxonomy): domain Eukaryota; kingdom Metazoa; phylum Arthropoda; class Insecta; order Lepidoptera; family Tortricidae; genus Cydia; species Cydia strobilella. The sequence continues at coordinate 43,599,080 of NC_086068.1, read as the reverse complement.
GAGATTAATTAAAATAAGAGGAAACTTACAGCTAAAAACGACTAATAAATTTACAAATTAAAGTCGGTGAGTGAGTATGTGTGAGAGAGCGTGTGTGTGGGTGTGTTTGTATATAAGGGTGTGAAAGAGAGAGGGAGGATGGGAGAAGAAGGAGGAGAGGATGGGAGTGTCAAATATAAATGTTTCTTAAGAAACGTTCAGTCTCGTGATAGTTCCAGTCCAAGCATGCTCTAGTCACGACAATTTTTACTTCCCTTAATGAAAGTGACATTTGATGAAGTGGAACTGCTGCTGCTCTCTAACGACACGTTTGGCGATATATTCTCTTCGTTATGGACCCAGACCCAAACTTGGACCCGATCTCCGACTCGGGTCTGGACATGGACCCCAACTCGGACCCGGACTTGAACCCAGACCGAACTCAGACCCGGACAGCCGGACACGGACCCGGACTCGGATCTGGACATGGTCTTGGATCTGAACCTGAACCCGGACTAAGACCCGGACCCGGAAATGCTACTAGAAAAGTGGGTTTATGAACTGCGATCCTCACAGAACCGAATTGCTATCAGAAAAGTGAGTTAGGTTAGGTTAGAACTGACCGTTACAGAAACGAAATGCTACTAGAAAAGTGGGTGGTTTTACCTCCTTTTCTACATAATAAGGCAAAAGATGCTCTATTTCATTTTATTGTCTAAATTGTCTTTTATTTTATTGTTTAAGAGTGCACCATCAACAGTAACCTTTCAACGGCATCCCCCATTGAAGTCGGTTTTTTTTTCTTAAAAAAATATTTTCAACGTGATTCTTGCATTGTGGACCCCTTAAGTGGACAGTGGCAACATATTTGCCGTCCTATCATTGAGGCAGTACAGTTTCAGTTTCTTTATTCATAACAAAAGTTACATGTCAATTTTATTATACATATTTACATCTTATGTCTATTTTATATTAACAATAATACACTACGAATAGGTAATAATAATAATATACTATTTTATATTATTTTGTATTAACAGAAAGGAAACATCCTACAAAACCGAAGTTTGACAGCGGTTCAGGGTCGAATCATGCTATCTCTTTCTACTTTATGGCACTATCCCTTTCGGCTATTTAGGGTTGTCAAAATTCAAGTCATTATCTTATCTGTGGTCGTGCACGCAAAGGGACGTCAAGTTGTGCCAACCCTAATAATTGCTTGGGGCAATGCTGAGCCGAACGGAGCCGAGTTTGCCCGAAGCGAGGAATTTCGCACCCCTGTCGGGGGGCGTTTTTGTATTTCGACCGCTCGATTTCGTGTATTTTGTTCAATAATGTCTCTACTACGAATTGAAAACGTGAGGCCAATACCACTCGATTCCCAATTTCTATCGCTCGTCTTTAAAAAATTTGCTTTTCACCGTTTTCCACCGATTTTCGAGTGACGAAATCGAGTGATAGAAATTAAGAAATCACCCCCCAGGTCTCTTAAAAAAGGAAATGTTTCAGTTGACATAGGTACTTCGAGTGCACGTGACGGGAATTTGCTGACAATTGCATTTTTGTATCAATAAGTGTCTACAACCGATTACGTTCGGATCACGTACTTACGTGTAATGGGCATCTCGCGCACGCACGTTTTGCGCGCTAGGACGCTGAGATAGCAGTTTTTTTTATCGTATCTGCCCCGGAGATATGGCTCCCCACATATGCTTATAAAGTCCTAGAAGACCCAAGAAGTGAGTAACGAGTTCTCCACCATCCAGTGAACAGTAATATAAAATTCAAGTCCAGTGGTTGCGACAAGTGTTATTCTTGGGTCGAGGTACGTTACATTTATTAATTTACATGTTGCATGGTGGTATACCTATTCGAAGAATCCTCGATATATGAGTGAATTTAATTTGATCAACCCTTATTGTTAATAAGCAGTATAGTCTCTTCGCAAAGAGAAAAGTCGTGGAATGTATGGGGCCCAATACATTGTACGACTCTTCTCTTTCCGAATAAACTCTAGAAAACAATAACATGACTGCTCCACAGATCATTTTCACTGGAAAATCAAATTTAGTATTATTTGTGCTATGCCATCCATAGGTTGGCCATAGGTAAGCATTTTCCTTTTTAACCGATTTTAATTTCATAGAAGGAGGAGGTTCTGTATTCGGTTGTGGCTATTTTTTTTTTATGTATGTTCACCGATTACTCCGAGACCCGTGGTCCGATTTGAGTAATTATTTTTTTGTTCGAAAGGAGCTACTTCCAAGTTGGTCCCATATTAATCTGGTTCTGGTCTGATGATGGGATCCCTGAGGAATTAAGGGAACTCCTCAATTTTTAAAGGCACATGTATGGTGATTTGGGTGTTTTCATAAGCAACTTGAGCATTTTCTCTCGACAACGACCAATTTGATGAAGTGGACCTGATGATGATGATTGTTTTGATGATAGTGATGATGATTTTTTTAATGTAGGATGTTCAGCGATTACTCCGACACCCGTGGTCCGACTTGAACAATTCTTTTTTTGTTTGAAAGGAACTACCTCCAAGGTGGTTCCACATTAATCTGGTGCTGTTCTGATGATGGGATCCATGAGGAATTGAGGGAACTCCTAAATTTTTGAAGGCACATGTATGGTGATTTGGGTGTTTTCTTAAGCAACTCGAGCATTATCTCTCGAAAACCACCAATTTGATGAAGTGGAGCTGATGATGATGGTTGTTTTGATGATAATGATTTCAGCGATTACTCCGGCACCCATGATCCGATTTGAGTAATTCTTTTTCTGTTTGAAAGAAGTACCTCCAAGGTGTTTTAGTAACATTTTTGGTTTTGATCTGATGATGGAATCCGTGAGGAATTGAGGGAACTCCTCAATTTTTAAAGGCACGTGTATGGTGATTTCGGTGTTTTCTAAAGTAACTCAAGCATTTCCTCCCAAAAACCACCAATTTGATGTAGTGCAACTGTAGCCTAACCACGAGTTTGACAATAAATATTCGCTAGCGTCTTCGTAACTTTGTACACTACTATACCAATACGAGCGAGATGCATAAACAGTAAGTTACGCACACGATAGCGAATATGTCAATGTCAATCTCGTGGTAAGGCTACTGATGATGAAGACTACGGACGAAATGTGGAACTTCCCTCGTATGTGTATTATGATTTTTGATGTAGGTAGTGTTGGAAACAACCAAAGAGACTGAGAAGTGAGGGGTAGGTGTGAGAGGTGAAGGTAGCGGGTATTAGTATTTGGGGGGTTTGGGGGTTGAAGGGAGGTGAGTTGATGGGTCGGGGACTGAGGGGTTGGGAGTTAAGGGATTGTGGGTTAGGGTTAGGAGTTAAGGGGTCTGGGGTTAGGGGTTGGTGGTTTAGGGTCGAGGGGTTCAGTGATCAGGGGTTGATGTGCTGTGAGGTTGAGTGATCGGGGGTTTGAGGGATTGGGACAGTGGCGGGGCAGAGAATGGATTTAGTGACAGGAATGATTTCCTAGACGGACTCGAGGAAAATTCTGATTATTTAATAAAGTTTACGAATTTAGAGTTAAACATGATTATGTTTTTCATTCATGCATCACGCTCTTAACAATGTCAAAACTAAAAATGGAAAAATAAAACTTATAAAAAAAAAGATAAACCGACTTCAAAAAGGATGAAATAAAATATGATCCTTTTTAGGGTTCCGTGTTTAAGTATATGCGTTACCAACTGATATGTTTGAAGTCGGTGCGAAGCCAAGTAGTAACAATACCAGTCAAAAATAATGAGCTTTATGTATATAAATCCCATTACAACTGAACAAATATTATAAACGTGAAAGTAATTCTGTCTGCCTCTTTGTTACCTTTTCATGGCTAAATAACTGAACCGCTTTAGCTGAAATTTGGCATGAAGGTTCCTTGAATTATTTTATATTTTGAAATGTAGTCCTCTGGATAAGCGACAGAAAAGAAAATAACTCAGTCCCAAAGCTATGGACTGTTCAAGAATTAGTAAGAAATGCTCTTTAAAAAATACGATGACAAATAAACGCATTAGATTTACACTAATGTGCCGACAAGCATGGTACGAACTGCGCCAAGAAGGTTCAACCGTGTGTTCTGTTCTGAGGTGTGTTCTTAAATACCTACAGAAAGTTCGTTTATTATCGTCGTGTAACGCTGCGTCTTACATAGGCGAACAGTCGCGAACGCGAAGCGAAGCGACACGGCGCGGCGCGGCGGGCCCAAGGCGTTCGAGTTCGCAAAGAGATCGCCCACGTAGGACACTTCTATAGGTATCAAAGGATTAATTAAGGCGCCGTGCCGCGCTGCTTAGCGTTCGCGTGTTGTTCGCTTACGTAGTACGCTGCGTTAGGTAATCCAACGTATACATACTTATATAGCCGCAGCCTTTATCGAATTGCACCAAAATCACTATGAATATATGGTTCAAAATTTGGCTTGGCACCGACTTCAAACATATCAGTTGGTAATGCATATACTTAAACACGGAAACCTACAAAGGATCATATTTTATTTCATCCTTTTAGAAGTCGGTTTATCTTTTTTTTTATAAAAGTTTTTATATTCTTTGGAATAATACCAAACGGACCCCAGGCTCCCATGAGCCGTGGCAAAAAGCCGGGACAACGCAGACCATCGTCATATGTCTGTAACGTACCATTGCAATGAGCACAAAGACAATTTCATCGTTCTAAATAGGTAACAAGTTGTGCAGATATGAGGGGTCAGCGTCATGCCAAGATTACCATGTTCTTGCAATGCGAATGGTGTAATGTATGTTATCTAGTAGGTATCTCTACGTAATGCTATCGGTATATTTAGAATCGACTTTGTATGTGGTAAGTTGCTCAAATCCCTTCATCAAATAGAAGAGAGCTGATGATCTGCAAACTAATTAACTATTTTTACCAAAAACATGAATAAAATCTAGATTATCAAATCGATCTATCTGTTCGTGGGCTACGATGCCTTATCTAGGTCCGCAGATACGCAAGTTGTAAACATTCCCAATGAAGTGTCTGGACGATGTAAAGAATTTCATGTCCCTTTTTTAATATCTTGGTTATAGTGGTAATGTAACATAATGTATGTGCTTTTTCTTAAGGAAGAACGTAGTAGGTAGTCAAACGCGCAATGTGCGGCAACTGGTGGGTGGCTGTGTTGGCGGGCCTGTGCCTGGTGGCGAGCGCCGACGCTCGGCGGAAGGCCAAGCGGGACGACTTCGAGAGTGCCAAGTCCCTAGAGGCCGTGGACTATGATGAGGACGTTGATGGGGTAAGAAACAACGGCCGCAGCCTTATTGCCCCACCGCGCATAAGAGCCACTGGAAAACTTATTAAATTGTTTGCCATATCCTTTCGCCATAAATTCCTTATCCAACCTGGCTTTTCGATGGCTACGTATGGTGTGGCAGAACTTACCAAAAGTAAGTTTAAGTATTGAATGCCGACGGTACTCGGTGCTTCAAGCATATCATAAGAACCTCGAGAACCTCGAGGGGTCTACGCGTAGCCACCGAAGCCACCTGGTTCCACGATCAGAACTGCTCGATGATAACATGCTTGTATCAATTTCATCTTTAAACATACACATGTACTTGGACAAGTTTAAGATCGACGCGGTTTTTACAAGGTTTTAAATAACTTGCAACCTTGTTAGTTTACAAGTAAAGTTAATATGAGTGTGTTAAAATCACTCAAATTCTCATAAGAGTAGGTAATGTTTTATAATAAGAACATTCTGTAACGAGCAGGTAGAGCCATGTCAATGCGGCGTGTTCATGTCCCAGCAAGTGGGCATCAAGGAGGGGCGGCGGAGCAGGCCGCGTGGGCCTCCGCAGGGCGAGCCCGTCGTCACCTACGACAGTGACGCGCCCAGCCTGCCCTGCGGCTCCGCGGGCTTCAAGCACTGCATCAGCAAGTGCCTGGACGTGGTGAGTAGCGATTCCAACTTATACCTACAGCGCTTTTAGGAATCTACTACATTAAGTACATATCTGAATGAGGAATCTGAGGAATCACTTTTCATTTTGTATGTGGCCATGTCGCTCAGACGCATAGTTTCCGAGATATCATCGAAAAACCGAAAAATGGAACTTTCAAACCCCCCTCCCCCCGGCATCAGGGTTACGGCCGGGGACTTGGGATATGTTCACCTCCTAACTAGTCCAAACAAAGCTACGAAGTCAAAAATTGTGTGCAAGCATTTCCCTCTATAACTTTTTTTGGGCATTCATTTCCATGGCCAACATAAGAGAAACATAAAACTAAAAATGTTAAATAAAATTAATCTTTAAAAAAAAAGTAAAACAGATTTAAAAAGGATAAAATAAAATATTACCCCGTTTTATATGCGCTAGCAACTGATACGTTTGAAGTCCGTACCAAGCCAAATTTTAAAAGCGTCAACACCCAGTCAAATGCCAACCCTGGTATAGTTTGACAAGAAAGAAAGAACCAGTATATAACCAGTATTGTAACCATTTGGCTTGGCACAGACTTCAAACGTATCAGTTGCTAGCACATAAAACGGGAAAATATTTTATTTTATCCTTTTTGAAGTCGGTTTTATATATATTTTGATTTCGTAATTGAAAGCCATCAATCGATCGTTCTGACGCCGGCAACACACATGGATGGCTGTATTTGGCCAAATAAATATACGTGTTCCATCTTTTTCCATGATATCGCAAACGATTGGTGCAACCATGTTTGCGCAAATAGGTACTCGTGAAAAGTGGGAATAGATGGCGTTACATATAGAGGTTAATGTACCTACGTTACAAAAAGGTAGTGAACATAGTAACTATGGTAAGTTGACTCGATACTCGATACTCGATAGGCAGTATGCGCGATGTGTGAGTGCCGCGCTTTTGTATTAAACATTATAACATTGATATATTGATTCATATTTATTGATCTTTCCTAATCTAACATGTTGCTAATCTAGCGACGTTAGGTAATATGTTGCCAGGCATCCTCATGCTATTTTAAATTAGCGAAGATCACCAAGTCACCACGACCAACAGTTATGTACAATAAACATACAAGTCGGAACAAATTATGATTCTTGATAGGTACCCTTGATAGGTAGAATGTCAATTGAGCATTCCTAAAAAGTTTGTAAGTACTTATACAATTAATAATACTTGACATGTTTAATATTTTCTGATTGTCCAACTAGGGAACAAAACATTTTTTTTTAAGTAGTCACACTACTATACAGGATGGCCAAAAAATAAGTGCATTCCCGTTGCCAGGGAGGTTTTGGGATTATACTGAGCAACTTTTACTATGGGACCAACCCCGAAATCGCGAAACTAGACCACCCGGCCACGGCCGTACCTGAACCAAATTCCCTGGTGTATGCCATCTTTGAAAGGCTAGGTCACTTTTTCTTTAGTGTATGATATGATATCTATTTCAGTTTATAATTTTCTGGTAATAGAAGTATGTAACAGTGTATTATAATTATAAGATTAACAGAGCCATAATTTCCCAAAACAGTAATAAAGTTACTCATCTTAGTTAAGAGTTGATCATCGTTGATTTTTTCATTGTGATAGACATCTGTATATACATTTTATAGATAGTAATAAAGTTATTATATCTATAATTATTGACAAAGTAGATAACAAAGTAGGAAATTATAAAAAAAAAAAAAATTCTTAATTAATGTAATACATTAAAAATACATAAAATATCATATAGGTACTTAACAATTAAACTATTTAATTAATTTTAGCACATCGTAGCCTACTGTTCGCGCGCCAATTCCGAGCATTCGGAGGTCAAGGAAGTGGGGGGGGGGGGGGGCTGCTGGGGAGCTGATGACACTACTCTGTCATGACGCCCAACATTCCTAACATTCCTCAGCCGTGCACGGAATTCGCGCGCGGACAGTAGTCGTAGTCTCTCGCTACGTTTAAGATTCTAAATTATAATTAAAATCAGCACTCCCAGCAAAAACCAGCTGTATTCTAATTTAATCGTAATCTGATTATGTACTTTAAAAATGGTATCCCTATGAAAAAACACGACGACCCTTTAATAGTTCCTAACCTACTCATTAACAGATTGTAAACAAGTCAAATGTAGTGATTCTAAATGATTCGGTAAGTGTAGGTATGGGTGGATGTATGAATGTAATCGTATAAATCCTTAATTCACGTTTAGATTCTGAAGTACCTCCCTCGAGCGGGCCCCGTTATCTGCGGCGCGGTGGAGCGCGACGTGCACCGTGAGAAAGCGTTTCTTTTCATCAAGAACTGCGGCGGCGAGTGGACTCCCACCAACTTCTCGGCCGGCAAGGAGTTCTGTTGCACGGACGGCCAGCACCACAAGTGCTGACCGATAATGGATAACCGCGCACTTTAGACGATGTTCGAAAATCGAGGTTCGGGGTAGACTGGAATGCAGCGGCGCATAAACGATCCTTTTATAACATTATCGGGTACTACCTTATAATTAGATTCCTTCTCACTATGTATTTATACGATGTTGAACTTTATTGCTGAAAGATAAAGTTTTACTGATAAAAATGGGTACCTATAGTACCAAAATACATTATGAACTCTTTACACGGCTTACAGGCTACCCTAGAGACATCGAAGCATTTGTGAGCACGGAGAGAGATCTCTTTAAAAACTGTCATACATTAATATATTATTTTTTTAGTTTTATAAGAATTATAAGTGTAAATAGAGTGGATTATAAGTGTATAGAGAGCACGATGGCAATCATTTTTATACATTACTAAGCTGAAAAACTTAGCATTTATAATATAATAAAACAAAACAGATCATATGATATTTCATTCATTTAGTGCATAATCTACCAAACGGAGAACAACCTCTCCGTAGGTACTTCAGTGATACGAGAAGGTATTTAAAACCTTATTGCAATTCATTTACCTAGTTAATTCGTGATTTCATCCATCATGACTAATATGACCAAGCGAGAAGTTTTTATACATTTGAATTTCTACCTTGTTTTAATAATTATATAATCAATAAAACAGGCATCATACTATATCGACGATTATTAAATACCTATAGGTATTTAACCATCTGACAATCAATTAGCTTTGAAATATGCAACCTGTCAGCAGTTTGAAAATAGTTCTTTTCACCACACCAACTCGTAAAGGCTCCCTTTATTCTACAAAACTTGATTTACAACAGTTGATGCAAATCTTGAGTTGTTTTTTCATGTTGTCTGTAACAATAGACTTAAATGATGATTTTGAATGATAAATATTTAATAGCAGATTTGGTTTGTAATGTTATGGTTAGTATTTTACTCGCGTTGGTGTGGCGTTCCTCGCTACGCTCGTGGTTCTATTTTGGGACCCTCGCTTGCTCGGGTATCAATATTAGCTAGCACGAGAGGTCAAACAACAACTTTGCCCTCTTGTAAAACAAATAGTTATTTTTACACAAGGGAACAAGGTCGTTGTTGATCTCGTGCTTAGATGGAATCTTGAGCATTTCGTGGGTTTCAAGGCAAAAGTGGGCCAACTTCGCTGCAGTATCTCTCGGGAGTCTCAGGCTTCAGATCTGATATGGTGAAAAATATTTTTCCCCTCACTAGCTCGGAAAGCCGTCTTTTATCCTTTAAAACAAGCGGGGAAAAACGCATTTTATCCACTAGTGGGGAAGTAATTTGACCTTGGATGGAGCGTGTTTAAGTAGCTTTTGACAGATAACAAAACGTAAAACGCTCATAATAATGGTTCGTTCGATATTAATTATCATTAAATAAATGGTTTGAGAATTTAATAAAAAAATACCAAATTTGGCTTTATTTAATGATTTTAAGTCATAAACCTTAAATTCCATAAGAAACATTTGTTTTTTTTTTTAAATGATATTGAATGTAATTCTGAACGCACAAGTTGAGTCGATGCAATTTCAAAACGCATCGTCAGAAATGTCAACATTGTCAACAAAAAATTTCTCACCGACTCCGACACGTAAAAATACACAACTTCCAGAGTTTTCTGTTATAATATCATATTATCGTAAAAAAATAAGTGATTCCAGTGATGAAGATGATCTAACGCCTGTGGATATTGCACTTTCCTCGCTATAGTGAGGGGAAAAGTTTTGTGTTACACACGGGTGCAAATGTATTTTACTTCTCGTGTGTTGAAACACTCGCTACGCTCAGGATTCTATTTTAGAATCCTTTCGCTTGCTCGTGTATTAATTCCACACTCGCGGGTAAAATACAACTTTGCACCCTTGTATAACAAATAACTATTGTCATTCAGACATTTTGTGGAATACCATTTCATGTTTAAATAAGTACCTGAGTGCAAGACGAATAATGTTGGTACAGTCGAAAGCAGAAATATCGATCCAGACAAATGGCTCAAAATATGTGAACACGACTTTATTGTCTAAGGTGTAAGAGCGTACACATATTTTTGAAACTTTGGGATTGTATATATATTTATGCCCTTGACTGTACAGTTTCAGCCACATATATTGGTATAAGGGCACAACAGGGTCGTTTAAGGAAATACATAAAAAAAACTATCATCAGAAATAAATTGAATGGTAGAGTCAATCCCCCTATTTTAGCATGCGGCACATGCAAAAGGATGTCCTTTTTAAAGCAATAATAGAATTGTAGAAGTCCCCGTCCCTCAGTATGTACCCGTATAAAGTGAATTTATGCCCGCGACAGGGAGTGCCTTATCCGTTAACCCGGTTTCACTATGGTGTCAATAGAGTTCCCTTATCAAGGGCTAGTGTTAAGTATTACGCACATGAAGTGAAGTGGCTAGGAGAGGGCGCGGGGCGAGCGGGCGGGACGCGGGGCTGACCCGGATCGCGCAGGGTGAAGAACCCCGACACGTGCCACTTTCTAAAAAGAAACGCCCGCGCATCCTTGCGTGGATGACTGGATCACTGCTTCTCTATTACAATACGGAGTCAGCGCTCGCGCGCCATCTTATCAAATCGTTACGATTACGTTCCTTAACCATTATTCTTTAGGCAGATAGTCTAAGTCTAGTAAAAACTACATTAACTATGTTTGGTGCCGGGTAAGAATAGCAATAGGTAATAATATGCAACCCTTAATTGCACACTTGTCTGGCACACTACTGGTGGTGTCCCAGAAGTAAAGAGACAAATTTATTTTCGAAATATGTAATTTAAGGTAAACATTAAAAGTAATGATTTTGGTTGAAAGTAGTCACAAAGTTGATTAAATTAGTAGATTGATACCGAATTTTCTCCCACGACAACATTTTTTTTTCTTAGACTATTCGAGGCCAAAATGGCTTTTGGTATAATTTTTTGGTCCTAAGACATCTATTGGGACCGTGCACGACGACAGGTCCACACAGCGGTTGCAACTATAGACTCGTATTTTGTCAAAAGTAAATCGTAATAATTTCAGTTCACATATGAATAGAGTGATTCTTCAGGAAGGTTAAGCGAGAAGTAAGTACTTAAATTGTAATAATTTCAGTGAAAACTACTGAACGGATTTTTATGCGGTTTTCACATATGAATAGAGTGATTCTTGAGGAAGGCTAATTCTTAATAGGCGTATAATTTGTTAAGGTTTTGTGTAAATTGGTTCAAATATGACGATATTTGCTAATGAAGTCAGAAAAAAATCACGCTGGCTAAGAGCTTTAATCGAAAACGCTGCCCAACCCGTTTGAGATATAGCAACACAATGTATGGTGGAAAGATCTCTCTTTCATTGGTATATACCCATTCTCATTTTCTACATAAAGATTTCATAGTATGTGGTATTTGCAAAGCTATTTACACGGATACAGTATTAATAATTATCGAATTAAATACACTAGTTATATTAAGCATTTCATACAGTTTACAATGGTCCCTTACCCCATACAATTTAAATGAATATCTCAGGAGTAATCGTAAATTAAAGTTCCATTTCGAGCCATATATGAAATGTTAATGACGCTAACATCCGTTACTTGCCAATTCGCTTTATTTACCCCCACCATGCACTTCGCACGGTGCCAATACGACTGAATGGAAATTAATGAATGGTTGTACGGAAATGTTTCCTTCATGGACATCATTGGGATTCGCCGGAACATAGTTAGGTTCAATCGTCAATAAATCGTTGAGTATTTTTTTCAGATAACTTTTTATAAACTTATTGGTTACCTCTTTTAGCAAGTTCCTCTTGGCCCTTTACATATCTTGAAGCTTGAAGAAGTTTGTTGCAAATATGGTTTTAAACCTAGATCGTTCTTTTTTCATTTTGGCGACAGACGACTTTGACACTTTTCATGTATCCGCTGTGATCCGCTGCACTGACGGACGTTAAAGGAGTCTTATCAAAAATAGATTTAACTCGGTTAATATTTCGAGGTACCGTGATTGTTCTATTTGAAGAAAGTGTTTTACAATATTCTTTTTAATATGACGGTCGTAAAATAAAGGCAATTGTAAATAATCCTATCAGCAATTAAGTGCTTCAAATTCTAACCATTCATTTTGAAAAAATAATATGCAATAACGAAATTCCAGCTTTAAATGACAGATAACGAAATCGTAGATGCAAACCATATGCAAACGACACCAAAACTTTTCTTTTGTTATAATAATACTTTCCTCTCAGCCAGTAAGACTTTGAAAGTTGTCTCTTTACTTCAGGGACAGCCTTTATATTGAAAAGAATTAATATTTCAGGTTAATTTGAGGTCTATTAAAATGTTATTAAAGAAAAATGTTTAGGCTTTTAGTGCCAATAATGATTTTATATCTTGTAAATAATTAGTAGGTAAGTATATTATTTATTATATACGGTGTACACGATAAGTAATAGTTATTTGTTATAGTAGGGTGCAAAGTTATATTTTACCCGCGAGTGTTTAAACACACGAGAAGTAAAATACATTTGCACCCGTGTGTAACACAAAAATTTCCCCGCACTATAGCGAGGAAAGTGCAACATCCACAGGCGTTAGATCATCTTCATCACTGGAATCACTCATTTTTTTAAGATAATACGATATTATAACAGAAAACTCTGGAAGTGTGTCGGAGTCGGTGATAAATTTTTTGTTGACAATGTTGACATTTCTGACGATGCGTTTTGAAATTGCATCGACTCAACTTGTGCGTCAGAATTACATTCAACATCATTTAAAAAAACAAATGTTTCTTAAGGAATTTAAGGTTTATGACTTAAAATCATTAAATAAAGCTAAATTTGGTATTTTTTATTAAATTCTTAAACCATTTATTTAATGATAATTAATATCGAACGAACCATTATTATGAGCGTTTTACGTTTTGTTATCTGTCAAAAGCTACTTAAACACGCTCTATCCAAGGTCAAATTACTTTCCCCACTAGTGGATAAAATGCGTTTTTCCCCGCTTGTTTTAAAGGATAAAAGACGGCTTTCCGAGCTAGTGAGGGGAAAAATAATTTATTGACTTAGACGGTTCGTGAGGTACTTTTGCGGTCAATCCTTAGTAGTGGGTACCTTAGTTTAGGACTAGGTCTAATTTAATTAAGTACCTATGCATAAGACATCTAGTCGCACACAGCCACTCTTTGACCCCACAGTATAAATCAAATACGTATACTCGTATACCCCCTTATTCATAAAACTTTACGGGCCTGATTTAGTTAAATTATGTTTAATCCCTTTCTTACAAATACATGAGTCAAAATGACAGATAAAGACAAACGATTCATAGCTAATTCAGGCTAGTATCGCATTTATGAATTACGCCAATAGACTTTACACGAACCCTAATCACTACATAGTATAAAACAAAGTCGCTTCCTGCTGTCTGTCTGTCCCTATGTATGCTTAGATCTTTAAAACTACGCAACGGATTTTGATGCGGTTTTTTTTAATAGATAGAGTGATTCAAGAGGAAGGTTTATATATATAATGCATCAGCATTGCACTCGTGCGAAGCCGGGGCGGGTCGCTAGTAACTGATTAACCTTAAATGTTACACAACTTTGGGAATAACGAATTATTTTATGGCCTCCGCCACTGGAGGGCTTGGTCACTTTTTCTTTAGTATAGAGTATAGTTATGTATGATATATATTTCAGTTTCTAAAAAGTTGTTCTAATTTTATTTTTAGTTTTTATTTTACCGTTCTGTCGCAATGCATGATTTATGTATCCATGCCAAATTGCAGCTTTCTAGCACTAACGATCACGGAGCAAAGCCTCGGACAGACAGATAGACATGACGAAACTATAAGGGTTTCTAGGTCACTACGAAACCCTAACAAGACCATGTTTAGGTTAAATTTACCATCCCGAGACCCATTCAAAGAAGCTCTACGTAACAAATTCTTTGATCCTTTAGTAATCAAATGGTTCAATGGCATTCTAGATATACCTACCTATTAGATTAAAAGCCATAACAGCGAACAGTAAGTATCGCATGATTTCAATAAAATAAAATAAGTAAGCTTAAGTATAGATGTCAATATATTCTATACTGTGAGGTAAACGCCCTCGTATTTGACAGGCTAATTCCAGTAGAGGTATCCATTGCAAGTAGGTACTGTTTTAAAAGGCGCAGGTAACCATCGAGATTGTGTCGAGCGCTGATACACTTACGTTATCCCATTCCTGGCAACTGTTAGTTGATGAGTTTGAAATTGCTAATGAGTGCGGCGGACACGTGAGTTCCCTGAATCGGTGCGCGGGGTCATGAGCCCCGCACGCGGGCGCACGGCAGGGGCGCGCGTAATATCGCGTTATTGTAATGTTTGTAATGCCTTGCGCAATCCGCCACCGCCGCGCCGGTGGTCGCCCTCCTGCTCTAACATCCGTTTAAAGTGTGTTTTACTCTTATATGTTGTTTTACTTTGACTATGATTAACGTGTATGTACACTGGTACTGATACACCTACTGGTACAGTCGCCATGAGATATATCGGGGCGGCCAAGGTGCAAAAAGTATCTGAACACGCACCCTAGCAAGGCCTATTGACTTCCTTGGAAATATGTGACCCACCAAAAGCTTCTGTGTTGTCCTTTCTCTAGAAAAAGTTGCCAGTAATTAACATAAAAATATTTTACAACAGCAACTTTGGGCTTCGTATATACAAGTCCGGGAATAAATCAAATTATTTTATTAAAGATTTTGATTTGTATTTATAAACTAAGTAGTTTATAGTTACACTACTACCTATATGTAAATTATTATTTATTTTAGATATAAATTATTATCTATTTAAGTTTGTCTTTCTCTATGTTCATAAAATCTACAGAGGGTTGACGTGCCTCTTACCCTCCTTAATAAAATTTAAAAAAATCTGGCTGGTTGGGTCTGGCTGGTAATATGGATGGTATAGAAAGGATCGCAATCTCTTATGGCAGAATTGTTGTAAAAGTGACCGCGTTAAGCTTTAAATAATAGTTCCTAATCTCTCCGGTGGCGCTAGTTAGGCTCTGGGACATGAGTATAACATGAACCATATAAGGCAACAAATAACCCGACCAAATTACGTAGGTTGTTTTTGGTAGTATTTCGGTGTATGGTGGCGCCGCCTAATTACTGTTTTTTGATGGACACTTTTCATACATAGAGATTTGGCTCCTTTATACAGTCTCCATGGCTGGTAAGAACCAAGAACATAGACAAAATCTGTAATGTCAAATTAAAGTCATTGAACGCAAAAACATCAAAGTTTTCATATAAAACGTTTAACTAACGACTAATTTGCTTAAAATATTTTTATTTATTTTCAAAAATTATAACTAATCATATGCGCGACGCGAGCAACGTATGCTAAATGCGTCTTCGGTCTTCGCACAGACTCGGTTAAATTTAAACCGTTGTAGTAATAAACCAGAATCAATAATTTTTTCAAGGTAAGAAATATATAAATCTCTAAATAAAATTAAGTCCCGCGGACGCTATATTGCGTCAGAAATTACAATCATAGTTCATCATAGATGATAGATGTAAAACCTCACATTATTTAAGCTCATAGCTGGCAAATTTAGACCCCTGGTAGCATTTTTAAGCGAGGATTAGGAAGTTAGGTAATATTGTTTAATTTGCGACTGTTTTGTTTTAGAGAGTGAATCAACAGATGGCTTGAGCTTGAGATGATAATATAACCCTGGATACCCCTACCTAACATAACCCTGATATATAATATCTTTCTTTTGCCGCATATGCAGACTAGTTTCTCGGTGACCTAGACCGCTGCGCTGAGCTGTGGACTAGAAAATGTCCGATATATGTAATAACCACTTTAGTTGCCATTTGCCATAATCAATGTATTTATTTTGTTTTGGACTAATAGATGTGATATGATCACAATTTACATGAATTGCAATTGTGGTGTGTGCCCATATGTTCTAAATATAGTCAATACTTTTATTCGGACGAGGACACGACTGAAACCACGGGCTGCTCTAATCGCACTGGTTTATTCCATTGGTAACGGTAACAGTTAAGGTGGGCGCATCCACACACACGCACACATAAACATGCATACTTAACATTCCCTTCCCCTAGTATAATCTCTAAAATAACAATAATATAGTTCACTATATTTTATAATTGACCATGGGACGGTTACGCAATCTTATTCTGGGGTTCACAGCTGGTGGTGGGTCCCTAGGAGGCTCGCCTGGTCGAGGTTCCTCGATCGCTTCTTGGAAATCATCCTCGTCCGAGGTACCGGGAATCGGTGGAGCCGGATGCTTATGTTGCCCTGCTGGGTCGACAGTCTCTGGTCTTCGATCATCCATTTTCTTCCCCCTAACGCAGTTCTGATGATGGGATCCATGAGGAATCGAGGGAACTCCTCAAATGTTAAAGGCATACATATAGTGATTTTAGTATTTTCATCAACAAATCAAGCATTTACATTTAAAAAAGTGACATTTGATGAAGTGGAACTGCTGATGATGATCAGAACGGAACTCTTCAAAGACGCATAGTTCACGTTTGGCGATTTTATTTATTTATTTAAACTTTATTGCACGATATAAAATTGTACAAAAGGCGGACTTAATGCCTTAAGGCATTCTCTACCAGTCAACCATTATGTCAAACAGAAACGTGTAGTTAGTGCAGGATTGTAGAAAGCGAGAGGAAATATGAAACACAAATCAAATTATTCTAAACAATATATATTTTATTTATACACTTACACATATAAGAATAATAACAATATATATACATACCTACATATATATATATACATACATATATACAAACATGCATACAAACATGCATACATACATACATATATAAATAAATATTGTATTATGTACCCAAGTATACAAGTAACATGCGGATCATTTATTTTCACCTCAGCAGCTCGAACAAGCCTACTTTCGTCACTCCCTGGAGTGAGGAAAGTGCGACTTATCTCACTCCATGGAGTGAAACAATGTAGCTTTTTAATTTAGTGAAGGCCATGAACTTCATACTACGGTACGGTACGGTACGGTACGGTACGGTACTCGCTTCGCTCGTGATTCAATTATAGAATCTTTCGCTTTCTCGGGACTCAAAATAAACACTCGAAAGAAAAACCAACTTTCCTCTCTTGTTGCACAAATAACTATTTTAAGCGAGTTAGAGAGGTGCTTACGTAAT
Organism: Cydia strobilella; assembly: GCF_947568885.1. NCBI lineage: Eukaryota > Metazoa > Arthropoda > Insecta > Lepidoptera > Tortricidae > Cydia > Cydia strobilella. The sequence goes on along the minus strand of NC_086068.1, from coordinate 43,581,486 downwards.
TTTCTTTTAAAAGAAAATTTGCTCTGTGCTTGCCTTAAAGGAAGAGGGAGAACGTTCCAAAGGCGAAAGAGTTGGAAACAAAGCCAGTGCGGTGATGGGGAATGGTCAGTTTCAGACTTCGAGATGTACGCAACTCGCAACCGGGACGTGGTGCTACAAAATTGAATTTAGATTTAAGGTAATCAGGAGCGGCAGGATCAAATAATATAGAGTAAAGGGTGCAGAGAATTCTTAGTGACCTGCGTTCACGGATGGGAAGCCAGTTCAGTTTGCGGCGGAAGGCCGATACGTGATCGTATTTACGAAGTCCATATATGAATCTAATGCAACTATTCAGTAGTCTGTCTAGTTTGTTGAGTAACTCCTGGCTAATATTAGAGTAACACACATCTGCATAATCAATCACGGGCAACACCAATGCCTGAATAATAAAAGTTTTTGTGCTAACCGGGAGAGAGTTCTTGAACCTATAGAGAGATCTCAGCATGTTGGTTACTTTGCGACAAATTTCAGACACCTGGGAGGTCCAAGTCAAACCACTGTCAACGACTAGACCGAGGTTTTTCACGGTAGACTGAAACGGAACCACATTATTTTCGAATTTAATCGGATCTAAGAGCGTGATGTCAAGTAAGGACAGCAGACGAGGGCCCAGTATAATGGCCTGACACTTGTTGGGGTTGACAGAGATCTCAAAATTGCGAGACCACGCAGATATGCTTTCCAGGTCATCATTTATTTTCAGGATCGCGTTATCTAATGTACTTGGGCTTGCTTGGGCATAAAGTTGCAGATCGTCAGCGTATAAGTGGTGTGGGCATTTAATTCGATCAGTGATTAAGTTCGGAGATGGTACTATCAGCTCGAATAGCCTGTTGACGACCTTGCAGATAAGAAGCGAACCAATCGACCACTGATGACGAGATATTCAGATATTTCAAGGTGGTAAGTAAGAGCTCGTGGTTGACGGCATTAAATGCGTTCGAAAAGTCCACTAGGACAAGCACAGTTAATTGCGAAGACTCCATGCCCTGCCTCACATCCTCAGTAACTTTCAGTAATGCAGTAGTAGCTTTAGCTAGTAGTAACTTTATAGATTTTTAAATATAAAAAAGTAAAGGAGGCTATTGAAATTAGTCGTCATCCGAATTTTACGCGTCATTGTGATTGGTCAATGCCAAAAATGACAGGTCTGTAGTTTTCGGTACTACGCCCCTGCATGATCACTGTGGTAGTTTCTCGCCTCCCCTGCCGCCGCCGTCGCCCGCACCGGCCAATCGGTCCGCCATCGCATGCTCCCGTTGAAGCACCTCGTTATGAAGCGAAACATGTCGAGCAATCTGATTTAAAATAAGTGTGACCCGTTTTAATATATTTAATATCTATGTCCCACGGAATGTATACTAAAATAGTTATCGATTAACAAAGACGGCGCATAACTACCTCGCCTTATTGTCTTTTAAGGCGAGGTAGTTATGCGCCCATCGCTTCATTTAACAGTCCCACGTGATCTATACACACTTTGTGCTCGGATACGACATCCTTACTTCGACGGAAAACTATAAAATGCATACATGGATGTTTTCCACCGGAGAGAGGGCGAGCGGCGCGTCGCGGGGTGCGAGGGGCGGGCGGGCCCGTCGACACACTTTCTGAAGGGCTCTAAAACTCCGGCTTTTGTGGCCATCTTTATGAGCCATCTATTCGTGCACCTTTGATTTATCACAACAGTTAAGACTGGTGGACGTGTGTCGACAGCTCATGTTTTAAGTAATTAAGAAAATAAGTACCTACCAAGTTATTAGACAAATTAAATGATTGGTGTCTTCCCAACCCTACTATCCCTATATGTACCTTATGAGGGGTTAGAGGAGTTATGTTTTGTGCATGTTGCACAAGAATATAAGACTTGCCTATTTATTTACAAATATAAAAACTTTTATAAAAAAAAGATAAACCGACTTCAAAAAGGATGAAATAAAATATTGTTTTTAGGGTTCTGTGTTTAAGTATATGCGTTACCAACTGATATATTTGAAGTCGGTGCCAAGCCAAATTTTAAACCATATATTCATAGTGATTTTGGTGCAATTCGATAAAAATGCGGCTATATAAGTATGTACGTTGGATTACCTAACGCAGCGTACTACGTAGGCGAACAACACGCGAATGCGAAACGGCGCGGCACGGCGCCTTAATTAATCCTTTGATACCTATATGTAAGACGCAGCGTTACACGACGACAATAAACGAACTTTCTGTACACCTCAGAACAGAACACACGGTTGAACCTTCTTGGCGCAGTTCGTACCATGCTTGTCGGCACGTTAGTGTAAATCTAATACGTTTTGTCGTCGTATTTTTTGTAAAGAGCATTTCTTACTAATTTTTGAGCAGTCATAGCTCATAGCACGCAAGTGTGGGATTGGGACTGAGTTATTTTCTGTCGCTTATCCAGAGGACTACATTTCAAAATATAAAACAATTCAAGGAACCTTCATGCAAAATTTCAGCTAAAGCGGTTCAGTTGTTTAGCCATGAAAAGGTAACAAAGAGGCAGACATAATTGCTTTCACGTTTATAATATTTGTACAGTTGTAATGGAATTTATAGACACAGAGCTGATTATTTTTGACTGGTATTGTTACTACTTGGAGTACTTGGCTTGGCACCGACTTCAAACATATCAGTTGGTAACGCATATACTTAAACACGGAACCCTAAAAACATAATATTTTATTTTATCCTTTTTGAAGTCGGTTTATCTTTTTTTTATAAAAGTTTTTATTTTTCCATTTTTAGTTTTAAGAAATTGTTAAGAGCGTGACGCATGAATGAAAAACATAATCATGTTTAACTGTAAATTCGTAAACTTTATTAAATAATCAGAATTTTCCTCGAGTCCGTCTGGGAAATCATTCCTGTCACTAAATCCATTCTCCGCCCCGCCACTGACCCAATCCCTCAAACCCCCCGATCACTCAACCTCACAGCACATCAACCCCTGATCACTGAACCCCTCGACCCTAAACCAACAACCCTTCAACCGCCATTACCCGACCCCTAACCCCAGACACCTTAACTCCTAACCCTAACCCCCAATCCCTTAACTCCCAACCCCTCAGTCCCCGACCCATCAACTCACCTCCCCTCAACCCCCAACCTCAAACCCCCCAAACACTAATACCCTCTACCTTCACCTCTCAGTCTCTTTGGTTGTTTCCAACACTACCTACATCAAAAATCATAATACACATACGAGGGAAGTTATCAGTAGCCTTACCACGAGTTTGAAATTGATATATTCGCTATCGTGTGCGTAACTTACTGTTTATGCATCTCGCTCGTACTGGCATATTAGTGTACAAAGTAAGTTACGAAGAATATTTAGTGTCAAACTCGTGGTTAGGCTACAGTTGCACTACATCAAATTGGTGGTTTTGGGGAGGAAATGCTTGAGTTACTTTAGAAAACACCGAAATTACCATACACGTGCCTTTAAAAATTGAGGAGTTCCCTCAATTCCTCACGGATTCCATCATCAGATCAAAACCAAAAATATTACGAAAACACCTTGGAGAGGTAACTTCTTTCCAACAGAAAAAGAATAACTCAAATCGGATCATGGGTTGGGAGTAATCGCTGAAATCATTATTATCAAAACAATCATCATCATCAGCTCCACTTCATCAAATTGGTGGTTTTCGAGAAAAAATGCTCAAGTTGCTTAAGAAAATGACCAAATCACCATACATGTGCCTTTAAAAATTGAGGAGTTCCATCAATTCCTTATGGATCCCATCATCAGAACAGCACCAGATTAATGTGGGACCACCTTGGAGGTAGTTCCTTTAAAACAAAAAAAGAATTGTTCAAGTCGGACCACGGGTCTCGGAGTAATCGCTGAACATCCTACATTAAAAAAATCATCATCACTATCTTCAAAACAATCATCATCATCAGGTCCACTTCATCAAATTGGTTGTTTTCGAGAAAAAATGCTCAAGTTGCTTATGAAAACACCCAAATCACCATACATGTGCCTTTAAAAATTGAGGGGTTCCCTCAATTCCTCAGGGATCCCATTATCAGATCAGAACCAGATTGATATGGGACCAACTTGGAAGTAGCTCCTTTCGAACAAAAAAAGAATTACTCAAATCGGACCACGGGTCTCGGAATAATCGGTGAACATACATAAAAAAAAATAGCCACAACCGAATACAGAACCTCCTCCTTCTCTGAAATTGAAGTCGGTTAAAAATATACACCGTTCTATAATATATATAGTCGAACAAAGAACCGTAATATGATGAGGTGCGGAATCGTCCAGTGACATTTGAGTGTTTGTTGGAATCTACCGACAAAGCGTTATAGTATAGGTAAAAATGTGTAGGTATATTGCATTACGATTCATACATGCAGTAACTCGTAAAAGTTTACTTATTACTTCTCTAGAAAGTTAATGGATAAAACCGTAAAGTTTTACAGTCGTACGAGGGCTCATGGCTCATGAACTATATTACTCAACTCATTTCACTTTATAAATTTTGATTGCATTTAAATTATAACTAACTACTATCATAATATTGTCTTCGGTTACCGCGATAGTTACTTAACGGGTGACCCGTTGACCACGAACGCTGTAAAGAGTTCGAAACGTCGGGATGTATTATAAATTCAATATACGCGATATAATCCGTTTTCATAGTTTTATTTCATAACTACTATCAGTTATGTTTAAATGCATTATTATATTAGTTAACGTGGTAATTACTTACATAGTATTTTTCAAACTCGATGGGTACGCTGACATTTTAATAAAATTTTGCGAGATGTGGTGTTTTAGGTTATACATTATATTATATGGAGATCACACCTGTCGCCCTACCGACCGAGTTTGTTTGAGTTACTTAGGTATATATAGTAATATTTTATGATTTAAAACCTTGGATTGGCGGTTAAACGATGTCATTTTCTTCTGTCGCAAGTTTAGTGCCGCGCAATCTATATCTTTTGTTCCCTTTGAACTTCCTGGCTTTACGGCCCGTATAACGTTTAACGTTTTCGCCGTCATTGACTTGATATAAAGTCAGTACCTACATTTCGTGCCCCAAACGCCATGACTTGATATGTTATACGGGTTGCCTACTAGCACAATCGGATAAAATTTCACCTCGAAATCCTTCCAAAGAGATGAAATTTGGTATGTATGTTAATTAAAGGTCTCTTTTTCATGTCCACACTATTTGACATTTGGTGACCTCGAGGAATCGCAGCCATCTTGGAAAATGTGTACCATCCTGGAGAAATTTGCGTTTTACTCTAAATATACGTTCTCTATGAAAATATGGTGTAAGGCAACATTAAAGCTTATTAAATTCTACACAAAAAAGTCCTAGATAACTTTGCGGAAAAAATACATCTTGTTATAGAAAATAATAGCTGAATCCAAATTTAGCGCTTATACCCTTTCAGGGGATATTCTCTTAATATGAAACTTGGAGGAATAGGAATTCCACTTTTGTCTATACATTTGTACACGTTGTACTCCAATATCAACATTTTACTCGACTGCGACAAACAGAAAGTAGGGTTATGGGTTTAAATACTGAAAATCAGTACACCCTGTAGCTCAGGATAATGGACGGATTTTTTAAAATGACATACCCCTTTATTAAAAAGCCCTATTTCTAGAAAAAGGCTTCGTTTTTGGGACATGGTGTTGTACAACTTTTTAGTGTAGAATTTAATAAGCTTTCGTTTCGACATACACAGTATTCACATTAAACCCAGATATTCCGAGAAAAAAAGAAAAACCAAAAAAGACTTATACTTTTCAAGATGGCGTTTGATCCCCGTGGTCCCCAAAGCTCCAATTTTATGACACGCAAACAGGGATCCCTGAAATTGTAGGTGTCAAATTTCCTTACTGTCACTATTGTTTAAACCCCATTTAAGACCTAAAATCTGTTTTTGTAGTCAAATTTTTAAGTTTTACACATTTTTCCTCCATTTATTTTAGTAAATTTGTATTGCATAGCACTCGTGTACCAATTATGGATCTACTGATGTCTATTTTATTGAAATCCACTCAATAGTTTAGGCGCTAGAAGTAAAAATATGATTTACTATTCGGCGTCCTCTCAAGGCGGCTGTATAATTTTATCTTTAATAAAACAGGTGTAAGCAGGTTGTGAAGGGCAAGAGGAATCTACCGATATGTCATTTTAAAAAATCCGTCCAGTATCCTGAGCTACAGGGTGTACTGATTTTTAGTATTTAAACCCATAACCCTACTTTCTGTTTAAGTCGCAGTCGAGTAAAATGTTGATATTGGAATAGAACGTGTGCAAGTGTATAGACAAATGTGGAATTGATATTCCTCCAAGTTTCATATTAAGAGAATATCCCCTTAAAGGGTATAAGAGCTAAATCTGGATTCAGCTATTATTTTCTATAACAAGATGAATTTTTTCCGCAAAGTTATCTAGGACTTTTTGTGTAGAATTTAATAAGGTTTAATGTGCGCCTTACACCATATTTTCATAGAGAACGTATATTTAGAGTAAAACGCAAATTTCTCCAGGATGGTACACATTTTCCAAGATGGCTGCGATTCCTCGAGGTCCCCAAATGTCAAATAGTGTGGACATGAAAAAGAGACCTTTAATTAACATAGATACCAAATTTCATCTCTTTGGAAGGATTTCGAGGTGAAACTTAATCCGATTGTGCTATACGTGCAGTTTTTGACATGGCGTTGATGACACTTTATTACCTACTTCATCCTAATCGTTTCGTAAAATATTTAGGTATTTGAATACGTACCTACATTACATGGACTCACTTTTAAAACCTACTTAGACCAAATTAAACAATTGCAGATAAGGTTGATGAAATACTTAGTTAACAAAAATATAAGAGATGAATGTAGAATTAATTATGAAAAATTGTTCTTAGCTTGTAAAATCCTTCCGATATCATGTAAAGTAGAATATCTTAATGCCATAGAATGTTATTATACCCAAGATTTTAAAGTTAACAGATCTGTTAACCACTATGATACTAGGTTATCTAAAAAGAGAAAATTACTTCAAATCACGACTAAAAATTATTACGGTCAACGAACTAAAGAATATGTAACACCTAAGATATGTAATAAATACCCTCTCTTACTTGAGGAAAATAAATTAAAAATAGGTAGTCTTAAGGCAAAGCTTAAGGAAATATTGTTAAATAACTATTCTGAAAGCCATTGTTAGTATATATATATCACAATATTGTTACTTGTGTTTAGTGTAGTTAAAGCTAGGTGAAGTGTTAACTTTACTAGTTACTGTTTGAATTTCTGGCCACTTCTGTGGGAGCTTGTTTTAGATTTAGGTACATACTAGTATGCACTCCAGGGATGCATGCGCATTGCATCTGTTATGCATAAAACTAACTTTTAATGTTGTAATTTTAATCACAGTAATCAATAAGTACGTATTAGGTAAGATAAAATAATAATAAGAGCGCAGCGCCAACAAACTGTTACACAGTTTGGCGAAATTTTTGTAACGAAATTGATGAATGTTCTCTTTATATAACAATAAAATAAAAAAAAACATAAGTATATACGACGTTGACGATGACATGCATATACCTAGTAAATATCAAACTGATAAGGATTTTGACTTAGGCTCATACAATCCCACCTTCTCGATATTCGCATATACGAATATGAAATGACGCCTTACCACAAACAAAGAAAGTACCGTATAATGCATAGCGATACAGATATATTCCGACAAAGCCGATGGGTTACGATGTGAGCATAAAGGAGGGAGGAAATAGGATAACGGTCGGGCTGCTTACCGCCTAGCTTGCGCAAGAAGTTGTCAATATCTCCAACGGTTCCCTGTCTACCAGCAACAATGTGTCATTATAGTGGCATCGGTCTCGTAGGGCTTCCCCCCACCCCGCGCGGCGCGCGGCGCGGCGGCGGGCGGCTGCGCGGGCGCGGCGCTGCTTCGGCGCGGCGGCAACGGCAATAGAAGTCGTCGCCCCTCCCGTTGCTTCACCGTTTACAACTTTTTGTAAAAGGCAACTATATACTTAATAGGTATACTTGCTGATACAGCAGCCTTATTGAGGGCAAGAACACGCAAGCTCACCTTAGATAGGTACATTATGGTTATTACACAAAAGCTGATTTTATTAAGAATATTTGACAGACAGTACAAATTTCGCGCCAACTCTTATGAATCTACTTATGTACACCCATGTATATAGATTGGAGGAAACCGGCCTGTTTTGAGAAAAGTCGTCGACATCTCTTCTAAATACCTAGAACTGGTATTATAGGCGATACAGGTCAGGTAAGAAAGCACATCAAATATTTTATGTAGGTATTTCATAACAATCAGTCAGATTAATATATATGATATATATTCTCATTTCTTTTATAATTTTTCTTTTCTTTTAATTTTTAAGAATTTGATGTTTTCTGATAGAGCTACTTATTTGGTATTTGTATGATGATTTGATGTACATATAAATTTCTATAAAGAAAATGTAAGTACCTGTATGTAATTGCATGAATTGTTTGTAATTGCATTAAATTGTATTTTTTCTTATTTACTCGTAATGCATGTTAATTATAAGATGTAATGTTTTTTGCCGGTCCCATATTGGGATAAATTGAGGGGGGATTTAAATGTTCTCGAGGCAGAGGTGTAGGGTTAGAGCCGGCGTAGCTTTATTTGACGTTCATACTTCGCCCTCGAAACGTAGAGTAGACGACTTTTGTTTAATCTGCCTCTCGTCTGAATATAGGAACCATGCGGAAATCGTGTAGGCGCTGGAACTATGTCCATTACAACTCATACAGCTAAATAGATCATGAAATGGCGACGTTTCATGATATGCCTAGGAATATCTCGATATGCCCTATTTTACGATCTGCCGCCGAGATATATATAGATTTAGGCTAAGTTTATTTCATTGTACCTATACAATTTTGTATGATACTTGTATCTTATGAAACCAATAAAAAAAACTGAACTGAAATCTTTACAATCGCTGGCGAACCCGTGGGGGTTTGCGTACCACACTTTGAGAACCCCTGCTCTATTTAAATTTCATTACAATTTATTCACTAGTAGTAGGCACTCCTAGTGAAGAAATTGTGCGAAGCATTAAGTATGTTCAATACGGCCAACTCCTCAAGAAACATTATTTAGCCGTCTTCTTTTCAGTCGGTTACTCTTTAGTAATCTTGTGTTATTGTTATTAATTACAATCATATTGAAACTACTATATCATAATTTAAAGCTTTGTGAGTCGTGAGTATATAGGAATGAGATTACAAGATAATTTCCGTCAAAAATTTAAAAGAAATGTAGAATTTTCTCGAAGCGTAGATGTTGAAGCGACGCCCCGGCTGCGGCGATCGAGGGGACCGCCCGTATAACACGGAATGCACCGTCTCTTGCGCAACCAAAGCTGGGCTCTCAAACTCGTTGTTACACGAGGGAGACATAAAAAGAAATATTTTATTGCTGAGCCACGGCGGTACCGCTAAATGTTCGACAGGAGATAGCTTAGCGGCGTGGGGCGTGGGCGAGTGCGCGCGGACAGTCCATGAGTCCATCATGTGCCGCCCCACGGCCCCATACTTACTCGTACGAGTCGTACGCCGCAGAGTGGCGTTTTGAAAGGGCTGCAGGAGCGTCTCTGCTGTAGCATTGTGACCAGCACTCAGTAATTGTAAAATTAATAACGGCCACATAAATTTCTCATCAATTAAAACATAAGATGAGCTTTTTTGTCAAACTTATTGTTCTTTCTTTATTGACCTATTTTGTTAAAAACTGTCATATGAAGGCGTTGAATTAAATAATCGCCTAGTTAAAATAATAGATTACGTAATGTACCTGTGTACATAAGCCAACGCGTAATATAATTATTGTCGATGAATAGAAGGCAAGGCGTGCTGATTGGTATAGGTGACTCGGGTGGGCGCGCGCGACCTCGTAGGAAAGGGCAGGGCCGGCGCTGGGCCCGTGTCCTTGTTTTGAACACCACTTCGTCTAGCTATAGGTAGGTACGAGTACCAGAACACATCTAGCTGGATCATTCCTTGCCATGTACCTTATTGCCTTGTGAATTAAATTGTCCGGTATATCCTCGGGACGGCCTCCTAGCCTAGTCGGTAGTGACTCTGCTTACGAAGCAGGAGGTCCCGGGTTCGAATATCGGTCAGGGCATTCATTTGTGTGTTTATCACAAATATTTGTTCCTGAGTTGTGGATGTTTTCTATGTATACACGTATTTATATATAACTATGTATTATAATTATATGTATGGTCGTATAGTACCCAGACCCACAACACAAGCCTTATTGAGCTTACAAATTTTTTATTTTTTATTTTTCGTAAGTAAAAAGTAAATAATAGCGTTGTTGAAACACGGACATTATATTTAAATCTACCAAACAATTGAAAACTATGACAAATCAATGACATTTCGAATATAGATCGTCCGAATAAACTCATACTAAACACTAATCAATATGAGAACAGGCCCGTTTTTCAGCAACTATTATTGAAATTCTAAATGTAGGGTATTAAGGTCCGTCCAGATGCAGATGTGGATTTGCTTCAGTTTTCGCGCCTAATTAGCCCAAACAATGCAAGGATTGTATTTATGCGCGCATTCTGAAGTGACCATGCGTGCTGCGCGTCCGCTAGCGGCGCATTCGCTACATCTGGACGGATCTTTAGAACATAATTGTTTTGTTGATAATGTACCTATAACACAATTTTATTGTTCAAGTATTTAATTTAATTTCCGTAACCTTTAAAATTACCGCCTTGTTTTATTCGTTTAAGGATTAACCCACTTCTACCTGAATACCTAATATATTGTGAAAACATCAGTTACATTATTGGTATTTTTAAACCAGTTGATAGTAAAAAAATTCAGTTGTTTGTAAATAGGCCACGTTTGTAAAGAGACACTGCCGGGGCCCAGCCTGTCGCAGCGCGGCCGCCGAAGGTCGAGAGCCCCCACAAGCTACGCTAAGCTGCATACGGCGGCGCTAAACCGCCGTATGCAAGTTTCGTCTACTGAATAAACTAAAATATATGATATATGTAATAAAACATAGTTAACATATGCCGTTTGAAAGGTCAAGTTAACATTTAGATGGGCTTACTAACAATTCCGGACTTGGTGATATAATGGATATGCTACAGATGTACCTAGGAGCCAATTATCTACGATTTTTTCACGAAAATGGTGAAGTCGCCAGGTGCAAGGAGTACAACTTTCGCCACCACCGTTTCAACAACAGTAGATAAATAGTTAGAGCAGTATTACTATAAATATCTGTGGGAGACCGAGCTTTGTTCGGAAAACATATGAAAACTCAATAATGCGCGTTTTCCCAGATATAAGACCTAGCTAGATCGATTTTTCGCCAAAAAACACCCATATAGCAAATTTCATCGAAATCGTTAGAGCCGTTTCCGAAATCCCCGAAATATATAAAAAACCGGACAAGTGCGAGTCGGACTCACGTACAAAGGGTTCCGTACCATTATGCAAAAAACGGCAAAAAAATCACGTTTGTTGTATGGGAGACCACGTTTGTTGTTATAGCGGCAACAGAAATATATCATCATCTGTGAAAATTTCAACTGTGTAGCTATCGCGGTGACCGTCGCCTGGTGACAGACGGACAGACAGACAGACAGAGACAGACAGCGAAGTCTTAGTAATAGGATCCCGTTTTTACCCTTTGGGTACGGAACCCTAATAACCGGAAGTGCGAATCGGACTCGCCCACCGAGGGTTCCGACTTTTTACACGACTGCCCAAAAAAAGAGAGTAAAGTTTTTAGTTGGTATTTTTTGTAATAGCGGCAACAGAAATACATCATCTGTGAAAATTTCAACTAGCTATCACGGTTCGTGACTTTAATAAGATACAGCCTGGTGACAGACAGACAGACAGACGGACGGACAGACGGACAGAGGAGTATTAGTAAAGGGTCCCGTTTTTACCCTTTGGATACAGAATCGTTAAAGTATACAAGAATTGCTCGTTTCAAGGTATGGATGGGTGTTAATAGTGCGTAGTTAGATCTATCATTTTATACATTCCCGTACCGTACGGTCGTGATCACTTGTTGTGGTTGGTTACCCGTGACCGTGACCGTGACCCGTGGCGCTACTGGCATTTTCTGTGACAATAATTTCATACAACGCTTATGACAATGTAACTAACATGCAGTTTCCTACCCCTTTCGAAGGAAGGTAGCGTTGTTGTTCTGAATTTTTATACATGTTTTATATTTATACTTACTTATTTACGTAGGTATAGAAACTATAGTGTAAATTCTCCTAAGACTCTCATACTTACATATTAATTAACTGTTTTATTCTCAGTCTCGTTCACGAATATTTTTAATTATCTCTTTAATTAACGATCCACGTACCTATGTCAATGATTTTATTTTTGTACATAGAAATATCCAAAAATAATACAAATTAAAAAAACTCAAACTATATATTAAGTTCCAAAGTTGATCTGCCTAAGATCCGAACTATTGCAAGGATAATCTTTCGGGCGTTCACCTTGGTTTAAACATTCAGTTTAGACAGATACTTACTTACGTATCTGCTGGTTTTATGTTGTTCGCAATAGCAGATGAGTTTAGTGCGTGAAGGGTTACTCACCTAGACGATACTATTATCTCTAGCACTTTCCTCATATTATGTATGTATATACTTTATTGTACATAAAAAATAACAACACGAAAAACACAGTAACAGAGTAAATGAAATACAACAAGGCGAACTTATCCCTGTATGGGATCTCTGCCAGTTAACCATTGAGGAAATGAGTTTAACAGAAAGTAACGACGAATAATAAACAAAAACAACAGTTTACAATCAAGTTTTGAATACACATTGCTACAAATAAACGTAAATTGGGATTGCCTCACGGACACCGGTATCTCGTTCCATAGCTTAACCGCGTGGACAGTAAAAGATTTTTTGTATGTGCGCGTCATATTAGTTACGACTCAGTATATTCTAATACGTCTATCTCCTAATTATAGCCTAGAACAGGACCATTACCTTAAATGTAAAATTATTGCTGTGCGCCAGACAGGATACCAGGAAAAGGAAAGGCAGCTCCAGGTGAATTTTAGTTAGCTAACTAGATATATGTAATTTTTATTATAGGTACCTAAACAAAGTTAAATGGTGTGAAGTACATTTTTTTTAATTACTTTTCATATACATATTATAGTTTGATATATAAATAGTTATTTTGAATAACGTAATAAATGGCATACTACCGCAATACCTAATTAACGGTATACATATGTTATTATTGGTATAATGGCCATAAGGTATATTTACACTTCGTCTAATATACATTGCCATAATTATTACTTACTCTTAAGCGTATTATTTGTTCTAACAAGTGACATCACATAATTATTTGTGTGGCATAATAGTTGCATGACATAAATGGGTTAGGTTAGGCAAAAACGAATAACTGCCTAGCAAAAGAAGGGTTAGGTTAGGTTAGAACTTTGCCCCCCCCCTAGAATAAAATACCTAGCAAAAAAGTGGTTATGGAAAAAATAAGTTTGGTTAGGTTAGAATTGCGCCCTCCCTAGAATAAAATAGCAAAAGAAGTAGGATAGCATAAAACACATACCTAACTAAAAATTCCAACACTATGATAATCTGTAATTTAATTATACGGCCTGTGTACTAGTTATAAACATTACGTAAAACTTTATGTTATCATTAAACGAAATATGATAAAAGACGTTATAGAATATATGTATTTATACTTGTATAAAATTGTATAAAGTATTACGTTATACAAAAATATAATATAACAAATGTCATTATAAAACATGTCGATATACTATTTAAACATTATATTACAATAGGCTTTAGGTATGTATATCATGACAGTTTAGATGAAATCACAATATAACAAAGAAAACGAATAATAAAAATTACATTATAACATATATAATAATATATCAAATGGCGTTATAACAAATGTATAATAGTTTTTTTTATAAACTAAAATAGATGTCATATATTAAAACACAAATAAAATAAAACTATCTAAATAAATTTGGTTTGTTCCCAAAGTTGAGTTTTTTTAAATAATTATATTAATAATTACACACCCAGTTAAATGCAGTAAACGTGCGATTCGATCTACCTATACAATACATCGTAGAGCAAGAAGTTCTCAGCAGCGCGGCCGAGCGCGCGCACCACCCCCAAGGATGCTCATTTCCTTGTAGGTGATTACGCCTCACTAAAAAAGTACAATCATAGTGCTCTCCGGCGCGGAACGCACTGTCCTCATTTGAATACAAACGTAATGCGCGTGCGCACACACCCTTAACTGTACACCGACGCGCCGACTCGAGTCAAATCCGACCCTCGATTCTAGCGCCGTAAGGTACAGATTACAGGCCCTAACCTCAAAATACGTGCCCTCTTTTCAAAGTTGAAAGAAGAGGGACTCTGCGCGTGCTAGAACAGGAGGGCGCTACACGCGAGGAGGACGGAGGACGTTAAGGGCATTCACCCCGTACCCCGTGGGTTGTGAGTAGCGGCTCTACAAATGATGTACAAGCACATAGATGCCTTTCTCTATTTAGATGCGCACGAGTGTCGAAATAGTGGCCGTGGAACTTTTTTGTTAGGAGGTGGATCCTGTTTGAGTTGCGTCAGCGGCGATAAGTTCGTCTGTAGCGCGAGCCCGAGCATGCCTCAGGTGCAGTGCAGTGCAGGTGTAACCGAGCACGGGCACCGCACCGTCCGCTGACCAACTCCGCTCGCAGGTTTACTTCACATCACTTCTAAGTACTCAACAAACGGATAATTTTATACCTACTTCCTAACTATAATTAAGTAAATTTGGTAAAATTAAATGATTTTGATTTCCGGGCTGTTACGACAAGTTGTAAACGTAGGACTGTTCTTTGGATATGGAATTTATGTTATCATACTAAGTCATATTCTTATTTAAGATTTAATTAATTTAATTTAATTAATAAAGAAAGAAAGAAAATACATTTATTTGATGCCACAACATAGTACATAAAAAAGAAAAGCATGCAGACAAAAAAAACATTTGGACGCCAAAAAGGATAGTGCCGCGGCAAACCGTGGCGCTGCACGCTAGTTTTCTGTGGGGACCTGGCTTACATTAATGTTTCAATAAATAGTTTCAATTTCAAAGATAATTATGCAAGGGTGTAGGTACCCAGAATCTATCAACTGTAAAATAACGATCACTAATCAACACTCAACAAATTTTTAACCTACATAAGTCACAAAACATGTGTGTCCTTTCTTTAATTTTCAGACGATATTATGTATAATTATTTTAAACGGAACACGTGGATAATATTCGACTAGTGGCCGACAACCTATTTTTCTTAAGGTCCAAACACTTTGTTAATATACTTAGGTCATAAGTTCTGTCACAAAGGTTTTGACTTATAACATGTAATAAAAAGCTTTTAATAAAAAAATGCCATGATTTGAAAGCTTGTTTTAAACTGATCGAAACGTAATATATACCTAATTAGTTTAAAATTTAGATCGCGATTTTTTTGCTACTAGTTTAATTTAGTTTAGGTACTTAGGATTGTCGTTACACGCAAATACGTGGTTGGATTGGGAAAAATTATACTTCACAAAAGGAAGTAAAAATCAATGTCACATTATTAAATTAGTTACAATTGTTTATTTGTATGAATCTACTTTATTAGAACGTTATTTTATCACCAGCATTTAGTTATCCGCCCTGTACTTCAGCTTCAAACTTAGAGTAGGTACTTTTCAGCAACACGCTTATTTTACACTGCCATCCAACGAGCAGGTTTGGTAAAACATGTACAGTCGCAATTTTGGCATATACATGAATTATATTTATATACATATAAAGAAAGATAAAAGACCCAGATTTTGTTTTATGTAAGATACAACCACGTAAAAGAAAAATAAATAAATAGGGATCAAAATCACCTTGAACAGGCCGAGTATTTTTTTATATAACGTTTTTCCGAATATTACATGGAATGAAAAACTGAGACAGAATATTACGTTAAATTATATTGTAAGTAATTCAGTATTGAAGGGGATTTCAACCCGTATTTATACTTATATGAATAATAACGGATCTGTACCTTTAACTTTTTATCAGTCAAAATCTTTGTGACAGAACTTATGACCTGACTAAGTATATTAATTTTCACCTCAGCAGCTCGAACAAGCCTACTTTCGTTACTTTCAATATCTCCCTTTGGTGTATTTTTACTTCGGGCATTGAAGCACCAAAGGTAGGTAAGGAGGGAGGCTTAGCAACGCCAGCGTCCAGACGCGAATTTTCTGCGAAAAGAGAGGCAAACAGGTTTGTCTTGTCTTTCGCTGTATGTGCCAGTGATCCATCTGGCCTCAGCAATGGAGGTAAAGAGGGGCAACAGAAATACGTACATATTATGATTAGTACTAGAAATGTAAAAATGTACCTAGATTCAAAGAGGATATAATAAGATAGAGCGGTACTGTCATAGTAAATTCACTGCCATCTATCGACATACTTTAAAACTAAAAATGAAGATTTATAAAAATACGTGTAAATGTATTTAAATATGGATAAATATTTTTTTTATTTGCATTAATTATTTTTATATGATTTTGACCCATGTTCTTTCACTGATGTGCGTTAAAATTATAAATAACAAACGAAACCGTCAACGCCCTCTATACGAGAGTAGGCCAAAACTAGTGGCGCCATCTGATCCAGAATCAAATTTTCGTGATTTTCGAGGCACGTTTTTTCCTTAGACTGTATCCATCTATTACGGAGTTACTGCCAATTCGAAAATCACGAAAATTTGACTCTCGATCAGATGGCGCCAGTACCTTTGGCCTACTCTCGTATAGAGGGCGTTGACGGTTTCGTTTGTTATTTAACAATTTTAACGCATATCAGTGAAAGAACATGGGTCAAAATCATAAAAATAATTAATGCAAATAAATAAAAAAAACATTTATCCATATTTAAATACATTTTATCGTATTTTTATAAATCTTCATTTTTAGTTTTAAAGTGTGTCGATAGATGGCAGTGAATTTACTGTGGTTACAAAATTTACTATGACAGTAGCGCTCTATAATATTATAATCCTCTTTGTTAAGAACGGTTTTTCAATATTCAATATAAAAAAAATAGACGTGTTATAATGATGAAGAGGTAAGTAATAAAATATGTATATTTTTCGTATTCTTACATTAACAGTAGGTTTTTATGTTGATTACGACGTTTAAAGGAAACTAATATTAACACTCATCAGTAAGTAGTCATGAATTGGAACAAGAATAAATTTAAAAAAATTGGAAAAGTAAAAAGCACTAGTTCGCGAAAACCAACTTTCCGCACGCTAAACAGCTACGTAAAGTAGCACTTTTTGAGCAACTGTATTAAAAAGATATTTTATCGTCTAGAAATGTGCCAATTTTTTCAACCTGTTTTTTTTTCATATATTTTAGTTGGCACTTTTTTAAACCACAAACATTTATAGAGCTATACCTATTGTTTATCATGATTAATCAAAAATGGACAAAGATTTCCCATAATTATGAATAAGTAGTGAAAATTCCCGATAAAACGAGCTTGAAACCCCCAAAACTTCTATGCATTTGACATTTTGAAAGACCTCCATCTACACTAGCGCCCCTAGCGGCGAAATTGAACGCGGTAGTCCCCATTGATTTGACATATATGAGTAGAAATTTAAAAAATAATACATAAACTGTACAATACGAATATCCTTAATTATCTGCCAACTTTGTTCGATGTTTACGCGAATTATAAACAGTGTTGTGCACAATAGCGTGCTTGCAGGTAACATAAACAAATAATTTGAATTTTGTTAGTTGAAGTTGGTCGCCACACGTAATTCCGGCATGGGCGTGGAAGTGTTTAGACATTAGTAGTTTTCCATAGCGTTTATCGATCGGCATGTCGCCGCTGCCGTGTCCTGGCTGTGTGTGCTGTGTGAGGAATGAGGGGTCCATCCCGCCGCCGCGCCGCCCGATAGTGCCCGCATGCCGTGCCGTTCCATTCGCTGGGGGTACCGCCGCCGCCGCCGCCGCCCAGACAAATGTGTATTAACAAATATTTATTATATACCTATATCTAAACTGGATAGCGATGATGGATTTAACGACTGATATCTAATTAATAATTACTTTTAAGTTGCATCCTAATAAATGCCCCGTGTCGTATTGTAATATAGTTGTAAGAATAACTCATATATGTTCTACTGACGGATTCCACCGAGGTACTATTTATTGATATCAAAAAAAGCTATCTGTCAAAATTAAGGATTGCCAAATAAAATATTTGAAGCGAAGTATCTATGTACAATCAGAATAACAAAAGCGTACCTACCTATACACAGCGTAAAGGTTGGCGATGACATAAATAGTTTTATCACAATTTAATACACAGAAATCATTCAAGACTCCTGTACACACCATACCGACCTTGGACTAAGCAATCAAAACGAAAAAGAAGCATACAAAAATAACAAAATGTACCCGGTCAACCCTCCCTGGTCGGGCACAAAAAGTACAAAAGTGGGCAGCCTCCCGCCGTCCCTAAGAATGCGTCGTAGGTACCTACATAACTCCTTTTCCTCTGAGAAATCAAGCTGTTTCGTGGTATGGTGTTCGTGATCATTGTGATCGCTCGTCACGATTAGATCTGGTGTTCTACATCGACATACGTAAATGATTTGTAAACTAAGTGTAAATATTTAGTATTGGTTACATTACCATTTTATTTATTGGAGCAGTTTGATTTAGCTATAATAAAGTTAAGCAGGTATATGATTCTTACCGCAATGCAAAACATCCTAAGTGTTTATGGTCAGTTACAGGTACAATCGAATCGATGTGGTATGCTGGGGTATCAGACTGGATCGTATATCGTGTATGAATGAATACACGCTCTCCGCATTGGGTGGTGCTGTCGCTCTCCCATAAATGTCGAGTGCATGCCAAAGGGAGAATTAACTAAGCAAAAGCGCATCTCTAATTTGTAACTCCGCTCCGTAACCCGTAGGTAGAGCACCGGAGTCCTCGGCACTTGTCGCCGGCCGGGCACCCGCGCGTATACCGACATCGGTTACGCCATAACTACTTCCACTCACGGTGATTTAGCCCTTACGGACTTCGCTTTCCGTTCGTCAAAGGATGGCATTGTCGGGTGCAAGCGTGAACGCGGCAGATATTTGACCCCACGATAAGTGGCGAGGGGCGCCGTGCCGCGCTCGCGTCCATTAATGGGCTCAGCGAGGGGGGTGTTCGGCCTGCTCTGTTTTAATATAAACCGCGATAAGCGTTTTGTGTTTTATTTCAATGAAATTTGAGATGATTAGATTCGACATGTCATGTATTATTATTGATCACCACCCCACCTCTAACATTTTGTAACATCGAATACACGACCTCTCGCGGCTCCACGGGTTACTTCAAGAATTTTCGTCCTCCAGTTTTTCTGCATCATCTCAAAAACGGTTTAACCCTTTAACTGATTAGATTAAAAATATTATTTCTAGATGTATTAAATACAACTTTCCTTTTCCTTTTTAGGGTTCCGTAGCCAAATAGCAAAAAACGGAACCCTTATGGATTCGTCATGTCTTTGAAGTCTGTCTGTCTGTCTGTCTGTCCGTCCGTATGTCACAGCCACTTTTTTCCGAAACTATAAGAACTATACTGTTAAAACTTGGTAAGTAGATGTATTCTGTGAACCGCATTAAGATTTTCACAGAAAAAAAAAACAATAAATTTTGGGGGTTCCCCATACTTATAACTGTAACTCAAAAATTTTTTTCATCAAACCCATACGTGTGGGGTATGTGGGTGTGGGTCTTCAAAAATGATAATGAGGTTTCTAATATCATTTTTTTCTAAACTGAATAGTCTGCGCGAGAGACACTTCCAAAGTGGTAAAGTGTCCCCCCCCCCCTGTAACTTCTAAAATAAGAGATGATAAAACAAAAAAATATATGATGTACTACCATGCAAACTTCCACCGAAAATTGGTTTGAACGATATCTAGTAAGTAGTTTTTTTTAATACGTCATAAATCGTAAACCGCAATTTACCTTTCATTAAATCAAATATAAAAATAAAAATTAATTTCATACACATATTTAAGTGGTTAGTGGTAAAATACAACAAACGTGATTTTATGCCGTTTTTTGTGTAATGGTACGGAACCCTTAGTGCGCGAGTCCGACTCGCACTTAGCCGATTTTTTAAAATTTTTGGACCGTGGACTTTTAAAAAGTTAAAGATCTACTGGTCGCAAAAAACAAATTCTCGGTTGATTAGTCGTATATAGACCCGAATCTTATATGAGAAGTGTTCACAAAAAAATACTTAAATGTATATAGGTTTAAGGAAATTGTAGTTTTATATTTAATTTTTACACACTTTAATAAATGGCAAATTCCATAAAAATTTAACACGGAAACTAGATTGGGTGTTTGCAAGGACAAGGCAGATCCCGACCACACCTTACTTACGTTAAAGTTGGCTCTATATATATATAAAAAGGAAAAATCTAAATAATATTCAGGCAATAGAGGTCACTGATAATTTTGACGTCAGATCTGATGAATCTATGTATGTACATATTATACCTACGTGTTAAATAGGAAACCAAAAAACATAAAAAAGAAATCTAAAAACAATCTTTTATTAGGGGTTCCGTTCTCATATTACGAGCCGTGTCAGTTACCCTAGTATAAAAAGATTAAAAGAATTAATAAATAACTGTATGGAAAAGTATTATAGAAGTTTTCTGTTTAGCAGCAACGCCACCAGCGCGCTGGTATGAATGATTGCTCTCTAAATGAACTAAGTTCATTCCGTTTTGATTCCATCAGTTCGTGCAACGATATGCGGGTGGGGTGTTTCACTTTTTGCCCCTATAGGTATGGGAAAATTCATTATGTGGGGTGGACAGGCACTTGAATAAATCGTTTAGACAATGAAATCATTTTAAAAGTTCATTCGCAATTAAGTAGTTTTATTAATTGAATTATAAAATCTAGTTCTACCTATAAGATAGGTACCATACGATTTACTAGTTTGAGAAAAAAGTACCCACTAAAAGTATTTATTAGTGCCTAGTATTAGTTTTCCCCGAACTGAGTGAGACCACAGATGAGATCTCGCGATTTTCAAAAATAAAAAAAATATACTTAATACTGGTTACGATTACAACCGAGGATTACAGTAGAGCAGAAATAGATAATAAATTATAAATAAAAATTAATAACATTTGTCTCCACGGTAGTGTTATTTTCTTAAACTGTCTTATCCTTCTTTCCCTTTTGTGTTGTATACAATATCGTGTGATATCCATATTACTCGTATTATCCATTAAAGTGAACAACATCGGCGTATATACTGTGCGATGGCCGTGACTTGCCAAACACGTGAATGCACTAAGGGTTGTTGACACATGTTGAATTTTATAACTAAATCTAGGTAAAAACTGTAATAGATGTCATATATTAAAGAAAAAGTGACGAAGCCCTCCACTGGCGAAGACCGGATCGAGTAAATCTAGGTAGTTAAATAGGTAGATAGAAAATGAGCAATTTATTGCAATAAATTAGAAACTTAATAAATATATTGGAATAATAAAAAAATACAATACCTCAAATTTTCAACATGTAAGTTTTTTTTAAACATCCAAAAAGGAAAATATTGCTTGGCCGCGCGAGGGGATATAGAGTATATAGACATTTGATCCTCAAAACAAACCTGGTCGACTAATATTATACATAATTAATAATTATAAAAAAAAAATCTAATACCCTATTATTGGTAAGTGTTAAATATTATGCCAAAGTAGGCGATAATAATATGTTTTAAGTTGTTGAGTACACTCAGTGCCTCGCGCTATTCCTACTTAGACATCCTAACTCAAGAACCCCAGACCTACCTACCTACCTACTTTCTTATAATTATGATTCGAAATTTTCTAGTTATCGTGAACCAAATTTTAAAATCAAAAATCTCGAAATGCAAATATATACATATATGTAATGCTTTATGCACCCTAATTGATTAGTATAGGTACTCTTATTGGTAATGAATCCTTCGCTTCGCTCGGTCGATATTGTCGATAATAGGTATAACTTTGTACAGTAAGTTGCGATATTGCATGGAGAAATTATGAATGAATTCATTGATAAAGTCGCCATGCACTTTTGCGACTGATGGTACAGTCTACGTCAAAGATATGTTTACATTTTTTGCAGTATTGTAAAGGATCTTAGTAAGGTGCAAAAGTGTAAACATAAATATATCTTCGGCGTAGACTGTACCGACAATACCGCAGTTATTGCATCTGGTAGAGTATCCGTCTAAGCCAGGGTTTCTTTAACTTTTTGCAGTCATGGACCATTTTCACAATTTAAACAATTCCACGGACCCCCGTCAAAAAATACTTTAGGAAAATAATAAAAACCCTATTAATATTTACTTTTCTATATTATAAATGTAATTACACTTAGGTCTCGTCAAGTTTACTACAAGATTTCCTAATAAGTATGTTAACAGTGGGTAAGACCCCTGATAATTATGCTACGGGCCCCTAAGGGATCCGTGGACCCCACTTTAAGAAACCCTGGTCTAAGCTAACTCTGCACTGCCTTGGACAGAGCAAAGTGTAGAGTGTCATAGTTTCAGAGTAATTTTACGTTTGTCATGACATTGCCACACATTTTCATTGCAAATCTTGGCAATAGTTCGCTTGGTCCGACTCTAGTAACTACAACCAGAGAAATATTTATAGCATTAGAATTGTAGCAAGTAGTACCTAATAGAGACAATAGGTACATTATAAAGTTTCAGCTTATTAGTTTTAGTAGTGTCATGGAGGGAGCGCTTCCATGGGAGAGTGGTCTCATGTGCTCACGCTCCACTACACCACTGGTGCTATTTCGGGGGAAACACCCCGGTTTTATTCGCTCCATGATTTAATAAAGGAAGTGAAAATTACTCCGGTCTGGTTGATAGCTAATGAAAAGGTCTCATCGTGACGTATTTAATATCTACGTCTCAAGCCGTACCTAAATATGCTAATTAGTGTAACCGCAAGTCTGTAAATGAAGCACGTGTAGTATTTTCACCCGCAATGTTAATATTTTGCAACTAATGTTCAAAAATCATTTACAATTGTACACACACCCACACTCAAGTCGGAAACTATCTTAACATCCCCTCGTAGCATTTATACCTGTACATACCTACGATACGAGAGTCATGCTATCCATTGTCGTGAACAAACAAAACCAAGCTCTTTCATTTCACTTATACTTGGGGTCGAATTAGAAGGAATCACAAAACAAAGAATACATACGGAGTGTTTGTCCTCTGTAAGTTGCCCTGCGCCGGCGCACAAAGGGCTGTGATTACGCGGGGGGAGGGGCGCGAGGGGCGCGGGTGCGGCAGGTCGGCGACCTCGCCGGGGTGGCCGCCCCCCTGAGTCCGCGCCGCTCAGTGGCTTGGGCGACGGCCTGTAACGTCCCGACATACCCTCACGATCGAAAAAATGCTACAGTTCCCTGGCCTCTGAATATCATCGTCCGATCGTGCCCGGTGTTATAAAATTTACTATTCAAATGTTACAGTTTAAACATATTTTAACATTTAACTCTTGGTATTATGTTTAAGCACATGATGCAAGATGATGTTGCACCGCCTACATCTGCTTTGTCCGAAGGTTGACTGGTAGAGAATGCCTTGTAGCGTTAAGTCCGCCTTTCGTACGTTTGTATTTTCTTTTGTGCAATAAAGATTAAATAAATAAATAAGCACTTATCAGTGCATCCCTACAATATTTATTAAGTTTATGTTTTGACCAGCCAAAATTTTACAGTAGCACACGAAAGGTCAATCATTTTTTTATACTACGTCGGTGGCAAACAAACATACGGCCTGCCTGATGGTACGCAGTCTCCGTAGCCTATGGATGCCTGCAACTCCAGAGGTTTTACATGCGGGACATGCGCGTTGCCGGCCCTAACACTCCGCACCGTCGTTGAGCTGTGGCAACCTTACCCACCGGCAGGAACACAATTAAATTATGATAACACTATCAGTAGGGTCTTTCTGTAAGATGGAGGTACTTCCCCAGTTGGGCTCTGCTCTAGATCTGGAATGACATCCGCTGTGTTGTGCCCTACCACACAAAGCGAGATGACATTCACAGTGCCCATAACCCTCTTTACTATTTTCATAGCCAATATGGAAATTAAATTAATAAAATGATTATGCAGTGATGTCAGACATCAGTGGCGGCGACCCCCACCTGTTGCGTGCCCCTATACCGGAAGTAGGGAATTTGCATTACAATCAAATCTAGAACCCTCGTCGCGCGTAGCGCACTTCCGCCCTGCCCCGAATGAGCAGTTTGTGACAAGTGCATGTTGTTTGTCCTTGCTACGTTTATTGATAACGCATAAACATAAACATAAGTCAGGTAGAGTCAGGCCGAGATAAGTCTGCAACGATTTTGATAGCACACACAGTTCAAGTGTTATGTTGAACGTCAAACTCGTATGAAATTATGATGTATAAATAACACTTGCACTGCGTGTGTTATAAAATCGTTGCAGACTTATCTCGGTCTAACTCTATCTGCTTAATAATTTCTATTTTAATGCCTCCTGAAAAGTGATCAAAGAGTTTTCTTACTCTTTTGCGTGCTTGAACATTTTTTGAGACTAGTGGTTTGTATACACTTAGGTATCCGTTTCTTTTAATTGACTACGTTTTTACAACTGACTGACTCATCAAGGCAGAAGTCGCAGAACCGAAACTACAAAGCCAGAAAGTTGAAATTTGCACGCCAGGTTACATTTACAATATTACTCGTAGTTATGTACTTGTACCAATAAGAAGCGATTTTGAGAAAATCGTGACAAAGAAGGAATATGTTTGTATGGAGTATTATTTTAAGGCAGGAATTTATAAATTAGTTTTCTAGTATTTAAAAATACTTACAAGAAAACATATTTCCCCATTTTTGAAAATTCATCCCCCAAGGTGGTGAAAAAGGGGTTGAAAGTTCATCAAGCGTTTTTTTAAATGCGGGAATTAGGCCACGCATGTTGAAATGACATTTGAATATAAAGGTCACTTCAATGTCATTTTTGTCTCACTCAGTAAGCAAAATGCGATTCTGCTCACTGTTTTTAAGTAGCAAAGTACCCTTGTTCGAGGTGCTGATGTGAAAAATTCAATTCAGCATTTCTAAAACTTCGTCCCATAAAAGGGTTAAAAAGGGGGTGAAACGTTTTTAAGGTGGTAAGTACAAGTTTTAAGCTAAAAACTTGAAACTTCGTAAAAAGGCATTAATTATAATAAAATACAACAATAGTTATTTGTACAACATGAGAGCAACACGTTGATCTCGTGTATTACACACAACTTTTCACCTCAGCAGTGAGAACATGTTAGACAACCTGAAAATGTGATCCTGATTCACCACTTATTTTCTTAAGATTTTCTAAGAATTAAGTTTAATCAACCGTAATCAAACACAAAAACAAAACGAAATAAATTTCAGCAAAATAATATGGGAATAACGAACAACAATCGACACTTCAATCGACAACTTTTTTTTCTAAAAAAAAAAACTGTAAGATATGATCCGAATTGCGGATATTCACTATTTGTCAACTATAGTAGAGATTATTAAAAGCTTCATATTTATAATGGTCAATTCATAACTAATTATACTAAAATCACGGCATTACCCCGGTGGATGGCTATGGACAGCCTCTGCACCAGAAACGATTCGGAGCGGGGATCCTCTCCCTTTTGCCTTAGTCGACGGCCTATGTCACGCACGAATTGTTTTGCGTCAGCACCCCAGCAGCCCGCCGTTTTGCACCGCGCGTGCTGTGCGACTTCTGCGACTGATATGGAGGGGGCGAAGGTGCTGACGCACGTGGCGTCCCAGACCAAGCAGCGTCCCCTCTCCCACGGCACCAAAGTTAGGCCATCAGGCCGCTTGCCGTCCGTGCGACTTAGACCCGGAGGCTCAAGCACGTACGGGACCCCAGCTGACCTGAGCGCCCTCTGGACCACGTCGTTCAGGGCATGGTGACGCGGGTGCCTCCCGACGCATCACCGGCAACTCAATGCATGATGGCCGTTGTTAAAAGTAGAAATATTAATTTTGCGAAATAATCTGTGCATTTTTTAAGTTCATTATTTTAATTGTACAATAAAATACGTAAAATATAGTTTTTTTATCAAATAAATAAAAAATATTCATTAATTAATTATTAACAATTCATACGTGTTTTGGAACGATGCGTTCTGACGTTTTTCCGGGGTCTTATAAACCGTCAATATACCGTTGAATGTCGTTTGAACTTACTCTTTCTTTTTGCTAACGACGTGAATGGGACAGATATAATAGAATCTAAGTGTTTCGAACTTGTATTAGGCCCCGCTTGTTGAAATGACATTTGAATATAAAGAATGACTCACGTTAGACCGGGCCGTGTCCGGGCCGGAGCTTCCGGCGCTTCGTTTTCTATGGAAGGCACCACGTGATCACCTGTCATGTCATAGAAAAGTAAGCGCCGGAAGGTCCGGCCCGGACACGGCCCGGTCTAACGTGAGTCATCCCTTAAGGTCACTTGAATGTCATTTTGTCTCAGTGAGCAAAATGCGATTTTGCTATTAATAATTACCGTATATCTTAACTAGTAATTGATATTAAATAAAATAAAATCATGGTTGTCCACAAAAAGTGCGAAATTACGAAGAAATGTTGGTATTTTGATTTTGGTAATTTTGTAATTTCTATTGAACTCAACTTTATGGTGGTTTTACGAGTGTGGAGCCCCTTAAAAATTATGCGGCTAACTGTTTCTCGGCTAGATAATTAACAGGTAGTGGTGGTCATTGATTCAACGGACTTGTTGATACAACCGTTGATCACTTGTCAACGAACGAAACGTTTCGTGCGACTGCTGTAACTAAAGTCGTCAATAGAACTTGCAAACAATGTAAACAAACCGTTTTACCTTCATTACTTCGTAATCTCGCTCTTTAAAAGGACAACCATGACCTTATCAACAGTCTATATACTTAAATATTTTATTTATATAAATATTTAATTAAATTCAATGTTAATTATTAATATTTCAGCGAAAATAACCTTCGTAAAAATATTAGGTTATGTGTCATACGCTAACAAATGTTGTCATATTTGTTTACATTGTTAGCAAGTTCTATTGACGACGAGTTTTACCTACTCGTGGAAGTGGTGGACGAGTTTGTTTCGTTGAAGCGATACGATACATACCATCAACGACTACTACGGTACATCCCCGGTTTAAACCCATACACTGTTAACTCGATAAGACTATTTATAGTACTATGGTAAAGTTGCATAGCACAACCATTCGTCTTAATACTGATCATTCGATATGTATTTTTCGTACTAAAGTTGTGTTGTACAAACGTTCTGTCGAACAACAGTTTCTCGTAATACCGATCTTTGGAACAAACGTTCCTACTTCCAACCCTTTCAATTTCGTGCAGCTCGCATTCAAGTGCATAATCGTGTTCATGGTCTAAAATATCAGTTGGAACTGTTTGACCAGGCTACCTTCTCTTAAGTAACAAACGGGCTTACCATTGATGCGCAATGAGGCCCGGCTGTCTTGCTATAAACAGTGTTACGATACTGCTGTACAAACATCACATTGGCTTTGGCAGGTTCTATCTCAAAATATTTACTATACTTACCTATACAGTTGGGTTGGGAGCGATATAACTTATAAACACGCGGGGACTGAAATATGGTAGTGTTTTTATTTACCAAATGAATATTGAATACCTGATAAATTCAAGCCACCTTACCTAATGCCATACAGTTAATGATGATACAATATTTTTATGCGATTAATAATTAACCATACATAACGTACCTAACTAAGCGGAACACATGAGCCGTGGCAAAATGCCGGGATAACGCGAGGAAGATGACTGACATAACGTACGTAGTTATGTATGTCAAAATTTGTTATACTTAGATTAAAATGAGAAACAACGAATAATCACTTGACTATACCCTCCTTTTTAGGGTTCCGTATCCAAAGGGTAAAAACGGGACCCTATTACTAAGACTCCGCTGTCTGTCTGTCGTTCTGTCTGTCTGTGTGTCTGTCTGTCTGTCACCAGGCTGTATCTCATGAACTGTGTTAGCTAGACAGTTGAAATTTTCACATAGGTATATGATGTATTTCTGTTGCCGCCATAACAACAAATACTAAAAAGTATCGGTGGGCGAGTCCGATTCGCACTTGTCCGGTTTTTTAATATTCTATTTACATTCAAGAGCAATGAAAACGGGTAATTTTGTAAGTAGGTCTCTTTACAGTGATCAGTTTTATTGAACTTTTATGTATTTCGTCGTACAAAGTTTATTGGTAGTGGTCACATCAAACAGCCAAAATCATATACTGTGCATATCCGACACAAGAGCAGCCGATTCAACGGAGCCACGCTTTGTCGCATAAATAGTGTTTAGTTTTAAGTTTATATACCTAACACATATATGTATGTTAGTCTGTAAGGTATTTGTAATATGGCAATGTTGCCTGATTTAAATTATTTTAAAATAAATAAATAGCACTGCCTACCGGAGCGGCGTGCGGATTCCCATCAGTGTGAATAAAATATATCACACTGTGTGATAACCGCGTTAAGCGAGAGCACAGAGTAACTAATCGAGAGGCAGCAGGACGTCAGTCGCCGGAGACTCCGGAGAGGGGCGATCGTGTCCTATAATAAGTAATCAGAAGGACATGCCATGGCAGGGTCTCTACTCTACACCTCGGCGACACACTTCTATTCATGAACGCTGCTCGATAACGATAACGACGCTCCACGTAGCTGTGTAATATATACGTGATATCACCGGTACGGTACGGTAGTGGACAGTATACCTATAAAAGAGTGCATTTAAAAACAAAGATTCCGCTGAATTGAGAACCTTCTCCCTTTTTTGAAGTCATTTTTAATGTCATTTGATCATTCTGTGTGAAGCTTGACTTTGCGATTAACCCAAAAAATGTGAGGATAAAGGATGACTCACGTTAGACCGCGCCGTGTCCGGGCCGGAGCTTCTGGCGCTTACTTTTCTATGACATGACAGGTGATCACGTGATGCTTTCCATAGAAAACTAAGCGCCGGAAGCTCCGGCCCGGACACGGCCCGGTCTAACGTGAGTAACCTCTATGCGCTTATCTAAGTACTATGGGCTAGTTGATATACTGATATAGTAAATGTAATCGTGAACTTGACTGCTATTGTTACGATCGAGTTGTGTAATTATGTACAAATCCAAGCAATGCCTGTTTAAGCGACGTCCACAGTACTGTGACAGTACACATAATAATATAGAATAGAATAGAATAGAATATATTTTATTTGTAGTAATTGTACATCGTCATAATAATAAAAATAATAACAATAGAATGAACGAATAAAAATAAAAACTCACCTTGAAGCAGGGCAGCTTGTGGCGAGCTGTTGGGGAGTGAAGTGACGACCCCACGGACCCGAGTGCTCCAGAGAGTCGGTCAGGGTCTCCGTCTCCGGCGTGTCTTCGTCGGTTGGAGTGGACTCCAAGGGGACCCGCAGGACTCTCAGCTCTGGCTTGCCTTCATTGGCCGTCCAGAGGGGAGTCGTAAGAGCTATATGCTCCAGGGGTGGAAGTGAAAGATGCATAAGACGCGAGTTGGCACAGTGGCTGTTAACATCAGTCACTGGGTAGAAAGCGGCGCACACCTCTCGACACCCCTAAGCCGCTCACACCGGTGTTGCTCCTGGTCGTCTTCACGACGGCAGTTTCAGGGGCCCATCTAGTCAGCGGCAAGTCACCACCTGCATCGATAACGTGTGTTAGCATTGTTATGGCAGGTGTCCGGACTTCTTTTCAATAGCCCAGTCTCATTGTCCACCCAAACTTCAATCCATAGACCGGTATACTGTTCACTTTTTCTACAATAGTCCCAATGCCTGCTGCGACCGGTTCATGGGTGTCTATTGTTGCACCTGTGAACGGGTTCCAGCAGGCGTTCTACATGACATTAAAGCTCTCCAAGGGGCCTCTACGTGTTGGATCTATATCCCCACGCAAGCCTATCAAAATACCGGGATTTATAGGCCTGTGAAATCCGAGGAGATACAAATAATAATAATAATAATAGTAATTGTAGTAATTGTTAATTGTAGTATTGTAAATAGTAATAGTAATTGTATAAATTGTTACTTCGGGCTTTTACATGTTTTATATCTGTTAACGCCTCGTCTTTGTTCGGGCATCTTCGGGAGCCGTCGCCGACGCAATGCATGGTGCGGGGCGCGGGGCAGCGGGGCCGGCAACGGCCATTCTCTCAGCAATCTTGCGACGGACGGTCGAACCCGTCCGCTTACCGTGATATTATAACACCTCTGTATCACCAAGTTTTATTATACGTGCATGTACTGGACTATGAGTGTCATTTAGCTCACCTCATCCACGACCCCAAGAACTTCTCGTCCACCCCTACATGCGTGGACAATATCCCTAATTAATCTCTATCTCTACTTATATTATAAATGCAAACGTGACTGTCTGTGTGTTACCTCTTCACCCTTACACCGCTGAACCGATTTACATGCAATTTGGTAAGGTTAGTAGATAGAGAGGCCCGGGAAAGTAGGTACATAGCATAGGTAGTTTATATCAATCATCATCATCATCATTCCACGCAGACGAAGTTGCGGGCAGAAGGTAGTATAGAGTACTATTAAACTTTATTACATGTACTATCAAAGAGAATAAATAGTATAGAGGTTTATTGTTATAGTAAATTTTGTAGTCACAGTAAATTTACTGCCATCTATCGACACACGGTTAAAACTAAAAAAGAAAATGTGTAAAAAATATCAAAAAAACTATTTTATATATGGATAAATGATTTTTTATTTTTGTTTATAGAATGCCATATGACTCTGACCCATGTTCTTTCACTGATATGTGTTAAAATTGTTAAATATATAACGGTGTTGTCAACGCCATCTAGCCGAGTATAGGCCAAAGGTGTGGCACCGTCTATTCGAGAAAGACTTTTTCTTGATTTCCGGGTACGTTTTTTTTTTATTCATGTTATAAGGAATTACATATGTCCTTGCTATTATTTATTATTTATTTAATCTTTATTGCACAAAAGAAAATACAATCGTACAAAAGGCGGACTTAATGCTATGAGGCATTCTCTACCAGTCAACCTTCGGGCAAAGCAGATAATTTGTAGGCGGTTTGTATTATGTAGGTATTTAACATTGTTCTATAAACCTCAGACTTTCCCTTTTTTTATGTCTATAATTTTAGCTTTATGTTCTTTAAACTGTCGGGAGACATTACACATTAGTAACATTAAACTAATTTTAAGGTTTAAACTATACTTCTTTTTGCACAGGTGTCACGTACCTACGAATTGGAGCCAATCGTGCAGTCTAACGCAACCGCAGAACAAGTAATAGTACTACCGTACAGAAAGGACACTTCTTACAAACCCGAAGTTTGGCAGCGATTCAGGGTCAAATCATGCTGTCCTTTTCTAATGTATGGCACTATCCCTTTCGGCTATTTAGGGTTGTCAAAATGCAATGCCAGTCATTATCTTGTGCCAACCCTGATAATTGTTCGGTGCGATGCTGAGCCGAATGGAGCCGAGTTTGCCCGAAAGGAGGAGTGCCCCCCCTGACGCAACTCATCAACCAATCGCGTTGTTCCACCCAGGCACACCAAAACGATAATGTTCTGTCGAAATTATATGAACGGGCCTATCTTTACTTTTGTAATCATTGGTTTGACGGATTTGGTGTCCTGACTGTCATTAGATTCAGCTCAGTTGTGTGAGTTGGGGTCTGGCCTTTATCTACCTACTCGGTTTTTTTAGTTCGATTTTTTCATATTAATGAAAAGGCAGATCAATTGAATGCACCTACCTAGTCGGCAAAGGATCAAAAACCGCGTGCGATTTATTGCAATGTCTGTGGAGCCCTTATCTGATAGATTTAAGTCCCCATCTTACAGATTAAAAGCTATATCTGTGGTAACCCGTTACCTTTCTTGTCAAATGTTAAATACCTACCTATTTTTATTTAATTTCGTTTTTATAAATCTTGCCATTTATTTTAATATCGTAATTTAAAAAAAAATAAGTGTAAACCGAGCACTTTCATTTGATACTAAACTCGAGCAAACTTTCTTGCAAATAAGATCACCAGAATAGCAAGACCCCTCACAAATAGCTTTTTGGCCTTCTACGCTCTTCTAGCTCCATAACCCCTTGATCGAGCCTGCTCATAATTTAATGACTTAAATATAATGCCTTCATCTACACGTTTACCCAATTTCATTTAAATTAGCATACATTTACTTAAGTTATTGCCGATCAAACTATCCTCCGATAGTTCAGTTTAAAAACATCGAAATGCCGGGACGTGCCTCTAGCCCGCCGTGTGTTCCAAGTTGTATACAGTAAGAACTTCGCTTCGCTCGCTCGTTCGACAAGAGGGTTTCTCAACTCCCCTCATCTAGGTATCATACATATACCTATTAGCCGCTCTAGTTCATTTTTACGTCCTTCAACCTTTGTATACCCGGAACGAAATGATAGACACTTACTTTTCTTTCAGCTTGAGAGTGAACAAAGGCTTTCAAGTTGCCAAGGTCAAGGGGAATGTAACCTGACCATCAATGTGTAAAACAAAAATAAAGAAAACTGGTTTATGCACGAAGTTGGGACGTGTGACAAATCTCTATGACAACAAAAAGCCTGCAAGTACTTACCACACACCACGCTTAAGGCGGTTCCCTGGGCCGGAAGGCGAAAAATCTCCTTATATGATCATGTTTTTCTAAGAGGCGTTGATATACGTGGACGTGGAAAAAATATATGTAGTTCTTGACTATATTATCTTTAACAACATAGCTTCCGATACAGGAATTATGACACTTCGCTCGATACAATTAATTCCCAAAGTAACCTCTAACTCGGACTTGTAATCCTACTTTACTCGGTTATTTATTATGTGATACTAATAAACAAAAAAAGAAGAAAAAACAATCTTAACTTAAATTGTAATTTCATAGCTTTCGAATTTCTATATTGTAAGGTAACGTTTTTAAAATAAATAAAAATCGACAAAATTTGATCAAAATTGACACTTGGCGCGTATGATCTTTCCCGTTCTTTCTTGCGAAATGTGACAGTGACAGCGGCAACCCGATGGAACGGCCTTAATTTGACCACCATGATACCCGCATGCCGTAGCCTAATATGTATTATGTATGTTTGAGTGATTCTCAAAAAAGTGGCATCGGCAGGTTAGTTAACCAAAATTTTTTTTTTGTACTTTTTTCACTTTTAAGAATGAAAAATATTTTCCACCTCAGCAGCTCGAACAAGCCTACTTTCGTCACTCCCTGGAGTGAGGAAAGTGCGACTTTCCTCACTCCAGGGAGTGAAACAATGTAGCTTTTTAATTTAGTGAAGGCCATGAACTTCATACTTTTATTACATTTTTTCTTATGGTACGGTACGGTACGGTACGGTACGGTCCGGTCCGGTCAATAAACACTCGCGAGAAAAACCAACTTTCCTCTCTTGTTGCACAAATAACTATTCTAATATTTCAAGAACCCCAAATTTCTAAGAGGCACCGGAATGTTAATAAAAATGAAGAAGTTATGGTAAGTCTACTAGTCCTAAACTATACAGGTTAGGAGGAAAATGTAGCAGAAAAAGTGAGTTTTAATTTAAATTATACTCGTATTCATATACGATCATTCTAACTTATTAAAATAGGAGATTGTGGGTAGATCTGATATTTGTTTGTTTCAGCCCGAACTTGGTGTTTGATTTACATCCAAATGGCGCAGCCGGTAGGATAGGAAGTAAAACTTAAATATTTAAGGAAGTTTAAATTAAATATTGTTTTAAAGACGTTATCTTGAATTGCATAATTCCAGTTTGGGTGTATATAAAGCCCTACCATCATCGTTGAACGTTGGCATAGGCTTATTTAACGGCCGCTTCCGCAACAGCAAACTTCTGTTATTCAAAAATGCATAGTCGCAGAAAGAGGTTCCTAAGGGATAGGGCGCCACCGCCTGAGTCCTGTGTCAAGCGCGCTAGTGCTACTTAACTGTGTCAGATATGGATACGGCTAAAAAGACGAATCACATCAAATTATCGCTTGCTACCTAAAACTTCGGCACCCTCACCGGACTCGCGAGGTAGCCCAGGGTGAGGGTGACCGACTGATCGTGGAGTTCTTGCAGGAAGCTCGTTGGAAGGGCAGCAGATCTCGATACATTAAGATTACAGAAGCCGAAATACCGAGGGGACACTGGATGGCGGCGGGAGAGCGAAAAACGCCACGGGATATTCATAAGTGCGACTGCATTAAATACCCTGTAATGCGGGGACCTCGCGGTGAAGGAGAACTGGCGGGCATAAGTACTTTCACGAGCCACCCTACTTATAACAGAAACAGATACTAATGTGCATAATGCCTGTGGAAGTCCACTCAGCTCTTCACCACATATGTTACAAATGGTAGAAACGGGGAAAACTTTTAGAGCTAACGGAGCCTTTGAAACCTGGAAGCCGAGCCCTACACCCTAGTAAATAGTGTGGGCATTTGAACAATACTATTCAACCGCATAGTCCTCTCTATTAGTACCTGATGTCGCTCCTCGGTACGGAGTGAAACATGTCGAGCGTTTTCGACTTAAAATACGTGAGTGACCCGTTTTTAATATGTTTAATATGTGTTTAATATCTCTATTAGTACCGTTCATAACCAAGTCTCCATTGGTGTTATTCATCATATTCAAAGGAAAGAGCCATGTTCCCCATCGTGAATGTGTGTGAAGGTGTACGTACGTTCTTGAGGGGTTGGGGCTCTGTTTTCTGGGTCTGGAACATCCCGTTTTATGCGGGTACGGTTTTCTGCAGGATTCCATTTTAGTAGTATACGTGCTAATATAATAACATTCACACGAGCATTCTGTTGGTGGGATAGGTACTGCACGTATACTACTAAAACCGTACCTGCAAAAAACCTGGAAAGAGCCCTTAAAGGATGACTCACGTTAGACCGGGCCGTGTCCGGGCCGGAGCTTCCGGCGCTTACTTTTCTATGACATGACAGGTGATCACGTGATGCTTTCCATAGAAAACAAAGCGCCTGAAGCTCCGGCCCGAACACGGCCCGGTCTAAAGTGAGTCATCCTTTAACCTGTCATCGAGTTTTTGAATTGAATGTATGCTTATTTTCTGTTTTTCATATGTAAAAAAAATATGTAGGTATACATAAACAAAAACAATGTTGATCGAGGCCAAGTCATTATTTGTATTTAAATTTAATACTTATATTTAAAAAAAAAACAGTATCACTTTTTACTGTAACCTGTCTTGTCCAAATGCATCGCTCTTCCAGTTTTAGTTCTTTAGATTTTATAAGCAGTAATTTGATGTTACAAAAGTATCATGCTATATTATAACATAAACAATACCTTTTAAAATGTACGTTGCACGGGTCTTATATATAATTTTTTTACAACAATATTCATGCATGAAGTTTGTCCAAGGATATTTTCACTGTAACCTGTACATCCGCGGTATTGCATCTCACTCACACATAGAAAATTATATTTAGATCAAAATTGTGGCAAAATATTAAGCAAGTATCAAACTAACCATCCTATGGAACGATCATGACCCAAGTGTCCATAGTTTCAGAAAGACAAGTGATTAAAGGCAAGAATCTGGAGTTTGTAACAGGAATGATAACTTTAACTTGTCTCCATTGTCTCTATGCTAAAAGTGAGAAATTCGTATTATTATTCGTTAAAAAGATAAATTCTATAAAATGCATTTTTCACTGTAATCTGCTTAACTTTAACCTGTAATCAATGTACAGGTTAAAGTGAGTCTTGGTTAGGGTTATTGTGATTTCTGACTCGATGCATATGTTTACAATACCTTTCAGTCTATATATGACCGCTTCCACTAGCATAATATCGTGAGCTTATGCGAGCCGTCTGGATGTTCCGAAACATAAAATGCAGGACGTGTTTTTACTTTTATATTTTATATTTCTTCATAAACTTATTGTGGCCAAAACCGAAATTCATAGTCACTAGACTAGTTAGTAAGTAAGTTTTGCTGGGCATTTTCGGCAAATAGACAACCATTGTGCCTATTTTGCGTGTAGCAGACTAGTGCGGAGCCCGTTTTAAGGATGATTCACGTTAGACCGTGCCGTGTCCGGGCCGGAGCTTCCGGCGCTTCGTTTTCTATGGAAGGCATCACGTGATCACCTGTCATGTCATAGAAAAGTAAGCGCCGGAAGCTCCGGCCCGGACACGGCCCGGTCTAACGTGAGTCATCCTTAAGATGCCACTCTTTTGAGAATCACTCGTTTAACACTTCATTTTAATAACCGTAGGTACGTGCTTATTGCTAGATTCTATCTCTTCAAAGAATTAGGAAATAGTATGTAAGGACTAAGTAGTTAATAATGTAAAACATATCACATTACAACTCTACTTTGAGTATATAGATAGTGCAACATAGCTGCGAAAACTACCTACTATATTTAATCATCATCACTGTAGCTAGGATTACAATAAAATAACCGTCTATGTAATTTTCTCGATGGTCACATGATATCAGCAAACGTGTCATCTATCGTCCTTTGCATGCGAGATTTTCCCGCGTGGCGGAGGCGGGGTGACGGGTGGTGGCGTGCGGGGTGGTGGGTGGCGGGCGGCGGGGCGGCGGGGAAGGGGACGGCGCGGGCGCTAGGCTGAGGGCGCGGCGGCGCACGGCGCACCCGCCGGGGCCTCTCGATCTGCGTCGTCCGCGCCGTCGCCGTCGCCTGTAATATCGCTCTCCGTTCGCGAGGGCAGCTTGGGGGCAGCTATGCCTCTACCGATTGACGTCATTCCAATTGACTCATAGACCTCTATATCCAGAACCATAGAGTAACATATACTAGAGCGGTACTGTCATAGTAAATTTTGTAATCCCAGTAAATTCACTGCCATCTGTTGACACACTTTAAAACTAAAAATAAATATTTATAAAAATACGATAAAATGTATTTGAATATGGATAAATGATTTTTTTATTTGCATTAATTATTTTTATATGATTTTGACCCATGTTTTTTCACTGGTATGCGTTAAAATTATAAATAACAACGAAACAGTCAACGCCCTCTATACGAGAGTAGGCCAAAACTAGTGGCGCCATCTGATCGAGAATCAAATTTTCGTGATTTTCGAGGCACGTTTTTTCCTTAGACTGTATCCATCTATTACGGAGTTATATCTATCTTTGCCAGAACTATTTTGTACCTCAACACGCCTGAGTAAATATAATTAAAAAATAACAACATAAGTCGATTAGATAATGCAGGCTGATATAAAAGTAAGTGAAAAAGAAATGAAAATCAAGTGTTTAGCTAAACCACAAAAGTAATTTATACAAACTTAGTCACTAACTATGTACCTGCAATGACTTGCATGCGAATTGCAATGCAATTTAAAAAAAAACAGCTCTCGTATCCCATAAAATCGAGACCTTGAGTTTACGATGTAACATTTTACACAGGCGGTTGCTGGCGGTAATTAAACACGTTGCCGAGATGATGGGTGCACGGTGATATCGGCATCTACCTATATCCACTATACCTAGGGATTAAGCACAGCACCTACACGCGCTTCTATGGGGTATCTATATCTATTTTAAACTATTCTGTACGTAAATTATGAACTCTTAAAACAATGTACAAAATAATATACTCTTTTGCGGCAGGATTTAAAATAACCCATATAATCCCTTAATTAAATCAAAAAATTTTCTTCGTTACGTAAATTCCGAGTCTACTAATTAAACCGGAATTCATTCCCGATCTTAATCAAAATTTTGAACGAATTGTCTTCTTCTTGTAAAATTTTTTGAGTTTTACGATAGCGAATAACGCTAATAAATAAGCGCCGGTGGGAAGTAGGAAAGAATAACGGTGCGAAGAGTAATGAGTATGCCCCTCGGATGCGCACGTGGGATGTGATGCGTTTGCGCAAGCAAGGCGCCCAGCGCCCACCAAACCACGGCCAAGATCGATGGGCCGGGCCGCCGCGCCGCCGCGCCGCGCAGCGTGCAGCGCAGCGCGCACCCGAGAAAAAGGAAAAAGAAGGCACTAAAAAAAATTAAAAAACCGGCCAAGTGCGAGTCGGACTCGCGCACGAAGGGTTCCGTACCATTACGAAAAAAAACAGCAAAAAAAAAACACGTTTGTTGTATGGGAGCCCCATTTAAAAATTTATATTATTCTGTTTTTAGATTTGTTATTATAGCGGCAACAGAAATACATCATCTGTGAAAATTTCAACTGTCTAGCTATCACGGTTCATGAGATGCCTGGTGACAGACAGACAGACAGACGGACAGACGGACAGCGGAGTCTTAGTAATAGGGTCCCGTTTTTACCCTTTGGGTACGGAACCCTAACAATATTAATTCATATTAAGTTTGTTAGTAAACAGTGTCTGCCTATAAACCTAATAAAAGGTACCTAGCAGTTTATTTTTGTCTAAACGCTTTCGATAACTGCTTTGATTTTCCTTTTCGGTAAAGAAATTGGAATCGAATTCTAACCATCCATGATCTATGCAAACATTTATGATCAAAGCACTGCCCTCCTGTATAACTAGAATAATCGTAAAATGTATTCTGGTAATCCGGAACGACAATCAATGTATGTAAAATTCGAGAAAAATGAACCCCATCCCACATCTACGTTTCAGCTACCCACTCTGAGCTCTCGAGGTTTTTTTGTGGAATAGATTTTGTTTCCGGGAAAAGTAGTTCATTGACCTCAGAATCACCCCGCCCGTAGTGGCCGTAGTATTTTTCATTGCTATTAGACGTTCGTAATACTGCTCAACACATATGTAACTTAGGATCGTTTTTGTGGTGTCCTAAAATGTAGAGTATTAGCAAAGATAGATATAACTCCGTAATAGAAGGATACAGTCTAAGGAAAAAACGTGCCTCGAAAATCAAGAAAATTTGATTCTCGTTCAGAGGGCGCTACTAGCTTTGGCCTACTGTCGTATAGATGGCGTTGACGGTTTCGTTTGTTATTTAACAATTTTAACGCATATCACTGAAAGAACATGGGTCAGAATCATAAAAATAATTAATGCAAATAAAAAAAAACATTTATCATATTTAAATACATTTTATCGTATTTTTATAAATCTTCATTTTTAGTTTTAGAGTGTGTCGACAGATGGCAGTGAATTTAGTGGGGTTACAAAATTTACTATGACAGTACCGCTCTAGTATAAGTTACTCTATGGTATTAGGTCTACTTTGTTCGGAATTTGTACTCGTTTAAACCTTTCAAAAGTAGTTAAAGGATATATATATATCCGTGGCCACTATTATTATTTTCTATTTAAATTAAGAATTAAAAAAGTAAAACATCTCTTTTAATCGGGTTTCGGTAGCATACAAAAGTACTTTTTGTATTCTGAGCATAAATATAATATTATACAGAATTAACATAACTCAGACGCTCGTTTTTAGGGTTCCGTACCCAAAGGGTAAAATCGGGACCCGATTACTAAGACTCCACTGTCCGTCTGTCACCAAGCTGTATCTCATGAACCGTGATAGCTAGACAGTTGAAATTTTCACAGATGATGTATTTCTGTTGCCGGTCTATAGCAACAAATACTAAAAAGTACGGAACCCTCGGTTTTCGGGTCCGACTCGCACTTGGCCGGTTTTTGTTACGTAACCTTCCATTGTCATCATTATCCGATAGTATTTCGATATAGTCACAATTTTTTATCGATATCCATAGTAATTTGATGGAATAAGGATTAGGATGGCGTCCACCGCCGCGCGTCGGCTCTACACGTGGTCGACATAAAAAGGCTCTCGGTGTTGCGCAACGCGGTTCGCTGCGCCCGCGCAACGCAACTCATAGCGTTACTTTCATACGGTCACTACCCTTTACAGAGGGACGAGGTACATACCTGCCTTTGTTAATATCGGTCAACATGGCGACGAACATAGTTTTAATAACGCTTGCAACGCTTTTATTTACAAAAAATGTTTATAACCCATATTATTCATTCTTAAAGGATTCCTGATACCTACGGGCCGATCCGATCCGATGACCGAGCAAATCCACGAATGGCAAAGTTCTTAATTTGATTTATCTACAGACATATCATAAACCCTCGAAAATGCCTTCAAAGTCCGTAAATCCAACATCCAACATTAAAATAAAATGTTTTGTTACAACAAATTTCTTATCTGTGATAATGTTGTAATAGGGAATATTAGGCGAAACTCTGCGCAGGGGGTGCCACTACCACAGATCCTCTGTAAAAAAACCGCCTTGATGCATCAATGTCATATTTTATTATCTCTGAAAACTTGTCAAAACCCTGTTAAAGGTACAGTATGTCTAAGTTACTCTATGGTTTACTGAAAAGGCTCGTGCTGCACTCTGGTGGCAGAACATTGCAGTAATATTCCCTATTAATAAATAACCGTTTTCTTTTTAAAATGTGCTACATAAATGGTCTCCAATATAATAATTCAGTTACCAAATAAATACTTGTTACCTGCCTAAAAATAAACAAAAGCTGTAACGGCATTAAAATACAACTCATATTGACATATTTTAAGGCTTCGTTTTTGTTGCCATTCTATTAATTTTAGTACCGAATTATATTTTTTTAAATTACCCAAATTCGATTAATTAGATGTACGGTTAAAAACCTGCCTTTGATTTTCTTCAATTTATTAAATGTTTAAAAAGCTTCTATGATTTTTAAATACTAAGTGTTGGGTTTAGTTCTGTTATTAATAAAAGTATCATATTATTATAACGCTCCATCAGTATGAAGTTTGTAAGAATAACCAACATTATACCTACCCCATATAATATTAAAATATGATAAAGTCAAACTCTCTCCTTTATAATATGTACATTATAACCATAAAATAATTTAAACTTTGCCTTTTTCAGTGGAAGTGTTTTTAAGTGGAAATGATTTAATTCATGAATTCCTAATACTTCTTCTATTATTTAGTGCGAATTATTTTTAACCGACTTCAAAAAAGGAGGAGGTTATCAATTCGACCGTATTTATTTTTGTATGTATGTTACCTCATAGCTCCGTCATTGGTGAACCGATTTGGAAAATTGTATTTTGTTTGAATGTGTATAGTCCCAAGTTGGTCCAGTTTGTGTCAAAACCCAGTTCTGATGATGGGATCCATTAGGAATGTTAAAATGTTAAAAAGCTTCTATGATTTTTAAATACTAAGTGTTGGGTTTAGTTCTATTATTAATAAAAGGCTCCTCAAATCTTATAGGCATGCATATATCGGTTTTAGTATTTTCATCGACAAACCAAGCACTTTCATCCAAAACAGTACCATTTGATGAAGTGGAACTACTGATGGAGACCAGAACGGGACTCTTTAACAACGCATATTTAAATTTTGGCGATTTAAGTCCTCTTCGTTATATTTGTTAAGCACAAGTAAGTTCTGAAGGAACATTTGTGTTAAGGTCTAGTTCTGATGATGGGTTCCATGAGGTCCAACTCCTCAAATCTTGATAGCTTAGATCCAGACCTTGAAACTTGAAACTTACCCGAAGTGCAAAAATGTTTAGTGACAGTTTGGCCAGACAGATGAAGAAGCACTAAAAATGGAAAAATAAAATTAATCTTAAAAAAAAGTATTAAAACCGACTTCAAACGGGAATAAATAAAATATTATCTCGTTTTATATGAGCTAGCAAACTGATACGTTTGAAGTTGGTGCCAAGCTAAATAGTTACAATACCTACTGGTTCTTTTGCTCTTATCAAACTATACCAGGGTTGGCATTCGGTTTGTCGGCAACTTGACGCTTTTAGGATTTGGCTTGGCACCGACTTCAAACGTATCAGTTTGCTAGCGCATATAAAACGAGATAATATTTTATTTTTTCCCGTTTGAAGTCGGTTGTACTTTTTTTTTAAAGATTAATTTTATTGTTATTGTTTACAGTCCGATCTCCCATTCCGTGACGCTTCGCGCTTGCGGAATACTACCTACTCAACACTGTGGTTTGTTTGTAATTCTCCTATTTCCATCTAGGTACATACATCGCCGGCGTGCATACCTACAAGTATAAATTGTTCCTTTAGGCTTCAGGCCTTGTGAAAGGTGGTTTGGGGATAAATGCTGAAACTCTTTAAAAATATGTTCAAGTAAGTAAACTACCGCAAGCAAGATGTTGATACAATTCCTCGCCAGTCTGCATGTGGCCACGAACGTAACGTCACGTTCGAAACGTCAGGCCATAAATAAACGTAAGTTTTTACGCGATTAAGTCCCGTGTTAATTTAAAAATATAAACTTCAAACATTGGAGTGTATAAAATAGTGGGAATTTCTTATTAT
Organism: Cydia strobilella; assembly: GCF_947568885.1. NCBI lineage: Eukaryota > Metazoa > Arthropoda > Insecta > Lepidoptera > Tortricidae > Cydia > Cydia strobilella. Next base: position 43,538,762 of record NC_086068.1, on the reverse strand, counting down.
AAGTACATAATAATTATGAGTAGACAGAGATTTTTCTAGCGTGAACGAGGCAACGCTAGGGACTTCCTTACCTTATATCGATATCTTATAACTGTCATAATAATATTATAAACAAATGTGGCATGTTTGTAAATAAATTAACAATAATTATGAAACTATCAATTTATTACTACTTGACACATACACCAAGATGGTTTCTGAAATGGCCATTTACATGATTCTTGAAGTAAACTACCAATTTATGATTAAAGTTGAAGGGATACTTATCGATAACAGGATTGTCGATGTTATTATTTTGTCAAGCACTGACAACATGACGTTCGTGCTAGAAATATCTCTATGTCTGATTATGAGAAATCGAAATTATCCTTTCAAACTGAATAAGTATGTCTTGTCTAGGTGGTAAGGGGCTCAATATTGATGGTTTGATTAAAGCAAAGAGAATATATAGGATAGAGGGGTACTGTCATAGTAAATTTTGTAGTCACAGTAAATCTAAAAATAAAAATATCAAAAAATGTGTATATATATGGATAAATGATTTTTTTATTTGTATTTATTATTTTTATATGATTTTGACCCGTTCTTTCACTGATATGTATTAAAACTGTTAAATAACAAACGAAACCGTCAGCGCCATCTAGCCGAGAATATGCCAAAGGTGGGTATTGGTGGTAGCGCCATCTGTGCGAGAATATTTATTTATTTATTTCCGAGGCACGGTTTTCCTTAGACTTTATTCATCTTATTATGCGTTATAATAGGTATTATATAGGTATTTGATAAAAATGATAGAAGATTAGGTATAAAACATATTATTGATATTTAAATTTTCACCGTAACTATGTATAATTGTTGGCTCTATCATCACGGAATACGAGTATGATACATATAAAGGTATTTTACGCCGTGTGCCAGTAGTGCCAGTAGTGCTCGTACTCGTCAAAGTCAGATCTAACCACTAATACTTATTATTAGGCTTACGGAATACATATTTGGCTTGACTCATAGGATAGGACGAACGTCCATACCTACCTATTGTATGTTGCTTACTTCAATATTAGCCAAACCGGTGGAAGTCATTATAAAATTACCACGAATTCATAAAAAAAAACTTAATCAAAGCCTTATATAGCGGAAATATAAGAATATACTTTATTGTTTTTGTAATAAGCATAAGATTGGATTGAAAAGGCTACGAGGCTATCTATAACGTACCAGTGGCGGTGCGTCTATAGTATAGCGTAGATTCCGCCCGCCCTGTCTAACTCCAGGCAGTTGAGCTCTACATACTCTAGGTACTCGTAAGTATCAAACAAAAAGCAGACCAAATTAGCTCCGGCTTGCCGCACAGATACCTACCTGTGTTTATTTGCCGCCACTGTAACCATGTGTAAGAACGTGAGTGCAATCTCACGATTTTGTAAACGGAGCGTAGGAATTAAACACATCAAAAAAATATATCAATAAATGATCGTATCGTATCGTATCCTAAACTGTGCATTAGGGCATGCGTCCATTTCCTTGATTTGTACGTCAAATGAAAACAAAATTAGTCAAAGATGCATCGTACACCATTGACGAATTCTTTTTGTAAATAAGTATTTAGATTGTAATAGTAATAGTTGTTTAATGAATATTTAATATCTAATGTAATGTGTAATTTATTGTAAACCGACGGACGTATAAAATGTAAAATTTTATGAATAAATAATTGAATTGAATTGATTGTATTGCCTGTTTCTACAGCTGTTACAAGGACCTCCTGCATTAGTATTATTTTACCAGTTGAAACTAATTTTTATATCTTTATTAACGTCACAAGCCATGTTATATTATAAGTACTTCATTAAATAGGCTGATATCACTTTTTCAGTCATTAAGACGAAAATGATGTCCCAAATTGTATAAAAAATCACCTTAAACGCGTGTCGCGGTAGGTCGTCGACCTCCTCTGGAACCACCCCGATTTCAAATCGTGTTTCTCCGTCTAGCCCGAGGCCGCCGAGTATAGCCGCACTTCTCGCGTGGCGCCCATTCTCACGTGCGCGCGCGCATCTTGCTGTAACGTCACATCTATCAAAACTATTCTCTGGGCCACTAGACGAATTAATTCCCCTATGAATAGTTTAGTTACATCGTTTTTGACAAACAGGATCTTAGCTTATAAGCTTAGTTAAAATGTAGATGCTATGTTAGATACATCTACCTAAGTGTCCATGTAGCAGATAAAATTTAATTTAATCCACCTAAAAAGTATAAAACCGTGTAGTTAATAACGCCGGTTCCTCAAGGTTATTTGAGCAATTAGTATAAAAAATGCATGGATAGTAATGCCTATGTGCATTATGTGTGATCACATCGTCATGCTACGCTATTGTCAGGCGCGGTATGAGAGAATAGCTTGTGATACGAAGCACTTTCCATTATGCCATTAGTCGACTAGATGCGAAGAAATTCTCACCGCACCGACCCCTATTCTCAGCGCGTCTTCCAATAGGTAGTTACCGTGGAAATCTAGGAGAAAAGGAATACACTTTTTTTCTACACAAAATGCCGTGCCGACTCCATTGTCGTTATTTATTTGGTCGCCGAGCCTCTGAGAGCGCATTCAGTACCGCTATTCTTACAAGCTCATGGTGCCTTTTAAATTTAAATGAATATGAGAATCATCCAAAATCCCTTTTCATCCAAAAATGTTATATACTTAGGTCATGCCCATAGGGATCATGACACATGTTGAATTTTATAACAAAATCTAGTAAAATAGATAGCAAATGAGCAATTTATCACAATAATGTGGATATTAAAATACTTAATATAATTATGGAAATGAGAAAAAAATACATGATCGGAAAGCCGTCAAAATCCTTTATAACAAGTGGGGAAAAACGCATTTTATCCACCAGTGGGGAAAGTAATTTGACCTTGGAGCGTGTTTAAGTAGTAGTGTTTGACAGATAACAAAACGGTAAACGCTCATAATAATGGTTCGTTCGATATTAATTATCATTAAATAAATAGTTTGAGAATTTAATAAAAAAACACCAAATTAAGCTTTGTTTAATGATTTCATAAACCTTTTAATTACATAAGAAACATTTGTTTTTTATAACGATGTTGCATATAATTCTGAACGCACAAGTTGAGTCGAAGAAATTTCAAAACGCATCGTCAGAAATGTCAACAATGTCAACAAAATATTTACATAATGTTATACTATTGATGATGATATTGATGATTATAATTGTTGTTTGTTGACTTAGTTTATTGAAGTGACAACAGACATCAATGGAATACATATTGTGTAGAAGAAGTATAAATTCAAAATTTTGATTAGCCAGTAATATACAACAATAATTGACCTGATGATGATTATAATGTGAAAAAATAAAGACTTATTTTTTATGAGCTGTTTTTTGCACTTTCCTCGTTATAGTGAGGTGAAAAGTTTTGTGTTACACACGGGTGCAAATGTATTTACTTCTCGTGTGTTGAACCACTCGCTACGCTCAGGATTCTATTTTAGAACCACTCGCTTCGCTTGTGGTTCAACTATAGAATCCTTTTGCTTGCTCGTGTTTCAATTCCACACTCGCGGGTAAAATACAACTTTGCACCCTTGTTTTATAACTATTTTAACTTCCAAAAAGGAATAAAGTAGATACCATTCGATTCCTTGTATTTCATCAAAAAAAAATTGTAATGCAACTATATGCAAAAACGCAATATTTCACCGACAAAATCGCAATTTTACTTATTTTCCATACATTCAAGATGGGCTCTCAGTGACGTCACGTTCACTTATCGTTTTGTTAGGAGCGTTTCTCGAGTGAAGTACATACGACTGTCGGACTTTGACTATCATTTCTGACCATTAATAGAAATTTGTTCACGTTAGATGCACATTTTTAGATTTTGAAAAGCTGTTTTTTAATGAGGTTTGTTTATCACCACATGTACCTACGGCAAAAGGCACTGTATGTATGGCAATATTTTGCATGCGCCTTAATTAAGGTTAAATACCTACGCCCAGGCAGTTTTTCAATCAAAGTGAGAGACTTTCTCGCGCCCAAGATGAGCGGCACTTTGTATATATTGATGTAGGTATTACGTTTTATAATAATATACAATGGTCAATTTGAATTGTGGATACTATTGTCCCACCTGAGCAGCCTTGTTGCCCGAGGGCTGAGAACGATCAGCCCATACGAGACATTGCATATATTACGCGATCTGGTGCTTCATTTATCAGAGCACCCTCCTCTCCCTCCACCAATGTAAGTACTCCCTAAATGGAACCAACAACCCTAAGTTAGAGCTAAGTAGTAGTAGTACAAAAAGAAACATAAAACAGGAAAAAACACATAATTTGTACAAAGGCGAACTTATCCCTTTCAGGGATCTCTTCCAGTTAAGTTTTGAACAATTGCGGGAGAATTGAAGAACGGTTCACATCAAAGCTGTACGAAACGGCATAAAAAGAAAATATTTAATTTCCTAAAAGATAGGTAAGTAAACCTACAATATATAGTATGGGATCTGAAATATAAGAAATATATAAAAAGTAATAATATATAATACATATATACAAAAACTACATAATCGCACACATCTTTCAGATTAAGTTCCGTGCGAAAGCCATAACTTTTTTAAATTCGCCTTTAGCGATGCGACCGATTGACACTTTCGAAGAGAAGACGGTAAGGAATTCCATAATTTGACAGAGCACACAGTACGAGTAAAAGACTTGTCATAGAACCAGTGCCTGTGAGGCGGGATAGACAGAGATCTGCACTGGAACGTAGCCGGTGCCCTTGCCATCTCCTAAAAATTTAAATCTCTCCGAAAGATAAGGGGGAGAAGAAGGAGAGAATAGGACGTTAAAGAAAAGATAAAGTACATGTATGTCTCTACGAAACATTTATTCTCTATTTTTGAAACTTTGGGAACGTATACACGGTGTTTTCTGTAACAGGAGCAATAAATTAAACTGGAGGCTGTACGCCTCAAACTGACCAACATTTGTTCAGCAACTTTTTAAAATTATGAAATTTTTAGATTATATCTTTTTCATACTAATTAAATATTATTTTCAATGTACGCTGCCATCTGTGTGTTTGACGTTGCTTGTCACCCTTTAAACATAACAGATTTTGCAATACATTGCGCCTTAGAATAAACTTTAAAGTGTAATAAAAATCAAAACACAAGTTATTTTCAAAAGTTGCTGAACAAATGTTGGTCAGTTTGAGGAGGACAGCTAGGGAATGCGGAACCGGTACTGTTCCCAGAACCGGAACTGACATTTCCGGAACTGGGAAAGAACCGGGATTTCCCGGTTCTTCGGTACTTTTCGGTACTGAGTATTTACCGTATATGAAACTGAAAATTAAGATTCAATTTTGTGTAATTCAGTACAAACAACCTAGAAAAGAACAAAATAATGAAAATCGACACTAGCAAAAAATTACAATTATGTACCTAAGCTTTCTTTTTAACTTTATTCAATAATTTTCGTATAATGCGAAATTTTACGCACAAGATGTATAAAAAATATGTCAAACTATTATTTTAATATTCAATAAATGGAAAAGCAAATTAATCTATATATATAAACGTAAAAGTCCTGACTGACTGACAGACTGACTGACTGACTGACTCACTTAAATCAACGCCCAGCCCAAACCGTTGGACCTGGAGAGCTGATTTTTTCACAGTGGGTAGATTTTATAACGTTAGTATCCACTAAGAAGGGGTTTTTTCACAATTCATCCCCCAAGGGTCCAAAGTTTGTATGGGCTTCAAGTTTTATTTTAAGCTATGAATTCGAACCTTGGATAAAAGATATATTATTAAAAAACAAGAAAACTACTTTCAGAGTTTTTGAAAATTCACCCCCTAAGGTGGTGAAAGTTTGTATGGAGATCAAAAATTTTATCAAATGCGGGACTTGAAACTTTGTATATACTTAGGCATATTATTAGAATACAGGAAAAGTAATTTCATCGTTTTTAAAAATTCATCCCCTAAAAGGGTTAAAAAGGGGTTGAAAATATGAAACCATTACAAAATATTAATGCTTAGAAACTTCTTAGAAAGGCATAATAGCCGCATACAAAAAAAACAGGGGATGAAAGTTTGTCTTGGGGTTAAATTTTATTATTTTATTTCTGTTTTTTTATTCCGTAGACTAAAATGACATTTCATGTGGTACTAAGAAATGTCATGTCTTACACATGAAACGTCATTTTAGTCTACGGAATAAAAAACAGACCTTAGGAACTTGAAACTTATCACAAAGGTATTATATAAAAAAAAACAAGAAAATCAATTTCAGCGCCACCCCTTAAAGGGGTTGAAAGTTTGTATAGGGTTCAAATTTTATTTTAAGCTAGAAATTAGAAACTTCGTAAAAAGGTATATCATTAAAAGAGTAGAAAAGTGATTTTAGCGTTTTTGAAAATTCATACTCCAAGGTGGTGAAAAGGGGGTTGAAAGTTTGTATGGAGATCAAACATTTATTTGAGTGCGGGACGTGAATCTTTGTTTAAATGCATATTATTAGAATACAAGAAAAGTAATTTCAGCGTTTTTATAAATTCATCCCGTAAAGTGGTTAAAAAGGGGTTGAAAATTTGTAGGGGTCCTAATTTTATTTTAAGCTAGGTACTTGAGACTATGTAGAAAGATATTTAATTAAAAGGGAAGAAAACTTATTTCAGCATTTTTGAACATTCATCCCCAAAGGTGGTAAAAAAAAGGTTGAAAGTTTGTATGGAGATTAAACCTTTTTTTGCGTACAGGACTTCAGTCTTTGTATAAAGGCATATTTTTATAATACAAGAAAAGCAATTTAAGCGTTTTTAAATATTCATCCCCTAAAAGGGTTAAAAAGGGGTTGAAAGTTTGAATCCATTACAAATGCTTTGAAACTTCTTAGAAAGGCATTGTATATTCAGATTCAGATTCAGATATTTATTAATAAAATTTAGTATTTTACATGTCATTTTCAGTATAATAAATAATTATATTAAATTATCACTAATTAATTTACATTTTTAGTATACATTTTACAAATATACCTATAGGTACTTAACTTACGTATCTATTTTTATGTGGTTGGGTTGGCTGCCCTACTGACAAAGTCGTCGATGGTATAGCACGCCAGTTCAGTTAAGAGTGCCCTGAGTTTTTTTTCGAATGTTGTATCGCTTCCATCAATTATTTCGGCAGGAAGCGAGTTGTACAATTTTGCCCCAACAACAGCGAGTGACTTTCTAGATTTAGCTAGTTTACGTTGTGGGACAACTAAAAGGGGTCTCCGTCGGGTGCTCCTTTCCCTGGTAGTAGAGGAGACATAGTTGTGTACATTTGCTCTTATATACTAATATTACAAAAAAAAGTTATTTCAACGTTCTTAATAATTCAACCCCTAAGGGGGTTAAAAAGAGGATGTAGTTAATATGTAGTACAAGTTTCCGTTTAAGCTAAGCATGAAACTTGGTAAAAGGGCATTCTATTATAATAGACGAAAACTGATTGCACCGTGTTTGAAAAGTTTGTATTAATAAAGTTTGCATCGGGAGCGAAGATTTTATTTTAATAGTGGACTTGAAAATCTAAGTGTTGAGAAGGATTATATCGAGAACAATTTTTTTCAGTTAGGGACTGGAAACTTCGTACTTTGTAAAAGACAAATTTCATGCGTTGTATAATTATTAACAAATTATTAACCGTCCCTACTGATATCTTTTGCTGCATAATGTTACAAATCCACGCGTACGAAGTCGCGGGCAATAGCTAGTGACTCATAAGAACAAAAAACAGTTTCATAACCTTTCACTAATCAAGAGAAATAGTATTATTTCCCTTCTTCACTCATTAACTTTCGTAGATCTTTACGAAGGCGTTCTCTTTTTGTGTCATATTCCTTGAGTGAAATTTCCCTGATTGTGCTGGGAGATTTATTAGGCAGCGGTTAACCAGTTCCTTCAAACAGCGGTGTCAAATCGAGAGATATGGTAAACTGTTTAAAAGGAACTCTGTCCAGTGCAACCATGCGATAAATTCTGTCGTTTTTGTTATTTTTGGGTTTACAATCAAATTCATTAAGTATTAAACTATAAGCTTCACGTTCTTGAGTAGTTGGTGTTGGGAAAACGTCTGTGTGCAAAGAATCATCTCTTGTACTGGGTCATGGTTGTGGGTCTGGCTGCACGTCAAGGACAATTAAATGAATGTTTTTTTTAAATGCTTGCGTAATCCACTAGCACTAGTTGATCCACCTAACGATTTTAAAACATTACCGCACTGATGTGTGTAGTTTGTCTTTTCCTTTTTTACATAATGTACGCGCGAATAATAAGAAAATCTCAAAAAGTACGTTCGGATTGGCCCCCTAATCTTTACTTCTTTGTTTTAATTCACATGTATAGACCATCAAACTACAACAGCTACAATACTTATAATAAGTATTTATTTGACTACTCGAGCCGGACTGTCAAGGTTGGGGACTTTGGGTAGTTATGGGTATTTGGGTGGCCAAAGCCCAAATCGTAGCCGGAAAATACCGAGCGGGACAAACCTTGGGCAGCCGAGACTGTTGAGAGTACTACACGGGTCTTACGGAGATTACGCGTCAAATTTTAAAGTGAATAATGAGGTTTACTTTACTAACTTTTCAGTACCAAAAAGTACCGAAGAACGGGGATTATCATTGCCAGAACCGGTACCCGAAAAGTTGAAATTTCCCGGGATTTCCCGTTACTTTTAGTACCAGGAATTCCCGGGAGCATTCCCTAAGTACAGCCTATAGCTTAATTTAATGCTCCTGTTACAGGAAACACCCGGTATATATTTATGCCCTTGACTGTACCTACAAACTCTATAAATATGAAAAATTGCTTCTAAAAATCGGCATTATCATGTTTGAGGGAACGTATCGATTACTTTTTTATTTTATTTAAACGTACAAAAACAATAAAATGAATAAACTACTAAAGCCTGACCAGGAATATATGATCACGCGCAATGTTGCGGAATTTCACTGGAACGATTTTTTTCTTACTATAGGTACTGAACTGTGACCCTGCTTTAGTTATTATACATGAGAATAACAGCGCCCTCTTGACATTGATCATAATATATATTACTGGTCAGGCTTTACCTAGGTACTACTACTGGGCCTTAAACATTATACCATAGCGAAATAAGTAAGCAATCGCTTACTTATTTCTCTATGATTATACGAACATCCCAATAATGATAGGTCCTGTTTGTTGTCCTAACAAAGATCATGTTGTAATTCTTGTAGTCATGGATTTATTACCAATTGATTCCTGGTCGGTGTAAATAGATTCGTTAAATTAAGATTTAATTTTAAATTGGCAAATTTCGAGGCATTATTTGGAGGTTTACTTAGTTAAGGTATTTAGTATTTTTAACCAACTTCAAGATTTCAAAGGGAGGAGGTTCTCTATTCGGTTGTATGTTCTTATGTGTGTACCTAACGTAACGAAGTACTGAAACAAATGCTTCAAAAAGTACTTCACATATTTTTCTAAATACGGCAAATTGTAATAAGGAATTATCTAATACATCTAATTATCATCTAAATCGAAATTACACTTCGAAAACTATGAGCCAAATGAGTGTAGGTAGTCTTATAAATAAGGTACCTCATATTAGCTACTTAGTTCGGCGTCACCGCTCAAGGTTGCACGCCGTGGTGGTGGCAAAGATAATCTCTATTCGTGTCTGTAAGTACTACATATAGCGGGCTAACTATTAAGGTAAGGCAAGACACTACGACGCTCCATCGTTACAAACATACTTATTTACTCAGAGCTAACCATTAAGTATACCTACTACCTACATATCTAGTTACGCATTACGTTTGAAGCGACGAAACATTTAGTAAACTTACTCATGTCATTTCTAAATTATCAACTAGGTATTTATTTATGACCTTTTCGGAACCGGTAACCGGTACCAATTACTGTAGTATTTTCTTGGTCATGATATTGGGGCCCAGACCCCAGTATTGGGGTCCCGGGAGACGGCGGCGCAGGCCATCTACTTCAGCGTAATGACGCCATGAAAAGGTTTCCCGCCTAGTTGCAAATACTACATATTGCACCCAAAGTAGGGGAAGTACGGACAAAAAAAAGGATGTTTTATTTTTGAATCATATCTTTTTATTAAAAGTAATTATAATCGGTTTTAGTACTTATCATTGGTTTATCGACTAACACTAGCACATTCTTTTAATTGAGTATAAACCATATTAAAATATATATATTCTGAAAAAATATACAGGCATGACCAAACCAATTTTGTTCATATATTTAGTATGGGTAAAATTGACACACTGAGAAGGGCATAATGACATACTAAAATTCTAAGGACATAGTTCACACTAGCTGTTGTCCGCGACTTCTTATGCGTGGATTTGTATGTTGGTGGTTAGATATATATTCTACATGAGCATAGAACGTTATGCAGAGTAGGGACAGTTAATTATTTCTTAATAAGTATACAACGCATAAGATTAGTCTGTCTCAACCTACGAAGACCAACGAACCTCCTGTTCGTTGCCGTTGCAAACTTTCATCCCTTTTCTCACCAACTTAGGGAGTGAACTTTAAAAAACCGGTAAAGTCAGTTTTCGTCTATTTTCACATAATGCCCTTTTACCAAGTTTTAAATTCCTGGCTTAAGAGAAAACTTGTACCATATATAAACTTTTGAACCCCCTTAGGGGTTGAATTTTCAAGAATTTTCAAGAACTTTGAAATAACTTTTTGTAATCTTATTTTTGTATTCTTTTTTAAGAAGTTTCAAAGCATTTGTAATGGATTCAAACTTTCAACCCCTTTTTAACCCTTATAGGGGATGAATTTTTAAAAATGCTGAAATAACTTTTTTGTATTCTAATAATATGCTTTACTTAATATGCTATACTTTTCTTATATACTATGTACAACGATTCAGGTCCCGCAAAATTTTGCCCTCCATACAAACTTTCAACGCATTTTTTGCCACCTTGGGGAATGAATTTTCAAAGACGCTGGATTAAGTTTTCCTCTTTTAATAAAGTACCTATTTACAAAGTTTCAAGTTCCTAGCTTAAATTAAAATTTTAACCCCATACAAACTTTCAACCCCGTTCCCTTTTAGAGGATGAATTTTTAAAAACCCTGAAATCACTATTCCTGAATTCTAATAATATGCCTTTATACAAAGTTTCAAGTCCCGCACTCATAAAAATGTTTCATCTCCATACAAACTTTCAACCCCTTTTTTTCCACCGTGGGGGATGTATTTTAACGAAAATTTCAAAAACGCTGTTTTTTGTCTATTCTAATTAAATACCTTTTTACAAAGTTTCCAGTTCCTAGCTCAAAATAAAACTTGAACCCCATAGAAACTTTAATCCCCTTTTTAACCTCCCTTAGTGGTTGAATTTCCAATGACGTGGAAATTACTTTTTTGTAATCGGCTATTATGCCTTTCTAAGAAATTTCAAAGTATTTTATTGTATTTTTAAACTTTAAACACCTTTTTAACCCATTTAGGGGATGAATTTTTGAAAACGCCGAAATTACTTTTCTTATATTCTAATAATATGCCTTTATGCAGTTTCAAGCCCCGCGCTCAAAAAAAAGTTTGAACTCCATACAACCTATCATCCCCTTTTTAACCCCTATAGGGGATGAATTTTCAAAAACGCTGAAATCATTTTTCTTGTATTTTAATAAAATATCTTTTTACTATGTTTCAAAATCATATCTTAAAATAAAACTTGAATCCCATACAAACTTTCATCCCCTCTTTAGCCCTTAGGGGTTGAATTTCTCAAAATCGCTTCATCTTTCACTTTATAAATGCAACCTGGTGTGCAAATTTCAACTTTCTATCTTTTGTAGTTTCGGCTCTGCGTTGATGAATCAGTCAGTCAGGACACGTGTATTTATATACATATATAGAAAAAAAACAGTGCTTGGAGTCCCTCCGCGCGGAAGAAGTGAAACTTCGTAATGTGGAAATGAAAATAGGAAGGGGTAGAAATTGATTTTTAGTGAACTCATATTGTTTCTTTAAGACAAACTTTATTATATATATTTAATTTAACTTTCTAAACCTCCTTCAGACTCTTGTTCGCCTCGTACCTTGTATTGCGTTCGAGTCCGCTTGGTCGGCGCCGTGCGTCCCCTAGTCGATAAGGCCAACTGTGAATAACATATATACTCCTGGTATCAAAACCACTATAAAACTGCTAAAACCACAATTTCCATAATTAAATGAAAATGACACATTTTGACCCTTTGTAAATGCGATACATTACGTAAATGATTATTTACCGGATACCAGGAAGACATAAGTTACACAAGGTCGAATGTCGAAACAGGCCGGCTACCGCGAAGATCGTAAATTACGAATTTTCTATCTCCATCCCTTTCTAAGTGAGTTAACAATAGAGTATAAATCAGGGGAGGGGGGACACTAGGAATATAGTTAACGTCATTAAAGATGGAGGATGATGGCGTAGATTTGAAAGAATGAAAGAAAAATTGCGTAAAGGAGACTACGTCACCAGATGTCACTACGAGTATAAAATTGATGCAATTTAAAGGCATGAATACAACATTAAAAAGTTTGCAAATACCTCGTACATCAAGACCTTTGTTTATTCATAATGGTGTTACCTAGCAACCGTTATTTATATATACTGTCAAAAAATAATAATATCGTAAACAGAGATATTATTGATATGAATTTATTATTTTACTAATATCTTTAAAGTGAATAGCAGAGTAGAGTAAAATCGGAGCAAACAAGCAAGCAGCACAAAACGAGAAAAATTCGAATAGGGTAATTAGAAACCCAATAGTTCTAATGTTACAAAACCTGGAGGTTTACATTTTTAACTGTGCTCAAGGCAATGCCGGGAGGCCTAGAAATCCTCGAAGGTAAGAAGAAAATACCATCCGGGGCGCTCATTGCAATCAGCGATGAAAAGGCTAGCTATAATAAAGACCTTTAAAATTACCTATTTTAATTTTGTTTACGACAACCTTATGAACCGATTTTGCATGTACAACCAGCCTTAAAGTTAGTCTATGATGGTTTATTATTTTTAGTATGTGGGTATTTTTGCACTTTGTAGTTTTTCCTTAGTCACTCGTTGACCACGCTGTAAAGGGTTAGAAACGTCGGGATGTATTATAAATTCAATATACGCGATATAATCCGTTTTCATAGTTTTATTTCATGAGTAATTATCGCGGTAACCGAAGACAATATTACGACAAACTTGTCCGATGACACTGCAAAGATTTGTGCAATTTGATTCCGCTAAGTAAGACGAGATAGAGTGCATCGTGCGTAGACAAAACATACGACCTATGCGTGAAATTCATCAGCTACAAGAAGGACCCGAATCACGACATCAAACATTACATGTGTTTATTTTAAATAATATTTGGAGGAAACTGTGTACAGAGCTACAGAGCGTGGCGTGGCGATATAATTACCCGAAATTCCGCTAATGTGACAATTATTATTCCAAGAAAATGGATTAGTCGGAAGCTGCAAGCGGTGTATTCAACTTACTTGGTACTTACATATACACCTGCTCTTATTAGGTAGTATCTTTGTATACCAAATTGAAAGCAATAAAAATACTTACTTTACTATTATGGTTTTGTTATATTCATTCCACTCTTTAAAATCTTTTTTACATAATATTAGGTCTACTTGGGCGGTTTACAAGTAATTTTTTTTGTTTGATATCTTGCAATCAATAAAAGTTTTTTGTTAGAAACAAAAAATGAACTTGTAAACTGGCCAAGTAGACCTAATATTATGTGGGACGAAAGTACACGTATGGATGTATATGTAGTTGTGCACGCACACATAAATACTTAGTTTCAGAATAAAATCAAAGATGGCGCTTTCTTTACCTATTATACTTACTTTACTCTTTGGCATAAATTATCTATTGGCATTTTTATCTGTCACCTCTCCAGTTATATAATTCTTAAACCTCCTTCATAGTTATGCTCGCCTGGTACATGTATGTATATGTTTAGAAGTAGCATTAGAAGTTTCACTTCAAAAATTTGAGCGTAAACTTCTTTCATAGTTATGTTTGCCTGGTACATGTATGTATATTCAAACAAGTATACACAGAGAGAGAGACAGAGAGAGAGAGAGAGAGAGAGAGAGAGATAAGAGACACCGTGCTGGTCAAAGATTTACTTCAAAAATTGTATTCTTTAAAACATTAGCACATGAAGCACGATTTTGGAATCGAGAGAACCGAGTAATCAGCATTCACCAGACTTAATTCGAATGGAATTGAGTCATTGCAATCAATATATGGACATTTGTCGTCATCATCTCTATGAAATGAAATCTGTATAGGTACTTATGTCATTCGGTCCAAATGTAAACAAGACGCATTATAAATCATATTTAATTAAAATAACTGTGCATTCTATTAAAATTTAAAATGAAGACAAATCACTAGCTAATATCATTGGTCTCCTGTTTTAGTAAAAATAATCACAAGTTACAACATAGAATTCTCATGAAAACTGAAGAAACCCATATAAAATAAACTTTTGTGGGCCCCAAAAAACGTTCACACTCATTACTTCAATGTGACTCGGCTAATGGAGCTGGGTGTCTCGCAGAATTTTAAAAACCGGTCAGACTTCTCCATACTGACCCATTTGGATTGGTCACCCTGTATATTTGAATAGTTTTTGTGCAATGGTTGCAGCGCTGTGCGCAAGTGGGAACAGTTCTCGGGCTGACCTTGCGGCGTGGGAGCGCGCTAGAAATCGGCTGCGCTGCGTTACGCAATCCCAACCACTCGGCGCTCGGGCGCGCGCCTGCGCGCCTCCGCGGCCGCGCCCGCGCCCGCGCCCGCCCCGCCGCTGCCGTGTTCTATGTGCCCCACACCTCTATCTTCTCAACCTAATCCCAAATAAACAAGTAACTGTCAAAAATGTTTTTTGTGACACACACTTTTATTGCTGACTGTACTTCTTCTCGTTTGCATGTCTATCGAGTACTTCTTGAGACCTTTATAATGAGCCTAAATTTGAAGTGTTTGTGTTTTTCCATCGAGGAGTTCTTTTGGCTACCTACCGGCTGCATCATCAGAACACCTCCATGTTAGCATATGATTGCATTGTCACTGGAATTACGACAGTACTCCAAATTTCAACTGAATCAGATACCGGGAAGCGGTTCAAATTTTAGTTACAAGATTTGAAGCACTATATATACAAAGGTAGGTATATATGCAGTGAAGCTAAATAAAAGTGTGTAATAATAAAAAAGTACAGTTTACAAATAATGAAAAACCCCTTGTACGTCTTCTAATATTTTTTGAATTGATCTTGAGGTCTAATAGCTCCTCTACACGATGGCCCAGCGAAGGCCAGTCCAAGGGACTCATTTATGCGTGATGTTATATTGCTATCTCATTCCACTGCATAGCTGCGTCCCTTGGACTGGCCTACGCTGGGCCATCGTGTAGAGGAGCCGTAATACATGTATATATAAGTGACATTGATCAGAAAATGTGCTTGCAGCTGAACCTATATGTAATTCGTGATGGCATAAATAAAAGAAACCCTGCAGAACGAAAGAGCTATAAGTCTTAACGTTAAAGGTTGCAGCACAGCCGTCAAGGTCAACGACTGAGTTGAAATTAGAAGAAACCTACTTACTACAAGGGGTGCGCAATTGTAGTAGGAGGTAACTTACCTTATCACATACCTACCTACCTACATATTACATATACCTTTCGCACATTTCGTGTAAGCGTTAGCACTATTTTGAATCTTCAAAAGGTTAGGTTAGGTTGTCGTTATAGGATAATGTACCTACTTAATTACTATACTAATACTGCTATTATTTATATTACTCGCATCAAATAAATATCCAAAACGAGAAGATGTAACTATTCCTTTGTTGAGATGTATGCCGGTGCCGGATATCATTTGGGGTTAATCGATTCACCGCCAAAAGTGGAGCTATAGTGAGACGAGATTAGTGATGGGTCTCGAGTAACGGGACTCTCGCCGCTGCTGGGCCATTCTGCTTCCTCCACGCCACGGGTATCTACCTAATACCTACTCGCTGCGCGCTGCATAAAGATAGAGCCTCGCCGACAGGTGTCCTGCTGACGGTGCGACCGCGCGCCGCGCCGCGCCCACCTCAGTACCGCGATAATCCCGCTATTCCCGCTTCTCACCAAACAATAGATAACAATATTGAGTAACAGTTACCTAGAAAAGTTTCCTTATTGGTATCGATTTATTCCGAACCGGTCCCTAACAGCACCGCAATTAAAATAATCCTGATTGCCAATTAACTTATGAAGATAATAGTTTTATCGAGAAACACTCGTGAAACAATAATTAATAAAATTGTCTAGCAATTCATTAACATAATTAGCTATCTAGATAGGAATTAATAATGGGACGCGAGAGCTAATGAGAGCTGTATTTGCATGTTATATACCTATTTATACGACTACGTATAAGTAGGTAAAGTAGTTAGAATGGCAGACGTTGTGTTCGAAGTAGACGCTTCATCTTACCCCACGCCTGCCCTTCTCGGAACAGGAGCCGCAGGAATATTACTCTGCGCTGTGGCGGTGACGCCGCGCCGCGCGCCGCTGACGGCGCTGACACGTATTCCAAATACCTAATGCACCCAGACCCTGCCCAGGCACGCAGTATTATAAACTAGATTTCGCCCGAGTCTTCGTTCGCGGAGAAGTCATTAAAACTTTGAACCCAATTTCACCCCCTTAGGGATTGAACTTTAAAAAAATAAGTTGAGCACTGAAATATTTGAAGAACACCTACGTGTTTTAAGATTAACTTTACATAAAAATATGGGCTGTCATACCATTAAAAGTATTTAAAAATTTAAATCTACCTATGTTGATCTTTTTGTTTATTTGTAAATTGATTATAAATACATAAAAATGGCTAGTTCTTATTATGAAGGAATAAAGCAGGTTTTGGTTGCCTACCTTTTTTTTAGTTTAGCCAGAGACAAAGTGGTGGAATATTGTGGATCCGACCAAATTTTCGATAAGTTTAAAGAAAAAACGAAAATAAACTTAATTTCCGTATTTTAATGCAGTGTCCACAGATTGGCTACGCAAAGTTTGGACCGTAAAAAGCTGACTCACCCAAACGATATCGTCGCGGGTGACAAAATCTTTGTTATGAATTGTATTGACGGATTGTTAATCGTTATATTACATGTAAATAATGGTAAGTAACCACGATTTCGATAAATTGTTGTTATTAAGTTGCGGAAATTAGCTGTTAATTGTATTACATAGTAATAACTTAGAAATAAATAGTTACTTAATACTCGTATATTTAATATACCCACGAAAATACAGAGGGCGAATGGGCGGCCACGGTTCGCCCGCGGACATTTCTTTCTCATTATTGCAGTGTGTTATTGCCGGCGCGAGATGTCTAACAGTATACGCGGCGAAAATTGAGTGTCCGAATCAAGTCAATGAACCGAAAACTGACCGTTAGCCGCAACGATTCTAACAGGACGGGCCCTTCTACTTCCTACTATTTTTGCCCTCAATAACTTTTATGTGGAACTATTTACGAAACTATGTAGAAGCCTCGGTCGTCTAGTGTTCATCTTCCAATGCGACCTTAGAGTAGGTAGTCAAATACGGTACCAATTGCGTAAGAGCTTTACCTACCGAAAATCAAATGTCGGAAATGAAGTTCACTCGGTACAATTAAGTAATTGCTAGGTTTTGTTGGTAGGTATTGATAAACAATAAGAACCAAGTTTGGTACCTAATTAACACCTACCTTAAGTTATTTGTGTAGGTATCACGCAAATACAAAAACTCTAGCTTTTAGTTAATATACCTACATTACCCACCTACGCAATTGTGATAGTTATTTACGATACAAGTGCGATAAATAGGAAATTCGCAACGAGTGGCAAATTTAAAAAAACACGACCGAAGGGAGTGTTTTAAATGGGCACGAGTTTTACAGTACAACGTTTTACAGTACATATGGCCCTTTAAATTTTCGACGTACCTAGTTACGTAATGTGCTTATTATAGCATAAATATTTTACTTAGATAAATATTTTTGAAACAGATTTTGAGTATAGTATTTTCCTTATAAGTATTCTTTATCTAGTTAGTCTTCCAAGACTAAACAAACGATCCATTGAAACTTTTCGTTTTGTTGAAAGAGAAGGAAGTTTTTGTTCGCAGATTTTACCCGCGTACCTATAATATAAGTAACAGTTACAGCGACCGTTCTCTTGACGCCGTTAGTGCAAAAATGCTTATTCATCGGCACTCGAAATATTCAAAAAGTAGTTAGCAGTTAGCCGTAATTGAAATGGTATTTTTATATATAAAACCACTGAAACTTAGCCTTCTTAATGAACTAAGATAATGAACGATAGCCAAATAATTATCTACCTAATGCTTAATGAAAAAAAGGTTTTAGTCATCGTTTACCTATAAAGTTATAACCAAAGGGGTCAGTATAACGTTAACGATATGCTACGAGTATCACCCGTATACGCTGATATTGTTTAAAAATTCTACTAAATGTGACTAACCAGGTACTTATAGCTTTCCATCTGTTACACAAGTTAATTGGTTACATTAGGTCCCCCCGCGGGTTGCTCACCTTGTCGTGGTGGAGGGGCTTAGTAACCGTGGCTTGGTCACCCACGGTGAAGCGAAGAGGCAACCAGGGCCGGCCTGTTTGGGTCGCGGGCTGGCCCGAGGAGGACGCTCCAATCAGGCTTGTTTAGCCCGCTTGTGATGCGCCGAAGGTGGACCGTCGAGGAAGAGGAGTGTCGGTATTGCGGTAAGCCGTTCTCCCTATCCTCGGCGGCCGAGGTGGGATCGCAGGGGAAGAGGAGTTATGGTATTTCGATGCGCCACTCTCCCTATCCCCTGCGAACTTGGCGGGGCCGTTCCGCTGTAGCGGCGTTGGTGGGGCTGCAGAGGAAGAGGAGTGTCGGTGTTACGATGTGCCGTTCTCCCTGTACTCTGCAGCCGAGTTGTGGTTTTGCGGCAGAACCATAGACCTGATCTGTCGCCGGGCGCCGGGGAAATTCCTGGCGCCCGTGGCTTCCTTGTGGCGGGCTCGGGGGGGGGGGGGGGGGGGTCCGCCACGATACAGAATGGAAGCCGAGGCTTAAGGCGCGTCTTACCATCTGGCGCGCCTAGCGTGAAGGGCCTTCGGGCATTCGCGAAGGAGCCGCGCTCGTGGGCGGCTGCCGTCGGTGGGGTCGCAGATGACAAGCGCAAGCGTTCCTGTAACCCCACCAATAGGGCGGCGAGGCGGCATATGGGGGGTTTTTTAGTGGGTACACCGTGGGCCTCATTAGCCTAGACGGGAGTCCCACATAACCACTCGGGTCACCCCCCGCACCCGGGTGGTATGCGTAATGCATTTTTCCCTCCTAACAAAAAAAAAAAGGTTACATTAGGTAGGTAGTTATATTAGTTATAGGTAGTTAATTATTATAATGATATATATATATATATATCGGTGATGGATACAAAGAGGATGCCTACTACATAATTTCCCAAGTAATCAAGCTTCTTTAGATATAATGTCCGTAGGGGTCACCGCTCAGTCGATTTTAATGGACATCATGCTATAACTTTAATTTAAGGTAAAGTGATATGTTTTAAGCGCACCTATCATCTCATCCCAAGTTAATATATTATAAGGCTATACATACATATATATATATATATATAAATATATTAAAATAATAAAAGGCTGAGCTGAACAGTAGGGTGAAATTTCGCTCGAGAACATAAAATTCGGCTCAGCTATTTAAACTGATTGCTTTGCTAAATACTTTGATATTGCTATATCATCGTCGTGAACTGGATATTTTTTAAATAATCTATACAGCCTGAGGTTCTATTTCTGACTGAAAATGATGTTATATTACCTATTAACTTCTTGCATTCATATGAAACTAAACAACATTTGATCTGTAAACAGATATATACCTATCAATAATTTTTGGGTTCATCTAAATGCAAATTACAATCGATGCGGGTGACCTATATCTCTGTGAATTTTTCACAGCCGTCGAGTCGAGGTATACTCAGGTTATGTTTATTTCAGGGCTGGTTCGCTATTCGAGGGAAAGTGTTGGCACTGGCATAGCTTTATGCATCAACCGCGGCGCTGAAAACTGGGTCAGCCCGCTCTAAGGACTTCAGCTAACAGTGGCACGATGACCTAACCTAGGTCAGGTCACTGAGCACTGAATTATACCTCGTTCCAGGGCGATCGATGCATCAAGCCAACGAGCAAACCCACCTAGTTTAGCCATTTTTTAGCTACATCGGATTCTAAAAGATCTGTGCAATTAATGACATATGACTTTAAATTACTTAGCTTAATCTACCGGAAGACATACCTATGCCTACCTAGAATAGTCTTATCCAATGATTTTACTCACACGCCAACATCTTTAGTACAAAGGAGCTAGGTATTTAAATAGTAAAGTTAACCATACATTGAGATAAAAAATATTTTGATAGCAGAGTGATATGCTTTTCAAAGGGTTAAAAATATTAATCCTAAACGAATTTGTAAAATAATCAGTTTAAGGTTTTTACGTACAGTACAGTTGTCCTATTGTAACGATTTCGGTATATTTACCACAGTTAAGTAGTTTATATTTGCCCCCAATCTTTTATCAACTTCGATGGTAATAAAAAGTACTTCTTTTTGTATCCGTTGTTTAAAAAGCGGTTTAAATAGGTGAGTGGCTAGAGTAAGATGTGAGTCAAAGGCAAAGCAAAGGGAGAAAACGAGAGGACTTCCGCACCACCTTACAACTGGGCTTTTCTTTATGGTCTCAGTAATGCTGGTTTAGCGAAGACTACAAATCTTAATGGTACCTCTACCAACTGCATTACAGGATTAAAAAGTCATAAATCAGACTCAAAGTCGTGTATTTTCACAGAGCACCCTAAATGCTTCAGATTATATTATGGCTCTCCAATGTGACTTCACATTCGTAACGAATCGCACCGAGTTTATGAAAACGAGTTAATTACTATTCCGCTAAAGATCTAAACGTAATTTGGTTCAAAATTTGTCAGTTTATTTAACTGGAACGCGAGTACCGGGGTGCAACAATAGTGGGGTGGCCCAGAAATACTTTCTAACAACCTCAATGCTGCTGCTACCGCTGCCGAATTTTCGTGCTGTGGGTCACCCACAGCTAGAATCGAGAGGGACAGGAATTCGACGACAGGTGACGACACATGGTGCTTGACCTCGTTACTGCTCTGATTTTTAAAGAACAGAAAATAAGTCAAACCTACATATACAGGTTGACCTTAGCCATTGGACAAACCCTGAAATCCCACGAAGGTTACTTCTCAGGAATGCTCTAACGTTAATGTTTTTTTAATTCCCAAACACAAAAATTAATTCCAATGATCGACAACAAAAAGAAACATACTATAATAATCATTGGCAGTGTTTTTGACAACTTGTTCGAAAATGTGCAGCAATGATGACATTTGTCAAAAGTCAGAATCTTATTAATGTCATAAATAAAAAAGATAATCAATAAGGTCGAAGAAGGTTTCATACTATTTATTACCTCAAGAGCTATTAACACATACAGGCTGCTCCAAAGTAAAAAATCGTAATTTGTTAATTTCTTCGTAACCGCTACACCGGTTGTTATCATACTTGGTATACTGATTCTAAATACCCTAATGCATATGTACATTTCGGCTTTGTCCAATGTGGACACCCTGTATGACTATCTAGAGCAATAGTTCAAACAAATTTGTTGTGGCTGCTTGCTGTCTGCCCTTCACCAAGCACAAATATTTATATAGGACAATTTAGTGAAATGGGACGCCCAAGTACAGGAATAAAAGCTCACAAGTCAGATGGATACAACATTGGTCTGATGTGGCACCAATTTGGTCGGAACTGCGCCTTCCTGGAGCAATGCGCATGCAAGACAGGCTGCATCACGATCCACTATGGTTGCCGTGTGGCGCTTACACGCTTTATCACTACATAGTATAAAACAAAGTCGCTTCCTGCTGTCTGTCTGTCCCTATGTATTATGCTTAGATCTTTAAAACTACGCAACGGATTTTGATGCAGTTTTTTTAAAAGATAGAGTGATTCAAGACGAAGGTTTATAAGTATAATCCATCAACATTGCACCCGTGCGAAGCCGGGGCGGGTTGCTAATTGACTATAATAGAAAATAATTTTTAAGAAAAAAAAACCGACTTCAATGGGGGATGCCGTTGAAAGATTACTTATTGTTGATTGTGCACTCTTAGATTCCAGACAATGAAATGAAAAAGACAGCATCTTTTGCCTAATTATGTAGAAAAGGAGGTAAAAACCACCCACTTTTCTAGTAGCATTTCGTTTCTAGGGTCGCAGTTCTAACCTAACCTAACCCACTTTTTGATATCATTTTGTTTCTGTAAAGGTCACAGTTCTAATTAACCTAACCTACTTTTCTGATAGTTCTGTTCTGTGAGAATCGCGGTTCAATGTCCATGTCCGGCTGTCCGGGTCCAAGTTTAGGCCCGAGTTCGGTCTGGGTCCGGGTCCGAGTCGGGGTCCGGGTTTAAGTCCGGGTCCGAGTTCGGTCCGGGTCCGCGTTGCGGTCTGGGTCGATAACAAAGAGAACAAATCGCCAAACGTGAACTATGTGTCAATGAAGATTTCCATTCTGATCATCATCAGCAGTTCCACTTCATCAAATGTCACTTTTTTAAATGTAAATGCTAGATTTGTTGATGAAAATACAAAAACCACTATATGTATGCCTTTCACATTTGAGGAGTTCCCTCAGTTCCTCATGGATCCCATCATCAGAACTCGAGCTTGACATAAATGTGTCTTGAAAACTTAAATTGCTTAACAAACATAAAGAAGAGGACAAATCGCCAAACGTAAACTAAGCGTCATTAAAGAGTTCCATTCTGATCATCATCAGCAGCTCCACTTCATCAAATGTCACTTTTTTAATTGGAAATGAAGGATTTGTTGATGAAAATACAAAAATCACTATATGTATGCCTTTCACATTTGAGGAGTTCCCTCGATTCCTCATGGATCCCATCATCAGAACTCGAGCTTGACAAAAATGCGTCTTGAAAACCTAACTTGCTTAACAAACATAACGAAGAGGACAAATCGCCAGACGTGAACTATGCGTCATTGAAGAGTTCCGTTCTGATCAACATCAACAGTTCCACTTCATCAAATTAAGTCACTTTTTTAAATGTAAATGCTTGATTTGTTTATGAAAATACTAAAATCACTATATGTATGCCTTTAACATTTGAGGAGTTCACTCGATTCCTCATGGATTCCATAATCAGAACTGCGTTTTGACAAAAACGGGACCAATCTGTATGTAATCAAAAAAAGAATTTTCAAAATCGGTCCCTAAATGACGGAGTTATGGAGTAACAAACATTAAAAAAAAAAAAAAAACAACCAAATTTTACCAAATTGAGAACCTGCGCCTTTTGAAATCTTGAAGTCGGTTAAAAAGACAGCATCTTTTGCCTAATTATGTAGAAAAGGAGGTAAAACCACCCACTTTTATAGTATCATTTCGTTTCTGTAAGGGTCCCAATTCTAACCTAACCTAACTTTTTCTAGTAGCATTTCCGGGTCCGGATCTTAGTCCGGGTCCGGGATCAAGTCCGGGTCCGAGTTCGGTCCGGGTCCGGGTCCGATTTGGGGACCATGTCCAGACCCGGATCCGAGACCGGGTCTAAGTTTGGGTCTGAATGAAGAGAATAAATCGCCAACCGTGAACGGTGTCGTTAAAGAGTTCCATTCTGATCATCATCAGCGGTTCCACTTGATCAAATGTCTCTTTTTTAAATGTAAATGCTGGATTTGTTGATTAAAATACAAACATCACTATAAGTATAAGTATTTGACATTTGAGGAGTTCCTTGGGTTCCTCATGGATCCTATCATCAGAACTGCGTTTTGACAAAACCGGGACCAATCTGTATGTATATACTTATAATCAAAAAATAATCATCCATGTCTGTCTGTCTGTCTGTCCGTCTGTCACCAGGCTGTATCTCATGAACCGTGATAGCTAGACAGTTGAAATTTTCACAGATGATATATTTCTGTTGACGCTATAACAACAAATACTAAAAACAGAATAATATAAATATTTAAGTGGGGCTCCCACACAACAAACGTGATTTTTTTGCCGTTTTTGCGTAATGGTACGGAACCCTTCGTGCGCTAGTCCGACTCGCACTTGGCCGGTTTTTACATATCACGCATTACTATATTTGCGGACGGTTGTTACTGGGTAATGGTTTTGTGTGATTCGAAGTTTTATTAACTAATAAACACAGGAGGTTTTTCATCGGGGGACTATACAGAAGGAAAAAATTAATGGGATCTGAAGGGAAAGTGCCGTACAACCTTAAGTTAAAGGAAACATTCTTTTCTATTTAAAAAGAAACAAAATTGCATTCAGTTATTTTTTTCAATTTCGCTTGTTTTTTTATATTCTTGAGTACTATATATTCGATTTTATAAATATTTTGTACGACAGACGAGTGTAAGACCTTTACCAAAGGAGCCAAATCTCTATGTATGAAAAGTGTCCATCAAAAACAGTAATTAGGCGACGCCACCATACACCGAAATACTACCAAAAACAACCTACGTAATTTGGTCGGGTTATTTGTTGGTTCATGTTATACTCATGTCCCAGAGCCTAACTAGCGCCACCGGAGAGATTAGGAACTATTATTTAAAGCTGAAAGCGATCACTTTTGCAACAATTCTGCCATAAGAGATTGGCATCCTTTCTATACCATCCATACCTTTACCTGTACCATGAGTCACTGGCAGTGTCAAAACTGACATATACTCTAACGTCTACGTCATTTACTTTCTATACATCTCGCTCGCACTAATATGTCAGTACGAGCGAGATGCATAGAAAGTAAGTTACGTTTACGCTCGCGTTTATGTCAGTGCCGAACTGATGTTAGCCGTAGGTACTAATGTTTCTTGGAGAAATGTAATATTAACATTAACTGTATCGACTAGTAGAATAAAATAGCGAGTTTATTTTTTGGAATTTTTAGTCGGTTCGATTCCCGGGCGAGATAAGCGAATAAAAAAATCTTTGAATGCAGTTTTGTTTCTTTTAAAAATAAAATAATGTTTCCTTGAAGTAAAATGAGCTACAGTCTGGCAAAAAAGAGTAGAAATAAGGTTAAGTAACTTAAGGTTTTAAGACACTTTCCCTTCAGGGCCCATAATTTATAGGGTTCCGTACCTCAAAAGTAAAAAAAACGAAACCCTTATAGGATCACTCGTGTGTCTGTCTGTCTGTCCGTCTGTCACAGCCTATTTTCTCCGAAACTACAGTAGTCCAGTCATTTTAAACATAGGGGCCACTTTTGGGGGGTAAATGAGAAAATTAAAAAATAAAGTTTTTTAAAGTATATCTTAAATACAGTTTACTTAGCTCCGTTTGTTACGAATGTGACGTCACATTGGGGAGCCATTCATATAATCTGAAGCATTTAGGGTGCTCTGAGAAAATACACAACTAAGTCTGATTTATGACACTGATTCATCAACGCTGAGCCGGTACTACAAACGATAGAAGGTTGAAATTTGCACACCAGGTTGCATTTACAAAATGTACAAGAGATAAGACGATTTTGAAAAATTCAACCCCTAAGGGGGTTAAAAAGGGGATTGAAACTTTGTATGGAGATCAAAAATTTTATCAAGTGCGGGACTTGAAACTTTTTATATGGGCATATTATTAGAATACAGGAAAAGAAATTTCAGCGGTAATAAAAATTCATCCCCTAAAAGGGTTAAAAAGGGGTTGAAAGTTTGAATCTATTACAAATTCTTTGAAACTTCTTAGAATGGCATAAGCAATAGCCGCCTACAAAAAAAAAATATTTCGATGTTTTCGGAAATTCAACCCCTAAGGGGATGAAAATTTGTCTTAGGGTTCAAATTTTATTATAAGCTAGGAACTTGAAACTCTGCAAAAAGGTATTATATTAAAAAACAAGTAAACTGATTTCAGCGTTTTTAAATATTCCCCCAGGTGGTGAAAATTTATATGGAGATCTAACATTTTTTAGAGTGCGGGACTTGAATCTTTGGATAAAGGCATTTTATTAGAATACAAAAAAAAGAAAAATAATTTCAACGATTTTAAAAATTCACCCCTTAAAAAGGGGTTGAAAATTTTATTTTAAGCTAGGAATGAGAATCTTCGTAAAAAGGTATTTGATTAAAAAAGAAGAAAAGTGATTTCAGCGTTTTTGAAAATTTATCCTCTAAGGTGGTGAAAAAGGGGTTAAAAGTTTGCATGGAGATAAAAGGGGGTTAAAAAGGGGATGTAAGTTTATATGTGGTACAAGTTTTCGTTTAAGCTAGAAACATGAAACTTGGTAAAAGGGCATTATATTAAAATAGACGAAAACTGATTGTACCGTGTTTGAAAAGTTTGTATTATTAGTTTTTCCTATTTGCTCCTGATTCTAAGTAGAAATCACATAAAATATCTATAGAAAATCGCTAACTGGCGCGGTCGCGTGCGACGGATTTTACCAACAACGGCACCCGTGCGCACGCTCCGTATACCCGCGCCAGCTATAGCGGACGCCCTTCTGATGTGCCGTCGGAAAGTTACCAAAACTGGGAATTTTTCCACATGGAAAGATTTTAGATCACATTCGACTTCTCATATTTTTGTATGAGTATATTGAGTATCGATATTTTCCATTAATACTATAATCAAATTTTCCCTTGTTTCCTGTGAAAGTTTCCTGAAATTTCCTAGAACTATTCCAATTTTTTCCATTTTACATGTAGGATTTTGGTAATAATCTTTAAGTTTCATAAATATTTTTTTTGTTTTGAACAAGCGTTTTGATCCCAGAAGTAAAGAGACAACTTTCAAAGTCTTACTGGCCGAAAGTATTATTAAAACAAAAGAAAAGTTTTGGTGTCGTTGCATCTACGATTTCGTTATCTGTCATTTAAAGCGGGAATTTCATTATTGCATATTAGTTTTTCAAAATGAATGATCAGAATATGAAGCACTTGCTAATAGGATTATTCAGAATTGCCTTTATTTTACGAGTCTCATATCAAAAAGTATATAGTAAAACACCCTTCAAGTAAGAGGTAGAAAAACTAGTATATATATATATAATAATAAAACTTTATGAAGAAACGGGTGAGATCAGTTTTAAGAAGATTCCGGTTAGAATTAGGACAATCACGGTACATCGAAATATTAACCGAGTTAAATCTATTTTTGACAAGACTCCTTTAACGTCCGTCAGAGTGGCAGCGGATAAATTAAAAGTCAAAGTCGTCTGTCGCCAAAATGGAAAAAGAACGAACTAGGTTTAAAACCATATGTGCAACAAACTGCTTCTAGATATGTAAAGGACCAAGAGGAACATGCCAAATGAGGTAACCAATAAGTTTATAAAAGTTAGCTGAAAAAAATACTCAACGATTTATTGACGATTGAACCTATGTTCCGGCTAAATCCCAATGATGTTCAACATTTCCGTAATACCATTCATTAATTTCCATTCAGTTGTATAGATGTGACTTAGGACCAAAAAATTATACAAAAAGCCAATTTTTAAGAAATACTTTGTATGGCCAAACAAGACGGCCGCAAAATCCTGAACAGCCGTAATGTGACTGGCCGCGAACAATCTCAGATAAAAAAATAATAAGTTGTCGTTAAAATCATTACTTTTAATGTTTACCTTAAATTACATATTTTGAAAATAAATTTGTCTCTTTACTTCCGGGACACCCCAGTATAACGATTTAAAGTTTCCACTGAAATACTTTTTAATTAATCACGCTGTCGGGTTTTTGTTTATTTTTATGCACACTGTTAAGTATTGTCTACAGGAGGGAAAACTTTTGTTTTAAAATCTGTGTACATACATGACTTACCAATGGGCATTTTCATTTTATCTTGTAGGTACATTAAACCGCGACTTTAGTCGTGTTTCAGTAACGTCTAACCGTCACATTCCTGACAAAATGGCCATCAGTTTTGTGACGTTTGCTAACCGGCTGTTAATGGTACACAGTTAAGTGAAAAATAAGTTCCTGTTTGACACCCCTCGTCCCGGCTGTGAGCTGCGTAGGTACATCTCGTGTTCTTCAACTGCGGTGAGCAGGGATTGACCTGCTCACCGCACTGGGTTTATGTCTAACTCCTTTGCCGTTCAGGCGGGTCGTCAGTCTTTGGAATTCGCTCCCTCTCAATATTAGACAAGCCCCGAGCAAGTTAGCTTTTAAGCGGCTAGAAACTCTTCTAGTATTAACAGGAATAAGAATATTCTACTATTAGTAAGAATATTTACATATCTCATGCTCTGAAAGTGGGTCGTTGTTGTTCTAAAAAGTGCGCAGAAAGTGATACGTTTCTGCTCTAGTACAGAAAAGTGGTGTACTCCTCTGCGTCCCCGTCCCACGAGCAACTGGGTGGAAACAAAATTGAAAAATAGTGTCTTTATTTCCCCGCCTGGAACAATTGGTAATTGTTCTAATTTTACTAATCCCGCATTGAATCGTTTTTTATCAAAAATGATGTAAGTAAATTGTTAAAATAAATTATTCTTGATTTCTTTTGTTGAATTTAATTACTCGATTTCATAAGGAGGGAACCAAAAGGAATACACCAAAAATATATTTTTTTAAACCTTATACTTGCGTAAATGAGCAAAGACAAAATCTTATACAGCCACAGTTAACCGTTTGTAATTTCATTAAATTGTAATTTAATATTAACATGTTTTTAAATACTTTTATTATGTTGGCTAAATGACTGGGATGCCATTGACTATTTGGGAGTTTTAGAACGAAAAAGTAAAAAATTAAAAAGTAAGAGGCAATCAAGATTTTTGTGTTATAATGAACAAATCATTTTAAAATTACAGTTAAAATTGCAGTGTGTTAAAATATGAGTGTTTTCGTAAATATTGCAAACTAAATGTTTTTCGCTAGGGGTTATTTATCTTCACACATGAAAAGTCTCCGATTGCAAGATTTGCAAAGTAAGTCCTAAGGAAAACAAATCATGGCCGTAGGTCTATTAGGTACTTTATTTACTGATTTTGCAAAATTGCCTTGTCTTGTTTTGTTTCCTCGCATTCGATATGAAAACCATGAAAAGTAGAGTGTTTAACTGGAGTGAAAGGCACCATTTCCGTCTCGACAGTAATGGGTGCCATTCAACCCTTGGTTACCAATCTACTATTACTATCTTTTTTTTTTGTATTTTGTGTAGTTTATCAAGTTAATGGTACATGCAATTGTTTACGATAGTTCTAATAAATACCTTTTCACTTTTCTCCTTGCACCATTTTAACATGTCTCTGTTTGGCCCAATGGTTGACTGGTAGAGAATGCCATTAGGATCTAAGTCCGCCATTTGTACATTATTTTTGTATTTTGCGCAATAAAGTTCAAATAAATAAAATGCCCTCCTAATCCTGTATCTCAAACACAATGGTAAATTGTAGATTAATTATAGTAGAATTCTGCCGAGGTATTTTGGCGCTCGAACGCAGTGAGTCACCCGAGTTAAACACTACTTTTCATTTCGAATGCGAGGAAAGTCAAATAAATGTGTTTTTTTTTAAAACATGACTACGTATACATTTTATAGTATTTCTTGAGGGTACTTTCAATTAACAATTTAGGCAAAAGTATCGTTATTTATGGAATGAAGAGTCAAATATCAGAATGGCAATTGTATAACAAATCCATTTAAACTCAAATTTCAATTGCTTATAGTAAAAAATTAAAAAAAAAATCGTACTTTGAACGTAAAATGCTCTAGTGCAGACACGTATCATTTTCTGCACACCTTTTAGAACAACAATGACCCTCTTTCAGAGCATGAGAAATGAAAATGATATTGAAAATTGACTGTGTTTTACTGTTTACGCGAGGCTTCCATAATTGTTCAAGCCGATGAAGCGGAAGCGTGTATGCCATGCCAAATCAGGATCTCCTGCCTGGGCAATGGGCATACATTTTATTTCATAGAAATACATAGAAACCAATAGTCTCGCAGATATATAGGTACACGTCGTCTGCTGCTGCTGCTGCTGCTGCCCGCGGTCGGGTTCCAACTTGTAGCTTTAAAAAGAGTAATCTGAAGCAAAACTATTCAGGCATAGGTATCTAGTTCTGTCAGTTTACTCTTTCTAGGATTCGAGTACCTACCTATAGATGACAACCAAATCATTATAGGTATTATGTTGTAGATGTAGAAAATAAGGATACAGGTTTTTATTTGTTTTAACAAAAGAGCACCTTAATTGGTTTTATATAAAAACCTAATAATACAATTTTATGGAAAAAATAACGAGTGCCTAAATAGTATACATATGGACAACGCTAGGAACAAGAAAATCCTATTGAAGAAACCATCTTTCTTCGTTCCTGCGAGATTCGGTCTGAGTCATTTAATTTCCTTTCCTTCCCCTCGCGGAAAAAAAGTGGGCAATGGGCATTGCATTCCTAAATAGGGCTTAAACTTAAACTTTGAACGTACCGAAGCTCACTCGTAACTTAAATCTACCTAGTGTAGCGTTCGCTATAAAAAAAAAATTCCATTGGTTTTTGGAACTTCTTCCATATCAACGTAGTTTGCGTATTTCTTCGGGTTTTTTTTTTTGTTGTTTGTTATGCGAGGGCTAGTTTGTTATCGTTAGGACGGAATTCTCTTAGATGGCGCTCTATCAAAACACATGGAACCTTTTTGGACTGAGATATTTTCGATGTAGGCTGGTTACAATTGCGTTGAATTTTGAATTTCAATTCAGATTCGGAAAGAAGAAATTTGTTTTCTTCGGAGGACTGGAGATAGATTTTCAGATTGACGTGGAAAGGTCTGTTTGTGGTCCGCGAATTTTTTTTAATTTTTTCCTTGTTTCCATCAAGTAAACCTTTAATCGAGAGGAACGTTTTCTTCGGAAGTTGCCAATAATAACTTGGAGTGCCCTTTTCTTCCCGTCGTTCCGCGGCCTTATTGGCCGTAGTTGCCTGCACCAGGACCTTTTAAGGCCACCGTCGAGCAGTGCTTCGGTGGTACGTGGTGGTCGTATCAACGACAAGGCACAGCCGCCGACGGGCAGTCGCCAGTGGATGGTCGTCGACCGGCTGTCAGGTATCAGACCCACGGAGGACACGAGCCCGCACACTGCGTGGTTCGATAGGTCACGGTACAGCGTTGGTTGGCCGAACGTTTTCTTTGGAAAGGAACTAGCAAATTGTCATCGTCTACGGAGCTTGAATATTTTTTAACGTTAAGGGATCGGTTACCGTTTAATAACCCTATAATTGTTCATTGTTATTTTTTGTGCCATATTTCTTTTAATTCTGTAAAGCCGCTGTTATCCGTATTCCGTATTCCGCATTTCTTTACGGCATTTTCAAAATTCTAATTGCCCCTAATTGTCAGGCGAAACTAATATTCGGCATTAAATTTAGGCACCTATCACCCGTTGAAACAGCCATTATCGTCCATAATCTCCATCTCATTAATCCATTTATTTCCTTCTACAGCTAAATTTATACGCCGTTATCCTTCGCACGTACACCAGTTCACGCCAGTGCGGAAAGCGGACAGTCAAAAAAATAATTTGTCTTGGTTATAATAATTTTTAAATTCCATGTGTAGATTTTTTTTGGTGTTTTATGTTAAATTTAGTGAAGTGCTTAACAAATTATACGTGTTGTGCAGAAGTATTTGTTTTACTGCACTAGGTACTACATTCCGCCGTATTAGGATCCGTTACCTACTTGTATTATTTGAGTAGGTGCACTATAAATTGACTCACCATTTTTTTTTATCCTTTTTTATGAGGGTTCCGTACCCAAAGGGTAAAAAACGGGACCCTATTACTAAGACTTCACTGTCCGTCTGTCAGTCTGTCCGTCTGTTTGTCACCAGGCTGTATCTCATGAACCGTGATAGCTAGACAGTTGAAATTTTCACAGATGATGTATTTCTGTTGCCGCTACAACAACATATAAAAAGTACGGAACCCTCGGTGGGCGAGTCCGTCTCGCACTTGGGTTTTAATAAATATATATATGTATGAATGATTAGTTATATTCGCAAAAGCCGCCGGTGAATTAGAATTGCAAATAAGGATGCAGTTACGCCAGTTAGTTATCTCATGCTTATCCCGGCGTGCCGTGCACCCAGCGCCGGCTCAGGCGCGGGTGTCGCGGCGCTCGGGGCCGGAGCCGTAGACGTCCCAGGCCCAGGACATCGTCGCTATGTTGCGTGTTTTCCACGATTCTACTTTTGAAACTTTCTAACCCTGTGCCGGAGTGAAGCGGTAGGGAGGGGCGCGCGCGGGTGCCAGAGAGAGGGTACCGACCTCATTGCCCATTGCCACTCCTCCCGCCGAAGCGGCAGGCCATTTTTATCAAAAATACTTTCGTGTTCTGTAAACGCGCGCGGAAAATTGTTTTTTTTTTTTTTAAGAAAAATATATATTCCCAAATATCCTCAAACATTATATAAACAGTGTTTAAGTTGATATCGTATCAATGAAACAGTACTTTCGTAAAAGCTTACCAAAACAACCCTTTTAAAAATTTGTAAAAAAGTGATGACATTTTAGTTCAAATAAAAAACTGTGCGCCCCGAGATTTGTTTTCCGATAATTCGGGTGTGCTCGGTTGCGAAAAGTGGCTGCCATCGGCTATCTTCGGCGGCGATCGCCACAAGGAGGGAGTTCAACCCTGCCGGAGAGCAACAGAGATAGAGGAGAGCAGTGTGACATGGCGACGATACGAATGGATTGATGTTTTTCCTCGGAAAATTCATCCCTCAAACGACATCACTAACATGTTCAGGTAAATTGTAATGATAAAAATGTACATATAAGAAAAAAGTATGCACGAGCGGCGTCTCCCGAAGGCAGTTACATACTTATGTAAATAGTCTTATAACTAATGCAATATAGGTATAACATAGGTAATACCCGGACTGGGAGGAAATCAATAAATTTCTATAAATCAATATTATACCGTGCACCCCGCGCCGAATATATCCTCTGCCGCCATTTCAATGATGACGGCGTATTTTTTGTGAGATATTCGAGTCGCGGAGCGAGCGCGAGTCGGTGTCGGTACTCGCCGCTGCGCGGCGCGGGGTTGTGGCCGTCAGTCGTCGGGTGAGCGGGGTGCGACGCAAACGCGGACTCGGACTATGGCGGAAGGGCTGATCCTCATTCCCATAAAAGGGTCGAGTTGATTGTGGTGTGGATACGTTTGGTATGTCTTCTAATATTAGTGCAGTGATATTTTATGAATAACGGCTATTATCTAGTCGTACCGTTCGAATCGATGTGAATATCATAGGTAATAATGCCATTGTGATGACGTAATGTAACGCGCTCGGCTGGGTGCGTAGTAATAATTCGAGCACCCGTTTATACCGCGATAACGTTTGTGGTCACCAAGCACCTGTGTATGTGGATGTGGAGCAAGTAATCGTGCTTTTTGCAATTCATATACATATTATGTTTTGGATTCCAATCAGATTCTGATTGGATTAGTTTCGCGATTTGTATTGTTTTGCGTTTATAATTTTATTTATAGAAAATTTAGAATATAAATAGTTATGTTATTATTTTTGATGGTTCGTTGTGTTAGCCTAGTGACGTGAACGTTTTCTGTGGGAGTGAGCCGCACTCCGCAGCCAGGGGCGCGATTGTTTTCTCACTGGCCGCTGGCGCTGGGCGACACCGACAGCGACGACGCGAGGCGAGCGACGCGCCGTGCGTTTATTACCCGAGCGATACCTACTCGCTACGCTGTTCTTGCCACTAGGGGCACCCTCAATTCATTAACTCTAAATTATTTCAAGTCTAAATGTGTTTAGGGTTCAATTTATAATCCACAAAACTAAGTCTTTCCACGTTTTTCCAACCTTATGTAGAAATTATGTTATAGGTAGCTACCTACCTATTACCGAATCAAAACTTAATATTGTTTGCCTGTCTGACTATCTATCTTCAAAAACCAATACGATTTTTGTAAATAGAATAGGTAAATCGAAATGAGACATAAAAATACCTACTTAATTAAAAATTAACGTTTGCACGTTTTGAACTACCTACGACGAATACTAGGTTTACATTGTAAAGGGATCGAAACATAAAATAAAGTCATCTGTTTCCAGTTACAACCAATTAAACGTTGGTATAGTTACTTATTAATCAATATAGGTACCTGTACCTACAAGAAATCTTGTGTGCACATAATTTCAGTGTTATGTTATGCATCAGTACTCTCAGTAGACACAGGTTCAACACTAGTAAATGCATTTGAAATTCAATCGGTTTATCTATACTTAGTAGAAAGTTACTGAACAATACCTGAATAGAAATGTTAGGTTTAAAAAATACTCCGGTAATGGAACGCGCTTATGATGTACAAGAAATAAACTTCTCATAAATCCAACAAAACCTAGCAAGTGTACATCTTGTACAACTAGACAATGCTTCTATTAAGTACTTGTAAACAAATCAGGTGCAGTCTACTGTCTAGTCTACGTTTACACTTGAGTGATACCTACCTACCTATTTGACATAGGTAGGTATTCAAAGATTACTGGTACAAAAGCCAGCAAAATATTAAGACGAAAGTGTTATAAAGACTTTTCATACAAACGTAGTCCTCTATGTTGTACCTATATTAACACAGCTACCTATGTTTTGCCCTTTTTCCATTTATAGATTATTGTAAAAATTAGGAGCGATGTCTTCAATTGATCATAAATTCCCACCTGAATTCACAGCAATGGGTTGGTAGAGTGCTAGAGTGCGTAGAAAGTTATTCCCTGTACATTTTTAGTTATAAAACGGATACTTAGGTAATTTCCAAACTTTTTGAATATTAGGTACATATCTACGTTTGAAAAACATGTAATGCCTATAGTTAAACCACGTTTACTTTCAATTAGGGTAAGACCTCCAGTGAATGAGCACTTAAGCAATTATTCAAGTTTGAAAAATCATTTCTCAGCATTCATTAATAATTTAAATAATTAATTGCAATTTAATCAATCCTCATTTAATAATTAAGAAAGTAATTTCTGCGATTTTTTATAACTTTCATAGTTTTTGAGTTATAACATTATTTATCAAAAAGTACCCAAAAACCTAATGAATGAACATGAAAACTAGTGAATGAACACCGCAAAATGCAGTGAATGAACATAATTTCGATCTTTTTAATCAGCATTAAAAATACATTTTTAACACAAAACCCGTTTCCAGCTCTATTCTAGTAGGTATAGCGAAAGCGTTCATATCTTTTTATCCCCTTTATTTGACATTAAATATATAAGAATGTAATAAAATCATGGTTATTCACCAATAACACAGAAATCTATTACATATTAATAAGAAAAAGAGAATCAATATTTAAAACAAGAATTAACGTGCATATTTTGATGAAAAAAGGTCAGGCTCAGCAAATAATGCTTAAAATAATAGACTTTTCATTCCGTTGTTCGTGGTTACATTGTTCATACATAGAATTAGTGGAAACCCAATGAATGAACAAGTCAAATTTTGTACTGTTCATACATAGGCATGAAATATCTAGTAAATGGACTATGAAAAATCTAGAAATTTGGTTTGTTCCAATACTGGCTGAATGAATCAGAATCGTTTTCTATGCAGAATCACAAATTCAATACCATCGTATCGTATCGTGTCGTATCGTTTACATATAAATTTAGAAAAAAAAAATCTAGACGACCAGTGAATGAACACGCCGTTCATTTACTGGTTTCAGAACATTTGATAAGCCAGTAATGGAACTCTAAAAAATAAAGACATAATCGCATAATACGCCGACAAAGTGTGCATTTATAGAAGGTTTAACTCTTAATCTATCCAAATAACTAAACTTTGTACAGGTAAACATTAAATAACCACTTCATATGTTGCTCCAAACGTACACTGTTCTTATCTGAGATCTAATTTTTCCATACAAAACTTCAAAACCAGAAACACGTAAACTTCAAACGCCAGTCACATTGAAACTGGTTGAAAATAAATTTATCACGAGTTGCCATGGCATAGGAAATAAAGTTGTTTATAAGAAAAAAAATACGACCAGTGGTAGAAATTGCTATATGTCTTATTTTAGACAAAAAACGTGAATTTGTTCATTCACTGGGGGGTGTTCATTCACTGGTGGGTTTACCCTACATAAGTTGATCCTATATTCAACTACCTACTACCTTGTATTTCCTTATACTGTAAACAATAGGATCGTAATGTTATGGAGAATGTTACTGATGAAATGACTGCACCGTACCGTACCTCTAACAGTAAACTCTAAATACCTAATTTTATATTCCTCCTAAAGCGGACGAAAACATAAATGATAGTTACTTGTTTATTCATATTGTGTAGTAATATGATGATACGATTTAATAATATTGTCATTCCTTCGTTCCATTCCAATTTTTATATTAGGTACCGATTTTATTTTATTCCATTCACTACACCGTCATTCAATACTAATGTAATTACTTAAAAATAATGTCATTTATACTGATTGTGTCTGATCCGCATATTAATTAGTAAACCATTATTATAATTGCAATAGTTCAGTAATTTAGTTACCTGCTTTAAGTACTTTTATTAGTAACTGCACCTATATAGGTAGATCGAATGGCGCATAAGTAATTAGGGAAAACTCCTAATATTACCCCTAAATGCTCCTAAATGAGTTAATCCTTATTTTAAAGCTGCACCACAAAAATAGGTGTCAATAAGACTGCACCGACCGTCAAGTGGCGCCCTCATTAGAGGGATTGTGTTTTCTAATAAACCAATCCATTTCTGTATAATTCAGTATATTAATGTTGTATTTCTACTGATTCCCCAACTTTTGGTCTTTGTCACATAGTTTTATTTTACTTATTTTTTGCTTCATCACCTAAACGGCAAATGGTGGCCACTTTTTTCCGTTTAGGTGATAAAATAAAGGCAAAAGTAAGTAATATAAAACAATATTTATAGTTTACTGTTAATGTATTATGCTTGTATTATGTTATCTGTAATCTCGTTTGTTAATAAATAACCCCTATGACACTGACTATTCCGAGTAGGTACGTCATTGTCGTCATATAAAACAATATCTGTGGATTATACAGAAACGGATTGGTTTATTAGAAAACACAATCCCCCCTAATGAGGGCGCCACTGGACGGACGATGCCCTCTTAAGTTACGTAAGCCAGATGTAACCTTATCTTATATAGAGAAGAAGTAACAAAATAAGCCGTTTAACTTGGGATCTTAACGCTGCGTCTTACGTAAGCGAATACTCGGGAACGCGAAGCCAAGCGGCGCGGGGCGGCGCGGCGGGCTCAGGCTGCGTCTTACGTAGGCGAACAACTCGCGAACGCGAAGCGAAGCTGCGCGGCGCGGCGAGGCGCGACGCGGCGCCCCACGCGGCGGCCAAGCGAATTAACCGCGAATGCGAAGGAAGACACAATAATTATTGTTAATAATAAATAAAGAATAAAGAAACAAAGCGTTAATACGTATGGAAGTGTCCTAGGTAAGCGTTCTTCGCGCGAACGCGAAGCGGCGCGGCGCGAAGCTAAGCGGCGCGGCACGATGTGATGGCCTTGTCCGAAGTGAGCTCGTCTATAATACACGTGCACGGGTTTGATGCTAGAAAGATATCGACCTTATTCTTATTTATAAAAGTTGATTTTTATATTGTGTGCTATTGTCGTGAATTTTAAGAAATAAAAATAAAATAACTAGTGGCTCTGTGAGCTATTGTAGACCTCGCAATAAGCTTCATAAGCTTAAAATGTAAAAATAATAAATCTTAATTACTTGAGTCATTATCACAGCGAACTTACAATAGTCGTAAGTGGTACTTTTGGTACAAGCTTTTATCGCTGACTGTATGGGAGAGTGGGTCATAAGGAATCATTTTTTTTTGTAAGAGCTGTAGTTGCGACCTTGCGACATTTTAATTCAAATTGTATCGTTTTCTTATCTAAGCCTAGAGTATCAATCTAACTCTTAAACTTTATTAAGAAAAAAGCTTTAAGGCTAGAAATAAAATAAGATGCAATTAATATAAAAGTGGAGAATGATTCACTGTTACCCATGTATGGGTAATAGTGGATCACCGTCCGATTTTAATGATGACTCACGTTAGACCGGGCCGTGTCAGGGCCGGAGCTTCCGGTGCTTACTTTTCTATGACAAGACAGGTGATCACTTGATGCTTTCCATAGAAAACGAAGCGCCCGGCGGACACGGCCCGATCTAACGTGAGTCATCCTTAAACGAAACGATAAGAGCTGCTGCATCCATTAAAATATATTAAGGTTTATGATATATGTGCAAAATTTTGATCATATCCGTCGATCATACTTTTTCATAGTTTTTTTTTTATTTTTTTTTATTTAGGCAACAAACAGTCATATACAAAAATGATGTAATAATAAGCAATGTGTTAATAGACCTTGAGTGCCCTACCTTAATTAAATAATTTCTAATCTAAAGTAGCTAGTGTAGGAGCAGTAAGCGGAAAACAAAGTTATCATTAATTAACAAACTTATCAGTAACTTGAAGTGTATCTATATTCATTCATCCATGTATATGTATGCACGGGCAGGTTGCTTACTCGTACATACATCCACACGGGGTACACAAAGAATGTTATAAATAATTTGTGCATAAGTTACCTATTACAATGTTAAATTATAGAAGTTGTTACAAAAGTTTAATTATACCTACTTAAATAAACAGTGCCTACTTAAATAGTGTGCGATGATTTTTTATCTTATTTTCTGCATACTGGCTACATATTGAAGAGCATTTTGCTATTTTTGTGGAGATTTATATTAGTTTTGTGCTTCTAGTATCATGATATTTTTCCTAAAAGAAAACTTTTAATTTTCATGCCCAATTTTCTTTGATACACTGTGACCCAATTTCATATGATCCACTCTTCCCCATTGATGGTAGTTTAGAAAAAAATCCCTCAAAAATGTATTTGTTTGGTTTATGGTTAAAACAAGATAATAAGTCTATTTTTAATACATTGAAACCAATAAAACCATATTTACAATAATGAAAGAATTTGTAATCACTAGCCATAAAAAAAACGATTCTTTTGAAAATCATGTATAAAAGTAATTGTACAGGTGCGTGGCGTGGCGTGGTAGCCGATGCTCATCACTGCGAATTTTAGTTCAGAAGGTGAGAATGGACTAACCTTACCTAGCTTAAAAGTAAAAGTGACCGACTCTCCTTTTCTTAACACAACCTACTCATCGAGACAATTCTGATAAACCCAAACACAATTTGGTTGCGTTGTTTAATCACAGAGTTTCTATGGTCACCTCCTGTTTCCATCATCAGATCAGCTCGATGGTAGGTACAGGTACTATAATATTGCATTGTCACCCGACATGTATGCAAAAATTCAGCTTAATCGGGGTCACATTTTGGAAGCTAAATTTGACCCACATTTACTAACAAAACAACATTAGGCCAAGCAATAAGAAAGTATAGAGGGAAATGTTTGTATGGGGATGTGTTTTCTATGTATATTATATATATCGTTGTCTGAGTACCCATAACACAAGCCTCCTTGGGCTTACCGTGGGACTTAGTCAATCTGTGTAAGAATGTCCTATAATATTTATTTATTTATTTATTATTTATATCTGTAATGTATGAAAGTGTAAAATCTGTTATTTTGCCGAAATGTACAAATATATTTAATTAATATTTCAATCATATGACACACAAATATACATGGTTGATATTGACAACATAAGTGAAATTAATAAAAAAAAATTAATTTCCCTTGATAGTATCAAATTTCACTATTTCTCCTTACTTACGAACGAACGATATTTAGAAGAATATTTGTGATGCAAAACGGCGTAACGCGTACACGGAGTTAGGAAGGAGTAACTTTACGCTAGTCAGTTACATCTTATTTTTGAGGATAGGTAAGTATATTATAAGTACCGGCCAATAGTAATCACCTTTGAGTGTTTTTGTATGAGCTTGTATAGAGTAAACAATATAGGTTAGTTTGTAGATTGCATATTTTACTAGTCATTTTATACAAATATATGATGAATACTGCAATTAAATACTGTGAATTACAATAGGATACTCAGCATATTACTAAAAAACTTCTAGTAAAAAATGAAGTTGACAATACATTAAAACAAAACCTCTATGAAAAAACCATTACATGAGACCAGTTTTTCTCATCACCCGTACAAAGGAATACTACTAGACTACCTAAAGCAGTGAGGTGGAAGTCACTCACAAATACAAAAAAAGTTATACTGTAAAAACATGCAGGTGATATGTTATTGGCCGGTACATATAAAAAACCGGGCAAGAGCATGTCGGGATTGTCGGGCCATCCTCAGTGTTGGGTTTCGTAGTTACCCTTCCGTCACAATATAAGGCTAAACTGGAGCTATTAGTATAGAAGATTGTTAACAAATGGATGAAATGATGCTTGGTGCCTTTCACCCGAGTTAAACAATCTATTTTTCATATCGAATACGGAAACCGAAAAGACAAGGCAAATTTGTATAGTCAGTAATAAATTAAAATTAAAGTAATAGACATAAAGCCATGATTTGTTCCTTAGAACTTAGGTACCTACTTTCAATCGGAGACTCTAGTCTGGTCATAATCCATAGCGAAAAACATTGAATTGCAATATTTATGAAATAAATTTTAAGAAAAAAAAACTGACTTCCATGTGGGATGTCGGTGACAGATTATTGTTGATGGTGCACGATTCCATACAATGAAATGACAAAGACAGCATCTTTTGCCTAATTATGTAGAAAAGGAGGTAAAACCACCCACTAGCATTTCGTTTCTGTGAGGATCGCAGTTCTAACCTAACCCAATTTTCTGATAGCAGTTCGGTCTTGTGAGGATCGCAGTTCAAACCTAACCTAACCCACTTTTCTAGTAGCATTTCCGGGTCCGAGTCCGGGTCTGCGTTAGTGTCCGGGTCCTGGACCGGGTCCGGGTCTAAGTCCAGGTTCATGCAGGTTCAGGTCCAGGACCATGTCCAGATCCGGGTCCATGTCCGGGTCCAAGTTTGGGTCCAAGTTCGGTCCGGGTCCGAGTCGGGGTTTGGGTTCGAGTCTGGGTCCGGGACTGGTTCCAGGTCTAGGGACCAGGTCTATGTCCAGATCCGGGACCGCGTCTGAGTCCGTGTCCAAGTTTGGGTCCGGGTCCGTAACGAAGAGGACAAATCGCCAAACGTGAACCTTGCGTCGTTGAAGAGTTCCATTCTGATCATCATCAGCAGTTCCACTTCATCAAATGTCACTTTTTTAAATGTAAATGCTTGATTTGTTGATGAAAATACTAAAATCACTA
This sequence comes from Cydia strobilella, assembly GCF_947568885.1. Classification (NCBI taxonomy): domain Eukaryota; kingdom Metazoa; phylum Arthropoda; class Insecta; order Lepidoptera; family Tortricidae; genus Cydia; species Cydia strobilella. Next base: position 43,497,166 of record NC_086068.1, on the reverse strand, counting down.
TATGTATGCCTTTAACATTTGAGGAGTTCCCTCGATTCCTCATGGATTCCATCATCAGAACTGCGTTTTGACAAAAACGGGACCAATCTGTATGTATATACTCACAATAAATAAATTAAAACGCGCTCCAAGGGTTCCGTACATTATCTTTAAAAAACCCGTAGGGGTCGGATCAAAAAGTAAGTAATTAAGTCCGACTCACGCTTGAGTGCACATTTCTAATAGGTTTTCCTGTAATCTATAGGTATTATCGGTAGTATAGGTAAGATCTATTTTATGTATTTTTTTCAAAATTTTAGACCCAGTAGTTTAAGAGATAAAGGGGGGGGGGGGGGGAATGGTCAGTTTTTGCCTATTTTCTTGAATAACTTCTAAACTGTTTATCCTAAAATTTATAAAAAAAATATATCTGAGATTCTCACAATGAGCTCTTTCATTTGATATGTAACACGATATAGTTTGGAAAACTTTGTTTTTTAATTTTCTCATTTACCCCCCAAAAGTGGCCCCCATGATTAAAATTCATTTGTTTACGTTACACGTCCGTCTTTGGGTCGCAGACTTACATATATGTACCAAATTTCAAGTTAATTCGTCCAGTAATTTCGGAGAAAATAGTAACGGATACTAATGGATTTTAGTACTTCTTTATGGGACCAATATTACTTCCACGTTATGGTTATTCTTCTGTCTACTTCTTCTATGTTCCTCTCTTTTTAAAAAGAACCGTTTGCCTAGGTAGACATGGCTTTCTATTCGACAGAAATGTTGTTTATCACGATAGGGTGTTTATAATGGTTAGTCAAGATTTTTGTCTTATCTAGATTGATTTCTAGCCCTATTTATGTACTAGCTTGATGTAAGTCATTAATCATAAACTGTAATTGGTACTATACTTTACTAGTTATTATACTACTATAAACTATATCGTGTTACATATCAAATGAAAGAGCTCATTGTAATAAACAGTTTAGAAGTTATTTAAGAAAATATTCAATAAATTACCATTCCTCCCCCTTTATCTCCGACACTACTGAGTCTAAAATTTTGAAAAAAATACTCAAAATAGTTCTTTATTATAGTGGCTTGGCGAAACAGGCTTTAGGTTACTTTTCGCTCAAGTCGTCGCAAATATGGACATATTTGGTATCGGTGCATTCAGTGTGATGTCCTGAACACAAATATATGAGATGACAAGCGCGAAAGTGGTGGGGGTAGTTGCTGTGACGTCAAAATGTCGGCAGTACAAAGTTGTTTACTTTTTTTTAAATCATACCATGTAGGGTATCAAATGAAAGGGCTTTGTGAGTAGATCACAAATATATAACATACTGTAACATTTTCACCACTCCGTCTAACAAATTATTAGAAAACGTTCAAAAATATCACAATCCACAGTTGACTTTGAACTGCTTTAAATTGAAAATGACTGAATGGATCATTCCAAAATACATACCAAGTGACTGTGAATATCCTCTATATAACGCTAAAAAATAATTAACCAGATAGAACCAAAAATAAGAAAAGTACATCAAGTGGAAAAAAAGTATAATTTTTTGTTACATTAAACTGCAACTATTATTAAAACAAACAAAAAACCAGACTATTTACATATATTTTTGAAATGGTCTTTTCACAAGCTTTCATTTGATATCCATATTGCTATAGTAAGAAAAAAAAAACAATCCCCCCTCCCTTTTTCATTAGCGGGCGCCATTTTTAAAATTTATATAGCCCATATGAGATGTGGTTGAATTCGCCAGAATTGTGTTAGTAACATAGGCTATATAAATTTTGGAAATGGCGCCCGCTAATGAAAAGGGGGGGGGGGGTTTCTTACTATAACAATATGGGTACCAAAAGAAAGCTAGTGGAAAGACCATTTCAAAAATATACGTAAATAGTTTGGTTTTTTCTTTGTTTTAATAATAGTTGCAGTTTAATGTAACAGAAAATTATACTTTTTTTCAACTTCACAGTCACTTGGTATGTGTTTTGGAATGATCCATTCAGTCATTTTCAATTTAGAGCAGTTCAGTCAACTGTGGATTGTGAAATTTTTGAACGTTTTCTAATAATTTGTTATACGAAGTAGTGAAAATGTTACAGTATGTTATATTTGTGATCTACTCACAAAGTCCTTTTATATGATACCCCACATGGTATGATTAACAAAAAAAGTAAAGAACTTTGTACTGCCGACTTTTTGACGTCACAACAACTACCCCCACCACTTTCGCGCTTGTCGTCTCATATATTTGTGTTCAGGACATCACACTGAATGCACTGATACCAAATATGTCCATATTTGCGCCGACATGAGCGAAAATCGATTTCCAGAGGACTTCTAGACCGAAAACCACCGTACTATTACCTAATTAACGTTTAACACAAAACTAACTAACGTTTCACAAAAAAATACATTGTTGAAAATTGTATAATGTACGGAACCCTTGGAACGCGAGTCCGACTCGCACTAAGCCGACTTTTTCGTTCCAAAACTGCCATAGGCAACGGCATTACATATTCAGCCAATGAAACTGTTGAGAAATTACATATTAAATAACAATTGAATGAGTAAAATAAACAATTTTATATCTATCATTTTACTTTATTTACTTACTTATATAATGGCAAATAACTTTAAAAACCATTTAATGTCTTAATAACGTTTAACTGTGGCTGTGCGTCTTTTTACTATGAAAGGGAAACTTTTTTGCGATAACTCAAAAAAGGCTAAACTGATCGTGTTCTACAATTTTTTTTCATAATTTTTAGACACATGGTTCAAAAGTTAGAGGGGGGCACAATTTTCTTTCTTTCGGAGCGATTATTGCCGAAAATATTTGTCAAAAAATGTATGTTGAAGACCCCTATTCGTTTTGAAAGACCTACCACGATACACCACACTGTAGGGTTGAAGTGAAAAAAAAATACACCCCCCACTTTACTTGTAGGGAAGGAACCCTATAATATTTTTTTTACATTTTATTGTACGACTGATTTATATAACCATGCCGAATCAGCTTTCTAGCACTATCGATCACGGAGCAAAGCCGCGGACGGACGGACAGAGGGACATGGCGAAACTATAAGGGTTCCTAGTTGACTACGGAACCCTAAAAAGAAACCGTCTTAGTTGTATTAATCTCCTTTCAACTAACTTTTCATCTACTCAATTTCCCTATAAAGAAGGGAACTTCCTATTTTTTTTTTCAACTAAGTACATCAATATATATGTTTTTAGGGTTCCGTACCCAAAGGGTAAAAACGGGACCCTATTACAAAGACTCCTCTGTCTGTCTGTCTGTCTGCCTGTCACCAGGCTGTATGTCATGAACCATGATGATGTAAGTCTGTTGCCGCTATAACAACAAATACTAAAACTAAGGAACCCTCGGTGGGCGAGTCCGACTCGCACTTGTCCGGTTTTTAGGGTTCCGTACCTCAAAAGGAAAAAAACGGAACCCTTATGGGATCACTCGTGCGTCTGTCTGTCCGTCTGTCACAGCCTATTTTCTTCGAAACTACTGAACCAATTAAGTTGAAATATAGCACACATACGTAAGTTTGTGACCCAAAGACGGACATGTAACATAAACAAATAAATTTTAAACATGGGGGCCACTTTTGGGGGGTTAATGAGAAACTTAAAAATAAAGTTTTTAAAACTGTATCGTGTTACATATCAAATGAAAGAGTTCGTTATGAGAATCTCAAATATATATTTTTTGTAATTTTAAAATAAATACTTTAGAAGTTATTTAAGAAAATAGCCAAAAAATGACCATTCCCCCCCCCTTAATCTCCGAAACTACTGGGTCTAAATTTTTGAAAAAAAATATACAAAATAGCTCTTAGGAAAACCTAATCACAGGAAAACCTATTAGAAATGTGCAGTCAAGCGTAAGTCGGAGTTAATTACTGAGTTTAGATCCGACCCCTACGGATTTTTGAGACATCTCAATTCTCACGTTTCACATAAAAAATAGGTACATTGTTGAAAATTGTGTAATGTACGGAACCCTTGGAACGCCAGTCCGACTCGCACTTGGCCGGTTTTTTAATTAAAAAACAGTTGCATTTTTAGGGTTCCATACCACAAAAGGAAAAAAATGGAACCCTTTGTTGTCCGTCCTTCCATCTGTCTGTCTGTCAAGACCCTCGGGAACGCGTAAAAGTATCGAGTTGAAATTAAAACCATATTATTATACTCAGGTCAACAGTCCCTTGAAGCTTTGAAAGAGATCAAACTACTAAATTAACGTCCAAAAAAATGGCCGTTTATGCCGCATAAAACGCTACTTCGACACTCAAGTGAATCAACATTTTTAGGGTACTTCCCATTGACGTAGAACTATGAAGTTTGGCAAGTTATATCGTCAAAAAATAAGTTAAATTTGTACGGAACCCTCTGTGGGCGAGTCCGACTCGCATTTGTCCGATTTTTTATTTTGTTTGTCCTACATATGGGCAGGAATATGAGTTGAATATAACGGCGAGAGATTAATACCGGGTTTAGCTCCTTTTACGTAGGGCAAAAATGTGGTTTTGTATTCGAATTAGATGAGAAAGAAGAATTAATATCAATTAGGTAAACTATTATATTATTGTAATACAAAATTTTCACTTATGGGTAACTATTGTAAACTAATCCAAATAATTGATTAAAATCGTAAAGTACCACATCTTATAAATATGAATTTATAGGCCTTACATATACATTATCATAATTCATAACTAATAATTAAGTTGGTAACCGAATCAAATAACGACAATGAACCAATACGTACGTATTTTTCTTATGAGAGCATTCCTAAAATTATTTGCAGATAAGCTGCAATTAAAGTATCACATTTTTGTTTACTCAACGTTTTTTTTTTAAGTACCAATACTTACAATAATAAAGCTTCCAACAATACCTCATTTTTTTGTCGCTTAGAAATAATGTACCATTGTAGTGTTATAATGAATCACTAAGACAATTCCACATATAGGTAGTTTACACTATTCTTCTCTTTTTTCCAGGTCCCCCTGCGCTCGTCACAAAATCTGCGGAACAGAAAATATTAAAAGACCTTAAAATGTAAAAACGACTATTGTTGTTATTTTATAGAATTGTTCTTGGAACAAGAGAAAAAAATACTTATTTATACATTATAGATTGTTGAAATATTAGATGACAAATTCTAGAGGGTGAATATATTCCTAACTAAGAAGTGATTATACAGGCAAAATGGCTTCACAAAGGTTCTGCTTGAGGTGGAACAACCACCAATCGAATATGTTGTCAGTATTTGACCAACTACTTCACGCTGAGACCTTCACGGACGTTACTCTAGCAGTAGATGGCCAGCTACTAAAAGCCCACAAAATGGTACTATCAGCCTGCAGTCCGTACTTTCAGGCTCTCTTCGTCAACCATCAGGAAAAACATCCGATCGTCATTTTAAAAGACGTTCCTTATTCAGACATGAAGAGTTTATTAGATTTCATGTACCGAGGGGAAGTGAGCGTCGACCAAGAGCGATTGACGGCATTCTTAAAAGTAGCTGAAAGCTTGAGAATAAAAGGACTCACTGAAGTAAACGAAGAAAAATGTGATATCCCAGCTCTTACAAATTCTTTAATTCAACAACAGCAACAAACTTCTGCTCCCGCCCACACCCCTCCACCCCAACTTCACCGAATACACCCTTACATGCAACAAAAGAGACCAGCTTCAGGGATGCCAACTGGTGGAGCTCCCCCAAATTTATTAATGCCTTTGCTCGGAAATGCTCTAATGCAGCCTAAAAGAAAAAGAGGCAGGCCGAGAAAATTAAGCGGCAGTTCAAGTGATGCCCTGACCACCGCTGCGAGTCCACCGGGAGAGTTCATACCCGAGTCAGCCTCCCACGCTGCTTCCAACAGGCCTGGTGATCAGTTAATTAGAGGATCTCCAGAAATGCTTGAAGTGAAAATGTCTATGGACGGTTTCAGTGCTGAGGACGGCGCAACATCGGGGGGCGAGGAGGGCGGGGAGGCGCTGCTTATCGACGAGGGCGACGACGCGCACTCCACGGACGCGCACGCGCAGATGGCAGGGAAGGACTCGGAGTCTGCAGGTACGTGTGTCAGTAACGATGTCTGCCTATTTCAATACTTCATGATTATTTACTAGGTGGCGTTCGACACCTGTTGCATATCTCAAAATGGTTTATTGAAATAACTTTACACCTGTAATTTATATTATTATGTTCACAATCCCGAATCAATGAAGAGGTACCTCGATTATTTCTGAAAACGTTAAGCTGTTATTTTATAAAATACTTGCATTTCTTTTGTAAATACATAATCTTCCTTTCCATTGACCTAACACTGTTTAATAACAGTTAAATTATTAATGAAAAAAGGGAAAAGCTAATGGGATATAAGCTTTGATGTAGGGAAATGTTTAAGTGAAAAAAGTGAAGTGTATTTTGATTACTTATTTACATACCTATTTAAAGTTTATCCAAAAGGGGTAAGTGATATCTATTAAATTATTTTTGATGTATTCAAGTAACAAAAATGCTTTTTCTTCTATCCAACAACAGTAACTATTGCTTGCTTTTCTGCTTTTGGGGAGAGCTATTAGAGGAATGGCCAGGGGCAACTTGGTGTGGTAATGGTTTGGGTAATATAACTTCTTCTCCTAAAATTTCTTTTTATTACATATCATTTACATAAACATGACGATATTTAAAGGGAAAACAAACAAGGCTTATTCCCAATAGCTTTCCTTCATTAAAAGCAATTGGAAATATTTTAAGGACATCAAAATAATTCAATCTCCTGATTCAAAATAATGTGCTGCGCCAAAATATTTCCAATCAATATTATGAATTTATGTTGTAAAATATCATAAGAGAAAAAAATCCTTTGGATTTAGAGCTGAAATTATAACATTTCAGATCCCGAAAAAGCGTCAAAAGGAGAATTACACCAGAATAATAATTCAACAAACGGACCGACCCTCTCTATCGAAAATGGATCCATTAAGCAGGAGCCGGCAGCCGACCTCACCGACGGCGACGGCTATAACGAACCTATCGAGTACAAGTACAACCCCGACAGGAGCCGCGATAACTCTAACTCCAGGGATGATCCCATTAAACACGCAGATGACAAAATCCCACTGGGCAGAAATTTAAAGCCAAAGAATAGTAAAAAACTACTACCCCAAATGTCAAAAATTAGAGCCCGAAACTTGTTCAATCAGCTCTCCGGCCTTTCCAACCTCAACCCCGCTCTTAACAGTTTCGACAAATTCGCACCCGAAACCGTGCTCATGCCGGCTCTTGCCACGCAGCTGTTCGCCGCCGAGCTCGAGCAGAACACTCTGAGCCTCACCAACAACGAGGTGGCCGACCTCGCGCAAACTAACTGGGAACATCGTATATTCCCTTCTCCTATAAGGAAAAATAATATGGCCAACTTGGCCAACTATCATGAGGAAACAAATGAATCCGTTAGGGATTACTGCATCAAAGAGGGAGAAAATGTTTTCAGATGCAAAATTTGTTCTCGAGTTTATACTCATATTAGTAACTTCTGTCGGCATTACGTCACTTCGCACAAGAAGGACGTCAAAGTTTTTCCATGCCCTATTTGCTTTAAAGAGTTTACTAGAAAAGATAATATGATTGCGCATCTAAAAATAATTCATAAAAATCAATCAAACGCTAACGAGCAAATGGCTAAACAGGAGTCTTAAAAGACGTGGCAATATTATTTATCAAACTCTTAATTTTTCTATTATTATTTGTTGGTATACAAAGATCTGAGTTGAGCACGAGCAGAGGGTGGAGTGCCTGGTCGCGCGGATACAAGCGGACATTATTATGATTAAAGTTGCATTGAGTAGGTTTTGAGATCTAGTTTCAAATATATACATAAATCTATTTAACAGTAAGTTTGTTGATGTAGGTCGATGAAAGAGTTGTTATATTTATTATTATTTTCAAATTCATTTCTCAGAGAACTATCTTCTAAGAGGTTTATGAATGTTTCTACTTATTTTACTTGTTATTTCGCACTTATGTACTTGTTACTTAATTTTATTACTTACAAAATTTCAGGGTACAAAATAATTACTCAAGGTGATCGTTTATCAAATGATAAATTTAAATTATCCTAGATAACCGCATAATGATGTGCTAACATTATTTGCAATTCTCATTGAACTGAATTAGTGTAGGTTTCTTAGTTGTTTATATTGTTCGTTTATTGAAGACGCGAATAGAATGGCGCGGTAGTAGTTAGTAGGTATTTATTATGCGATGAAGCGGCTCGTCCAGAAGAGGCTACCGAGCGGAGCCACCTACGCCGCGCTGCGGGAAGCCGCGGCGCCGGCGCCGGCGCCGGTATCCGCTCGCCGTCCTGTACAAACTCTAGAGCGCAGAGTACTAGTGGTTTCAATTATAAATTGCATTTTCATTTGACTTGCCTTATTAGTGATTTTAGATGTAAATAACAATTTAACTTCTTCGAAGTAAAACTCAACACAGGCTATGATTTTTTGTCTAAGTAGGACTTGTTAAGATTATTTTATAATAGTTTATTCAATGTTGAAAGCTTTGGTTGTAAATGTAAATGTTATTCATTACAGATACATATTAGAGAAATTACTTACCTATGTATGATGTGAATGAGAAAATCTTAAAATAGATTTTTAAAATCTCAATAACAGCGAAATTTAGGTGGTAGACGTCACGTAGTTAAAGATTCAGTTCCTGAATATTAATTTAAGCTTTGAGCTAAGTACTTAATGGCCCAAACATTAGCTGCGCCTGCGACGCGACGCCACTGCGCGTGCGTCGACGGCCACGCGCAGCGCCGGTGTCGGCGCGGTAGGAACTCTCACTATGTTTCAGTTAAGGACCAACTAGGTGCATGCGTAGGTAACTAGTACCTACGTCTAGAAGAACAAGTTATAATTTGTGTACCTATCGTTCAATATTTTATCTTTCAAAGACAATATTATGACGAAAAGAAATATATGAGAATTATCTAGATCAGTAATTACACCGATTCGCAGCCGTACAGAACTAAATATAAAATACCAGATGTTTTTAATGTTAACCTGTAAATATTATCATTACAACAGAAGTTGTAAATGTGATCTAAAAGCAAGGTGCTTTGAAAGAAATTAATAAATGACAGGAATCATGAGATGATTTGTAAATTCTATTTTAGTAGAAATCAAATGCCTTAAATATTTGATAAGTAACAGTACTTAAAATATTTAATAAATCTAGAGGCAAAATGTAGTCTTCCATATATCGATAGCGACACTTTATCTCTAATCAGTCAGTAAGTAAGTTGACAATATGTCGCTTACGACGATGGTATATTATTGTTCAAGAGATGTGTAACTATAGTAAGCCAATATCAGCCTTACTTAAACCCATGTGCTGATTAAATTTGTGTGACACAAGACTGGATATTTAACGAGGTAGAAGTACCTTGGTATCGATGCCCTCGTACTTACAAACGTAGTTGTAGACTGGTATCGGTGCCCTCTAGGGAATGCTCCCGGTACTGGGTTTGTATGGCGAGAACCGGGAATTCCCGGTTCCGGTACTGTATTTGTATAGAAAACCAGTACTGGGAGCACGAGCACGCCCTCCTACAAACGTAGCTAGAGACGCGCCCGTCGCTGTCATTCCTAACCACACACACACACACACACCCCACGCCGATTAAATATTCACCATAATTCAATTGAAACATGGACTCGTGAAATTATTTATAACTGCTTTAACTGCATTTAAATTCCTGCATGGTTTCTTAATTTACATATAAAGCTTAAATGAAAAACTACGTTTGTATGTTTAAGCGGAATGGTGTATAGTGTGGTGCATGTCGGGTATTTCTTTTGATGAAAAATTACATGTTGATTGCATAGCGACTGCGTATATATTTAAAAAGACTTTTCTAATATATTCCACAGTGGTTGACATCAGTGACAAATTGCATTTTCTACAATCGCTTTAGCCATATTTTTAACCACTTGTTAATTTTCATAGTTTTATTCATAATATATTTTTAACTGTACATACATGTTTATTCTTATAAATTTTGTGTGAACTTTTTGTGTGTTTCACTCTTACTACTGCTTTATTTAATCTGCACGCCAAGCGAATTAATAAAGATATTTATTTTCTCAATTGATTTATTCTGCTCCAAACGAAAATTTAACGCTCTGATTCGTTCTTGATTTTATATTCAATAATACGGTTCCCACGTTTCCAGTGCTAGCCGGCTTTTCTATTCCTTAGGAGTTCAAACGTGTTAACTATACTTGTTAAATAATAAACCGAAAACTTATTTATTAATTATAACATAGCTTCCAAATCTATTTACTTTTCTTTACTTACATTTCTGTATGACCATTATGTAAAGCTTTTATTTATTCTTAATCGAATGTATTTTTTGCTTGCCATGCAACATTGTCACTTATGTCAACTGTGTTTGTGATGCATAATATAATAATGAAAGGCCGACATGCACCGTGGTCTTTGTTGATCAACCACTGCGAGGGTGTCGCGTGTCGTAACGTAACTGTTGTAAGGCTGCCATGTCATGTCACACATTGTTGGCAGTTGAACCTTAAATATTAAATACAAATTACGTTTACCCTAAAAGTCGAGTTTCTAGTAACATAAAGTAGGTCCACAAAACGCTTGCCTATTAGTGTGCCTTTACTTGTACATTAAATAGTAAGTTAAATATTTATTGACTATATTAGACTATTAAGAAATGTCAAAGAATGTTATGTAAAATTATTTATTTAAATTATTCAGAGTTTACACTATACTTTAAGAAGCTTCCATAGGAATTTAGAGACCATTTAGGCCCATGTAGAACAAATAACGTTGTATGTACTTATCTAATCATAAGTAATATATCATCTCATGTTTCCGACTTAATTTGAATATCGAAAATGTTAAAAGATTTTCAAATGAGCTACTTACCTAAATTATAAAAAAAGAGGCGACAAGTCTTGGTGAAATCAATATTAAGACTGTAAAAATTCTTAAAAACGAATTTAAATTACCTTTCATAAGCTTTTATACAATTTAAACGGGGCAATCTTTGAAAGGTACTTAATGGGGAAATTTATAGGTACGTAGGGTGAGGCAATCAATGGACATTAAAATCTCATACTTAAGTAGTCAACCAGTGCCTAAGCTTACAAACCTTATTCGAAATTTATATTAAGTATCTAATTTATCGTTCTTGTCCTAAATCGTTAAGATTTTTTTATTTTATCAATTAAATAGATTAATATTTACGACGTCGATTGGATGTTATTTATTACATATTATAATATCATCAATTGGTGCTAATTATGCTTAAGAAATGTTACATCTGATGTAACATTCAAAAGAAATTTCCGTATATTATTTACGTATAAAATTATTGTATGTCTTTTTCGTTAATGTTGTTATTTTAATGAGTATATCTCTTATTTCAGTTGTCGATAGGTTGCACTGGCTGCACAGTGCTAGAAATGGGATTTGGATTTTATCAAACGAGACCCGTTCGCAAGAACAGCTCGATTCAGTCATAATGATGTGTGTGAATATTTAAATAACTACACTTGTATTTAATTACTCAGAACAAGTAGGTACTAGAAAACTTAGGTAAGACTAAATCGCAGTACCTACCACTGTTGTTAGATGACACATATTCGATACTGTAATGTTGATTATCACCTCCCTAAAACAATAATTACTTAGAATTATACATAAACTTAAAATTATAATCACTTACATGATTCATATGTTTATTGACATTAAACACTTACAATAGGATTCTTAAACTTATCGGAAACTAACAATGACGTTTCATTCAAACACAATAAGCTTAGAGTAGACGGCATTCTACAGAGTACGTATTGAGAAACATATTTACTGGAATAAATATTCAAGTTAGAAAAAGCTCTCTATCAAAATGTGTGTAGTGTTCATGCGAATCGGTCGCTACAGAGTACGATTATATTTAATATCTCCGTGTGTTCAGGGGGCCTAGCCAAGGTGACAATGGTTCGCGCCGTAGCGGACGAAACGCTAATGTACCTATCTCTATCATTGAGAGAGTGGCGTTTCCTTCCTACGGGGGAAACGATTCTCATCTTGGTCATCTTTGAACTTATAGCATCGTAATGGATTCAGTCGTCCATTTTACGCGCGTGCTTGTTTTTTCCCGTAAAAGTGGAAGTTTCACATTTTAATTCCTAATATAAACAACCTACATGAAACTAAATATTAATTGATACACCTGCGCAATACCTGTGACGGCATCTAGAGCGTTCTGTGCGTTCGTAGCGTACGTACCTATAGGTATTAGGTATCATTAAAATTACATAATAAATAAGTATATTATGTAACGATGTAATTGGATGAAAATATTAATAACGAACTTGATCAAAATCCGTCCAAATTGATGTGTTAGAACGCCATCAATCATCATACTCATAAATCTCATAATGACAGATATTATTCATTGGTGAATCAATTTGTAATTATTTATTCTTTTCTTTTCAAAATAATTGCGTAAAAAAGGAGTGTTGGGGCCGTTGGATTTGTAGCTTAAAAATAGTTATATCATATCAGGGTGCAAAGTTGTATTTTACCCGCGAGTGTGGAATTGAAACACGAGCAAGCGAAAGGATTCTATAGTTGAACCACGAGCGAAGCGAGTGGTTCTAAAATAGAATCCTGAGCGTAGCGAGTGTCTTAACACACGAGAAGTAAAATACATTTGCACCCGTGTGTAACACAAAACTTTTCCCGTCACTATAGCGAGGGAAGTGCAACATCCACAGGCGTTAGATCATCTTCATCAACTGGACTCAAGTCATTTTTTTTACGATATTATAACAAAAAAACTCTGGAAATTCTGTACTTTTACGTGAGAAGTTTTTAAGTAAAAATTTTTTGACAATGTTGACATTTCTGACGTACGAAATGTCAATGATGCGTTTTGAAATTGCATCGACTTAACTTGTGCGTTCAGAATTATATTTAACATAATTATTAAAAAACAAACGTTTTTTATGGAATTTTAAGGTTTATGACTTAAGCTAAATCTGGTATTTTTTATTAGATTCTCAAACCATTTATTTAATGATAATTAATATCGAACGAACCATTATTATGAGCGTTTTTCGTTTTGTTATCTGTCAAGCTACTTAAACACGCTCCATCCAAAGTCAAATTACTTTCCCCACTAGTGGATAAAATGCGTTTTTCCCCGCTTGTTTTAAAGGATAAAAGACGGCTTTCCGAGCTAGTGAGGGGAAAAGTAAATTACTTGTACCTATATTACAATGAAACCTACTAAACAATGTTTTTAATAATCTGATTTATATAATTTTCCGACTACGTGAAAGCGGTATAATTTTGGCAGTATGTTTTTATTTTTTGATTCACTTAACCGATAAATATGTTTCTCAATTTGTATGGGACACAGTTAACATACGGCGTACTTACTAACCTACAGAATACTTAAATATTAACTGTTCGTGATATAAATTTACTTCACACAACTACATACATATTATGATAATCGTAGAATTAGCCAAAAATAAATTTTAACAGTTTTTATTATTATTTGCACTTAGACAATAGCCAATGCAAAGAGTAATGTTTAGGACATTTTAGAATGAAAGTCACACGACATAGCATTGTTTGTTAAAAAAGGAATAAATATATAAGGTGTTAATTACTATTTTTAGAATCTTTAATGAAAGTAATAAAGTTACAGCAAAATGTATGAATTTTTTCAATTAATGTTATTACTTTGTTTTGTTTCATTTGTTGTTGTTAATTTAAGTACCTCTTTATTTTAAAATTTTCAATTTTGGTAATATCGAAATATACCTTATTGTGATTTTTCTTAAGAGTTCTTGTCGTATAAGACATGAATTCACTGACTACATTCACGCATTATTATTGACTTATGTGCACGTCTATAATTGATAAAGTTTATGTTTAGTGAAAGATGTTTCATGGGACGTGGCGGGTCCTTGGTACTGGTTGTATTGTAGTGGAGTCGCGCGTACGCGTACAACGTGACACTGTTTCAGCAGGTTTGTTAATTGTGAAACCTTAGTACCATTTGAGCTGTTAGTTTTTTTTTGAAAACGGGCCGATCGTCTCGTCATCGGTTATTTCGCAATTACCTACCCTGCCCCACGTCGTGATGTCTACTTCAACACCGACACGGACTTCTACATGTCCTAAATCGTTATTGTTGTTAGCAAAGCAAACAATAATGATTACTATTTAATATTATGTAGTAGCAAAGTAACAACACGGGTTATTAGTAAAACATAGATTAAAAGTTAAGTTATTTATATTATAATTAGAGGTAAATAGTGCTGTTAAACATTTGAGTGAATTTCAATACTTAGAAAGCTTTATTAGTGAGGAAAGTTACGTAGAGAGGAGTGTTCAGGTATGTGATTACGTTGATACTACTTCTACTCTCTGTTCGTAGCGGTGTGCGTGTGGCGGACCCTAGTGCTAGTGCTAATGCTAGTGCTAGATCACTTCATTCAGTTCGCTTTCTATGTTGCTCAAACTGACACTATGTGACAAAATATTTTGTTTGAGTACAAATTATTGCTTTGTTTGTTTTTTGTTGATCATGTACGAGTAGAAAATATTGCAACTTTACCATGAGGATAATTATTCCCGCTCATGTTTTGTCGAAGATTATATTTTGAATTATATTTCATTACCATATACACTTACAGCGCAGCTATTTTCTAGAGTGTGTAAGCTAACGCCAATGGTACAATTTATATTATTTTTACATCTTTGAGCCCACCTTATGTGATCTTAAGAACTAAGTTTACCGAAGTGTTATTTTTATACGACGTACAACTGTACTTGCCGAAATAGTTCCAAATGCAAACACTTGAGTCCTATTATATCATAGAGAATCCTGTTCTTTTTTGTTATATCATTATTAATTTATTATTTTAGATTACGATTAACTTAAATAGATTAGGCAGTTTGACTTTTTCGTAAGTTTATTACAATTTTCAAATATGTATTCAGTGTTCTTAATTTTGTTTTGGATATAAAAATGTATTGTTAGCCATCATCATTTGTTGGACTGATATTTTTGTCATCAAGTAGTACTGTTAGTTTTACTTGACATGTTGTGACCCATTGTTTGTTTTATTTCCAAATTTATTTTTCAATTGGTTGTAAGTAGTATTTTTTTCGGTTAAATATTGCATGAACACAACTAGACGAACGACCAGAGAGAGAGAGAGATTGCATGAACAAATTTTCGACTTGATACTGAACTATACGTATAATCTATTAATTATGTCAGTTTAATTGAAAAGGTGCTAAAACAGTAACTATAAGCATAAAACTTGTTCATGAAGTACTTATATTCGCTTATGTTCATGGTCTTCTTTTATTAAAAACTTATGGTAATTAATTTCGACAATCAATTTGAACAAATAAAGGTTTATATATTTTCGCCATTTGTTTTTTTTTTCATCATCTTAGCGCACATTTAGTTATCGCAAGGCACGCGCTTCTTGTTCTAAAGAAAGAATCCGTTACAGTATTTTTTTCTATAATTGTTGTATATTCATACTTATTCTATTAATATTGTCAATAATATATTTTCAGGGCGGGCATCTCCAGATTCAGAACATAAAGATGTAAGGTATGTCCATTCTCCGACGAACGACGGGCACGGAAAGATCCGCGTGAACCCGGCCACGCAGGCGGCGTCGACGTCAGGCGACGGCGCGTACGCCGAGCCGCTCAACAACAACCAGGCGCGGCCCGCCGTGCGCCGCCGCATCCGCCGCCGCGCCAATTCCGCCTCCAACGACCCCGCCGAGCAACTCACCGAGATGTCCGTCAGAGGGCTCAATCTTTTTAGATACGCCTCCGTTAACGAAGGAGTGTACCAATGCACCGAATGTGCCAAGGAGAACATACAAAAAACTTTCAAAAATAAGTATTCATTCCAGAGGCACGCTTTCCTTTACCACGAAGGGCAGCAGAGAAAAGTGTTTCCGTGTCCCGTCTGTTGCAAAGAATTCTCTAGACCGGACAAGATGAAAAACCATATGAAGACTACCCACGATTGTTACGTGCCAAAAGACTGCGTGTATCCGCCGAATGCGTACTTCATGTTGCCGGGGATGGAGGCGCAGCTGCCGCCCGGCATCAAGCTGGAGGCGCTGGGCGGCGCGCCGCACTCGTCGCCCGACCCCGCGCAGGTCTGACGCGCACGCTATTCCCGCACACCAAGCGAGCGCCGTGCGAATACTGAGCGCATTTAATCCATCTTTTTATCTCGGCTAAGTATTAACATTACGTATCTATCAATTCCACATAAATTTTCATTATGCCTCAAAAACCAATTTTCACGATTTGTTTTGATTATATGTATAAGAAATTCAGAGTTCAATAGAAGTAGTTATTTATTCTATTTTTTGAGTAAAATTTTAATGTACACTTTTACTAAGTGCATTACTTGACTAAACTTTGTTTTCCAATCATACTGTTATGCATTTAATATCTAATGTTCGTTACATAAAGATTATACTTGTTAAAAATTACGGTTGTGCAAATTATTAGTAGACAATAATTGTTTGAGGCCAGTTTCGCAATATTAGCAAAAGCGAGTTACTGTAAAAGTTAATGTGTAAGTAAATAGCATTAATGATGGGTGCTGTACAAGTCTGATTCGTGCCTTCCATGCATGCAGTTCTGTAACCACACACTGATGCGAACATTCCATGTTTGGTCAGTGTCGTAGCTCTGAAATATATAAGTACTAGGTATGATACCGTAAGACATAACCAAAGACTGTCATTTACATTTTAAACTGTTTTCACAATAGCAATTTAACTGATCGCGATCTACTTGAGTCTGAAATCAGAATAGGTACAATGTACTCGAGAGTAGGTACAATGAAGGCTGGCCATGGAGCAACACGTGACGTGGGAGCAACATTTTGTTACATACCACTATTGCTCATGTCTGTCTTCAATGTATACCCGAACATTTCAGTAAGTAGACGTAGTTATATATGTATAATATTATATTATATTTATATACATGTGACTTTTAAATAGAGTTATAAACTGATATAGATGCAAAGCATGTGCAGCGATTGCTAGTTCAGTATAAATTTACAGTGTAGGTATGTTATATTGGATTCTAATTTGAAACTAACGGATGAAACGAAAGATGGATTATCTTTGGAGTGCAAGTGCCTTGATGCCTAGAGTTATAGCGGAAGATACCACTTTTGTCGGAACACATTATGATTGTTTAATAATTACTATTCATACTCTAAATTTTTATCTAATAAAGACTTATTAAGTAGAAGATTTTTATTACGTAATTGTTTAACTATATTAGTGAGTCTACTGTTGATAAAATAACTGTAATTAAGCATGTTTGCAAGAGTTATATATTTTTAAATTTATCCATTAATACCGACCTAAGTAGTTAGGTACACAAGTAAATTGATGATAGTGCCATAGCACAAATGATAAATGTTGTATATTAGGAATGTTTCCAATTCTTATGAGTATTCCCTTTTAACGATTAGTAAGGTAGATAGGACCGAGGCGCGCGCGCCGCACCGCGCCGCATCGCGTCTCCGCGCCGCCCGGGCGACAATCACCAGTTCTTCCATTAATAAGGAAAATATAATGTAAAAGTTAAAATAATAATGTTACGACTAATCTCCATTCTAATTTTAAGTTCTTGTTGTGGAAAGATGATTAAAGTACGAGCGATTAATAGTTAAGAACCAGAATTTTGAATTGATTAATATTGTATACTTTAAAGATGTTAGTTACAAATTGAGTTTTTGTATTTCAATAATTAGCGCACAAGTTTAATATAGCTTATGTTAAGTTTATCATAGAGTTTGATAGGCCACGTTCTTGTATATAATTAATGGTATATTTAGTTGCAGTAGTTTAATAATTAATAATCACCAAGAGGTATTAAACGCGAGGCAGACGCGACTGCCGCGCAGTAGGTACAACGCAACGCCAAGCAAAACACTAATTTGGGCATCTTAATTCTTCTCGTTATTTTCTTAAATTTTTTTTTCATTACTTTTTTTCCACTACACATATTTTACTTTTGGTTAATCTTACTTACTAAAATATACTTAACAGTGTGGTGGAGTGTTTCTTTCTCTTCTTTTGTAGTATTTTATTTTGTGATATTAGTGCTAACTAAGTTGGCTTTCCTGTTCATTGTTGAGTTATTATATTTCTTATCTTTCACCTTAATCCATGCTGCAAGGCAGCGAAAATTTTAAATTCGACAAAACAATTAAGTTTTTGATAGTCGTTAAGTATTACATACAAACTAATGTTTTGACGAATATTATGATAATATTGACAATTTTATAAATTAGGTATGCTACTAGTAAAGAATTATAGAGGGTAGTTAGCGGTACACTGTAAAGCAAATAGGACACTTAGAGATCGATGGTGTTTTGCTTACAAGACATCACCGTCAGATTAGGTATTATATTATGTATAAAATGTACAGGAATACGAGTACCTTATTAATGTCTGTTTTACTATTCTCGTTGTTTTCGTTACGATTAAACCTCTAAGAAAACCCATCAAAATATAAGTGAATTGACACTTCGGTATAACATTAAAATGTAAGCAGATTTCGATTAATTTTATAAAATAAAAGTCAAAAATGTAAGTAGCATACAAACTAATATTCTAAACAGTGGTTCCCAAAGTTGACTGGGCTCCGACCCACCTAGCAAAAACTGCCAAATTCGGGACCCACCTCTGGCCGTCTTAAATAGAGAGCATGAATTCATATTAGTACCGGCTGTTAAACCCGGTCGGTCGGCATGCCGTCTTATGTTTCAGGGCCCACTCAAATTTCGCTAGCGACCCACCGATGGTTCGCGACCCATAGTTTGGTAAATGCTGTTCCAAACAATAGATACATAGTGACATGCATATTTAACATAAATAAGTACTTCACTTAAATAAGTAGGTACGTAAGATCTGTTTTTCATAATAGAGTACCTATATACTTTATCACCTCCGTAAAGAAATCTATGCAATTTGCAGCATACATATTCGCTGTATGTATTTAGTTACAAAATGAAGATCGTTGGTGAAAGTTATTTTTTTACGTGTTAA
The DNA here is from genome assembly GCF_947568885.1 of Cydia strobilella. NCBI lineage: Eukaryota > Metazoa > Arthropoda > Insecta > Lepidoptera > Tortricidae > Cydia > Cydia strobilella. The sequence goes on along the minus strand of NC_086068.1, from coordinate 43,477,950 downwards.
GTGCAATTTATATTAGAGTGTTGATTTGTTTTCTATATTCTATTGATTTTAGTTTACTAGTGTGCTGACCAGAATTTAACAGTATACTGATTTGACCGCTTGTTCAGAATATATCTACCTAATGTAACTACATAAAACATACTATCTCCTCCTAAATTACTTATTAACATGAATATAAAATATATCTATTGTTAGATTCCCTTTTAAAAAAGGATTTCTTGTGTATTAGTTTTAATTAATTATTATTTGGGCCATATCCTAATAAAGGAAAACCATAAGTTTATATAGGTACATCTTTACCTATTTTTGAGCCAGTTTTTAAATCCTACTTGGAACAAAAAGCTATCCCCTCTTTCTCTTTATGTGGCGTAGTCATGTTAAAGCTATCCCCTCTTTATGTGGCGTAGTCATGTTAAAGCTATCCCCTCTTTATGTGGCGTAGTCATGTTAAAGTAAGTAAACCTCATTTACCAAAAAGTAAGAAAGGTTTTATTATTGCAACCTACTCCGTTGGACAGTTGCCACTAATCCCAGATAACCTTACACTATTATACCCAACCATGCCCTGCTAAAACCCTAATTTAAAATCAGTTTAAGTAGTAGGTACCAACCTTCCAATGGCATATCCGCTATGTTTAAATAAGTAGATAGGTAGGAGTATCTAAGAATCGTTTAAAAATTTCAAAGCTTTAACGATTAAAACAGATGTAAATTAAACAGATGTTTATTTTATTGTAACAAGAAGTCTAAAATAGTTTTTTATTATAAAAATATATAACGATTTTACCATCGTGAACGCATTAAATAACGCGAATACATGTAACACTACAAGTAATCCAAATAAAATATAAACAATATGACTTGTTTTATTATTTCTTTATTTTGGTATATTTAATTACATTCAAAGAGAATGGCGACGTGCGCGTACAGTAGAGACGGCGTGGGCGTGACAGATCTAATGCTTATTTTCATCACACTTGCTCGAAAAAAACTTATTTCATGCAGGTGTACTAAAGGATAAAGGCCTATAATGTCCCGGCGGGAGTTATGGACTGTTTTTGTTTGACGTGATAAAGTCTTATAAATCGATGAACACCGGTAGCATGCACGAAAAAGTGTCGCATTGTGGACAGATCTCCATGGTAAACGTTGTGGACAGATCTCCATGGTAACGTTACGGCCAAAAGCAAATAAATGTTTTTTATAGAAAAAAAATATTTTTTAATTAACTCCTTTGTATTATACAAAACTAGCGACCCGCCCCGGCTTCGCACGGGGGCAATCTAGGAGGATATAACCAAACGGAGCCGCTACGTCTGTAATTTGCTGTACAAAAGTCTGCCAATTTTTGCGGGGGAGGGGAACGTCAAATGTATACGTAACGTCAAAATAGCCATGTGTATGACCATTGGCCGACTATTTTCGACAGAGGGGAATGCCTGTTAATGGCTACTCCGTTTGGTTATATCCTCCTAGGGTGCAATGCTGATGTATTATACATATAAACCTTCCTCTTGAATTACTTTATCTTATCTATTTAAAAAAAAAAACCGGCCAAGTGCTAGTCGGACTCACGCACCGAGGGTTCCGTACATTACACAATCTAAACAATGTATTTTTTATGTGAAACGTGAGTGAAAGGTAAATTGTGGTTTACGATTTATGACGTATTAAAAAAAACTACTTACTAGATCTCGTTCAAACCAATTTTCGGTAAAAGTTTGCATGGTAATGTACATCATATATTTTTTTTCGTTTTATTATTCTCTTATTTTAGAAGTTACAGTGGGGGGGGGGACACATTTTACCACTTTGGAAGTGTCTCTCGCGCAAACTATTCAGTTTAGAAAATAATAATATTAGAAACCTCATTATCATTTTTGAAGACCTATCCATAGATACCCCACACGTATGGGTTTGTTTTGAGTTTCAGTTCTAAGTATGGGGAACCCCCAAAATTTATAGATTTTTTCCATTTTTGTATGAAAATCTTAATGCGGTTCACATAATACATCTACTAACCAAGTTTCAACAATATAGTTCTTATAGTTTCGGAAAAAAGTGGCTGTGACATACGGACGGACAGAAAGACAGACATGACGAATCTATAAGGGTTCCGTTTTTTGCCATTTGGCTACGGAACCCTAAAAACCGCATCAAAATAGATCTAAGCATACATATATAGTTACTTAGTATCTTTACATAGTGGGCCCCTTTAGGGACATGGCTTTCAAAGCAAAGAGTATAATAATATGTCAAAGTTAGACGTGTATTTAGGTAGGTCACTCGGGGAGCCTATATTGTAAGCTAAACCAACCCCGCATACCTATCGGTCTGAGCCTCCGTCCGCCAGGCTGACTATGCAACATTTTAACTTACGTTACATTCACATACTACTACTAGTGTTACTACATACTAGTTTTTCGTTCCGAACTGAAATCTGTGTATTTGTAACAACAAACTTGGTATACTTATTTTATTATCTACTTATATGTACTTGCATGGACCTACAATATCTAAAATCTTTTAACTATGCTTATTTGTATTTCGTATGAAGTTATAGAGCAAAAAACTTTATAGTGTACAGTCGCCATCAGATACATCGGAGCTGCCAAGATGCTGTGAAATGACTGAACACGCACTCTAATGTCTTGATAATAGCGGCTAACTCCTTGGCGCCCCGATATATCTCATGGCGACTGTACCAACACAGAAACTAATCTACTTTAACAGCTGAATAAATAGTTAATTCTAAATATGTGTCAATTACAGATTTCCAGTTTAGCTACGACGAGAATGGCGACAGCAATGGCATGCCGTTAATAACTTTAGAAGTAATGTCAGAGTGCTCTAACATCGAGCTCTGTCCCGACGGCAACTCGTCCAGCGATGCGCCCTCCACCGCGCCTGATCCCGACTTGCAAGATCCCGATCTACACTTTTTAACTATTAAAAAATGTCAAACTGATGACATTTCTGACAATGAAAACTTAGATGACAAGGAACAAGAGGCAAATGAAAACTCAATGTCCAGAAACGAGCTCCTGGAGTACATGACTCGGAACGACGGCAGCGTAGTATGCAAGCTGTGCGGCGAGATCCTGCAAAGCCGGACGCATTGGTACAGACACAAATATAAACGGCATGTTATCCAGCCCTTGAATCCAGCGCCACTCTTCCAATGTGAACAATGTCTCGTGTTCTTTAAAAGCAGGAAAGGTAGCATTATTCATTACTAAGTACTAAGACTTATTTTTCACTAGTCACCGTTAAGTATACCAATAATTGAGTCGCTTAACTTCAAACTCGGGTACATTCATATGTCAGAATTGTATGTTGGTGGTTATATATTCTACATGAGCATAATATAGGACATTATGCAGCAAAAGATATCAGTAGGGACGGTTAATCATTTGTTAATAATTATACAACGCATGAAATTTGTCTTTCACAAACTACGAAGTTTCAAGACCCTAACTGAAAAAAATTGTTCCCGATATAATCCCTCTCGACCCTCTTAGAAGATTTACAAGTCCACTATTTAAAAAAAAAACGCTCCCGAAACTATTAATACAAACTTTTCAAAAACGGTGTAAGTAATCAATTTTCGTCTATTTTAATATAATGCCCTTTTTACCAAGTTTCAAGTTCCTAGCGTAAAAGAAAATTTGTACCACATATAAACTTACATCCCCTTTTTAACCCCTTTAGGGGTTGAATTTTTAAGAACGTTGAAATAACTTTTTTGGAATCTTATACAATGCCTTTCTAAGAAGTTTCAAAGCATTTGTAATAGATTCACTTTGAACCCCTTTTTAACCCTTTTAGGGGATGAATATTTAAAAACGCTTAAATTGCTTTTGTTGTATTTATACAAAGATTCAATTCCCGAACTCAAAAAAATATTTGATCTCCATACAAACTTTCAACCCCATTTTTACCACCTTGGGGGATGAATTTTCAATAATGCTGAAATAAGTTTTTTTCTCTTTTAATTATATATATTTCTATGAAGTTTCAAGTACCTAGCTTAAAATAAAATTAGGACCACGACAAAATTTCAACCCGTTTTTAACCACTTTAGGGGATGAATTTTTAAACACGCTGAAATCACTTTTCTTGTATTCTAATAACATGCCTTTATACAAAGATTCAAGTCGCGCACTTAAAAAAATGTTTGACCTCCATACAAACTTTCTACCCCTTTTTCACCACCTTAAGGGATGAAATTTCAAAAACGCTGAAATTACTTTTCTAGTATTTTAATAATATGCCTTTATACAAAGTTTCAAGTCCCGCACTCAAAAAAAATTATGATCTCCATACAAATTTTCAACCCCTTTTTCACCACCTTAGGGGATGAATTTTGAAAAACCCCTTCTTAGTGGATACTAACGTCATGAAAGCTATCTATTGTGAAAAATTCAGCTCTCTAGGTCCAACGGTTTGGGCTGGGCGTTGATTTAAGTGAGTCAGTCAGTCAGTTAGTCAGGACTTTTACGTTTATATAGGAATATATAGAATTATTATGCGATTTTGGTATAAAGACAAGGTAATAGGGTAGATATTTGCTGAGAGGGTCGAACGGATTTACCCGAGTTTGGAGTTAAGCGACACAATTGCACGGCAGGTCTTAGCGTCAAATATAAGGGTGAATTCATAACTGTCAAAAATCAAATAACAGATGAAAAAACGAAAATCAAAAATGTATACTTATATACACCTTTAATTAATATTTTAGTATTAGTATTAGTTTTTAATTTTTTTTAGTTAGTGTTAGTATTTTAGTAGCTTAAGTAAATTAAATTATAGATGAAAAAGAGTAATCACCCCGGTTAGAAATTCATATAAAGGATCCCCAGACAAAGGAAAGCCAGACCATGATACGACCTATCGCGTCGGGATCTGTGCTTTTTATTCCTCAGTATGCTAGGTAGATGGGCACGTACGAATTAGGTACATATTTATGGGAGTGGCCCAAATGGGCCTATTTTTAAGGTTCCGTACCCAAAGGGTAAAAACGGGACCCTTCAACCTATTACTAAGACTCCGCTGTCCGTCTGTCCGTCCGTCTGTCTGTCTGTCACCAGGCTGTATCTCATGAGCCGTGATAGCTAGACAGTTGAAATTTCCACAGACGATGTATTTCTGTTGCCGCTATAACAACAAATACTAAAAACAGAATAATATAAATATTTAAATGGGGCTCCCATACAACAAACGTGATTTTTTTGCTGTTTTTTTCCGTAATGGTACGGAACCCTTCGTGCGCGAGTCCGACTCGCACTTGGCCGGTTTTTTATTTATATTTAAAGAACTATCTACATCCTACATCCAATATCAGTTCAGACATTACATTAGATTAGAACCTATTTTGTTGAAATACTTAAGTGCAACTGTGAGCCTACGTAATGAATTTTTTTGCCAGGATCTGTACTTACGAGTAGTTTTCTAAAAAAGGTGTATTAATAAAATGTCTTTCTAGGCTACATTGGGCACCTATCAAGCAGACATAGTGAAATTGTGACCGACCCAAGTCCCGTGATAACCAGAACTGTGTCCGAGGTACCGGAGAAGCTGCCCATGGTCCCCGTGGTGGTGAAGCGCGAGCCGGGGGCGGAGGCTGCCCCGCCCCCCCCCGCCTGCCAACAACCTGTTAAACAGACATCGATTAAAACTGAATCAAACAGATCAAATAAGGTTAACAGAGGTCAGTACATTGGAGTTAGTTTATATGCCATTTTTGCACCAATAGGGGAACCCGGGGCAATACGGGCCTCTTAAGCATATGTCGTGATAACATAATAGAGTAAACTACACCATTACCTACTTGGATAATCGTTCATTAGAATGCAACTTCACTTAAAATGCAAAATAATTAGCTCATGTACCATTTCTTTGGACCTTAGGATAGGCATGAAACAAAAATGTACAAATTGTCCATATTGCCCCGTGCCTGGGACAGGACGGGCTTACCTGGGTCATTATGGGCCGGAACACTATAGGTATTGAAAAAAATACTTTTACCTAAAATCTAGCACAATGGGATGAAATATGTAATAAGTAATGTCGTCTTCACCTGCACATGAGCAGTGAGCACACCTTTTACATGAGAGACATAGAATAGAGTGCCTTTATTGAGAGTACACTCCACAAAGTATGTATATTCCCATGTCTTCATCCTCCGAGCGATTCTCATTTTTTTGTCTTTTTTGATCACTTTTTTTCACCATATTTTTTGCTGTATTTATCCTATTATCTATATTTATCTAATCATTATCTGTCCTACTTTCATTATTAATAATTAACTTGTAACAACAGCAGTAATCTACATACAATAGTTTTTCCGGGGCAATATGGTGGCACCATGCTCATATTGCCCCGACGACCATAATGCCCCAACGTCATCATTTTAACAAACTAATCCTCAGACCGTGAAATATTTAATTTTTTTTTTATAAATTAATAAAACTTTAAGATTAAAAGCCACCCTGTATTGCTAATAAAATTATAACACACATATGTAGAAGATACTGATCACACCAAAATATAGAAAATATAGATCAAATTTCGTACTTTCGTAAAATCGTTTTTGACTCCCAGAAATGTGCGCCATTTCCACTTGCCGCATGGTCACAGGGCCGATAGACGTCCGTACAGGCTACTACCTACGGCGTGTGCGGGCTAGTGTGGACAGGAGAATGGGTCCATATTACTCCGGGTGCCCGTAATGCTCCGGGTTCCCCTAAGCGCCGTTGTTTTTTCTATTCAAATATTAATAGATATTTTTATTAGAGCATATTCACGACATTTTAGTCTACAGTCTACTTAAATCGAAATAAATATGTTTTTTACCCAGGGCTACCAAATAAACAAAGTTTATTGCGGAGGTAAAAAGTAGCTACATACCTATTTGATTAGATGTTTATTTATTCAAGTACTTACCTTACCTACTAAGAAAATACATTTTCATAAAAATCCTACTGAAAAATTGTTTGTAATGTTATGCCAGTGAAGTGAACAGCGATATTATATGGGATTTTGTTTCGCATTACATTGAAGTAAGTTTCTATAATTTAGCTATTATAAATTATTTCCATTCAAATTCAGCTAGTATGGGTGGACAGTAAAATGACTGGAGTATTATCTCTAGTCAATCGATCTGTATACTGAGCAGATTTGGAATATAATGCATGTTGATAATGATAATTATATAACTTCAGTTGCGAGTATCTTGATCTTAGTCACATTTATTTCAGCATAACTAGCATTATACTTAAGCATTGTAGTATTTTATTACGGACTGGTTTCCGCAACTTGACGACTACTTTGCATTAAGCATACTCTGATTTAATTTATTGCATTGTTTAGCAGCTACATACTATCGATGTAAATCACAACCAGTAAAAGCTTTAATTTTGGGAAACAGAAAAGAAATTTGTGATTTTTCTCTGCCAAAAAAAGGGTAAGGTAGGTTTGGCCCACATAAGCCACCTAGTAGTAAGTCTTTAAGTTTGATAAAAACATAGAAACAAATCCTTTAGACATGCCGGACAAAAACTCGATCATACTCGATATATGTATGTATTAAGTATAGGTACTTATGTGACCGTTGAGTATCTGCATCTTAATAAATGATGTGGCTTATTTAGTATGCGAATAAGCATAAGAATGGACATTTCAGACAATCGAAATAAAGAAGATTGGGAAGAGAAGCGGTATAGAGAGGAGAAGTTGGTGGCAGACATCATAGACCGCGTCAAGAGAGAATGTGAAGCGCAGGGGGGCAACGGCGGCGCACGGCGCGGCTACACGCGGCGCACCACCGTCATGCACACGTAGCTGTCTCGCGCCCGGCCCGCCACAACGCCACCCTCGACGTAAACCTACTGTCATCTGTAATGCCGGCTGTACACACTCGTCGAGAGCCTCTCTCCGAGTCTCGGCACCGCTCCGATCCAATCGGAGAAGCGTGAGACGAGACAAGGAAGAGCGAGACGAGAAGGGTGCAGCATGTACACACTCATTGTCGGCCTGTCTCGGGGTCTCTCGACGAGTGTGAACAGCCCGCATAGCGATGATGTCAGGACTCAGGACGGTTGGTTGCCGTACCTGATGTTGTTGAAAGGAACGCTACCAGGCCACCACGCCGCCGACTGTCATCGTCGACAATCCCTGTAGGCACTAGTTTGAATAGGGCCTAATTGTATAACTACCTAAGTTCCTTATATGTATAGGTGTCGATCGGCATCGTAAAAATATTTCTTACCATTTTACGGTAATAACTAGTACCTTGTGCAACAAACCTGACCTGAACCTGAAACCTGACAGTGAATATGGAAGATGGAATTTTATTATTCGAGTTAACAGAGGAAAGGGGACGACTACTTCTCCATACAAACGTAGTCCCCATTTTCCTCTCTTGATATTAACATTATAGAAAGTACGTTTACACAATTTGATGTATATTGTTCATAGATATGCCCCTTCGTATGACTTTTCTCGATCTTTTTATTATTTTAAGAGTGGAGCGAAAAAATAATTCCATAATTTTTTTTAAATGCTCCTAACTCTATACTTAATATTAAATAAATCGATAAAAATCTAACAACAAGCCATAGCTGTGGTTAATATAAGTAGATGAAATTGTGTCAAAATATTTTCAATAATGTTAATATCCAGAGAGGAAAATTGGGACTACGTTTGTATGGAAAGGCGGTTTCGGGGCGGTCGTGCACTTTCTTCTGAATATATCTGTCGTGTAACACACAATATACCTATTTCATCACACTTGCTATGCAATTAATAAAATGTTATATTAATTATTTTAAATCACAATAAAATGCAGAAATATTGTCTCGCTATTTAAAAAGTTCGCAAGTATAAGTAAGAAGACACATTCATCGTTAAGCTAATATTGGAAATAAAGTTTAGCCTATATTGACTCCGACTATAACTGCCGTAGCTCGCATTATTAAGAATTAGGTTCACTCACACAACAACGAATCGATACCTACGAGTATATGGCGGCGGCGCCGTCATCCCTTAGATCCGTAATATTTTTTAATACTACGTCGGTGGTAAATAAGCTTACGGCCCGCCTGATGGTAAGCAGTCTCCGTAGCCTACGGACGCCTGCAGCTCCAGATGTGTTACATGCGCGTTGCCGACCCTAACACTCTCCCTCGCACCCTCGTTGAGCTCTGGCAACCTTACTCACCGGCAGGAACACAACACTATGAGTAGTGTAAATAAGGTGGAGGTAATCCCCAGTTGGGCTCTGCTCTAGATCTGGAATGACATCAGCTGTGCTGTGCCCTACCTATAAAGCAACTATGACATTTACAGTGGTCAGTGCTTATACCTTTCTTTTGGACGTTATATTTTAGGACACACCCGGGTCCAACGCCGCGGATTATGATTCAAGTGTGCTATGTTGGTCGTCATTACACTCGAGGCGATATTGTGCGCGCGACTAAAAAAAGTGACAACATACATTATCGCACAAGTTCTATAATTACAATAAAAAAAAAACAGGTTAAATCTAGGATTATAAGCCTAATTATTATTAGGCCACCAAACGAAGGAAAATCGGGGGAAATAATTCGTGTGTAAGCGTATTTTGGCATAGTTGTAGATATAAGTGGTTCAATAAATTCCACGTTAAAGTGTTTTGAAAAATATTTTAACAGTACAGTTTCAGGGGCCCATCTAGTCAGCGGCGAGTCACCGCCTGCCTCGATAACGTGTACAACATTGTTATGGCAGGTGTCCGGACCTCTCAGCAATAGCCCAATCTTTTGACCAGCCAAACTTCAACACCATAACCGGCACTCTTTTCCACTGTGTTTATAATAGCCCCTACGCCTGTTGGAACCGATTTACGGGTATCTATTTGTACCCGTGAATGGGTTTTAGCAGGTGTATTACATAACAGCAAACTTCTCCAAAGGGCCTCTACGTGTTGGATCTGTATCCCCACGCACGCCTATCAAATGACCGGGATGTATATACCCGTGAGTTCATATGAGATACATATAATAATAAAATATTACTCCCCTAAGTTCGCCGGGAGTAAAATCAATTACTACTGCCTTGTGAAATAAAACCCTTTATGAGCAAGTGTGGTGAAAATAGTATAAAATCTTTATACTCAGGTACCGCTACTTACTTACTTTAAAATATAATAAAATGAAATCTACCATTATAGCTGTTCCTGTGGGAATACCAGATCCTATCCGTTACTAGGCCTACTGCGATACATTCGTTGTGATTAGATGTTTTTAGTGTGTAAGTAAACTGTGCCGATATATATGCCATTGTTGAAATTAAGGTGCCAAAAACATGTCCAGATTGTACATAGTTTAGTAAGTAATAAAATCTGACTAAAGGATGACACGCTGGACCAGGCCGGAGCCGGGCCGGAGCTTCCGCCGCTTCGTTTTCTATGGAAAGCACCACGTGATCACCGAGCAGCCGTCATAGAAAATGACATGTCGGACGCCGCGGCCCAGCCTAGGTCCGGTCTAACGGGTCTTAATTAGTGCAGACGATGCGATTGTAAACATTTTACATGACGGGGTTTGAATTTTATTCGTTCAACGCGTCAATCACGCGGCGCGACAAAAATGTATCGTAAAACTGCTAATTGTTATATGGTATATTAAATAAATTAATTTAATATTAATCACTATTATGCATAGGACTTTTTGTAATATAAATGTTGTGACAATGCTCAAAATTTTAGTCGTATAAACGTAACAATGTCATATAACGTAATAAGTATACATAAACTAGCTGTCTATGAGCTTGACTACAGAAGAATACCTGGTACTCTTTAGTCTATCAAGCAAGTCTCAAAGTGATCAATTACTCTTCTACCAATAAATAACACAGTGACTTCTACTACGATGGTTAGCTGCAGTGGAAGCTTCGGTAACGATCTGCGCACAATATTGCGCTATTCAGCTCAGAAGTGGGTTGGTTCTTGGCTAGGCTCCCTGTAGCACCGTGAAATTCAACCTTTATCAATGGTCGCGATTTTGTCTCTGTCATGTTGGCGTCATTTTGTAAACGTACGAGAATGACGCATTATATCCGAATATGAGTATGATGCGTCACAGTTGATACTCATTGTCAGTTGTATTCTAAAACAGCGGCTTCCAAGGTAGACAATATATATGTCTTCCAATAGGAGGTAATGCATTTCTGCTAGTAGGTACCTATCTTCTATGGTATGGAAGAACAGCGCTGGAAGTCGCCAGCAGCATGCTGAGGTAAGACCATTTCGTGGCACTTTCTCCTTTTTATGTTTCTCTGTTTTGTATAATTTTCTATTTTGTGTTTGTGCTCACGAATAAATAATTTTAATTCTATTATTTCTATTCTATTCTATGTATTAAATTCATTTTACAATGCATGTGCTCGAAAAGTGCGTTTCCGACGGAGCCATATCATGCGGAAAGTACTACTTTTCCGCACTAGTGCTTTTTGTTTTCAATCTTTTTTTACAGTACATATGGCGCTACTTTCTCGCACTAGTGCCGCAAAGAGCACTTTTCCGCACTAGTGCTTTTTGTTTTCAAATTTTTAATAATTAAACTTATTTGCCATGATATGTTTTTTTTATTTACTCGCACAATGCATAGTAAAACATTGTATGATACACGTGCGTAAAGATGATTTTCGCACTTGTTGCATAAATAGCTATTATAATGCCGTTAACTATAATAAGGTGTGAACACTAAAATAAAGCTAAAGCGTGTTAAAAGTATATTAGTATACACTAGCGACCCGCCCCGGCTTTGCACGGGTTACCCTTAACCAATTATACACCTAAATAGGTGAAAAGCGGATTCCATTAGTAATTCAGGGAAGTCCTAAACTCTTATAAGCATACCTACTTAATATAGCGATCTTTTTAGTTTTCATCTAAAAACCAAGCAACCAAGCGTTTGTATTTAAATTGTGCTATTTGGTGAGATGGCACTGCTCATGAAGACCAGAAGGGCTATAGTAGGGTAAGTAGTGACACCAAATGTATGGAACAGCATGCAATTTAGTCTCAGGCGATGCCGCTTGGCACGATTGTTCCTTATGTCAAACACAGCAGCAGCTGACTTGGCCCGGTAGCCACGAGATCGTACCGTGCTCCAGGTCTAATTCGTCCAGGTCTTAGCAACTAGGGCAAGTTATATATCATTTTTGGATAATTTAGGGACGAGGAATTCATTTTTTAAATAACTGTTATACCTTTTCATACACAAAAATGATTTTTGTGCATAAATGAAAAAGTTATGTAATTTTTTGTGACATTTTTGGCTGTTACAATCATAGTGTGGCGATTTACGCTAAATAAAAAAATTGACAATATTGCTCATTTATTCTTCATTCTGGAAACATCATTTCCAAGGAAACATTCATAATTTTTTTTTTGTATGAAGAAAATAATTTATAGTGCGTGGTGGTGACGATTTTCATACAAATGGAACTATGGCCAGTCAAAGATTAAAAATGTTTACAAGAACACTGAATTTGGTGTTTTTAAATTATGATTATAATGTTTTATTGCTTGTTTCATGCATCTTTGCCCTTTTTTGGTACAAATTTGTTGTTTTTATTTTTCTTACATACAAACTTTCATCCCCCCATTTCATCCCCTTAGGGTTCATTTTATAAAATATTATTTTATCATAAACTTAAACCGGTCGTATTTAATTGATGTTGAAAACTTCAGCTTCATATCTTCAGTGGTTTAGATTGTATGATGTCCGGGAGTAAGCAGAGTAAGGTAGAGTTTAGTTAGATATTCTAATGTATGGGATATTATGAAATAAAAATGTCTTTAACTCAAACACATGTAGATCCTTAACTACTGAAAATTTTAAGCTGAAAGTTTGAGCATCGATTATTTATAATAGGTATAAATTAATTATAAAAATTTTTTTGAAAATATCAACCCTTAAGGGGGTGAAATGAGGGGGGTGAAAGTTTGTATGATAAAAAGAAAAACGGCAAATTTGTACCAAAAAAGGGCAAAAATGCATGAAACAAGCATTAAAACATTATAATCATACTTTAAAAACGACAAATTGAGTGTTTTTGTAAACATTTTTAATCTTTGACTTTGGCCATAGTTCCATTTGTTTAGTGCGTAATCATCACCGCCACGCGCTATAAATTATTTTTTCCTAGAAAAAATGTACGAATGCCTCCTTGGAAATGATGTTTCCAGAATGAAGAATAAATGGGCTACATTGTCCAATTTTTCATTTAGTGCAAATCGCCACACTGTGATTGTAATAGCCAAAATTGTCACATAAAATTACATTACATTTTCATTATTTGTACAAAAATCACTTTTTTTGTATGGAAAGATATAATTATATACATGAATTCATCGTCCCAAAATTATACGAAAATGATATAGAAAGAAAGAAAGAAGAAAGAAAGAAAGAAAATAAATTTATTCAGGACGCTTATAGTATTGCTTAAATGTAATACACTTTTATTAATATAAAACATAAACGTCACTGAAAAGGTCTCCCCTCAGCTTGATGTCAAGTTACCTTTCAGGTATCTTGACGCTGGACTTCCGTGGAGACCTGTCCAAGCGATCGCGTCAGCACGTAAACTTAACTAACATTGGTTAAACTAAATTGAGATCAGAACAGATATTACAAATAAATATTAGGTACCTATTTCAATTTGACTTATTAAGTATATATTAATATATGGCTTATTTAATAACATAATAATATTTGTAAGACTTATTAGAGTAAAGGTTGGCACTTACAAGTGATCCACTCTTTGAGCAGATTTCTGCAAATTCAGAATATACTTTTTGTATTCTACTTTGAAAGACAAAATGGAATGTGTGTTTCTTATGGGCGGCGGTATGTTGTTCCAGCATTTCGTGGCAGAATATCTAAAACTACCACGAAATGCAGTTGTATTGTGCCGTGGGCAGGTAAGACGAGTAGCTCTAACATGCCGCTGAGAAAATTGCAATTTTTTAGATAAATATTGGGGTGTCAATGACTTAATAATGCCAAATAGCATACATGCGAAATGCAATGAACGACGTGACTCTATGTTCATCAGCCCGCTGTTATTAAGGTAAGGAGTTATGTGAGTTCTGGGCGGTATAACAAAACAAAATCGAGCACATGCGTTCTGCACTCGCTGTATGAGCTTTTTTGTTGATATAGGTATAACTTGCCCTAGTTGCTAAGAGCAGCAAGAAATATAGCATAGATTGGGGAGCCGACCCTTTCACCCCCCCTCTTTGGGGGGTATGCACGGTACGATCTCGTGGCTACCGGGCCAAATCAGCTTTTTTTGACCTAAGGAACAATCGTGCCAAGCGGCAGCACCTGAGATAAAAGTGCATGCTCAAGGCGCTTACTTACCCTACTAGCTACTGGCCGGCTCTTTATCATTTGTCACCAAGCCTGTCACTAAGTATGTAAGTGCGAATGACATGACAGGTGATAAAAACGCGACCATGATACCGCTGCAGCATGGAACAACTCCTCTACGACAAACGTCTTAATTGTTATGAGATGCGTTGTAATAGTAGATTGTTAACCAAGGGATGAATGGCACTCATCTCTGAAATTATGCCTTACACCCGAGTTAAACACTCTACTTTTCATTTCGAATACGAGGAAAGTAAAATGCATGTGTTTTTTAAAAACAAGACTAAGTATAGGCCAGGAAATGAATGCCCAAAAAAGTTATAGAGAGATATCAAAAAACTTGACTTAATAATTTATTAAGTCAAGTTTTTTGATATCTCTCCATAATAAAACTTGCAACAAATTAAATCACTTTTTATTTTGTATAATTGGCCATGTCGCTTAGACGCATAGTTTCCGAGATATAATCGAAAAACCGAAAAATTGAACCTTCAATAGTACACATGGTGCTACTTTCTCGCACTAGTGCGTAAAGAGCACTTTTCGTGCATATGTCGAATGTTTAAAAGGCCACATGTACTGTAAAACGTTTAACGATACACGTGCGAATAGGTAATTCGCCACTCGTTTCGAATTTCCTCTCTTCCGCACTTGTATCGTAAATAACTATTTCAACACACTTGCTTAAAACGACGTTTTTATTCCACCGATTTTTTGCTCATAATCCTAGATATTAAACACGCGTGCTTTTTCATTATTTTATCAGACTGAGTTAAGAAGGTAGGAAATAGGTATTGCTAATAATATGCATGGAAACGGAGCCTAAGAAGGCCTTGGTCGAATAATACATTTTTTTTTAACCAACTATTAGGTTTCAAATGCAAGTTCAAAAATGTTTCATCTTACCAAACATAATTTATAAATTATCTCGTAAATTACATTTATAAATAAACATAACATTTTATCGATTTTATCTCCATCCGTCGGTTAGAAATACGAAAATATTAGCTTTTAAAAAAAAATTGAATTGGCTGTTTGTCGATATATCGTGCGTAAAAAATAACGCGCCAGCCATTTTTCGAATTTGTCATAAAATTGGAATAGTTTTGTATGTTTTTAGTTTACAGCTCGCGCGCACAATATCGCCTCGTGTGTAGTGAAAATAAAGTGATTGACAAAATGAAATATCGACATGTCTGTTATCGATGTTACCTTAACGTTATAGATATTTATTACATGTTATAAGAAGCTAGTTATCGCGATACACAACATGTTCAATATTTTCTTCTCTTTTGATATGTTGGTAGTTTTTTATTCTTTTGTCACGGTATACTACATGTTTAAGTTTTAATTTTTAAGTACTTAATATGTAATAAAGAAATTACGTACCGCTTTGTAATTGATTTGCATTCTTAAAATTTTGCGGTAACTTTTGACTACAGCAAGTAGAAGTTACATCTTTTAAATATTAATCTATTACTTATCGATAACAGATTTATGGATGTTTCATTTTCTCTAACACTCGTTTTTGCCGCAAAAACTTCTATGTCTGAATTCATAATGTCCTATAAATGGCATTTCAAACTGTTTTTTGAAGTGGGTTTTTTGTATTAAATAGGTATTATTTGTATAAAATGTTCCGGGACATTCGTAGGTCATTCTCTGAGAATATGTTTGCGGTTGCGTTGCGTCTAACTGCTACGATTCTTTTCATATATTTTGTGTGAAAATATATTGGTCGCAGCAATTAGATTAGACCGCAAACAATTTTTTTGAAAATGGCCATCGTAATATGCTAAATATGCTTTTGTTAAATTTAGGTTGTTGAAAACATGGACTTAATGTTGACAATGTAGCGATGCTCTTATCAGTGCTAAATAAATCATATCAAAGGTTTCTTTTAGCTCGTGCGTGTGGGGTGCGCCTAAGAAAAGAAAAGGGTACGAGTGTGATTTAAACTGGTCTGCAAAACTATTGTTTTACTCAGCAGACAAATCAGTTGGTCAGCAAACGTCTAACATAACCTAACCCGTGCTGACGTTTTATAAGTATATTTTGGCTGACAATTACTATTAATTATTATTGTTTTACTTCTCAAACGATAACAACCGTGGAACTCAGAAACTGTCTGGAGTGAAGTATTGTTAGGTAACGGTAAAATAATGTAATTTTATAAAACAACCTTAATGAGTGCGTCGCGAATGCGCATTTTTTGACAGAATGCACCCCCAATCATCTTATCTCATGCAAGGGTGCATTCTAAAGCTATGTAGCACGAGCACTCGTGGCGAAACTATTGATTTGATTAGGAGTTATCTTAAACACCGACTGATCGAGAAGCAAACCTAATAAAAACTTCCAGTTTTATATACTTACAAGCTGTTGCCCGCGACTTCGTACGCGTGGATTTGTATGTTGGTGGTTATATATTTTACATAAGCATAGAATATTATGCAGCAAAAGATATCAGTAGGGAAAGTTAATCATCATCACTACATAGTATAAAACAAAGTCGCTTTCTACTGTCTGTCTGTCCCTATGTATGCTTAAATCTTTAAACCTACGCAACGGATATTGATGTGGGTTTTTAATAGATAGGGTGATTCAAGACGAAGGTTTATATGTATAATACATCAGCATTGCACCCGTGCGAAGCCGGGGCGGGTCGCTAGGTTGTTAATAATTATACAAGGCATGAAATTTACTTACAAACTAAGAAGTTGAAAGCCTCTATCTGAAAAAAAAAAGTGTTCTCGATATAATCCCTTAAAAGATAGGGTGGGGGGAAAGGGGTAACCCCTTAAAAGATTTTAAAGTCCACGATTTAAAGAAAATTTGAAATAGAGAGAAAAATAAGAACGTTGAAATAACTTGTTCTGTAATCTTATACAATGCCTTTCTAAGAAGTTTGAAAGCATTTGTAATGGGCTCATACTTTCAACCCCTTTTTAACCCTTTTAGGGGATGAACATTTAAAAACGCTTAAATTTTATTTTCTTGAATTCTAATAATACCTATACCTTTGTACAAAGACTGAAGTCCCGCACTCAAAAAAAGGTATGATCTCCATACAGTCCATACAAACTTTTAACCCATTATTTACCACCTTGCATGTTGAATTTAAAAAAATGCAGAAATTGGTTTTCTTCTCTTTTAATTAAATATCTTTCCACAAAGTTTCGAAAACAACCTACCTTAAAATAAAATTGGGACCCCTACAAACTTTCAACCCCTTTTCAACTCCCTTAGGAGTTGAATTTTCAAAAACGTCGAAATTACTTTTTTTTGTAATCGGCTATTATGGCTTTCTAAGAAGTTTCAAAGCATTTGTAATGGACTCAAACTTCCAACCCCTTGAATGAATTTTTGAAAACGCTGAAATTACTTTTCCTGTATTCTAATAATATGTCCATATACAAAGTTTTAAGTCCCGCACTTGAAAAAATTTTAGACCCCATACAAACTTTCAACCCCTTTTTCACCACCTTAGGGTATGAGTTTCTTGTATTTTAATAATATATCTTTTTACGAAGTTTCAAATTGCTAGCCTAAAATAAAACTTGAACCCCATACAAACTTTGGACCCTCATTTCATCCCCTTTGAAAAACCCCTTCTTAGTGGATACTAACGTTATAAAAACTACCTATTGTGAAAAATTCAGCTCTCTAGGTCCAACGGTTTGGGCTGGGCGTTGATTTAAGTGAGTCAGTCAGTCAGTCAATCAGGACTTTTTCGTTTATATATAATAGATTCCTTATTTACATTGCTCAACCTCTCACACCTATAAACCTCGGAAATATGATCTCGGCTAAATTGGCTTTGAAATTATCTTAGGTCAATTTAAAATTTGTATTACCTACCATGTAAACTAGTGCCAAAGTATTTTTAAACAGACAGATACATATTTTTTATAAAACTTGTGCTGTGTTCCAGTTCCCAACCAAGCTCCAGGAAGAATGTATAGGTAACTTAAACCTAAATCTTCTTATTAACATTAAATAGTACCTACTAAGATTTTGTCCTCCCGTGATTAACTGCTTAGATAAACGCTTAGGCTTTAACAAAATTAATATATGTATACATACATTAATTTTAAGAATGAGAATGAGACTGTATTAAAATATATAGGTATAGCAGAGAACATGTATTCACGTATTTCACGTGTACCTTTGTAACTTTTCCGTATTCTGATGATGAGTGTGTATGTATTATCTAGATACCTACATTACATTACGTACCGTAGGTCTCACACACACACTAGTACACGCTAAACTGGAGTCTTAAATATCTATACCTACTCATCCCAGATGATGTGCTATTTTTGAGGTAGATCAGTGTAAAAGCGCTTGCACCTTAATTCATTCAGAATCCTAATGAAAGGTTGGTTGGAAAGGTTGGAAGGTAAAGGTTGGATTTTTTTTCCTAGTAGTTACCACCAACATTTTGTTAGAGTTCAATACTAATAAAAACAGTACAAATAGTATAGTATAAATATAGTTCTTTAATAAATAATTATGTCGATTAGTGTTTCAGTAAACTTCCTTAAAAGTGATCAAAAGTATTAAAACAGTTTAACCGGTACAATTGCAAAAACAAAATATATGTAGGTAAGGATAAATTTACTCATCCTTTTAGATTATTTTTCAAGTGATTTTATTAATTAAACTGTTTAAGTTTTAGTATTTTTGATGATTTTCAAGGCAGTTTACTGAAATGAAACACTAATCAATTTATAATAATTAATTAAAGCAAAATTTATTTAAAAATTTGCCTGTCAAATATTTTGGATGGTCTCATGTTGATTTTTGTATGGGTGTCAATTTTTTTTTTCGCGATTTCGGTATTGGTTTCATAGTTAAAGCTGTTCAGTATGATTCACCCCGTAAATTATTGCAGGTGACTATAAAAAACACCCTGCATTTAATACTGTTTTTATTAGTATTGAAGTAACAACATTTTGGTGGTAACTACTCCGAAAAAAAATCCCACCTTTTACCAGTGGTACCTACTGGGAATTATTTTTTCCAGTAGTTACTTACCAGTGGTAAAAGGTGGAAAAAAATTCCAGTAGTTACTACTGGTAACAACTTGGTGGTAACTAGTGGGAATAACCCGCACTCACTCAATGTGATGATATTGTTATTAGCTATAACTGCTTACTAACACGTAAATACGTACATTCCATAATAACCTATATTTCAATATTAAATAATACTTTTATTAGGTATTTAATTGTATTCTCAGTATAAAATGTAAAATAAAAACAGAATATATTATAAGTAGGTACTGTACGATGTTTGTGAGAAATAAACACCTGTTTACCTATACTTAGATACGAAACCTGTGATTAATGTGGCTAAAATAAATGAATTATTGTGACAAATTTAATTGTACTGTGTAGTATAAATTTTATGTGTACCTAAGCTATCTAATGTATCGTATCGAATAGCGCACATTAAAATGTGCCAACCGACCTGCGGTCCGCAATATCTTCACAATATCAGATTGTGTGTTACATTTACACCTAAGTAGTTACATTTTATAAGTGTGACGTATAATCGTATAAAATGTAACTAGATGTGTGTAGGTACATATATTATAATAATAAATGTTTTCTCACCTATACATATAGCTTTTTAAACAAAACAGCCAAAAAATGGCGGTCCATACTCAGGAAGGTTCCTTAAGTTCATTTGCAGAGGCACTTACCTACCTATTTCCTTTTACTAAGGGATCACTTTAATGCGAAAACGACTTATCTGATTATCGAGTCTTTATTCACATATAATTTATAATGAAACGGTTCTAATTGGGTTGTTGTAGTGATATGTTTCCCAGGGTCTCCATTTTACGGCCACGAGAGTAGGTACTAGGTAAGGTAGGTTAAGCCAATCGTTCCAAGTCAAAGTAGGGGTGCACCAGGGTTCCGCACTAAGCCCGTTTTTATTCAATTTAGTGATGGACTATTTGACAAAGGATAGTCAGTCACCTCTGCCCTGGGCTATATTGTACGCCGACGATATAGTGCTAGTAGCCGACACACCACAACACCTGCAGAAAATGCTGAACACCTGGACGCATTCATTAGAAACACACGGTCTTAGAGTTAGTCGAAGTAAAACCGAGTATCTAAAATGCCCATTTAGTGGGCAAACAACATCTGAACCTATTTACATCTGGTCGACGCCTATAACGGGAGTGCAAAAATTTAAATACTTGGGCTCCGTATTGTCAGCAGATGCCAATATAGACTTGGACGTCAATCACAGAGTGAACGTCGCTTGGCAAAAATGGAGATCGCTGACGGGAGTACTTTGTGATCCACGCATGCCCATAAAAACTAAGGGCAAAAGTTTATAAGACGGCAGCAGTCCGTCCTGCACTAATGTACGGCTCCGAGTGCTGGACAGTCAAAAAGTCACACGAGCAGAAGTGCCATGTAGCCGAGATGAAAATGTTGAGATGGGCGGGAGGTGTGACCCGATTGGATAAAGTTCTGAACGAGTATATACGGGGGAGCTTTAAAGTTGCACCAATCACCGAAAAACTCACTGAAAATCGTCTTAGGTGGTACGGCCACGTGAACAGACGTAGTGATGATCATGTCGTCAAAGTTAAAATTCCAGAACAGAAGAGAGGCCCAGGCCGCCGTCCGTCGACCTGGTGGTCAAACATAGAAAGAGACCTCAAAAGATCCCAGATGTCAAAAGAGACAACCCAAAACAGAGTTGCTTGGCGCAGAAGAGTGAGGAGGCCCGACCCCAAATAAAGGGAACAGGGAAAGAAGAAGAAGAAAAGTAGGTACTAGGTAGGTACCTACTTAAATAAAACCATTTTGCGTTGACGACACGTTATAATATGACCCACCTATCGCTAAGGTAATGATAAAAATAAGGTGGTTTTGGCGAAACTAGGTACCTAAGGTATTTAAGTGTTTCTTATTGAACCCTAAAAAAAAGCTAAATTGAAAAATGTGAGATATAAGGTGGATCTAGGGTTTGCAATATCCGTCAATTTTTCAGATCCGGATATTTCGGATTTGACGACCGGTCTGGCCTAGTGGGTAGTGACCCTGCCTGTGATGCCGATGGTCCTGGGTTTGAATCCCGAAAAGGGCATCTATTTGTGTGATGAACACAAATATTTGTTCCTGAGTTATGGATGTTTCCTATGTATACAAGTATGTATTTATCTATATAAGTATGTATATCGTCGCCTAGCACCCATAGTACAAGCTTTGCTCAGTTTGGGGCTAGGTTGATCTGTGTAAGATGTCCACTAATATTTATTTATTTATTTATTTATTTAAATTTGACGGATCCGGATATCCGGATATTTCGGATAATACGGATATGTATAAAAAAGTAACGTTCTACAAGGATTCGGTATAAAAAGGCTATTTTCATGAATAGTAGGATTTATTTGAAATTAACGTACTGAAATCGGTGTAGAAAAGTATGACAAAAATTAAACATTTATTCGCAAATTAACAATTAAATAATAACAATCAGTCTTTATAGCAAAAAAATTTTTACAATGCTATTACATAGCACATCAAGCACGTGTTATTTATTTTAACAGAAGATGGGGAACCGACACGATAACACAAAAAAGTCAATGATAACAACACGACACGCACAAGCAATAATGACGTTCCAGGTAGACGATCCACAGGCGACTGGGCGAAAGCCTGATAACAATAGGGTATTCTCATGGTATTCTACTACCTAGTCAATTCAGTTTATTTTTTAGAACTGTCAAAACGATTTGCTAATATGGAATTTATATGAAAAATTACATCGTGACGTCACGGTCAACTAACCTACTTTTTATACTTCAATCCAATTGATTAAATAGAAATTGTGTTTACAAAATAACTGCTATCTGTTTTTCTAATAATTATCTGGTGTTTTATTTCATGCATGGTGTGAAATAATTTATTTTAAATTAAAGGGTAAGTATTAGTATGTTTTAAAGTAATAGTGTAATACCCTATTACTTTAAAACATACTAATACTTACCCTTATTCCAGTCAGATGGTATCCAGATAGCTAGTTTTAAGTGTTACTAGTACTACTGTTTCGTTAAAGCAATATTTGTATTTATTTTATGACGTTATCGCGTGATGTACCTAGCTTGAGGTATTTGAATTTAAATAAAATAAATTTACAATAATGTGTTTAAGACTAAATGTACGAAGTCATTCATTAATTTTATTCGAATATTGTTTGTGCTATAGGACCATGAGTTCCATGACCAATATTTAACGGATCCGTGAGATCCAAAATATCCGAATTATCCGTATCCTA
Source organism: Cydia strobilella (assembly GCF_947568885.1). NCBI lineage: Eukaryota > Metazoa > Arthropoda > Insecta > Lepidoptera > Tortricidae > Cydia > Cydia strobilella. Next base: position 43,455,220 of record NC_086068.1, on the reverse strand, counting down.
TGAGACGTTGGATCCGGATTCTAAATTCGACGGATATCCGGATAATGCGGATATCCGGATTGCAAACCCTAGGTGGATCACATATTCGTTTTACTTTTTTTTATATGCCGCCTTTTTAGTGTATAACTGTGACACATAAATTACATATGGTCTCGCAATATTTTGTTTAAACATGGTTTAAACGAGGTTCCCCCCCCCTGCCGCCACTGGCGCCCGCGCCGTCATCGGGCGCGGAGAGCTGCGGCCCGCGGTCTGCGCCGGTCCGTCACCGTCGACGCAAGCTCCTGATGACCCTCCTCGGTACGGAGTGAAACATGTCGAGCGTTTTCGACTTAAAACACGAGTGACCCGTTATTTAATATGATGTTTAAACCTGTTACACAACTATAGTTTGTCAAAGGACTGTCTAATTTCAAACATAGACAGAGAGAATAATACTATCTTTGTCTAATTTGTCTTACACTAGTAGGTATTAGCACCCAAAAGAAAAGGATGAGTATAGTTTTTTTTTTGTTATTATTTACTGATAATTTGGTTTGACCAACTATACCTTGCTAGTTGCTATAGAGGGCCTGCCGCGAAAAACGAAGATAGAAATTCCGTTATAATAAGTACCTATATGTCTGTTACCGACGCGCGGTAACACGCTAAGTGCTTATAGTTTGTCAAAGGACTGTCTTATTTCAAACATAGACACAGATAATCATACTATCTTCGTCTTACACTAGTAATAGCACCCAAAAAAAAAGGATGAGTATAGGTTTTTTTGTTCTTATATACTGCCAATTTGCTTTTGACCAACTATATATTCAAGTATTTTTATTAATCATACATTTTGTATCTTTTCACAAATAAAGCGCTATGTACTTTCATTGCCTTGTTTAAGAGTCCTTATTCCTACAAACGAGCGTATTTTCAAAATGCTTCCTTTTTCATTCAACATTACGACGTAACTATTAGTATTTATTCAAAAACTGATAACGTTCTTAAATAATCATTTCCTAAACTAGCGGCTGAAATAGTTAAAGTTTTCATTTTCTCTTTTCAAACCTACAATAAATGAGTTTTCTTGGGAGTATTTTTCAAAATTTGCAATGAGAAGTGTCGTTTCGGTTGCCAATTTTGCAGTAAACAAGAATCATTTGGTACATGAATGATTACAATTCAATTTACCATATCTTGTACGAGGGGCTGAAATGATTGAAAATCAAAGATTCATTTTAAAAAATTGATAAAATACCTTCCGAGTTTTCTTCATTTTTACAGTGAAAACAGGGTCGCATTATATTTTTTTATCGCAAATTGTACTTATATTTTGCCCTCAAAATAATATTATAGCAAACTTTAACTTTATGTGAACCCATAAAAAAAATCATAACTATAGGATCTATTTTGCCGTAAATTTAAATATTTTTAAAAGACGTATAACTCACGCTGCACCGACGCTGCGCGCTGTCTCCGCCGAGCGCGCTTAGGGGACGGACCTCTGCCGTGTCAGACGTATCTCTGCTATCTTTAGATAACAGAGATACGCATAACCAGTGCAAAAAGAAAGTAGACCCTATGCTTAACATAATACTTAAACAATATTTCAAAAAATGTCTTTAGTTACTGAGATATTTTATATTTTAAGATTTGGACATTGAGATGCGTATCTCTTCTAACTCAAGTTAGAATAGTTATGCGTAACTCTTCGCAGATTTTTTTACGGCGTCTGGATATCTACTATCTCGAGTTATCATAGTTTCGCGTAACCACACGCAGGTGGTACGGCGATAGGCCCGACTCGCGGTGAGGTAACCGTTTAGGTATCTATAATATAATTTACATTAAAAGCAAATCTGTAGCTGGCCTCTAAAATGGGTAGTATAAACGCGTTCCTTATGTCTTTCGCTTTCCAGATGACCAGGGTGCCTAGCCAAGTCGTATGTGTTTTGCTTTCCAGATGACCAGGGTGCCTAGCCAAGTCGTATGTGTTTTGCTTTCCAGATGACCAGAGTACCTAGCCAAGATTCCAGTCGTTCGTTCCGAAGCGAACAATAGCGTAATCTCTCTCTTTCACTCTTCCATATTAGTGCGACAGAGACAATTACGTTTCGTTTGCTACGGAGCGTAAACGGTTGGCATCTTGGCTAGGCACCCTGGTCATTTGGAAAGCGAAAGACATACGGAACGCGTTTCTATTACCCATTTCAGAGGCCAGCTGCAGATTTGGTTTTAATGTAAAGTATAAGTACCTAAACGTTTGGCATCTTGGCTAGGCACCCTGGTCATCTCTGGGTACAAGTATGTATATTTTCTTAATATAATAAACTGAAATTATTACTACCATGCATAAAAAATAAAATAAAAGAGTGGCTATAACAATAAAAAGGTTTACTGATGTTTCGGCGAAAATTACTTGACAAACTTTCATTTCCCAAACTATTTATACCATATTTTTAGTTGTGCGAAATTTCTTTTCGCAAATTTGTCTGGAGGAGAGGAGGATGGAGGGAGGCCTTTGAGGATAGCCACTATGGAACTCGAACTATAGAGGTTATTCTCCCGGTAATGGACGAGTGGGTGGAGAGGAACAAGGTGACCCTGACATACAGGATGACGCAGGTAGTGTCCGGACACGGCTGTTTCGGACACTACCTGCACAAAATACAGAGGGAGCCAGGGCCCCGGTGCCACGAATGTGGCGCGGCGGACGATACGGCCCAGCACACTTTGCACAGCACGAGAGGAATTGGAAAGCGGTGGTCTCCTTCTGCGAACAAGTCATTTCGCAGAAGGAGGCGGCGGAGAGGGAGCGCGAAGCCGATCCTGACGCGCTGCCTCTCCGACGCAGGCGGCGGGGTCGAAGGCGAAGAGTATGGTCGCCTCGATCCCTAGTGGGGCCAGCGGATACGGGACCCGCATTGCACAGCTCCACATACGTCGTCGGGGGGGATCAAGCGTTTCTGAATTTTCTGCCCTTCATTGCGCGGGTGTCCTGGATACGGGGCTACCGGGGGGCGCCATGGTGAAGTGAAGTGTACTCGATCCCATGGCGCTCTCGCAAACGGCAAAGAGGGTGAAACGCCGGAGTGGGTTTAGTGGGTAGGGCCAAGTTCTCCCTCCCCTCTCGCCAGCTGAGAGGGGACAGGAGCGGCGAGTCCCACACACCTAGAGTTGTGCCATTCCCGGTAACATTCCCCATTTTGTATGGGGAAATTTCTCGCTCGGTAACATTTTCCATACAAAATGGGTAATGTTACCGGAAACGGCACAACTCTAACACACCCCCCCATTCAATGGCCTTCCCGCGGCCGGGGGGACGGTGCGTAAATGCATTTTCCACTCCGAAAACAAAAAAAAAACAAAAAAAAGTGTACGTTCAAATAATTCAAATATCTTTGCGAAACGGCTGATGACTAAGGGCACAGATTATATAATAGTTCTTACGAACAGATACTTATCTCTCAAAGAAAACGCAAATACCTACCGTTTTGATACCTACACAAAATATACAATGGAGTGACTCAACGCGCCGCTCCCCGCACCGCGCGCGCCGACACAACGTTAGGGTTGCCGACGCTTCTCTCAAATACTTATATGTATAGGTGTCTTAGGTAGATATCTAACTATAAATGTGGCGTAAAAAACATTACCTACGTCTTTAAAACAATTTAATAGTACCCACGTAGCTTGTAACTATCGTAAAAATAATAACAGTAGGTGTAAGTACCTATATTAAGAATGTCTACTTACTTTTCCTCTTCCGTCGAAAGAGGAAAAATATATATTTTCACCTCAGCAGCTCGAACAAGCCTGCTTTCGTCACTCCCTGGAGTAAGGAAAGTGCGACTTTCCTCACTCCAGGGAGTGAAACAATGTAGCTTTTTAATTTAGTGAAGGTCATGAACTTCATACTTTTATTATATTTTTTTATGGTATGGTATGGTATGGTATGGTGGTCGTACCGTACCGTACCGTATCGTATCGAATGGTATGGTACATATTATAATACTTTTTTTTTCTGTTTATTCTGTGTAATTCGAAATACATTTTAACCTTTAATATGTTCTCACTTCTGAGGTGAAAAATTATGTGTGCAACACGAGAGCAAAGTTATTTTACATCTCGTGTTTTTGAGTCCCTCGCTACGCTCAAGATTCTACCATAGAATCTTTCGCTTTCTCGGGACTCAAAATAAACACTCGCAAGAAAAACTAACTTTCCTCTCTTGTTGCACAAATAACTATTTTTATTTGTTTTATTGTTTCTGTATCCATCCACACTACAAGCTGTGTTATTTGTTCGTGACAAATACATTTCTTTGGCATAGAGCGCGGTGACGCCCGTGCGTGAGCGCGTGTGGCAACCAACTGGCTAGCTTGAAGCTTGAGTCCCGCCGGCGGGAAGCGAGTCGTAGGTATAAATCCGAGCTCGCGCGGAGAGTTCCATGCCTGCTGAGGGGTAATAATTCATAAACCAATTATTCTTAATTTATTTACAGGGTTTAGATATAAACACTACAAAATGCACTAAGTATAAATGATTTATCGTAAAAGTGTTCTTGTTGATAATGTTGATGATTCTAAATTCGAAACCATTGAAATTTTTAAACATCATTTAGTAACTATCAAGGGCCTGACACTCTTTGATAGAGAAAGATAGTCTTATTGCGATTCCTGTAAGAGGAAAGAGAAAATAGTGCCATGCTTTGTCCTTATCACCGACCGGGTTTTATTTTCATGGTCGGGTTATGGCAGCATAGGTAGGAGGCGATGGCGAAATACCGTAATTTATAAGAGTGCAAGAGAAAAAGGATTATGCTGCCATAAATTAACCTGTCAATACATGAATATGTTATATGTCTTTCACTTACCCCTGGTCGCTCGGTTTCATGTCTATAACTACTATAATATGTCTATGGTAACTATGAACGTAATCTCAATCTACATTCGTGATCTCAACTTTTAATAATGTCAATTTGACATTGACGTCATTGATGATGATGACGATGACATCTATAACCAAATAACAACAAAGCGATTACAAAGCGATATTCGATTCTACCGGCCGACTGTCGAGTTAAATAACTTGGTACACGTTATAATTAATATTACCTATGGCTCAAACTTTCCAAGTGTTGCGGTGTTACAAATGCGAAGTGTTCCAAGTGAGTAATAAAAATAGTCAGCTAATACGAATTCATATCTAACGGTTACTTAAGATAGGATGTATTTTTATTTTTAAGGTACACCCAACTAAGAAAGCTAACAAATGGAAGTGTAAGCTTTGTAATGAGAAACAATCAATTAAACGGTTTTATGGTTTGGGCACAGGCAAAGAGTGCAGGTTACATGTCCAGAAACTAAATGGGATCAGAGCTGACATTGATGCCACTAGCTGCGAATCTGATACCAGTGGCACCAGTAATAGAATAGAAACTCCAGAAATATCTGGACAGAATGAACTTGCCGCATACTGTTCAGTTGCCAAGAAAAGTAAATGGCTGAATTATGTAGACACTGAGGAAAATAAAGAAATTTCTGATGAAACAATGCTCCTAAACAATACTGAAATTGTATTGGAATTACCAAAAAAGCGTCCAAGGAAATCCTATACAAGTACTAGAATACTAAGTAAGCCTAAAACTAAATGTTTGTCAGATTTTTCACAACCTTCAACATTATCAAATGACGATAACAAGTGTAATGGTATAACAAAGATGGATAAAGCCGAATCACTTATCTAGGTATAGCTGCACGGCTGATACAGCCCATCGTGTATCAGAAGCTCCAATAATAAATAACTCAAAATGGGCAATATTTGTAGCGGACACCCAAAATTGTAAAGATAAACACAGTATGGATCCAATTACATATACCGATAGTCTATTTTCTCTCAAACCTATGGAAGATGAGGACCTTGATTCAGTCATGGATCTGTAGTTCAATCAGCTTTATATCTTGTATTAGACTGTGCCTTTATTTACTACAAGATCAATAAAGAAACAGTGTCATTTATAATATTTTATTACAAAAACCAATACACATTTCATCACAATGGCAACAGTATATTATCACTTAAATATCTCTACAAGATAAATAGCATACTTTCTACCAGGGACCGGACAACCCTTTCCGCGATAAAACCCTTTCAATGGGCGACACTTAAACACGGCTAACACATTGAAAGACTTTCCCTTTTAAACTGCAAGCCCATTCATACCCTTACCTTTGACTAACCCTTATTGAAAAGCTAACCAAATATAAGGCTAGCTCTTAATAAGGGTTACCCTTATCTTTAAGCGCTTTTTATAAAGGTTTCCCTTTGCGTGAAAGAGACAGGATTAGTATATATCTACGGTAGTGTATGAAAAGGAAAGAAAATACGTGCCTAGTCAAAGAACGCCGCCGTTGCCGCCGACGATCGCTCGGATTCGAAGTAATGTGTGCTTTATGAACAAGGTAGAAGACTTAAATTAGCACGCTTATATGCTAAAAGGGAAGCCCTTTATAAGGCTAACCCTTATAAGCAATATGCAAGGTGTTGGTGAGCGGATGATAAGGGTTTTGTAAGGGTATTTGGGCTACCGATTACTCAAATGTGGTAGCTTTATATAAGGGTTTTTAAAACCAAAACAAAGGGTTTCGTCTGGCAAAGGGTATGGTGAGTTAAGCCTTATGAAATACCCTTATAAAACCCCGATAAGGGATAGCGGGCCGGTCCCTGCTTTCTACCACACATACTGACTGATTCAATAACATTACATTTAGAGAAGCGTGTTTGCCCAGTTGACAGTAGACGGACCAGCAGCTCCTCTCAATACTGTGTCTACATTGCTGCAGCAATTGTGACATCACAATTATATTGCTACCTCAAGATCCTATCAGAGGGAGAGCTGGCACTAACATTTACACATCTTTTATAATGGTTGAATGTTTCTGGACTAACTATCCTTGGCTGACTAAGGCAATGTGGCTGGTGAAAGGGGGGGTGTTTAGGTAAAGAAGGGTTTGAAAATTGTATCACATTCCCTGTTTGGGTGCCCTCATTGTGGGGTCATGAAGCTTTCTTTCAGGAGTCCATGCTCCCACTGGGTTCACAAATTCAAAGTGGAAGCACTCTTGGATGTGTGTCTTTGTCATATCATTTTGTATATGAGGACAGTGAACATGTTTAAATAATAGTTCATCCTTTTATTTTCAATATGTTTGTGACATAAACAGTCATGTATAAAAGCTAAACGCCGCTGCTTCCAGCAACTAACTGCTATAACAGAAACAAATGCATCATGATAGTTCAGATAAGTCATAAAAAATAAAACAATCATATTACAACACAGTAATCTCATCAAATACGCGCTCGCACACGTCAGTTCACTCTTTCAAATATATCTGGATACAAGTAATTGAGTATATAACTTTTTTTTAAGTTATGATATGACATGAGATTTTTGCTGCCAGCTCTTGGAAAACATACAAAAATCTTAAATAACTGACTCCTTTTATCTCCGTCTATCTATAGCTGCACCGGGTAATGGGAATATTTGGCAGAAGAGATTGTGTTATGTTTAGAAAAATATTGTTTGGTGATAATGATAAAGTTTGCCGAACCTCATTAGCAATGTCCTTTGTCAGAAACAAAGGAATACTTTATTTATCTTATATAGAACTTAGTCTTGAGCGATTACCATTTGTTTCATACAAGTAAATCCATTGCTAACTGTTGCAATCTAATTTTGAATTTCCCTTAATATACCATGTATGATGTATAGTATACATTTTCTTAGATGATTTTTTTCAGGCTCGGGCCCTAATCTGTTAAACAAAAGCCTTTGTTTTTTTTTAAGAGCGGTCTTCAACACATGCCAAAAGCAGCCATGTCGTTTAAAAAGCAACTATCGTGATAGTATTGAGGTTCAAATTTATGTGACAACTCATTCAGAGAACAATCAGGGTGGATTTTTCTTTGGAGATCAGATAACAAAACATCTCTGAATGGGCTGTTTTATGAATTTGAACCATACTTATAAATATAATGGTAAATTTGCGTTTTAAACGGAAAACAAAAACCCGAAAAAAACATCTGAGATAATTCATATCTCGCGAGAACTATTCAATGCAAATATTGGCTCGTTGTTACATTATAATATAAAATAAAACAAAGACCGACTGTTACCAGCTTGAAAATAATATAAAAACAGTATTAAACATAGCAAACTTTTTAACCCTTCATGCAGCGCTCATGCATTACATAAATTACTTAAATTTTATTTGTTTAACAAACATGTTACATACAAGGTGTACGATCTGTACTACCTAGTTAAAAATAAACACTTTCACAAATTATAAACGACACTATGTCACTATGCATGTCGAATATTAGTGTTTATGAAGATAATTGGCAGCCTAGTTTATGACGCCAATGATGTTCATCGTACTGTTTGAGTTTGAAACGGTGTTTTACAGAAGACAAATTACCCAAAGTTAATATCACGATTTTGGTTACGAGTGGCAATTGTGGGACAGGAGTCAGTAGGGCAGCGTGTGTCGACGCCGATGCAGTGCTCGCGCCCTCGCGTACCGCCGTCCGTAGCCACTCCAGCGCCACGCTCTGTAAAGCCAGCAATAAGTATTTATTTTTAACCTTTTTTTACCATGCAACCTGGTTTGCATGAAAAAATATTTATGGCCAGTTTCACTGTGCTGTTTGTAACTTATAGGTATTGCAATTTTTTATTTGTCACCCAGGCCTGAGGTAGTTTCAGGAATCAAGTCATAGACTCATAGAGGATAGATAGAGGTTTCTTGCAACGTTGCAACTCAACAGCTGAAAACAGTGGATTGTATTATTGGGGTCTCTTTGTTTGACATAATTATTGAAAGTCATAATGTAATAATTGTCATCATTATCATTAGTCATAATTCTGAAACCGTTAACTTTTCAGGATTTTCCTCAGGTTATCCTATAGATAGGTTAGGTTTGTTTTATGGCAATCCTGAAAAGTTATGCGTTTCTGAGAAAAAACAAATTATGACTAACGAAAATGTTTACAAACAATACATTATGACTTAAAACTATATGGGAAACAATAGAGACCCTGTATTATTGTATCCAACATTAAAATGTGGACAAACAATACATTATAACTATATGGGAAACAATAGAGACCCTGTATTATTGTATCAAACATTAAAATGTGGACAAACAATACATTATGACTATATGGGAAACAAAAGAGACCCTGTATTATTGTATCCAACATTAAAATGTGGACAAACAATACATTATAACTATATGGGAAACAATAGAGACCCTGTATTATTGTATCCAACATTAAAATCCCAACTGCAGCTGTAGGCAGTGCAATATGGATAAAGAAATAGTAGATTGTTAACCAAGAGTTGAAAGGCACCCATTACTGTCGAGGTAGTTTGGCGCTCGAACGCAGTGAGAGCGCCAATAATCGGAGACGGTAATGGTGCCTTTCACTCGAGTTAAACACTCTACTTTTCATATCGAATGCGAGGAAACAAAACAAGACAAGGCAATTTTGAAAAATCAGCAGCACCTAATACCTGCGGCCATGATTTTTTCCCTAAGGACTTACTTGCAATCGGAGACTTTTCATGTATCTTCACACATAAATAACCCCTAGCGAATAATATTTAGATTGCAATATTTACGAAAACACACATATTTAAACAAACCGCACTAATTTTAAAATGATTTGGTTAATTTAATATCAAAATCAGCGGGATTGCCTCTTACTTTTTAACTTTTTACTTTTTCGTTCTAAAACTCCCAATAGTCAATAGCATCCCAGTCATTTAGCCAACATAATATTTAAGGAAATTTAAATATTAAATAACAATTTAATGAATAAAATAAGCAAATTTTATCTTATATTTTATTTTATTTTTACGAATATAGTGCTAAATATCTTTAAAAACGCATTTAATATCGTACAAACGTTTAACTGTGGCTGTATAAGATACTGCCTTTGCTCATTTACGCAAGTGCATGTATAGTGCATGGTTTGAGAAAATATTTTTGGTGTATTCCTTTTGGTTCCCGCCTTATGATATCGAGTAAATACAATTCAACAAAAGAAATCAAGAATAATTTATTTTAATAATTTACTTACATCATTGTTGATAAAAACGATTCAATGCGGGATTAGTAAAATTAGAACAATTACCAATTGTTCCAGGCGGGAAAATAAAGACACTATTAATCAATTTTGTTTCTACCCAGTTGCTCGTGGGACGGGGACGCAGAGGAGTACAACACTTTTCTGCACTAGAGCAGAAACGTATCACTTTCTGCGCACTTTTTAGAACAACAACGACCCACTTTCAGAGCATGAGATATGAAAAAAATATAACCTTTCATTATACGGGGTGGAGTCACCTCGAAACATGTGATTATCTTCGAAACGCCTTCTGTCTTCTGTCAGGCCTAAAATAATATTTAAAAAATAATTAACATGATTGTTATTTATAAAATCAAATATTCGTACATATAGCAAGTACTATAGATTACCGACCCTGCGGATTCGAGTACGAGTGTCTGCGACATGAAGGCCCGCGGCAGCTGAGAAGCTGTTGTAGTTGACTGTGTAAGTATTCTCTCTCCATAGCGGTCAAGTATTTCACTCTGTTCTGAGTTTCGAAGGGATCTGAAAATGTAAATATGTTATGACACCCATTTTTGCGAGGGTATTATTTACTAAGTATATCGTGTCGAGGACCAGTTACATCGACTAAACTGAACAGACTAGATCACAGCAACTCTTTTTAAGGACATCAATCCAGAAATGACCGACAATTTTTCTCATGCAACATACAATTTCACAATACCCACGTCGTGATGATATTCATCGTATGTGGTTGATTAATGTAAAACGTAGTCAAAGACAGGCATTCATTGTATGGTAAAACAAAAGGTACTCCGCTTACTGTCAATGCATAAATCGAGATAACAACGTAATTTTAATGCACATTCCCTTTGAACCAATCGACCAACGATTAAATTATAACAAACAAAAATAGCCACAACCAAATACAGAACCTCCTCCTTCTTTGAAATTGAAGTCGGTTAAAAATGAAAGTTACCAATTCGGAGATTATAGTAGGTAATTAGGCCGGTGACAAACTCGCAGTAGAGCAGGTTGTGCGTCGCGTTGATAGTTCTGACGCAGTTGTAGGTGTTGTTGGACGCGCTCATGCAGAAGCAGAAGGGCCCGGCGGTCCACAGCGGCGCCGTGCGCCAGTGCTCATTGTCGTGCCGGAAGCAGTTCATTCTCTCTGACTCGCATAACCTTTCCAGCTCTGCCTAAAATTAATAGGGGGTATTACTGCAATGTTCTGCCACCAGAGTGCAGCATAGTCCGTTTAGTAAACCATAGAGTAATTTATACATACTGTGCCTTTAACAGTTTTTTGACAAATTTTCAGACAGTAAAATATGACATTGATGCATCAAGGCCATATCAAGGCGGTTTGTTTACTGAGGACCTACGGGAAAACGCGAATCCGTAATTTCGCTATCTGCCTCTTTAGCGCTCGAATATGCAAGTGACAGAGATGTTAGAAAGCGAAATTTCGATTTTTTCGTTTCGTGATAGACCCTCAGATTGTGGTAGTGGCGCCCTCTACGCAGAGTTTCGCGTAATATTCCCTATTATAAAGCACAATAAAGTACTCTTGTTTTCTAATCTATGTAAGTACTAAAATAAATACGAAATACCTTCTTTTTAGCCTTTCTTAGCTTCTTCCTCAGTCTTTGTTCTTTTAATTTTCTACGTTCTTCCCTAGCACGATGGACTGCCTCCAAATAGCTATGTCCGAGGCCTCGCATCTTTCTGCAAACAAAATTCGACTCTTTAGTGGCCACAAGTAAGTACACGTTAATGAATGAAACCCTAATTATCACCGGTTACTGACCTGTTCTCCTCGCAGTAACAAACGTGTTTATCTTCATTTTCTATGAATAAAGGGTGAAGTCGTCTCTGAAAATCGTCTTTCGGATTACTAAAGATTCCAGTGTTACTTGAAACACCCCTATTCGGGTTCCGTTGTTCATACTCCGAGGCGTCGAGCCTTGCCGGCCCCAAGTTCGTCGCGGCCGGAGTCGTGCTGCCCAATGTAGTTGTCGACGAACCCGGCGATGATGATATCTCACTGTTGACTGCACCCGGAAGTTGGGAAGATAAAATATCGTCGATAGCGGAATTAAAGTTGGATAGTCCTTGCGTAAAATCTACAGGAGAATGTTCGGTGTGCTGGTCCACATGTGCTACCTGTTTCGGACTAGCAGATTCAAATGTTTGGGTTATTTCTGAAATACTCTGTTCTGTATTAGACGTTGTAATATCGGTGGTATTGGCATTCTGTGTCTCTTTTTCCACTAGCGGGGAATCAGTCCTACCGAAGTAGTTTCCGTCTGACATAGTAGTAACTTCGGCCTTTGACAGTTCACTAACTACTATAAGGGTATTTTTAGTAACATTATCTTCGTTTGTGGAATTACTCTGACCAGTCGAAGGTACCTCGGCTACACTAACATTCTTGAATTGTGTGTCCAACACAACATCTTTGGTATTACCGTTTATAGTAGGAATGAGATACTCGTTTGACTGGCTGAACTTTTTATCGAAATGTGTTCCGTTCTTGTGTTTTGATTTAATGCGATGCAATCTTCCTTTTCTAAAAAATTCTTTAGAATTATTTTGAGTCGGCACATCACTTTTAGTCGGTATCTGATCTGTAAACGAGGACGCGTGTATGGGGTTTGTCTGATGTATATTTGTACTAACGCCAGGTTTAGTTGTCTTTAAATGTCTCTTGATTTCCTTTAAATCTTCTAGTTTAGTTTTCAGCTGCCTTATTTGATCTTCCAAACTTAATCTATTAGTATGCCATGCTTTTAAATCCTTATAAATAACTTGAGAACAGTTCACTTGTCCGTCTCTTTCAATTTTACATTCTAATGATGATTCATTACTATTGACGATAGCGTCATTGCGTTGTTTATGTTTGTTCCAATTCTGAGCCCGTCGCTTTATTCTAGTCTTACCTATATTATCTTTGGTACGTTCATAAGCCTCTAGGAAGGCCTCAGTCTCCTCTATCAGCTTATCAATTGTGTCAGTCAAGTTCCTATTCTCGATTTCACTGATAGGTTCATTTTTGGAACTTAAATGTCCAATACTCGGATTTTCCTTTAGAATGCTATCCACTGTATTGGGCTCAAAGACATCGTTATCGATAGATCTACGGCTTCTCGTGGTATTGTCTTTGAGCGCTGCGATTGGACGTCGCGCGATGGTCCCGTCCGTCTCCAGCCTCGTGTAAACCAACCCGCTTGGCGTGAAGCACGCACACTTCTTGGTACTCATCTTCGGGGGCGCCACGCCAATATCGCCCTTTAATAAAAGGAAGCATAATTAAAGCGGAGTTGTTGATAATTGATAAAGCTTACGAAAATAGTGGACAGGCAGACTGTTAGAAGAAAGCTCTTTGAATTAAAGGTTGCTATCTCACTACACTACGCTTATTAATAAAGTATAATAGGTAGGTATAGGTAGAACTTTTTCATTCGCTGGGTAGAACAGCCCAAAACAACGTTTCATATTTAGTCTCTAATTTCTTCTTTCAAAATTCGTATTATGCTTGCTAAATAGATTTAATGAGAGTTTCAACTTGTGAAATTTTTGAACGGTCCTGATGATTCTTATAAACAGGAATCGGAAATTCGGATGCTTTTATACCTAAACTTCGGCCTCAGTACCTACACCGCGTTGTTGTTGACCAGTATGGAGGCGGACTCAATTTTATTTTGCTAATAAATTTCCCAGGATTTCCCGGAATACTGGAAATTAGGATACATATACACATAGTCATAGTCATGGTCATTTATTTTATAAAGCCAATTTACAAGTCAGTTGCTAAATAACATCAAATTACTATACAGTAAAGTGCATCGATTAAGTTACATCATATTAAAATTACAGTAAAATAACTTACATTAAAAATTACAACAATTCATTAATTACATTAATAGTGAAGTCACAAATTCATTAATTATTACGTATTAAAGAATTTAAATAACATATTTTAGTTGTTTCTTTTTACAAAATATGTCGTTTGTTTAACTAACAGTACCTACACTATTCTTTTAACCCAAGAAAATTAAACAAATCTGCGGAAATATTTCGTGCAGTTTTGAAAATGTGTATAGTTATACCTTGTGGTGTCCAGATGAACATACTAAAAGTCCTCGGGGGTGGGGGTTGTGCTGGGGTGTAGGAGGGGGATGAAGGTACTTTTTTTCAGATTTTAGCTCGTATCTCGTATGAATAGCATTATAATTACTTCGAAGAAAAGTTTCTACATAAAATTTTCTACAAATTAGGTTATATGTATATATTTTTACTTTACGATCTTGGAGAGCTCTTTAGGAGTGTTTAAGTTAACAAAGAGATAAAAAATAGACGATATAAGAAAACGTAGTTTTTTCGTAGTTGTTTATCGTAACTGAATTTTTTAGTATAGAATAAGCAAGTTAAGTCTCCTGCTGACCAAAAATAAAAATAAACCGGCCAAGAGCATGTCGGGCCATGCTCAGTGTATGGTTTGGTACTTCCGTAGTTACCAAAATATACTTTTTGCAAAAACTCAAAAATGGTTTAACCGATCAGGTTTGCTATAGTTTTTCTTGAAAGTCTTTAATAAGTTTTACTTTAATGATTTTTTTCATATTTTTTGTACCCATGGTTCAAAAGTTAGACCATGGTCAAGAAATGAGGATGATTTTTTTTCGCTTCTACCCTATAGTGTGCGGTGTCATTGGATAGGTCTTTTAAAATGAATATGAGTCTTGAAGAACATTTTTTAGATAAACGTAATATTTCCGGAAATATTCGCTCTGAAAGAAAAAATAATGTTTCAAGAGTCCCCCTCTAACTTTTGAACCATGAGTCCAAAAAATATGAAAAAAATCGTGAAAGTAGAGCTTAGTAAAGACTTTCATGGAAAACTATAGCGACCCTGATCGGTTCAGGCGTTTTTGAGTTTTTACAAAAAGTAGATTTTGACGGATGGGGTAACTACGGAACTACACTGAGCATGGTTCGACATGATCTTGGCCGGTTTTTTTATATTTGATCAGCAGGTTACTAAGCTTGCTTATTCTAAACTAAAAATTTGAGTTATGATTAACAACTACGAAAAAACGACGTTTTCTTAAATCGTCTATTTTTATTATCTCTTTGTTAATTTAAACATCCCGTAGCTCGTAAAGTATTGACCATAGAGTAAAAATGAATATGACCTAATTTGTAGAAAATTTTATGTAGAATCTTTTGTCCGAAGTAATTATAATGATATTCGTACAGATATTCGAGATATAAGCAAAAATCTGAAAAAAGGTACATTTAACCCCCTCCTACACCCTCAGCACAACCCCCACCCCCGAGGACTTTTAGTATGTTATGTTCATCTGTACACCACAAGGTATAACTATACCAATTTTCAAAACTACACGAATTATTTCCGCAGATCGCCCATTTTCGGCTTAATTTGACGTGGCTATTTAACATCAAACTAAATTTGTTGTTACATATTATTCTTATGAAAAATAATGGTACTGACGTTAGGTATTTTTGTTAAATCACTAAATTAAAACAAATATACATAGTCCTACAAAATTGAACATGTAATTAACCTACAGCGACTAGAGTTTGCTCCCGGGAAATACGGGTACCGGAAGTACCGGGAATTCCCGGGATTTAGAGCCAAGCAAAGAACCGGGATTTTAATTTTGTTATTTTGAAATCCCGGGAAATACCGGTACCGAAAGTACCCAACCCCTAATAATAAGGTTTGATTAAAATCTCGCACTGTCAAATCTGTTTTAGTAAGTGCAAACGACGATATATATAATTTCCGGTACAATATTTGACTGTTTTCTGTTACTTAGCATGAAATAGCATGTTCTTTAACACTTTTACGGCTGATCACATATTAAAATCAAAACAAAAATAGTCTATGGGCTTGAAAATGCTGACAATATAAAATAGCGCAATTTGAAACTTTATGTGCATAAGTGTTTCTTTCTACGATAAATGATTTTATACGAACAATTAGTTATTTGTATAAGTACTAAATAGGAGCAAAAAATAGAAACACATTTGGAATTAGTAAAATACTCCCTTTAATTCGAACACGGTATAAGAAGCTCATAATGATAATACCATTTTAAAAATTTTGTATTTTGCATTTCTGTATTTTTGACCTGTGTAATTATGAATAAAAATATAAACATATTAGAAAAGAAAATTAAACGATTAAAAATGGTTATCGTTCCTTTTTAAAACGAGTTAAGTAATTTATTACAGTGACACATATGTAGACATAGAGATTTTTACTAGCACGAACGAGGCAACGCTAGTGACTTCCTTCCGAGATTTAGTTCATCGATATCGTATATTATCGATATCTTATAACTGCCATAATAATGTTATAAATATAAACAAATGTGGCATGTTTAGAAATAAATAAACAAGAATATTATTAATACTTTACCTACATAGTAGAATAAAATAGAATAAAATTTTATTCGTAAGCACAAACGAACAAAAGACATTACATAATATAAAAGAAAACATAAAATAGGATAAAGTGCCACGAAATGGTCTCGCACACATTACATTAGTACATAATTTAAAAAAAAACTCCATGACACATACACCAAGATTGGTTTTCAAATTGCCATCACCAATAAAACCATCACACAGGTTTTCTTACATGATTTTCGAAGTACACTACCAATTTCTTTCCCATATTTTCAGGTGTTAAACTGCTTCGTCAATGTAGGCAATGGTTGTGTGGCTTTAAGAGGCCATAGTCGATTTTGGAGCAAAAATTTTAAATTGATAGATTTAGTCGTTGAAATTATACACGTTTTGTTACGTAATATCTAAATAACAAGTATTGGTTTCTATTAGCACGTTTTCTCATCTTGCCTTTTAATAATGAGGTCGCGAGCGTCCGTCACCGGTAATATATGAAGAGAATGGGCAGTTTTTAAAAATTCATCAAAAAATTATGGTGGTAAATTATACAAATTGATGTATAAGAATAGTTTCAGCAAATGTTGTAGATTGTTCAAGTATCCAAATTACGTTGAAATTAAGTCGATTTTCAGAGAAATTGTATCTTGTTTTGAAGTAATTTCTGGAGAAAATTGAATTCGTTTAACTTTCATTTTCTCGAACTCTAAGTCATATAACAAAAATGTAATCTGATAAAGGTCAAGTACAGAATATGTGTAATACAAATTTACCATTTTTAGCAGTCCAAACTTTACGAAATTTACAAATAAGAGCGACAAAATCAGTGCTTTACGCGCGTTTACCTAAACGTCTTTCAGAAAAAAAACATTACTAATTTAGTGAGTCTGTTTTCAAAAAATTGATCTGATAAAAGGCAAGATAAGAAGACGTGCTAATAGAAAACAGTACTTGTTATTTCAATTTGGAAACAAAAGGTGTACAATTTCATCGACGAAATCTATCAATTTTACATTTTTGCGACTAAAATCGACACCGGCCTCTTACGACTCATAATAATATTTTCGTAAAAAAGAAGTTTGTGTACCTTCACTGTGGTACTTTTTATATTGTACCAATATTTAGAGAAAGATTTACGGTCGTTTTACGATTTTTTTACTGAAAATTGAGATTTTTTAAAGCACTACCGAAAGTACCGGGAAATCCCGGGAAATCCCGGTTCCATCCTTGCCTGGTACCGAAAATCCCGGTTCTTTGAAACAGTACCGGTTCTGCAATCCCTAACAGCGACACAGGTTGTATATTTACATTTACGTCATTGTCTAATGTTTAGCAATTAGAAAAGACGACAATACAAAAATTGCTAGAAAACGGCATCTTTCACCGTAGGATAGGGTATTAGACAAGAATATTTAAGATTTTGTGTAAATATGTTATTGAAAAATGAAATGGTTTTTATTTGTTTGTTCAAGATATAGAATACCTAATAAGAATAAGTACATACAATACAAAGTGTAACAAAAATAGAGGTCGATGGTTTTGTGATAAGAAAAGAATAAAGGAAACAGAAATTACATTTAAAAAATTTACATTGAAACGGGAAGACGTACAAAACTGCTCCATACAAAAAAAATGTTTTTACGTTCGAAAAGAGTTTCTCCTAATATTCAACACATTATTTTTACACCCTGTTTGTAGTTAAAACTGTTTACCAACGTGAAGTTATGGTAACAAAATTGCTGAAAATAGTCATAACCTAAATATTTTTACAGTTACCACTATTTCCTGATGTTTTATACAATCCCGGAATCCCGGAACTTAAATAATTAAAATAATATTTTTAAGAAGCCGACTCCATACTTGCTGAGCTTTTTCCGGGAATTTGTTAATTGTAGATTGTAGGTATAAAAGCATCCGAATTTCCGATCAATGCTTATAAAAAATCAAAAGAAGGAAACTATTGTATAAATATTTATCCAGGCATTTGAAAGAGACCATTAAATGGAGAAAGCAGGAACTGCGCTCACCTCGTACTTGCACTTGTGGCGCCGCCAGCGACCGGCGACGAGCACGCAGCGCCACTTGCGGCCCGGCGCGCACGGCAGCCGCGCCTCCGCCTGCGAGCAGTCGTCGGCGAGCCTGCCCGCAGTGCCCGCCTTTCCACCCGCTATGCCATTTTCTGTCCCTTCTGTATACAAAAAAAGTAATCATCTACTTATAACATGGCTAAAAACATATACAACTATGTAGTGACAAGCCCGTAGGCATCAGTGGGAGTTTATTAAAAAAGCTAACTTTCATACTTACGCACAATAGATTTTTTATCGGGGAGTGTAAAGAAAATATCTTGGGCATCCAAACTGGCCTCGTCTGATTCAAGTTTTTCCAAGCTGTCATCCAGAATAGGGTTATGACTCTCGTTGGATATTGGTGGTTCCACCGACGCTTTGGACTCATTATGGTCCGCATCCACATCCTGAAAAAAATGAGTGGTGATTACATCTCATTTTAGTGAAAGGTAAATGGCGACTTAGAATAGAATAGAATAGAAATCATTTATTCAGACAACACATCAATACAACACATATATAGCAAATACAAGACAAAGATAAACGAAACAGTAGAAATAGAGATGTGAAGCCGAAATGGTCTCCACTCAGCAATGCAGCTGGCACGACTAGCGTGGTCAACGGCGCTGGTTTTCTGTGAAGCCAGCGGAGTGTGCAGGACAGCATAGTGCGGGACGGGACACGTTGTGGACGACGTGACATAATAATATTGAGTACTACCATAGAGTAACTTATACTAGAGCGTTACTGTCATAGTAAATTTTGTAACCCCAGTAAATTCACTGCCATCTGTCGACACACTTTAAAACTAAAAATAAATATTTATAATAATATGATAAAATGTATTTAAATATGGATAAATGTTTTTTTTATTTGCATTAATTATTTTTATATGATTTTGACCCATGTTCTTTCACTGGTATGCGTTAAAATTATAAATAACAAACGAACAGTCAACGCCCTCTATACGAGTGTAGGCCAAAACTAGTGGCGCCATCTGATCGAGAATCAAATTTTCGTGATTTTCGAGGCACGTTTTTTCCTTAGACTGTATCCATCTATTACGGAGTTATATCTATCTTTGGTACTACTAATATAAATATATACATCGAATGTATATATATACAAATATACATAACTTAACTGGTGAATAACTAAAGAACAGAACAGAATAGGTAATAATGACGATGACGGGATCCGGAATTTTTTAAATATTTAGCTTCAGGCAGCAAAACTTTGTTGGTCCATTAGGTACGCTTTGAGTCTTGATTTAAAGGAACCTATAGTACTGCTCTGTCGGATTGGTGGCGGAAGATTATTCCAGCACTTCGTGGCAGCGTAGCGAAAGCTGCCACGGAATGCAGCGGTTCTGTGCCTTGGGCATAGTAGTCTGGGACCACGCCTGATGTGTTGATAGATGGTCAATTTCTCAAATAAGTACACCGGCCTTTTACTTTTACAGATACCAAATAGGAGCGTGGCAAAATGTAGAATGCGTCGATTATTCATGTTTAAGAGTATTAGTACTCATGTATGGGCTTATGTGTGACCGAGGTGGTATCGGGAAGCAAAAGCGTGCGCAGGCATTTTGCAGTCGTTGAATAACTCTTTTGGTGCGAGCCAGTAAACAGTTCCCGTATACCGTATCCGCATAATTAAGTTTGGATAGGATAAGAGTGTCACATAATTTCACGCGCATGTCCACACTGAGATAGTTTCGCACCCTGTAAAGAACTGTTAATCTATAGAAGCAATTTCTAACCGTTTCAATGATATGGTTTTCGAAATGCAAGGAACTATCCATAAGGATTCCTAGGTTACGGGCTTCTGCCACCATGTCCACATTTTGACCTGTAATGTTTACGCTCGGATTTAAAGTATTGATTCGGTTTACTTGTTTTTTTTTTGAACCTAACACCAGATACTTTGATTTTGTAGGATTGAGTACTAAACTATTCATTTTTGACCAAATAGCAATACGGTGCAAGTCTTCGTTCAATCTATCAACAGCCATTTGTGTATCTTCTGGTTTAAAAGATATGTAAACTTCAGAATATTGTAAGAAAAAGAAGTGCCTAAAAACCGGCCAAGTGCGAGTCGGACTCGCGCACGAAGGGTTCCGTACAATTACGCAAAAAATGGCAAAAAAATCACGTTTGTTATATGGGAGCCCCACTTAAATATTTATTTAATTCTGGTTTTGGTATTTGTTGCTATAGCGGCAACAGAAATACATAATCTGTGAAAATTTCAACTGTTCATGCGATACAGCCTGGTGATAGACAGACAGACTGAGAGTGGAGTCTTAGTAATAGGGTCCCGTTTTTACCCTTTGGGTACGGAACCCTAAAAAATGACCTAATACCGTCTGGCAGACGCAATCACAAAAATATGTAAAAGGCTAGTAAAATACAGAGGTTTTCCATCACTGCCACTCCAATTATGCACGAGCGATAGAAATGGACATAAAAGATCTTCTGATTTTTCCTGGATTCGCATGGACTTGGCGGTCGCAGCGTATACTATAAGTATAAGCACGCCGGGACTGGGAGGTACTTAGGTACTCGTAAGGTGGGGCTAGACTAGAGTAGGTGTGGGTAATCTATCTATCCTCCTGACGATCGGGTTTCAAAATTTGCCAGCTTAAATTTAACTCTGTCAGGTTGACAAAGTTATTTGAGGCCTATGAGGACGAGGGTCGTCAGGAGGCTATTATAATTTAATATGTGTCGTCGAAATATGTCGAGTCCCTCCACCCTGTTTGCGGCCTTACGTCGTCTTCATCTTCGTCTTCGTCGTCATTAGGCTCGAGGAAGTCATCGTCGGCGGTGTCATCAAAGTCGCTGCTCTCGGCCGAGGGCGCGCCGGTGCTGCTGCCCGGGCTCAGCTCGCGGCTGTACTTGCTCGACGAGTGCTGCATGTCTCGACGACCCGAGCTGGAATATACTTGTTCCATATATTTAAGGCATAGGGGGTGACACTCGTTTACGTATAGAAAACGATAAATGAATGGAAATCATCACGACACTGTTCGTTACATCAATATTTTCCAAAAACTAAATTTACAATAAATAAAAACGGCTGTACAGGTCGCATTCCTCACAGGTCATAAAACTGGTATTTCCTATAAAAAGGGACCTTATTGTCGATGGCGCTTACGCCATTATAAACGATGCTCCGATATAAAAAACAATGCCGCGCGACGCTGTGCGGCGTAAGCGCCATCGACAATAAGGTCCCTTATCATAGAAAATGCCCCAAATATATATCTATTTACCTGTAGAGTAGGACAGATACACGAAAGCATTTTTCCCAAGCTGCAACGAAGACCGCTAAGATGTGTTGTGTTTACACGGTTCTGCAAACACTTTGCGAAGCAGAGTAAGTATATATGTGTGTAGTGTGTACCTCTCGACAAGGAAGGTGTCCGGCCAGTGCGCGCTTGGCTGGCGGCGGCGCCGCGGCTGCAGCAGCGGCAGAAGCGAGCGGCCGTCCATGTGCGCGGGCGGCACCACGCCGCCCATGTCCAAGAACGTCGGCGCCAAGTCGATGTTCAGTACGATGTCATCCACACTGATCCACAAATTAAATAGATTTATTATATGCACACTTATGCCTTCAATACCTTCAATATGTATGAAGTTACATCAAACTTATTTTTTCTACTCGACTATAATCTGTGTATTACAACCTTTTTCTTTTCAACGTTGGATAGTCTATGGCACTTCCGACTCGAGCATAAGAATTTTATCGATAAGGTTCAGTCAATTACGTCAATTATAAAAATTTTGAAAATAGAACTTCATACATCATCATCATCATGTCAGCCGATAGACGTCCACTGCTGGACATAGGCCTCCCCCAAGGCTCGCCACTCCGACCGATCCTGTGCCGCTCGCAACCACCGAATTCCCGCGACCTTCACCAGGTCGTCGCTCCATCTCGTTGGAGGCCTACCGGCAGTTCGTCTTCCGGTACGCGGACGCCACTCCAGAACCTTCCAGCCCCACCGGCCATCAGTTCTGCGAGCAATGTGCCCCGCCCACTGCCACTTAAGGTTTGCAATTCTGCGAGCTATGTCGGTGACCCTAGTTCTACTGCGGATATCATCATTTCTGACTCTATCACGCAGAGAAACCCCGAGCATAGCTCTCTCCATTGCCCTTTGCGTGACCTTGAGCCTTCTTATGAGGCCCATCGTTAGCGCCCACGTCTCAGATCCGTATGTCATCACTGGCAACACACACTGGTCAAAGACTTTTGACTTAAGACACTGCGGCAATTTGGACGAAAAGATACTGTGGAGCTTCCCGAACGCTGCCCAACCGAGTCGGATTCGACGAGTGACCTCTTTCTCGAAGTTGGACCTACCTAACTTTACTGTTTGTCCTAGGTATACATAATCGTCAACAACTTCGAGCGCAGAGCCTCCGATTAATACGGGAGTTGGCACAACATGGACGTTAGACATGATCTTCGTCTTGTCCATGTTCATTTTCAGACCAACTCGTTCAGATACTCTGCTGAGATCAGCGAGCATCGCACTGAGGTCCTCCATGGTCTCAGCCATGACTACGATATCATCGGCAAACCGAAGGTGAGTGATGTACTCGCCATTTACATTGATGCCTCGTCCTTTCCAGTCCAGAACCTTGAAGGCATCCTCCAATGCATCGAAGCCAACTGACAAAACTGAAGACCGACGACGGCAGGATCATCTCATCCAAACCTGAGCTCTTGGGAGAAGTCGAGAAGTTCTATGGACAGTTATACACAACAACCCGAGCACCCGTCATGGATCTAGCTAGAGACCCTAGAGCTAGACTAACTCGACACTATACCGAAGATATCCCGGACGTCAGCCTGTACGAGATTAGTATGGCTCTCAAACAACTTAAGAATGGCAAAGCCCCAGGTGATGACGGAATTACGGCCGAACTCCTGAAGGCGGGTGGTAAACCAGTCCTTAAGGCCCTTCAGACGCTGTTTAGTTCCGTCATGCGCGAAGGAAAAACGCCGCAAGCGTGGAACAGAAGTGTGGTGGTGCTCTTCTTCAAAAAAGGTGATAACACCTTGCTGAAGAATTATAGACCCATCTCACATCTGAGCCATGTCTACAAGCTGTTTTCGAGAGTCATCACGAACCGTCTCGCACGCAGGTTTGACGACTTCCAGCCCCCCGAACAAGCAGGTTTCCGTAAAGGCTATAGTACCGTAGACCACATACATGCGTTGCGGCAGATTATACAGAAGACTGAGGAGTATAACCTCCCCCTTTGCCTTGCATTTGTGGACTAAGAGAAAGCCTTCGATTCGATCGAGACTTGGGCTGTGCTGCAGTCTCTCCAAAGGTGCCAAATTGACTACCGGTATATCGAACTTCATACATTTCGATAAAATATTTCTTGTTTAAGGAGACTCGATTCAATGCAAATTAGCCTACTTAAACACGCTGCTGCGTCGCATCTGCTTTGTGATTGGTTGGCCAACAAAAACATTTTATTTTATGTTGTAGTAAAAACAATTGCTTCATAAGTCAGAAACGCGCATGTGACACCTTTCATATAGAAACATCCCTATACCCTACGAAAACCGCTTAGCGTGTGATGCGCGGTCAAATAAACAGACAAACAGACAAAAATTCTAAAAACTGTTGGAACGTGTTCTGTTATCGATTCTAAGTATCCCCAGCCAATTTCTTTTCGAATATCTTCCATGTAAAGACTTTCGACCCTCTTCCGCTTTATTATATGTATAGATAGACAATAGTTATATAATCAAGCTTTTCATGCTCGTACCTTACTTAAGCAACTCAGCAAGCTTCGTTGCTTAAACACGGTACTCGACTGAAAAGCTCTCTATTATATCACGATTGTACAACTACAAAATACTATTAAAGCGTATTACAAATATATATATATACCTATATATAAGAAACTCGTCACTCGCACAATGGTAACACAATTATTTCGATCTCTGGTCTTTGGATGCCGCCATATTCTACGTTTTGAACTAATGTTGGTGTCTTTTCATAAGTAGATATATACTCGTCGTACCAACAATGTGACAGCTGACAATGTACGCAGTGTATGACGTCAACCGGAGACCTTGGTCTACGCCTTAAGCTTACACTGTGCCAGGCTCGACGCCAGGACCCCTGACGAGGAAGGGCACGCGGATGTCGAACTCGAAGGGGAAGCTCTTGCCCTTCACCAGGCCGAACTGCCCGAGGTGGTAGCCGTGGTCCGAAGTGTACACCAGGTACGTGTTGTCTAGTTCACCCAGTGCTTTCAGCTCTTGATAAACTCGTTCAACGGCCTGAAAACAAAATGAATATAGTCGTCGAATAGCGATTCACTTAGTTAAAATGCAACAAGCATTTTGATAATATAAGGAGTTTGTTTCAGATAGGAAGTTGAAGCATTTTCTCTGTGGTGGCATAGGTCATTAAAATAATACCTACTGAGGAAGGAGTTCTTTTCGTTATAGTATTTTTCACATAGGTTGGGTATAGTGACAGCTGTCATTTCCATACAATTTACCTTATCTTATCTTATACCTTTAAACGAGCAATTCTTGTATATTTATATATTTCGGGGATCTCGGAAACGCCTCTAACGATTTCGATGAAATTTGTTATATGAGGGTTTTCGGGGGCAAAAAATCGATCTATCTTATTTCTGGAAAAACGCGCATTTTGAGTTTTTATGTTTTCCGAGCAAATTTCGGTCTCCCAGATAAACCTTAAGGGGGCGACTACTTATCAGTTCGCCGGACGATACAGGCCTGTCAGTTAGAACAAAAATTTGACAGTTCCGAACAACTGACAGGCCGATATCGTCCGGCGGACTGATAGTCAGTGGGCCCCTTTAAAACGCGTAAATTATATTGAGTTGACAGTTGCCACCATACTCAAGCTATGTGACAAATACTATAATCGCAACTTTGCACCCTCAGGAGAGCTTCAAGCGTGAGTATTAAGGAAAGAAATATACAACATTGTATATTTTTTATGACTCATCACCGTGAAACTTGTCCGTCACGCGCAGGATCCACTGCTTGTCCGGGTCGGGGCCATGTTGGACGTCGGTGTGCTGCCTATAGTTGTATTTACCGTGTCCACGCTCTGCAGCGTCTGCAGCCGCTTGGTCATGAGCAGGTCGGTGAACTGGCGGTGGATCGGCCTCATCTTATCCGTCACGCGCAGGATCCACTACTTGCCCGGATTGGGGCCATGTTGGTCGTCGGTGTGCTGCCTATAGTTGTATTTACCGTGTCCACGCTCTGCAGCGTCTGTAGCCGCTTGGTCATGAGCAGGTCGGTAAACTGGCGGTGGATCGGCTTCATCTTATCCGTCACGCGCAGGATCCACTACTTCTCCGGGTCGGGGCCATGTTGGACGTCGGTGTGCTGCCTATAGTTGTATTTACCGTGTCCACGCTCTGCAGCGTCTGCAGCCGCTTGGTCATGAGCAGGTCGGTGAACTGGCGGTGGATCGGCTTCATCTTATCCGTCACGCGCAGGATCCACTACTTGTCCGGGTCGGGGCCATGTCGGACGTCGGTGTGCTGCTGCTGCCTATAGTTGTATTTACCGTGTCCACGCTTTGCAGCGTCTGCAGCCGCTTGATCATGAGCAGATCGGTGAACTGGCGGTGGATCGGCTTCATCTTATCCGTCACGCGCAGGATCCACTGCTTGTCCGGGTCGGGGCCATGTCGGACGTCGGTGTGTTGCCTATAGTTGTAGTTACCGTGTCCACGCTCTGCAGCGTCTGCAGCCGCTTGGTCATGAGCAGGTCGGTGAACTGGCGGTGGATCGGCTTCATCTTATCCGTCACGCGCAGGATCCACTGCTTGTCCGGGTTCGGGGCCATGTCGTAAGTCGGAGTGCTGATTCAATAAATAAATTCACGTTATTGAAGCTTTAAATATTGGTAATTGATAAAGTGAGCGAGGTAGCGGGAGTACGTGCATACAAAATTCATGGTCACAAGTCATCATCACCTAATTCATCTACGGTAATCGGTATAGATAATGGCCACCAAAAAAAAGATAATTTTTAAACCAATTGTAACTTTCTTTAAATACGTCAAATACATAAAAGACGAAAAGGACTTAACTCGCAAATGGGTAGATATTTTTTAATACAGTTGCTCAAAAAGTGCTACTTTTCGTGGCTGTTTAGCGTGCGGAAAGTTGGTTTTCGCGAACTAGTGCTTTTTACATTTAATTTTTACTGCTTTTTATTTTTTTTAATTTTTACTTTTAATTCATGACTACTTATTGATGAGTGTTAATATTAGTTTCCTTTAAACGTCGTAATCAACATAAAAACCTACTGTATATGAATACGAAAAATATGCATATTTCATATTTTATTACTTACCTTTTAAGTATTATAACACGTTTATTTTTTAATGTTGAAAAACCGTTCTTAACAAGTTGTCTGAATGGAACGGAACGCCTGTCAAAGAAGATGCGTATTTTCTTACTGCAAGAATGTTTTAAGTTTCCAAAGGCAACATTCGATATTGTTGTTTTTATAAATATACGATACACAAATAATCATAAATAACGATATTTAGGAAATAATAGTACAATGTTTTAATATTTACAATTGTTTCTGTCTTATAGAACATGCATTTGAAAAAAAAAACTTTCATTGAAGTGGGTTCAATAATATAGTTTGTCAAAGGACTGTCTTATTTCAAACATAGACAGAGAGAATCATACTATCTTTATCTTACACTAGTACTAGCACCCGAAAGAAAAGGATGAGTATAGTTTTTTTTGTTCTTATTTACTGCCAATTTGGTTTGACCAACTATAATAACAAAATCTATTCTAGTCGAATAAAAGCTAGAAAAACACTTCTTTATAATGTCAATGTCAATGATGTCACAGAATTAATAATATAAAAGTTTCGAATTCCGTCCCTTACTTGTTGCTTTTCTTATTTTTTCGCAACTGTATTAAAAAACGTCGTTCGATACACGTGCGGAAACGTCATTCTTCACTCGTCCCGAGTCTTGCCACTCGCCTACGGCTCGTGGCAAGATATCTCGGTACTCGTGAAGTAATGACATACTTTCCGCACTAGCATCGAAATGTACTATTATAGGGATCAGTGAAATGCCAAAAATACTCAAAATGTTTGTCTTATATGTTTAGTGATTAATGCCGTTACTACTTATTATATATGTAAGTCATAATTGGCAATTTAATAAAGATTCGGAGAGGTCAGAAATGACGAGATATTAGGTACACGCACATTTTGTAGGTACTGAGGCTGACAGAAGTAGCATGACAAATACGAACGTTTCCGAGATAATACATTGGGAACGAATTATTCACTATAATATTTTTCACATCATAGCTTGGATACAGTGAGAGCTAGTATCTCCATACAATTACTAACCTCAAAACGCCTACATTGCATTGAGATGACAGCTGCCACCGTACCCAAGCTATGTGAAGACGTTAGGTTAAAAACATATTCAGATATTTTTGAGCAGTACGTATTTGGACCTAGTTGAACCTCGGACAGATGGCAATATTTGAATAGAAAATTAATAAAATAAAATATTTAAGTGTATTAACTATTGACATGTTCAATGTTGTCCTTTAAG
Organism: Cydia strobilella; assembly: GCF_947568885.1. NCBI lineage: Eukaryota > Metazoa > Arthropoda > Insecta > Lepidoptera > Tortricidae > Cydia > Cydia strobilella. The sequence continues at coordinate 43,426,963 of NC_086068.1, read as the reverse complement.
TGTGCCACGGTACGAAGTTATACTTAAATATAATTTTGTCCTTTAAGTGTGCCACGCTACGAAGTTATAAATATAATTTAGTCCTTTAAGTGTGCCACGCTACCAAGTTATAAATATAATTTAGTCCTTTAAGTGTGCCACGCTACCAAGTTATAAATATAATTTAGTCCTTTAAGTGTGCCACGCTACCAAGTTATAAATATAATTTTGTCCTTTAAGTGTGCCACGCTACCAAGTTATAAATATAATTTGTTTTGTTTACATTATTTTTCACTTTCTAATTAAGTCCAACTTATATCTAATCGTGATAAATTGAGAAGATATTCTTTTAATCTAGTTTAACTCAAGGTTTCATATTTGCCGTATTTCTAATTACTTATTAGTTATCTGCGTTGTATCGTATTGTAAGTTACCAAGTAATCGATCGTAGAAAGAATTCCTAAAATGTTTTAGGCAAAAATAAAAATCGGCCAAGTGCGAGTCGGACTCGCGCACGAAGGGTTCCGTACCATTACCGAAAAAAACAGCAAAAAAATCATGTTTGTTGTATGGGAGCCTCATTTAAATATTTATATTATTCTGTTTTTAGTATTTGTTGTTATAGCGGCAACAGAAATAAATCATCTGTGAAAATTTCAACTGTCTAGCTATCACGGTTCATGAGATACAGCCTGGTGACAGACAGATAGACGGACAGACGGACAGACGGACGGACAGACGGACAGCGGAGTCTTAGTAATAGGGTCCCGTTTTTAATACCCTTTTGGGTACGGAACCCTATAAAAAGGCCATTGCTAAGTATTATGTTTCTAAGGTACAGTCTGGCAAAAAAGAGTAGAAATTAAAAAGTGGTATTAACACTAGTGTCGTCCCGTTTTATAACCGACTTCAAGATTTCAAAAGGAGGAGGTTCTCAATTCGGTTGTGTTTTTTTATGTTTGTTACTTTGATTGTAAGTATATACATACAGACTTTTTTTGATTGTAAGTATATACATACAGATTGGTCCCGTTTTTGTCAAAACGCAGTTCTGATGATGGGATCCATGAGGAATGGAGGGAACTCCTCAAATGTTAAAGGCATACATATAGTGATTTTAGTATTTTCATCAACAAATCAAGCATTTACATTTAAAAAAGTGACATTTGATGAAGTGCAACTGTTGATGATGATCAGAACGGAACTCTTCAATGACGCATAGTTCAAGTTTGGCGATTTGCCTACTTCGTTATGTTTGTTAAGCAAGTTAGGTTTTCAAGACACATTTTTGTCAAGCTCGAGTTCTGATGATGGGATCCATAAGGAACCGAGGGAACTCCTCAAATGTGAAAGGTATACATATAGTGATTTTTGTATTTTCATCAACAAATCCAGCATTTACATAAAAAAGTAACATTTGATGAAGTGGAACTGCTGATGATGATCAGAATTCAACGACACATAGTTCACGTTTGGTGATTTATTCTCTTCGTTATGGACCCAGACCCGAACTTGGACCTGAACTTTTTTTTGAACTGCGATCCTCACAGAACCGAACTGCTATCAGAAAAGTGGGTTTGAACTGTGACCCTTACAGAAACGAAATGCTATCAGATCATTGGGTTAGGTTAGGTTAGAACTGTGACCCTTACAGAAACGAAATGCTACTACTACTAGAAAGAAAAGTGGGTGGTTTTACCTCCTTTTAGTTAGGCAAAGGATGCTGTCTTTTTCATTTCATTGTCTCGAGTGCACCATCGGCATCCCCCATTGAAGTCGGTTTTTTTTTTCTTAAAAAATATCTTAGATTGATTTGAAAGGTACGACACTACAGTGTTGCCACTTTTTAATTTCTACTGTTTTTTGCCAGACTGTAATGGCGTTAATATGTTTAAAATATTTGTGTTTTTTTTTGCTAGCCTATATAAGTGTCCCGCTGCTGGGCAAAGGCCTCTCCCCTTGATTTCCACGACTCCCGATTTGGTGCTTCCTCCGGCCAGTTGTTCAGGAAGCTGTCCAGGTCATCTCGCCATCTTCGTTTGGGCCTGTCCCGTCCACGTCCCTCTACCGGCATCCACTTGGTGGCTAAGCTAGCCCACCTCTCCGGATGCATATGGTAGACGTGGCCGGCCCAGTCCCACTTGAGCCTAGCGGTTTTCTCGCCTACGTCAGCAATGCCGGTTTTTGAGCGCAGCGTGGTGTGTTTACATATATAAATATTATTGCTGTGATTACATATATAAATATTATTTCTGATTACATATATAAATATTATTTCTGTGATTATATTATAAATTTAGTACCTAATTAAATTTGTCATGTCCGAGGTACAACGGGAAATGACCAAGGTACATCAGGGGTCTTGTTCCTTGGACACTTTTCCCTTTTTTTCGTCAACGTATCCCATCAAAATAAATAACCCAATCTTTTAATTTTATATCGTATTAAATATATAGTTTATTAATGTATCTTATGATATTTGGATAAACAATAAATATGCAACCTTTAGTTTTTTTTATCATATAAGAAAAAACTGTCCGAGGTAGAACAGCTTCCCTACCTACAAAACAACGGCTATTTACCTATTTGAAAGTTGTAAGTAAACACATTATGTAAATTTGAAACAGATACCGTCGCATTTACGCTTTCAGTCTCGTATCCAAAGAAGTCAAGTAAAACTGTAACATATTATGTACGCCTTAGACATTGTATATGTATTCTGCAGAAAATGTAGGAAGAGAACCGGAGCGCGATGCCCCGAAGTCTGCCACTGAGCTCGTCTGTTACATTACATATTAACACATTCAATACCGAAAACCCGGCCCGGCTATCGGGTATTTTATGGTTTCGTTCCCATCAGGCCTGACGACCCGATAGTCGGAATCGTTGTACTACAGCTTTATATGACTACATTTTCGTGGCCTGGCGCGGATGTCTTGTGTGGCTGGGTGGCAATGAATGTGTTAATAAAGTGCCCGCTCGAAGCCATCCTCTCGTATCTTTTGACAATACAATGCGAAAGGTTTCACGAAAATCCGTTCATAATACTCGGGTTAAGGATGACTCACGTTAGACCGGGCCAGGTCCGGGCCGGAAAGTCCGGCGCTTCGTTTACTATGGAAAGCATCACCGGTCATCTGTCACAGGAAAGTAAGCGCTGGAAGCTCCGGCCCGGTCTAACGGGAGTCATCCTTTAGTCGGGAACCAGGGTTTTTGTATTTTTAAGTCTCAAGGCCCTCCACTAAAAGATTTTTGAGCGAATGCGAATGTTAATAGTAAGTAAGTAGTGTCCCGTAGTCAGTGGCGTAGCTAGGCGTGGGCGAAGTGGGCCGTCGCCCACGGCCTCGCGCCCCAGAGGGGGGCCTCGCGCGAGGCCCCTTCGGGCACAGTTTTTTATATATTTTTTTATACCACGTCGGTGGCAATCAAGCATACGGCCCGCCTGATGAAAGTAAAGGGCCTCGCAAATGCGATTTCGCCCACGGCTAGATTAGTTCACGCTACGCCACTGCCCGTCTTCTCGTTAACGACAGTTGAATGAAACCAACAGACACAATTCTATCTACACGAGTAGGTACAGCTGTGTATGTTGCGTAAAATGTATGCATATGATGTGCCTAACTATTTTTACTGATAATTCTATGTGAATGTAAACTGAATCTTATGGATTGAAAATACTGACATTAGATTTATATAGATTTTATTAAAGTTAAATTGCAGACAAAGATAACCAAAGCAAATACATAGCTTTGGGTTAGGACTGTAAACTTGCATATTTGGAAATAAAATAAATAAATAGTAATAGCATTTGCTCTTTGACGATGCGATAAACGCAGCGTTGAACGCATGCGTCAACGGATGTGGGACTTAACGCTGCGTTTATCGCATAAAACAACCGCGCGCTTTAGTTAAGATTTAATCTATATCGGTTTAATTTCGCAGATTGAACGAGTTGTCGTTTATTTGCGAGCCGCCGGTGAGCAGCTTTTATGTGGTTCAATAATTTATGTGGCGTCCTTACAACCTGGGCGGTAAGTACACGCCGGAAGCTCCTTATTTCAAGGTTCAGTCCGTTTCGCTCGTATCTAACTATGCAACAAAGTAAGATTTTACAACAAATTTTTTAATGTAACCTTAGGGTCAGGCTTAATTGAGGTTAAGATAAATATATATTAGATATACATATTATATTTATTTAGGTCTCTGGCCGCGACTTCAACCACGTAGAAGTCATTAAACTGCCCCCTCCTCCCCCTTGCTACTCTCAGTATTTCGCAAACCTCATTGCATCTCATTACTCTCATTATAATATCTCTAACTATATGCGTGAAGGAGGAACAAACATCCATAGTTCCATACATACGTACGTATTAGTAGGATATTCTATCTATAGTTGGTCAAGCAAATCTTGTCAGTAGAAAAAGGCGCGTAATTAAAAATTTCTATGGGACGATATCCTTTAGCGCCTACATTTTTATTTTTAAATTGAAACTTTTATTATATCGCCCCAAATTTTTTGGGCTGTCATTAGCATGTCGCATTACAGCATTAGCAAAATTCTACTTTATTCCCAGTACTTAGAGTTCATTCATCAGTTCAGTCTTTAAAATAAGCATAACTTTTTGTTTTCGAACATCACGGATCCAATACTTGCTTTGCTGGCTGATATTTGCTTGTAATTTCATACACAATTTTAAGGACAGTAGACCTAATAAACCTTAAATACGGTGGGCTTCTGTCAAATTCGAATAGAATCAGTCAAAATACATAAACATACGTACGTAAGTATTTTTCAAAGCGCTGCGAAAGTATACTCCCTTTTGCTTGTAATGTACATGATTATATCATGTTCGACTACCGTAGGCTCAATGGGCGTAACGGACAAAATGCGATTTTTCAGGAGAGCCAAAAAACTTTTATTTTGAGAAAAAAAATCATAACTTTTTGTTTCTTCGAATTAACTGACGCCTGTTTTTGGCTTACTCTTAGCTTTCTGAGCTCTTTTAAATTGTCTTGTTGAACTTACGATACAATGTTTATTTACGAAAATAGCATGTCCGTTACGCCAAAAGAGGGGCTGCGCGGCGCAAGGGAAGCCCTTATTTAGGCAAGTTGCGCCCCTTTTGGAATGTTAACCTTATTGGCAAAAGGGCGTAATATACAAAAAAAAATACTTTTAAGTAGTACCATTTGGCCTAAGTCCAACAAGTTCCTAACAATTTGGTTGCCCCATTTAAGAAACACTTTTCTGGGTACTGTAATTTCTACTACTCTGTTGACGTCTTTTAGCCACAATACCAATGACTATTCATTAAAATGTTTAGTTTAGTAACCATGCATATTTTTTTATTTCTTAATATGTATTGCAAAAAATAAATCACTGCTACATACCGTCTATATTTTTTAATCAAATATCAAATATTGGTGGTCGACTTTTATATGACATAGCAAGTAGTGGTTTATAATACTAAAACTTTTCAAATTATTGGCAAACCTAAGCAATAAGAAGAAATCGATTGATGGAATAACATTTGCTTTTATTATAACACAGTGAAGCGTTATTTTTGTTTGTTTGTTTTGCTTATATGATAGTAAGTTTTATTTTTATAGTATTAGTTTTGAAATTTCGTACGTCTTTTTATATGAAAGTAAAAATTAACAATTATTTTATTTTTATGACATAACAGAGTAGTAAGAAAACCATAATTATGGTCAGGCCTACTACTTTGGATTTAAAGCTAAACATGCGAATGGCCCAATTAAAATAAAACTAAATGTTATCAATAACATTCATTTATTAAAAACCTTATTAACCATCTCATTTAAATATAATTATGATTATTTAGAAGCTACCCCGAACTAACTATTGTGGTGTTTTTTATAGAATTGATGAATTCAGTTCCCACTAGTTCAATCAAAATTCACATATTTTAGTGACCCTATAAGCAAAAAACTAACAATGGAAGTACTTAATAAAAAGTTAAAAGGAAAATACTAGGTCATACCACATAACCACAAAAACAACGATTTTAAAACTCGAAATTTTTACGTATTACCTTGACGTATCTCTTACATTGATTTCTCTAACAGTCGTATAAATAGCCACTAGTTGTGGTCGTAACGTACAGTGAGCACTCGAAAATCGTCTTCAAATGGGCGTAACGGACAAAAGAATAGCACACATTTAATGTAATTTCTGATGCAAAAGGGCGTATCGTACACGAAGTTGGGAGTTACGCTCAAATGACTCAGGACTTTTTTTTAAATTGGTGGTTACTGCAAAATGCGTTGGTAAATTGAGTTCAAGCACCATTTTTTCGTGGAGCGTAACGGACAGTTTTTTCACACATTTAATGTAATTTCTGATGCAAAAGGGCGTATCGTACACGAAGTTGGGAGTTACGCTCAAATGACTCAGGACATTTTTTTAAATTGGTGGATACTGCAAAATGCGTTGGTAAATTGAGTTCAAGCATCATTTTTTCGTGGAGCGTAACGGACAGTTTTTTCAAGTTATCGAGACGTTAAATGTACCATTCGATAGAGAAAAAAAAATCTGAGTATAACTGCATTCCACACTCATTTTCGCCATTTTGTCCCTTACGCTCTTTGAGCCTACGGTAATCTACTTACTAATGGGAACGCCCAAATATTTCGAAATATGTTTTTCCGATTTTTATAACCACGATTTTCATAATCCCGGTTTTTTATAAGTCCGAAATATCAAAATCACGATTTTTAAAAACACAAAAAACAACAAACAAACTATTTCCGAAAACTTAAAGTTCCGATTTTACAATTTTCCGAAAAAAATCTTAAATTCCGAAAAATCATTGTCCGATCGGAAATAAAATAATTCGGTATTCAGAAATTCGGTCTTTTGTAAGGTCGGAAAAATGAAATTCGTGATATTCAAATGAAGACTCAAGTTGTAGTAATTCGGTATTCAGAAATTCGGTTTTTTTGTATTTTTATTCAGAGCCCACTGTGTCCCACTGCTGGGCAAAGGCCTCCCCCCTCTTTTTCCACTCGTCTCTGTTTAATGCTATATCCGGCCAGCCTGTCAAGAAGGAGTCCAAGTTATTTTAGTTAGGTTTTTTGTAAGGCCGGAAAAATGAAAAACGTGATATTCAACTGAATACTCACGTTTTAGTAATTATTACGAGTGCCTGTCGTGCCGCATCACGTTAAGTTCGGCATTAAATATTTTTGTCATAAAAATTCGGCATAAATAAATTCGACAGAACTGCGACCTTCAAGAAAACGAACTGTTGCCAGAAAAGTGGGTTAAGTTAGAACTGCAACCCTCAAGAAAACGAACTGTCGCCAGCAAAGTGCGTTAGGTTAGGTTAGGTTAGGTTAGGTGGCGGAATTGTTGTAATCGAAATTATGTGGTTCGGAATTTACAAAATTCGGCTTTACGGGTTTTCGGAAATATAAATCTTCGTGATTTTCATTATTCGTAATTACGACAGTCGGAATTTTGATGGGTCGAGCATTTAAAAATCGGAATGGCAAAATTCGACATTCTAAAATTCGGAATGTTTTTCTCGGAATTATGTAGTGTACCCGTGTGTGATTTCGGTTTCTTTTAAAATGTAAGTTCTACAATGTCCGCATTAGACCATGAACCTGACTGACTGCCAGGAGTCCTTCTGAGCGGTTTTAGGTATCAGTAGATCAGTACGAGCGCTACTATCACAGACGACTACCGATGCACGACCGAAAAAAAGCTCAGTAAAGCATACGTTGAGCTTTCTTTGCTTCTTTTATTTAGATTTACACATAATATTTGCAATACCTAAGTTAATTCATACAGTATTAAATCTTAAAATATAAATAAACAGTCTTATCACTATATTATCATTGTTTAAGGTGTTATTTTCTAACGATTTGTCTAAACTTTAGACAGTCCCGTTTTGCTAGGGATATATATTTGACGGGCGATGATACTTACTCGTCAGGGTAAAATTTTAAGCTTCAACGGTACCGAATGTTAAAGAGAGCGACTTACTGATGAGTGGTAACATTGAAGAAGAGATGCGAGTATTGTGGCGCGGAGTCCTCTGGCCCGTGGGGCGCCGGGAACGACATGACGAGCAGAACCGGCTTGCGCGCGAAACGTCGCTTCGAAGCGCGAAGGAACGCTATTGAGTCGTTAGCGATCAGGTCCGGGTAGTAATCCTGAAACAATCACGCCTTCACACTTTCACATCTTTACTCACTTATGGGAGCGACTAAGAGCTGTATTGCGACGTGACAGGACAAAAATAAAGGTCATTTACTTCCACCTTGTGATTTGGTACATCTCGGTATTTGTGCAACTATAGAAAGCGAAGATGTATCTGCCTATATTTATACGTATTGAAAAACATCGCCATAAAGTTCCTCAAACATTTCCGACCACTACAATATTTTGAAGGCATACCTATTATAACGCCCCACTAACTAACCCTCTCTTTACTACTAATTAACTAACCCACACATGAACTCAAGCAACTCATAGTCTAAGCTAACTACCCGTCTACCCCAGTATCGAAGATGAAACTCCATAAATCACGAAAATGTAATTTACCTCTGATTAAATTTAATTTAATTGGCCTCAAATAAAATGTTGTGATCGTCTAGATAGTGGCAGGACACTACTGCTGTGTGTAATAAACCAGAAACTTTTTACATTAGAAGGATAAGAATAGCCCTTACAAAACGCAAGTTACCTAAAAATATCTTAATGAAGGCAAATAAAAGTTAGAGTAAACAAAACTTAAAGGAATCTGGACAGGTATATAGATAAATTTATTATGAAATTAATATATTATGATGCTAGAAAGAGATCAGATTACTAGGAAATTATAAGGAGCAAAGATCATGATGTGATCATGATAATAATAAATGTTATTTTTAAAATGTGGTTTATCCTCCTACCCATCGGAAGTATGTTCATAGGAATATATCTTCTATGACATATCCCCGACTGAAGCGTGTGAACAAACAAAGCTGTAGCCTCAATCTGTATATCTTTGGATTGAGTCTCAGGTTCTTTAGAACAAGCTTATTTGAAGTTTTAGAAGTGTCTTAACACTTTTGCAAGCACTAATTTAAGTGCTAAAGGAAGAAACACTTGATCCCTTGTATAATTTTAAATCGTGGGATTTTTATATGCCTCAGCTTTATTCTCTTTCGTCGGGATGAAAGTCTGCTTCAAAACCTAGTTTCGCACTAGCAAAGAAAGCGAGTACTCTCTGGATACTCTGGATTGGCCGACGGATGATTTTTTTGTCTTACCCCTCATGAAAAACACTCAATCTTACCCCAACCCACGTTTGTCATATGATAAGTAGGTAAGTATCTTATAAAAAAATATAGTCGTCAGTTATATTTTAATTACTTACCGCTTCGTGAGCAAGAGAGCACTTAAAGCGAGTGGTGCTAGTGAAAAATAAATAAGATTGTAATATTTATAAGGCACGTCGCCACCGAGAGGCCATGTTTAGACTTGTGACCACTTAATGCGTAATAATTATATTAACGACTCAGTCATCCCTATCATATTGTTGACTTGACATTAAGATTAAGCCCGTGATGAGTATTAGCATATTTTTTCTAAATACATTTACTAAACCGCAACTAAACCTTGACTTTGTATTGTATACATATATGTACATTCAATCACATTCTCATACAGTGATCCCTTTTAAGAGGGGACTAAGGCAAAATAGTAGGTAGTTTTTAAAATTGAATTATTACCCACTTTAAGGGAAAATGCCATTAAAAAATTACACGGAAAATAGACTATATTTTCAATAGCAGATTAAACCTTAAAAGGTTAAATTTGGCTTAATAGAAAAAAACCGGCCAAGTGCGAGTCGGTCTCGCGTTCCAAGGGTTCCGTATATTACACTGATTACACAATTTTTAATAATGTAGTTTTTATGTGGAACGTGATGTGAGTGTAATGTCTTTAAAAACCCCGTAAGTTCCAAGGGTTCCGTATATTACACTGATTACACAATTTTTAATAATGTAGTTTTTATGTGGAACGTGATGTGAGTGTAATGTCTTTAAAAACCCCGTAAGGGTCGGATCAAAAACTAAGTAATTAAGCCCGACTCAAGCTTGTCTGCACATTTATAATAGGTTTTCATGTCATCTATAGGTAAATAACTATTTTGTGTATTTTATTCAAAATTTTGTCACGAATTTAACATTTTTTCCCCATCACAAAAAGTGCAAAATTGAGATTCTCACAATGAGGTATTTCATTTGATATGTGTTATGTAACACAATATCTAAACTAATAATGCGAGATAGGTACACAAACCTATAATGTCGTTTTTATACCTTTTGGTAGTCATCTCCATGTTTGATCCTTTTGCCATTCATGTTGATGCTGTAGTTGTAGTATTTGGAGTTCATGATGAGGCCGCCCCACTCGCGCCAGCCGGGCGGGATGTACGACCCATTGTACTTGTTCAGATACTTGCCGAAGTAGCCTGCCAATAATAATTCATACATACAAATACATACAGCCATATATTAAGACGAAAATATGTGAGCAATTAGAGGAAATCATCGATTTATAACTGATAAGTAAAATACCTATGTCAAAAACAGTAAAGACATGCTTTTTTTCTCACACAAGAACACGTGAAAAAGGAACAACCATTAATTATTAGGCTTGGTAAACTTTATAATATGCTTAGAGCAAATCAGCCATTTATGGTATGCGACATGCGACCACATTTAAAGCATTCAATACTTTTTAATGCTATTTCGACATAATTAAGTAGGATAAGCTGGTGACATTTTTATTACTTTTTTCCTAATAAAAGGTGCCCCTTAGCAACAAGTTTTTACTAACATAAGTATAAAGCTTGTCTCAGAAAAAAAAGACGTATGTATTCGCACAGGTTGCACATCAGACTTCTGACCAAAAGGCTTAAGGAATATGTTATAACGTAAAAAAAAAACCTGTTTTCTTATTTTTTATAAAAATAAATCCCTTTCGTTTACGAAGATATCGCCATCACAGAAAAGACTAAATCAAAAAATGTTGTACAAACACTTACAAAATCGAGGCATTTCCACGAAAAACTAGCAGTGAAGTTAATCTATGTAGTTAGTAAGACCTGTTCAAAGGGTGTTAAAACAATTCTAAGAAACTGATAGTAGATGATGGCGGACTGGAAATGGTCATAAGCCCGGGTTTTCTAATAAATAATACAGAGAAGAACAGCATAGCTGCGTTGCAAAAAACACGTATTACCCTCTCTGTACTATATTTAACCAAAAGTGGAAAACGTACAAATGAACAGTGCAAAGTCCTTAAATAATACTTTATAAAGACCTACAAATAAACTAAAGTACCTAACTAAAATGCAAAATAGTAAACGGAAGTGGAAACCACATCTACCATTATCCAAGAAAGCGATAAAGTGACTTAAGTCAACAATATCGAATTTGTGGTAAAACACCTTATTCCTCCCAACTGCTCTGAATTAGGATCCATTGAAAAATAATGGGCTCGTATGAAGTAGAAACTCTTAAACCATAAAACTAACGCCATATCAGTTGAAAAGTCGAAATGGAAAAAAGCTTAATAATTAATAACAGTCTATGTACAAAACCGGATGGCAGCCATTACAACAAAATTACAAATTTCTAGATTTGTAAAGTTAAAGACTCAAAACATGCGTACATACATGATGTTTATTAAATTTGTAACAAGAATTTACCATCAAACAGTTGATTTTTAACTGTTGTGTAAGATTTTGTGAAAATTAAAACGCGTAATTTTTTTCTGGGACAAGCTTTATATTCAATAAAGTGAACAGAACGTCAAGGAGATCTGTTTAAGCATAGAGTAACTTATACTAGAGCGTTACTGTCATAGTAAATTTTGTAACCCCAGTAAATTCACTGCCATCTGTCGACACACTTTAAAACTAAAAATAAATATTTATAAAAATATGATAAAATGTATTTAAATATGGATAAATGATTTTTTTATTTGCATTAATTATTTTTATATGATTTTGACCCATGTTCTTTCACTGGTATGCGTTAAAATTATAAATAACAAACGAAACAGTCAACGCCCTCTATACGAGTGTAGGCCAAAACTAGTGGCGCCATCTGATCGAGAATCAAATTTTCGTGATTTTCGAGGCACGTTTTTTCCTTAGACTGTATCCATCTATTACGGAGTTATATCTATCTTTGGTTTAAGTGAACTTGCTGCGTGGACAAATTACCTACGATTATTCAAGTTTAATGTGTTTATCCGAAATATACATATGACTGTATGAATTCATTTATATTTTTTGTTGTTATTATTTTTGGAAAATCATATTTATAATCATCGTTTTAGGAAGGGTTTTTAACAACAAAAAACACAGTATGAGGCACCACTCTACTTTTTATAGTTAGCTAGATATGGACGTTTAAATATCGACATTTATAAGGCACTCTTCGGCTATTTCTAAGGCGCGTTTGACATGCCATATTGGACATTTGTATGGTCAAAGTAGCCGTACAAATGTTGCCATACAAAAGTCGACAACAATGTTTTTTGGCCATCTTTTGTACATTATGTACCCTATTCACGTAATTATTAAACACAACATTCTTACACCATATTGCTAAAGCCTTAGGACAGCAAAAAATGCTCATTTGAAAATTGACCCTTTAGTAAGGTACTCCTATACAGTGTGGCAAAAAAATGAGTACATTCCCGTTGCCAGGCAGGTCTTGGGATTATACTGATTCTAGATTCTACTTTGGACCAATCACGAAATCGCCAAAAAAAAATTTTCCCCTGCCATACAAAATGGACCAGCCAAAATGTATGGAACAGCCAAATTTTTATTCGCGATTTCAGGGTTGGTCCCATAGTAAAAGTTGCTCAGTATAATCCCAAAATCTCCCTTTTTAGCCTTGTTTTAGACTTATTGTTTATTTTTTTATTTAAATTTATTCTGTTATTTATGAATAACGCCATGCATTAGTCTATTCATTTATCAAATATATTTTTTTAAGAAGATCGCAAGTCGTTTGAGCATAAAAACCAACTAGTCCAATAATTTAGCAGACAATTTCCATCTTTGATTTACTGTAGACCACCGGGTGATTCATCAGTGCACAGTGAGTCAATTGCCATTATTCATTAAAAGCGTTACTGGCACTAAATAGTTCGAAATTTAGATTTTGAAGTATAACATAAAGAAACTTGAATAAATTATGTCAACAATAATTAATAAATCAAATATATGTTATTACTCGAGATACGTTATAGGTAGGCATTAGAAAATGGGGTGATCCAGTTTCAACCATCTTACCCTACCTTACCTACCTACTCGTACTTAAAATAACGAGGATTATAACGGAAATTCGAATCCGTGAAAACATTCGTAATTATCCTCGCAAAATTACCATTTTACTTCCAAGAAACAACGCAGTAGGTACTAAGTACAATACTAGAATTCCAATTAAATGGCAAGAATGAAAATGATGGGAGGCTCGGAATAAAAAGCGCTGCGAGGCAACAAATCATTGTTCGTTGAGAGACAATGCTGCTCAAATTTTAATTTCGGAAGCTTCAATGCAAATGCAGAGAGTCGGGGGCTTAATTTTCGTGGCTGGCGAGCCAGGACCGACATCTCAATAAATTACAACAATTTATTCCTGCTTGCTTGCGGTCAAGCTCAATATTTTACAATAAGTCACAGGTGACTGTCCATTTCTGACCGCACTACTGCTGCGACGTTACTGGTGCAGCACTACTAAGCGGCGACTGCGGCTGTTGCGGCGTGCAGTCGCGACAGCGTTCGTTGATGGCTTATCAATGTCAACTCATATAATGTCAGACGTACAAATAAAATACTACACTTTTGTATTATTTACGAGAAGAAGCGAGTGACGATAATGCTACATGCTACACGAAAAAAAAGACCAGTTTGCCTTTCTACAATAGTCAGAGTCAGGTGAAGGCAGCTACGCAATATTAATAAAAAATCTGATATTTAATGGTGATTGTTTATTCAGGGAAAATTTTCGATTACATAAAACCAATTCAACATTGACGAAATACAACCGAATTACTCACATGAAATGAATGCAGAGGAAAAATTATTCTTAACATTAAGGTAAGTTCACATTGTGAAATTTTCTTCCCCATCCTCTTGCCTAAATGCGTGACCACCGCACTCAGCAATCCGACGGAAACGGGAATCATGGAGTTCGTGATATATACGGGGGGAGTGCGCACTTGATCCACCTGCATCACGTATAGGTACTCGGCCGTCAGAAACGTGCGGCTGGATTTAGAAGTCTGTAATAAACGTCCCCTCAAAACCATGCCAGGTAGGCTCCTTTAGCAGGTCTTTTTTTGATTTCTGCAAAGTGATTCGTGGGTTCCGGAGATGACGATGCGACACGTAAGAATAAAATTATCCAATGGTGGGCAGGCAGTTGTTCGGTGTTAGCAAAATATTACAGATTTATCTTTCTAAGTATCCATATTAAGCCAATTTTACTTTCTTTAGGTACCAAACAGTGAAGTATGATGAATAAAATAATTTGTAATTTATTCTTCATATTGTCCAGTTGCAGGTGTGAATGGGCGACGGCACTCTATGATATGACCGCACCATCCATATAAAACTTGACGGGCGAGACAAGGAATCCTTTATGAAGAAAGATATTTCCCTCACCTTAGCTGATAGAAAGAACTTTTAATAAATTAATTTGAATAATAAATGGTTTCCTCGTGTTGGTGTGAAGAATTACGTGTTGCACTGTAACAAAGTTTGTTTAAACTCTCATGCCTTGAGACCTCCGCAACTGTCAATATTCTAAATTTTAAACCATTCGCTTCTCTCGTGGTTCAATTTTGTATCCTTTCGTACGTTTGGGTATCAATATGTTACCATGAGGTATTAAACAACATCTTTGCCCCTTGTAATAAAAATAAATGATTGCTTCTTTTATTTAGCTCAGGAATGGCTTTGCAATGACAAAATGAGAAATTGTCACCATAGACGACATTATATAATATGATATATTACAATACAACTACAGTTGCCAGGAATATTCGGCAACTATTCGGTATTTGGCCACTTTGCCGGATATTCGGTATTCTATTTGCCTCTCTATCGCTCGTGCCCTGTCGAGCTTATAGCTATCCTCGCAAAACTACGAAAAAATAAAATAACAGTTTATTTAATGAATTTACCATGAAATGTAAAAAAAAACACGTAGGAAAATATAGCTTGGCCAGGGACTGTCTCAATTGAAACAGACATAGAGAATCATATACTATCTTTGTCTTAGGCACCCACCTACACCCAAATACCACCCATACATACATACTACACCCAAAGGAAATGGACTAGGAGGATATAACCAAACGGAGTAAACATTAACAGGCATTCCCCTCTGTCGAAAATAGTCGGCCAATGGTCATACACAATGTATGGACTGACATTTATCAGACCTGGCTATTTTGACGTACGTATACATTTGACGTTCCCCTCCCCCGCAAAATTTGGCAGACTTTTTTGTACAGCAACACAACAGACGTGGCGGCTCCGTTTGGTTCTATCCTCCTAGGAAATGGGATAAGTAGATTTTTGTTTGTTCTTATTTACTGACAAATTGGGTTTGCCCTTCGAGCAACAAGGAAGGGAGTCGGCATTCGTACTATTTCCCCTCTGCTGAGGTACAAGATCAATTGTGCATGCAGCAACTAGCGCGGTGCGTGTTGTACACAATTATTGTGTAGGTACAACACACACCGCGTGTTGCACACAATTATTGTGTAGGTACAACACACACCGCGTGTTGCACACAATAATTATGTAGGTACAACACACACCGCGTGTTGCACACAATACCTATAATTGTGTAATGCGCTCTTTATTATAAAGAGATCGAGGTGTGCAAGACTTATTTTTGACGTGTGTCCTATGTATTTATAGTCACTCACTACTTGTAAAATCCAATCTCTAATGACGACAATTAGAGATTGGATTTTGCAAGTAGTGAGTGAGAAGTGCGACTGTGTGCACGTTTTCCCCCGCAAAAAATGGCAGAACGATTTGTACGGTAAGATATCGCTTGGGAAGCCGGACGTGTCGGAAGCCGGTGTTGCTCGAAGGGTTTGCCAGACTATAATTTACTCCCGAATTTGACACTCTCTTTTTCGGACCTATCATTCTAGTTTCCTAACTGGCTCTGTGATACTCGTATGGCTCAATATAGATTAGCAAAAAAGTTTACAGTAGTACTACAGTCGCCATCAGATATGTCGGAGCGACCGAGATGCTAAATATATCTGAACATGCACTCTAGCGCCTTGACAATAAAGGCGTGTTCAGATATTTGTGAGCTCCTTGACAGCCCCGATATATCTGCGATATATGGCGACGCTACCATCGGGGTTGTTTATCAGTGGGTGTAATAACTCCTTAGAAGGTAGTGGTTATATCCTCTTTGCTTAGAACTACTAATATCTGTGATCAAAGACAATTCAGTGCAGGTGACAGATTTGACGTGCGGTCTGCAGCCGCAGTTTCAATAATACACCAAATACGCAAAAATGGCCATGCTACGTGCAGTCGGTCTTGTCATTCATTTTACTATGGAAATTGACAATAACACCGACGTGTCGGAGCAGTAGTGCAGCTGCGGTCGGGAAAACGTTAAAATCACCATATTACGTGCAGTCGATATCGTCATTCATTTTACTATGGAAATTGACAATAACACCGACGCGTTTGGGCCGCTGCAGTAGTGTCGGAGCAGCAGTGCAGCTGCGGTTGGAAATGGACAGTCACCTTCGTTACCTACGTAAACCAAATATTTGTTATGACAGTCGTTGCTCATTGGTTAGCCGCAAGCTAATAGTTTTAGCCTTTACTTAGAATGCCTTGATGATCAGGTCTGTCACATGTAGCTACGTATAGTGCATGTGAGTACCTAATATTAGGTACGCTACGGTACCCTTGCATTCGCACAATACACGTGTACAAGTATTAGGTACTACACCTATATACATATGTACATACAGGATGGCGATTACAGCAATGTGAACCCAAGAAGCTATCTAATCGGTGTGTGGGTGTTGTGGTTATCGAGCTGTCACGTTAATATTGGAGCTTCGGCGATAAACACTGTACCAGCGTGCAGCGAGCAGATAGCACTACCTATAGGTATATACTACGAGTATATGGCGGCCAGGGACGTACACGTAGTGCCAGCCGCTTGCCGACCACGGTACAGTCGAACGTTCAAGATAACCACTATAAGTCCGCTCTTGGTTTAAGTATAAGTAATTCTCAATGTCACATTGCACCGGGTCTTCCCAGGTACAAAACACTACACTACCCTACCAGGTCAATTATCTATGCCCCACTGACTCATCTCACATCTCCATCTTATATTGTGGCTCGTCCTATATTCCAAGTGACAGTAAGTCTAATTACACAAACAAATACGTACACACGGAGGAGGTGCAACGGTTCTCGTGGTACATTTAGGTATGATTGTTCATTTATCTAGTTAGTATCGTACGTTCGTGCATGGCGATAATTAGTAGCATTACCTACTACTTAATGACTTCACTTATCAACCAAATGCATTTATCATCGATTGGTAAAACAATGACACGTTATGGATAATAAATAGCAACGTTAGTTATTTACGTTGTGTTGGATAACTATAGTAGGTAAATACTTACTGATACATATCTATACGTACCTACTAGCTAGACTTGATTGTTCCAAGACACTGGGCGAGGTAACGTAAATGCCAGGAGGATCATGGGCCAAAGTCGTAAATGTTATATTATAACAGCACGGGCTCTTGGAAAGCAATATTTATCTGGTTTCATTGGAAGCCAGGGTCGCCGACTGCCATCACAGATTCTTGTGTGATTTTATTTGTATTATATCTTTTTTATAGACACATCATTTAGAAGTCTAAATAGTACCTATTTAACGTTTCGTAGCCAAAGTGGCAAAAACGGAACCCTTATACTTTCGTCATATCATATAAGTATTCAATTATTTATTAATAAATTACAATTTTACACATAGTAATTACATTACAATACTATTCTAAATTGACATCATTTTTCATATCCTTACATTAAATTATAAAAATTACAAATATTACAATGCATTCAATGACTATTCATTTATTATGTTTTTTTATATATATTTATATACATATTAATAATATTTATATGTCACTCCCTAAGGCCTTGGCAGAATAACAGCGTTGAAATTTGCCTCGCTTGCAAATTGCAACAATATGCTGAGACAGGGCCTCTTCCCTACTGCACACATTGCTGGACCCGTGTGTAATTTTTATGTTTTTTTATGTTTTTAATGTGTAAATAATTTAATTTTTTGTTTTGTTTTTTTCTGTTTTTGTTTTTGCTATTATTTTTATATTCCCTTTTTAAACATCTTTTTTCTTTCATTGTATTGTCCTGTGTATGTGTGCTTTATGGAATAAATGTCTTTCTTCTTCTTCTCATATCCGTCTGTCCGTATGTCACAGCCATTTTACTCGGAAACTTTAGTGTCTTTTTATAAAATTTATTTGGAATGTATTTTGTGTTAGGTCTTTAAAAATAATCAAAGGAGTTCAAAGAGCGTTTTTGATTTAACAAATCTTACTGTTGGAAATAATAGCTCTAAAAGTCCAAAATAACGTGCCCCCCGCCCCCTAACTTTTGAATGACTAGAAATCATACGGAACCCTCCATTATGCGTGGTCCGACACGCAATAGGCCGGTTTCTATCGTAGGTAGGTTAAGTGTAAGTAAGTCACAGTCAGACAATTAAGTGTAAGTAATCAAAATAAATTTAATAACAAGGTCGCAAAAGTTTTGGATAGTTTTTAAAATCCGGGCCTACCGTTAAATATTGTTAGGTACCCCAATTGTATTTTGGATCGGATTCGGAGGGCTCCCGTCCCGTGGTATCTAATTATTGGCTACGCTTCAAGGACGTGCTCAAACGGCAACTGAGCGACTGCGCCATCGACCCTGAGCGTTGGGAGGAGCTTGCTGGAAGAAGGTCATCTTGGCGTTCTACTATCCATAACGGTGTCAAAATATTTGAAGATAGCCGCCTCACCAGTCTAGACATAAAACGCCAGTTGCGGAAAGAAAAACCTAAGCCCTACGTGTACACGTTCAACGCAGTTTATTGTCACGCGTGCAATAGAACATTTAAGAACAAGTTCGGCCTGGCCAGCCACATTAGGGCTCACGCTAGACAATGTCCATAATGTTTATTTGGGGTCGCCGTCATCGAAAACGATGAGGAGGACTATATATATATATACATATAATAAGTAAATATTATTATTACGCAATACTCAATACGCAGGGCACGCAAAAAGCGAAATGTCGCGACGTAATTTGAAACCGGCTCTATGTTTTGGTTAAGTCTGCACCTCCATAGTTAAGGCAAAGTTATTAGGAAACAACCAAACATAGGTGGTAGTTGCAAATAATTTTGTTTTTATGGCTTTATAAATCAATGATAATATAAAGTATTTGTTCTTGCCTGCGACCAAGCAGGTAATGGCTCCTGTACACGATGGGCTATCATACTGGCCACTAAGATGGGCCAGCGTGTAGAGAGAGAGGGTAATGGTGTCGGATGCTTTATGGCGCGGCGGGCTGGCGATGGGATGGCCACGGTGTCGGTTTTTCGTCCGCACATCAAAGGTGCGATACACATAAAAGCGATGGTGCGTACGCCCATTGCACATGTGGCCCATTCCATAGTGGGTGCTCTCAACCATCACATGGCCATCTCGCTGGTCCAGTACTGGGCCATCGTGTAGAGGAGCTATAACCATCGCATGGCCATCCCGCTGGTCCAGCGCTGGGCCATCGTGTAGAGGAGCCATAACCATCGCATGGCCATCCCGCTGGTCCAGCGCTGGGCCATCGTGTAGAGGAGCCATATCCATCGCATGGCCATCCCGCTGGTCCAGCGCTGGGCCATCGTGTAGAACGTTCGAAACGTAGTAGGTTTGTACCTAATAATAAAAGTAACTGCTAATGATCTGTGCAATAATAAAGTGCTGCTATATTTAAAACCGTGAGTGAAGATCGTGTTAGTTTAAATCACTATTTTAAATCAAAACTAATAATGCCCTAGTTTTGATTTAAACTATATTGATTTAAAGGGCCTATTTTAGATTTAAGCTAGTTATTAATTTCGTTTACGTAGTAATACCACTGTACCTATATACCTTGTATGTAAATAAAAATTATGCCTTAATGTACCTAGTATATAATTACATAATTATTGCGAAATGTTTAATAATATAATGATTGGAAAATACATATAGGTAATGTTATTTTCTCTTAAATTATATTTTTATTTATTTTACATTTCTAACATAGCGGTAACATACGTCTAAGTATATTTAATTATGTGCCTCATAGTAAAACCTAGCCTTAACACGTAGGGCAAAATGAGCGTGAGTATCGCATGTATGTCGCAGTCTCGCAGCGGCAGCGCAGGTGGTGCTCAATGCGTACAAACATCCTTGGAATGCCACTGGTGCTCCTTTAGCATTACACTTTTTTCAGCTCCGTATATAACTATGCCACTGGTGCTCCCTTAGCATTACACTTTTTACAGCTCCGTATACAAAAGGATCAGACACTTTAACAGAATTGTGTTTTCTGTGTCCCATAGTTAGACACTAAAGGAAAATTTGTAGTCGTTACGTATTTATTAGTTTAATAATATTGTCTCTAAAATGGACCGCAAGGTTTTGCCGATATGCCGGTATAAAATCAAGAGGGGAAGTGTGGGGTTAGCTTATGGTCAGTCAAAAATTAAAAAAAAATGCATTATGGCGGCAAGACGTGTTTTGAAAATTCTTTTCAAAATAAAAAATACATAAATAAAAATAAAAAAATAAAAAAGCCCATTTATTCCAAAACCAAAGATTAAAACTAAGCTAACATATTTATTAAAAGTATTTAGGTAAATTTTTTTTAATCCATTTTTTAGAGTTTAATTTTGTATTCTAACTACTATTTGTATCTATATCTATAACTATATATATGTATATATATAATTTGGTTAGGACCCCTCACGGGTAAAGGCCTCCTCCAGCTCTTGCCATCTTTTCCTGTCTTGCGCAATATTGGGCCAATCATTATCCATGTCACGGAGTTCATCTGACCATCTGGCGTTTGGTCTGCCGTGTCTTCTTTTGCCGTCTGGCCCTTTCCACAGCGTGGCCACTTTTGTCCATCTTTTTGCGTGCATTCTAGCTACATGGCCGGCCCATTTCAAAATATAAGTTATTTATTAATACCTATAACACTTGTCTTTCAGTTTATTAAAAGTGCATTATTTGTGAGTAAAATACTCATGTGTCTCTCCTACGACGAATCTAAATTCTAAAATGACACCTCATAAGTTGAAATCCGTCATACGGTGTGTGTAGGCTGTACATACGATCTAAAAAACTCTACTTTGGCAGTCGGGAAGAGATATAGGTACCTAACTGTTCGGCGAGACGAGACGAGACCGAGCATAGGTGCGGCGTGCGGCACGTGCCAACACGTCGAGTAGGTAGCTGTATGTAGGTACAATACTATTTATACGAGTGCATAACTGTCTAATTGCTATCTTCCGTCACACCTGCTTTAATTTAAGTCGGGTTTCCTGAGACATAGTTATATACTTAGGAACCCGAACAGGCGCATGTCTACTATACAGAGATATTTATTTCCTTAAATAAACAGCTCAAAATAATCTGCACTTAAATCGTTTCGAGATGACTTAACCGAGTCAGTGTGAAATGTTTAATCTGTATTATTATTATTTATTATGGATAGTCGTTTTCACCTCTACAATATACATAAATATGTATGTATATGACATGTATGACGTCAATGTAGCTACATGCAGGTATACCTAAGTAAAATAAGGCAATCTCCAATCAAAACCTTAAAATTTTGTCATAGTTATTTCGGTATTTCTTTTTATGACAACCCAGAAAATTTATTACTTAACTATTTTTCAATTTAGAAAATAGGGGAAATAAGTCGTGTATAAGCGAATTTTGGCGTAGTTGTAGGGAATGGTGTATTTATTAGTAGTAGTAGTAAATCACTTTATTGTACAAAAAAAATTGTTAACATGAAATTCATATAAATTTAGTTACAAAGGCGAGCTTATCCCTGTAAGGGATCTCTTCCAGCTAACCTTAAGAGTAAATCAGGTGAGTGAATGTATTAAACAACATACTACAAGTACCGATGGGTGAGGATGAAGCTAAAGGGTGGGGGGAAGTGGGAAAGGGGGGGTTAGAGGTCCCTATTTATAGTTTTTCGTAAATAACTCGTAAAAGGCGGCCTGTAGCAATAAATGTTCTTTTACATACATAACCTACATAAAATGTTTACTGACTGAGTAAACTTAAGTTTACCTGGGTATACCTAGTATTACCCAAGCCTTTTGGGTAAAGCCCGAAAATTAAAGCAACTTTAATTTGTATTCGGCATTTTCCCGTATACATATAGGTCTACCCAACACTGGAAGAGTAATGTCAGAAGTGTTGATGCAACAACTAACATTACCCAGCCAGTGTTGAGTAGACCTAGATGTGTTACGGGTAAACATTTTCGGACTTTACCCAAAAGGCTCGGGTACGGGTAATACTAGTTATACCAGGGTAAACTTGAGTTTAATTAACCTTCTAACACTACCCGTAACATATACACTTTCTGCTAGCACCAAAATTAAAAAAGATTTTAATGCGGGAAAGTTATAATTAATCCTAAGGTCGTTCTTTTTAGTTTTTCGTAAATAACTCGTAAACTAGCTCATATCAAAAAATAATCTTGTTACATAGATAATCTGTACAAAATTTCCTATAAAATAGATACAAAGGATGTCCCGAAAATACCACGTCAAACCGACTAGGACACTCTAATAGGATCTATGAATGGGTGCTACACGTAACCTCAGATCATTGATCGTGATTTACATGAATACTATTATATTATTATTACGCGATAGTAAATATTGTACGACTTAATTGCAAGTACCTACCTAAATCACAGATTATATAATAGTAAATGACAGCGTTTCTGATCCCTCCTCCATTGTGAGGGTGCCCTGGCGATAAGCCGGGGCTGCCGAAGGGCGCCGTGGTGGAATGTTATGCGCCCTCACGAACGGCAAAGAGGGTGAAACGCCGGAGTGGGTTTAGTGGGTAGGGCCAAATTCTCCCCCCCCCCCCCTCTCGCCAAGAGAGGGAAAAGGAGCGGCGAGTCCCACACACCGTGCGTAAGTGCATTCCCACTCCGTCAAAAAAAAGGCACTTATTAAGTAGGTAAGTAAATGCGTTGAACTAAGTCATGGTTTTTCACTTAAGGAAGATCACCATTATGTGTAATTTGCAGTTTTACTCGTATTTACACAATACATACTATCCCTTTCAGCACAAGAAATTAAATCTTGAGTCTTTAAAAACTATTTGCCTTTTATGATGCGTTTAAGCCATATTATGCCAAGCAATAAGAAGGTATAGAGGGAAATGCTAGGAACACAATTTTTGACTCCGTAACTTTGTTCGGACTAGTTAGGAGGTGAACATAATCAATCAAGGTACGAGGGGAATCTTATTAGTCACTACTTCGCATTTTAATACCTGTTTTGTCATTATTAAACTTTATTGCTCTTTGTAAGCGAATACTTACTTACTTGAGATTCTTGAGAATTGTTTAGTCAAGGAAACAGACATTTAGTCCCGCATGATGTTGGAGTAAGTCGTTAGTTAATTGAATGTAATTCTACTTTTTTCATTATTGCGTGTGGCGTGTGACGTCCGGCTTAACGACCGGACATTCGATAATTTAACACGAGAGAGTTTATCTTTGTTCATTAAACAATATTCAGTTATATGCGTCCAGTTGAGGTCATTTACATATGACGTCTCATGACAATCTTAAAGGGGTAAGAGGTTCCTACCCGCAAGGCTCATTATACTGTCTCTTATTAAAGTTTCTCTTCAAAATGTATAATTATTAATATGTTACCATAAAAACAAGTTTTTAGTAATAACGCGTTAAAGTTAAAACTACTTTTCGTCTCCGTGTAAAACGCATTTCACTAGGTAGTTAAAACTAGTTTTCCGTAAGGTTACGGTGAAAACTACTTTTAAGGGGGCCCCCGCAAAATTGTAGTTTTTATTTTCAATATCTAGACGTTTTAATGAAGGGCAAACGCAATTACTTAAATAATTAATACGGAAACTAGACTCCAAAAACAACCTTACAACGTTAAATTTAATTGGCTCGATATAGAAAAAAAACACGTAAACATCTAATTTTTATTTATTTTCTATTGTATATCGTTACCCTGCATTCCATAGCAGTATAATTTTAGTGTAAAATAGCTAGTGATATAGCCGAGGAATTTGATCAGCGAAATTTTAATCAGAAGAGTGTACTTTCAGAGTTATTCGTCAAAATCCGTGCGATCATCAAATCTTCCGTAGCAAGTTTCGCGTGGCGTGGCATATTTTTTGTTACTACCTAATTTGCAGTCATAACTAGTTTTAAGGCCGGTACAGACGGACTGCAACCGCAACCCGACTGCAACTTGTATGGGAACTGCACGGCAACTGCGACGTCGCCTTGCAGTTCCCACACAAGTTACATTACAGTCGGGTTGCAGTTGCAGTCCGTCCATGGGCGTAGGTAGGTACAGGCAGGCTCAAATTTCACATACAATGTATGCCCCTCTGCGGCCTCTGCGCCCCCTAGGCCTCCGGCGATATCAACTTGAGTCCGTCTGTAATCATAATCATAATCATTTTATTGGTAAAGCTAATTTACATGTCAGTCTGGGTACAACTTAAAAAATTACTGGAATAAATAATCCTTACATAGTAAGCGCAATCACATTAAATATCAGTTTGAAACCAAAAAGATACAAGGTAATAATTCAATTATGTAAATCTTACTTAATTATGAAAGTCAACACTTAATAGAAAGTTATCAAGTAATTTTTACAATTATAATTCCTTGGTCATTATGAACTCGTCATAATTGTAGAACGGGCGCTCAATAAGCCATCTTTTTAGGCGGTGCTTAAAGCTGCTTACATTAGGAGCCGCAGTTATATTTTTTGGTAGGTGGTTATATACCTTGGGGCCCGTCACAAGAGTCAGTTTCGAGGACTTGGCTAGCCTGCGGTTGGTAGACACGAGCTTATCTGCATTTCGAGTATTGCGACCATGTACCATGCCATTTGTTTTATACGTGTTAATATTTTCACGCACATACACTGCTATTTGCATAATTACAATAGCAGGTAACGTAAGTATGCCTAACTCTTTAAACAGGTGTTTAGCTGGTGTATCAATTGGTACTCGTGCAAGGATTCTGATGGCAAGTTTTTGTAGGCGAAAAACCCTTTCCCACTCGGCACAGCGACCCCAGAGTTCAGCCCCATATTGCAAGAGAGAGTGGACGGTAGCGAAGTAACGCGTACGGGCAACCTCTGGAGTCACTGTCCTAGCTACTCGGCTTAGAGCGTAGCAGGCACTAGCTATTCTGTTGCACATCTTGTCGACGTGCCTATCCCATTTCAAACCCGAGTCAATTTCAAACCCTAGAAAGGTTGTGGTGGTGGATTGGTCTAGCGATGTTCCATCAATCTGAACAGGGAGTGGTGTCATAGCACGGCCCGCTAAATTGAAATGAATGTAGTGAGTCTTTTTTAGGTTCAGTGCGAGGCCGTTTGTTTTGAACCACAGAGCAAGCTGCGCTGCAGTTTCGTTCAATGCCTGCTGGACACCATCTATGGTTGAAGCTGTTACAATAGCGACAACATCATCAGCAAACATAAGGACGTCCCCTGTTTTTATAGCGTCTGGCAGGTCATTTAGAAGCAGAGAGAATAGAAGGTTCTATACAGACGATCCCTGCGCAACGCCCATCTGTGCTCCCGATGGATCCGATCTCACCTTTCATCCATCACCGACAACGACTTGCGATCTATTCTGAAGAAGGCTCTTAAATAGAGATAAGACAGAGCCCTGGATGCCGTAATACTATAGCTTGCTCTCGAGCACAGCGTGGTCGGCGACATCAAACGCCTTTGAGAGATCGCAGCACAAGACGGCCACTTGCTTCTGATGCTCTCTGGCGGCCATTATGCGCCGAACCAGCTCGCGGGTCAGGGAGGTCGTGGATCCGCCCGCGCGGTACGCGTACTGCCTATCTGATAAGCTACCGGTGGAGATTAAAAAGCTAGTAAGACGAGTACTTAGGCCATTTTCGAAGACTTTTGCTATTTCTGGTATGATTGAGACTGGTCTATATGCGTCTTTATCTCCTTTGCTACCCTTTCCTTTAAAAATAGGGGCTACTTTGCTTATTTTTAATGGTTCTGGGTATGTGCCATCATTTATACAGCGCTTAAAAAGCTCCGCCATAGCAAATGACAAAGGAATCGGCGCTAGCTTCAGTAGTATCATACTTATGCCGTATACATCTTAGGCTTTCGGTGGAATGTGGGAAGTTACCAAGCGATATACCTCATCCGCTGTAAAGGGGCGGAGAGTGAGCAAGCAATTTGAGGCAGGCCGAGCCTCGCGCAGCGCGCGCAGGGCGCCGGCGACGTCTGCAGGCGCCCCGTACGCTGCTGCAGCGCTCAGAAACCTGCAATTCATTGCGTCGACTACCTGTTTCTTGCTGTCAAACATTGACCCGTCATCTGTGCGAATCACATCTGTAACATCTAATGTCGGACTGTTATACTTTCCACGTTTTTTATTTATAACACTCCACATCGCTTTAGCTGTGTTTGTACTAGATTTAATTATATTATTATGGTGACTAGATTTGCAACTCTTAACTATCTTATCATAGTGACCTTTGTCAAGTATAATATTAATTGTTCAGTAATTCATTATTTGGAAATCTATTTCTAAAGTCTAAAATGTCAAAAAATAAAGATTTATATAGTTTTACTTCTGTGGTAATCCAAGAGGAGTCATGCTTTATACTTGTCTTTCTTTTTCGCAAAGGAAAACAAATGTACCGGCCCTAGTTAGCAGTGCCTTGGTGAAAACTAGTTTTGACTTATTAATTGTTCACAAATTTATTTCAGCCAAAAACTAGTTTTTATTAGACGATACACGTTACACAAAAAAGTTTTTATTATATGTTAACGTTATAAAGATGCGCCGGCCGCTAACTCGCTATTCCTCGCTCTATTCGTCGTCGCACTTATCTTTCGACTGGCATGCATTGTTTACCATCTGCGGTAGCAGCATGGTTCCATTTTTATCGCCTGTCACTATGCCTGCCACTTTCACTTGACACAGGTAATAAAAATACGACCGTTCTACGGCCGCTGAACAGTTTACGGTCATACCTGATTAATTTGTAGTAAATTCTGGTGTCCTGACCGTTATTATGTAAGGGTATGATATAGGTACCTATTCATCGTCTTACACTCATACTTTTAAAATAATCAAGTTACAAAAGTATGCTTAGCGAGGTTCACCAAAACATACACGCTTGACAAGTGCCAAGTGCTTGAGTTAAATAAACCTTTGTTGTGTAAATACCAATTTAGTATGTATATGTCTGGCTATTAAACGCTATTCAAACTGTTCGACAGCCGAACGCACACGAAGTGCAAAGCGGAAGATTCCAGATTATGATAAAGTAGGTGAGGGCTCCAGCGCTCGCGCCGCGAGTACCCACGAGTGCCCGCGCTGACCTATTCGCGCCCACGACCTTTAGGCTAGGGAAGGGAAGGGCCACTTGCAAGCCATTCGCCCCACGCAACATCTAACTGATTACGAAATGTTTTGTAAAATCTGAGTTTTACTTCGTATTCTGTGAATAGGTACTTTCAAAATTAGAAATTTGCATTCCAAGAGAAGCAGTACAATGATCCCCACACTAGGCTCAGCCTGTAAGGTGGGAATCTTAGAGAGATATTGAAATGTTGCAGCTCTTATTTACTTTAACAGAATATATTCTCTTTATTTATCTTTCATCTTAGGCTAGGTTTTTATAATATGGATAAAAAAATTAAATTACAAAAACACTTACAAAACATTAAAAAAAATATAAACAATATAAAAAACCTAACCTAGGGTACCGCCGGCAGCGGGGCAAGGCCCAAACTGCCGGTGGTCAGGGCCGCAGAGAGAGGAACCGGCGGACTATCCGCGCCGTGTCCAAGATCACCGCCTTCTGCATCTGACCCTTGATCCAACCACCTAGCGAGAGTCTCTCAAGGTGTTGGTCGAGACTCTTCGCTATGAGACCGTTCGCTGAAACGACTATCGGGACAATGATCGTCGAATCAACATCCCACATGGCAGTTATCATAACAGAATATATTATTATTAAAGCAACTACATTATAAATAAGAATTTTTATTTTTTGACTAACTATCCAACTAAGTATAGTATGAATATATTATTATTTTCATATGATTTTTTCGCCCAAACCCTACGCCGTTAAACAAAAGGCATTGTTTCTTTTGTGCACCGCGGTGGCTACCTCATTTCTCATTAGTGAAAAGGATCACGCCCGTTTTAAAGGCAATTCGAATTTCGAAGGCAACGTTTTTAAAATAAATAAAACCGGCCAATTGCGAGTCGGACTCGCGCACGAAGGGTTCCGTACCATTACGCAAAAAACGGTAAAAATATCACGTTTGTTTTACGGGAGCCCCCACTTAAATATTTATTTTATTCTTTTTTAGGGTTCCGTACCCAAAGGGTAAAAACGGGACCCTATTACTAAGACTCCGCTGTCCGTCTGTCTGTCCGTCTGTCCGTCTGTCACCAGGCTGTATCTCGTGATCTGTGATAGCTAGACAGCTGAAATTTTCACAGATGATGTATTTCGGTTGCCGCTATAACAACAAATACTAAAAATCGAATAAAGTAGAGATTTAAGTGGGGCTCCCATACAACAAACGTGATTTTTGACCGACGTTAAGCAACGTCGGGCGGGGTCAGTACTTGGATGGGTGACCGTTTTATAGTTAATGGTACGGAACCCTTCGTGTGTGAGTCCGACTCGCACTTGGCCGGTTTTTTAGTATTTGTTGTTATAGCGGCAACAGAAATACATCATCTGTGAAAATTTCAACTATCACGGCTCATGTGACAGTGGTAGCGGCAAACCGATGGAACGGCCTTAAAAGGTCTCAGTTCCTTTAGGTAGTTACCCGGTAATCCCGGTATGTAAGTAAGTGAGTGTTTAAATATGTGAAGGTATGTCTGTATCTATGTGAGTATGTATGTATGAATTAATTTTGTGCGTGTGAATAACTACTGAATGAAAGTGTGAAAGAGAGAAAACAGAAAAAAGAAGCATAGCCGTACAACTTATTAATCTTTTACTTAAACTTCTCCATTGTTAAAACCCTGAATAATAGTTATTTGTTTTACAGGGGAGCAAAGTTGTTGTTTAACCTCTGGTGCTAATACTAATACCCGAGCAAGCGAAAGTTTCTAAAAATGAACCAGGAGCGTAGCGAGTTGCGGCAGCGTCGATCCAGGTCTTCATGTAGGTTGTAGGTATGACATGACACACGACTTTATTGGTGAACTACGAGTATCAATAGCGAAACACGCTACACGGGAATATTATTATTATTAATACTTTATTTCAAGCAACATGGCTCTTAAAAGCAGTGAAACATTAAAATTGGAAATGGAAAAAGATGATCGAGAGGTCGCCGCGCGAAGGTGCCCGTATTTCTGCTGATCGCGTCAGGTCGAGACAGAGCGGCGGCGGCGCTCTGCCTCGGACGATCCCAACATGCCATTCATCAATGTAATTTTAATAGGGGATATTACTGCAATGTTTTTAGTAAACCATAGAGGAACTTATACATACTGTACCTTTAACAGGTTTTTGACAAGTTTTCAGAGATAATAAAAGAAGACATTGATGCATCAAGGCGGTTTGTTTACAGAGGCCCTACCGGGAAACGCGAATACGAAATTTCGCTATCTGCCTCTTTATCGCTCGAATATGCAAGTGTGACAGAGATGTTAGATAACGAAATTCCGTTTTTCTTGTTTCGCGATAGACCCTCAAATTGAGGTAGTGGCGGCCCCTACGCAGAGTTTCACGTAATATTCCCTATTGAAACACGACGTGCCAAAATTAGTACTTAACATTTTTATATAGGTAGGTACACTCAGCGTCAAATATTTTGTAATAGCAACCAAAGTAGTCAAATAGTTCGGTACACCATATATTTAGTATGGTGTACCGAACTATTTGGCCACTTTGACTGCTACAGAGTATTTGACGCTGAGTGTACCTAAGCATATTATAATTCGTCGTAATGTTCACCTATTTCCAACTTCCTAGACTCAGTACAGACATTAAAGTTTTATTATATTAGGTTAAATTCTTCATCGCTAAGTAAATACGATCTGCACAAATGCTACTGATCTGAAGACAGATCCCGTGGCTTCAACTTAATTTAATAACGCCCTAGGTCTCCAGTTAGTACGTACTTGCTATTAATTAAGATTTTACGCGATTGCTAAATGTTTAATAGATTTTCTCTAAGCGTTTACTATTATTTAATAGTATGCCCCTGGGCCCAGTTATAATGAATAAACGATCGGCTCGTCTGTAAGTAGGTAAACAGAGGGGCCGGCAGACTGTGAGGCGGCTGCGCCCACGCATGTGCGAGTTGGGTTGCTCTTCGTCCCACACGCGCTATATTCTGAATGGCTTCTTGTACTACGAACGAACAGGCAAGCATTGCGGAATTACGTAATAACTTCTAGTACTGTCCCCGTATTATCGCTCGCCGCTGACCTGTGTGCACATTTTGAATAGACGTCGATAAACGCTGCCCGAACCTAGGTTAGGCTTGCACACACACGCACGAGCCTTACTCGCAATCTTACCAGGACCCGTTTCGCACAATAGAACCATCGCAATTCGCAAACCTATCTGAGATTGCGCATGACATTATCAGCGAGAATGGCCAGTTAAAATGATCTACAGTCCGTTAACTCTCAGAATGACATTCGTTTTTCGGGTATAATCGGACGTAATCGCGTAATAGAACATGACAGTGTCTTACTGATTTAGTTGCAATCCAACACCCAAAGAGCGCAGTCGTCTTCAGCCTTAAACTATATAGAGTAGTTAATACGACATACGACCATAACTAGTAGGTAAATTTATTAATTTCATATTTTTCGGCAATTAATTTAATGAGGACTCATCTCAAAAAGGGTATTTCTGTAAATGGTCAATCACGAGAAATCATATATAAAGTATATAAATATATTTGAAAAGAAGCGGAAACTTTTAAGAAAAGTGATACAATTATCACTCATTTTAATAAAATTCAAGACCGGGTGATAGTAGAAGTAACAGGAATTTCAAAAAATATTAAGCGAAGCCGACCAAAAGCCTCCATCCATGACCATTGAAACGCCTAAGAAAAAGAAACCGATAAAGGATTTTGTGTTAAATCTGGATAGTTTTGATTACGATGTAATCTGGAGGATGGTATATGATTTCCATAATAGATTCAAAGATCTTCTGAATTTGAAAAATTGAATTCGTTCATTTTACCATATGAATTGAAATATGTGACTGGTATTAACAACTCTATACAATTTCCGCCAAAGTAGTAAAGGACGGTGTGATGTTCTGTTTTCGAATGGCCTCTGGAGTGCCTCCGGACGACTTTCAAATTCTGATTCTATTTTATTTAGATTGACAAAAAGTCAAATCGCAATATAGTCATCAACCATAATGTCATTAAATTAGGGCTTATTTTACATTAAGACAATAGGTATCCTTAACTTTTTGCGGTAAGTTTAGAACTTTTTGTGAGTTAATAAGAAAGCAGAACAGCAGTATCACCTTCGCGTGTTACCGCCGATACCCGATGTATCTTTCTAAAATCCGAAGGTCATTAGAGTT
Organism: Cydia strobilella; assembly: GCF_947568885.1. Taxonomy (NCBI): domain Eukaryota; kingdom Metazoa; phylum Arthropoda; class Insecta; order Lepidoptera; family Tortricidae; genus Cydia; species Cydia strobilella. Next base: position 43,394,979 of record NC_086068.1, on the reverse strand, counting down.
AACGGACTTGTAGGTACCTACAGTAATGAACCTGTACCTACGATGTTCGTTGTTACAGCTAGACAGACATTTCTAAGGCCCACTTGCACCATCCCACTGACCCGGGGTTATCCGGTTAAACTTGGAGTTACCATGGTTACCAGTACAATTTGACACTCGGTTAACGGTTTAACCGGTTAACCCCGGGTTAGTGGGATGGTGCAGGTGGCGATAAGAAATATTTATTTTGTCGATAACATTGATACTGTTTCGAAAAAAAATTGTTAGGTAGAGTTAGACAAAGACAAGTCTGTAACGATTCTGATAACACACACAGTGCAAGTGTTATTTTAAACGTCAAGCTTCTATGAAATTTTGACGTACCTATAAATAACACTTGCACTTCGTATGCTATCAAAATTGTTGCAGACTTATATTGGTCTAATTCTATTAAGATAAAAGTAATTAAAATAATTAAGATTGCAAACTTTTATGTCGAACTGACTGCAGATAGGCATATTGTAGGTTTTATTATTTTAAATATGAGTCTTATGTAAATAAAAGAAAACTACAACTTCTACCAGATTATTACTACTATTAGCTGAGAAAAGGGGCCTCGGCCTCATAAAGCAGATGTAAATAAAAGTAGGAGGATAATCCGTTCTTGCTACGGTCATCAACTCTTTACCTGGTCAAGTAGTTAGCCTAGGGTTGCTGACAATAAGCGGTTGTGTCCTTTTAGGTATGTTTAAAGAGAGTTTTATATTAAATGCGACCAAATCCGCAATCAAAAGATTTGGACACTAATGTGAAATAATAATTATCATGTTCTATATAGGTACTAACTTTTCGAATCATGTGTTCTTACAATTTGCATACAGAGCAATACGTATAACTTGAAGAATTCGGTAGGAAGTTTACGAGTACGAGCAAGTATAAGTAGTACACAAGTTTCTCGAAGAAGGAGAAATCAATCGGGAAAGCAATATGTCGACATCGCAGGTGCACAGCAGCCCTGGCGCGGCAAGCATCTGTTTCGTAATAAAGCGAGCCAACTCCGTGCAGTATGCACTTTATTTTGATTAATTACATTTCCCTCGACATATTTTGCTCAGAGTATTTACATAAAAACATTTAAGACGTAATACGACATTCCTTTTTACAGTTTAGATAGAGTTAACGCAAGATTAACGATGCTACATTGTGTATGTTGTGTATAAAGTAAACCGTAATTATCTTTAATAGAAAAAAAACCGACTTCTCAAAACAATTTGAAATGCCATGTAAATTATTCTGGTATTGAATTGATCATTTCGTCACGTTTTTCTAGTAGCATATCGTTTCTATAAGGGTCGCAACTCGCAGTTCTAACCTAACCTAACCCACTTCTCTGATAGCAGTTCGGTTCTGTGAGGACCGCAGTTCAAACCTAACCTAACCCACTTATCTAGTAGCATATCGTTTCTGTAAGGGTCGCAGTTATACCTCTCCGGGTCCGATTTCAGGTCCGAGTCCGGGTCTGTGTCCGGGTCCCAGTCCAAGTCGAAATTGAAATCGCCAAACGTGTACTATGCGTCGTTGGTCGTTGAAGAGTTCCGTTCGGTTCATCATCGGCAGTTCCACTTAATCAAATGCGACAGTTTTTAATCTAAATGCATCATTTTCTGATGAAAATACCATATTAATCTCTATACGTATCCCTTTAAGATTTGAGGAGTTCCGTCGATTCCTCATGGATCCCATTATCAGAACTCGAGCTAGACAAAAATGTGTCTTAAAAACTTAACTTGCTTAACAAACATAACGAAGAGGACACATCGCCAAACGTGAACTATGCGTCGTTGAAGAGTTCCATTCTGATCATCATCAGCAGTTCCACTTCATGAATTTTTACTTTTTTAAATCTAAATGCTTGATTTGTTGATGAAAATACTAAAATCACTATATGTATGCCTTTAGCATTTGAGGAGTTCCCTCGATTCCTCATGGATCCCATCATCAGAACTGCGTTTTCAAAAAAACGGGACCAATCTGTATATACTTACAATCAAAAAAAGAATTTTCAAAATCAGTCCAGAAATGACGGAGTTACGAGTATGGAGTAACAAACATTTAAAAAAAACCGATGATACACTCCTCCTTTTGAGATTTGGAAGTCGGTTAAAAAAGATGATTCCAATGGAAAGTGTAAGTAGATAGTAGGTAAGGTAAGATGAAACGCTCGGCCCACATGGCTCCACTTTCAACTTCGAGCGGAAGTGGTTATTTGCGCGATGCGCCTGTCGGTCCGGCGCGTGCGTGCGAGACCATTTTCTGCTATTAGGAGTATTAGGGCCCATCCAGCAGTCGTAGGCGGTGCCCTTCGCCCACATCCTGACCCGGAAGGGAAAGCACGAGCGGATTTATGATCGTTCATTCAGAGTGTAAATTTACAAGCCAAATGGACACTTAACAGAGCGGTGATATATTGTCGACACGTGCTCCTTGACACGAAAAACACTTATGTAAATGTTGTACTTAGAGTTAACCTGCGCTTCGGACGGCTTGAATATGTTTTATATCATAAACATGTTTTGGGACTGGTTTCGCAATGGGTCCTAAACTGTTAAACATATAAAATATGGTTGCGGCAAATGGCTACCCTTCTGGCTATTGCTATAAGTACCTATAACAACTTGGGTTAAAAATAAAATTATAAACATTTCGAGTGTCAACAATTGATCGGCTTTAGTCATTATCCAATAATGCCCATTTGCTCAATCCTTTATTTAAAGTGTATCTAATCGGCCAACTTCCTAACAAGGTGGGCGCCCTAATGACGGGCCCAGCGAGCTGCCGAGGACGACAGCCGGATGAGCGATCAGTCGCACCCCAAATTCCAGTGAGGACACTTCTATCTACATCGGTTGGTGTGCGGCGCGGACAGTCCGGCGTGATTCGCTTAAATGGCCGACGTCCGCGTCCGCCGACCCACGTGCGCCCACGTCACGGCCTAATACGAAATTTAGAACAAATCTTGTAAGACGCTGTACGTACTCATAGTGCAGTTTAAAGTCGATTGGCGGCGGCGCCGACGTCCTGGTATTGATTTACGGTCCACCGTGCTGCCTTTCTCCTTTTTTGTATGGCAAAATATATGATGTGGATATGTAGTATACCATCACAAGCATGCCAAATTTAAGTACGTCTTGAAAATTTTCATTTTAAGATTAAGATTTATGAGATTTAGTACCTAGAACCCACCATTTATGAAAGTGAAAGTAACTTGAACTCATAATAAATTCTAGATTGTTAACCAAGGGATGAAAGCCACCCAAGTGAGAGCGCCAATATGTTCGAGTCAGAATTTCACCCGAGTTAAACACTATTTTTCATTTCGAATACGAGGCAAGAAAATTACATTGTGTATTTCCCAAAACATGACTAAGTAGGGACCTATATATTTGTTTTTAGGGTTCCGTACTCAAAGGGTAAAAACGGGACCCTAATACTAACACTCCGCTGTCCGTCTGTCTGTCAACAGGCTGTATCTCATGAACCGTAATAAGGTATTTCTGTTGCCGCTATAATAACAAAAACTAAAAACAGAATAAAATAAATATTTAAGTGGGGCTCCCATACAACAAACGTGATTTTTTATGCTATTTTTTGCGTCATGGTACGGAACCCTTCGTGCGCGAGTCCGACTTGCACTTGGCCGGTTTTATTGTATAATTGGTCCGAATGGTGGTAATGCACATTTTATTATTATGATTTTTTAATTAGTGTTATTCTCAATAATGAATTAATGTATAATGTATAGATTAAGACCATATTAATTTGCATGTCACTATGCGACGAGGTAGTTGATTCCTACTTATGTGAAAAACTGTATGAACCTGCATGTACACTATCTTATGCAAATATTTATTTTAAACTATTGCACAATGCAACTAATGCAGTCAACCATCAGGTTAAACAGAAACAGTAGTAGGTGCAGGTATTAAACAAAAAAAACCGGCCAAGTGCGAGTCGGGCTCACGCACGAAGGGTTCCGTACCATTGCGCAATAAAAGGCAAAAAATCACGTTTGTTGTATGGAAGGAGAGGAGTACTTAAATATTTATTTTATTATGTTTTTATGATTTGTTGTTATAGCGGCAACAGAAATACATCATCTGTGAAAATTTCAACTTTACAGACAGACAGCGGAGTCTTAGTAATAGGGTTCCGTTTTTACCCTTACCCTTTTGGGTACGGAACCCTAAAAAGCAGAATAGGTAACTTAAAACAAAAAAATAATCTTAAAAAAAAAGTAAAACCAACTTCAAACGGGAAAAAATAAAATATTACATATCTCGTTTTATATGCGCTAGCGAACTGGTACGTTTGAAGTCGGTGCCAAGCCAAATCTTAAAAGCGTCAAGTTGCCGTCAAACCGAATGCCAACCCTGGTATAGTTTGATATTTACAAGCCAGCCAGCCAGCCAGCCAGTAGCCAGCGGCCAGTATTGTAACTATTTAGCTTGGCACCGACTTTAAACGTATTAGTTTCCTAGCGTATATAAAACGAGATAATATTTTATTTTTCCCGTTTGAAGTCGGTTTTACTTTATTTAAAGATTAATTTTAGTTTTCCATTTTTAATGTTTCTTCATCTGTCTGGCCAAACTGTCACTAAACATGTTTGCACTTTGGGTAAGTTTGAAGTTTCAATGTCTGGATCTAAGCTATCAAGATTTGAGGAGTTGGACCTCATGGAACCCATCATCAGAACTAGACCTTAACACAAATATTTCTTCAGAACTTACTTATGTGCTTAACAAATATAACGAAGAGGACTTAAATCGTCAAAATATATTTCAATCGTTGTTAAAGAGTCCCGTTCTGGTCATCATCAGTAGTTCCACTTCATCAAATGGTACTGTTTTGGATGAAAGTGCTTCATGGTTTGTTGATTAAAATACTAAAACCGATATAAGTATGCCTATAAGATTTGATTAGTTACCTGGATTCGATTCCTAATGGATCTCTTCATCTAACGAAAATAAACTTACATAAACATACTATAATTAAATAGACTTACATATATAAGGTGCATTGAAAACCAGGGTCACCATTTTCAACAATTTTTTATTATTATTTTATTATTATTTTATTTATTTACAAGAACGGTTTACACCAATTACACTTGCAATTTACGTAATATTAACACACTTATACAAAAGTAACAGTGCAGAAATTATTCATCATTCACTTTTTTATAAACTGTTTATGCTAATAAAAGTTTTCTTATGTCTGTGCTTGCTTTTTAAATTACTGAGACTTGTTAATTAGGTAGGTTAGCATTCGTTAAATATCTAACCTAATTATTATTAAATGTGAAAGTTTGTATGGGTGGATGGATGTTTGTTACACTATCACGTCAGGCCCAAACAGTTTAACTGATCTGGATGAAATTAGGCACAGAGATGAGATAGGTTATTAGTATGGAATAGCACAGCAGGACAGTTTTTTGTCCACGCGGGCAGAGCCGTGGGCAGACGCTAATATTTAATAACTTACAGTTTTCCCGCCGAATCATAATGACATTTAAGAAAAACAACTTTTGACGTGACATGACAGACAGTGGTGATTACATCTTGATAGGAACATAATAGGGGTGATTATTTTAAAAATTAATTATAACTTTTTTTGTTCGGTAAATGAAAACAAAAAATGATATACAAAGGTTCCTTAATTACAGTTAAAAGTTAATAGGCATGATGACAGTAATTAAAAGTCACTAAAATATTATATTTTTTTAATGAAACTAGTCGTAAAATACGATAAACGCATTTATTTTTTTATATTTGGCGAGATTGGTAAATGTTTTGTTAAAATAAAATTACAAAATACGCAAGGACGTCACGTTCATGTAAACAAATATCCAAAGTACTGAAAGTACTGGTTCTCCTATGGTACTCCTGCTATTTTATTTACGATTCACGAATTCAATTTAAGTAGTTTAAACCGAATATTTACTATTAATAATAACTTGAATCATGGAACAAGGATTTACTAAGGCAAACAGTGCTAATTTGCCTAGAATCGATGTGATGATGCTTGGAGAGAATTTAGAAATGTCAAAAGTTCCTTGTAAGTACAATAAACCATATTTATAATTAAATAAATATCATACTAATTTAAGTAATTAACTAAATCCAAATCCTGTAAAATCGCTTTTTATGTGTATTCCATAGCAGGTTAATATTAGAATTTGTCATTATCTATTAAAGACAACACTGGGACAATTTGAAACCTAACCTCAAAATCCTACTCTGATGCAACTTTTACATTAAAGTTACGCCTCCAAGAAGATAGATACTGTTAGGTATAAAAACTAAAAAATAAATTAAATACATCGAAATGATCTCCGCAAAAATAAAGATGAGTCTTAGGCAATACGGCCATTGTCTCGCCTTGCAAGTTTAAGCTACTTGTTTCGTGTTGTTTTATTGTGTGGAACATGCACAAATAACTTGTTAGGAGTTGTTATTGATGTATTATTACACTGAGGAACCGCACAACATTTATACACTTTGGTATTCATATTTAATAATACGAAATATACAAATTATTTAATAAGCTTCTAAGAATCGCCTAGAACGTGCGTTTTGTTTATATGAACTTGACGTCACACACTAGGGACGCCATGACACTTACAAGCGTTTTGGAGCGAATTTTAAATCTAAAAACTAAAATGTAGTTTTTGCCTACTAAACTTTTATTAAATGCAGAAATATGTTATTCATAGTAAATAATTTATATTTCTTAACAGTATAGGACAGTTTATCAAAATCTGTCATCTTGCCTATTGTTTTAATGTAATGTATTATCTCTTAAAATATCCGTGACTAATTTGTTAGCACCTTATATCGTGTGTTTCCTGTAACAGGAGCATTAAATTAAACTGTAGGCTGTACTCCTCAAACTGACCAACATTTGTTCAGCCACTTTTAAAAATAACTTGTGTTTTGATTTTCATTACACTTTAACTAAGACGCAATGTTTTGCAAAATTTGTTATGTTTAAAGGGTGACAAGCAACGTCAAACACACAGATGGCAGCGTACATTGAAAATAATATTTAATTAGTATGAAAAAGGTACAATCTAAAAATTTCATAATTTTAATAAGTTGCTGAACAAATGTTGGTCAGTTTGAGGCGTACAGCCTCCAGTTTAATTTATTGCTCCTGTTACACCGTAACAGTAGTGGCGTAACTAGGGGGGGGAACGGTAAATATGAAAACAACAAGGCGTGTCTATGGAGAAATTTGTTTATAATTGACTGTATACTTGCCAATCATAATAAAAAATATAAACTATCCTTAAATTGGCAGCAATGTATTTCATTCAAAAAGTTCATGTAGGGGGTTCAAGGGGAGGGGTAGGGGCATACATTTGGTTAGAAATGTTGTTCTCATTTAGGTTGCAGCTGCCCCCCCCCCCCCTTTCCCCCCCTTGGCGACGCCCATGAAAAGAAGTGAGGTGTTATAGTGAACTTACCCGTGCGATAGCCCGCGTTGGAGAGGTAGGTGGCAAAGGTCTTGGTCTCGTGTTTGGCCTGCCACATGGGCGACGAGCAGTTGTCGTTGTTGGTGTACACGTCGTGGTTGTGCACGTACACGCCGGTCAGCAGCGAGCTCCTGCCCCAAAACAACACTATCTTTTCATTTCTGTCATGTTCAATATTAAATCAAAAATAAATAATCATTAGGTACATTATTAATAATTATAACAAATATTTGCAACGTTTTTATTATTTTTGCGATTTTCTATCCGAAGGTTCGAATTCTGGCTCGTATCAATGGGTCTTCGGAACTTATGTACGGAATATCATCAATATTTACCAGTCAGGTGGCAGTCGCTTTCGTAAAGACTAGTGCGTACTCTTAAGATGAGTTGCCAAGAGGACCCTAGGCCACGATGAGCCGTGACAATAAGCCGGGACAACGCCAGGAAGATGATGATGAGTTATCATTAACTTTTCGGTGAAGAAACCCTGTATACATCCTCGAATAAATTCAAAGGTGTCAAGTCCCCAACTCGCTGAAGTCCCCAGCGGCGTGAGGAACATAGCACAATCCCATGCCTGCTCGAAGGTGGAGGCCAGCAGTGGGGCTTGTACATATATTTAGGTTGGATTATTAGAATATAATTTTGAACATTTTAAATATTTTTAATACATTTCCCGGTTTTATTTTTAGTTAATGTGCCTTTAGCTGTAAGTATGTACACAGTTACATATCACAGGTACTTTTTTTGTCTGATTGATCATTCAATGAGCAATTACAGTAAACATGTCTACAAATTATGTAGATCAGCGTCAGTAGCACGATATAATTTATGCCCTAGTTGTTTGCAAACCAACCGCATGCTTACCAACTTGATCTTTCTCTCAGATATTTCTTGCTGCATAATGAGGGCTAACGCGTATGAATTCGCCGCTAGGGGTGCTAGTGTAGATGGTGGTCTTCGCAAAGTTCGAAATGTAAAATGTCACTTGTCACTTCAATGACTGACAACTGTTCTTTAGTCTTTTGGACCACCATCAACAGAGGCGCCAACTGGTGAGCAAAAAAACGATAACCCTAATTTATGAAACAATTGACAAACATCGGAAATAATTACAGGCCTACTGCAGCCGCGAATGCCGGTTCGTAAGCCACGCCCGCAGCTTCTTTCCTCCCGCAAGCACGCACACATGGAAGAGCTTCGCGGCGCACGTGAAAGTAAAGCTCCATCTAATGTTACAAAAGTTAACTACCATTACATACTACAAACTTATAAATTCGGACAAAATAGAAAAAGATGGCGTTGTTACGTTGTTACTTGTTAACAGCAAATAATAAAATAAATTACATATATTGTTGTAAACTACGTAGCCAATCTATGCTTTCGGCGAGCTCGCACTTTTAAGATGCTGATTTTTGGGTAGTTTGAAACGTGTCCTAGATTAGGTATTTACTAAACCAAGTGGCTAGGATTTTGCTGACCGAATTTATTCTGGGTGTATGTCTGTTTACGTATGATTGTGCGACGTGCGTGTAAGTTTAGCACAATCGGAATAGGACAAACCTCGAAATCTCTGGAACAGTCCTGAAATTTGGTATTTATAAAAATTAAATGCCCCTTTTTATGCCTACAACATTTGACATTTGGGGACCTCGAGGAATCGCAGCCATCTTGGAAAATGTGTACCATCCTGAAAAAATTCGCGTTTTATTTATTCAGACTCAAAAGTAAAAAATACTGTAATATGTTTCTTCTAAAATTGCAAGAACAGATGTTTCAGGCAGGTAAGCATTCATACCTACTTAGTAAATTTACTTGTCTATTGTGTTTTAATATGTTAACGTAAGTATTACTCATTTTATTATAACCTAACATTTACTAAAAGCACGTGGAATGGAGCTAGTTGTACAATTGTGATGGGGCTAGTTGATCAATAAAATTTATTAATGAATATGATGGAGCTGGTGTTTATTGTTATATATGGAACAGAAAACGCCGAAAAACGTTTTTTAGTAGTAATGAATATCGCTTATCAATAATTGTGCAGAAATACGTAACTCAAACAACATTCAAAAATTAATCTGAAAAGTTTATTTTTTATATATTTTATTGCTCAACTTACCCCATACCAATGTTCAACTTACCTCACTATCGAGGCAAGTTGAGCATATGTGATTTTTGTTATCAGGGAACATTTTGCTGTTTATTAAATAACTACGTAAAACAATATTTTTTCTGATCAAGTTTTGTCCCATCAAGTAAATGTTTTATCTACTTCAGTAGGTTTGAACTCAAATGTGCTCAACATGCTCCGCTCTACCCTACATATAGACAAGGCCAGTAATAACTCACCGAGAAGTAAAACTTGAATACGTAAGATAAAACTAATGATAAAACACGATCGGCCGCGTAAGAGCTTGAATGGGTTTCCGCAACGAGATAATATTGGACCATGATTTTACATTGTCGGCTAGCAGAACGAAATCATCATTAATTTTAGTCTCCATTAGTATAGTCAGGGAAACCGGGCCTGTTAAAGCTGTTATACACGGTGAAAGATTTAAAAAAAATAGAAAGTCTGATAAAAAGTGAGTAGGCAGATAGTACGTGTGCACTAAACTATTGTGTTACCTGGAGGGGCAGCACATGGGCGTAGTGGTGTAGGCATGGCGGAACTCGGCCCCCGCACTCCTGATGGCCTTCATAGTCCGCGGCATGAAGTTTAGACTGCCCAGCTCCACGTCCTGGTCGTCCGTCAGCACCATGATGATGTTGGGCTTTCGTTCCCGCGGCTGCGGGAACGGAATGTACCCGCCGCTCTGCCACTTGTTGCTCACCCTCCCCTTGGCTCGCGTGCTGTTGTCTTTAAGCGGTACTTGATGATTCCTCTCTTGCATTTTACTTTGGCTAAGAGGCTTCTTTCCTCCAAAAGATTTATCCATATTATTGTTTTTATTCAATTGCTTGTCGCTTTTACGCGGCTTTTCATCTTTTTTCTGAAAAAGGTCGGTGGTTTTGTTGGATGCTGCCTCATCGGAGGAGTGCGCATCTGGCCCTTTCCTTCTGTCTCTCCTAACATTATACTCGCGGTCCCAGGCCCTGCGCCTGTGGCCCCGGAATTTTGAACTATTTCTATGCCTCAAGTTTCGCCTTTCGGGCAGATCCGTGAGGGTTCCATTAAAGGTGGTTCTGTTGCGGTTGTTCTCTCTATTGCGTATTTCTCGCGCTCTAGCCGTTTCCTCGTCTTCGAAAGAATCTCGTGTCGCTGATATAAAAATAAAATTCCAGGTTAGGAGAAGGGGGATGACTTTTAAGTTCATGATGTTGACTTAGACCAAGAGTAAAATTCTTTGTTAGGCTACGTTTGTTATAACTGGAATTGTAAGGTTCATGTCGTTAATATTGGCATCGCCTGGCAGACTAGTTTTGCAAATTGCTCGATCATTTTCATCGCCACCTATAACAAGAATTAAAAATTTAGGTATAATTAGCTATTTAGGGGTTAGGTCAACTATTACAATTTCAGATAATAGATAAGTAAATATCTATTTACATTTTCTTTTTATTTCTCATGCTCTAAAAGTAGCTCATTGTTTATCTATGAAGCTGTTTGAAAGTGACACGTTTCGGACCTAAAGTATTACTTCCAAGTACATCCCATAATACACTTATCCAGGGTGGTCTGGACGATTTCGAGCGTGCCCAAATTTCGGCCATGTCAGCCCCTGAGTCTGGCAATGGACTGTGGGCGCTCCATTCGTTGAGAATAGCTATATTATTGCATAAACTTATAAATTGAATAGCTATAAAGCTTAGGTCCAAAATGTGTATCCAATACCGCCAATCAACTTTTTCGATCAGCTTTTCATCCCTGGCTAATATCTAATTTTTAAACGTATTCTCACGTAGCTAACCTACATATACCTATAAGTATAGGGTTTAACAGACACCTGATTTTATAATAAGTAAACATTTTAGCTGTCATGTATCGAACAGGAATCGAACGTATACTTTATAAATAACGTTACTTTGTATAAACCCCTTAAAAATGTGGACTGCAAAGCGGATTAAATAATTATGGACCCATCTCCTAAAAGGTACTTACACCCACAATATTTACACTTACAACTCGAAATCGTTGAGTTTGTAAGTAAAACGTATACAAACCTTCCTTGTTATAAAGCAAATTATCCCAAGAATTAAGAGTGCACCAACAAAACGAGACGAGCACCGCCATAGTTAAGTGGGAGAGAATCCATAAGGCTAATAAACTCTGAGTTTTGTATAAATTTCTTTATGCAGTAATTGCGCAACTATTTGTCAAATCTTACATAACGTACTTATTCAACCGTACGAAAAAGTGTTTCGTTCGTCGGCAGTCAATATGCATGGGGGCATTTAAAGATCCTCAACCAGAGCATCATTCACCGGCGGCTTTTAACAGAATTGCTCCGACCGGAGTAATGGCCAGTTTGGAAATAAATAATAGCGCTTCACCCTGCCAGTTGCGACTACCGCTAATAAATTTCAAACACAAATCGAAATGTCCTTGAAAAGCCGCACATATATTTTTACAAGACCTCTTGTTACGTTAACGTTTGACTTCTGTTTATTGAAAGCATGACCAGAACATGTAGGAGTATAACATACCTATACATATATATTTTTATTATATACATGATTATACAGGGTGACCTAAAGTTAATATTTCCTCTCAGGAATGCTCTAAAGTTAATATTTTTAGGGTTCCGTACCTCAAAAGGAAAAAACGGAACCCTTATAGGATCACTCGTGCGTCTGTCTGTCTGTCCGTCTGTCACAGCCCGAACCTACTAGACCAATTACGTTCAAATTTGGTACACATATGTAAGTTTGTGACCCAAAGACGGACATGTAACGCAAACAAATATATTTTAATCATGGGGGCCACTTTTGGGGGGCAAATGAGAAAATTAAAAAAAGTTTTTCAAACTATATCATGTTATATATCAAATGAAAGAGCTCACTTTGAGAATCTCAAATATATATTTTTGTAATTGTAAAATAATTAGTTTTGAAATTATTTAAGAAAATAGGCAAAAAATTACCATTCCCCACCCCCTTTATCTCCTAAACTACTGGGTCTAAAATTTTGAAAAAAAAAATACAATAAACAGTTCTATAAGATAAGTACCTCTTAATAATAAATAAATAAATATTATTAATATTATTTATAGGGAACATTCTTACACAAATTGAGTAAGTCCCACGGTAAGCCCAAGAAACTTATTCCAGGATCAATTATACAAACAAATACTACATGCGATTACATAAATAATATTGAAGAGGTTCGATTCCCGGTTATGTATGAGAGTTAAAAAAAAGTTTGATTGTCATTATTATTAAATCTAAAATCGGCGCCATGGTTCCTAAGAACAGATGTCGCTATCTCTCACAGTTTCTGACTACTCTCTACTGACCCATTTGGATTGATCACCCTGTATATTAGGTGATCCTGGCCATTACTTTATACATATTACAATAAATTCTAGAACGATCCTCTACGCAGGGGTCACCAAATATCGGACCGCGGTCTGGATCCGGACCGCCGACCTATATTTTATTTTTTTGCTTATTTAATAAAGTCAAGTAGAAACGGACTGCGAAGGTGTTTTTTTTAAAATATCCCATGAAGAAACTCATTGGCGACCCCTGCTTTAAGATATCAAACTATATGTATATCTTAATTACGTTAAATTACATTAAGTATATCTGCCCGCGCAGCATGGTTTCCCCTATCACTAAGTCCGTCACTTTCGCACTCACATACTTGTTAGAACGTGACAGGCATGGTGATAAGCGTACCGTGCTAAGACTCCTGATCTGATACTTTAAATCTGCTAGCTGAGTGGTTAGCACAAAATCATACTCAGTTAAAAACCGCAGGAACTCTATACCTATTATTATTATGCAAGGCGTACATTAGGTATATTTACGTTTAGTTGTCACGTATTTCTTTCCTTTGACAGTACAAAGAACAGTAGCTGAAAAATACTTAAATCATAAACCGGATGTAATCGTAATGTAAAATCCGAAACTGACAACGACTTCAGTTGGAAATCACATTTTTATTTAAGTTATATGTTTGAACATGGTGTAAACCGAGCGATGTCTTGTCGATCGGCACGCGGCACGCGGCACGCGGCACGCGGCACGCGGCACGCGCACGCGCCTGGCTGCAGTCGTCGGGTCGGAGGCTGTCCGTCATTGATCGTGTCAGTGCCCCTATCAGTTACCCTACCCTCCGTACTCCAGCGCCGATATAAATCACGATCAGTGCAATTGCAATTGTTCGCTGCGCAGAACAGTCCTCGACCACGACTAGACATTACATCATCCATTACACTCTACCAACATCAATAAATACTACTACTACCTAACTTTTTTCTAAATTCTTCTATTTTAATTTTAAACCTGTACCGGTAAAATTGTTTAATTGTTTTATCAGGTTCAGAGCAGTTTAGTAAAACACGAATCGACATAATAATTTTTGAAGTGAAAACTTCTTTAGCGGCGCTGCTGTGCACTTTTGTGATGGGAAAAAATGTTAAACTCGCGACAGATTTCGCGACAGGTCACGTGACCGACAGATTGAAAATTCGTAAGACGGACACGTGTCCTGATCGAAATTATGGATGGAAGTTGATTTTTCTGAGAGATAAACTTTTTAATGTTAAATAATTGTAATAGTTCTGAAGTGGTAAATTTTTAATGTAATATAAATTGTTATGTTTGTGTACGATAATGAATAAAAGAATATTGTTGAAGTGATTGATATTTTGGAATGGTTAGGGGATAATTTTGCACGATATGCTTTAATTATCAGTATAAAAGTACTATCATTTTTGTGGTAAAATACAATATTCATGTTTTCACTTCTGCCGGCACTCCCGGAGTGCAACCCATTGGTTTTTTTAAGCACATTAATTAAAATAATGAATAGATTCAGGCGTTATAGGGTGTTCCAGAAAGTATAAGCACAATAACTTTGCAATGCTGCTTTTTGGATTCACAATAAGTACTAACTAGAAAAAAAAATATGAAATCGTCAGTTACTTATTTATCTATAATTATTTACATTCGTCGTAAAGTTTGTGTGCAAAATACGTGAAATGCGAGGTAATTCAACAGAAAAGTGAAAATATTTTGTGAACGATTCCTAACATCACGCTCAGAGTTGGCAAAATATGCAGTATTAACATCGGATCCGTGCGTAAGGCTATTCGAAAGTATAGTGAGGATTCACCTTTTTCGATGCACCAAGAAGTGGTCGGATAAGGAGGCCTATGGATCTAAAATTGGACCGTAGGATTCCTCAAGTGTTCCGCTGAAAAAAAATACTCGTATGTTAGGGATGTAGCCAAAAAATTACGAACATCGGCTAGCAATGTCCAACGTGCTAAGGTAAGAATTAGTTTAAAAACCTTTAAAAAGCAGAAGATATCAAGATGGAGCCCTAAAGGGAGCCTAAATTGAATCGTTTTCGGGTTTGCCCTATAAAGTTGACTAACATATTCAGCTCTGAGAGTATGTTCACTAAACAAAATCAGCCTGTATTTACATCCCTGTATGCATTTAGCCTTTCAACTGCATGTACCAAACGCGCCCTGTTCTATAAATGGTGGAAACTGATAATTGTTAATTATCCAAAACGTTTAATAGGTATTTAACAAAATATTTGTATTCATAAGGCGTAGCGTAGGTAATTACGAAGTTGTTGTAATTATCTTCGAAGTCGTGATTCCGTCCCGCGTTGTATCGTTTGCCGGTAACGAGCCCTTAATAAATTAGAACTTATAATCACCCATCGAAAAGTTGGCACGATTCGCACACGCGGCTCCTTATGTAAATCTCCCTAATGATCCCGCTAAACTTATTCTTCAGAACTTTCTTGCCGAAAACATTCAAGCTGTATTCAGCGTAAGAAACTGGTATAAATCAAAAACATTTGGGATATGGCGCGAGTTTAAACTCATTTCCGACCTTTTCAACATCGCGCCGGTAATGGAATTGGAGGGATGCAGCCCTGAACAATTCCAATATAAACACTTTCGTCGGGACAAATCAACAGGATATCCAAAGAAGTTTTCGCGGTATGTGAAATAGATTGACCGTTCTAGTAAGAAAAGTTCCACTTCCGTATAGGTATGTAAATATGTTAGATTAGATTAGATTAATTTATTTCTTATTGGGAATTACATAATATTTAACAATGTCACAATGTATCTAAATAACATGAACTCACAAAAAGGTCGTCAAATTGAATAAAATAATAATTCAGTAAAATAATTAAAAAATAAATAAAAACAAACAAATCATAACAAAATAAAAAATTAAAAGTCAAAAACAGTGAGATAAAATGTCAGAAAGTAATACTAAACACAATGTCAAAAATTATCTCTTCAGAGTATAAATAAGCGGTCAAAATATATATATTGCTAGGGCACCCTAGTTAATATAATGTCAGAATTAATAATAGTATTGCAAAGTCAAATTAAAATAAAATTCTAATTAACAAAGTAACTAAAACAATAAGAAATAAAAAACAACAATAGAACATAAAAATAACAATGTCAGATTAAATTATTATAGAAAAAATATTATACATTTTAATCGCGTTTCAAGTTTGTGTATTCTTTAACAGAATACAGCGACTTTGTTAATAACATTTCTTTGAGTCGGCGTCCAAAAATATCATCAGAGGTTTCGTTTCTGAGACTAGCGGGTAGGCGTTCATAGAATGCAGGGCCGATTACGCGCGGTGATTTGTCGAGCAGCGCCAGTCTACGCCGCACAGGCAGCAGGCGCCCGGTCTGGCGGGTTATTCTGCACGAGTTATTTGACCGTTTGACTAATAGTATATTTTTAACTAATAGTATATTCAGTCACATTACTCTATTTTAAATTTTACAGATGTATAATGTAGATCAAATGACTCAGTAATGGGACCATAATAGTAATGTTTAATCTAGTTTAACAATTAACTTTTCTTTTTTAGGGTTCCGTACCTCAAAAGGAAGAAACGGAACCCTTATAGGATGACTCGTGCGTCTGTCTGTCTGTCTGTCTGTCCGTCTGTCTGTCTGTCCGTCTGTCACAGCCTATTTTTTTCGAAACTACTGGACCAATTAAGTTGAAATTTGGTACACATATGTAAGTTTGTGACCCAAAGATGGACATGTAACGTAAACAAATTAATTTTAAACACGGGGGACACTGGTAAATGAGAATATTAAAAATAAAGTTTGTCAAACTATATCGTGTTACATATCAAATGAAAGAGCTTATTGTGAGAATCTCAAGTATATTTTTTTAAAATTTTAAGATAAATAGTTTAGAAGTTAGTCAAGAAAATAGGCAATAATTTTTAAGAAAAAAAAAACCGACTTCAATGGGGGATGCCGCTGAAAGTTTACTTATTGTTGATGGTGCACTCTTAGATTCCAGACAATGAAATTAAATAGACAGCATATTTTGCGTAATTATCCCAATCCATCTTTTGACTAATTTTGCCTAATTGCCTAATTATTATAATATTGCCTAATAATGTAATCAGTAATCAGTAATCAGTGTGTTTATTGCTGTCATAGGTATACAAGTTGGTACATTTATTGGTTCAGCTATGAAACCCTGTAGGGCAATGCAATATAACTTAAATCTAACTTAATTACTATGGCTTAAAGCTATCCCTAATACATTGCTTATAATGACCATGCATCATATTATGTTATATTGTATACATCTTTCAAACGGTTACAAATATTTTTAACTTGCGATATCAAAACTACTATACTATACATGTTTTGTCACAAAGAAATGCAAATATTTAAAATGTCATATGTATTGCATGCTCAAATTACTTATACCTACTCTATTACAAATGTATATCATTGAGATATTCTTGAATAGTATAATATGCCTTAGAGGCTAAAAAGGTATACAATGCAGTTTTAAATTCTTTAATGTTTTCTAGTTTTAGGATGCTTAATGGTAAGTTATTAAATATTCGGGGCGTCATACCAATTATGCTTTTAGACACAAAGGCGGTTCTGGATGACTTATAATTAATTTTTTCCTGATGACGCAGGCTATTGTATTTTGTAAATTTATTCATATTACATTTGACATAGGTTGCTATTTCATACACATATAAACAAGGGACTGTCAGTATTTTTAATTCTATAAAATGAGGTTTACATGAATCCATGGTTGTAATACCGCATACTGATCGTAGACATTTCTTTTGACTCATAAAAACCGCTTCACGATCAGTGGCATTTCCCCAAAACATTATCCCATACCTTAAAGTAGCCGTTACATATGCATGATAGACTGTCAGTACAGCTGATTGATTGAACTACTTTCCTTAAATTATACAATGCATAACTAAATTGATTAAGTTTTGTACATATAATGTCAATTTGATTTTTCCATGTCAGACTACTATCTAAGCTTAAACCTAAAAAATTTGTAGAGTCAGTTTCATTAATTATTTGGTCTTGGTAAGTAACAACTAGATTAGGTGTATTTTTGGTCCGCAAATTAAAGTTCATAAAATTAGTTTTTTCAAGATTTACATGTAGGTTATTCTTATTAAGCCAATCAATAATACTATGTAGGGCTTGATTGATATTGTCCTGATGGACCTGCATGTCTGTCTCCGTAAATATAATTGTGCTATCATCGGCAAACAATACCATTGGGTAGTTAACGGCTTTAGGCAGGTCATTAATGTATGCAAGAAATAGGTGTAGAAATGGAGGTAAAACCACCCACTTTTCTAGTAGCATTTCCGGGTCCGGGTCTGGGTCCGGATCCGAGTCCGGGTCCGTGTCCGGCTGTCCGGGTCCAAGTTTGGGTCAGAGTTCGGTCCGGGTCCGGATCCGAGTTGGGGTCCATGTCCAGACCCGCGTCCGGGTCCGAGTCCGGGTCCAAGTTTGGGTCTGGGTCCATAAGGAAGAGAACAAATCGCCAAACGTGAACTATGTGTCATTGAAGAGTTCCATTATGATCATCATCAGCAGTTCCACTTAATCAAATTTCACTTTTTTAAATGTATTGCTGGATTTGTTGATGAAAATACAAAAATCACAATATGTATGCATTTCACATTTGAGGAGTTCCCTCGGCTCCTCATGGGTCTCATCATCAGAACTCGAGCGTGACAAAAATGTTTCTTGAAAACCTAACTTGCTTAACAAACATAACGAAGAGGACAAATCGCCAAACGTGAACTATGCGTCATTGAAGAGTTCCGTTCTGATCATCATCAGCAGTTCCACTTCATCAAATGTCACTTTTTTAAATGTAAGTGCTTGATTTGTTGATGAAAATACTAAAATCACTATATGTAAGCCTTAAACATTTGAGGAGTTCCCTCGATTCCTCATGGATTCCATCATCAGAACTGCGTTTTGACAAAAACGGGACCAATCTGTATATATATACTTACAATCAAAAAAAGAATTTTCAAAATCGGTCCAGAAATGACGGAGTTATGGAGTAACAAACATTAAAAAAAAAAAAAAAAAAAAAAAAAACATACAACCGATTTGATAACCTCCTCCTTTTGAAATCTTGAAGTCGGTTAAAAAATGACCATTCCCCCTTTATCTCCGAAACTACTAGGTTAAAAATTTTGGAAAAAAATACACAAAATAGATCTTTACCTATAGATCACCGGAAAACCTATTAGAAATGTGCAGTCAAGCGTGAGTCGGACTTAATTACTTAGTTTTTGATCCGACCCCTACGGGTTTTTTTAAGACATTTCACATAAAAAATACATTGTTTAAATTGTGTAATGTACGGAACCCTTGGAACGCGAGTCCGACTCGCACTTGGCCGGTTGTGCGAGGAAGCCGCCAGCTCTTCGGTCACCAGTTACGTCAACCAGACGCTTCACGATTTCTGCAAACAACTTGTGCGCGCTGGGACCGCATGGACCTAGTTTCAACTTTTTCATTAACTTATAAAAAACGTTGTCTAAATCATATTGTCCTCTCTCCTACAGCACTTCTGCATGCATGAGCTCGAAACAAAATTGTCAGTATATATATATTGGCAAAGTTTGTTGCTTTTCCTAGTAACGTATGCGGAGTGAAATCGGGGCAAAATATGTTGTTATCCATAAATTTTCATGTATTTTAATAATATTTTTAACAACACAAACAAAGTTTACTAAAATGCGAGATTTTTAAGGAAATAGTGGTACTTTAAAACCATCGGTGTCGAAAACAAAAATGTTGGCATTTTTTTTAGTTACAATGTTATCTTCCCTAGGAAAATATTTTTTAATACAGTTGCTCAAAAGTGCTACTTTACGTAGCTGTTTAGCGTGCGGAAAGTTGGTTTTCGCGAACTAGTGCTTTTTACTTTTCCAATTTTTTTAAATTTATTCTTGTTCCAATTCATGACTACTTATTGATGAGTGTTAATATTAGTTTCCTTTAAACATCGTAATCAACATAAAAACCTACTGTTCAAGTAAGAATACGAAAAATATACATATTTCATATTTTATTACTTACCTCTTCATCATTATAACACGTCTATTTTTTTTATATATTGAATATTGAAAAACCGTTCTTAATAAGTTGTCTGAATAGAACGGAACGCCAGTCAAAGAAGATGCGTTTTTTCTTTCTGCTTTAAATTTCCAAAGGCACCAGGCTGACCCGGGTATGTCCTTAAACTACGTCCAAAAGAGAGGTATGGGCACTGTGAATGACATCTCGCTTTGTGTGGTAGGGCACAGGACAGCGGATGTCATTCCAGATCTAGAGCAGAGCCCAACTGGGGAGGTACCTCCACCTTACAGAAAACCGCAGCCAAATAACACTAGACCCTACTAATAGTGTTGTGTTCCTGCCGATGAGTAAGGTTGCCAGAGCTCGAGGGAGGGGAGTGTTAGGGTCGGCAACGCGCATGTAACTCCTCTGGAGTTGCAGGCGTACATAGGCTATGGAGACTGCTTAACATCAGGCGGGCCGCAAGCATACGGCCATACGGGCATTTGCCACCGACGTAGTATAAAAAAAAAGACCCATTCGATATTGTTTTTATAAATGTACGATACACAAATAATCGTAATGAACGATATTTGAGTAATAATAGTACAATGTTTTATATTTACAATTGTTTCTGTCTTATAGAACATGCATTAAAAAAAAATCATTGAAGTGGGTTCAATAATAATAACACCCAGCTAAAAAAACACCTCTTCATAATGTCAATGTCAATGATGTCACAGAATTAATAATATAAAAGTTTCGAATTCCTTACTTGTCGTTTTTCTTATTTTTTCGCAACTGTATTAAAAAACGTCGTTCGATACACGTGCGGAAATGTCATTCTTCGGTAATACATACTTTCCGCACTAGCATCGAAATGTACTATTACAATAAAACAATTTCACAAGGGGCGAGTAGTCTGGCTCATTTCCCTAACTTTCTAAAGCATAGTCCTAGTCGGAAGATACATGTATAGTGTAGTAGCTTATGTACTTAAGTAAGAAAATAGAAGGGGAACCAACTTGTCAAGTGGATGCTTCCCCCGTCCTTTCCCTCACTTTTGTGTTCCATTTTTCAGTTTTTACACAAAACAAACCGGTTATTAACATGGCCACGTCACAGATTAATAAATAGTTACTCCCAGTATAGTTCCATAAGTCTCGTGAAATAGGTATTGAAGTAGAACTGTGTCACTTTGTAAAATTGAAAAATTAAAAAAAAATTGTTAATGATATTATTTTCAAAATTGCTTTCTTTGAGTTAGACATGAGGATATCACGTATCATTTGTGGTATATTGTACAAAAAAAATCTGCCATATCGTGTCTGGAGGAGCCCAAACTTGGTATGTTTAGAAAATTCTTTTTGTTTTAATTTAAAAAAAAATGCCCGAAATGTAATCATGTGATATATTTTTAGAATCGCCTCAAAAAGCCCTTTCCTATGATACCACACACGATTTTTCCGTACAAAAAAAAATTTTACCACCCCTCCAGCGAAATTTTTTTAGGAACTGCGGGTCAAATTATTTGTTTTGACCTCTAGTATGTGTGTGCCAAACGGCTAACCTGTACATCGATTTGCGGTATTTTTATACGAACGGGTTAGACTAAAACGGGAGAACATTTTTTTTTATTTTTTTTTATTTCTACACATACAATTATCATTACGGGATGAACCCAATGCGATAATTTAGCAAAAAATTAAATGTATAAACATACAAAATACAAATACCTATATCTAACAAACAAATCATTTTTTTTCCTACATAACTACCTATTCAATATAACAAAGAGTTAATAATGCTACTTTTGTGAATTCACTCATCGTACATGAGAATAGGTCTATATGCGTGGCTATGAGGTTCAGGAAACGCACGGCGCGCGTCATCGGCGCCTCGCGCAGCAGCTTGGTGCGCCCCGCAAGTGCGCGGAACACAAATACCCACCGACCCCAATATATCCGCATTGTATATCTTACCCCTAAGCAGCTTAAAGATATATGTAACGAGTGCTAGCTCCCTTCTGACTTTCAGCTGATTGTATCCGACCATGCCTAAAATAAACAATGTCGGATACATCAACGGATAAAACGGGTATACGCCGTATTGCCTCATATACATATACCTAATAAACTTATTTTGTATCCGCTCTAACATAAAAATATACTTTGCTTCGTGTGGAGCCCATATTTCAGCATTGTACTCTAACTGGCTTCTAACCAACGCATTATACAGAGATGTTATAGCCTTCATATTTGTGAATCCATTAGCCATCCTTAATACAAACCCTAGATTTCTGAATAAATGCATCGGTGATAGTACAACAACTCAAGAAGAGGTAAACAACAGGCACTCTTATCGCTAAAAAGCGATCTCTTCCAGACAACTTTTAGGTAGCTGAAAACAAATTAAGTTACGTATGAGTCAAGATGAAGTATAAGATCATTATAATATTATGATCACTATATTATATGTAGTAATAAATAATAAAACAATCGCATCGCATCGCATACATAATCTTACAATGACAGATACAAAATCAGTTGCTTGTAGTAAAATAAAATCGCAGCGCAAAAAATAATATCTCATTCATATGGCGTTGGGGTAAAGTCTACGAACTTTCATTCTTACAATAAATCATATATGCCATGCAAAAATAGGGACTAACAAGGAATAGTTCGCGAGCAATGAACTTCTGAAAGAAATAGACGTAGAGAGAGTTTTACGTATTTTTACCCTATTTAAGGTTAAAGGATGACTCACGTTAGACCGGGCCGTGTCCGGGCCGGAGCTTCCGGCGCTTACTTTTCTATAACATGACAGGTGATCACGTGATGCCTTCCATAGAAAACGAAGCGCCGGAAGCTCCGGCCCGGACACGGCACGGTCTAACGTGAGTCATCCTTAAGAGGCCGGTGTTGATTTTAGTCGCAAAAATGTAAAATTGATAGATTTCGTCGATGAAATTGTACACCTTTTGTTACCAAATTGAAATAACAAGTACTGCTTTCTATTAGCACGTCTTCTTATCTTGCCTTTTATCAGATCAATTTTTTGAAAACAGACTCACTAAATTAGTAATGTTTTTTTTCTGAAGGACGTTTAGGTAAACGCGCGTAAAGCACTGATTTTGTCGCTCTTATTTGTAAATTTCGTAGTTTGGACTGCTAAAAATGGTAAATTTGTATTACACATATTCTGTACTTGACCTCAAATTACATTTTTGTTATATGACTTAGAGTTCGAGAAAATGAAAGTTAAACGAATTCAATTTTCTCCAGAAATTACTTCAAAACAAGTTACAATTTCTCTGAAAATCGATTTAATTTCAACGTAATTTGGATACTTGAACAATGTACAACATTTGCTGAAACTATTCTTATACATCAATTTGTATAATTTACCACCATAATTGTTTGATGAATTTTTAAAAACTGCCCCTTCTCTTCATATATTACCGGTGACGGACGCTCGCGACCTCATTATTAAAAGGCAAGATGTGAAAACGTGCTAATAGAAACCAATACTTGTTATTTAGATATTACTTAACAAAACGTGTATAATTTCAACGACTAAATCTATCAATTTAAAATTTTTGCTCAAAAATCGACTACGGCCTCTTAAGGTGTCCTCAAAATTTTGTATGAAATTACAACCTAATATCAACCTTCGTGAATTAAGTATTGTAACCTGAATCCGATTTAAGTATAAAATAGAATAGAATAAAAGTTTCACTTTAAAAATAAAAAGAAACATGATTCCTACGATTTGATTTATTGACTTAGCCAAAGCCATGAAGAGAAAATACAAAAACGTAAATTTAAAAATAGAATAGGTACATATGTAGGAATAAATCGGTCGGATGTTAAGAGGCCTGACGGTTTGACGCTGGTGCCTTGGCAGAAAGGAAAGTGCTGCTTTGGGACGCTACATGCGTCAGCACTTTTGCTGCATCGCACATTGGGCACACCGTGAGGGTAGCTGGGGCGGCTGCTGAGGTAGCGGCACTGAGGAAACGGGAGAAGTACCTATGCGGGGTTGGACGGCTATTTGTTTGTGCCTCTGGCGGTCGAAACGGCTGGCTGTTGGTGCTCAGAGGCTCGAGAGTTTTTCAAGGAGGTTGGGAACCGTTTGCGGAATAAGGGCCTGGATCCCCGCTCCGGGTCATTCTTGGTGCAGAGGTTATCCATTGCGGTTCAGCGCGGTAATGCGGCCAGCGTTTTGGGCACCTTTGGGCCGGGGATGACGCGGGGTGGGATTTTTGACTGACTGTTGCTTACTGCTTTGTTTTTGTTTCGTATTTGTGTGTGTGTGTGTGTGTGTTATTTTTTTTTTTATATTAAAATATATTAGGTATAGGTATTGTTGATGAAATTGTATGTAGAATTTTTTAGATTTTAGGTATGTATATATTAATATTTGTATAATTTTTGACATTGTATTTCTGTATTTTTGACCTGTGTTATATTAGGAATAAATTGTAATAAGGCAGTGAGATGAGCGCACCATAACAGCGGGTACACGGTTGTACGCGCATATTAGTGTCTGCGCGCACGTGGGAGTAACTATTTATTAATCTGTGACGTGGCCATGTTAATAACCGGTTTGTTTTGTGTAAAAACTGAAAAATGGAACACAAAAGTGAGGGAAAGGACGGGGGAAGCATCCACTTGACAAGTTGGTTCCCCTTCTATTTTCTTACTTAAGTACATAAGCTACTACACTATACATGTATCTTCCGACTAGGACTATGCTTTAGAAAGTTAGGGAAATGAGCCAGACTACTCGCCCCTTGTGAAATTGTTTTATTGTAATAGTACATTTCGATGCTAGTGCGGAAAGTATGTATTACCGAAGAATTACATTTCCGCACGTGTATCGAACGACGTT
The DNA here is from genome assembly GCF_947568885.1 of Cydia strobilella. Lineage (NCBI taxonomy): Eukaryota > Metazoa > Arthropoda > Insecta > Lepidoptera > Tortricidae > Cydia > Cydia strobilella. The sequence continues at coordinate 43,370,022 of NC_086068.1, read as the reverse complement.
TTTTAAAACAGTTGCGAAAAAATAAGAAATACAAAAAGTAAGGAATAAAAACAATATCAGATGTTTCCTTTGGAAACTTAGCTTGCATTAAGAAAAAACGCCTCTTCTTTGACAGGCGTTTCGGCAGCTATTCCTACCTCTACCTTCCATAGCTATTCCGTTCCATTCAGACAACTTATTTCGGTTTTTCAATCTTCTATATTAAAAAATAAACGTGTTATAATGATGAGATAAGTAATAATATATGAAGTAAGTGTATATTTTTCGTTTTCTTACATTAACAGTAGGCTTTTATGTTGGTTCCGACGTTTAAAGGAAACTAATATTAACACTCATCAATAAGTAGTCATGAATTGTGTAAACTCTAGTTCCTCATAACGTGAAATAAGAATTGAAACGCCGATTTGCAACACAATTATATTATTAATAAATTAGACGCGTATACATGACATGTTATTTCTTTGAAGGATATTGCAAAAATAAAAAGCTTGACAATGGCCGCGCTTATATAGGTCGCAGGAAACCCGTAGCGCGCGATGTGTGCAGCGCAGCGCCATCTACCATGAAATTGAGTATGCTTTCTTGCTTGCCGCAACAAATTGGAACAAGTATAAATTAAAAAAAATGGAAAAGTAAAAAGCACTAGTTCGCGAATACCAACTTTCCGCACGCTAAACAGCTACATAAAGTAGCACTTTTTGAGCAGTTGTATTAAAAATATTTTTTTTTTTGGATAAATTAGCATTTAATTTAATATTTCAGAAAGGTCACTCGTATTACACCGTGCCGTAGGCCATATCGAACACACGGGCCACCAGTGCTTAGTCGCCAAGTTGTTCGTAGATTTGTAGACCCAGAAGCATTTGTTTTATTTTTGAATTGTGAACCCTTAGTTACTCAATTAAAGTTCAAGTTTAAGGACGCTAAAATTGCTCGACGGGCAGACAATTTCCAGACAACCCAAATTCACAAAGGAGTTGGGATAATGTTTACTGATGTGATTTAACTTACATTACAATACTTTCCTAAACAACTGTACAGATCCAAATCGCGCGAGGCTTTTGGCGGTCGGAGCCCGGGAAGCTGGTTACTGGCTACATGGCCATCCTTCCGACCGATTTCCTTCCGATCCAACCTCTCTTAGACTGGCGACTGGTTTGCGACTCGGGGTTTCGGTGTGTACGCCACACAAATGCTCTTGTGGCACGGACGTGGACCGACTGGGACACCATGGATTATCTTGTCAAAAAAGTGCAGGCCGTTTTTCAAGACATGTCGCTTAATGACATAATCAGTCGGTCTCTTGCCACCATCAATGTGCCTGCTCTTCTTGAGCCGACTGGCATTATCAGCGATGATGGCAAGAGGCCTGATGGAGTGTCCTTGGTTCCTTGGAGCTTGGGACGGATGTTAGTGTGGGATGCTACCTGCGTAGACACACTGGCACCGTCCCACTCCCACCTCCAACGTACTAACACAAATTTATTTAGAAATGTAATATTAATGCAAGAGAAATACGTTAAAAACATATATTATCTATACTTTTTTTTTTAACTAAGCTCAACCAAAGGACACTTCAAGGAACTATCATTCGATGCAGGAGGTATGTCTCTAGAGATTCGAAGTCTGAAAGAACGTAATAATACTTAATCTTAATTTTAATGCAGCACAATACAACTATTACTTACATTACATTACAAAGCATACAATACAAGTACATGGAAGCCCCATTTACATATTTATATTATTCTGTTTTTAGAATTTGTTGTTATAGCGGCTCATGTTTACATTAAATAAACATCATAATATTTGTACATAGGTATACACGTTTCTAATAACAACCTAAGGTTCGATCATTGTAGATATAGATGTACCTATATACACATACGTTAGCTATCTATTACTTAGGTACCTATATGATCACTACGTACGATGAAGATTTCAAATTGATAGCGCCGTTTATTAGACGACCGTAAACAAGAACTCGCCAGTAATCGTAACTTCTCGTTCTAAGTTCAATAAATGTTGTAAGAGTTCAGTTACGCAACTAACACCAATTAAGGCTTACGCTACAAACATGTAGCTCTACCCCCTAGTCCCTTTGCAATGTAGGTACATATATTCTAGGAAGTTACTCGATGTACTTGTATTGTATGCTTTGTAATGTAATGTAAGTAATAGTTGTATTGTGCTGCATTAAAATTAAGATTAAGTATTATTACGTTCTTTCAGACTTCGAATCTCTAGAGACATACCTCCTGCATCGAATGATAGTTCCTTGAAGTGTCCTTTGGTTGAGCTTAGTTTAAAAAAAAAGTATAGATAATATATGTTTTTAACGTATTTCTCTTGCATTAATATTACATTTCTAAATAAATTTGTGTTAGTACGTTGGAGGTGGGAGTGGGACGGTGCCAGTGTGTCTACGCAGGTAGCATCCCACACTAACATCCGTCCCAAGCTCCAAGGAACCAAGGACACTCCATCAGGCCTCTTGCCATCATCGCTGATAATGCCAGTCGGCTCAAGAAGAGCAGGCACATTGATGGTGGCAAGAGACCGACTGATTATGTCATTAAGCGACACGTCTTGAAAAACGGCCTGCACTTTTTTGACAAGATAATCCATGGTGTCCCAATCGGTCCACGTCTGTGCCACAAGAGCATTTGTGTGGCGTACACACCGAAACCCCGAGTCGCAAACCAGTCGCCAGTCTAAGAGAGGTTGGATCGGAAGGAAATCGGTCGGAAGGATGGCCATGTAGCCAGTAACCAGCTTCCCGGGCTCCGACCGCCAAAAGCCTCGCGCGATTTGGATCTGTACAGTTGTTTAGGAAAGTATTGTAATGTAAGTTAAATCACATCAGTAAACATTAGGCCTTTGCCCAGCAGTGGGACACTAAATTAGGCTAGTAAAAAAAAAAAAAAAACATTATCCCAACTCCTTTGTGAATTTGGGTTGTCTGGAAATTGTCTGCCCGTCGAGCAATTTTAGCGTCCTTAAACTTGAACTTTAATTGAGTAACTAAGGGTTCACAATTCAAAAATAAAACAAATGCTTCTGGGTCTACAAATCTACGAACAACTTGGCGACTAAGCACTGGTGGCCCGTGTGTTCGATATGGCCTACGGCACGGTGTAATACGAGTGACCTTTCTGAAATATTAAATTAAATGCTAATTTATCCAAAAAAAAAAATATTTTTAATACAACTGCTCAAAAAGTGCTACTTTATGTAGCTGTTTAGCGTGCGGAAAGTTGGTATTCGCGAACTAGTGCTTTTTACTTTTCCATTTTTTTTAATTTATACTTGTTCCAATTCATGACTACTTATTGATGAGTTAGGGGATGACTTAGGGGATGAATTTTGAAAAACCCCTTCTTAGTGGATACTAACGTCATGAAAGCTATCTATTGTGAAAAATTCAGCTCTCTAGGTCCAACGGTTTGGGCTGGGCGTTAATTTAAGTGAGTCAGTCAGTCAGTCAGTCAGTTAGTCAGGACTTTTACGTTTATATATATAGATAATTTTGTACGTTGTCTCTTGAACAGAGGCCTCGAAGCGTACCTCTAGGAACAAGTGACCCTAGGACCATCAGAAAGATTGTTAGGTAATAGAATTTGCGCCCGCCCCCGCATGCCCGTCATATTTATCGTGAAAAATTCGGGGTACATATGCGGCTTAAGTGAAACGAACGAAAAGAAACATAGTACAGGGTGGGCCAGTGATAAATGCATTTAAAAAAAATTATGTTTGACAGAGAGGTATGGAGCGCAGCATATTACTTAGGTGTGAAACTCGGGGATCGCATCCGGAACACCACGCTGCGCTCTAAAACTCAAATAATAGATGTAGCTCGGAAAGCGGCCAAGTTAAAGTGGGACTGGGCTGGTCATGTCTGCCGCATGCCTAATGACATGTGGGCCAAAATAACCACAGAGTGGGTGCCCCATGAGTCAAACCGGGGATCCGGCAGACCTCGTCGGCGATGGCGGGATAACTTGGACTCCTTTTTGAGCGACTGGCCAGATGTAGCTCAAAACCGGGAGGAGTGGAAGAAGAGGGGGGAGGCCTTTGCCCAGCAGTGGGACACAATGGGCTCGTAATAATAATAATAATGTTTTTTAATGAAAATTATAATTATAATTTGAGATAAAGAAATAAATTTTACTTTTTAAAAATTAAATCATCAAGATGTCGTCCGTAGCGGTTGCGACCGACACTCTTCCAGTCTTGCTTGTAAATTTTCAAAGACTTAACAAGACTTTCGTGTTAAGAGATTTCCTGGCTCCGAAACTTCACGAATCGTATGGTTACAACAACAACACATGGTTTCAGCAAGACGGGGCCACCTGCCATACAAGTAACGTGACCCTGGAAGTTTTGCGTGAAATGTTTCCTCAAAAATTGATATCTAGGCGAGGTGACATTGCTTGGCCTCCCAGGAGCCCTGACTTAACTTCGGCAGACTTCTTTTTGTGGGGTTACGTGAAGAGTAAAGTGTGCTCCAATAATCCGACAACCACAGCAGAATTAAAGGAGAATATTCGTAAAGAAAACCAATCAATATCTCCTAACGAAAGTCTTTCCAAATTTACAAGTAAGACTGGAAGAGTGCCGCAACTGCTACGGGCGACATCTTGATGATTTAATTTTTAAAACGTAAAATTTATTTCTTTATCCCAAATTCTAATTATATTTTTTATTTAAAAACATAAAAATTGTTTTTTTTTTTTAATGCATTTTTCACTGGCCCACCCTGTATATAGATTCGTAGATTCGTACAAAGGTTAGGATAGCTACAGTAACCGAAAATTTGCGTTATTAATTTCTGGGCCAAGTCGAAAATCATACAATTTCCTTCGTACAAAAAGTCGCCATTTTGTAATAGACGATAAGCAAAGTAAGACCACCATACGTACTGCAGTGTAGTTCTCTCGACTATTCATGGGCTCAAATCAAGAGTGTATTAAAAGAGAAGGATAAAACAGCCAAAAAACTTTAACAGCTCCAGCAGGTGTTGGGATGGTGCAGGCAAATATGAAAAACAGCTCTGTAAAAAGCTGCCACTGAAGGCGCTAGGAAAAAGCTTCTTATCACTCCTGCAGAAAATTTAAAAATAAAAAGACTGATAATTAATCAAATTAAAAGTAGCTTCATATTCTAGTAATATTAAATTCCAAAAATCCTTATCAATTGCATCAGTTGTTTTCAATTGAAGTTAACAGGTTTTTTTCCGGTACACCCCTTACTTGCCTTTAAAGGATGGTGCCAGGTTTTAGAGTTATACCTGTATGTAGCCCAAATTTTGACTAGATATGATTTTCTATCGTACGACAGCTGTCCGGGCAGTAGGGGCAACGTGAGAAACATTGTATAGTTGATAAACCTACAGATAACTGTTTAGTGCTCTTCTATTCAAATGCAAATTTTATAGTAGAAAATTTAATAAAGAATATATTAATCATTGGCAGTTCTGTCGTTACTGTAACAGTAAGCGTTTTTCTAAAAACAATAAAAAAGTGGCAAAAAGAGTGGGAAATACCCACTTGACAAGTTGCTTTCCATTCAGTTGTTTTTCTTTACACGCCACATTTTTTTTTCTAGCATTTTTCCATCCACATCAATGCATAGGACAGGCAGTAGGTAAAAACAGGAACGGGCGTTTTTGAATGCACCTAAAATAAATATTAAGGTTACCCAATAACGTGGTCAGTTTAATCCATTATAATTCCAACCTTCCTAAGGGTAAATTCTCTCACAGGGTTGGTGCAACCAAGGAATTTCGGGAGGGCGAACGAACGAGAATAAAGCACTGAATTTATGGAAACGGGTGAATGCTACGCCTTTGATCTTAATTAAAGCGTCGCGTACGTTCTCTTTCACGCGGCGTGGCGCTGCGACCGGAATTTAATTTAGTAGGTATAAGTCACAACACCTTTAACTCCCCTTTAAGCTTACTGTACCTAAGCCCTGTGTACAACTGGTCTACTAGACTTTATTTGTTCATATATTTGTCGGAGCGTGACTCCAGAAGGACGCATTGCAGCGTTACAGTTGAAAGTTTTAGACGCCAGTATATAATCGATTAGCAAAGTTTGGCTATGTATTACTTAGTTGATAATGTAATTTATCGAGTTATGTAGAGAGTAACGCCATCTATTGGCGTATTGTTGAACTAAGATGACAGGTACAGGCTTTGGAACGTTAAGTGGTTTAGCTTTGCGTGAAGTTAGGTACGAGTTGGCAGTTTTGTTGGTAAGACTTGTCAAGCAAGTTGACCTACATTCACTTTGGCGGGAGCGATGAGGCCGCCGTATAATTCTCGATCGGACCGTGCTAGATATCGGACGTTAGCCAACCTCGTGCCTAAACTCACTACGTTCCTGAAGGCTTATACCTGAAGGATTATTCTGAAAGCTTATAGATTCCAACGCTCTTTAATCATTTAGCTAAGTGTTTTATTCCAAGTGTTAATTTGATTTCTTATGAGTCATTAGAGGTTAAACTATTGTAAAAATTAGAATGTGTTGTTTTGAAAAGATGTGTCCCGCCGAGTTTGTTGCCGGTCCCATATAGGGTTAAATCTTCTCGGGTAAAGAGGTGTACGGTTGGAACCGGCACAGCTTTATTTGACTTTCATAAGCGCATTGTAATATGCCTACCTACATGAATTATTCAACATTTAATGTGATTTTTATTTCAAATTAAATCGACTAGTTATTTTCATTTAGTACGAAAATATAATAGGCAGTTAGGCACTAGTGTGGTTGATGAGTCCGTAGTATTATTTCATGCACTGGTAGCAGTGGTAGCATACAATTTAGCTGTGTAGGCATACATCGATGTACTGCGCCCACTACCGCCACCGCCATAGGCCACCCCATCCCCGATATATTTATTATGACGCAAAAAAATATTTTAAATTTATTGTAAAATTAAATAACTATTGAACTATTGATTTAAATTAACATTTAATTGTAAACCGGTCGTTAGAAGATATTATTAGCGATTTTCAAAATTACCCCGCTTTCAAAGTTATCCCAAAGCACCTTATGTATTAGGTACAGGGTGGCGAAAAAATAAGTGTATTCCCGTTGCCAGGGAGGTTTTGGGATTATACTGAGCAACTTTTACTATAGGACCAACCACGAAATCGCGAAAAAAAATTTACCCACCCATAGAAAATGGACCAGCCAAATTTTTTTACGTGATTTCGGATACACGATCATAATGAATTCAACGATAGGAAATTTACCTGTTTTTGAAGTCAGAAATGACTGGAAGGTGTTTAAGGAAAGATTAAGCATCAGGCTCAGTGCAAACGCAATAATTAAAACAGCAACGGGAGTCGATTGTCAACGCGCCGTGACTTGCTCAGTGCTTAACGAGTCCGCGTATAAATTGGTACGCGAACTAATTTCACCAAATACTCTGGAACAGTTGTCTTATGAAGAAATTGTACAGGAATTGGACAAACATTTATTGCCGAAAAAGTCCAACATCAACAACAAGGGCCATTCAAGAAATGGACGAAGATTTAACACAGTGGGCTGCAAGAGTTCCTCAGTTAGCATCCGATTGCAAATTTGGTTCGGTATTGGATAGCATGCTGCGCGATCGGTTCGTATTGGGCATGCAGGGCGGACCCGTGCGGGACCGATTGTTCACGGAAGATGCAGATACCCTCACGCTAGCACGAGCTCTAGAAATCGCCGCATCGTTGCACAGCGCGAGGACCGCCTCGCGCCAGTTGGCCGCGCCTAGCAACAGCAACAGCAAGCAGCTGACGGAGTCGGTCGAGGTCTGTAAAGTATCAAGAGGATCATCGTCTAATAGTGGTGCGGAATGTGAAGTGTGCGGGTACAGGATCATACGGTCGATAAGTGTCGGTTCAAAGGTTACAAGTACAAAAGCTGTGGCAATAAAGGCCACCTTAAACGTATGTGCATTAGAATGGTTACATTGCGAGCACACGTCTTTCATTTATCACAGTGGCCAACAAGTGTTGACAGTTACTTTTAAAAGCTCGTATCTCGTAACTTTAAATTCTAATTCATTGTACATATATCTAAGCAAAATTTATCTCAATTACTTCTTAGTCCTATGCTAACCACCGTTTAATTATTCGCCCGTATTGAATTTACACACTGTATATAGGTATAGGCAGAACAAATTTTAAGCAGCATAAACTTATTGAAAATGTCAGGTATAATAATGCATTGTTTTATTATGGTTTAATTAGACTGATGGATGTCGCAATAAATCCTACTAATTTTACCGAATATTGTAGGTTCCTCTAACAAAGTTAGCTCTAAAACCCAGACGTTAAACACACTACAAAACTAACAAATTGTTTTAAAATCACAACCTAAGTAAAAACTGGAATCTCAGCAATACGCGCGGCGACATATGTTACTACAAACCGAATTACTTGTTTAGCCATTAGTCTGCGAGCAAAAAGTTGTAAACTCGTTACTGTGAACTGAACCATCCAACTACGCAATTAAAATTATTTATTTTGGTGAGCCATAAAGTGAGCTGTGACGTGGTTCAGTCGCACATGGCCTCGGCCGGCCATAGCCGCAGTCTCGTGGGAATCTCCGCCGCATGCGCATGATACCAACACAACACTTAAACAACGGTTACATTTGCTGCACTGCTAATCGACACATATACATACCTACATTTCGCTTTGTTTCTAGTATTTAAATCAGATTATGAATAAATATTATGACGTAGATGATTTATGTTTACCTGATTTCTGAGTTGGGAGCCCATACATGAAAAATACCCAATTACAGTTTGGTATACGAACCATTACAGTCGACGAGTAGAAAAAAGGATAAATTGTATGGAATGGATACGAAAACAAGAGTAACCGTAATTCATAAAAACTAGGTAAGTACCTATAATATGTATACCATACCTAAATTGGTACTCTAAAAAAATACACGCTTCAAAAAATCAGTAATCGCAAAGTATCAGTTTACTCCTACTAATTCTGGACATCACTGTTATTGATTTGAAAGTTCAATTAAAGTTTCCGCCCTATATGCGCTGTAGAACTGAATTTTAAAGGGTTTTAGCACCAAAAAGAAAATAAAGTGCGTCTCCTTGAACCGAATGACTCCCGTCCCAGTATTACTTATACCTTACACCTTACACTAAGATTCACATTCAGCATTCACATCAACAATGCTCTAATACTCGTCAATTCACTGCAGTGAATTAAAAATGCGAGTTTAATGAAAGTGACGAATTACCGCGCACACGGGTTCGGCGTTCCCGAGGCTCACACTCGAGACCAATGAACATGGATCACTTTTACTGAAAATTTCCGAACACGAGAGAGTCACGTTTAGACAAACTATAATTTTATTACCATATTTATTATCTGTGATAACGTATTACTACTACGTTCAGCTTTGCTGATTTGATAAGTTATTGCAGCTCTACAATGCCTAGTTTCTATATTTGAAAAATACAGAGCAGAGAAAAACTTAACTCGCTATCCACCATACATTTCCTCCGAATAAGGAAGGTGGTTTATATGTATTAAGACCAGCGTAAACTTCATGGTGGGTATACTCTCAATACGGTAAAAGAATTCTGCTCTTTAAATATGATAAAAAGTTTTGCCTCGTTCTCTACAAGGGCAATTGCTCGACCGTCGAGTTTAATAAATGCTAGGTTTTATGCAAACAGTCAATTCTATTGGAGGCAGGGCGACTATAAAAATACAGCTACGAAACATCGACTCTACTTAACTATATAATTAAGTTACGTAACGACACTAAACCTTTTATTTATTAAATAGCACTTACATACAATTATATAATATATGAAGGGTACACGGAAAGAACATGTCTGGTCACTTTTTTCAGAAAATGAGATTTTCATTTCAAAATGTAGAGCTCTTAATGAACTATTAGTTCTATCTTTTTTTTTAGTTTTTAGTTTTTTTAGTTTTACTTTTTTTAGTTAAAAAAGACACGGCATTACCATACATTTTGACATGGTTCCAAATTTTCAAACCGCGATTACTCAAAATGTTACTAAAGTGACTAGACATGTTCTTTCCGTGTACCCTTCATATAACATACAAAAACCTTTTTTTAAACATTTTTTAAATAAAAAAAAGTCCAAACAATTTAAACTAGTGGCTCTGTGAGCTGTAGACCTCGCGATAAGCTTAAAAAATGTACATTAAAAATGGTTACTTCGTTGAATCATTATCACAGCGAACTCACAATTTAAGTATTGTATATTAGTGCCATACACTGGCACTTAATTCCTTTAGACCAATTTCCACCATTATACAAAATCACAAGAAACAACAGAAAATTTCTATCTAACTACCGAACCTGCTCAGAGAATTTCACGAGAGCCGGTTGAGAAATGCGACCTGCCTGCTGAGGAGAACATCCGTTCCGGACATACGAAAGCATTTTTGCCCAAGTTGAAACGGAGACCGATTCGCTAACGCTCGGTCAATGAATAGCTCACAACACGTTAGTGTCCTTTTGTGTTTTATCTTTTAATAGTAGTAGTATTTAAGTAGTAGCTGTTAGTTATTCCATGTTAATATGCTAAATACAGTTTTCCTATAACACGGCGCGACTGCGTCATGTTTAGGTGCTACCCTCGTTTCGATTTTACACAGCAGGGGAAGACCACAAGGAAACCATTCAAAGTTCGTTGCTCCCGTTCGGGCAGTAAATAAGTATGTCTGATAGCATTGCGCATTCATTTCCATTAAATTCTACTAAATTATCAAATAATGTTTATCTTAACTGTCTAATCATATTCTAACATATTTTGTATATTAAAGCATGATATTTAAGGCTATACTTAAAAAGCCGTCCGCGACGGACAGCGTGCCGTGACATCACGGCAAGCAAAGATAGATATAACTCCGTAATAGATGGATACAGTCTAAGGAAAAAAACGTGCCTCGAAAATCACGAAAATTTGATTCTCGTTCAGATGGCGCCACTAGTTTTGGCCTACACTCGTATAGAGGGCGTTGACTGTTTCGTTTGTTATTTATAATTTTAACGCATACCAGTGAAAGAACATGGGTCAAAATCATATAAAAATAATTAATGCAAATAAAAAAATCATTTATCCATATTTAAATACATTTTATCGTATTTTTATAAATATTTATTTTTAGTTTCAAAGTGTGTCGACAGATGGCAGTGAATTTACTGGGGTTACAAAATTTACTATGACAGTACCGCTCTAGTATAAGTTACTCTATGCGGCAGGCGACTGACACGCTGCCCACCGCGGCTGTGCCTGGTCTGGCTGGTCTGCTTGACCATGACCACACATCGTCCGCGGCGGATGACTGCACCATACGAGTAATGCAACGTATCATAAAAACAGTATTACACTAAAGTTAGTACACTAAATAAACTCATAAGTACCCCGTTTTTTCTTTGGTAATCATCTCTACTATTTACAATGGACGCGGCCAACAAGCAGTTGGCCGAGGGCGGCGTCTGGTCAAGCAGACCGCACCTTAGAACGTTTTCACATTGTCCGATCCGATATCGGATGTAGGATCCGTAGTCAGGTCGCGGGGGCGCCGTCTTTAGCGGTCGCGCACACTACAACAAACATTATATCTACCTACATATACGCACACAAACAAATGTTATCAGTCCGACAGCTGACGGGGGGCTCCGACATGACTGAAATTATCGGAAGCGCCTTTCCTATATCGGATAGGCGCCTTCCGACGAATAATCCGTCGGAAGGCGCCTATGAAAGACAGCTGCAGGAGAGTGCCATAGTCCGCATTTTTTTCCTGTATCTATCTGGACAGCGGAGTCTAAGTAATAGAGTCCCGAAACCCTTTTTTTATCCTTTGGGTACGGAACCCTTTTTTTTTTTTTTTTTTTTGTCGGAGTGGGAATGCACTTACGCACGGTGTGTGGGACTCGCCGCTCCTTTTCCCTCTCTTGGCGAGAGGGGGGGAGAACTGGCCCTACCCACTAAACCCACTCCGGCGTTTCAACCTCTTGGCCGTTCGTGAGGGCGCAGTGGGATCGATAACATTCCACCACGGCGCCCTCCGGCATCCCCGGCTTGTCGCCAGAGTACCCTCACAATGGAGGGGGGATCAGAAACGCTTGGTCCCCCCCAGACGTACAATGCGGGTTCGACACCCGCTGGTGGGTACGGAACCCTAACAAATAAATGCACTTGACTTGATTATTCAGCTAATGAGATATTACCATTACAGATCGGTACAAAAAACATAACATGTGTACATATATTCATAAAGTATGTTAAACAGGTACATATAGAAGAGTATATAGTGGGTAAGAAGAAAGTAGTTAGTTATGGGTAGGTATACTTAAGGCGACAGGCTACAGTTACAAGAGCAGATACTTAAGAGGAAAGTGGAAGACCGCGCTCGACTGCTTCTGCATACAAACGTAGGCTCCATTTTTCCTCTCTGAAATATTTTTACACAATTGTATATGCATATTAATAACAGCTTTACGTTTGATTTTCACCGATTTTTCAAGTTATACTAAGAATTAAGGGCTGTTAAAATAGTATTTTGTGCAACAGGTACATAATAAGGGTTCTTAAAATAATAAATAGGGCCGAAGATACAAACCGAAACGAAGTAAAGTTTTATAAAGACTGGCCCGAGAATTGTAAGAGCTAATTATGTACAATGCACACAATATTTGTTTTAAGACAGCGGCAAACATCCAAAATTATAAATAAAATCAAAGTAAATAATTGTTTGTAGATCTTGTGCCGGCCAAGTGAGCGTCGGACTCGCGCACGAAGGGTTTCGTACCATTGCGCAAAGAAACGGCAAAAAAATCACGTTTGTTGTATGGGAGTTATTTTATTATGTTTTTATGATTTGTTGTTATAGCGGCAACAGAAATACATCAGACAGACAGACAGATAGACAGACAGACATACAGACATACAGACAGACAGACCGACAGACAAACAGACAGTTGTTGTTTACCTCTCGTGCTAATATTGATACCCGAGCAAGCGAAAGATTCCAAAATTAAACCACGAGCGTAGCGAGTGAAAAATCTTTCGCTTGCTCAGATATTAGCCCCCCTGTAAAACAAATAACTATTTCACCGATAAGAAATTCGTTTTAAATAACCGGCCAAGTGCGAGTTGGACTCGCGTTCCAACGGGTTCCAAACATTACACAATTTTTAACAATGTACTTGCCTATTTTTTTATGTGAAACGTGAGTGAAATGTCTTTAAAAAACCCGTAAGGGTCGGATCAAAAACTAAGTAATTAAGTTCGACTCACGCTTGACTGCACATTTCTAATAGGTTTTCCTGTCATTAGGTAAAGAACTCTTTTGTGTATTTTTTTTCAAAACTTAGACCCAGTAGGTTCGGAGATAAGGGGGGGGGGATGGTCAGTTGTGTCTATTTTCTTTAATAACTTCTAAACTATTTATTTTAAAATGACAAGTACAAATAAATATAAAAGATTCTTAAAATAAAGTCTTTTATTTGATATGTAACACGATATAGTTCGAAAAGCTTCATTTTATACTTTTCTCATTCACCCCCATGTTTAAAATTCGGTTGTTTACGTTACATGTCCGTCTTTGGGTCACAAATTTACATATATATGTGTACCAAATTACTCGTATAACTTAATTGGTCCAGTAGTTTTAGAGAAAACAGGCTGTGACAGACCGACAGACAGACGCACCGTGATTTTTTTGCCGTTTTTTTTGCGTAATAGTACGGAACCCTTCGTGCGCGAGCCGGACACGCACTTGGCCGGTTTTTTTAACGCATCATTTCATTTATTTATTATCTCATATAAGCTTACAGTAATGTACAAAATCGCTTACACGGTAAACATTATGCATAATTAATTGACAAATACAAGATTCTAACACAAATAACACCATAGAATTAACAACTACATAAAAGGACAACAAATCATAGAGGGTTATCGTATGTCATATCATATGTGTGTAGATAATAGAGTTAGACCAAGATAAGTCTGCAACGATTTTGATAGCACACGCAGTGCAAGTGTCATTTATACGTCATAATTTCATAGAGTTTTGACGTTTGCACTTGCATGACACTTGCACTGCGTGTGCTATCAAAATAGTTGCAGGCTTATCTTGGTCTAACTCTAGTACATTACGATACAAGTGCGGAAAGTAGGAAATCGAACTACCTATTCGCACGTGTCTCTTTCAACGTTTTACAGTACAAGGCCTACCTTTAAATGTTCGACATGGGCACGTATAGCCCTAATTACCGCACTAGGGCGGTAAAGTGGCACTATATGTAATGTACTGTAAACTATTTTAAAACATTGTTATGATAGGAGATATGAGGACTATACACAAAAGTTAAGAGAATTCAGCGTCAATATCAAAAAGAAAAAAAAGGCATTTAGTAGTTAAAGTCAACGTAGAACATTTCTCTCATTTCATTTGCCCTCTTTTATATTTGTTTGACTGCATTTTGATGCTCTTGAAAATGCCACGTTGCCTTATTTAATTAAATAAACATGACTCTGTAATCTATAATAGCCTTAGCGTGAGTTCTCGTTATAAGATCGGCAGATAAATAATAGGTACAAAATGACATTTTTATTTGCTCCGAGTCATTTAACTAAGTGATTTTCGAGCTAGCAAAGAATACCAAAGCACGCGAGGGATACATATACAACAACAATGAATTAGAAGTAGAGAAGTTAATCGTAGGAGTCTAGGAGATACGTTATATATGGTCGACCTTCACCGATACGTCTGACGGATGAAACTTATATTTTATGAAAGAAAATATGTTCCTGAACATAAATAAATAGGGTTGCCTAAAGAAATATGGTCATGGCTATTTTTAATGAATTTTTGAAACAATTTTTTTTTCTCCAAATTTTACCGATTTGTCTGACGAACGAAATAAGTTCCAATGGAAAGTATACAACTTGTACAACATGAATAAATTAGGTTGCCTATGTTTTTCCGGTCACTATTATGAGGTTGCCGTGTTTAAACAGGTGAGTTAAAATCGATAATTGCACCCATCTGTCCGACGCTTGAATTATATATCAAAATAATGGTAATTTTATTGCGAATACAATGGTATAGGCAAAGATAGATATAACTCCGTAATAGATGGATACAGTCTAAGGAAAAAACGTGCCAAATGCGTGCCGTGCGTGAAAATCACGAAAATTTGATTCTCGTTCAGATGGCGCCACTAGTTTTGGCCTACACTCGTATAGAGGGCGTTGACTGTTTCGTTTGTTATTTATAATTTTAACGCATACCAGTGAAAGAACATGGGTCAAAATCATATAAAAATAATTAATGCAAATAAAAAAATCATTTATCCATATTTAAATACATTTTATCGTATTTTTATAAATATTTATTTTTAGTTTCAAAGTGTGTCGACAGATGGCAGTGAATTTACTGGGGTTACAAAATTTACTATGACAGTACCGCTCTAGTATAAGTTACTCTATGGTATAGGGTATATATTGCCTGCAAAAGATCGGATTTTGAATTAATTTATACATGTTTGCTGACTGCACAATAGGTACAAAAAACCGGCCAAGTGCGAGTCGGACTCGCGCACCGAGGGTTCCGTACATTACATAATTTTAACAATGTATTTTTTATGTGAAACGTGAGTGAAAGGTAAATTGCGGTTTACGATTTAACACGTATTAAAAAAAACTACTTACTAGATCTCGTTCAAACCAATTTTCGGTGGAAGTTTGCATGGTAATGTACATCATATATTTTTTTCAGTTTTATCATTCTCTTATTTTAGAAGTTACAGGGGGTGACACACATTTTACCACTTTGGAAGTGTCTCTCGCGCAAACTATTCAGTTTAGAAAAAAAAGATATTAGAAACCTCAATATCATTTTTGTAGACCTATCCATAGATACGTACCCACACGTATGGGTTTGATAAAAAAAAAATTTTGAGTTTCAGTTCCAGGTATGGGGAACCCCCTAAATTTATTGTTTTTTTTTGTGTGAAAATCTTAATGCGGTTCACAGAATACATCTACTTACCAAATTTCAACAGTATAATTCTTATAGTTTCAGAGAAAAATGTCTGTGACATACGGACGGACAGACAGACAGACATGAAGAATCTATAAGGGTTCTGGTTTTTGCCATTTGGCTACGGAACCCTAAAAATGGGACAACAATTTCCTGTGACCCCTACACCATAGGCTAGGCCTGTATCGCTGGCTCCATTGTGCAGAATCAGTAAACATGTAGTATATACTAAGTTTTATTTATACATTTAAAGGAAAGCCGTGTTAATAATTTGAAATCTATTAAGCTATAACATATTAGTGGCGGAAAAGAATTTAGCAAAAATATGTAAGTACTTAAACAAAATCAACAACCACATACGTACCTACAACACAACTAAAGCAAACAAGCGTAACAAGGTAATATTTGCTCGAAAGCTACCATTGAGAGGATGCAGCCAGTCACGGCTACTGCTAAAACTTGTACTTGGTCAGTTTTGCAAGTGATCTGTGACTTTTGATCTTACTAAACTGAATGAATGAATTAATCACAAGTCCGAAACTCGAACGACCGGGCTGGGCTGACACCACACGGGGAGTGAACAGCGCTTTTCCATTAATCCATTACCTAAGCAAACCGATTGACGGATCACTCGCGTAGGCGACTTACCGAACGCTTCACCCTAATTGTCCTTAAGCCAGGTCACCTTCTAGCGAAGGACACCTTTATTTGTAATTCAAAAAAATAAAAATATATTCCAGATCTCAGCTGGCTACATATAGGGACGGGACGTCGTTGTCGGTCGACGAAATAGAATAGAGAGCAGGTACGCAATGAATTAATGTATAGTTTCATTATGATCACTTTGGACTTAGCCTGTGATGATAAAAACAACAGACTTATATTTTGTTTCTAAACTACGAGAAACAAATAAAAAATAAGCCTTTATGAATCATGGAGCTGAAATAATGAAATTCACGTACAAGAAAAATATATTAAAAAAAACATTGGTAATTTAAAAAAAACATATGGTCCTGATAGTTCTATGTCTATCCAACTAAAATTAGACTGTAGTTGTATTGTTAGTTAGTTAGTTATGCTGGGCATTTTCCGCAAATCGACATCCAAATGTGCCTATTTTGCGTGAAACGAGGTAGCGCTACTCTAACCACCCCAGCTCCTCCACGAAGCCTAGCAAAGTCTTCAGGTTGCTAGTTGCCTCTTTTAGTGTGCATGGATTACCTAGGTATTTGCTCCTATACACTTCTACCTGTTTACAGTCTAGGAGAATATGTTTTGTTGTTTCTTCTTCTTCCATGCACGCTCTGCACATGGGGCTATCAGTTTTACCCATATTATGTAGGTGTTTGTTTAGTGTGTTATGTCCTGTTATTAATCCTACTATTTTACGTAGTTGGCTTCTTGGTGTTTTCAGTAATATTTTGGTAAGCTTGTGGTTCAGTTCCGGTAGAATTTCTTTGGTTTGCCTGCATGTCTTCAATTCACTCCAGTACTTGTTGTGCAGTTGTCTGTGATGTTGTTCTAGCTGGTTGTGTATGTAGGATATTGGTAGAGGCATAATTGGCTCGGGTCCATATGCCGGTGTTTCTGAACCTTTCCTGGCCAGTTCATCCGCTGCATCGTTTCCTCTTGATCCACTATGCCCCTTTATCCATTGTACTGTTACTTTGTTGCCTTCTTTGCTCACTTCAGTGAGGCTCCGATGGCATTCAAGTATAAGCTCTGAGGTAAGTTTGTCGCTGCATAGCGCTTGTAGTACCGATTTACTGTCTGACAGTATTAGTATGGTTTCGTGTTTCACTTGTCGTGTTGTAATAGCATTGCAAGCTTCTATTATTCCTACACATTCAGCTTGGAATACCGTATTGTGTTCACCAAGGGGTTTTGTGATGTGTATGTTCAGGTCCTCTGAGAAGACACCACATCCTGTCCCTTCGTTTGTTTTTGAGCCATCTGTGAATATTCTTAGGTTTGTTTGGTTTAGTCCTTCTTTCGGATCTTCTGTTAACGATATGGCGTAATCTTTCCAGAAGATCATAGTTTTTGGTATTTTGTCGATAGGCGCTTCCAGCATGGACATTTTTGAGATCGTATTTTCATAGATCTTCTTGTGCGATGAGCTGAAAGATGTCCATAGGTTTAGATTCTTCAAACGAAGAGCTGTGGCAGCCGCTTCTTTCTGTATGTACATGTGTAGTTGTATTGTATTTGTATGCCGGAAGACGATCGGAAAATCAGGCAGATCATTAAATTCCTAGGCATATCGTGAATCGTGAAAATCATTGTCTCGTTCCCTGAGCCGGCAGAGGCCCGCTATCTGAAGTAACCTAACACCGACGTGTCGGAGCAGTAGTGCAGCTGCGGTCGGGAAAACGTTAAAATCACCATATTGCGTGCAGTCGATATCGTCATTCATTTTACTATGGAAATTGACAATAACACCGACGCGTTCAGGCCGCTGCAGTAGTGTCGGTGCAGTCGCGCAGCTGCGGTCAGAAATGGACTGTCACCTTAACGAACCTATCCTACCTATCTATTGGTTTATTGTGACTACCGTCAAAACATTACACAGGAACTTTACGATCGGCCGCCGACATATATATGACGAGTGGGACTCTGCATGGCATTGTCAATGACAAAGTGTGGAAATTTCATCAATAATGTCAAATTTATATGAAAACATGACGTTCATGACGCACTCCTTCACTGTTCTGTTCAATTCGGTGTAAAGTTAGCATAGGCGGACTTATACATATATGTAGTAAGTATGTACCTAAAGATACTTTTGACTATCAAACTACAGCTAAGCTATATCCCAGAATGGCCGATCAAAGTATTGGAAAACTACTAATCTGAACAGACAAGACCAAGACTCAAGTTTGCAAGTAACGAGAATGCAGGAGTGACGGGCTAAAAGTTTTAAGATGATGGCCAAGAAACGTGGCGCATAATCCCATTAAGGGTGAACCTTGTTGACTTCAGTTATGTCGGTATCTATCTAAATTTGCTGGATATTTTGATGAAAACACTGTATCGTTAATTATGGATACAACTTTACTTAGCCGTTTCTTTTTTGGTATTATATTAGGGTTCCGTACCTCAAAAGGAAAAAACGGAACCCTTATAGGATCACTCGTGCGTCTGTCTGTCTGTCCGTCTGTCACAGCCTATTTTCTCCGAAACTACTGGACTAATTAAGTTGAAATTTGGTATACATATGTAAGTTTGTGACCCAAAGACGGACATGTAACGCAAACAAATGCATTTTAAACATGGGGGCCACTTTTGGGGGGTAAATGAGAAAATTAAAGAATAAAGTTTTTCAAACTATATCGTGTTATATATAAAATGAAAGAGCTCATTGTGAAAATCTCAAATATATATTTTTTTACAAATTTAGGATAAACAATTTAGAAACGTTCGAAACGTCGGGATGTATAAATTCAATATACGCGATATAATCCGTTTTCATAGTTTTATTTCATGAGTAACTATCGCGGTAACCGAAGACAATATTAACAATTTAGAAGTTATTCAAGAAAATAGGCAAAAAATGACCATTCCCCCCTTTATCTCCGAAACTACTGGGTATAAAATTTTGAAAAAATAAACAAAATAGATCTTTACTTATACCTATAGATTACAGGAAACCTATTAGAAATTGTAGTCAAGCTTGAGTTGGACTTAATTACTTAGTTTTTGATCCGACCCCTACGGGTTTTTTAAAGACATTTCACACTCACGTTTCACATAAAAAATACATTGTTTAAATTGTGTAATATACGGAACCCTTGGAACACGCAACACGTACACACAATTTATTTATTAGTGCTTTAATAAAGTGCACATTTCGTCCTGGGAGCTCGACGTAAAGCATGTGGTTTGGACAAAAGTTACCCAATCCTCCGAGTAACAATAACGATTGGTGGACAAATACTGCAAGAAAATTTGCGGTTCGCGAACAAGAAAAAATCGTACTATGTAAACAGCAATTACACATGACTCGTAAAGCGAAACATCTGGGCGTAGTACGAGTATAATCATTTCTTTTAGTTTAAAAAAAGTTTTGGATCTGTGCATGGTGGCCTTTTAGAGAATATGACACGATGTTACTTACGACAACTCCGACTTTGGTATCCAATATAACTATCATGGAGCGTTTCTATCGACCTGCTCTAGCCCTGGGTTAACGCCATGGATGTCCGTTAGGCTTTGGATTTAGGCTTTGGAATTTAGCTGCCTCCCTCATTCCGCTTGCGTCAGATATTGACGGGAATCTTACAAATCTATATATATTTTATTAATATAATTTTATTTATACTCTTCCTTATAATTGAGTTTGTGTTGCATGATATTATTTATTGAATATAATCTGTTTCGCTTGGCAACGACATCAAGGCGCCAGCTATAGATCGGCGACGCCCTGTCGCGCGATCAAGTCAAGCCAACGCCAGCAGCAACGATTTGAATGGGCCAATCACAGGGCAAGACGCGGCGTGGGTTTTGCTAGGTTATAAATAGATGAGACACGGGGATCTAGAAGGATTCAAGGTTTGACTTTCGTGAGAGTACGTTCGAAGTCTGTTCGTGTAAGGAGCCATTAACTAAGAAGTTATTAAAAGAAGATTGAAATAGGCAGCATATTAGAACACAGAAGAACTAGGACATCTAAAATAGAGCTAAGTACCAGTGCCTTTTATCATTTTGAGTGTGCTATCTATTTATTTGATGCTTTCCTCATTGCCGGTTTGTGTTTGATGGTTGTTCGAAACAACGTATGCGTGCTTAACTAACAAATGATAATCCGTGTTTTCCGCTTAAATCACATATTAATAATAACAAGTGAAAGATTAATACCTACCTTCAATGTCCCTGGAAGTCGGCGTCGCTCCAATTTGATCTACTTTACTAAGATATTTCACTAACATTCACGTAAATACTGTCTGGTTAAAACAACTATTATTATTGCTTTTCTTTATTTGTACACACATAAATAGATAACAGTATGTCGTAATTACACTTAATAGGATTACGTAAGTATTCAAACTCGTTTCTGCGCCGTAAGTACATTGTTACAAACATCGCGAATACTTTCTTAGGATGTTCCGATACACTAAACACTACCATTTTTAATAAAGCTTAAATATTCAACTTCTTATGTAATTATTAACACGAAACTATACGAATTAGACATCAAATGGTCGCGCGCCATACTATCGAGTCAGACTGGCGCCGCACGAGCTCCCGCTCCCGCTCGGCGCGAGGACAAATAAGATGGCTACAGCGTGCGACGTCCTCGCGAATGTGCCGTACGTGACAATAGCTAGAGATCTTAGATCCCGTTTCTAAGGGGACCTTGCATTTTTGAGACAAAGCAAACCGCTTGGAACAGGTGTTCCTGGGGGTGATCTGAGTTGATTTAGCCCGGTTGCCACGAGGTTCCCCCCAGCAGGTTGGCAGGGGAGGGGGGGAAAAGTGCCTTCGGCGAGCCCCACTCTAAGCTTTATATCTGCATACATCTAGCAAATATATCAAGTTTCGTGTCTTTCTCGTATAATTCGAGGATGAAGAATTCATTTCTGTGACTGAATTCTCACTCACCGATACAAAAAATTCGAAAAATACAAAAAAAAAATCTTTACACTTTTTTTTTCGAAAATCCTCTATAGAATTAAATTTATGAGAACTTGCTCTAGAAAAAAAATACCCGTGAATAGCCCAGTTATCCTACTATATAGAATAGGAAACTTGTCAAACATTTTTCTTTTATAACTCTGTTAAAAAAATGTTTTGTGTCGCGCGGCGTACCCGCGTTGTAAGAGCGGTGTGCAGCTTTTAGGATTTTTAAGTATGCTTAGATGATTTCTGATAAGTTGTTATTCTTCTGGTTGAAGATTACATTAATAAATTACTTCTGGATGTGATATATACTTGGTCAAGCAAATCATGTCAGCAGAAAAAGGCGCGAAATTAAAATTTTATATGGGACGATATCCCTTCGCGCCTACATTTTATAAATTTGCCAATAAATTATAAATGTGATAAAATTAACATAGTTAGATGTTTGACAAAAATGCGCGTTAAAAGTTAAAATTAGATATCTATTGTTCGCAATTGCCACTACATGCACATAGGTCCGTACATTTTAGTTTTTTTAACGCAGTTGCACCTCCTTGCTCATTTGTTTTGCAGCGGCAACAAATAATCTCCAAACAAGCAGCAGCCGCCGCAGGTCGGCTTGTCCATATGGGCTCCCAATAACTATTTTGTTTGGACCAGCCCCAGTCAGCAAGGCATGGTAGCTGTTGCTGAGAGGATATAATCTGTCCCCAAACCTCCTCCCCAAACTCCTCCTTGGTAAACTGCACGGAGAATATGTTTACGTAGGGCATCTTCTGTTGGAGGCAGATTCTCTAACTCAGGGTTTCCTAAACTTTTTGCTGTCACGGACCATTTTCACAATTTAAACAATTCCACGGACCCCGGTTAAAATATATTTTAGAAAAATAATAAAAACCCTTATTTATATTATAAAATTTACTTTTATTATAAGTTTCATTACACTTAGGTCTCGTCAAGTTTATTACAACATTTCCTAATAAGTATGTTTACAGTAGGTATTTGACTTACTGCGGACCCCTGATAACATACTACGAACCCCTAAGGGGTCCGTGGACCCCACTTTAAGAAACCCTGCTCTAAGTGGAGATTTCTTATTGTATAAAGTACTCTCGGCACTCATTTACACTCGTACCTCGTACTTGTACCTGATCTGAAATCAGTAACAAAATGCATAGTGTTAAAATACTGTCTAGGGATCAATTCACACCTCGTAATTCAAATCTGTCCAGACTTAAAAATGTAAGACTCTTACTTGTGATACAAGACCATAACAATTTTTTCCAATATTGGCAAATTTGGCAACGCCTGCTCAGTATTGCCTTGTGTGTCGTATTTAAATCCCTCTGTTACAGCAGGATATGCCCTCCAAGCTTGAAATACGCTTTTTTTTCACCTTTCCACACAAAAAAGAAACAGTGTCGCAACCTGAAAAGGCGTGGAAGAATGCCAAGACTACTGTACTTTCTGGTCCTGTGAAATAAATTATATATCTATGCGTTACAAATAAAATCATATATTTAAAGAAAAAAAAAATTAAAAATTTTAACTGTTTATTTTTATAAAGAACAAGAATTACAACATTCCTAGCTCCAATCTTATATTTTTAAGATTATATGGGCTAAGGGATATGGGGATGCAACCCCTGCTTACATTATTAAATTTTAATTAAATATTTTACACATTTATACATTTGTGTTTATCAGCGCTTTTTTAACAATAGCCTTAATATTACTAGGTTTCTTAATTATATCTTCAATTACATCTCTGGGAAAGCTGTTTAGAGTTTTTGGCACGTATGAGGACCAAGTCCTATTACCATATACATTATTATTCTTAGTAGTCATGAAATTAGGTCCATTGGGTAAACTGCGAAGATTATTTTGTCTACTATATCTATTCAGCTCTCCCAAACGATGCTTGTATTCCAGGATTACAGCCAGTTTAGCCTTATCATACACACTTAGTACCCTGCAGTAATTAAACAAGTTTTCATAATTATTTCTATATTGTTGTTTTATTTTTAGCGGAACTATAGTTTTTAATATTCTAATCTGAAGTTTATGGATTCTTAGTAAATAAGTTTTATAGGTTCGCCCATAGCTGGATATGCCATAGTTAATTATGGAATCGGCCAGAGCAATATACAATAATCGGAGAATGTTATATGGCATTTTATGTTTAATTATACAAAGATTGCTGAGGATAGCCCTTAGCCTGTTGCATACATTATCGATGTGCGGTCCCCAATTAAACGAGGTATCAATTTTCAATCCCAAATAAGTATGGTTGTTGACAACCTCCAACGGCTCACATTTACCGCTACAGTAGGACTTCGCTATGTGCATGCAAGCATGGTCATGGGCCACGATTTTGGGTGGGAAAGAAAGTTTGCAGCACGTGACCAATTGCCCAGATGACCTGTCTCGTACTGCGGTGACATATTTATTTTATTTACAATTAATGGAGGAACTACAAAAGTTACCTAATGAAGATGCAATAGCATGGCACGAGAGGAACTGGTCATTCTTTCCTGTGCCAATATGTACCCATAACTCCTGGAGCTCCGGCAATTGTAATATACATGCAACTGCGAGAACAACAACATCAGTATCCACTGTGCGTAGCATAACTTTTGTGTGACCTGGGGTTACAGCAACAGCCACATAATGGACCATCATGCGCGTGTCTGCTTCCTGTACGAGGGCAACTGGTCCCGTGCTGCAAACTTCCTTTAAATATATGATTCTATTTGTAACGCATAGATGTATAATTTATTTTACAGGACCAGAAAGGACAGAAGTCTTGCCATTCTTCCACGCCTTTTCAGGTTGCGACACTATTTCTTTTTTGTGTGGAAAGGGGACAAAAAGCGTATTTCAACCTTGGAGCGCATATCCTGCTGTAACGAAGGGATTTAAATTTGGCAAACAAGGCAATATTGAGCAGGCGTTGCCAATATTGGAAAAATTTGTTATTGTCTTATATGACAAGTAAGTCTTACAATGTTAAGTCTGAACAGATTTGAATTACGAGGTGACAACCCTAGACTTATTTAAACACTATGCATTTTGTTACTGATTTCAGAGCAGGTACAAGTACGAGTGTAAATGAGTGCCGGAGAAATCTCCAGTTAGAGAATCTGCCTCCAACGGAAGATGCGCTACGTAAACATTATTCTCCGTGCAGTTTACCAAGGAGGCTATGTTTGGGGACATATTATAGCCGCTCAGCAACAGGTTATTGGGAGCCCATATGGACAAGCCTACCTGCGGCGGCTGCTGCTTGTTTAGAGCTTATTCGTTGCCGCTGCAAAACAAAATGCGCAGGGAGGTGCAACTGCGTTAAAAAAAACTAAAATGTACTGACATATTTATGTTCATGTAGTGGCAATTGCGAACAATATATATCTTATTTCAACCCGCATTTTTTTGTAAAACATCTAACTATGTTAATTTTATCACATCCATACTAATCCACACTAATATTTTAAATGCGAAAGTGTGTCTTTCTGTCTGTCTGTTACCTGTTCACGCTTAAACCGCTGAACCGATTTACTTGAAATTCAGTGTAGAGATAGTTTGAGTCTCGGGGAAGGACATAGGATAGTTTTTATCTCAGAACTCACCCCTTAAGGGGGTGAAAAGGGGGGTGGAAGTTTATATGGGGAATCAATAAAAAGGAGATTGGATAAAAGTCGCGGGCAAGACCTAGTATTATATATGCGAAAGTGTGTCTGTCTGTCTGTCTTTCTGTTACCTCTTCAGGCTTAAACCGCTGGACCGATTTAGTTGAAATTTGATATAGAGATAGTTTGAGTCCCGGGGTGGTTTTTATATCAGAAATTATCCTTTAAGGGGGTGAAAAGGGAGGTGGATGTTTGTATGGGAAATCGATAAAAAGCATATTGGATAAAAAATAAGCTACCCAAATTACTAACTCCACGCAGACGAAGTCGCGGGCAAAAGCTAGTTAATAGTAAAGTTTTCCCAGTCTTTATTTATATATTTGTATATATATCACGTCTAGAAGTAATTTATTAATGTAATCTACGAACAGTAGAATAACAACTCATCAGAAATCATCTAAACATACTTAAAAATCCTAAAAGCTGCATACCGCTCTTACAACGCGGGTACGCCGCGCGACACAAAACATTTTTTTAACAGAGTTATAAAAGAAAAATGTTTGACAAATTTACTATTTTATATAGAAGGATAACTGGGCTATTCACAGGTATTTTTTTTCTAGAGCAAATCGCCATAGTTTTAATTTTGTAGAGGATTTTCGAAAAAAAAAAGTGTAAAGAAAACTTTTGAATTTCTCGTACTTTTTGTATGGGTGAGTGAAAATTTAGTCACAGAAATGAATTATTCATCCTCGAATTATACGAAAAAGACACCAAACTTGATATATTTGCTAGATGTATGCAGATATAAAGCTTAGAGTGAGGCGCGCCGGAGTCACTTCCCCCCCCCCTGCCCACCTGCTGGGGGGACCTCGTGGCAACCCGGCTAAATCAGCTCAGATCACCCCCAGAAACAACTGTTCCAAACGGTTTGCTTTGTCTCAAAAATGCAAGGTGGTGGACCTAAGATCTCCCACTACAATAGATATTTCAGTTAGACTTATTTACCAAATGATGCAAGCGTCTGTGTTTCGAGCAACACCGGGAAGGGAGACTTTTACAGAATAATCCATCATCAGACTAAACCTTGACATAAATGTTTTCATAAATCTTACTAGCTTAGTAAACTTAACGGAGAGGACAAATCGCTAAAGCGAACTGTGCATCGTTAAAGAGTTCCGTTCTGGTCTTCATCAGCAGTTCCACTTTGTCAATTGGCACTTTTTAATTGTTAATGCTTAGTTTATTGATGAAAATACAAAAATCGCTGTATGTATGCTTATAAGATTTGAGGAGTTCCCTCAATCCCTAATGGAACCCATCATCAGACTAAACCTTGATAAAAAAATGTTCTTTATAAATCTTACTGGCTTAGTAAACATAACGAAGACGACAAATCGTCAAAGTGAACTATGCATCGTTAAAGAGTTTCGTTTTGATCATCATCAGCAGTTCCACTTCATTAAATGTCACTTTTTCTGAACGTAAATATTTGATTTATTAATGAAAATGCAAAAATCGTTATACCTATGTATGCCTATAAGATTTGAGGAGTTCCCTGGATTCCTCATGAATCCCATCATCAGAACTGGGTTTTGACAAAAACGGGACCAACTTGGGAGTATACTTACACATTCAAACAAAAAACGATTTTCCAAATCGGTTCACCAATGACGGAGTTATGAGGTAACATACATACAAAAAACGGTCGAATTGATAACCTCCTTTTTAAAGTCGGTTAAAAATATATACTTTTTCGAAAAATTCCAATTAAATGCATACAATCCGAAAAAAGTTTCACTTGCATCGTGGTTTCCTACAACCACACAATATTTTTTTCACATCACCTATTCGAAAAGGGTACTTTTCTTTCCTGCTAGGAGGGATCAAAGTGGCACTTTTCTGTTCAAGGACATTTTGTTGCCAGTATGAAATATTGACACAAAGACATATGAAATTAGTATGCATATAATCGATTACAATTTCTTTATAATCGAATACGTGCATACAATTTTTC
Organism: Cydia strobilella; assembly: GCF_947568885.1. NCBI lineage: Eukaryota > Metazoa > Arthropoda > Insecta > Lepidoptera > Tortricidae > Cydia > Cydia strobilella. The sequence goes on along the minus strand of NC_086068.1, from coordinate 43,342,689 downwards.
TAACTTAAATAATATTTTGTTGTAATTGTAAACAATAAATGTAATTAGAGTATTTTAAATTAATTAATAGCATATTTAAATTAAGTAAATTAATTAATTAGCGTAATAATAAAACATTAGTAATTGAATTTTTATTTTGACATTTTAGGTCTCCTTAAACGCAGCCATACTTGTCTATGCAATTTAAAAAGTTTATATTTAAAAAGTTTTGTACAAATATTTCACAAAGCATAATTATGCGGTTCTGTATTGTGTATAAATTTGTAAATACTTAGTTTAAATGAATAACTTTATAATAATAAATATAAGTGATATCAGTCTTTATAGTGTTCTTCCGAAGATTTGGTTCAAAGGGGTAAGAGCTAATTTGTTACCAGAAAAATCTACAAAAATAATGTACTTGATTTTCATTGTATCATTTTAGGTGTTTGCTGCTGTCTTTGAAAATATATTAGGTACATAATTATGAGCTGTAGGTACTTTTAATTTGTCAGTACAGTCACGTCTGAAAATATCGATACGGACAAAGTGCCAGAAGTATGTACCTATACTAAGTCGTGTACACATATTTTTGGCACTTTGTCCGTATCGATCTTTACTTAAAATAATAATGTTTTGAAACCTAATAAATATGTATGTAATTTCCTCATAGTTGATGTGAAAAGCAGTATGTGTCACATGGTAGCAAAATTATTTTCACCTTGGGCATTAACACTCGAATCCCTCACTACGCTCAGGATTCTATGTTAGAATCCTTCGCTTCGTTTAGGATTCAATTGTACGCCTTCGCCGTAAATATGTCATTTTGCTCCCTTGTGACACAATCTCCTATTTTTGACTTGAGCAACAAACAAACTGTTTTGCTTCTTGATAACAGCCGTAATCTACAATAGCTATACCTACATATTGATGGAGTGAGGCTCAGCGTGGCGTGGCGCGGCGCGGCGTTGGACCGTGGCACAGGGCTATTGTCATTCAAACGGGCCATTGTGGTGTTTGGCGGGCCGGGGGCCGAACCCGCGCGCGGCCGTTCACCATATGGGGCATGATAGGATGGGTAACTTGGGGCCAATTTTATTCCCGGACGACTATCCAACGCTAGATGATATGCGTTATGACCCGTTTAATTACGACAGCACGTTTAACAACGATTACAAAACGTGTAAATGAAACAATTTTCGTTTATTACACTGCTATCAAGCACCTTTAAAGAATGAGCAATAAATCATAATGTTCATGATCCTATTAAAACTATAAACTACAGGTACTTTCTACACAAACGCAAGCTTTGTTAAGGCGGTTCCCAGAGCCAAAAGACGAAAAATCTCCTTATATGATCATGTTTTTCTAAGAGGCGTTGATATTCGTAGACGTGGAAAAAATATATGTAGTTCTTGACTACATTATCTTTAATATCATAGCTTCCGATACACGAATTATGACACTTCGCTCGATACAATTAATTCCCAAAACAACCTCTAACTCGGACTTTTAATCCAACTTTACTCGGTTATTTATTATGTAATACTATAAACAAAAAAAGAAGAAAAAACAATCTTAACTTAAATAATAACTTCATAGCTTTCGAATTTCGATATTGTAAGGTAACGTTTTTAAAATAAATAAAAATCGACAAAATTCGATCAAAATTGACACTTGGCGCGCATTATCTTTCCCGTTCTTTCTTGCGAAAATGTGACAGTGACAGCGGCAAACGTATTTTTGAGCCACCTGTATTCAACTAAAAATAAACATTTCTTTCACTTGAATGGTGAGTTAAAATATTTATTTGAAAATTGAATCGGAGAAGTTACCTAAGTCATCCTTATCGGAGGCAAGTACCTATCAGAGGGCTTTAGCCCATATATCAGCTAATACCTACCTTACATGTTACTCCCTGTGCATCTTTGTGAATGTGTCTTGAAAAATATAGGAATAATAATAGCAAAGACAATATATTGTATACAGTTACTGTCATAGTAAATTTTGTAGTGACTGTATGTCATCTATCGACACATTTTTTTAAATACAGTTGCTCAAAAAAAACTAATTTACGTGGCTGTTTAGCGTGAGGAAAGTTGGTTTTCGCGAACAAGTGCTTATCACTTTTCCAGTTTTTTTTTAATTTATACTTGTTCCAATTCATGTACCTACCACTACCAGAGATGTGACTAATCTAAGATAAAAGTATCTAAGATACAGATACAAGATACATAATTTTTAAGAAAAAAAACCGACTTCAATGGGGGATTCCGTTGAAAGGTTACTTATTGTTGATGGTGCACTCCAGACAATGAAATGAAAAAGAAAGCATCTTTTGCCTAACTAAAAGGAGGTAAAACCACCCACTTTTCTAGTAGCATTTAGTTTCTGTAAGGGTCACAGTTCTAACCTAACCTAACCCAAAGTTCTGATAGCATTTCGTTTCTGTAAGGGTCACAGTTCTAACCTAACCTAACCCACTTTTCTGATAGCAGTTCGGTTCTGCGAGGATCGCAGTTAAAAAAAAGTCCAGGTCCAAGTTTGGTTCTGGGTCCATAACGAAGAGAATAAATCTCTAAACGTGAACTATATGTCGTTGAAGAGTTCCACTCTGATCATCATCACCAGTTCCACTTCATCAAATGTCACTTTTTTATGTAAATGCTGGATTTGTTGATGAAATACAAAAATCACTATATGTATGCCTTTAAAATTTGAGGAGTTCCCTCGTTTCCTTATGGATCCCATCATAAGAACTCGAGCTTGAGAAAAATGTGTTTTAAAAACTTAACTTGCTTAACAAACATAAAAAAGAAGACAAATCGCCAAACGTGAACTATGCGTCATTAAAGAGTTCCATTCTGATATTTCTGACCATCATCAGTAGCTCTACTTTATCAAATGTCACTTTTTAAAATGGAAATGCTGGATTTGTTGATAAAAATACAAAAATCACTATATGTATGCCTTTCACATTTGAGGAGTTCCCTCGATTCCTCATGGATCCCATCATCAGAACTGCGTTTTGGACGGGACCAATCTGTATGTATATACTTACAATCAAAAAAAGAATTTTCAAAATCGGTCCAGAAATGACGGTTATGGAGAAACAAAAATAAAAAATAAACCGGCCAAGTGCGAGTCGGACTCGCGTTCCAAGGGTTCCGTACATTACACAATTTAAACAATGTATTTTTTATGTGAAATGTCTTTAAAAAACCCGTAGGGGTCGGATCAAAAACTAAGTAATTAAGTCCGACTCACGCTTGACTACACATTTATAATAGGTTTTTCCAGTGATCTATTTTGTGTATTTAAAAAAAAATTGACCCAGTAGTTTCGGAGATAAACGGGGGGGGGGGGGAATGGTCATTTTTTGCCTATTTTCTTGAATAACTTCTAAACGATTTGTCTTAAAGTTATAAAAAAAATATATATTTGAGATTCTCACAATGAGCTCTTTCATTTGATATGTAACACGATATAGTTTGATAAACTTTATTTTTTAATTTTCTCATTTACCCCCCAAAAGTGGCCCCCGTGGGTAAAATTAATTTGTTTACGTTACATGTCCATCTTTGGTTCACAAACTTACATATGTGTACCAAATTTCAACTTAATTGGTCCAGTAGTTTTGGAGAAAATAGGCTGTGACAGACGGACAGACAGACAGACAGACGCACGAGTGATCCTATAAGGGTTCCGTTTTTTCCTTTTGAGGTACGGAACCCTAAAAACATACAACCGAATTGAGAACCTCCTCCTTTTGAAATCTTAAAGTCGGTAAAAAATACGTATCTTGTATCTGTATCTTAGATACTTTTAAGAAATTTATCTTGTATCATGTATTTAGATACTTTCCGTTGGTATCTTAGTATATTGTAAATACATTTACAGTACATATGGTGCTACTTTCTCGCACTAGTGCGTAAAAGAGCACTTTTCGTGCATATGTCGAGTTTAAACGGCCATATGTACTGTAAAACGTTGTACGATACACGTGCGAATAGGTAATTCGCAACTCGTGTCGATTTAAAACACTCCCTGCGGTCGTGTTTTAATTTATCGCCACTCGTTTCGAATTTCCTCTTTTCCGCACTTGTGTCGTAATTAACTATTTTATAGGGTATCTTGTAAATCTTTGATGACTACTTATTGATTAGTGTTAATATTAGTTTCCTTTAAGGGTCGTAACCAACATAAAAACCTACTGTTTATGTAAGAATACTAAAAATATACATATTTCATCTTTTATTACTTACCTCTTCATCATTATAACACGTTTATTTTTTAATATTGAAGATTGAAAAACCGTTCTAAATAAGTTGTCTGAATGGAAAGGAATAGCTATGGAAGGTAGAGGTAGGAATAGCTGCCGAAACGCCTGTCAAAGAAGAGGCGTTTATAGGGGTCCGTACCCAAAGGGTAAAAACGGGAGCCTATTACTAAGACTCCGCTGTCCGTCTGTTTGTCACCAGGCTGTATCTCATGAACCGTGACTAGCTATCACGGTTTGCGCGTTCGTTCGGCGTGCTTTGGTATTCTTTGCTAGCTCGAAAATCACTTAGTTAAATGACTCGGAGCAAATAACAATGGATTCTGAACCGTGATAGCTAGACAGTTGAAATTTTCACAGATGATGTATTTCTGTTGCCGCTATAACAACAAATACTAAAAAGTACGGAACCCTCGGTGGGCGAGTTCTACTCGCACTTGTCCGGTTTTTTTTTCTTACTGCAAGCTAAGTTTCCAAAGACAACATTCGATACTGTTTTTATTCCTTACTTGTAGTTTTTCTTATTTTTTCTCAACTGTATTAAAAAACGTCGTTCGATACACGTGCGGAAATATCATTCTTCAGTCGTCCCGAGTCTTGCCACTCGCCTACGGCTCGTGGCAAAATATCTCGGTACTCGTGTGGTAATGACATACTTTCCGCACTAGCATCGAAATGTACTATTCTACAAGCTTTTGCTTCCACCGGTGTACAATTAACAGTGTGGGCGGTGGTATTAAAAAAAGTGACGTACTCAGAAAGTGACGTACTCAGAAAACGACGTACTCAGAAATTGACGTACTCAGAAAGTGACGTACTCAGAAAGTAACATACTCAGAAAGTGACATACTCAGAAAGTAAAACGTACTCCGCCCGAACCCACATGATTTGTATAAAAATCATTAATAAAATATACAAATCGAAAACCCAAAACTTTTCATTAAATCGCTTAATAAATACCTAACAGATAAATCTTTTTCCCCCTCACTAGCTCGGAAAGTTGTCTTTTATCCTTTAAAACAAGCGGGGAAAAACGCATTTTATCCACTAGTGGGGAAAGTAATTTGATTTGATTTAAGTTGGTTGAAAGTGATTTGATGGAGCGTGTTTAAGTAGCTTGACAGATATCAAAACGTAAAACGCTCATAATAATGGTTCGTTCGATATTAATTATCATTAAACAAATGGTTTGAGAATCTAATAAAAAATACCAAATTTAGCTTTATTTAATGATTTTATGTCATGAACCTTAAAGTTCCATAAGAAACGTTTGTTTTTAATAATGATGTTAAATATAATTCTGAACGCACAAGTTGAGTCGATGCAATTTCAAAACGCATCATTGACATTTCATACGTCAGAAATGACAACATTGTCAACAAAAATTTTACTTGATAAGTTCTCACGTAAAAATACAGAATTTCGAGTTTTTGTTATAATATAGTAAAAAATGAGTGATTCCAGTGATAAAGATGATCTAACGCCTGTGGATGTTGCACTTTCCTCGCTATAGTGAGGTAAAAAGTTTTGTGTTACACACGGGTGCAAATGTATTTTACTTCTCGTGTGTTGAAACACTCGCGGGTAAAATACAACTTTGCACCCTTGTATAACAAATAACTATTTTAATACAGTTGCTCAAAAAGTGCTACTTTACGTAAAGCCTGACCAGGAAGATATGATCACGCGCCATGTTGCGGAATTTCACAGGAACTAATTTTTTCATACTATACTAAACTGTCACAACAACGCCCTCTTAACAATGATCATATATTACTGGTCAGCTTCAGCTGTTTAGCGTACGGAAAGTTGGTATTCGCGAACTAGTGCTTATTACTTTTCCAATTCTTTGAAATCTATAATTGTTCCAATTCATGACTACTTATTGATGAGTGTTAGTTAATATTAGTTTCCTTTAAACGTCGTAACCAACATAAAAACCTACTGTTAATGTAAGAAAACGAAAAATATATATATTTCATATTTTATTACATACCTCTTCATCATTATAACACGTTTATTTTTTGAAGATTGAAAAACCGTTCTTAATAAGTTGTCTGAATGGAACGGAATAGCTATGGAAGGTAGAGGTAGGAATAGCTGCCAAAACGCCTGTTAAAGAAAAGGCGTTTTTTCATACTGCAAGCTAAGTTTCCAAAGGCAACATTCGATATTGTTTTTTTATTCCATACTTGTTGTTTTTCTTACTTTTTCGCAACTGTATTAAAAAACGTCGTTCGATACACGTACGGAAATGTCATTCTTCACTCGTCCCGAGTCTTGCCACTCGCCTACGGCTCGTGGCAATGGCAAGATATCTCGGTGCTCATGAAGTAATGACATACTTTCCGCACTAGCATCGAAATGTACTCTTACACGCTGCAGGAATTTTATGATGAGGTATCATATCAGTAGAAATATATATATCTGTACTTACAACTTTGTTTCATTTTATGTTAAAATTATTAATATTATGCTTAAAGTAAGCAAAGTAGCACTTAAGATGCAACTACTCAATGTGATCTCATATTATACGTAATTCCGAAGAAATGATTGTAGTAGTTCGCTATATTCATAAGATTGCTGCGCCCTTGCAGGGTCCATATTATGTACTTACCTAATATTATGTAATATGTTTGTAATAAAATCTTTTCTTTTGACAGGATTAAAGCTAAAAATGAAAATGTATTTAGATTTTTTTATAACGCCATATGACTTTGACCCATGTTCTTTCACTGATAATATGTGTTAAAATAAATATCAAACGGTGTCTCTAATGCCATCTACACGAGTATAGGCCAAAGATGTAGCGCCAAGTTTTCGGGTATATTTTTTTCTTGATTTCCGAAGCACGTTTTTTCCTTAGACTTTACTTATCTTATACGGAGTTACATATATCTTTTGTAATAGGTAGGAACCTACCCAGATTACCTTCCCAATGTACCGATACCGATATCATTTAACCTCGTAAGACCCACCATATACTTTTCAATTTTTAATTGGGACCTTATTCTATAAGTAAATTGGAACGAATTTCGTTTGTTTTACAACGCAGTGAAACAAAAGAAAATTTGTTTCATCAAAAGGTTCAAATTAGATTGCAATGAATATGTGCATTTTAATGTACATTTAGACTCACGAGGATAAATTTGAAGTCTGCGCCAAGCCCGTACAAGCTGTTAGTTAGGTTGGTAAACAAATATTATAAACCTACCTACATGTAGCTAGGTTTCTATTTACGTACAATCAAGGAGTGTCACGTATTATTGAGTTTTAACCGACTAGTCATGACCAACAATTGTGCTATAAGTAATTATATCCAACGTTAACAGGATGACCTTAGCCATTGGACAAACCCTGAAATCCCACGTAGGGTTACTTCTCAGGAATGCTCTATAGGCCAGGAAATAAATGCCCAAAAAAAGGTATAGAGGGAAATGCAAGGAACACAATTTTTAACTTCGTAGCTTTGTTTGGACTAGTTAGGAGATGAACATATCAAAAGTCCCCGGCCATAACCCTGGTGCTGGAAGGGAGAGGGGGTTTGAAGGTTCCATTTTTCGGTTTTTCGATTATATCTCGGAAACTATGCGTCTGAGCGGCTTGGCCACTTATACAAAATAAAAAGAGATTTAATTTGTTACATGTTTTATTCAGTCAAGTTTTTCGATATCTTGTATAGTTTTTGAGATATCCGCTCTTCAAGGCTTATTTAGGGCTCTCATTTTTATCTGGATTATCTACATCGGTGAAGCTGCTAGGCCGGGTTTGGGATCGTTTTCGTGTAAATCGGGGGTGCTGAATTAATTTATGGTATCAACATTGACAACATTGATTGAAATTAAAAAAAAATGTTTTTTTATAAAACTCCTCTTTACGCTTAAACCGCCGAACCGATTTCGTAAAAATTTGGTACAGAGATGGTTTGAGTCCCGGGACAGTACATAGGATAGTTTTTATAACCAAAATCATCTTTTAAGGGTGTGAAAAGTGGGGTGGAAATTTGTATGCGGAATCAATAACCGCTGATCCTATTTAAATAATATTTGGGATGGTCTACATCTTTGATTTAGTTGATAATGATACCAAACATGACTTCAAACCTAAATTTAAACAGTATTAACCTCAGGAATTCAACTTCAGCGAAGAAGCTGAATTCCCCTCTCACCAAATTTCACACCTTCAAGGTATGATTTTTGAGAACAAACTATATTATATCCTTCGGGACTTAAAACACCTATTTACCAAATTTCAACTAAATCGGTTCAGCGGTTTAAGCGTGAAGAGGAGTTAAAAAAAGTTATTTGTTTAAAGTTTATATGTTTTTACTTCGGAAAGGTGTACTGTTGATACCATAAATGAATTCAGCACCCCCGATTTATACGAAAACGTTACCAAACCCGGCCTAGCAGCTTTACTGATGTAGATAATCAAGATAAAAATGAGAGCCCTAAATAAACCTTCAAGAGCGATATAATCGAAAACCGAAAAATGGAACCTTCAAACCCCCCTCCCCCCCAGCACCAGGGTTACGGCCGGGGACTTTTGATATGTTCATCTCCTAACACTAACTAGTCCAAACAAAGCTATGAAGTAAAAAATTGTGTTCCTTGCATTTCTCTCTATACCTTCTTATTGCTTAACGTTAATATTTTTTTAATTAGAACAAAAGATAAAAAAAAAATCAAACAAAAATAAATTTTAATGATCGACAACAAAAAGAATCATACTGTATTAATCATTGGCAGTATTTATAACATCTTGTTTAAAAATGTGCGGCAATGATGACATTAGTCAAAAGTCAGAATCTTATTAATGTCATAAATAAAAGAAATAATCAATAAGGTCGAAGGTTTCATACTATTTATTACCGCAGGAGCAATACACATACAGGCTACTCCAAAGTAAAAAATCGTAATTTGTTAATTTCTTCGTAACCGCTACACCGGTTGTTATGATACTTTGTATACTGATTCTAAATACCCTAATGCATATGTACATTTCGGCTTTGTCCAATGGCTAAGGACACCCGTATAATGTAACAAAAACACTGATGTTTCAAGAAAGTTATTGTCATTTCAAACTACGTGTTTGTATGTATAACATAAATAATATGAATGTCCTTACTCATTCCTTAAGCAATATGCTTATGCCGGGCATTGCCGGCTGTCTCCATTTCACTAGTCTAGTAGGTGTGTTATTATTAAGTAAACCTAGTCTCGCAATTTAATTTATTACGCCCTAATGTTCTACGTGTTCACCAGGCTAGATACATACTAAGTAAACTCTTATCAAAATTAAACTCTCAAGAGAAGTAAGTGTTTGTCTTAACTTATTTTTTGTAGTAGGTATACACACGGTCACAAGGAACACTCACCGTTATTTAAAGATGCAACAGGCACGAAACTCGACGGAGATGCTTTTTGTTAAATCGTCACAATCCTGCCGGCACTTGCGAAATAAGTATATGGGAAGGCAGCCTAAAATAGCCGTTGTAGTTCAATATGTTAGTCCTCGAACACGGGCAACACAAACAAATTGACAGTGGCACGTAAAGTTTTTGACGGCTCCGCGTGCCTGGCGAGTGCGAGCGTCGGGGTGAGACGTCGGTCTGTGCCCGCGCCGACGGAGGACTGTCTGTGCAGTGCAGTGTGCTGTATCTGGATGCCCGCTGTCGCCGCGATCCTCGCGAGCTTTCCACCGGCACCCGTCCCGCTCGCGCAACCGGTCTCACGCCCGCCTTGAAAAAATAAAGAGAGCCTCACATTTCGGAGAAATATCAACCACCAAACAGCACCTTATTCATACCTTAGACAGGTCTGGTACGCGGCAACCTCTTTTACATTGCGCATCACGACATCCTTAAATAAAAGAGGAGAGCGGCGCGCCGCGCCGAGTCAAGCATCATGCCATGGATTCTCGGCTGCCCGACCCGAACTAAGACAACTACTTACCTAAGTATTAAATTAACCTACCAAACTAGCCACCCTCCCTCACAGTAAGTACTTATACAAACCAACCCCGGTTTATGGTTAACACCGCGGTATATTAATTATAATAAGGTTCAAATTGTGTCTAAATATTTTCAATAATGTTAATATGCAGAGTCCCCTTTGACGACCGCGCGAAACCGCCTTTCCTTACAAACGTAGTCCCGATTTTCCTCTCTGCATATTAACATTATTGAAAATATTTTGACACAATTTCATGTATATCAAATTATCAACCACAGCTATGCCTTCGTTTGGGTTTTTGAATTTTTTAATGTTAGGTCTAACTTTTATATTATAATAATCAAAAAATCTAATAAAGTCAAACGAAGGGGCATAGCTTAGTATGGTTAATATACATTAAATAATGAAAAAATCAACGATTTCAAAAGTAAAAATATTTTGTCAAATTGTCAATATCCAGAGAGGAAAATACTTTTGTAAGGAGTAGCGGTCGGCTACTATCCTCTTAAAAAGGGCTACTTGCCTCATCCGACTAACCCGGGGTTAAGCGGTTAAACCGTTAACCCGGTGACATTTTGTACTGGTAACCATGATAACTGCAGGTTTAACCGGTTAACCCCGGGTTAGTGAATGGTGCAAGTAGCCCGTCGTTCATATGTAGTTAATTATTAACTTTCCAAAAATATTGAGGCACAGAGTCCTATTTTGGATCGACTACCTGTATGTGTATGAGCACTCCGATGATAATAAGACGACCAAACATCATCACATCGGTCGACCTGTTATCACTAGACCATCGCTTCCGGGTAGCAAAGAGAATATATAGGATAGAGGGGTACTGTCATAGTAAATTTTTGTAGTCGAAGTAAATTTACTGTCATCTATCGACACACGATTAAAACTGAAAATATATACAGGGTGACCTTAGCCATTGGACCAACCCTGAAATCCCACGTAGGGTTACTTCTCAGGAATGCTCTAACGTTAATATTTTTTTAACTAGAACAAAAGATAAAAAAATATATTTTCAAACAAATATTAATTTCAATGATCGACAACAAAAAGAAACATGCTGTATTAATCATTGGCAGTGTTTTTGACAACTTGTTTGAAAATGTGCGGCAATGATGACATTTGTCATAAGCCAGAATCTTAATAATGTCATAAATAAAAATGATAATCAATAAGGTCGAAGAAGGTTTCATATTATTTATTACCTCAGGAGTTATTAACAATATTAACACATACAGGCTGCTCCTAAATAAAAAATCGTAATTTGTTAATTTCTTCGTAACCGCTACACCGGTTGTTATGATACTTGGTATACTGATTATAAACGGCTTTGTCCAATGGCTAAGGACACCTGTATATATATATATATATATATATATATATATATTTATATGATTTTGACCCATGTTCTTTCACTCGTATGTGTTAAAAATGTTAAATAACAGACGAAACCGTCAACGCCATCTAGCCGAGAATAGGCCAAAGGTTGGTATTGGTGGCAGCGCCATCTGACCCGGCACGAGGCACGTTTTTTCCTTAGACTGTTCACTGTATTCATCTTATACGGAGTTGCATAGGTCTTTGCTGGTAGTCAATTCAATTAGCTGTTGTTTTCTCGTTTTATCTCCATTCAAAATATTTAAGATCAATATTTGCGATTCCAAAGTGAAGAAACTATACGTCGGATGTCTGTTGATTTAGGTCCCCACTGTGGCCATTATGTGAAGCTAAACAAACGTGTACCTATCTACAGACTCGCTACCGTCACCGTTAGGGACCCCTTCTAGACCGCGCCGCGGGCCAGGAACAGATTTCCATGACCAATCGCCCCCGGGCGAAATCTCGTATAGTGGTTAACGGCTATGTATGTATGTAACCCTCGTGAACGTCAGCTGCCGCACCGTTGGTGGGTTGAGGAATGGCAGCAAATATAGTCTATAAAAAAAAATAGTCATCGCCTCCCGCTTGATACTTTGTCAGATGATAGTTTATGCTAGCTAGTTTATGCAGCCGGTTGTATCGCGGTGGAAAGACCGTGTTGCGCGTTTCGGTGGCTGCCATTCCTCAACCAACCAACGGAGCGGCAGCTGACGTTCACGAGGGTTCATCATACATAGCCGTTAACCGCTATACGAGTTTTCGCCAGGGAGACTGAGGATGACTGACGAAATTTGCGCCTGGCTCGCGGTCTATTCATGTTTCCCCGCAATCATTTCCTTCACCTTTCTAGGGTGTGGTCATGTGGTGGATCATGGATGGTTTCTTATGGACTATAGTTATTTGTGCAACAAGAGAAGAGAGTTGGTTTTTCTTGCGAGTGTTTATTTTGAGTTCCGAGTAAGCGAAAGATTCTATAATTGAATCACGAGCGAAGCGAGTGATTCTAAGTTAGGATCTTGAGCGTAGCGTGTGACTCAAAAACACGAGATGTAAAATCCCTTTGCTCTCGTGTGACCCATATAATTTTTCACCTCAGTAGTGCGAACATATTAAAGGTTAAAATGTATTTCGAATTTGTAATAGACCCCGAAGTATGAAGTGGCAGTTCATGACCTTCACTAAATTAAAAAGCTACTTTGTTTCACTCCAGGGAGTGACGAAAGTAGGCTTGTTCGAGCTGCTGAGGTGAAAAAGGTTTTACTTGATGATTGAAACTGTATTTTGTAATTCATGGGCATATACATATACATATTAAACATATTAAATAAGTAGTAATTATTTCAGTCATTATTAATTAATAGGTAATTTTACATCTTTTAGAGTTTTACCTGTGAAATATGGTTCTGATTCATATAAAATTGTACTGAATGGTTTTGTGAGAACGAATTTGTGCATATTTCGACTAACGAGTCTTGAGTCTTCTTTCCTGGAAAAACAGCGCCACAAAAATAAAAATGTGCTTATAAACCAACAGCACCAGCGCCACCTACCGGGTCAAATTGTTTTTTTTTTAAACCATCCAGGAATCCACTGAAATGTACACACAACATTTCATCCCAATATCGGTCCAGTCGTTTAAGTAAGTTCTGCGACTTATGTTTGTACCTCTAATAGGGATGATGTGATGACACTTGTTGAATTTTATAACAACGTCTAGTAACATAAATATAGAAATATAGAAACATAGATATTAAAATAATATATGGTAATAATACAAAAATACAGGACTTGAAAGTCAAAATTTAAGTAATTTTTTTAACTTCCAAAAAGGAAAAAAGTAAGGGTACCATTCGATTCCTTACATTTTATCCAAAAAAAAAAGATTGTACGGCAACTATATACATAAACGCAATATTTCACCTACAAAAACGCAATTTTCTTGTTTTGTCCATACATTAAAAATCTCAGTGACCTTGGTGCCTTGACGTCACGTTCACTTATCAATTTCTTAGGAGCGTTTCGCGAGTGAAGTATGACTCGGACTTTGACTATCATTTCTGAGTTTTCTGACTTCTGTATTGCTTTAAAAGAATGGGACCCATGTGGACATTAGATCCTAAAAATAAACCTGATCGATTAATATAATTAATGAAAATTTGTCATCTAGCCTATTGCTGGCATAAATAAAATCAAAAATTCTACTGAAATAAAAATAATCTTTTGTACTTTTCTTCTTTATAACCCACTGACATACATAATATGTATAGACAAGCTGTCGAGAACAAATTGTGTCCGCGAGGTGTCCGCCATTTTTAGGGTTCCGTACCAAAAATGTACAAAAGGAACCCTTATGTCTGTCTGTCACATTGCTAAATATGTTATGAACAGCGCTAACCTTAACACATTGGAAGTGTAATTTTTTTATTTATTTTTTATTAATTATGGAAAATGCCCAATATAAAGAGGGGGCAAAAAGTCAAAGTCTAGTTACTAGGTCGAGTGGGATATCATTTGAAAGAGCTCGAATACATTTTTTTATTTTTTATTTGTTTTTCATAGTGAAAATATTGACTTATGAAGGAAAATGTGAAGAAAATACCCCCCCCCCCTTATCTCCGAAGTTTACCAACGAATTTTTTTTTTTAATTTTTACATAATAATAACATTATCACATAACATTATTACAGGAAAAATATAATCACACGTCTATCTTATAAACTTTTTTTTTAATTATAAAAAAATATTTTCTTATTAATTTGCAATTTAAGCCCATTTGCGGGTGTTTATTATACTTGTCTATGAGATTACACTAAAAATACCTTCTCTCAAATAAAACAAAAATTGTTGAAATCGGTTCAAATGATAAAGAATAAAGTATCCTTGAAAACCAACATACATACAGGTCGCGCAAATTAGTTAGCCAATTTGCCGATAGATGGCGCTACAGCGCCGAAGATTCTCAATTGTGTACACACAATTAGCCTCATCCATGAAGTTTATATTTGAACGAAATATGTTTTATTCGGATGTTTGTTACCGTTATATCATGTTACAAATGCATTTCCGTTTTTAAATTACCATTTAATTACTTAAAATTATAAATAAAAAGTACAAAAAATTTCCCGCGAATAGCTAGTGAGCGAAACGCTCGAAACGCCACGTGACGTCACGCGTTCGACAGATTAGTGTCATTAGTAGCAAACGTCAGTTGGACCGCCCAATGTGTGACGTCATCACGCTCTGTCGAATTCGCGCCAAAAATTATGAGCGTTTCAACCGCTCAAAAAATTTCAACATTTTAAATATTTTTTAATAAAATAATGTTAAGGTTTACAAAAGTATTTTTATCATTTCCGGTGTTCCAGCGATATAAATTATGAATCCAAAAATAAAAATAAATTCATGCATGGAGCTAATTACGCCTAGTATACTTCTGGTCAAGTCTTTCGTGGTTCTATTTACATGAGAAAATTTGTACGGAACCCTCGGTGCGCGAGTTAAACGAACTCGCACTTGACCAGTTTTATGCGTTTGACGTCTGTCACTAAGCTAAAGAATAAGCGCAGCTAGCCAGTAGCAATGAAGTGCATGCATACGCGCTCTCGGAAACAACAAGAAGAAAAGGAAAATCAGGAAGAAAAGTGAAAGTGCCCTAAAGTAGTGAACAGTATCAGTGTTAATAGTTGGTTTAGTGCTTGTTACGTGGACCGCTTAGTTATTTTACCTTAGTATTGTGCTAAAGTGACGTTATAGTGAAAGTACCTATAGTGTTAGTATTTTTAGTGCTTAAAGTTAGTGCCTAAGGTCTAGACTGAGTGTGTTAAGAGTATTTTCTAGTGCTAAATAAATAAGAATCTGATTAAGTGGTGTTTGTTGTACGCTCTGACTACGGATTGATTTCTGAACCAGCAGGCTCCGTAAATAAATATTAACAGTGCATCTGTGTTACCCCTTTAGTCCACAGCGGCAACATACTTGCCATCATACTTAAAACAAAAATGCATCTCTACTATAAGAATTACTGTTCCAAATCAAATGACTATAGTATAGTCTGTATATTTAGGTAGTTAAATTAGGTAGCTAATTAAAACTGTTTAAAGCCACCATTGATTGGTTTGTGATTAGTGTATATTGTATTCTGTCGGCCAAGTGTAGGGTTTCCAACTTTCCACCTGACACCAGGACAAGACGCGTGAAAACCCCGGATTTTAGAGCACAGAACCCGGACATGTCAACAGGTTTGTCGTGTCGCGGTGCCGCGTGTGTAGCGGGCGGCCAAAAACTTTTAAACCCGGACTACAAATGAAGCCCGGCTCGGACGCTCCCCGGATGTCCTCTAAACTAGGACAAATCCGGGGAAACCCGGACGGATGGCAACCCAGTTTGAATAAATGTGCGTTACTGCGTCGCCAGTTACTTTTGATTTGAACTTGGCTGGACACGCTGCCGCGTCCGCGTGTCGTGTCTCGTGTCTAGATTAATTAGTGAATAGAGTCTGTGCGGAAAGAGAAGTCGTGGAACGTACGGGGCCCAACCCAATACATTCCACGACTCTTTTCTTTCCGAACAGACTCTACATACTTACCTAATTTATGTAAAGTAATTTATTTCATGAATTCATTTATTAATGTAAGACAATTACACAGTTACATGCAATCCGGTTCTTCATGGATCTTATCAGCTTCCTGATGGTATCTTGCGGACAAGCTTCCCATTCCTCGACCAAAGCCTCTTTCAGGGCCAAAATCGTGTCAGGAGCGGGATCCCGGGCTCGAACCTTCCTTTTTAGATAATCCCACAAGTGCTCGATGGGGTTGAAGTCCGGACTCAGAGGTGGCCATGCAAGGGTGGGGATGCCAACCTCAACAAGGTATGCCCGCGTGACTCGTGCGGTATGACAAGGGGCGTTATCTTGCATGAGATGGAACCCCTCCTCATAAAGTCCTGCATAGGGGACGACATGACCTTGCAGGATATCTGTGATGTAACGATCTGCGTTCAAACCACCTCCGCGGCCCCCACCAGGAATGAAAACCAGCTCGGTCCTCCCCTCCATGGATATCCCCGCCCACATCATGACGGATCCCTCTCCGTAGGCGACCGTCTCGGAGATGCAGCACTGCGCAAATCGTTCTCCAGGTCTTCGGTACACCCGTCTTCTTCTGTCACTGCCATGGAGACACACCCTGCACTCATCGCTGAAGAGTACGCGGCTCCATTGTTCGTACGTCCAATTTTCGTAAGTGGTTACGAAATCCATACGAGCGTCCCGGTGCCTCCCTGTCAGTTTGGGCCCTGTGGCAGGCCTTTTTGGGGTAAGGTTGGCTTCCTTAAGTCTTCGACGAACTGTCCACTTGCTGACTGGTTGCTCTCGGTTCTGCATCAGCTGCTGCTGGATGTCAACGCCGGTACGCTGTCGATCACGAAGACTGGCCGTAACGATGAAGTGGTCCTCTCTCCTCGATGTGCACCTGGGACAGCCAGATCCAAGTTTGCGAGCAAGGTTTCACTGGAAACCAAACTTTGGACTGCCAAATGAACTTTTGGTTGACTCTGGAAACAGCAGACTGACTTAAATTCAGCTGTTCAGCAACTGCACGCTGCGTAAGGCCTTGATTGAGCAAGACGATAACTTGGCCGGCTTCAGTTTCTGTCATGTCCATTTTCTTGCAGGTAATTTGCAGGGAATGATTGCGGGAGATGTGCACAGGTCAACTTCTGATAAAAGACTGATAAGAAATAAGTAAGTATCATCATCTCGATACCCTCTTTGGGAGGGTGTGAGGGGTCTCTCCAACATTCCTGTTTCGGAGACTGTGTCAATTTTCGCGCCCCATCTTCGTGGGGCGGTCTTCCGCCGTCAGTTTGTGGACGGCTGTGCGATCCGGTGTAGGCCAGCTTTATCGCTACCGGCCGTTATCCAACCCCGCTACCCCTAGCCTGGTGATACCGTTTGAGCGGGGCCAGGTTTCGGGGCCGCAGTGAAGGCGACCGGCAGCTTAGGCTGGCGTGTGCTTCATAGGATAAGAAATAACCGGATACACCTGTTTTTATGGCCCTGAAAGGTGCGCAACTCGTGCATAATCAAAGCAGGTAAAATGTTGTTTTCTACAAAAATAACAATAACCTGAAATTTACCAAACCGATTTCAACGGTTGTTAATGTTTTTGATAGCTTAATTAATAAACAATATTACTGCAATTTCATTTTCACTGAAATATTCAACATTTTCAGAAAAATTTAAAAAAACTAAAAAATGTGACGAGTCGATTTTTTTGCTCCCGAGTGTAGATACAATAAATCTTATAACGAGCGTAGGCTCGTTTTAACGAGCAATTCTTGTAGGTAAACCACTATATATACCTATATATATCCATCCATACTAATATTATAGATGTTTTCCGAGCAAAGCTGGTCTCCCAGATATTAAGTATAATTTTGAGTATAGTGTAATGAGAGGCAAGAGTATATAGTGTATACCTATATAGTTATTTATATAGTTCGGAAACGGCTCTAACGATTTCGATGAAATTATTATTATTTTATTTTATGTGATAGTCAGCAAACGAGCAGACGAGCCGCCTGATGGGAAGCGGTCATCGTCGCCCATGGGCATAAGCAACATCACAGGAGCCACTTAAGCAAATTAGCTATATGGGGGTTTTCGGGGGCGAAAAATCGATCTAGCTAAGTCTTATCTCTGGGAAACGCGCATTTTTGAATTTATACTTAGATGTTTTCCGAGCAAAGCTCGGTCTCCTAGATATTATATAAGTATAATTTTGAGTATAGTGTAATGAGAGGCAACGTTTCACGGGTTGGTTATCATGTAAGATCTTTCAAAATACAATTTTGAATAATCTCACGTGAGATTAGGGTAGGAGGAGGGATTCAAGAAATACCTCGCTCGATTAATGGACGCCCCCTAAGTTAGTGTTACCTATTAAACATCTGTTTCCTGAAATGCTCGTCACCATCACTTGTTTCCATCACTTAGCTGCCGGTTAAATGTCCATTTTTGAATCAAATTGTTGACTTGTTTTACTTTTAAGTAGGTAATTAAAAAAATAACAATGTCAACATGCGAATTGTGCTCGGGCCGTTGCATCGTTTATCGAGCGCATTGACTCGTCATTACCTACTTCATTAGAGAGTCACGCAAATGAAGATGTTGGTTGTTGCGGACCCAGGAGTCGCTTAGTTCGCCTAGGTAGGGTAGGGGTTGGCACCTCACCGCCACACGCTAGCCACATACTCTTCATGCGAGTACAAAAAATACACAACAGAGATCTCTTAAACCGCTGAACATTCCTGAAACTGGAGATTTCTACTGCCTGCTTGCCTCTTCTCCTCAAAAGTTTGCCGACCTCTGCGCTATAGGAACAACCATAATATTTACAGAACGAGGCAGGAGGCGGCTAGGCCAGCGTAGCGAGGCAACACGGACGCGAGGCGGTGCGGCGGTGATGGCAGCGCGGCCGGGGAGGTGGCGTCACGACACGGCAAAGCACTCAGCACCGCGAGGCTTAAAATAAACTCAAAAGCACCCGCAAACCGCTCGCCACTCTTAAATCCTATTAAAGGATATCCTCTATTCATAGACTTTTCACATCTCTCGATGCAATGACTTCGTTTTGCATGGGACCAAAAACAATGAACTCTTAGCAGATAATCACAATAGGTAATTAAGGAATTCAATCTGTTATTCTGCACACTACACGTTATTTCTTTTTACATCTTGGCGGAAAAAAACATAATTTATAACGAATGTAGTTTTTTTTTTCAGATACATTTGGCAAGTTTCCTTTACAACTTTAATCTCTGCCAGTAGGTACAGTGCTGGACAAAGAGTATCATACACTTGCACGAAAATGAAAGTTTCTATGTGTGTACTACTTTATTAATACCTCTATATACCTTATGCCTTAGAAAACCTTGTAGCACATTTCATGGCTTATTATACATACATAATGAAATTTCAAGATTCATTAAAATTATTTATTTACAAACGTATTTATCGATAGCACTTCATTTTGTTTTGTTCACAATTTAAATCATACAGTAAGCACAATTTCAAATTAAACTTAGTCTAATATATTGTGTGGCCTCCTTTTGCGCTCAACACTGCTGCTAATCAAGTTACACGCTTTGGAGTTTGGACAATCTTCTTCCACAGCTCTGAAGTAGGAATCCTTGTGAGTGACATTTGTTTTGTTAATTTTGCCATCCAAATTTCACCACAAGTTCTCAATCGGGTTAATATCGGGCGATTGTGGAGGCCTTTCAAGAATGCAGCAGATATTTTAGCTATGTGCTGCGGTCTTGCCGAAATAGATACCGGTCCTCCAAGCCAAATTTAAGCAGTGAAATATCTAAATATTCTTGCAAGCTATTAATATAACCTTCAGAAGTCATTATTACATCAATTTGAGGTATGATGCCAAGTTCAGATCAAGCAAATGAGCCCCACACCATAACATTGCCTCCATCTGCTTAACAGTATTTTTATAGGTATACTTTCTACCAATGCTTTGCAAGGCTTACGCCACACCCTAAACCGGATTTGTCGTCTAAATTACTGAAATTATCTTCAATCAGTCCATAATACTGACTTCCATTACTCCAAGTCCCAATTCAAATATGTTTCTTCGCAAATGTAACACGCTTTTTTTGTTAGTACTGCTAATAAATGGTTGCTTAGATCCTAGACAATTTTTCAAACCATTTTCTCTGAGCCTGCGAGGGCTAGTTCGAGAACTGACCAAACCCAGACCACCCGCGGCAATACCCTATAACTTTGTTGATGGTGTGCTCGCATGCCCGCAATGTTCGCGAACTTTAAGTAACAAGATCGGCTACATCAGCCACTTGCGAGCACACCACCGACAGCAACGGAGTTGACAGCAGTCGCCGTGGCCGAAGTCGGCCGTGGAGTTATTATTATTAGTTATTTATAAATAATAAATAAATAAAATTCTTTTTCACGTTACCTATTCGAAAAGGGGATTTTTCTTTCCCGCTAGGAGGGATCAAAGTGGCAATTTTCTTCCCTGCTAGGGAGGATCTAAGTAGCACTTTTCTGTTCTACTACATGTTTTTTTTTCTTTTTTGAATACAATGTTTTTAGGTTAAATAATACTTTGTAACAACAATTTCCTCATAGGTGATGTGAAAAACAGTAGGTATGTGTCACATGGTAGCAAAATTATTTCCACCTTGGGCGTTAACACTTGAATCCCTCACTATGCTCAGGATTCTATTTTAGAATCCTTCGCTTCGTTTAGGATTCAATGTACGCCCTCGCCGTAAATATGTCATTTTGCTCCCTTATGACACAAGCTACTATTATTTGCATAAAATATGGTACAACAAGGTGATATTGGAAAGGTTTTCCCGTACAGTGACATATTTTGCTGGTTAAGCATGCAAATGTTATCTTAAAGCTATACGTAGGTGGTCTTAATCTATTACATTGTTTACTTAAAACTATAATTTCTATTTAATATTACTATATTTGGAGGAACTCATTTAAAGAGTAAAACACCTGTTTTTGAGCCAAGTACATAGTTGGGCTTTGAATGGATTTAGAGGCTGGGGTTTGATATTTTCAGGAAGGGCATTAAATATTTTTATACATAAATAATAGCTATTTTTTATTAAAAGTGAACTGTTCGGAACGAAGTCTAATACAAGTTTGTGAGGATATCTTGTATTTCTATGGTAAACACCTATGGCCTTTTTAAGAAGATCTGGGTATTTTTTTACAAAAACTGCTGCCTCGAAAATGTACATGCAGGGTAGTATCAAAATTTCATGTTTGTCAAATAAAGGTTTACAAGAATCCCGCGGACCAATCCCACACATTGCCCTTATACATTTTTTTTGGGCTATAAATGCCCTGTTTATATCACTACAATTACCCCATAAAAGGAGGCCATACCTTTAATTTGATGCAATATACCCATGATACGCCATAAGGACTGTGTTCCAAGTAGAGTACTGTGTCCTAACAACTCGCGACAAGCTCGCGACGATGTTTTTGGATTTAACTTCACGCATCGAACAATACTAGCATCAACCCATTGATTTGTTGATCGCCTGCGACCGGCTCCAGGCAAGTTCGCCTAAGTTCCCTGTTTTTAATGGGTTTTTTTACGAATGTGTTGTCCAGCTCCAACCGAGATTGCGAACATCAATGGAAATCTGTTTTCTTGGCATCTTGAACGTTTGAGTAATACATGAAAATGACTGAGAATTGTCAAGAATAATACAATTCAGTTCACTGTTATTAATTATAAATTAAGGTTATTGTATTGTATATTTTATTATCTCTCATAAAGCATTTGTATTATTTATTTTGTCCAGAGTAAAATGACACAGTCGATGTAATCACGCTCTAGAAGACATGATTATGATAATCACAGAAATATGTTTTAATGCTATTATAGCTCATTACATGTACTATAAGTTTTCTATGTACATATACCAACAAGAGGCGAAGTTCACAAAAGGAGTTGTATAAGAAAGTATATTTTTCGTGTATGATTCTTTTTGTCCAGTACATATACATAGTAGCAGCGTCGCAGTTTCAGGCGTTTTTCACTGAGTTATTAATTACAGAACCAACCAAATTTTCACAAGAATTGTCATTACGCTCATTACCTCTAAACAAGACAGAATAGGGAATATTAGGCGAAACTCTGCGTAGAGGGCGCCACTACCCACAGTCTGAGGGTCTATCGCGGAACAAGAAAATCTAAATTTTGTTATCTAACATCTCTGTCATTCTTACATATTCGAGCGATAAAGAGGCAGATAGCGAAATTTCGGATTCACGTTTCCCGGTAGGTCCTCTGTAAGCAAACCGCCTTTATGCATTAATGTCATTTTTTATTATCTGAAAACTTGTCAAAAACCTGTTAAAGGTACAGTATGTATAATTTACTCTGAGGTTTACTAAAAAGGCTAGTGCTGCACTCTGGTGGCAGAACATTGCAATAGTATCCCCTATTTTACCCAAATAATACAATACTAACTAGGAGGAGAACGATAACTCCATACAAAAAAATGTCCCCTTCAAAAGTTCGTTTATACTCGTGGCAGTCGTGGCGCTCTCCTTGTATAATTTTTGACATTAGCAATGGAACTAAAATTGACAACCGGCGTAGCCTGGCGGGTATTGGTTTGGTAGTAATCCAGTTCAAGCTAATGGATTTGGGTTCGAATCCCGGCGAGGGAATTTTTTTTTGTATTTTTTTTACTTTTTGTTGGGGTGAGGTTTTTAAATTAGCACATCACAAATAAATAAATAAATACGTTAAAAGATATTTGATTGATTGATTACTATATTTAGAAATTATTTAAATAGAAAAGGTAACAAAACAGTTACGTATTATTAGGATATAAATCTCCTAGTGAGTATTATATTCTTTGATATAAATATTTTCATTCCTTTTAGGATCAAAAGAGCTTGATTCGAAAAATGTAAATTGTTATCATATCACATCTATCAGCCCAAAACAAAAACAAACATTGATATGGCAAATGGCAACAAGTTGTTATTATATTTATCCGGTTATCGGACATTTTCTGCACCGGGAAACTAGTCTAGATATGCGGCAGATACGTGGACTTTGAGCTTTTTCAAGGAAAAGATATGAGGGCCCAGGATTATATTATTATCTCACGCTCAAGCCATCTGCTGATTCACTCTTTGAAACAAAAGTCACAAATTAAACAATATAACCTAACTTCCTAATAACTAACCTCGTTCTAATTGCCACTAGGGGTCTAAATTTGCCAGCTTAAACAATATGAGGTTTTACATCTATGATGACTTTTTATTATAATTTCGGACGCGATATAGCGTCCGCGGCTCTTACGGGGATAGTAATATTAAATTATTATATTTGAATTTGGCAATTAGAACGCTTATTTTTATTTAACAATTAATATATTTCATACCTTGAAATGCAATTATTGTTGTTTCTGGGTACTACAACGGTTTAAATAGGTCTGTGAGAAGACGCATTTAGATATGTTGCTCGTGCATATGAATAGTTTTTATTTTATAAATTATCTAGCCGTTGCCCGCGACTTCGTACGCGTGGATTTGTATATTGGTGGTTATATATTCTACATGAGCATAATATAGAACATTATGCAGCAAAAGATATCAGTAGGGACGGTTAATCAATTATACAACGCATGAAATTTGTCTTTCGCAAAGTAATCCGTTTCCGTCTATTTTAATATAATGCCCTTTTTACCAAGTGTCAAGTTCCTAGCTTAAAAGAAAATTCGTACCACATATAAACTTACATCCCCTTTTTAACCCCTCTGGGTTGAATTTTTAAGAACGTTGAAATAACTTTTTTGGAATCTTTTGTAGCATTGCATTTGTAATAGATTCACTTTCAACCCCTTTTTAACCCTTTTAGGGGATGAATATTTAAAAACGCTGAAATTACTTTCCCATTATTATTTAGTCCCACACTCACAAAAATATTTGATCTCCATACAAGCTTTCAACCCCTTTGGTCCACATTGGGGGATGAATTTTTAAAAACGCTGAAATGAGTTTTCTTATTTTTTTATTATAATTAATAAACATTTATATTATAAAATTTAAACCCCAAGACAAACTTTCATCCCCTTTTAACCCCCTTAGGGGTTGAATTTTTTTGTAATCGGCTATTATGCCTTTCTAGGAAGTTTCAAAGTATTTGTGATGGATTCAAACTTTCAACCCTTTTTTAACCCATTTAGGGGATGAATTTTTAAAACGCTGAAATCACTTTTCTTGTATTTTAATAATATGCCTTTATACGAAGTTTCAAGTCCCGCGCTCAAAAAAAATTATGATCATACAAACTTTCAACCCCTTTTTCACCACCTTAGGGGATGAATTTTGAAAAACCCCTTCTTACTAACGTCATAAAAGCTACCTATTGTGAAAAATTCAGCTCTCAAGGTTCAACGGTTTGGGCTGGGCGTTGATTTAAGTGAGTCAGTCAGTCAGGACTTTAACGTTTATATATATAGATAAATAGGTAAACATATTTCAAGTAAACAAATCGTTTTATATGAAAATTTGATATTTTTGAGTTCAAACACTTTAATGACATCATTGACATTACACTTTTGTCTTGTCTATATTCTTACCGGCCAGATATAAAATAAATACACGTCTACTTCATAAAAGACAAATCAAAATATATTTGATAAAATAGTTTGATTTTTTCCTGAAATTGTATAGACTATGTAACAAAGGGTAGTATAATATATAGGATGTAACTACTATAACTACTATACTATGTCTATGGTATAGACCAAGCCGGTTCTAGCAATGTTGCTGTAGTAAAATATTTTTATGTTAATAACTGGCAACCTTTTCTTAAGAACGGACAACACTCAGGGACAATACATAGAAGATTTTGAAGGGTCACATCCAAAATGTGACAGTTACGTAGGAAATGGCGCCTACAATTTCCTAATATTTCTTGTCGGACTATAGCTAAAGGCTGACAAAGTCTCAGATTATGTAGAAAAGTAGGTGATTAAAAACAAATGTACCAATAAGTTCTGGCACACCAGTATTAGACATATGTCATTTAAAAAAAGGTTTATGTCAAAATCAAAGTCAATGAATTTTGTTGTAGTAAATAATAACGATGTTTACATTTGATTTATATATTCAATGAAATATTTTGGATCATTTTTCGTTTTTCGTATAGTTTATTGCTCACGTTTCTAATTATTCGTTAACATATATATGTTTACGATAAACTGAATATGGCAGGTGCGTTACATTAATAATTAAGATTACCTGTAAGTACAGTAAGACTATACGGGACAAAATCCGGGCATGCATGAATTGCATGATATGGTACATCTTTTAAATTAAATATTATCAAGCAGCACTTTTTTTAATAATTTGTAACCACAAATTATCATCAAAGTACCTAATAATCATTACTAACGTGTAGAACCGTCACCGAGAACCAGTACTTTGCGCCATGAGTTGCTGCCGTTTTGGCATCAATTCAAACCATAGAAGCTGAGCGTGAATCTCGCGACCTAAACGCGTAAGCGCCATGAATTATACGGCCTTTACGACGTTTTGTTCGCGTGGTACAGTTTGTGATTGCGACATCTTTATTGTCTGGTACGTCGTCTCTGTAGTAATAATAACTCAGTGTATATTCCACAGTACCTATTTTTTTGTACAATGTCTTCTGGCAGTTTACCAAATTCTCCTATAAAAACATTTTATTATTTTCTATTATACAAGCCAAATTATACCTCACTAAATGACCTGGCGAACTTAGTTTCATCTATATCTATCTATATTTTTTTCGCAGTCTTATTCTTTCATTTATAAGAACCTTCTCCTGACAATAACAAACACAACAAAAAATAATTTGCGAAATTGATCCACCCGTTCACGCGTGATGCGTGATGCCCCGTGACCAAGTGAAATGGGATTGATTTATATGTATATATAGAAGATATAGATTACATTATCTTTCTACAATAGTTAAAACTTTTCTAATTATATTCAGATTGAGATAATTCTGAGGTGTTTTAACTTTAGTGATGTGACTTTTTACAAAAAATGCCTCCCATATAAAAACGACTTTCAGTGCCTGGAGTCGAAAGTCTTCCTGACTAGGTACCTCAAGTAGAAGTTTCAAATAGGATGTTTTTGGTAAGATGACATTTTAATGAGTATGAGCGACAGTTTATAAAAATATAAATAAAATTGTGGCTTTGTAGCAGGAAGCGAGTGAAGATTATCAAAACACAATGTCCAAAAAATGTTTTGCAATATGGTTGTATTTTCAGTAGATAAAACTATAATTACAAATTATTAAAATAAAAGTACCGCTTAAATATGTGCATCCGGTAAAAAGATATATATACCAGATCATGCATGCCCGGATTTGGTCCTGTACAGTCTTTATCAATTATATTTTGCCAGAGGACTGTAGACAGAGAGAATCCTACTATCTTTGTACTAGCATCCAAAAGAAAAGGATGAGTATAGTTTTTTTTGTTCTTATTAACTGACAATTTGGTTTAACCATCAACTATACCTTTACAAATTGCTCGTAACATGCTTACCACGAACAAACAGACCAGGGTAAATTCTAGAAATAGTTTTGTTCTGGATGATGTGCCATCGGGAACTTTCCATAACTTTAAAGCATCCACATGGAATAATTCATTAATTTGTCAAAACTTAGCATGAGGAATGAAATTTTCTAAACTTTATTGCTTGTATTTTTTATTTATTTCCCAGAACTCTACTTTTCAGATTTTTTGGAAAGTTTCCGCAACCATATATGTGTCATCTGTAGTACTTGGGGGTACTTAAAGGGGTACCAAACTCATCCAATTAGTTGAATCACGTGAACGAAATAGATACTTACTCAGCCGCCAAGTTGCATGACCACTTTATAAATTTATTCATTCATAATGTGTCCTTGCAATGTTGCAGCTCGCTAGTAAGTAGTAGTAAGCTCCTAGTAAAGTTCGCACTGTGCTATAGAAAGGGTGGGTGAATTTTAGGGGTAGCACAGAAGCCCTCTAGATATTGGCGCGAAGTAGCAATTGAAGTTTTAATTTTCGAATTTACGCCTCAAGGTGGTAACCCTCCAAAGCGCACGGGATCAGTTTGTACCATTAGTAGACCAGTAAATTGTCAATGTCAAGTTTTTGTTTTCGAGTTAAGCTATAATGCACCAGCAGGTAGGTTGTGCTACGCCCCTGTAATGCACAAGCTCAGTGGCGTAGCTAGGCGTGGGCGAAGTGGGCCGTCGCCCACAGCCTCGCACCCCAAGGGGGCATCGCGCGAGGCCCCTTCGGGCACTGTGGACGAAAAGGGCCTCGCAGATGCGATTTCGCCCACGGCTAGATCTAGTTCACGCTACGCCACCGCACCAGCAGGTAGGTTGTGCTACGCCCCTATAATGCACTAGTAGGTAGGTTGTGCTACGCCCCTACAATGCACCAGTAGGTAGGTTGTGCTACGCCCCCACAATGCATCCGTAGGAAGGTTGTGCTACGCCCCTATAATGCACCAGCAGGTAGGTTGTGCTACGCCCCTATAATGCACCAGCAGGTAGGTTGTGCTTCGCCCCTACAATGCACCAGTAGGTAGGTTGTGCTACGCCCCTATAATGCACCAGTAGGTAGGTTGTGCTACGCCCCCACAATGCATCCGTAGGAAGGTTGTGCTACGCCCCTATAATGCACCAGCAGGTAGGTTGTGCTACGCCCCTATAATGCACCAGTAGGTAGGTTGTGCTACGCCCCTACAATGCATCAGTAGGTAGGTTGTGCTACGCCCCTATAATGCATTAGCAGGTAGGTTGTACTACGCCCCTATAATGCACCAGCAGGTAGGTTGTGCTACGCCCCTATAATGCACCAGTAGGTAGGTTGTGCTACGCCCCCACAATGCATCAATAGGAAGGTTGTGCTACGCCCCTATAATGCACCAGCAGGTAGGTTGTGCTACGCCCCTATAACGCACCAGTAGGTAGGTTGTGCTACGCCCCTATAATGCACCAGTAGGTAGGTTGTGCTACGCCCCCACAATGCATCAGTAGGAAGGTTCTGCTACGCCCCTATAATGCACCAGCAGGTAGGTTGTGCTACGCCCCTATAATGCACCTGTAGGTAGGTTGTGCTACGCCCCCACAATGCATCAGTAGGAAGGTTGTGCTACGCCCCTATAATGCACCAGCAGGTAGGTTGTGCTACGCCCCTATTATGCACCAGTAGGTAGGTTGTGCTACGCCCCTACAATGCATCAGTAGGTAGGTTGTGCTACGCCCCTGTAATGCATTAGCAGGTAGGTTGTACTACGCCCCTATAATGCACCAGCAGGTAGGTTGTGCTACGCCCCTATAATTATTATAGTGATGTCCCGCGTTGATCTATTTCATACTTATCATCAACATTTGTGATGAAAAACAATGCATACATAGGTTCCATCGCGGCTTCTTTAATGTCACTATCTACTTAAATTTACAATATTATTATACTCATTAATCCGCAGAAAGAAAGAGCATAGGTATAATTAAATTTGCCTACTCGTTCACAAAGCATCAGATTAAATAATGTTTTGTATTCCCAAATGCTCTTAAAATGTGATGATAATAAATACCTACTGTGAAAGTGAAGTACCTAATTCGTTATACCTGCCTAATAGCTCTCGGTCATTCTTCAAATGACGTGCACGTGACGTTAACAAATTAAATTAAAAAATAATGGTTTTGTTCACACAAATATTTAGGATAAAAAAAAAATGAAGTTTGGTATAAATTATAAACTGAAATAGATAACATACACCAAAGAACCAACCACGCTATACTTCTCATGAAGCTTGAAGCACTAGGAATTCATAGAGACTTGCTCAGATGGGTCAAATCATACCTCACTAATCGTTCCCAAGCTGTAGTTCTTGGCGGCTTCAGGTCAGATTACATCGATATTCCCTCCGGCGTGCCCCAAGGCTCACATCTCGGTCCTCTTTTTTATAATGCTTACATATACGACATAAATACGTGTTTTGTCACCGCACGCCATTTATTATATGCAGATGATAAAAAAGTTTTTATGCGTGTTAAATCTTTAGCAGACTGCGAACTCCTGCAGAATGATCTTAATAACCTAGTCGATTATTATTCCCGTAATAAGATAACAATTAGTGTTACTAAGTGTCAGTGTAGAAGTTTTACTCGAAGTCCTAAGCCAATCAATTACTCATATCACTTTAATGGCGTAGCGTTAAACAGAGTCGATGTTGTGTGTGACCTGGGTGTAATTCTAGGTTCCAAAATGACAATGAGAAATCACGTTGACTCCATTGTTAACAGATCATATCTAATCGCAGTTTAGGCTTCGTCATGAGGACCTGTAAACCTTTCCAAAGCTTGTCATGTCTAAAAGTGGTATATTATGCATATGTGAGATCCATCCTTGAATATGCATCACCTATCTGGTCGGTTTGTTACGTTGTTCATAATGACCGCATCGAAAAAATCCAAAAGAAATTTGTAGCTCATTTAAATTATAAATTATATTAAATAGAAAACATCTGTTGGGTACGAGGGTAATTGCCGGGAATATAAACTCCTTTTACTTGAGGATAGGCGCAAATTGGCTGATATGAGTCTACTTTTCGACATAATTAGAAATCGTTTAGACTGTCCTGAACTATTATCTGGCCTATCGTTTCGAGTTCCAAGACGTCGAACTCAGCACACAACTCTGTTTCATGTTCCCTTCCACTCCACTAACTACGGTTCTATTCCGTGTTATCACGAATCCCTCACTTGTATAACACTGAATTTTGCACTGCTGATCCTTTTGTAGGGTCTAAATATAAATTTAAAAAATATATATATATTCCGTTTTGTTGAGAGAAAATGAAATTTAATAACTACAAAATCAGTTTCTGCTTGAATTTTAATTATTCTTGTAATTTACATTTAATTTCAGTAGGTACCGGTAATAATTCGTTTGTTAAATAGGTATATATACATGATATACATCCTATTACAATTTATCTAAGTAAGTATTTAATATATCATAACTTTTTCAAGCTATGTGCTCCTGTGTGCCAGGGAAATGCAATTAGTTGTACCTACGTTATAGGAAGATAACTTTCTAAATTCTTATTCCTACTTATTCTATTAGTTATAAAACTTCAGGTCCAGGTGCTTAATTTTGTGGATTTTGGCTGACGTCTGACTTGTAACTATTGCATGTTTCATGTTTTTGTATCAGAATTAGATTAAGTGAAATTAAAATAATTTTAAGAAGTAAATTAAACTATATTACTTAAATATTTTACAACCAATATGTAGTACTTCTAGCGCAGCGAGCATTTGTGTTTATGTAATGTACATTCTCGTGTTTTGTTTGTTTTTTTTGTTTTTTTTTTTTATCGTTACATAATGTAACTCAATGGATGACTGTTATTGGCCTTGTTTTATGTAAACATAATTATGTCTTAGTTATATTTACGGCTGTTGTTATCCTTAATACCAATAAATAAATAAAAAAAATAAAAAAGTTACTAAGTCCACTGGTGACCGAGGCGGGAATCGAACCAGCGTCTTCAGCTTACGCGGCTAACGTCCTGACCACTAGACCACCCGGCCACGGCAGTACCCGTCCCAAATTCTCCGGTGTATGCTTTGAAAGGCTAGGCGCCTTTGACCAACTCTAAGGGCAAGCAGTGTGTGCTTGCACCTCCTATACAAAAAAAATGTTTTTATATGTTCCCTAGTTTGGTACAGTTTAGGCAGGAACAATCGCTCTCCAGGAAATATTTATTCCTCTGGTTTCTGGTACAGGTTCTGCATCTGGTACTGGTGCATCGGTTCTAACGGACATCCGGTCCATGATCGACCTAGCAATCGGCACGCCGGAGGTAAGCACGAAGCTCTAACTGAGTAGTAAGAAGAAGTACGAGCAGGAACTCTTAATTTTTAAGGTTCCGTACCTCAAAAGGAAAAACCCTTATAGGATCACTCGTGCGTCTGTCTGTCTGTTCGTCTATCACAGCCTATTTTCTTCGAAACTACTGAACACATATGAAATAGAAATTTGGTACACATGTAAGTTTGTGACCCAAAGACGGACATGTAACGTAAACAAATGAATTGTACCTTACCTATAGATGACAGGAAAACCTATTAAAAATGTGCAGTCAAGCGTGATTCGGACTTAATGAGCGCTAGCGTTTTTCTGCTCACCAGTTGGCGCCACTGTTGATGGTGGTCCAGAAAAACAGATCTCAAAATACTTCTATGCTTATTTTTATAAAATTATACGTTAAATCTATACACAAAGCTATTTTAACGTCTACATTTGCCGTTTTTTTAACCTGTTTAATTATGGATATAGTAGTTAAGTTGGCACTTTTAGACCTCCATCTACACTAGCGCCGCTAGCGGCGAAATTGAGCGTGATAGCAGCCCTCATTACTTAGTTTTTGATCCGACCCCTACGGGGTTTTTAAAGACATTTGGAAATTTCACTCACGTTTCACACAAAAAAATTACAGGCATTGCACGCGCGGTTCACATACCTAGTACTACGAACACACCCGAGCAGTAAGCGATTCTTTCGCTAATGGTCCGCGAATAGCGCGATATAAGCGTATTCGCCAGATCTGAACTCACCTTGTGACAACATGTGACATGCAGATGGGTGTGGTGGACTTCTGCATGCTGCACACCGTGCTGCACTGTCTGGCGCAGCAGCTGAACGCCCTGGACAAGCCTGTGGAGTTGCTGGGCGGCGCCACGCCACAAGCCATGCCCACCGGCAGGGAAATTCAGACCGTTGCCATCACCGAGTATATCGTCGAGACCGCCGTCGCCACTGCGGTATTTCATTTGCTGATTTATCTGACCTGGCTGGTTTGATACTGCACACCGTTGTATGGGAACCCTGCACTTTGTGACTACGCGCTGAAACTTGGCACAGTTGATTCTTAGATTCTTAGCTAGTTTTGAGTAAGTATATTCAGACCGGGAGCCATCGAGAGCCACGGTACATTTAGTGGGGAGGAAGTTCGACGCGACGTGTTTTAGTTTTTTTTTGATAATTACCATTTTTTTAAGTATAACAGAAACCTCAAAGCAAAAAAAAATCTTAAATCTTCACTTATTTAGTAAAAATAAATAGTTTATTATATAAATCTGTTGATGTAGGTACGGAAGATAAAAAATAATATTAAGCTTGGGTCAGGGTGATCTCAATTTAATGCATGATCGTCCGTGAAGTAGGGTTTAGGTACTGTTTTAAACACACTAAAGGCTAATATATATATATATATATATTTTTAGTTCTTAATATTTTGAATGAAACAACGCAATAAAGTACATTTATTTTATATATTAGAAGATCCACTGCACAGACAGAAGTGGAAATTTAAGCTGCCTGGTTTTGCAAATGCACCAGCCGCGGCATGTTTTTTGCATTTGTTCCTGACATTTTGTAGACCTGCTTCACGTACGATCATGCATTGAGATCACCCTGACCCACGCTTAATATTATTTTTATCTCCCATGTATCAACAGATTTATATAATAAACTATACATTTTTGAAAACTAAATACCTAAGTGTAGCTTTACGACAATATTTTTTGTTTTGAGATTTCTGTCAAACTTTTAAAAAAATTGGTAGGTAATTTAAAAAGAAACTCAAATACGCTTTTTAGTCTTTTCTACTTTATTCATTTTTTTTTGTTACATAGTGCATTGTTTTATTTCTTAAAATAGATTCCTCATCCTTAATTTATTTGAAAATGATATGTTACATGGCCTTTTTTTTTAACGTTGGGGAAATGCGTTTACGCATGCCACCTGGTCCGGGGAAACCAGGAGGGATGTCGGACTGACCAGAGAACTACCGTCTAAAACCACCAACGAGTGCCGAATCCGTCTTAGATGGGGTGCCGCAGGGTCGCTATCAGCATTCGACCGCATGCGGCCCGGCGGGCGGCCCGCAGGCCGTGAGCATTTTTGGGTGCCACTTGGAGTGACCCGTCCTGTGAGCTAAAAAACCGCAGGGACTCCCCCGGAGCCCTGCGCAGCCCGCTACGGTGGAGGCAGCAAGCGCGCATAGCGCCTGGCTCTGCCCCCAGCCCGTCGTCGGCGGAGTGGATGCGCGTTAGGGTCGTTCTCACGCGCACGCTCCGCTGCGACATAATTTCGTCGGTGAAGGAGGCCATCGCCTTCCATGCCTCCTCGCTGTCTAGCATGGACTTAATGGCTCGCCAACGAAAGGTCTGCTCCTACTGTTGTTTGAAGGATGGTCCGCTGGGGCCCCCATGCAGGGCATTCTTCGAGAGTATGACGCGCCGTGTCTACCGGTGCGCCACACTCATGGCACATGGGGGATTCCTCCCTCTCTATGCGGCGCAGGTACTTACCAAAGCATCCATGGTCAGTAAGTATCTGCACCATATGGAAAGTTAGCGTACCATGCCTCCTTTCCACCCAACGTTCCAGATGCGGCAGTACTGCGTCTACCGTTATCAGCCCATATTTTGCATCGTCGAGCTCTGCCCTCCATCGGCGAAGTGTTTCCACTTGCGCTGATGCCCGGATATTTCGGACTTCTTCTCCATCTGGGAACTCTGCCGCCGCTCTTCTTCCAGCTCTGTAGCGGTGAACCTCCGCAAGAATGTGAGCCTGAAGGTCCCAGGGAGGGTCTGCCGCCAGGATCGTTGCCGCTGTGAACGATATCGTACGATACCCACGTACTGCTCTCAAAGATATTGTCCTCTGTGGTCCACGGAGCAGAGCCCTATTTTCGGCAGAAAGGGCATCAACCCATGTGGGAGCGCCATATAGGGCCATACTCCGCAGAACACGAGAGTAAAGGAGTCTACATGTAGAATTTGGCTCACCCACGTTGGGAAGCAGCCGGCCGAGGGCTGCCGCTGTAGATATCAGCCTAGGGGCAAGAATGGCAAAGTGCGCCTTAAATTACCAACGGCCATCTAAAAGGAGGCCAAGGTATTTCATTTGGGCCCTGAACTGCCACAACCTCACCATTCACTCTAATGCTCGCATTACGAGGGGGTCCTCTCCTCGGACCGTGGAAGAGCAGAACTTCCGTCTCTGGAAGGGACACCTGGAGACCCAGCTTGTGGATTCGTTCAACCACAAGTGAGGTCCCAATGGTCACTTTCCTCGCTGCATCTTCATAGGAGGAACCCCGACACGTGATAAGAGTGTCATCTGCATAGGCCAGCACATTCATTCCAGGCAGGACTGGGCCCCGTTATAGCCAGTCGAACCCTACATTCCATAACGTGGGCCCCAGGACAGAACCCTGAGGGACCCCCAGTTCAACTGGTCGCCGATGAAGCTGACAATTTCCGTCTTCCCACGTTACGTAACGATCTTCCAGATAGTTGTTCAACAGTCGCTGCAGATAGGTGGGTACTTTAAAGAAACGAAGTGCCTCCTTAAGCGTTTCTAATGGGAGGCTGTTAAAAGCGTTCTTGACATCGAAGGAGACTGCCAGCATTACATTTCCGCCATCTGTAGCCTCTATTGAGAGCGTTTTCAGGTGGTCTATTGCGTCAATTGTCGATCATCCCGCACGGAAGCCAAATTGCTTGTCCGAGAGGTTTGGGCCCGTCGGGTCGGACGAGGCGATCAGCTAAGATTTTCTCAAGGAGTTTACCCACCTCGTCCAGCAGCACTGTGCCTCTCTCAAGAAGTGTTAGTGGAAACTGCCCTCCCGGGCGCACAGTCACCGCCACCAGGACATCCAAATCACCCACCCAATGTGGTTGAGACGGAATAAAATATGGCTCGCAGGCCACTCCTATATCGACCTGCCACTGCATCATGGACTGTAGGAAAAGGTCCTGGGCCGCGATGCAGTGGTTAAGGTTAGTCTGAAGGAATTCAGTACGGGAACCTTGATCCATTACTCTTGCATATTGTTAATCTCGGCATTCTCTTGTTCCTTAGGAGGGCCAGCATTGGAGGCAGTCCCGGTCCGTGAGGCCACCTTCCCTATAGGTGTAGGTTTACATCTTGGGCTACCCATCACATGAGTGTGGGGCCTGTTTGTCTCTGCACACACACTGAGCAAGCTGCTGCTCGGTGCCCTTCTTCACCACACCGGTAGCAAAGATGCTCCCTACTCACCTCAGACGGACACAATGGCTTCGTATGTCCTACACCCATGCAGCGATAACATCTCATTGGAAGCTGCTCCAATGCGACTACGCGCGCAGAACTCCAGCCCACTAAAACGCGTGCCTTTTCTACCAATATTTTAGCCGCGGCTACGGGACACCTTACCACTATGGCACCCATTCCCCCAGGACCGCGTTGGACCCCACCCGCCTTGACCAGGTTGAGAGCGCAGCCCCCAATCCTGGCTACAACCGCTGTGGCACTTTCGCTTGTAGCAGAATCGTCCAGATCCATTATACGCACGGTGGCGCACTTGGTGGGCCGGGTGACAGCTGCAACCCCCTCCAGCACTGGACGCAGCTTTTCAGCTAATTCTTCGGCCTTAGCGGCTTCAAGCTCCTATGGAAGTTCAACCATCCTCGCTCCTGAGGCAGTTTGTCGGAACTTAAGGGAAGGGATACCCATGTCCCCGAGGTTGACTCCTGCCACTGCCTTATTCATTACATCAAAGTAACTCACTCCTCTTTCAGCCGCTTCCGGTTGCAGTGAAATGACAACCGCCGCAGTTGTAGGAGCCTTCAGCTTGGGTTTGGACTTGACCTTTTTCTTCGTCTCGTGCACCACACTAGCTGCAAGTGCCTTTTTTGGCTTCTTTTTCTTTTTATTGCGGACTAGAATAAACCCATCCTTATCTGCCGTGCTATTTTGATTGCTCTGCGCTTGATGAGGACGAGGACTAGTTTCGCTAGTCCCTGCGGATAGTGACCTGGCAGTAGCAGTCGGTTGCCGCGGAGTAGGCGCTTCCCTTCTGCTCACCACTGAAGCGGCAGTGGTGTTGGGGTTCGTCTGTAGGCTCGGAGTTTGTAAACTTCGTATCTTGTCTGCAGCCAACGGGGGCCGGCATGGCTTAGGTGGGAGGAGACGGTCCTCGATTCCTGCTAACCGCGCGTTTATTATATTTCCTACAGAGGATATAATCGAGCTCTTGAGTTCCTCTATTACATCGCTGTTCATTGAGAGAGCTTTATTTTGAGAATGATGATTTTTGCTGTCTGCCGAGAAAGAAGCTCTCATTTCCGCATAGTCTCACCGGTAGGCCTTCATCTCGGTCTTCATATTTTCAACTTCCCGCCGCAGTCGGTTGTTATCCGCTCTTAGGCGGCGAATTTCTTCCGCCTCCGACCGGGAGGCAAGGATATTTACCATATTGTTTAAAGCAGAAATTTCTTCTTTCAGGTCCTTACTGTTTTTCGCTCTCATATTTTTAGTCATTCCTGCTACCGTCATCATTTTAGTTTTCAGATCTTCGATAGATATGTCACCGGCCGAGTCCGTTGTATGAGCCTGCTCATACAGCCAGCTCTGCCCCTGAATTGGCCAGTTCTGATGGAACCACCTCTTGGAGGCGTTTTTGCCATTCTCTGTTAGCGGCTTCTTCGCGGGCCTCTTCCTCCGCGGCACGTAGTTCCGCCCTTGCCCGACTTAACTCTGACACCCGGCCGGCACTGGCTTTACCGCCTCTGTGGCTAGTTGACATTTTGGTCGCCGGTGGTTGCACTTGATCTAGATCATCTACGTCTTCAGATTCAAGATCTATAATTTTGTTTGCTGGCCTTTTGCGTAGAGCATATCCACCTATCAAAGGCTCTCTCAGTATCTGGACCTGATAAGATCCTCCCTCCACTTAAAATAGCCGGTTCTGTCTCCGTGGTTAGGTGACACTCGCACTGGCGCCGCAACAAACTGCACCTTCGGGGCGCTCGTCTCCGTCGGGCCCTCGGAATCATCCATTTCAGCGTCCGATTCTCGGGGGGAGAAGAATTCTCCCCCACTGGGCAAGTCATTGCTGTCCACCTTTGTGGGGGAGAAGAACTCCTCCCTCCCAGGTGAGAGGATGGCCTCCGCGGCACGAGC
This sequence comes from Cydia strobilella, assembly GCF_947568885.1. Taxonomy (NCBI): domain Eukaryota; kingdom Metazoa; phylum Arthropoda; class Insecta; order Lepidoptera; family Tortricidae; genus Cydia; species Cydia strobilella. The sequence continues at coordinate 43,305,480 of NC_086068.1, read as the reverse complement.
CCTCCTCCCACAGAACACCCTCGTGGGGATTGGTGTGGGGGTCCGCACATATTCTTGCGGTACCACGGGTGCAAATGCAATAATTGCGGCTCGAAACAAATCAAAAATTAACTACTTTCAGTTAGTTGAGGCTTAATTCAAAATTTCTTTTAAAATCGTTTCATAGCACTTGAGCCTTGTTTCAATTTGCAGTTGTATTAAAAATACACGCAATATAATAGAACATGAAATACAATAAACCGGCTAAAATTGTGTTTTAAAAATGATTTTTTTCTCTTAATTTTGCACTGTTGATAATTTTCAGTAATAACTTTCCCTTAATAATCTACAGGTCTCATATCTAATGTTTTACCATATCAATTAGATACGTTAAAGTTTTCTCGTATTTATTTATTTTTGACCATTGTTTCAGCCCATGAAACCCAAGACAATAAAACCACCTATGCGTAAGTTATTTTTTATTATTAATAACGCAGTTTTATTGTGATCTGTCTCCTTCGAGCTTCGGTTCTGCCGCCGCCCCACGACCCCACCGGACTGAGGCGGGGACAGATTTAATTATACAACCGAGAAAATTGCAAAATTGTATTTATTTATAGCACGTCATTGTGTTATAAGGTTATAACTAAAGTGCTGTCCGTTAATTATATTTTGTCAAAGTTAGGTTTTAGTTATTTGTTTGAAGAGGTACTTACATTTATTTATTTTTCTCCCACAGCACCTGCTGAGTCTACACTTTTAGTAGGTAAATAAGATACTACTTAAACATACTTAAAATAAGTCCTAATGAGGAGTAGGTATAATTACTTAATAACTTTTCTAAATACTTATAAATATTTAATACTTATTGACGAGTAGCAAATTTAAGCTTATACGTGGAAAACTTTAAAGATAATACGGCGTCAACCCTTGATCGCTCCGTGGCGTTGTAGTTTTATGAGATTCCGTCTGTCAGATATTCTGATGCAGGTACAGTAGTTTACGCGGATGCGAATTCGCACGTTGCTCCGGTATATGAGCGAACGCTATGTGCCTAGGTAGTAGCGACGTCCCGCTCGCACACCCGAGCGAAGTGCGAATTCGCATCCAATGTGAAGATCGCCTTAGCACCTTTTCTTAATTTTTTCCCCTGGATTTCAGCCATGGTCTTATTAACATTTGTATATTCATGATTCATGAGTGGTCTCGTAAAACGCCTGAAAAAATAGAAACCTGACCCTGTAGGTACCCTAAAATTACAATTTTACGTTCTAAAATTTGAGTTTTTAACTGATAAGCAACCAAAAGCAAAAGAACTTTCGAAATGCGAAAAAACGCTGGATGATTTTGGGGTCGTGATCCCGAATGTCAAAATGCGTTAAGTGGTCATACATATTAAACAAATTTCCCCATGGGACTAGACTAACCACAACATTTTTTGGTTGATTTTTCTCCAACTAACCACCAGATATGAAAGAAATTTGAGATAGACGTTAAAGGGTATAAAAGGCATCAGCTAAAAGTTAATAATTTATTATCAATGAGAGTGAAATAATTTGGGCCAGGAAAATGACGCCTTTATAAACTAGGCTAAAATGTTAATCTAATATGTAATATTTGTAAATAAATGCATTAAGGATGCGCTTAAATCCCCAGTTTACTTACTAGTTTGAACTTGTACTTGTTTGAACCATAAAAATATTTATTTTATCTATATTTGAGAGAAGGCGTGTTCAGACTAAGGGGTGTACCGAAAAAAAAATGTAAACTTCAAATGAAAAAAACTGATGCAAATGATAAGGAATTTTGGAATATAGGATTACTAGAATAAGAAGCTACTTTTATTTTATATAATTATCAGGTTTTTTTTATTATTATTAAATTTTCTGCAGGAGTGATAAGAAGCTTTTTCCTAGCGCATTCAGTGGCAGCTTTTTACGGAACTGTTTTTCATATTTGCCTGCACCATCCCAACAACTGCTGGAGTTGTTAAAGTTTTTTGGTTGTTTTATCCTTCTCTTTTAATACACTCTTGATTTGAGCCCATGAATAGTCGAGAGAACGGCACTGCAGGACGTATGGTGGTCTTACTTTGCTCATCGTCTATTACAAAATGCGACTTTTTGTACGAAGGAAATTGTATGATTTTGACTTGGCCCAGAAATTATTAATAACGTAAATTTTCGGTTACTTTAGCTATCCTAACTTTTGTACGAATCTATATACTATGTTTCCTTATTACCCCAATTTTTCACGATAAATATGACGGGCATGCGGGGGCGGGCGCAAATTCTATTACCTAACAATCTTTCTGATGGTCCTAGGGTCACTTGTTCCTAGAGGTCTGCCGCTTCGAGACCTCTGTTCAAGAGACAACGTACAAAATTATTTATTTATATTATGAAATGCACGATACTTCGAGATCATTTTAAGTGTATCGAATCGAAAGCAAGCATGGAGGATGTTGAAAATTTTCTTGCGTTTTGGAAAAGATTAAATTTCAGTGATCTCTTGTATTCACCGGTGTAACGTCGCATGGCGTAAAACCAGAATTATTTATATTGGAGTATATAATTTAATAATAGGACTTTTAACTGCGGTTAGAAAGCTGTCGTCATCTTGCTTGGAAATAAAATTACAGCCGTTTGAAATTAACAGTTTTTTTTTCGGCACAGGCTTTATACGTGTGACAAATTTATCGTTTTAGCGTTAAATTAAAGGATTATTTGCACTAAGTAAAGCTTGAACTCGCCAAAATTTGGCCATATAAAATTACAAATTGACAACTATTGTGGTATCATATGTTCCTCATGTTATAGCGATTTTAATTCAAGCGAACAAATAAAATTAAATCAGTGTGACAAAAATTATAAGCAAAAATTTGTGCCTACGTTTTGGCATGTTCAAGTTTTAATACATAATCTTATGCAAAATTTAAGCCTTTCCAATGATGTATGGAACTTTAATGTAAGTCATACAGAGTTATTATAAGTTATGATATGCTACTTGTTTTGGAGAGAACCGCAAGGGTGATACGTCTCACAGACTTACTGCACGCGGTAACAGTAACTTTGGATTTTTTTAGGGTTCCGTACCTCAAAAGGAAAAAACGGAACATCACTCGTGCGTCTGTCTGTCTGTCTGTCTGTTTGTCTGTCCGTCTGTCACAGCCTATTTTCTCCGAAACTACTGGACCAATTAAGTTGAAATTTAGTATATATGTGTAAATTTGTGACCCAAAGATGAACATGTAACGTAAACAAATAAATTTTAAATACGGGGGGGCATTTTTGGGGGGTAAATGAGGAAATTAAAAAATAAAGTTTTTCAAACTATATGGTGTTACATATCAAATGAAAGAGTTCATTGTGAGAATCTTAAATATATTTTTTTATAATTTTAGGATAAACAGTTTAGAAGTTATTCAAGAAAATAGGCAAAAAATTACCATTCCCCTCCCTTTATCTCCGAAACTACTGGGTCAAAAATTTTGAAAAATACACAAAATAGTTCTTTACCTATAGATTACAGGAAAACCTATTAGAAATGTGCAGTCAAGCGTGAGTTGGACTTAATAACTTAGTTTTTGATCCGACCCCTACGGGATGTTTAAAGACATTTCACATAAAAAATACATTTTTAAATTGTGTAAAGTACGGAACCCTTGGAACGCGAGTCCGACTCGCACTTGGCCGGTTTCTTTCTAGCATAACGGTAATTATCACACTGTTACTTTTACGATGCCTCTCTGTATTTATATGAATAAAATAGTATGAAGTATTTATGTAACCGGTTTAGTAAGTAATAACACACGTGTGACACCTAAAAATCGCACTTTGAAAATACACCCTCCTATTTTAAAATAAATCAATTTATTTTTCAGTGGAACGTGTCAAAAGGGATTCCTGTGAGTATTATTCTTCTTGCGTAAGTGGTTTTACTACCTCTTATTCGGGGTATTTTAATACTGAATACTCGAATTATTTTGTCGTAAGTACTCATACTTATTATTCCTTACTATTATCTTTATAACCTCAAATTAGAAAGTTTGTAGATGAGTGATATAATAATTCATTCAGTAGTTTTCAATCTACAGCAGTTCAAAATCAACTCTGACTTGTGAAATTTTTGGACGTTTCCCTCTAATTTGTTAGACCAAGTAGTGAAAAAGTAACTGCCATCGCCATTTTCGCGCATGTCATTTCATATATTCGTGTTCAGGACATCATACTGAATGCATTGATACATGACATGAGCGAAAATCGATTTCTAGAAGACTTACTATAGTCACTATAGGTCTGATAGTACTGATAAGTACCTATTATCTTTGCGACCCTATATCCAATTTTGGTATGCAGCACCCCTTACCTCTTCGAGTCCCACCGGGCTGAAGGCGATGCCCGATCGACCAGCAGCGCCGCCCGCCGGCCGGAAAACCAGAAGCAAAGCTACTTCGGAAGGTCAAGAGGAAGGTCTGCTTGAAGAAGATGGAGGGCATGAAGAAGTTGTGAATGGGGTAGAAGGCAGGCAAAGGCAGGGCAGAGAGCCCCGGCGAATGACGTCATCGGAGAAACTGTCTTTGGTAACATTGAGCAAGTTCAACCTGCTGGAGAACGTTGTTCAAGACCTCAAGGATCGCGTTTATGGTAGTATGCCAAAGAACGAGCAGATATTAGAGGAAGTCAGGTTCGTATGGTTTTATGCTGTAAGGTCAACCGGGATAAATGCGTCTATTAAAGATATCTTCTAAACTGAACATTTTAGAACTATTGCAACCCTGTTTGTTCGAAGTATGACCAATTGGCAACCCAACTTTTAATGGCTATAATAGTTATAATAGGTTGCGTTTTGAAGATATCTTCAATAGACGCATTTATCCCACGTGACGCATTTATCCCGGTTGACCTTATTAGGTACTAAAACGGCCGCATTACACTAAACTGCCTTGAATTATGTGTCTCGTGATAGACGTAGCGTAGGCAAAACGTAATTAGTTGAAAATTGTCAGTGTTATTTTTGTTACACGCACGCACTCTTATACGATTACTGAATATGACGCTTGCTTTTGAGGCGACGAGAACGCTTTATGAGCGTAATTAGGTAATTTATGATTAAACATTTGACAATTATTATTTTTATACTACGTCGGTGGCAAACAAGCATACGGCCCGCCTGATGTTAAGCAGTCTCCGTAGCCTATGTACGCCTGCAACTCCAGAGGAGTTACATGCACGTTGCCGACCCTAACACTCCTCTGCCTCGTTGAGCTCTAGCAACCTTACTCACCGGCAGGAACACAACACTATGAGTAGGGTCTAGTGTTATTTGGCTGCGGTTTTCTGTAAGGTGGAGGTACTTCCCCAGTTGGGCTCTGCTCTAGATCTGCAATGACATCCGCTGTCCTGTGCCCTACCACACAAAGCGAGATGTCATTCGCAGTGCCCATACCTCTCTCAATTAGACATATGGCTCCTTTGCGCAGATCTCAAACAAACATGAAGGCAATTACTGACATGTGGACCAATTTGAACGTGTCGTCCCGACTGGAAGCTGCCGAGACGGGGCTCGCCAAGCTCAGCTCCCTGGTTGAAGACCTGATAAAGGAAGGCGGCCCGAGACCAGGAGCAATAAGGTATCACACCTTGAGGATTCGAAGTATGGATTGTATAGAAGTGTAAAGTAATTTGACGTCTGCGGTGGCACTTTCACAACATCATCAAGCTTAGTTAATAAACTTTCACACTCTGCAGCCTGATCATCAACATCATCAAGTTTGGGTAATAAACTTTCACACTCTGCAGCCTGATCATCAATATCATCCAGCTTAGTTATGAAACTTCCACACTCTGCAGCCTGATCATCAACATTATTCAGCTTAGTTAAGAAACTTCCACACTCTGCAGCCTGATCATCAACATCATCAAGCTTAGTTAATAAACTTTCACACTCTACAGCCTGATCATCAACATTATCAAGTTTGGGTAATAAACTTTCACACTCTACAGCCTGATCATCAACATCATCTAGCTTAGTTAAGAAACTTTCACACTCTGCAGCCTGATCATCAACATCATCAAGCTTAGTTAATAAACTTTCACACTCTGCAGCCTGATCATCAACATCGTCCAGCTTAGTTAAGAAACTTTCACACTGCAGCCTGATCATCAACATCATCAAGCTTAGTTAATAAACTTTCACACTCTGCAGCCTGGTCATCAACATCATCAAGTTTGGGTAATAAACTTTCACACTCTGCAGCCTGATCATCAACATCATCCAGCTTAGTTAAGAAACTTTCACACTCTGCAGCCTGATCATCAACATCATCAAGCTTAGTTAATAAACTTTCACACTCTGCAGCCTGGTCATCAACATCATCAAGTTTGGGTAATAAACTTTCACACTCTGCAGCCTGATCATCAACATCATCCAGCTTAGTTAAGAAACTTTCACACTCTGCTGCCTGATCATCAACATCATTCAGCTTAGTTAAGAAACATTTCACACTCTGCAGCCTGATCATCAACATCATCATTATCATCAAGCTTGCTTAATAAACCTTCACACTCCTGCAGCGTGATCATCAACATCATCAAGCTTAGAAAATAAACTTTTATTCATAAACGTACCACAAGCCGTAATTAGCTAGTAATCGTTAATCTTAATCTGTCATTTTGACTTATGTATTGTTAAATGTCCATGGGCGACGATGACTGCTTCTCATCAGGCGGCTCGTCTGCTCGTTTGCTGACTATCACATTAAAAAAAAACTAATTGAGGATTGTAGTGCGTTTATTAATAACGCCATTAAAACTGCATGATCATCAAGTTATAAATGGAGACGAATTACAGCCGACTTTTGCCCAGTCAACACGTGTAAGTAAGTAAGTAAATATTCTTTATTGCACCAAAATAAACTACAAAGAAAGATAATAGATATACCTGTTTTAGAATTAAACCATAATAAAAAATCTGCCAAGGCTCGCGGCCCAAGAGCAAGTCGGGCCATTCTCAGCATAGGGTTCCGTAGTTACCATTCTGTCAGAACTGAGAAGAAGGCTAAACGGGGGCTTCCTAATGGAAGTAAGTATCATGTACATTACAAGCGAAAGGCCCATTTACATGGTGCAAGTTTCTCGCACGTTTTGGGGCGAGGAATCGTATGACATTATCGTATGCAATAATCGCCAGGCGAGTATCGTATAAAAATGTTTACATTCATGCGAGAAATATAAACTCGCCTACGATTATGTCATTCGATACTCGCACGGAGATTATCGCCAGGCGAAATAGTTTACACGAGGAGCCGCATTCTAGGGAGATATTTGCTTACGATTTCTCGACTCGTCTAAACTCGTTCTCGTATGACATTTTTTCACATACGTGGTTGTATCGCACGAATCGGTCCGAACCGATTTTCATACGAGTTTTGCCAGTCAAGTAACGTGATTAGTTGGTAATCATTTACCACTAGGTATCCTAATATTTCTTATATATAATAATATTTCTTGTTTCTCATATTATTTTTACAAGCTTTTATATAACTTGCAAATGTTTGTTTGTTTGAATATGTTTGTTCTGGCCAAATCTTTCCTATACATAATATGTGAGTTGGGTGACAATGCAATATTATGGTACCATTGAACTGGTCTGATTATAAACAGAGGAGGTGGCTTGGGAGGGAGTGGACATGGGAACTCTTATAAAACAACGCAACCTAAATGTGTTTGGGGTTCGTTAAAATTCTCTCGAAGAGTATTTATTAGTTGTCTGTTAAAAGAAAACTACAAGCAGCGATAATATCTTCTGTCAAAAATGTTTTTTTTAACAAATCAAATTAATTTAATGATTTTAATATAATTTAAGTTGCATTTATTTTAATATTGGCTCTTGGCTGAAATGGCGTGACGTTGCCCTTAAGAAAAAAAGTTGGCGGGAAATAAGTAGTTAGCAGCATTCCAAGAAAACTTTTGTTGTGCGTTTTGGCGATTAACAGAGAGCGAAACTTTGGTGCCGATGACAGACGTATGACGTTAAGTCGCATATAGGATGTTTTTTAAAACAACGTAACACCTCAATGTTTCTTAATAATGATAATATACATATATATATGTATAATCGTGTATTTATAAAAATGCTTGGTAATTTACACAAAAAATAATGTAAACATTAAAAAACGACACGAGTAACATTTTTTATTGGGTAATGACAATTCTAATCTAATGTAATTCAAACAAAAAATATTATTCCTCGTGTAAATAAAACAACACAACAAAACGTTACTCTGAATGACGAAGTTTTTTTTAAATATTTAGATACACGTACATTCAGGGCAAAATAATTCTTGAACCTCTCGCTAGTTAACAAAATTGGCGTCGCACTGGTCATAATTCCTATAACCACACCTGGAGCAAATGTTGTTGACGGTCAACCATTCTTCATTTAAATCAATTTCTTTTGATGGGAATAACGCTAATCGTTCGCCAATGCCAATGCCAATGGTTCGTTCGTGGGATCGTTGCTTGTATGTTGTATTGTGTCATTTTCGCTCCTTCTCGTTCAATATGCTTTGTTGTTGTCAAATGTTTCTCTATATTGCTTGCTTTTGCTGTTAAATTTTGGTCACAGCAGGAGCAGTACATTTTTTCATTTTTCAACAACAATCAGAAAAGGAAATTCCTGCAAATACGGCTGCATAGACTCCATAGCGACTTCAAGCAATAATATTTCCGTTATATTTTACTAATAAAAAAATAAGTTAACAGAAATTGGTTGTCATTTCCAACAATATTGTTTTTAACATGACAAAGACAGTTAGTTATGTTTTATACGTGTCCAGTAGTATAAAAACTCTCAACTAAAGTTTCAATATCAGTAAACTAAAGAGGCTAATAAGTATCTATAATCTAGATAACAACACTCTGTATTTAGCTTGACGTCATACGTCTGTCATCGGCACCAAAGTTTCGCTCTCTGATCGGCGATTAATAAAACATTTAAAATGTAAAAGTAAAATTTAAAACGAATAAATTTAAGTACCGACACAATCAGAACAGCCTCTTGCAATGCACTCATGATGACGACTGATAAGCATATAAACTCGAAATACGATTCTCGCATTTAAGTTTTGTTTACGTGGAGACATCCAATCATCAAAGGCGAGGAGATTATCGCCCCTACTTGTACGATATCGTACGTATAGTTTACATGATGAGATATTTTTTCTCGTTCTACGATAATCGCATGGTCGAGGCGAGAAACTCGCACCATGTAAATGGGCCTTAAGGGAGTACCTTCGCAGCGCTTTGTACGTCTTTTTACTATTAAGAAGAGAAGACTTTTTGCAATTACTCAAAAACGGCTTGACCAATCATGTTCGCTATAGTTTTCATTGAAAGTTTTAGTAATTGAGCATTTGTTTTACTTTTTTTTTTTTCATATTAATATTTTCTTTCGGAACGATTATTTCCGAAAATATTGACTTTATCAAAAAATTGTTGTTGGAGACCGTTACTCGTATTAAAAGACCTATCCAAAGGTACCCTAAATATTTTTTTTTACTTTTTATGTTACCGTTCTGTCGCCATGCCAAATTGCAGCTTTCTAGCACTAACGATCATGGAGCAAAGCCTTGAACGCACAGACAGACGGACATGGCGAAAGTAGTTGCCTACGGAACTCTAAAAATCCGCGTGTATTTGGGTTTGATTACACCGCAATTCGAAACATTTCGATGTAGGTAATTGTCGGGGACGGAGCCCAAAAGGGGATTTTTGTGGTTACTCGAGCGCGGCAGATTAAGGTATAGTAATATCTTGCTACTCCGTGAGGTCTACCTTTACCACTTTTAGCAGTCTATGTTGAGCCGTTGGTTGGTAGGGGGTTCAACAAATCGTTAAGCAGATTGTAGATTTTGTCATTTTAGTTCAAATTAATGCTATAATTGTGCCATTATTTGTACGACAATTATTTGTACGCATTTCCTTAATCTGACAGTTAAAACGTGAAAATCGGGCGTCGAAATTGTGGTCGTCAGATTAAGGAAATGCGTACACATAAGTGTCATATTAAGTTACAGAAAAATTATAGCATTAACTTGGACCAAAACGACCAAATCCACAATCTACTTAACGAATTTTTTGACCCTCCACCAACCCCCCGAAATTTTAAAAAATCTGTAGACGCTTCCCTGCATGCTCGCTGAAAAAAAACTTTATATAACCTTTATTTCTTCTTATCATCTAATCTTTCGATTTCAATAGGTATCTAGTAGATACTATCTACGACGCTCGAGTGTAATGTGGCAAATGTCCACTTTCCGTGTTTAGCAGTAACGATTTGGTTTACTGCGACATAAACGCATATTGCTTGTGTCAGCGCAACCTAACATGTATATATATATAGGCAGGCATTTAGAGAATATACGTTCTTATACTATCACGCTTAACGTGTTTCACTACCTACTCCCATCACCTGCTCGAAACAACATAACAAGTTCAATCCTGTTATTTGACGAGTAACTACACATTTAGCATAAGCTAAGTATGTATGAAACAATTGACGGAGGTCCATATGACCTTTGTAAAAATGGTGGAACTGTACAAATCGAATGAATATGGTACATATATGAATACAGACCAACCAGTACCTAAAGTAAAATACTATCAAAGTTTCAGAGTACCTGGGATGTTATGACTGTCATGTGATTCGATTTCACACTGATTCAAATTCATTTCATTCCAGTGCGGCGTTAGAGACGGCGCTAGAGACGTCGCCAGCGACGGGGCCAGCGACGGCTACAGCATCGCCCACGACGCTCGCTACCCCGCTAACTGAACAGTCAGTGCATTTCTGTAAACATATCTACAAAACAAACTGACCACTAGTACATTCACATTCTTATATACGGTTACGGGGGTAAGCGTGGCATAGGCTCTTAGCACACTAGATACGATTCGCAATTTGCACGTCGTTCGCGTTCCGATCTGCGAGCGGGATGTCGCTATAATACGTGCATAGCGTTGTGTGTTGTGTCGCTAAACATCGGAGCTTAGTGCGAATTGTATACAGTGTGCTAAGCGCCATAGTCGACAGCGATTTTAAAAGCACACACTGTGCAAGTGTTATTTTAAACGTCATAATTTCATAGGAGTTTGACTTTTAAAAATAAGACTTAAGGGGCCCACTGACTATCAGTCCGCCGGACGATATCGGCCTGTCAGTTAGAACAAAAATTTGACAGTCCCGAACAACTGACAGGCCGATATCGTCCGGCGGACTGATAGTCAGTGGTCCCCTTTACACTGTGCTATCAAATCGCTGTCGAGTTAGCTTGGTCTGACTTTACGAACAATACTTAGTAGTGAAATTGTAAACAGGTTTTTTTTTTAATTAAAAGCACGTGACTTATATTTATAAGTCGAGTTTGTTTTGCAGACACCAGTAGGGGCGTAGGCCTACCACAGGAGGGGCGCGACAGTATCTCGCCCGCGAGATTGACTACTCGTCTTTTTCTAACTGTATTAATTAAAGAGGAACTGGTAGTCTAATAGGTACTGTCGCGCCAATCATGTGCTAGCCCGACGATGAAGGTGTTTATCTTGGATTCCATTAACTTATTCATAAAAAACATCGGGGAAAGTTCATTCTTATGTTACAAAAAAAAAATTATGCAAGGAACCCGGGGCAGAAATGATAGAAAAACCGGCCAAGTGCGAGTCGGACTCGCGCACCGAGGGTTCCGTACAAACCTGTAGGTATATGTATAAGTAAAAGTTCACCCATCACGACAATTGAGTCATATTTTTTACAAGCTTTTATTTAACTTGCAATGTACCTATGTAAGTATGTATGTAATATAATATGTATGTAACATGTTTGTAAGGGTCAAATCTTGCAAGTTATATTTTGTTGACCCACTTCCCGGTTTCCGATGAAGCTGAAAATTTGCATACATATGTAGGTCGGGTGACAATGCAATATTATGGTACCATCGAGCTGATCATCAGATCAGACAGGAGACAGGAGGTTGTCATAGGAACTCTGTGATAAAACAACGCCACCTAATTGTGTTTGGGGTTTTTAGAATTGTCTCGATGAGTATTAGTTGTCCGTGGAAAGAAAAGTACAGTCAGCGATAAAAGCTTGTACCAAAAATTAAATTTTTACCAAAAACTTATTTGATATGAATTTCAATTTAATACCTTTACGCGTTCATGAGGAAAGGGGTAGTAAGTTTAAAATTATTAAAAATATTTTTATTATATGATGTTACTAAAAATTTACGGTGTTCGCAATTTTTCCTTTATCTGTGCTATAAGACGTTGCTTCGTACCAAATTTCAAGATTCTGAGTTCACGGGAAGTACCTTGTAGGTTTTGATTCCCTTGCGAGTGTCGAAAATTTGCGGCATAAACGGTTGTATTGTTTGATTGCGTTGGCTTAGAAGTTTGATTTTTTTCACAGCTCCAAGGGAGAGTCGACCTGAGTATTTGATATAAATTCCAGCTTCATACCTCCACGCGTTCCTGAGAAAAAGGGTCTTGACAAACAGACAGACGGACGGACAACAAAGTGATCCTATAAGGGTTCCGTTTTTTCCTTTCGAGCGAGGTACGGAACCCTAAAAATGCTTTAATGTTAGTGCCTACAGTAGTCGTTTAATGGACCTTTAATATAGCCGGCGACATGTCAAACTAAACTCCTTATAATGATGCGGATCACGCGTCATTCATCATCTATAATGCAGAAACTCTGGAAAAATCGAACGACTCCAAAGTTATTTTTAACCGCCTTGAAAAAAAAGGAGGTTCTCAGTTTGACCCGTATGTTTGTATGTATGTTTGTTCGCGATTATCTCGCGTTTGGCTGAACCAATTTTGATGTGGTTTTTAGAAAAATGCTTGTTACATTCTGGACTTTCTGGGGGTTTTAGTATACATGGATGGATTGAAAAACCAATTTTACTCGTTAGGTGGCGCTGCTATCGGTATACCTATCGTCAAATATGATTTGCTGAAACCGATTTAGATGAAATTTTGTGTTTAGATGAAATAGTGGGACTTGGGAGTGGGAGTTGGAGTCGGACTGGGAGTGGGAGTAGGAGTGGGAGTGTCTATGCAAACTAAATCTTAGTTACAATACTACGATACGACGAAACATACCTATACCTAACAACATTTACAAATCGTTTATCACCAAAACGTCAAAGTTTCGTCGCGAATATCATCGAGATTGGCCCTCGCTACTAACCCCAAACTAAATGGAGAGCCTTATAACTATAAACAAACTAATATTTTAGCCAAAAATCTAAAATAAATGAGGTACCTATCACTAAAAAGTAAAAAATAAATTAAAATAAATAAAAAAATAATAAAAAATTTAAATAAAAAGCAACTGTCACTAAAAAGTTAAAAATAAAATTAAATAAATAAAAAAATATTAAAATTTTAAATAAAAAACCGGCCATGTGAGAGTCGGACTCGCGCACCGAGGGTTCCGTACTTTTTAGTATTTGTTGTTATAGCGGCAACCGAAATACATCATCTGTGAACATTTCAACTGTCTAGCTATCACGGTTCATTAGATACAGCCTGGTGACAGACAGACGGACAGACGGACAGCGGAGTCTTAGTAATAGGGTCCCGTTTTTACCCTATGGGTACGGAACCCTAAAAACCAACTATCAGCAGGCCTATAGAACTCTCCGCGCGAGCTCGGATTTATACCTACGACTCGCTTCCCGCCGGCGGGACTCAAGCTAGCCAGTTGGTTGCCACACGTGCTCACGCACGCACGTCACAAAAATATTATTTTTTGCCAAATTAGTTAGTAGTGCAAGAACTAATGAGTAAACTATATATGTCTTTTTTATGCAAGTAAGTGCAGCGTTCTTCGAAGTCTACAATTTTGGTTTGGCACCGCCTTGAAAAACTAAGTAATTGTCCGGATGGTTATGAATTTGCTTATTATTATGGTTATTACGTTATTATGTATTAATTACTTTTTGGCAGAAATTTGCTTTACGACGGGATAGGGACTGGACAAGAATAAGGGTGGGGTATATAAAAAATATTTTGTGCTTATTTCAATTTTTTAGATTCAAGGACCTGCTTGTCTAAAAGGCTCCTTCAGATGTGCCCCGAGTCAAGCTTGACATTAGTTTTATTAAATCATTTTACGGTTTAGACTCACTTGTTTTAGTCACTCGCGCGACATGTTTCGGAGAGCCTAGGTCTCCTTTCTCAAGCACTAAAAGTGCGAGCAGCGTTCACGACGACCGTGTGTTGCGTCCTGCCGCTGCCGCGCGCCGAGAAAACCGGTTGAGGGAAGTCTTGCGCTATCGTTGTAGGCGGGCACAGTGGTGTGTTTGGGTTTGGGTCACCTAGCACTTGTAGCGTCACACAGCACGAACTCACTATGTCCACTACACTGTCACAACACTCACCGGCATTCTGCTGAGGAATCACAGGCTTCCATGCTGGCGGCACAGCCCAGCCGCTATCTCAAACTAAAAAATAAAAAAATAAATAGCGTAAAATGATTTAATATTAGTATGTCTCACAACAGTTTAAATTCGATTGACATTAGTTTTGGTTTGCTTGTCAATATTACAGCTGGCAGTGGCACATCCTGCAGCCTGTAGTGTAGATAATGCAAATTTAACTGTAAATTTATTATTTAATTGGCTATTCTGATGTGTGTCACTGTGGGAACCAATGCAGAGTAAAATTATGTAAATTTCTATATAAAGGAACCACTGTTCGGTTCGAACTACCGAACACGTGTATCATCGATTACTTACATTCAGGGCTCGGAACCGGTATTTTTTTAAAACCCCGAAATAGCCCAATATTTTGAATTTTTTTATGCTCATTACGTAGGACTGAATCATGTATTTAGGAAACAATTTTGCATTATTAAAACGTCTCATTAAAAATAAAATTATAAACAAAAGAACGAAAAAGAACGTAATAATCTGTATGGAGCAAATACCGGTTTCCGACCCCTGCTTACATTAGTTTTTTTTTACATTTTAACAGATTGCAAGATGGACAAATTGGGTCATCGGGGCCTCCTTACCCATGGGATACCCTGGCCGCTGAGACGGCCCAAAACAGGGACATGATGCTGCACCAATTGAATCGCCTGCGCGCCGACATTGACCTCCTAAACAAAACCTTCTATGAGGCCATGCAAAGCCTCCAGAGCAAATTAGGTGCGATTTTGTTGGTTGTCGTTGTCACGTTCAGTGAGAATAAAACGAAGGCTAATGGTACCGAAAAGCTACTTAAGAGCCCGGTAACGATTTTAGAGGTAAGTAAAATGTAAAATTAATAGATTTAATCGTTGAAATTGTACACCTTTTATTACGTCATATCTAAATAGCAAGTATTGGTATTGGTCGTATCATCTTGCTTTTTAATATATAATGAAGTCGCGAGCGCGCGTCACCGCTAATATATGACGAGAAGAGGCAGTTTTTAAAAATTCATTAAAAATATTATGGTGGTAAATTGTACAAAATTATGTATAAGAACAGTCTCAGCAAATGTTGTAGATTGTTTAAGTATCAAAATTACGTTGAAATTTAGTCTGTTTTCAGAGAAATTGTCACTTGTTTTGAAGTAATTTCTGGAGTAAATTGATTACGTCTAACTTTCATTAACACTACTTCAAAGTCATAATAACAAAAATGTAGTCTATTAAAGGTGGAGTACAGGATATGTGTAATACAAAATTAACATTTTTAGCAGTCCAAACTTTACGAAATTTACAAATAAGACCGACAAAATCAGTACTTTACGCGCGTTTACCTAAACGTCCATCAGAAGAAAAATAATTAATACTACTTTAGTGAGTCCGTTTTCAAAAAAAAACTATTAAACGGCAAGATGAGAAGATGTGCTAATAGAAACCAGTTCTTGTTATTTCTATTACGTAACAAACGGTGTACAATTTCACCGACTAAATGTATCAATTATACATTTACGATTAAAATCGATACCGGGCTCTTTAGGGTCTCCGGCAAGCTCGGTTCTCCATACAAACGTAGTTACGCTCTCATTTTAAAACGACTAGCTAGATTGCTCTGAAACGTTGTACTTACAATAGGATAAGATATACCTATGTCTGTAATTAGTTTATGTAGCTTCAGATACCATAGTTAAAAAATACAGCGAATTAAAGTTTTTCATACAAAGCTTGTTTTTGCTTTATTTCCATTGTTGTATAAATTTGAGCTATATAAACTAATTTTAAACCTAGATATACCTCATGTCATTGTATGTGTAAAGTTTTATTACAATCCAACACGTAGTTTTAAAATAAGAGCGGAACTACGTTTGTATGGGCAGGTGCAATTCGGCCGAGCTTGCCGGGGACTATAAATAAATACTTGTATGATTGTAACGTGCGCTATTGGTTCTATATGGTACAAATGGTAAAATTTTGGCAACACTCACTTATTTCATGTAATAAATATTTGTCTAAACATGTAATAAATATGTGGACAGATCTAAAGGAACAAATCCCACTGCCGCCACCGCCTCAGCCTGCCCCAATAGAAGAGCTTCTTCCCCCGCGTCCTTTGCCCGCGCCATTATCATCACCAGAACGACCACCAACCACCACGGATGGTAATCTATTGAATTCAGTTTTTTAAGGCATTCTAAAAACTATTTATTTCTAGATGTTACTGACAGACCCCTCTGCAGGACCTGCATGGAAGCAGAACATACAGATTTCTGGTAGAGCAGGGTCAGGTTGGTACACCAAAACAAAAACCTATGTAACTCCGTAAAAGATGAATAAAGTCTAAGGAAAAAAGATGCCTCAGAAATTAAGAAAAATTGATTCTTTCAGTTTCGTTTTACGGTTTCGCTTGTTATTTAACACATATCAGTGAAATAGTGGGGCAAAATCATATAAAAATAATAAATACAAATAAAAAAATCATATACATATATACATTTTTTGGTATTTTTATACTTTCATTTTTGGTTTTAATCGTGTGTCGATAAATGGCAGTGACACTAACGTTTAAACGAGCAATTCTTGTATATATATTTATATATTTCGGGGATCTTGGAAACGGCTCTAACGTTTTCAATGAATTTGCTATAAGGGGGTTCTCGGGGGCGAAAAATCGACCTAGCTAGGTCTTATATCTGGGAAAACGCGCATTATTGAGTTTTTATATGACTCCCAGATATTATACTATATTCTTACAAGGTTCAAGGAAATATGCAGTGCATGTTTAAATCGCGGAAGCCAAATTCGTTCGTCCGCAGACTCTGACTTTGCTTAGCTAGAGTAGCACGTACTTGACGGGCGAGACTCGGCGTGTTCGGAGTCTGCTTATTATAATACCTATTGTACCTAATCGTGAAAGTTACCTCTGTATATAATATATATTCCCTTACCTGGTAAGTAAGTAAGTGCCAATTACTCTGAGCATCATTTTACTGAACTTTGTTTACCGGGACGATTCCAGCCCACAGTGCGCCAGCGTCGCGTGGGTCGACGGGAATATCCGCGGCCCTCACAGACCGGCTGGCGCAGCTCGAGCGTCGCATCAAGGAGTGCTGCGAGAGCATGGGCAAGGACAAGGGAACCGTCCAGGATCAGGTAACGTGCACAACACATGGAGCGTCGCGTCCTCTGCACCACGGAGCGCCATCGAAACTTTGTATGATAGCTAGTGCAGCGTAGTGTAGGTAAGTAGCTCGACCTTGCACAATGGTCTTTGCCCTTCCTCCGTCAACGAAATCAACGTAAATAGGGAGTATTACTGCAAAATTCTGCCCCCGGAGTCTAGCACTAGTTTACCTATCGAAAACCATATATAGAGCTTAAACAGTTTATTGACAAGTTTTCACTATGACGTTGATTGATGCAGCAAGGCGGTTTGGTTACAGATGGCCTACCGCGAAACGCGAAAATCGAAATTTTGTTATCTGTCTCTCTATCGATCGAATATGCAAAGAGCGATAGTGAGGCAGAAACTGAACTTTCGATTTTCGTGTTTCGCGGTAGGCCCTGTGATTGTTGCTAGTGACTAGTGACGCCCTCTACGCAGAGTTGCGCGTAATATTCCCTATTCACTCTGGTTCCACTGCATCTTTCTCGCTGAAAAAGCGTGTATCTGCTTTAATTATAAACGTTGTATTGTGAACACGATTTCTTTTTTTTTTAGAATAGGTACCTAATCTTGAGCGTCGCGAGGGTTTCAGACACGAGGGTTAAACAAATTTAGCCACCGAGTGGAACACAAAATTTTTCACCACACCAACACGGGGAAAATACTAACAGTAAAAAAATAAGTAAAAACTGTAATAATTTAATTTCAATTCTTTAAAAAAAAGGGAACCGCCTTAAAAAAACCAACCCACTGAAAAGCACAAAATAATAATCCAACAGAAAGACATGTTTAGTTCTTGCACTACTAACTACTTCTCGTATTTCTTTTTCTATTTGGCAGCGAAGAAAGTTTTTGTTGGTTTGGCACCGCCTTCAAAAACTAAGTCATTACCCGGATGGTTATTAATTTGCTTATTATTAGGTATTAATTACTTTTTGGCAGAAATTGCTTTACGACGGGATAGGGACTGGACAAGGATAGGGGGTGGGGTATATAAAAATTATTTTGTGCTTTTCAGCGAGTTGGTTTTTTGAAGGCGGTTCCCTTTTTTTTAAAAAACAATTTAAATTAAATTATTACAGTTTTTACTTATTTTTTGTTTTTTCTTTTAATTTTATTTTTATTTATTAAATTTTATTTTTTACTTTTTAGTGATAGTTGTTTTTTGTTTCAATATTTTATCATCTTTTATTATTTATTTATTTTATTTTACTTTTTAGAGATTTATTTTAGATTTATAGATTTTGGGCTAAAATATTAGTTTGTTTACAGTTAGGTTCCACATTTAGTTTTGGGCTAGTAGGTACTCTAGTGTAGGCGATGGCCAACCTCGATAATTATTCGCGACGAAACTTTAACGTTTCTGTGCTAAACGATTTGTAAATGTAGTTAGGTCTATATTATGTTTCGTCCTATTGTAATTAAGATTAAACACATCGCTTCAAACCGCTCCTTAAGAGTCCTTATTCCTACAAACGAGCGTATTTTGCAAAATGCCTCCTTTTTCATTCAACATTACGACGTAACTATTAGTATTTATTCAAAAACTGTTAACGTTCTTAAATAATCATTTCCTAAACTAGCGGCTGAAATAGTTAAAGTTTTCATTTTCTCTTTTTAAACCTAAAATAAATGAGTTTTCTTGGGAGTATTTTTCAAAATTTGCAGTGAGAAGTGTCGTTTCGGTTGCCAATTTTGCAGTAAACCAAAATTATTTGGTACATGAATTATTACAATTCAATTCACCATATCTTGTACGAGGGGCTGAAATGTTTGAAAATCAAAGATTCATTTAAAAAGATTGATAAAATACCTTCAAAAGACAACAGGGTCGCATAATATTTTTTTATCGCAAATTGTACTTATATTTTGCCCTCGAAATAATATTATAGCAAACTTTAACTTTATGTAAACCCATAAAAAACATAACA
The DNA here is from genome assembly GCF_947568885.1 of Cydia strobilella. Taxonomy (NCBI): domain Eukaryota; kingdom Metazoa; phylum Arthropoda; class Insecta; order Lepidoptera; family Tortricidae; genus Cydia; species Cydia strobilella. The sequence continues at coordinate 43,285,929 of NC_086068.1, read as the reverse complement.
TGTCAAAAACAAAACACAACACATAGGAACTATTTTGCCGTAAATTTAAATATTTTTAAAAGACGTATAAATCACGCTGCACGGACGCTGCGCGCTCAGTCTCCGCCGAGCGCGCTTAGGGGACGGACCTGCGCTCGATCGTCAGGCGTTTGTTGCGTTCGTAACCAGCGAGCTAGTTCCGAGAAGTGGTGTATACTGCGATTAGAAAATCTTGATCCTTAGGTGATGAATGTAATCATAGGTACATTTTATAGCACAAATATTAAAAATTTTCGCCTAGGTGATCGGGTCTGTTCAGGATGTATTTTCTTTCTTTCAAAGATTACCCTATCGTTCGCTGCGGAACGAACGACTGGCATCTTGGCTAGGCACCCAGGTTTAGGTACCAATAGTTTACATTAAAACCAAATCTATAGCTGGCCACTGTAATGGGTAATAGAAACGCGTTCCATATGTGTTTCGCTTTGCAGATGACCAGGGTGCCTAGCCAAGATGCCAACTGTTAACGCTCCGTAGCGAACGAAACGCAACCGTCTCTGTCACACTAATATGGAAGAGTGATAGAGAGAGATTACCCTATCGTTCGCTGCGGAACGAATGACTGGCATCTTGGCTAGGCACCCAGGTTTAGGTACATATAGTTTACATTAAAACCAAATCTATAGCTGGCCACAGTAATGGGTAATAGAAACGCGTTCCGTATGTGTTTCGCTATGCAGATGACCAGGGTGCCTAGCCAAGAAGCCAACTGTTTACGCTCCGTAGCGAACGAAACGCAACCGTCTCTGTCCCACTAATATGGAAGAGTGATAGAGAGAGATTACCCTATCGTTCGCTGCGGAACGAACGACTGGCATCTTGGCTAGGCACCCAGGTTTAGGTACATATAGTTTCGTTAAAACCAAATCTATAGCTGGCCACTGTAATGGTTAATAGAAACGCGTTCCGTATGTGTTTCGCTTTGCAGATGACCAGTGTGCCTAGCCAAGAAGCCAACTGTTTACGCTCCGTAGCGAACGAAACGCAACCGTCTCTGTCGCACTAATATGGAAGAGTGATAGAGAGAGAGATTACCCTATCGTTCGCTACGGAACGAATGACTGGCATCTCGGCTAGGTAATCATCATCTGGAAGGTAGTCATCTGGAAAGCAAAACACATACGGAACGCGTTTCTATTACCCCATTTCAGTGGCCAGCTACGGATTTGGTTTTAAGTGGTTTTAACGTAAACTGTAGGTAGGTTTACCGCAAGATATTGGGACCCACACGTCGAGAGGATGGAACCTGGAGACTCCGCAAGAACCAGGAGGTTGTAGATCTGGTGTCCGAGCCGAACATCATCGGAGAAACGAAAGCCGCCAGGCTCCGATGGCTCGGGCACGTAGTCCGGATGGGGGAAGATCGCGCAGTCTGGAGGGCGTACTCTGGAGTACCAAGTGGCCGGAGACCGTCTGGACGCCCTACGTACACTGGAGAGACGAAGTGCAGAAAGACCTCAGCGAACTCGGCGCCGTCGACTGGACAGAAACGGCTTTGGACAGAGTAGCATGGCGGTCTTTGGTGTCGGAGGCCAAGATCCACTTCGGGTCGTCGCGCCACAGCAGTAAGTAAGTAAGTAAGTAAGTAGGTACTAAACTCGAGTGCCTAGCCAAAATTCCAGTCGTTCGTTCCGAAGCGAACAATAGCGTAATCTCTCTCTTGGCATCTTGGCTAGGCACCCTGGTCATTTGGAAAGCGAAAGACATACGGAACGCGTTTCTATTACCCATTTCAGAGGCCAGCTGCAGATTTGGTTTTAATGTAAACTATAAGTACCTAAACGGTTGGCATCTTGGCTAGGCACCCTGGTCATCTCTGGGTACATGTATGTATATTTTCTTAACATAATAAACTGAAATTACTACTACCATGCATATAAAGTGAAATAAAAGAGTGGCTATAACAATAAAAATTAATGTTACTTGCTATTGAAATCGACAACGATCAAGATTATTCTTCTCTACGTTCAAAACACGTTATAGTTGCCGGCGCTCGCGTACCGCGCGTCAACGCCATCTATTGAGTGTTATTTCGTGAAATCGATGCACGCTCCAGGGAATAAGGGCTCTTAAAAATCCTCCATTCTTGCGCGTTGTGGTCGAACGTGAGATTGCCGCCATAAATCACGTTGGCGCTCGCCGCCATCGTTTCTAACAATTATTTCACTAGTTTATCACTTAACCAAATATTGTGTTTGTGATTTAATTATAATTAAAACACTCGGATAGCAATGTAATGGACATGTATTTTACGGCAAACTGACATTTGATATATTTTTACGAGCTACCTACATTTACCAAAATACTACAGTTCTATCTTGGGTACTGCTCTCCCAAGTGCACATAAATACGTGTCGGAAGACCAAAACAACGTGTGCCTATGTTGCACCAAACCTGCGTTTCACTAGGTACAACCAGGGTTCAGCATCAGCTCAGCTCTATGTACACTAAAACCTTCTCCAGAATGTAACAAACACTTTTCTGAAAACCGCATCAAAATCGGTTCAGCCAAACGCGAGATAATCGCGAACAACATACATACAAACATACGGGTCAAACTGAGAACCTCCTTTTTTTTGAAGGTGGTTAAAAAACAATCAAATCTAAATAAACGTTAAAAATATTTATCATTCGACATCATTATTTACAAGTAACTGTCAAATGTTTTTTTTAGGGTTCCGTACCCAAAGGGTAAAAACGGGACCCTATTACTAAGACTCCGCTGTCTGTCTGTCCGTCTGTCACCAGACTGTATCTCACGAACCGTGATAGCTATTAGACAGTTGAAATTTTCACAGATGTATTTCTGTTGCCGCTATAACAACAAATACTAAAATCAGAATAAAATAAATATTTAAGTGGGGCTCCCATACAACAAACGTGATTTTTTTTGCCGTTTTTGTGTAATGGTACGGAACTGTTCGTGCGCGAGCGCGACTCGCACTTGGCCGGTTTTTCTAGAGATACTTGACCCCGCTGCATGTAAAATTCTATGAATGGGTCAATCATTACTCTACGCTGACTTTACATACATAATAGTGTACATTGTGACATCAAAATGATTTCTAAATGATGTCAGTCGCCCGTGCGTCTCGCTTGGGCCAATACATGTACGGACAAGTACGAGCGAGCGAGCGAGCGAGCGCGATATCAATTTGATGTCAATGTAAGTTTGAATTGGTCTCCTGGAAATTGACGCCCAACTTGGCAACTGAAATCAGATTATAACCCCAATAAAGAAAGTGCATTCAGATATTTCAGATTAAGAACGAATCACATTTTCTGATGCTGGCCGGCGCCCCGCAGTCGAGACAAATACATTTTAAACCTTAAAACTAAAGCATATGTAGCATATTATGTTTCCAGTATTCTTACGTTTCGCCTTACGTATCTGTATAAGAAATCCCTCTGTACCTATCTCTAGCTTGGCTGGATCATTCTCAATCTAGTGGCTTGGATCTAATATTACCTGTAGTGGACGAGGACAAGATCGAACTCGTTCACACCAAAAAACAATCACTGCGAATAAATTCAAATAAATATCAAAATCCAGTTGAGAATATAAAAGTTCAAATTGGCCTTATTTGTCTGTACAGTCGCTACCAGATACATCGGAGAGGCCTAGGTGCTTTTTAGGTTTCCGTACCCAAAGGGTAAAAACGGGACACTATTACTAAGATTTCGCTGTCCGTCCGTCTGTCTGTCCGTCCGTTTGTCACCAGGCTGTATCTCATAAACGGTGATAGCCAGACAGTTGAAACTTTCACAGATGATGTATTTCTGTTGCCGCTATAACAACAAAATACTAAGAACAATAAAATAAATATTTAAGTGATTTTTTGCCGTTTTCTGCTTAATGGTACGGAACCCTTTATGCGCGAGTCCGACTCGCACTTGGCCGGTTTTTTGTGACATACTTTTATTGCTGGCTGTAGTCCTTCTCATTTGCATGTCTATCGAGTAAGTACTTGTTGAGACCTTTCTGACCTATAATGAGCCTACTCGTAAACTCGATGTGTTTGTGTTTTTCCGTCGAGGAGTTCCTTTGGCTATACGAGTACCTACCGGCTGCATCATCAGATCACCTCCATGTCAGCATAGTATTGCATTGTCGCCGTAATTACGATAGTATTCCAAATTTCAACTGAATCAGATACCGGGAAGTGGTTCAAATTTGAGTTTCTAGATTTTTATATTTTATTTTTATTTACACAAAAGGTACATGCATTTGAAGCACTATACAAAGAAGATAGGTAGGTATATAATATAGGCAGTGAAGCTAAATAAAAGTGTGTAAAAAGTCAATTCTACCAGCCAATACAAGGAAACAACTCAAAATTTGCATCAGATTACTTTGCCACACATGTTTATAAATTGCAACTTTCTCATCAGTTTTTGAACAACCAAGAGCGCCTTTACCAGCTGGTGTGGTGAAATAGTACATTTCGATGCTAGTGCGGAAGGTACGTCTTTACTTCTGAAGAATGACATTTCCGCACGTGTATCGAACGACGCTTTTTAATACAGTTGCGAAAAAATAAGAAAAACAACAAGTAAGGAATTCGAAACTTTTATACTATTAATTCTGTGACATCATTGACATTGACATTATGAAGAGGTGTTTTTTTAGCTTTTATAGGCCAAAAAATGTTATAGAAGGGAAATGCTTGGAACACAATTTTTGACTTCGTAGCTTTGTTTGGACTATTTGGGGGTGGACATATAAAAAGTCCCTGGCCGTAACCCTGGTGCTGGCGGGGAGAGGGGGGTTTGAAGGTTAGGGGGTAGTAGCATTTCCGGGTCCGGGTCTGGGTCCGGATCCGAGTCCGGGTCCGTGTCCGGCTGTCCGGGTCCAAGTTTGGGTCAGAGTTCGGTCCGGGTCCTGATCCGAGTTGGGGTCCATGTCCAGACCCGGGTCCGGGTCCGAGTCCGGGTCCAAGTTTGGGTCTGGGTCCATAAGGAAGAGAACAAATCGCCAAACGTGAACTATGTGTCATTGAAGAGTTCCATTCTGATCATCATCAGCAGTTCCACTTAATCAAATGTCACTTTTTTAAATGTAAATGCTGGATTTGTTGATGAAAATACAAAAATCACAATATGTATGCATTTCACATTTGAGGAGTTCCCTCGGTTCCTCATGGGTCTCATCATCAGAACTCGAGCTTGACAAAAATATGCCTTAAAAACTTAAGTTGCTTAACAAACATAAAGAAGAGGACAAATCGCCAAACGTAAACTATGCGTCATTAAAGAGTTCCATTCTGATCATCATCAGCAGTTCCATTTCATCAAATGTCACTTTTTAAAATGGAAATGCTGGATTTATTGATAAAAATACAAAAATCACTATATGTATGCCTTTCACATTTGAGGAGTTCCCTCGATTCCTCATGGATCCCATCATCAGAACTCGAGCTTGACAAAAATGTTTCTTGAAAACCTAACTTGCTTAACAAACATAACGAAGAGGACAAATCGCCAAACGTGAACTATTGAAAAGTTCCGTTCTGATCATCATCAGCAGTTCCACTTCATCAAATGTCACTTTTTTAAATGTAAGTGCTTGATTTGTTGCTGAAAATACTAAAATCACTATATGTATGCCTTTAACATTTGAGGAGTTCCCTCGATTCCTCATGGATCCCATCATCAGAACTGCGTTATGACAAAAACGGGACCAATCTGTATGTATATACTTACAATCAAAAAAAGAATTTTCAAAATCGGTCCAGAAATGACGGAGTTATGGAGTAACAAACATAAAAAAAAAAAAAAACAACCGAATTGATAACCTCCTCCTTTTGAAATCTTGAAGTCGGTTAAAAATTGGGTCGGTTTACCTCCTTTTCTACATAATTAGGCAAAAGATGCTGTCTTTTTCATTTCATTGTCTGGAATCTAAGAATGCTTTCAGCGGCATCCCCCATTGAAGTCGGTTTTTTTTTTCTTAAAAATTATTTAAATGCAAGTTCTATGACAGAAACAATTGTAAATATAAAACATTGTACTATTATTACCCAAGTATCGTTATTTACGATTATTTGTGTAGTTAATTATTATTTGTTATAATTACCAATATTAAAAATAAACGTGTTATAATGATGAAGAGGTAATTAATAAAATATGGAATATGTATATTTTTCGTATTCTTACATTAACAGTAGGTTTTTATGTTGATTACGACGTATAAAGGAAACTAATATTAACACTCATCAATAAGTAGCCATGAAACGCATGAATTGGTACAAGAATAAATTTAAAGAATTGGAAAAGTAAAAAGCACTAAATCACGAAAGCCAACTTTCCGCACGCTAACAGCTAAATACGTAAAGTAGCATTTTTTGAGCAACCGTATTAAAATCATTTTACTGCCATTTGATAACCATTTGCTTCTTGTTAGGGTTGTTTTTATCGGTTCTTGGCATCCAAGAGGTAAAACCGTTTTATGTGTATTGATAGCGTAGCTAGCATTTGATAAAATTAGCGCGATAGGATTGGTAAGTAGGAATGCTCAGGAACTAGCTTTACTTTAACTTCCGAATGTCTTTCCTGCAGTTGAGTAATTTCCAAGACCAACTTGATCACCTTATGCGTCAAGTTGGAGCTCTCCATGAAGACTTCGGCGTACTCAAGCTGTCACCTAATTTGGCTAAAGATTTGGAAGGTACATTCAGTACATGATTAGGCTGCGTCTCCAACAGAGATGTGCGAGGATGCGTAGCGAGGAATGTGTTTGTTATAAACTAATAGTATCACTTCAATTACCTACACATACTCGCTCAGCACAACGCTAGTCGGCAATTTTCTATTGGTTCTTAACAAACATCCCTCGCTACGCATCCTCGCAAATATCTGGTGGAAACGCACCCTATTAGACCAAACTAAGTCAAGCTTTAAGCTCGTCACAGACGGAGCGAGAATATATCGGCAGATACCGTAAGATACGGCATCTTACGATATTTTTTACAGAGTCTACATACGAAGCTGTAATATAATATTTTGGTATCTTATGATATCTTAACGCAAGGTATTTGTAGGCCGAGCACATGATTGACGCGACAGTATCTCGCCGCGCGATAGACACCGTCTTTTACTAACTGTATGAATTAAAGGGGGACGGGTAGTCTATGTCGCGGCGAGATACTCTCGCGCCAATCATGTGCTAGCCCGGCTGCTCGGTATATTACGATATATTTTGGTATATTTCGTCTCTCTCACAATGTAGGTGCTAGACAGAGAGCGATATATATTTGGTATCCTTGGCGTGCTTGGTGCTTAGTGATACTTTACGATATCTGTCGGTATCTTACGGTATCTGTCGATATATTATCGCTCAGTCTGTGACGGGCTTCATTTCAATTACGAAGGAGTTTTATCGATTATCTACCTAGATTTGATACGTAAGCGCCTACTCTAACCTGTAGACCGAGCACATGATTGACGCGACAGTATCTCGCCGCGAGATAGACTACCCGTCTTTTACTAACTGTATGAATTAAAGGGGAACGGGTAATAACTATATGTCGCGGAGAGATACTCTCGCGCCAATCATGTGCTAGCCCGGCTGAGGGCCACGAAACGCACGCTTAGACTCAGAACAGTCAGAACATTAGAAGCGTGCACGCTCGGAGCGTGCGATTCGTGAGCTGTGCCGTGACCGAGACTAGGCAGTAAATATACAGGGTGATCAGTTCTTAGGAACCATGGAATCGATTTTAGATTTATAGTTGGTCAAACCAATTTGTCAGTCAGTAACAACCAGGAAAATTATACTCATCCCTTTCTTTTGGGCGCTAGTACTAGTGTAAGACAAAGATAGTATGATTCTCTCTGTCTATGTTTGAAATGAGACAGTCCTTTGACAAACTATAATAATATATTTTTATCTTTCTTACATAACCTTATACTTTCAGGATCAATTATACACACAAATTGACCAGGTTCGATTTCCGGTTATGTATGAGAGTTAAAAAAAGTTTGAATGTCATTATTATTAAATCTAAAATCGAAGCCATGGTTCCAAAGAACAGATGTCGCTATCTCTCATAGTTACTGACTTCTCCATAGGTACTGACCCATTTGGTTTGATCGCCCTGTAAACTTATGTATGAAAGTTACATAGATATGATAGATGTCACTAATGAATTAGTACATTGTGCAACGAGGGGGGTAAGCCTGCGGCTGTCGAGAATTATAGACCTCGTTTACAATATTCTAACCCCCGGAATTACACACAATGTTTTTCATCACACTTGCGAAGAAATAACTAAATTTTAAGCAAAATATTGTTAATTTATTAAATACGGTGATATTTCAAACATTCGGCCGCCATATTGTCATTATGATATAGGCGTCGAAGGCACAGACCTTCGGCATTCAGACATTTCAGACACGTTTGAAAATTGTGTAAAAATATTTTAAACGGCTATTAAATTAATAAAATTAAATATTTTTAAATATAAACAAAAATATTAATTTATAATATTTTACACTATTTCGGACAACACAGATCCATAAGTGGTTAGAACAGCTACAATTTTACATATCATTATGTTAGCAATGATTGACAAACAATAAATACATATTTACATAAAAAAATATTTTAAATGATTATAATAATATTAACATTAAGATTCATTTATCCATTCGGTATACTGTATACTGTATACTGGGACATGCATTGAGGGCCGATGGTTATACTTTTATATGCATCGGCCCTCAATGCATGTCCCAAGTCCCAAGCATGGCATGCATGGCTTCTATCAAGCTTCTTCACCAATTTCGGTTAGAAAACTGTTAAAGCTGTTTCTCAATCGGTGCATCTGGGAAGCTGTGCGTTTTCTCATAATGGGGTTGGCAACTGTCAAAGGTTTGCATAGATGGTGCCAGCATAGCTTGCCCCTGCCTCTATGAGATTTGGCTTAAAGGGCCGGTATCCATGGCATAAAATTAAAAAAACAAAAATTTGGCACAATTCTAGGGATTGACAAGTCAAGCTATGCTGGCGCCATCTGCTAAATACTTCGACCGGCCAACCCCATTGCGTAGAAGTCATCCATTGGTGCCTCCGCAAACATGCCAGAGGCGCTGCAAAACCGAGGCAGCCCCATGAGCCCCAACAGCATTCTGTACCAGATATTGAATTGGACGCGCAGGGCGCTGCACGCTGTAAGCCCGCTTCGTATCGGTATTTGATCCGCAGGCTGCACGTACAGAACGTTTGGCAGTATGATTTAAATAGCGTTCGCTTCACCTCAGCCGTACTACGAGCAAACCTGCGGATCAACATATTCGTCCTTACTGCCAGCGCCCTACGCTCCCGCTCAATATCATTATATCTGTAGGTCTTCTGTTACAATATGGCCGAGGTACCTACATTTAGTAACCCTACTCAAAGCGGTTCCACAGAGAGTCACCGGCGGCACCGCCGATGGACTCTGCGGCCCTCCCGGAATATGAGTAACTCACTTTTTTTGGCGTTATAGCAGAGCCCATGGGACTCTGCATAGCAGTGCATACGCCTCACACACCCTGAGTAGTTTATTGATTGCCCCGACCGTTGGACCCAGTAGTAAAAGTCAGTATTTTAAAAGTAAAACTCCCTTATTAACTCCCTCCCTTTAAAAGTAAAACCTTGACTTTAAACAAAATACTAGGGTGTCCCAGAAGTAGAGACAAATTTATTTTCAAAATATGTACGTAATTTAAGGTAAACATTAGGTAAACATAAAGTAATGATTTTGGTTGAAAGTAGTCACAAAGTTAATTAAATTATTAGATTGATACCGAATTTGCTCCCACGACAACTTAATTTTTTTTTTTCTTAGATTGTTCGCGGCCAGTCACATTACGGCTGTTCAGGATTTTGCAGCCGTCTCGTTTGGCCATACAAAGTTTTTCGTAAAAAAATTGGCTTTTGGTATAATTTTTTGGTCCCACTTCACATCTATACGACTGAATGAAAATTAATGAATGGTTGTACGGAAATGTTTCCTTCATGAACATCATTGGGATTTAGCCGGAACATAGGTTCAATCGTCAATAGATCGTTGTGTACTTTTTTCAGCTAACTTTTATCAACTTATTGGTTACATCTTTTGGCATGTTCCTCTTGCTCCTTTACATATCTAGACGCATTCTGTTGCACATATGGTTTTAAACCTAGATCGTTCTTTTTAAGATTCCGGACCTCAAAAGCAAAAAACGGAACCCTTATAGGATCACTCGTGCGTCTGTCTGTCTGTCCGTCTGTCACAGCCTATTTTCTCCGAAACTACTGGACCAATTAAGTTAGAATTTGGTATACAAATGTATGTTTGTGACCCATAGACGGACATGTAACGTAAACAAATGAATTTTAAACATGGGGGCCTCTTTTGGGGCTCTTTAAATGAGAAAATTAAAAAATAAAGTTTTTAAACTATATTGTGTTACATATCAAATGAAAGATCTCATTGTGAGGATCTCAAATATTGTTTTTATTATTTTAGGATTAACAGTTTAGAAGTTATTCAAGAAAATATCCAAAAATGACCTTTCCCCCCCCCCTTTTATCTCCGAAACTACTGGATCAAAAATTTTGAAAAAAATACACAAAATAGTTCTTTACCTATAGATCACAGGAAAACCTATTAGAAATGTGCAGTCAAGCGTGAGTTGGACTTAATTACTTACTTTTGATCCGACCCCTACGGGTTTTTAAAGGCAATTTTCATTCACGTTTCACATAAAAAATACATTGTTTAAATTGTATAATGTACGGAACCCTTGGAACGCGAGTCTGACTCTCACTTGGCCGGTTTTTTTTTAAATAATGTATTTAACAACGTTAAATGCAAGATAAAGTTTACTAAAATGCGAGATTAATGGAATTAACGGAATTTGCATTTTTAGGGTTCCGTAGCCAAATGGCAAAAAACGGAACCCTTAAGGGCCCTACACACTCATGCGCGAATCACGGCGCGAAGCCGCGAACGTAAGTGTGGCGTCGATTTCGCAGATTGTTCACGCCTTCGCGCCTAGTTCCCCGTTTTCTGTCGGTTTATTAGCCCGCGTCAAAGGAGGCGCGAAGCGCGAACTGGCAAGACTCCACATTACACACTATTTTGACCCATATGAGGCAAGATAAATAATAATTATATTATATAAAGCGGCTATATTTTACGGTTCTACAACAAAACATAATGGAAAAACAGCTAAATCACGTATGATGCCATAGATAACTAGGAGTTAACTCGATCAGCTGATGCTTTTCCGCCATCTTGGCGAGAACCAAACTGCGAAATCGCCGTGAAGTTTGCGAGTGTGGAGTCATACGTCAACGTCGCGACATGTTCTCTCCGCGAAGTCGCGCCGCGATTCACGCACATAGTCTGGAGGGTTCACATAAAAAATACATTGTTTAAGTTGTATAATGTACGGAACCCTTGGAACGCGAGTCCGACTCGCACTTGGTCGGTTTTTTCATTCTGGCGACAGACGATCGACTTTGATACTTTTAATTTATCCGCTACCACTCTGACGGACGTTAAAGGAGTCCTATCAAAAATAGATTTAACTCTGTTAGTTTTTCGAAGTACCTACCGTGATTAGACTATTTCTAATCGGGATCTTCTTAAAACTAATCTCACCCGTTTCTTCATAGTCTTATTATCCTTTAAAATATCCTTTTTAATATGAGACTCGTAAAATAAAGGCGATTCTGAATAATCCTATTAGCAATTGCTTCATATTCTGATCATTCATTATGAAAAAATAATATCCAATAACGAAATTCCCGCTTTAAATGACAGATAACGAAATCGTAGATGCAACGACACCAAAACTTTTCTTTTGTTTTAATAATACTTTCGGCCAAAAAAAGATTTTGAAAGTTGTCTCTTTACTTCTGGGACAGCCTTTATTTTACTTTATTTTACCTTTAACCTACTTGGTTCGTATGAATTAGTAACATAATTAAAAAGGTAAGCTATAACTCCCTGGGGAGTTATAGATTACTTTTTCACAATCCATAACCCGCGGGAACAATATAGGCCTTTACCCTTCAGCACACCTGCATGAAATAAGATCTTTTTCGAGCAAGTGTGATGAAAACATACAAACGTTACACTGGCACCTAGAATTGCTGCAACCATAACACTGCAATTTTCGATAAAGCAGAGACGCTTTTCATATAGATTTTCGTACATTGACTCGCCTGTTGCTATCTTTATTGCACGCGCATAATTATATAGCCGTCCCGCCCGTGGTGCCTGCTCGGCTGTGAATGTCACTGTAAGGTTGCCAGCAATATAATTATTATGCTAGTGCAATAGAGATGTCAACAGGCGGGTCAAACATACGGTAATCTATGTGCATAGCGTCTCTTCTTTAACCATGATGGTTTATAACCTTTATGCCCACTTGCACCATTCCACTAACCCGGGGTTAACCGGTTAAACCTGGAGTTACCATATGTGGTTACCATTACAATTTGACACTGGGTTAATGGTTTAACCGCTTAACCCCAGGTTAGTGGGATGGTGCAAGTGACCCTTAGGGGTTCTCTTGTGTGGCAGTCCATTCGTAGTCTTATTAAATTTATTGAATTCTCTATGTTTCTGGTAACTAGGTACCTTGTAGTGGTACGTACCTCACGCCAAGACAATCGTGCCGTCCTGCAACATAGTCAGCAGCAATAGGTATACCCAAAGAGTAAATAAAATGTTGCACAGGTCTGTTGGAGCTGTACCAGACCGTGCAGGACATGCAGGAGCAGTTACACCAGGTCAACGAGGTGGCGCGCCAGCTGGCCGGCGAGAAGGATGACCGACATCAACATATTAAAGTACTAACCTAAAGGTTTTAGAGCTCCGTACCGTAGTCAGCTAGAAACCCTCATTTTGTCTAAAACCGGATTACCTTTTGGTCCTAAAATACGTTTTTTTTTCACCGGTGATTGTTGATAGTTTTGACAAACTTTTACGTTTGTGGATCAGAGCTAAAGCTATTTATTCTGAAGATAATATTACGTTTTGTTTTAGTAAATTTACATAAATAATGTAGTTTTATATTCATATTCATATTCATATCTTTATTGCTATCATGTTCATCATAAATATCATAATACAGGTGTTACAATACATACATTTACATTTTACATTTGTAGGTACATGACACCCTGTTAGGGCACTGCAACATTCTTAAATCTAGGTACATTTTTACATTTCTAGTACTTATCTTAATATATGTACGTAATTAAAATAATATTTAATTTTTAGGGCGTCCGCTAACTGGCTCCGTGCACCCGGAGCGGGCGCATTGTAGGTAAAATCCGTCGCACGTCGCACGCGTCCGCGTCAGTTAGCGTTACCTACTCATCCTATTTTTCGTTAACGCGCTCACCAGCTCCATACAACCGCGCCAGCTAGCGGACGCCTTTTACAACATTTTGTAAAACACGAGTACGAGGTACCTAAGTACTTTTACTTATTTTTTTAAATCCATTTTTTTTTGTAACGTATTTTTGTGGGCCATTCTGTAACTACAAGGTACTTTTAACTAAGTAGGTATAGCCTACGTATACCTCTTTATGTAATTGATCAGCTAATGGATACTGCTACACAAACCATAGGCACTTCTGGAACAAATTGAAATCCTTAAAACAATCAAAATGGACCGAGAAGACATGGCGGAAGCGATGGCTGAGAAAGCGGACCTGCGCATGTTGGCGCGGAAGGTTTCTCACGACCAGTTTGACATGGCTTGTGACGACCTCTCCAGAGGACTGGAACACGCCCTCGGAAAGCTTAACACACAGGTGTGTAATTGTGTCTTATGACCACTGAGTAGACATTAAGTAACGGCTAGTCTGGTCACGACCCTGTCCACTGTACTCGTACCCCGGTCTTTCCATCTTTATCAAAAATCTCAAGTTGCAACTTTGCCTTTCGTACCCCATTAATAATTCTAGTAAGCGTAGCATCTTCCGACAGAGTTACTTTGATAAGTTTATTAATTCTCGTCAGGAAGCACTGTGGCAGCAGGTGTTGGACGACGTGCAGCGCGAGATAGAGAGCAAGCTGGACAAAATGGAGCTATCCCCACTAAAGGAATTCTTCGAAACCAAGTTGCGGTTATTGCAAGACAACCTGAAGCAAATGGCGTCGCTACGTCGAAATGTCGAGGCAGCGGGCACCAAGAGGCGATTGCTAAGGTTGCCTGTCTACAAGTACCTACAGTATTAATAAAATACTTATTCAAATCAAATACAGTAGGTATACACCTACAAAAGTGCATACCCACTATATGAATGGAATTCATTCGTATACAATTGTGCAGGTCGCTTGCTCAACCTAATCTAGTAAACTAGACCTACCAATCACAATCCTTAAGCTTGATCTATAATATTTCAGAGAGGTGAACTGCATATCCTGCGACGCGGATGCCGTGATGCCATTAGAGAACACCTCTGCGGTACCAAGCAAGCCTTTGCCTGCCCATCTATCTATGAAGCCGTACCTCAGCTACGAACTAGGTTCGTGCCGTTATTTACGAATAGTGCGCTGTTTCTATGTTCCCAGATATAATAATATCTCGTCCCCTCTCTTGTCTGAAAAACCTGGGTAACATTTTTTGATGATGATGATCGTAGGGCTTCAATACAGATTGAAGTACATTGTGCAACGAGAGGGGTAAGCGAGATTTTGTAAACGAGGTCAGGCAAAGACTCGCGTTTACAATATTTTTACCCCCAAAGTTACACACAATGTAACTTGTGATGTTTTTTCATCACACTTGCGAAGAAAAAACTAAATTTTAAGCGAAATAATTATTAAATACCTACGGTGACATTCCAACATTCGTCCGCCATATTGTCATCTCTTGACAGGTTAGGTATTGAAGGCACAGACCTTCGGCATTCAGCCACGATCATACTATTCATTGCGAAATAATTCTGCTAACCAACCCCACAGATACCATTCGCAAGACACAGGCAAGCAACCTACCGCAGCGTAACCTGCACGACTGGGAGACCATAGAAAAGCAAAAGGCTCCCAAAGCACCCGTAAAAGTTAGGTAATAATAATACCATTCGATAAAGAAGATTGTTCCGCCTTTTTTGACCTTCGCATTGTAAGCTTGTCCTTTGACGCCTTAAGATGTATCCAGGCACTTACAAAATAATTGACCGATACCTAAAATGAAATAAGTAAGTAGGTAGGTACGTTATATTACAGATCGGATACGGACAAGCACATTTGCAACCGTTACTGCGGCGGGTCGCACACTACGACCACTCCGGCGCAGCGCGTGGCGCGCACCGGCCACTTCATCAAGCAGTGGGGGCCGGACGTGGTGCCGCTCTCGAGCGGCCTGGCAGCCGGCGACGACGGCAGGGTGAGTGTAGGGGCGCCGAGCGGGTCTATGTCTATGCTACGGCTACGGGTCTATGCTATGGTCCAAGTAGGTATAGTCTTATGCCTACCGCTACCAACATTAAAATGACTCCAACCTCGTTGTGAATAGGTCCTGCATATATATTGCACCCAAACTTTGTATTTCACATATGTATACAGAAATGAAAGCGGATACTACATGTAGTTCGTGCACTGCGTTCCAAAATATACTAATACGGTTTAAGTCTCCGGCAAGCTCGGCCGTATTTCACCTTCCCATACAAACGGAGTTCAGTTTTCATTTTAAGACTACGTTTTAGATTGTAATGAAACTTTGCACATACAATGACATGAGGTATATCTAGGTCTCAAATTAGTTTATATAACTCCAGTTTATAAAACAAACGAAATAGAGCAAAAACACATTTTGTATGAAAAACGTAAATTCGCTGTATTTTTTTAAGTATGTTATCTGAAGCTACATAAACTAATTTCAGACATAGATATACCTTATCCTATTGTAAGTTCAAAGTTTCAGAGCAAACTACCTACTCGTTTTAAAATGAGAGCGGAACTACGTTTGTATGGAGAACCAAGCTTGCCGGAGACGGAGACCCTTAAGAGCTATTTACAAAGAAATCTTAATGATGTAAAAAATACGTTACCTATATCTAGGAACACAGTGTATGAACTATATAAATTTATTTCATACACTACTAATCTGCTTTTATTTGATACCCCACACGTGTATGTGAGATACATAGTTTAAGCAATATGCAGTATTCACAACTAGGTGGAAATCGAATTTAAACTATCGTGAGACATATTAACTTAACTAACTTAGCGTTTACACTCACGTGCGACGCGGCGCGCCGCAGTACGTGACGCCCATCCGTCGTGACCGCTACTCACTCAGGCACTGTTAGTGCTTGAAAATGGAGACCTAGGCTCTCCGAAACATGTCGCGCGAGTGACTAAAAACACGTGAGTGTAACCGCTAAGTTAGTTGAGGTGGAAATCATTCTGATGACGTCATTCTGCTGAACGTCATGCGCAACAACATACTAATAGTTGATAGCGGTTTCCGGCTCTGGGCCCACCATTAGGGAGAGAACTAACTATACTATGGCTGGGCGGCAAACAATTTATAGGCACGCTGCGCAAGTACATCAATGGTTGAAGTCTCTTTCTGGTGATGGTAAATCGAATGTTTTGCACGGATGTAGAACTTCATGATGTTTTGATCTTCTTTGCCTGTCCCTCTTCCCAGTTTATCTGGGGTCGGGCCTCCTTGTATGTCTGCGCCAGAGTGCTCTGTTCTGGCTTGTCTGCGTACTCAGGTTCTCTTTCCGGATCTCTTTCTGCATGTCTGACCACCAGGTGTTGGGTGGTCTTCCTCTTCCTCGGGATTGGTTGGGTATATTTAGGGCCTTTTTAACAGAATGGTCATCATCACGTCTAAGGATATGGCCATACCAGCGCAATCGACTTTCCCTTACTTTCTCAACTATAGGTGCTACCTTAAACGATCCCCTGATAAATTCATTTCTGACCTTGTCCAATCGAGTCACTCCTCCCGCCCATCTGAGCATTTTCATCTCGCTTGTGTGGAGTTTCTGTTCGTGTACTTTCTTAAAGGTCCAGCACTCTGCTCCGTATGTCATGGCTGGTCGTACAACCGTTTTGTACACTTTCCCTTTTACTCTGATGGGCATTTTGTGATCGCAAAGGACACTCGATAATGATCTCCATTTAAGCCATCCGGTGTTGATACGGTGATCTACGTCCTTATCGACTTTTGCATCAGAAGTAAGTACCGACCCTAGATATTTGAAACTGTTTACTTTGGGTAGTGCTTGATTGTCTATATAAATGTTGCACCCAGTTTCTTCTGTGCCTCCAAAGTTACATTCCAAATATTCGGTTTTACTCCGGCTTATACGTAGCCCGTGGCTTTCTATGCGTGTTACCCACTGACAGAGTGTTTCCTGAAGGTCTGTTGCATTTTTCGATAGCAAGACGATATCATCCGCGTACAGCATACATTCTAGTGTTGACTTTTGTATGTCTCTGGTGATGTAGTCCATGCATACGTTAAACAGTAAAGGACTCAAAGCTGATCCTTGATGGACCCCTACTTCTACACAGAACGGATCACTGAGGCCGGCAGGGCTTTTGACTTGCGTTTTTGTGTTTTTATACATATCTTGGACTATAGTTATGTAGCACTCTGGGATGTTTTGCGCTCTCATCGCCTGCCATACTAGCCTTCGGGGAACTCTATCGAAAGCCTTCTCCAAGTCAATGAAAAGGAGATACAAATTTTCTTTATTCAAACGGTATTTTTCCATCACAACTCTGAGTGTTTGAATAGCATCTATCGTTGATTTGCCAGGAGTGAAGCCATATTGGTTTTCGGTTATGCGGATGTGATCATTTAAGCGAGAAGCAATGACTCTTTCGAAAAGTTTTAATGTGTGTGATGTGAGCTTCACTCCTCTATAGTTTCCACACTGTGCAATATCGCCTTTTTGTTTATAAATAGGACATAATGTACGTATGTTCATGATGTTTTGATGATCGCTCAAATTACTTAAGAGTTCCCGGCAAGCTCGGCCGAATTTCACCTTCCCATACAAAGAGTTCCGTTCTCATTTTAAGCGAGGTTTAGACTCGCAAGAACTTGCATACAATTTTCATTACATTGCGGTATCTGATAAACATTTTGAATGCAGTTTACCTTAGTAGTCAGCAATGTAACGTAAATTGCATGCAAGTTCTTGCTAGTCTAAACCTCGCTTTAAAACTACGTGTTGGATTGTAATGAAACTTTGCACATACAATGACATGAGGTATATCTAGGTCTGTAATTAGTTTATATAGCTACAGTTTATAAAACAAACGAAATAGAGTAAAAACAAGTTTTGTATGACACACTTAAATTCGCTATTTTTTTTTACTATGGTATCTGAAGCTACATAAACTAATTACAGACCTAGATATACCTTATCCTATTGTAAGTACAAAGTTTCAGAGCAATCTAGCTAGTCGTTTTAAAATGAGAGCGTACCTACGTTTGTATGGAGAACCGGGCTTGCCGGGGACTCAATGCTCGCTCAAGTACGAGCACATTCTCGCCCGCTCCCATACATACACCCTATTTATGTCTATAGGTAATTATTTTGTTAACCTCCAGTCAACAATAAGTTTGACGAAATTCGACGTTGAAGAAATTTGACCTTAAGGGGCCTGCAGACGGGCCACATTTTCACTGCAATATGTAGCCTGCAACTATTGGTGTCGCAATGAAAAAAGCCGAAAACTATATTATTATTAAATATTTTCGAATCTTTTAGACATTTAGACGAGACAAGCACTTGCATGCAATATTCGATACGTTGGTTGCTAACTACAGAGTACAATGAATTCACTCGATCGACCATGCAAATACCGCAATGTAACGAAAATCGCATGCAACATTTAGACAAGACAAGCACTTGCATGCAATATTCGATACGTTGGTTGCTAACTACAGAGTACAATGAATTCAGTCAATCGACCATGCAAATACCGCAATGTAACGAAAATCGCATGCAATATTTAGACAACACAAGCACTTGCATGCAATATTCAATACGTTGGTTGCTAACTACAGAGTACAATGAATTCAGTCGATCGACCATGCAAATACCGCAATGTAACAAAAATCGCATGCAAGTTCTTGAACAGTCTAAATGGGGCTTTAGGTAATAAACAGGCATCGTAAACTGCGAGTAATAAATAAATAAATTCATTTATTAAGGACCAACTTGGAACTACTTGGTAATGAATCAATGGTGACAAAAAGTAAGTGACAACTACAGTATAAACAAATTGACAAATGACGATACATGATGTTTCCGATAGATAAAGGCTGAATTTTATTTGTCTGCCTGACCGATCCTCCTTAGTGATAACGCGCTTATTTTATTACAGTTGTACAAAGTTACCACCACGGAGCACGCTAACGTTGGTCCAGGTAGGTAATTTTTTATCAAAACTATAATTTAAATATGACATCTATTACAGTTTTTAATTTATATATAGTAGTGTGACTACTTAAAAAACACAAGTCAAAATATTTAATAAAATAATTTGATTTGTTCGGGGTTCATGGCGTTAGCCGCGATAGCTAAAGACGCCGGTTCGAATCCGGCCTTCACCACTGGAGGGCTTCGTCACTTTTTCTTTAATATATGACATCTATTACAGTTTTTAATTTATATATAGGTATAGTAGTGTGACTACTTAAAAAACACAAGTCAAAATATTTAATAAAATAATTTGATTTGTTCCCAAA
Source organism: Cydia strobilella (assembly GCF_947568885.1). Lineage (NCBI taxonomy): Eukaryota > Metazoa > Arthropoda > Insecta > Lepidoptera > Tortricidae > Cydia > Cydia strobilella. The sequence continues at coordinate 43,266,171 of NC_086068.1, read as the reverse complement.
CTTGTTCATAGATGGCAGCACCACTCTCTCTCGCTACAACGTAAATCCGTAAGGAGTTCGTTTAGGAGGTGCAAGCGCGCACTGCTTGCCCTTAGAGCTGGTCAAAGACGCCTAGTCTTACTAAGATGGCATATAGTCGAGAAATTCGGACGTGCACCTCCGTGGCGGGGTGGCCTAGGGGTTCATGGCGTTAGCCGCGATAGCTAAAGACGCCGGTTCGAATCCGGCCTTCACCACTGGAGGGCTTCGTCACTTTTTCTTTAATATATGACATCTATTACAGTTTTTAATATAATTCAACTAGTTTTACAGCTTTTTTTAATTTACATAAGTCAGCAGAAGGTACAGTACGAAACTGCGTAGGGTGACTGCCAATAGCCAATTAAATAGGTCTTTTTTATTATTTTTTAATTATTTATTATAGTATATCCACATCATATATATTGTAACTTACGCTATCAACATTTCAAAAGGTATTAAATACTGATATACACTGTCGTGTTGTGCCGTTATTGTCATAACGGAGTACCTAACATTGACTACTTGTATTTGCAGTCTCAAGAATTACAAGTGACAGCGTTTCTAGAAATCATATTATATCATCATTTATAACGGATGAATGACGTCATTTAAGGGTTAAGAGTGGTTGATACTTGATATGAAGCTGTGCGAGCCGATGTTCAGTAGAGAATTGTTGCAGGTGGATCAGTGGACCCGAATTGCACGAAAAAGCCGAAGTCGCCGGAACCTTCCAAGACGCTGCCGAAAGCGCCAGTCATAATTCTAAACAAGGTACTTAAATTAAACCTAGATATTTCACGCATAGCACGTTTTATCAACCACATGCGACCATTTTAATATGAACTGTAAATTAAATGAGCGCCCGAAAATGTTGTATTTATGGCTTAGGTATTTTGAATTTGTATTAGTGTAAAGCGAGGTTTAGACTAGCAAGAACTTGCATGCAATTTACGTTACATTGCGGTATCTGATCAAACTTTTGAATGCACTTTACCTTAGTAGTCGGCAATGTAACTTAAATTGCATGCAAATTCTTGCTAGTCTAAACCTCGCTTAAGGCCTGTGTAGTGTTGGGCGTACAGCAAGGCGGGGCGTGCGACGTGCATGTTAAACAAATGCAAACGTATTGGAGCGGCTTCAGTGCACGCTGCTTAAATCACATGTGAGCCCGACGCCACGCTGTACGCCCCGCCGAACGCTCCGCTTCGAACATACACTCTCCATCTCCACTCAGGCCTTACACTTACTTTTACACGCTACCCCATGATGTTTAACTTTATAATTCCTCTCCATGACATCCGAAATTAAGGTGTATTCTCTCATGTACGCTACATACAAATCATTCCCATTTATCCCCACCTCATGTACGAGTACAGTGGCGGTTACATGGGGCGGGGACAAATGGGAATACATCGAAATTAATACCAAAAAAATTTACTCTGGAATCCATGCACGTATCGTAAAGGACGCAAAATATCAGTGGACTTGAGAATGTTGAGAAAATACTTTGCACGAGATTCGAGGATCGTGTTAATTAAGTACCTACTTATCACGTTTTGTTACGTATACGTATCAAGTTTAAGTCGATGACGACATTTGTTCTCAGCACGTTTTATTCTAAGCAAATATTGATACAAAAAATTTGTTTAAAAAAAGTCAAGCGGTCGGTCGTTTAAACTTGTATGACAAATGAACTTCATCTTACCTATATTTTTCATATTTTGTACCTTTACTATATTTTTCAGGAATGCCGTTGCCTGGACGGGGGCGCTTAACCTCTTATTGTGAGTTACTTTTTTAAATCATGAGGCAAAATGTATTTCTAGAATCAATGTCATATAAACACTTAAACCACAGCTGTAAACAGTATTTTGTTACAAACTGACGAACTTCCATGTACATACATATATATAGGTACCTATACCTATTATGTACAAGGTGCCCACGAGGAACCCGAGAGATTTTAACCACGCATATCAGAGGGCCTACCGCGAAGCACGTTCGACGTGTTGCCTCTCTGTCGCACTTGTAAATTCGTATTTAAGTGTGACAGGGAGGCAACACGTCGAACGTGGTTCGCGGTAGGCCCTCTTGAGCCCAAAACAAGGAATAAATTTAATGTTATATAATCCAGTAACGTTGTCGCCTGAAAGTACGGCGTTAGTTTGCGTCAAATCCGGTAGTTCTGATTTTTTGCTGACTTGTTTATGATGTTGGCCCACTGAATAATTCAAGTGTGTGACCTCGAGCGCTTCGGTTTTTTTTTTTTCATTTTCAGATTTGGGCGATTATAGTACTTACTAGATTGTAAAGTATAATTTCATACTCTTTAGTCACGGTATGATCTCGTGGCTACGGGGCCAAATCAGCTTTGTTTGACCTTAAGGCCGTAACACGCCATCGCACCGCACCGCGACCTTAAAGTGTATACTCATTGCACTTAGCCTACGAATTAAGAGTTCAAAATTATACATTTTTAACGTACACCAATGAAATCTTACAAAAAAATCTGCTACAAAAAACAATGCGTGATGTAGTTCTGTATTTCTTGCATGTTGTTTGGAGTCCTTGGAAGAATGTGAGACTATATTTTGCAAGCAAAAAAAAGTTGTGCTCCCTGCAGGGGTCGGAAACCGGTATTTGCTCCATACAAAAATACCGGTATTATTACGTTCTTTTTCGTTTTTTTGTTTATAATTTCATTTTTAATGGGACGTTTTAATAACGCAAAATTGTTTCTTAAATACATGATTCAGTCCTACGTAATGAGCATAAAAAAATTCAAAATATTGGGCTATTTCGGGGTTTTAAAAAAATACCGGTTCCGAGCCCTGGCTCCCTGCGTAATTTGCAAAAAACCGCAAACCACTGAAGAAGTTATAATATACTGGTAACTTGACAAGACTGAGTCACATATATGCCTATAGCACAAACGTATGCCTAGAGTGGGCAATGGAGGCTGATTCTGATTTATCAATTTGGTATAGTTTTGATCTTGTCGTGATCTTGTATTGACACGAATCGCAGTACACTCAAGAGCACCAAAGCGCAAGCTAGATATCTATAATGACACGACTTCTAGTAATTCCAGTGCGGTTCGCCAGCACCTCGCCAATCATCGTGAACTATTGTCAAGGTCGTTTCAAAACAAGATCAACTTGTTAAATCAGAATCGACATCGTGGACTACGATCAATGGCTACGACCAAAAAGTGGGACCGAAAAACAAGCAAAACTACAGATTGTATCTTAATTTCATTACTGAATGAATAAAGTTCTTAGGAGTGGAGTGCATTTTAAAAATGGTTGATCTCTAACAGCGCTCTGCTGCTATCGGGGAAGGCCGGTAATAGCTAATCGTAGATTGCGCTCTCGACGATTGGTACTGCTTTTGTTGGGATTTTGACAATGCCTTAAACAATACATAAGTTGCCTTCCCCATTATAGCAATTTCATTTTTTTACGATAACAAGAGAACCGTAGGACATACTGACCCTTTCCGGCACTTAAAGTAAAGGTTGTTAAATTTGCTACAACTTTATTCATGGCAATATATCCATAGCATGAGCGGTTGTGCCGATATTTGTCTTAATATATATTGGCAAAACGAAAAATTTCACTAAAAAGAAAAAAATACCCTTTTTTTAAAGCCTCATATCTCATACATACGGCGCTGTAAATGGGCTTAAATTGTTAAAAATTTTATGTACTTTCAACATTACGAAGCAAGTTTTGACCAAAAACCCATAGTTTTATAATAAAACTGCAAAAACTAAAAAAAGTCCGAAATTTTTGCGGTTCTTTGCAAATTACGCAGGGAGCACAACTTTTTTTTTGATTGCAAAATATAGTCTCACATTCCTCCATGGACTCCAAACAACATATAAAAAATACAGAACTACATCACGCATTGTTTTTTTATTGTAAAATTTCACCGATGTAAAGGCTATCTCAGAGAGAGACAATACTAGTTAGGCCAGGAAATAAATGCCCAAAAAAAGGTATAAAGGGAAATGCAAGGAAAACAATTTTTAACTTCGTAGCTTTGTTTGGACTAGTTAGGAGGTGAACATATCAAAAGTCCCGGCCATAACCCTGGTGCTGGGGGGGAGAGGGGGGTTTGAAGGTTCCATTTTTCGGTTTTTCGATTATATCTCGGAAACTATGCGTCTGAGCGACTTTGCCACTTATACAAAATGTAAAGAGATTTAATTTGTTACAAGTTTTATTCAGTCAAGTTTTTCGATATCCTGTACAGTTTTTGAGATATCCGCTCTTCAAGGTTTATTTAGGGCTCTCATTTTTATCTTGATTATCTACATCGTTGAAGCTGCTAGGCCGGGTTTGGGATCGTTTTCGTATAAATCGGGGGTGCTGAATTCATTTATGGTATCAACATTGACACCATTCCTAAGTAAAAACAAAATTTAAAAAAAAGATTTTTTCTAAAACTCCTCTTTACGCTTAAACCGCCGAAACGATTTCGTTGAAATTTGGTACAGAGATGGTTTGAGTCCCGGGACAGTACATAGGATGGTTTTTATAACCAAAATCATCTTTTAAGGGTGTGAAAAGTGGGGTGGAAATTTGTATGGGGTATCAATAACCGCTGAACCTATTTAAATAATATTTGGAATGGTCTACATGTTTGATTTAGTTAATAATGATACCAAACATGACTTCAAACCTAAATTTAAACAGTATTAACCTCAGGAATTCAACTTCGGCGAAGAAGCTGAATTCCCCTCACACCAAATTTCACACCTTCAAAGTATGATTTTTTAAATAAAAACTATATTATATCCTGTCTCGGGACTTAAAAAACACCTATTTACCAAATTTCAACTAAATCGGTTCAGCGGTTTAAGCGTGAACAGGAGTTTAAAAAAAGTTATTTGTTTAAAGTTTATATGTTTTTACTTCGGAAAGGTGTATTGTTGATACCATAAATGAATTCAGCACCCCCGATTTATACGAAAACGTTACCAAACCCGGCCTAGCAGCTTTACTGATGTAGATAATCAAGATAAAAATGACAGCCCTAAATAAACCTTCAAGAGCGGATATCTCAAAAACTATACAAGATATCGAAAAACTTGACTGAATAAAACTTGTAACAAATTAAATCTCTTTTCATTTTGTATAAGTGGCCAAGTCGCTCAGACGCATAGTTTCCGAGATATAATCGAAAAACCGAAAAATGGAACCTTCAAACCCCCCTCTCCCCCCCAGCACCAGGGTTACGGCCGGGGACTTTTGATATGTTCATCTCCTAACTAGTCCAAACAAAGCTACGAAGTTAAAAGTTGTGTTCCTTGCATTTTCCTCTATACCTTCTTATTGCTTGGCCTAAGTCTCGTATTAGCAAATTTAGTCTACTTTAAAAACGCCCTGAGAAGGTACTATCAAAAACTAGACCTTAGGGCCTCATTCTCACGAGCGCTTTTTCAACGCGCGTTAAAAAGCGTTTAAATGACACAAACATGAAAATCCAACAACGCTTGATAAAAAGCGCTACCACCATCGTGTGAATAAATACACGGGACATGAGTATAACATGAACCAACAAATAACCCGACCAAATTGCGTAGGTTGTTTTTGGTAGTATTTCGGTGTATGGTGGCGCCGCCTAATTACTGTTTTTTGATGGACACTTTTCATACATAGAGATTTGGCTCCTTTATATAGTCTCCATGATACACATGTTTCCATTTGTGTCATCAAACTCTTTTTTAACGCGCGTTGAAAAAGCACTCGTGAGAATGAGGCCTAAATGTATAGTTACTGTATTTAATGTTTGTCATTTTCACCAAAAAAAAATTTCACAAAATTCTATAGCCGGTCAAACAACTATGTCAGTAGAAAAAGGCGCGAAATTCAAATTTTCTATGGGACGATTACCCTTCGCGCCGACATTTTTTAAATTTGCCGCTTTATTCTACTGAAGGAAATTTGCTGCATAGACCTAGCATTACATAGATCAGCTATACGCGTGCGCCCGTAAGGGACAAAACATACGCAATGCGACAATATGATTGGGAGAGAAGATTTGTAGCCCACCATAAACCATACGAAATTTATCAATCAATCAATCAATATTTTATTGCAAATTCACAAAATAATTGTACAGGTAGTAAACTTATAAGCTAGGTCTTTGTGAACCCTGTTGGGCACTACAATATACTATAACTACAATTTATACGGTGGGGAATTAAAAAAAATGTGAGACTGTGACAAGGACAAAGAATAACAGCGCTTTCTCTGCTACTCCTACTAAAAGATACATAAGACTATCCCGTTCGGCCATTTCCCCCCGCCCCTCATGACCGATCCAGTTATTCATGCTTGACAGACTAGACTATATTTGTAAAACTGTCGCTCAAAAGAAATTAATCTTTTTTTTGTAAAACTAAGTAGTTTTTGCAGTGTCAATTGTCACTTTTTGACATCTGTCATTTCTATCAATGACGCTTGATATATTTCATAGAGGTACAATAATATAGAGAGGAAATGGCCTAAACGAAAAAACGCCTCTTCTTTGACAGGCGTTCCGTTCCATTCAGACAGCATATTAAGAACGGTTTTTCAATATTCAATATATATAAAAAAATAGACGTGTTATAATGATGAAGAGGTAAGTAATAAAATATGTATATTTTTCGTATTCTTACATTAATAGTAGGTTTTTATGTTGATTACGACGTTTAAAGGAAACTAATATTAACACTCATCAATAAGTAGTCATGAATTGGAACAAGAGTAAATTTTAAAAAATTGGAAAAGTAAAAAGCACTAGTTCGCGAAAACCAACCTTCCGCACGCTAAACAGCTACGTAAACTAGCACTTTTTGAGCAACTGTATTAAAATAGTTATTTAAACGTTAATTAAATTACCTATTCGCACGTGTATCGTACAACGTTTTACAGTACATATGGCCCTTTAAACTTTCGACATATGCACGAAAAGTGCTATTTGACGCACTAGTGCGAGAAAGTAGCACCATTTGTACTGTAAAAGATGTTTTTTTTAAACTGGTTTTAACTCTGAAACTAGGCGTATTCCAGAAAAGTTGATATGATATTTTAGGCTTTAAATATGATTAGGAATATACTGTTAAAATCTTTCTGGTTTCTCGTAGGCACGTTGTATAATTGACAACACAGTTGCCTAACCATTGAACTGAAAATATTCATTTCAAATACATACCTATGTAATGACATTGTATTTTAACTTCATCCAACGAAAAAATATGAATATTATACAATTTCAGCAACGGAAAATGAAAGTAAGTATTAACAATTCTACATTTTCTTACAATACTAACTTCAATTTTATTCTAAATCTTTTAGGAAGGATCGCACGAGCACTGTAAATTAATCTTAATATGTTTTACGTAGAATCATGCCATGATTGCCATGCCACGTAGAGTTGAATCAAGCTAACTTCTACATGGCATTTCTACAGAGTGTGGAAATTACTATAATAAATGTCTAATTTCTATGACAATATGCCATTTATAACGAGACCTCCACACTTTGTTCTGTACAGAAGTTCTGTTGAAGTCGGTGCAGAATTAACTTAGAGAGAATTAATTAAGTATCCAGTAGAAGTGAGTAGGTACCTATACCAATTTAGCTATAAAACGAACAGTAGGTAATGCAATAAAGCGACCCATTTCATCAGAAGTAATCATAATCATAATCTTTATTGTCTGTGTGAAATGGGTACATTGCACAGTAATTACTAATGTAACAATTTTATGTGGACTCACCAAGACTCTACCTCTACAGGAGGAAGTGATTTCTGCAGACCGATATAACGTTAAAGGTATATCTAATTTACCTTTGGTATGTTTGCTTAGGATTAGTAACTTTGTTCCTTTGGAAGTGCATTCGACTCGCCCAAAATCTATCGAAATAACTCCAACACACCATATTCAGTTTATTACTTTTCATAGATTAAGGTTGTGACCTTCTAGCGTGTGATTTGCACTGAAATTTGGCATTTTTCCGTATTTGGGCATTTTTTTCTGTAGTGATGCACTGGACTTTTTTTTAATAGGTAAATTTAATGTGTTTCCTACTCAACATCACGAGCTCCTTCGTTCCTACTAGGAGGAAAAAAGCGTCCCAAGTTTTATTTTTCCATACCGTTACCATTTTTCAGACACTGCACGGCCGAGTACAGCGGTAACGAAATGGAAAGTACGTAAAATGTATGACAATTGTGATTATTACTATTCTGATGTAATCATTTATTCATATGTACATTCAAAATAATTAATTCATCGACTTAAAACAAAACAGCAAATCAAATATCTTGACCGATTTTATTTAAATAAATGGCTTACTTATATCAATAAACTAGCTGTTGCCCGCTACTTCGTACGCGTGGATTTGTATGTTGGTGGTTATATTTTTTACATGAGCATAGAACATATACAGCAAAAGATATCAGTAGGGACGGTTAATCATTTGTTAATAATTATAGGTACAACGCATGAAATTTGTCTTTCACAAAGTACGAAGTTTCAAGCCCCTAACTGAAAAAAATTGTTCTCGATATAATCCCTCCCAACACTTAGATTTTCAAGTCCACTATTTAAAAAAAATGGTCGCTCCCGAATACTCCCGATGTAAACTTTATTAATATTAACTTTTCAAACATGGTGCAATCAGTTTTCGTCTTTTTTAATATAATGCCCTTTTACCAAGTTTCATGTTCCTAGCTTAAACGAAAACTTGTACTACATATAAACTTACATCCCCTTTTTAACCCCCTTAGGGTTTGAATTATTAAGAACGTTGAAATAACTTTTTTTGTAATATTATACAATGCCTTTCTAAGTTTCAATTAAGCATTTGTAATGGATTCAAACTTTCAACCCCTATTTAACGCTTTTAGGGGATGAATTTTAAAAAACGCAGAAATTCTTGTATTCTAATAATATGCCTTTATACAAAGATTCAAGTCCCGCACTCAAAGAAATGTTTCATCTCCATACAAACTACTTTCAACACCCTTTTCAGCACCTTGGGGGATGAGTTTTCTTGTTTTTTAATATAATACCTTTTTGCAGTTTCAAGTTCCTAGCTTATAATAAAATTTGAACCCCAAGACAAACTTTCATCCCCTTTTTATCCCCCGTATGGGTTACATTTCCAAAAACGTCGAAATTTGTTTTTTGCTAAGCGGCTATTATGCCTTTCTAAGAAGTTACAAAGCATTTGTACCTAATGGTTTCAAACTTTCAACCCCTTTTGAACCCTTTTAGGAAATGAATTTTTAAAAACGCTGAAATTACTTTTCCTATATTCTAACAATATTTAATATAAAATTTTTGATCTCCATACAAATTTTCAACCCCTTTTTCACCACCTTAGAGGATGAATTTTCAAAAACGCAGAAATAAGTTTTCTTGTTTTTTATTAATATATCTTTTACCCAAGGTTCGAATTACATAGTGGATACCAACGTTATAAGAACTACCTATTGTGAAAAATTCAGCTCTCTAGGTCCAACGGTTTGGGCTGGCCGTTGGTTTAAGTGAGTCAGTCAGTCAGTCAGGACTTTTACGTTTATATATATAGATAAAGGTCGTAAGGCACCGACTTCAAACGTATCAGTTTGCTAGCGCATATAAAACGAGAAAATATTTTATTTTATCCCTTTTGAAGTCGGTTTTACTTTTTTTTAAAGATTAATTTAATTTTTTCATTTTTAGTTTTTCCTTATCTGTCTGGCCAAATTGTCATGTTGCTAAACATTTTTGCACTTCGGGTCGGGTAAGTTTTAAGTTTCAAGGTCTGGGTCTGAAGCCATCAAGATTTGAGGAGTTGGACCTCATGGAACCCATCATAAAAACTAGATCATAACACAAATGTTCCTTTAGAACTTACTTGTGCTTAACAAACATAAAGAAGAGGATAAATCGCCAAAATTGAAAAATGCGTTGTTACAGAGTCCCGTTCTGGTCATCATTAGTAGTCATAACTCCTCTCCCTTTTATATTTATATGGACTAAAGATCAATCGTGCCGATTTTCATAGCTTTAACACCACTTGCAGCATTTTACTGAATTTCGAGGTGAACCGCCAGGACTATATGGGACATTGTTTCTTTCCTATATAGGAGCATAGAATCAGCTCATGATTCTGGGCACAAATTAAATTTACATATCCTAAAAAAAATTCCAGTACATCACTACAGAATAAAATGCCCATTTCCGATGACATTTGGCAATTTTCCGTATTTCGGATGACAATGCCATAAATGCTAACATGGAGCTGATCTGATGATGCAGTCGATGGAAAAACACAAATAATTGAGTTTAGATTCGTTAGAAAGGCCTCGGGAAGTACTCGATAGAATTGAAAAGAAGAGTACAGTCAGCAATAAGTGTGCATCAAAAAAATATTTTTTTGACGGTAACTTGTTTCAATTACAGATGAATGGATCTGCTGAAGTTTTTTGGAATAAATCTACACGATTTCGTAAAATCACTGCATTTCCTGACATCGTAAATTACTGACATGTAATTCATCACTAAATTAAAGACTACTATAACTTCCAAATTTTGCATTTTAATGTCATAACACTCATAACTCCCTACCAATTAACACATTCACTGCCCTCAACGCACATGTCCGTTCACCGTCATACAAGTCTGTTCCTAGGCGACGCCCCCTGGCAGTGAATGTGTTAACTTTTTATTATTACTTACAGATTGTTTCTAGACCTACAAGGGTCAACTACTCGGTTATTGACATTTACCAAAGCCTATCGAATTATTGCCAATAACTAGTAGGTACCTATGCTTGTCAAAAATTTACCTTAAACAATATTATATCTAATAGAGGGTCTGTTTTTTGTGTAGAAGTCTTCTAGAAATCGGTTTTCGCTCATGTCGTCTCGGGACATGGGTATGTTTGGTATCTGTGCATTCAGTGTAATGTCCTGAACATAAATATATGAGATGACAAGCGCGAAAGTGGTGGAGGTAGTTGCTGCGACGTCATAAAGCCGGCAGTACAAAGATTGTTACTTTTTTATTTTAAACATACCATGTGGGGTACCAAATGAAAGGGCTTTGTGAGTAGATCACAAATATAACATTTTTCACTACTTGGTCAAATTATTAGAAAACATTTAAAAAATTCACAAACCACAGTTGACTTTGAACTGCTCTAAATTGAAAATGACTGAATCACATGGATTATTCTAAGATACATACCAAGTGACTTTGAATATCTTCTATATAATGTTAAAAAAAAATTAACCAGATACATACATCAAAAAATAAGGAAAGTACATCAAGTTGAAAGAAAGTATAATTTTCTGTGACATTAAACTGCAACTATTATTAAATCAAACAAAAAACCTGACTGTTTACATATATTTTTGAAATGGTTTTTTCACTAGCTTTCATTTGGTACCCATATAGCTATAGTAAAAAAAATGACAACACCCCCCCCCCCTACCCTCCCTTTTTTCATTAGCGGGCGCCATTTTCAAAATTTATATAGCCTACTACAATTCTGACGAAATCAACCAACCACACCTCATAATTATGTCAAGAACCGTCCAGCCGTTTGGGCTGTAGGGCGTGCCAAATAAATGGACATATGTGCAGTCAGCTGCAGAGAAAAGGTCCCCCCCTGCATAGAAGTTTGTATGCAAAGGTGCTAAGCGAATAGTATTGTTGACTGTACATACCCACGCTCGAAATACATTACCCTCCTTCTGATACAGTCGGGTAAAAATAGATAGATTAATTTATTTCTTACTAGCTGTGCCCGCGGCTCCGCCCGCGTGGAATTCGGTCTACAGGAAGCGGCTAATTCACCCCTAATTTCTCTCCCTCTCCACTGGAGGCGGAACTTGAAGTAGACAGATGGATACGCTAGAGGACTGTAGTCCAGATGAAATCTTTTACAATTAGGTACTGCTAAATAAAACTAAACTTCAAAATCAACAGTTTTTTTCGCCCTTGTTCAATATTAAATTGGTACAGCGGTTTAAGCGTGAAAAGGAGTTAAAAAAGTTTTTTTCTTCATATTTTTTGGGTTTTTTGATATCATAAATGAATTCGGCATCCCTGATTGATACGATAACGATACCAAATTTGGCCTACTAGCTTAAATGATATAGATATCGAGATAAAGTTGAGCCCCCCCCCCCCCCCCCCCCCCCTACAAATCTTGGTGGCTCCACTTCTTAAATCCATCCTTGGGTCCGCGTTATAGCATATAACCTGGCCGGAGATTTTCTCGACATATTTGACATATTAGTAAAATAGTCAATGCGAATAACATTAATATTTTGTTTTACTCCTGCCTGCCATATATATAATTTAAAAAAAAATAGGAACAAATAATTATCTAAATGTGATTTTTGTGTCGTGATTTTTATTGTCTGTTAGTAAATAATATTAATATACTTAACTAACTCTCACTCAATACTTATAAGTTTTAGTAACTTTGTTTTAACTTATTGCTTTTTCTGCTACAACTATGTATTTATGTAGACGCTCACGAATCGTCATAACTTTTTATTTGTTTGTATTTGTAAACTACCTACTCATTAAGTGAAATGTAACATTTCTTTTGAGTAAATAAAATGTCTTTACCCAGAAAATCAAAATCCGTTCAGCCATTTTCACGTGATGCGCGGTCAAATAAACATACAAACAGATAAACAGACAAAAATTCTAAAAACTGTTGGAACGTGTTCTGTTATCGATTCTAAGTATCCCCAGCCACTTTTTTCGAATATCTATATATCTAAAAGAAAAAATACAAAAAGAAATTACTGCCAATACCCGCTAGGCTAAACGGGTTGTCAATTTTAGTTAATGTTATACAACCAGAGCGCTAGTCGTATAAAAGAACTTTTGAAAGGGACATTTTTTTGAATGGAGTTAACGTTCTTCTCCTAGTGAGTATTATATTCTTTGGTCAGGTGTCAGATTCAGAAGACCCCAGGCAGGCCAGGCAGGTGTGAGGCGGCCCCAGTATTTCCTCTGCAGCAAGAAGCCCTTCGGCTTCTGAGTAGCGTGTTGGGTACTTTTGTGGGTACCAGTCGTCGTTGTGCCTTTATTATAAATATTCAAGTTCCGCACTCAAAAAATGTTTAACCTTAATACAAAGTTTCAACCCTCTTTTTTACCACCTTAAGGGATGAATTTTCAAAAGCGCTGAAAGTAGTTTTCTTGCATTTTAATATAAAGTAAAGTAAAGTAAAGTAAGCTCTTTATTTGCGTTAAATGCGGTTAACAAAAAGGTCTTAAACATTATAAATCAAAAAAGTATCACACATTTAGCTGAATTGCAGCATGCAAAATATACACCTAAATCTAAAATCTCTCACAACATGCAATATGATGTACACAAGTTATCTACAATTAACATATCTAAGAGTTGAGAGCAAGAAAAACAGAATTTAAATCATTAACAATTTGGCTATTTTGAAATCTAAATCTATATGAATTTTAAAAATAAGGTAATAATTAATACTAAATGTCAGATTATGTAATAAATATGTCAATTGCTAAGAATTATTATTATTAAAGAAATCATTTAATGAATAGTAACATTCTTCAATTAACCATGTCTTAAGATTTGTATAAAATTTGTGTCCAACTAAACTAGTAATAGGTTTCGGCACAGTATTATAAATTTTGCTTAGCATATAATAGGAGTTCTTTTTAAATAGACTCAAATTTGCTGCTGGCATGTTCAAAGGTTTTTGTGTAATTGTTCGTTTATTATTATTGTCTTTAATCAGAAACAGATCCATGTGTTTCTTTACAAAAGTACATGCCTCCAGAATGTATAGACAGGTGAGCGTTAAAATTCTGTGTTCTTTAAATATAGGTCTACACGAGTCTAGAGGTTTTAAACCGAATATCGCTCTTATGCAGCGCTTTTGAGCTATGAAAACCTTCGATATGTCAGATGAGTTGCCCCACAATACAATTCCATATCTGAGAGCAGAACACACGTGTCCATAATATACTAACAGGGCAGTTTTATGTGATGTTACTAGTCTAATTTTTTTTATTGCAAATACAAATTTATTAATTTTGTTGCAGACTGCCTTTACTTGCTCTTTCCATTCGCAGTGCTCATCCACATAAAGACCCAAGAACTTTTGACACTCTACTTTCTCTATCGGTTTCCCATTACATTTTATATTAAGCTTTAGATTTTTTCCCTGCCTGGTACGAAAGTAAATATATTTGGTTTTCTCAGTATTTATAGTTAGATTATTTCTTGTTAGCCATTCTACGGTTTCCTCCGAAACTTTATTTAATATATCATTATAATTTCCTACATTTTGACTTTCTACTATGATGGTTGTGTCATCGGCAAACATAACAGTAGGATGTTGGACTGCACGAGGCAGATCATTTATATAAATAATAAACAATAGGGGTCCTAAAATACTGCCCTGTGGTACTCCGAACTTATTTTCCCTTTTTGAAGAAACAAAATCTTCCATTGTATTTGTTACTTCATTCAATTTAGTTATTTGTGTAACCTGTACACGGTTAGATAAGTAACACTTTATCCAATTCTCTGCAGGACCACGAACACCATAAGAATTCAACTTTTTTAACAGTACATTGTGATCTACAAAATCAAATGCCTTGCTCATATCCAGAAAAAGAGCAACAGTTGGCATTTTATTATTAATATTATTTATAACTTTTTTTATTAAAGTAAAAGCGGCTAAGGCTGTAGATTTATTTGGTCTAAAACCATTCTGTTCTATCGCTAACATTTTATTCTTATCTAAAAACTTTTGTAATCGAGCATAGAAAACTTTTTCAAATATCTTAGATATGACAGGTATCAATGTGACAGGTCTATAATTGCCCATGTCCGTTTTTGATCCTTTTTTATGAAGTGGTTTGACAACAGAGAATTTTAATTTGTTCGGAAATACGCCTTGCTCCAAGGATAAATTTATAATGTGACATAACGGTACCATCAGATGACTAGCTACAATTTTTAAAGCTTTCGTATTTACTTTATCATAACCAACGGAACTGGTGTTGCGTAATGACATTATTGTTTTGAATACCTCCTGAGGGGTCGTGGGTTCTAAAAACATGCTATTTACACTGTTAGGAATAAGGTCACATATATTTTCATTCGTCGCATTGTTACTATTAGTAATATTACTGTCAATATTTGTTAAATTTATAAAATAATTATTGAATGCATTGGCAATGTCAGTTCCATTTCGAATTAAATTTGCATTGAATGAGATCTTATCAATTTGTGGTGAAGTCTTAAAATTACCTATATTTTTATTTACAACATTCCATGTCGCCTTACATTTATTTGGCGCTTGCTTTATATACTGATCGTTACAATTTTTCTGAAGTTCAAACAAGCATTTTCTTAATATTTTAGAATAATTATTGTAGTACAGTTTTTTTTCTTCAGTTTTGCTCTTGTAATATTTATATCTAAGCTTTCGTTTGGTTTTACAACTCTTTTTGATTCCTCTTGTAATCCATGACATCTTATTTACCTTTTTGTATCGTTTTACTTTATATTCAGGAAAACATTGTTCAAACAACAGTACTAGTATATCATGAAATATATTAAATGCTTCATTAGTATCATTTTCCATTAAAACTTCATTAAAACTAAGGCTATGAATGTAATTTATAAATTTGTTCATATTGTCGTCGCTAAAGGCACGTTTTATTATGTACCACGTTTTAACAATGAAATCCTTATTCGTGTTTATAGAAACAGATTGAGCGGTGTCGTGATCCGACAGACTAAGTCGATGTATTTGGCCTACAACACTTTTGAAATTACTTACTATATTATCAATGCAGGTATGTTGCCTTGTAGCTTCATTAATATGAGGCATTAAGTTATGATTCGTGAATACATCATACAATTGAGCTTTCTTTTTTGAGTCAGATAAAAAGTCAACATTAAAGTCACCAGCGATAACTAAATTGTAATTCTGGTTTTCTAAGTTATTAAGGAGTACTTCAAGCTGCTTCAGACCTGTTTGAAAATCTGAGTTAGGAGTTCTGTACAAACAAATAATTCTCGTTTTTATAGATTTAACAGTAATACCACAAACTTCAAAGTCTTTCTCAATTGCCAAATCCTTAATCATATCTAACGGTTCACATTCTATACTATCCCTGCAAAGTATACATGTTCCTCCTCTACGCGCATTTTGTCTTGAAAAATTAGCCACAAGGTTATAACCAGGAATATTAAGATAGTTTTCTTCCCCTTTAATTATGAATGTTTCAGTCAGACAAATTACATCAACAGGCGAGTTGCTTTCTTCCAATTCCCGAATGGCTACTTCTAGTTCACTTGATTTGTTTAACACTCCGGCTATATTCTGGTGTAAAACGCGAAATTGCGTTTTCCTATTCTTTACGAAAAAACTCTTCGTCTTTATCTTCTCCACTCAAGACTTGATCGTTACTGGAACTTGTCGGATTACGTTTGTCATCTTTGTTATGTGTATCGTTCGTATTATTAACTTTCTCATTATTCCATTTTACGTCTTCAATGGTTTCTTTTAATATCATGCATATATTTTTAATTCCGAAGTTATTAATGTCCCCTGAGTGTCTCCTAAACATATCGTAGTCATATGACAGATTCTTATTTGAGTCCAAGAGATAGGCATATTCATACGTGTGTATATCTCGCCAAAGCATGTTATTAAAAGTCTCGACTCTCCAGTTAAAAAGATTAGCACCGTTTCGACATTTGTATGTGGGCGCGCATATAATGAAGTTTGTATGAAGTAGCCCTTGCAGTGATTCTCTTATTATGGAAATTAAGGTATAGAAGTTAGTGGTGTATTTAAAGTCTTCTTCTCCAATGAAAATAATGCAGTAATCATTTTTTGTTAAGTCACTTGTTTTTAGATGGATGTCTTTTAAGATTTCCTTAATTCCTGCATTAGGTGACAAATAATGACATAACTGCGAGTCTTCTGCAAAGCAAGTCACAGCAATTTTCCGAAGGTCATTTTTTTTATTGCTGCTTAATATATTAATCTTATTCATCTTTACTGTAAGTTTTGGTGAAGGTTTTTCGCTAATCGGAAACTGGCCTTGACTATTGGCAGATTTACCCCCTAATTTAGCTTTTTTGCCTAAGTTACCTTTATTCGATTGGGAAGATTCATTTGAACTGGAGCTGTCTCTAAAGCATTCTTCTCCTACGTATCCAGTTCTTTCTTCCAAAACAGGGGTTGAATGACATGTACCTATATTATTTGGTAACGGGGAAGGAGACGGAATTGATTGTGAAATTATATTCTGTTCATTAGTGTGTGTGTATTTATTTTTTCGCTTTCTACGTGAGTTTCTTTGAATTTTGTTTGGCGTTTTTTTCTCAAACATTGTTTTATACATGTTCATTTTTCTTTGATAATCTTCCATAGTTTTTTTTAAGTTACAGATTTCGCCGTTTAATCTATCAATTTCACTATGCGCACTTAACAGCTGTACGTTCAGTTGGTCGATTTCCCCTTTAAGGCTTCCTATTTCAGAGTTATTTTCTTGTCTCATGCTAGGCACGTTGCGAGGTGAATGTGGGCTGTCGTATCTGCTCGGTGAACAATTCAGGTCCTCATCGAGTGTATTGTTTGTTAAATTACTTAGAGAAAAATGCAACGTTGTATTAACATTATTTACCACATCCTTACTACCTGGAGTACCCGATGCCGAACTTTCCTTTTGTTTTTCATCCGGGGTGTTCATATTTGGTAACTCAATATTCTCGATCTGGTCCTCTTCATTACATTTTTTCTCAGACGATGTTATAAATTCACTTGAGCTAGGAGTCGTCATGTATGCGTCGGCCTGTAGTTTAGGTGAGATTCTGATCTGTTTTCTTCGGGTTATTTTAACTCTTAAAGGAGTCTTTGTGGGGCTCGTAGTCTGAAATGTATTTTTGTGTGTCTCTGTCTCCGGTGTATTATTTTGTATAAGACGTGATTGTGGGTCTATTTTTCCTCTATTTTCTAAGCACGTTCTACATGTCCAGTTAGACTTATTCTCCTTAGTCATTAAATTAAATCGTTTTATACTTACAACGGCACAGTCCAAGCCAAATGTATGTTTACAAGTAGAACATATTAGACATTCCTTTGGTCTGGTAACTATTTTACTGCATTTAATGCATGTCAAAGCACCTTTAATATTTTTATGAGACGACATTTTGCACTACCTTTAATTTAATATAATACCTTTTTGCAGTTTCAAGTTCCTAGCTTTAAATAAAATTTTCACCCCAAGACAAACTTTCATCCCCTTTTCGACCCCTTGAGGGGTTAAATTTCCAAAACCGTTGAAGTTACTTTTTTTGTAATCGTTTATTATGCCTTTCTAAGAAGTTTCAAAGCATTTGTAATGGATTCAAAATTTCATCCCCCTTTTAACCCCGTTAGGGAATGAATTTTTAAAAACGCTGAAATCACTTTTTCTGTATTATAATAATAAGCCCATATAGCTTCAAAGCTTCAAGTAATGCACTCTTATTTTAATATGTATTTGTATTTTAATAATATATATTTTTTACGAAGTTTCAAATTGCTAGCTTGAAATAAATCTTGAACCCCATACAAACTTTCATCCCCTTTTTAACCCCGTTAGGGCTTGAAGACCCGTTTAGGGGTGAAATTTCTCAAATTTTTATAGCCTATAACCTGGCCGTGGATTTTTACGACAGATTAGTAAAGTTGGCATCAAAGTCCGTTCCGCCGTTTTCACGTGATGCGCGGTCAAATAAACAGACAAACAGATAAACAGACAAACAGACAAAAAATTTAAAAACTCTTGAAACGTGTTCTGTTATCGATTCTAAGTATCCTCAGCCAATTCTTTTTCGAATATTTTCCATGTACAGACTTTCGACCCTCTTCCGCTTTATTATATGTATAGATTGGAAATTACATGATATTTAACCATTTTATACTATTTTTTACTGGAAACGTAGTTTTACCAGACTGCGTCAGAAGGAGGGTAATGTTTTTCGAGCGTGGGTATGTATTTATTGGCACGCCCTACAGCCCAGACGACTGGACGGTTTTTGACACAGACCTAAAATTTATGCTTAGTTTTTGACATATGAGGTGTGGTTGAATTTGTCAGAATTATGGTAGTGACATACGCTATAGACATTTTGAAAATGGAGCGCGCTAATGAAAAAAGGGAGGGGGAATGGTTTTTTTTTTCTTACTATAGCTATTATGGGTACCAAACAGCTAGTGAAAAAACCATTTCAAAAATGTAGGTTAGGTTAGGTTTTGTTTGTTTTAATAATAGTTGCAGTTTAATGTAACAGAAAATTATACCTTTTTTTCAACTTGATGTACTTCCCTTACATCTCTTGTCACTCTTGCATATTCGAGAGATAAAGAGGCAGGTAGCGAAATTTTAGATTCTCATTTCCGGTAAACAAACAAACCGCCTTGATGCATCAATGACATATTTTATTATCTCTGAAAACTTGTCAAAAACATGTTAAAGGTACAGAATGTATAAGTTATTCTATGGTTTATTTATTTATTTATTTATTTTCGGAGAACCAACAGCTATCAATTATACAATAGTTATATAAGTAAATAACAAAAAGCCAATTATAGGTTCCCACCAATAGCAACAAGTTAACACATAATTGGTGGTTAGCACTAAAATTTTACAACGTATTCAACTAAATACTAATTTCAAAATGTGAATACCTACTTATTAAATATCCACAATTCAATACTCTTAATATACTGAGCTAAGAAAAACAAAACTTATTAATAAAATACATCAATCGATACAATAATATTATTATGAGTATGCTATCGCATACGACTCGCTCACTTAGGTAATTTGTTTGCCAGAATCCGTCTTATAGTTGTGATGTTACTATTAAAAACGTCAATGTCACACTCTTTCGTTAGTTCATTTAGACTTTTACCAGCTCGCAATAGAAAGCTATTCTTTCTGTAATTACGTGATGAAAATGGAATTGAGAGGGGAGGGAAGTATCTTTTAGGTCTAGATGGAGTATTGAAGGAGAGCTTAGCGAGCAATTCAGGACAATCAATGTTACCATTTAAAATTTTGAGTATATATGTAATATCCGCAATCTGTCGACGTTTATGTAGTGGGAGAAGGTGATGTTTTTTACAAACATTATCATAATTTGATGAATTATAGGGGGTTTTCAATTTAAAGTAGAGGTATTTTACAAACTTTTTCTGTATACGTTCTATTCTGTTAATATAAATATTATAATGTGGATTCCAAATTTGAGACGCGTATTCAAGCTTGCTTCTGACATATGTACAATAAAGAACTTTTATGGTTTTACTTTGGGTGAAATGTAAAGAACTACGCATAATGAATCCCAATGTTTTGGTAGCACTAGTTACTATATTATCTATATGAGTATCGAATAAAAGCTTTGAATCATGGGTGACTCCCAGGTCTTTAATGCATGACACAGTTTTGAGCACATGATTATTAAGCTTGTACGTAGTTGGGATTCTACTTTGTTGTTTCGTAAAGGTTAATGTAAAACATTTAGATACATTTAGGTCTAATTTATTGGTCTGACAATAAGCAACAAGACGCGTAAGGTCATCTTGTAGAAGAGCAGAATCATCTAATGAATTGACTTTGGTAAAAATTTTCATGTCATCAGCAAAACATAGTAATTTGGAAGAGTGGAAACAATCACTGATGTCGTTCACAAATATGTTGAAAAGCAAAGGCCCCAGCAACGACCCTTGCGGGACGCCACTGGGAACAGTTACCCAGCCAGACATATAGTTGTTAATGACAACAGCTTGCGACCTGTTATCGATATAAGACGTGAACCAGCGCAAAAGATCACCGTGAATGCCCATGTTATTTAACTTAAGGATTAGTAGTTTATGGTAAAACATGACTGTTCAAGTCTTTTGACCCTGTCCCTTTGAACATTAAAAGAGATTAAATCTGATATATTACCATATATACGAAATTTTCTTTGATATTTAGATTTCTCTTTGATAGCTTTTTTTAGTGCGGGTGAGTACCACTTAGGAAAACTATCAGTATGACATATTTTACTAGGAATATATTTAAATCGCAGTTTTTTAAATGTGGAATAGAAAAAGTTAACCGACTCCTCTAATGAGCGTCGCGAGAATTCATCCTCCCAATTAATTAAGGTCAACTCATTGTTAATGGAGGTATAGTCACCTTTATTGTAAAAATATTTTGTGCGAGAAGCAGGTTTCAAACTACATATTTTTGCAAATTGAATCGAAACTAATATAGCTTTATGGTACGGATCAATCGGTACTAAAGGGTCCAAACACTCACTAACATGTACCACATCATTTGACAAGACAAGGTCCAATAACTTACCATACTGGTTACGGACATCATTATATTGACTTAAGTTTAGCGTGTTTAGCTCATCAATGAAACTACACTCATCGTTAGTTTTATAGTTTGAGGGCATCAAAATAGAATGCTGATAAGTCCATATAATATTGCTCATATTAAAATCACCTATTATTAAATATTTGTCATCACACCCACGTAGTACAGCTTCACCTAGGCTATTAAGGAAATTCGATAATTGCTGTGAGAAAGTATTACCATTACTTTGTTTACATAAGTATAAAACACATAGGTGCAGTTTAATTGATGTGTTACGATGGCCCTTAATACTTTACTAAAAAGGTTAGTGCTTTACTAAAGGTTTACGGTTACGTAGTGTTTACTAAAAAGGTTAGTGCTACGCTCTGGTGGCAGAACATTGCAGTAATATCCCCTATTAAGGATATTTAAAAGATTATTTGCAACAATCTCTTACACAGAAGCGCCATTTTTTCCTGTGGCAGATTACCGAACAAGATCTGCAAAAATTTAAATTTTGACATCCGGCCAGCACAAAGCGCCAAACGCGAACGAGGTTTTATAGCAAACCGGTGGCAAACCGTTACAATGAGAAGAAAAAATTAAAACACTTGAATAACCATTTCGTTTATTGACAGCTAAATACTGGGAGTAGATTTACAGAATATCCAATAAACGAGACTAAGCTTAAAAGATAAAGTTGACGCGCCACATCCTCGATATGAGAAACATCTGTACAACTAATAGTAACTATCGGGTTAGACGGGCAACTAATGAAAATGCGAATTATAACTGTCGTAGCTAACATACTACCGGTACCGACCTTAAACCGTTATCTTAGAACACACGGAATTAATGTTAACAAACTACTATCACTACCACAGTGACACTTGCAGTCAGGTCGGGGGTTCTCGCAGTAAGGGCTCGAAAAAAACAAAAATAAATGTAAGAAATGAATTAACTCAAAAACTATTTACATATTAATGATCACACCATTACATTTGTAACATTCACGATGGTCTAAATAGCGAAATAGAAAATAAAACACAATAACTGTTCTTTTGTTTGTCTATGCACGTTGTAAGTTACCAGCCAGTTATAAAACGAATCGAACAACTTCAAACATGTCAGAGGGCATACCGCGAACACAGAGAAGTTCTTAAATTGCGTGCATTTTTCTCTTTCACTCCAATTAAGGCTTAATTAGAGACAGAGAAAGATGCCCGCAATTTGCGAACGATGAGGGCTACCGTTTTTGTGCTCACCAGTTGGCGCCACTGTAGATGTAGGTCCAGAAAAACAGATCTCAAAATTCTTCTATGCTTATTTTTAAATAAAATCAATACGTTCATTATACACAAAGGTATTTTAACGTCTAAATGTGTCATTTTTTTCAACCTGTTTAATTTTGCATATATTTTATAGGCCAGGAAATGAATGCCCAAAAAAAGTTGTAGAAGGAAATGCTTGGAACACAATTTTTGACTTCGTAGCTTTGTTTGGACTAGTTAGGAGATGAACATATCAAAAGTCCCCGACCGTAACCCTGGTGCTGGGGGAAAGGGGGTTTGAAGGTTCCATTTTTCGGTTTTTCGATTATATCTCGGAAACTATGCGTTTGAGCGACATGGCCACTTATACAAAATGAAAAGTGATTTAATTTGTTACAAGTTTTATTAGGTCAAGTTTTTTGATATCTTGTATAGTTTTGAGATATCCGCTCTTGAAGGTTTATTTAAGGCTCTCATTTTTATCTTGATTATCTACATCAGTGAAGCTGCTAGGCCGGGTTTGGTATCGTTTTCGTATAAATCGGGGGTGCTGAATTCATTTATGGTATCAACATTGACACCATTCCTAAGTAAAAGCAAAAGTTGAAAAATTGATTTTGTAAACTCCTCTTTACGCTTAAACCGCTGAACCAATTTCGTTGAAATTTGGTATATAGATGGTTTGAGTCCCGGGACAGTACATAGGATAGGTTTTATAACCAAAATCATCTTTTAAGGGTGTGAAAGGTGGGGTGGAAATTTGTATGGGGAATCAATAACCGCTGAACCTATTTAAATAATATTTGGGATGGTCTACATGTTTGATTTAGTTGAAAATGATACCAAACATGACTTCAAACCTAAACTTAAACAGTATTAACCTCAGGAATTCAACTTCGGCGAAGAAGCTGAATTCCCCTCACAAATTTCACACCTTCAAAGTACGATTTTTGAGATAAAAACTATATTATATATCCTGAACAAGTTTGGGAACAAATCAAATTATTTCATTAAATATTTTGGTGTTTTTTTTTCTTTAATATATGACAACTATTACAGTTTTTAATTTATATATAGTAGTGTGACTACTTAAAAAAAAACAAATCAAAATATTTAATAAAATAATTTGATTTGTTCCCAAACTTGTTCATAGATGGCAGCACCAGTTTCTCTCGCTACAACGTAAATCCGTAAGTCTTACTAAGATGGCATATAGTAGAGAAATTCGGACGGGCACCGCCGTCGCGGGGTGGCCTAGGGGTTCCTGGCGTTAGCCGCGATAGCTAAAGACGCCGGTTCGAATCCGGCCTTCACCACTGGAGGGCTTCGTCACTTTTTCTTTAATATATGACATCTATTGCAGTTTTTATATTATATCCTGTCTCGGGACTTAAAACATCTATTTGCCAAATTTCAACTAAATCGGTTCAGCGGTTTAAAACCGTGAAGAGTAGTTTAAAAAAAGTTATTTGTTTAAAGTTTATATGTTTTTACTTCAGAAAGGTGTCAATGTTGATGCCATAAATGAATTCAGCACCCCCGATTTATACAAAAACGTTACCAAACCCGGCCTAGCCGCTTCACTGATGTAGAATAATCAAGATAAAAATGAGAGCCCTAAATAAACTTTCAAGAGCGGATATCTCAAAACTATACGAGTACAAGATATCAAAAAACTTGACCTAATAAAACTTGTAACAAATTAAATCACTTTTCATTTTGTATAAGTGGCCATGTCGCTCAAACGCATAGTTTCCGAGATATAATCTAAAAACCGAAAAATTGAACCTTCGAACCCCCCTCTCCCCTCCAGCACCAGGGTTACGGTCGGGGACTTTTGATATGTTCATCTCCTAACTAGTCCAAACAAAGCTGCGAAGTCAAAAATTGTGTTCCTAGCATTTCCCTCTATACTTTCTTATTGCTTGGCCTATTTAGTTGGCACTTTTTTTAAACCACTAACATTTACAGTTTGTCAAAGAATTGTCTCATTTCAAACATAGACAGAGAGAATCATACTATCTTTATCTTTCACTAGTACTAGCACCCAAAAGAAAAGGATGAGTATAGTTTTTTTTGTTCCTATTTACTGATAATTTGGTTTGACCAACTATATTGAGCAGTTTTAATAACAAAACTTCCGTGATGTATCATATCATGTTTCGTGATGTGACATATTAAATATATTAATAACGGGTCACTCACGTGTCACCGTCGACGAAAGCTCCTGATGACACTCCTCGGTACGGAGTGAAACATGTCGAGCGTTTTCGACTTAAAACACGTGAGTGACCCGTTATTAATATATTTAATATATTGAGCAGCTCAATATAGTTGGTCAAACCAAATCAATGTAGCTCAATTTGAGCTATATCTATTGTTTACCATGATTAATCAAAGATGAACAAATATTTACAGCAATTATAAATAAGGAGTGAATATTCCCGATAAAAAAGCTTGAAACCCCAAAAACTTCTATGCATTTGACATTTTGAAAGACCTCCATCTACACTACATCTCAATTAAGCGCAGTAGCCCTCATTATGGGTTTATGGCACAGAAATAAATATACCATAGAAGACGCAAATGCATCTACTTCGCGTGAACGAACCACGACCAAGCGTCGAGGTTGACCGTCGCTCTTTACAGTACAGTCCACGCCGCCGGTTGTTGCAGCCGGACGACCGGGAAAACTTAAAATATTGCATGATAATTAACTAAACTTGCACCTAAAAGAATATATTTCCTATCACAGATAAGTAATTTTAAAATTATAGTCGGCACGCTTGGTTTCAATACAAATCGTGGTATTTGCGTCATCTAGCGTATACAGGATGATCAATCCAAATGGGTCAGTACCTATGGAGAAGTCAGAAACTATGAGAGATAGCGACATCTGTTCTTAGGAACCATGGCGCCGATTTTAGATTTAATAATAATGGTTTTTTTTTGTGTCGTGGTCTAGCGGTAAGGACGTGCGTCTTGCAATCTGGATGTCGCGGGTTCAAACCCCGGCCTTGTACCAATGAGTTTTTCGAAACTTATGTACGAAATATCTTTGATATTTTTCCAGTCGCTATTCGGTGAAGGAAAACACCGCGAGGAAACCGGACTAATCCCAATAAGGCCTAGTTTCCCCTCTAAGTTGGAAGGTCAGATGGCAGTCGCTTTTGTAAAAACTAGTGCCCACGTCAATTCTTGGGATCGGTTGCCAAGCGGATCCCAGGCTCCCATGAGCCGTGGCAAAATGCCGGGACAACGCGAGGAAGATGATGATGGCATTCAATTTTTTTCAAATTTTTTATTCAAATTTCAGGACAAATATTAACGCGATTACACAAAGAATATTGACCACATTCCCGGTTATGTATGAGTAAAAAACAAGTTTGAATGTCATTATTATTAATTCTAAAATCGACGCCATGGTTCTTAAGAACAGATTTCGCTATCTCTCATAGTTTCTGACGTCTCCCTACTGACCCATTTGGACTGATCACCCTGTATATTAAATCTGTGGTTTATGGCCAAAACGTCGTGTACTAAAAACTGTCGCTTCGGGTACGTTTCAAGTTTCATGGTCTGGATCTGAATCCATCAAGATTTGAGGGGCTCCCTCAATTCCTCGTGGATTCGATCATCCGAACTGGGTTCTGAAAAAATTGGATCAACATGAAACTATAAGATTTCATATTTAAAAAAATCTAAATCGGCCCAGAAATGACGTAATTTTGGGGTAGCATACAATACAAATACAGTCCGTTAACTCTGAGAATGACCTTCGGATTTTAGAAAGATACATCGGGTATCGGCGGTAACACGCGAAGGTGATACTGCTGTTCTGCTTTCTTATTAACTCACAAAAAGTTTTAAACTTACCGCAAAAAGTTAAGGATACCTATTGTCTTAATGTAAAATAAGCCCTAATTTAATGACATTCTGCTTAATATTCGGTTGATGACTATATTGCGATTTGACTTTTTGTCATAATCTAAATTAAATAAAATCAGAATATGAAATTCGAAAACAAATTTGAAATTATATAGAGTTGATAATACCAGTCACATATATCAATTCATATGGTAAAATTATACAATTGGAAAATTGTGGTATTAACTACTCTTATATAGTTTAAGGCTGAAAAGACGACTGCACTCTTTGGGTGTTGGATTGCAACTAAATCAGTAAGAGACTGACATTTTCTATTACGCGATTACGTCCGATTATACCCGAAAAACGAATGTCATTCCGAGAGTTAACGGACTGTACTCTTTATTGCACACCTCAATAAAAGAAAACAACACCTACATACTTATATAAAAAAAAGTCACATTGAAAACCATCTTTTTTGAAGTCGGTTTAAATTAAAGCCATTAAGGGTCCCCGGCAAGCTCGGTTCTCCATACAAACGTAGTTACGCTCTCATTTTATAACAAGTAGGTAGTTTGTTTTGAAACTTTGTACTTACAATAGGATAAGGTATATCTATGTCTGAAATTAGTTTATGTAGCTTCAGATACCATAGTTAAAAAAATACAGCGAATTTAAGTTTGTCATACAAAACTTGTTTTTGCTCTATTTCGTTTGTTTTATAAACTGGAGCTATATTAACTAATTTCAGACCCAGATATACCTCATGTCATTGTATGTGCAGTTTTCATTACAATCCAAAACGTAGTTTTAAAATGAAAACGGAAACTCCGTTTGTATGGAAAGGTGAAATTCGGCCGAGCTTGCCGGAGACTAAAAATGCATACGGGAGCACTCAACCTCGAAAGTTAGTCTGTTCGGAAAGAGAAGAGTCGTGGAATGTATGGGGCCCCATACATTCCACGACTCTTCTCTTTACGCACAGACTAGTGAAATAGTTATTTGTTCAACAAGAGAGGAAAGTTGGTTTTTCTTGCGAGTGTTGATTTTGAGTCCCGAGTAAGCGAAAGATTAGAAGTTAGAATCTTGAGCGTAGCGAGGGAAATATGGACAGTTTAAATGACTTAAATGCTGCAAAAGTTTTTTGTCACGTTAATTTCGTGTTTTAAGATAATGGTATAGAAAAGTAATGGAATATTGTTATTAAAATCGTCCGACACTTTCTAAAATTGCTGTAGTTACAGATACACAACCGCACGTTCGACAGGTAGACGATAATGATATTACCCTTTTCTGATTCATCCTAATTATGGTTCGAAAACTTTTCACGCTGTGAATTAAAAAAAAAACAATTTAATTAAATGCTGAAATTGTTAACCAGTAGGGCGAGCGACCCAAGGCGGCGGCGAGCGTACCGAGATGACAAGGGGACGGGGGAAGGGGTGATTAAAACCTGTAGATTTTCTAATACACGGAATTCTTTAAGAGCCCATCTACGTGCTCACTAGCGCCACTGCTAAATAATTGAAATTATTTAATTTTAACGAAAGATATTTTAAAAAGGGGGCCGCTACTTTGTATTTAAGTACCTTTTGAAATTTTCAAATACTCTAAGAACAAATTATATCACATATTTTCTTATGAAAATATTTTAATTTGTGTTTTTACAAGTGGTCACACTACTATTTAAACTATAAACGAAATAAATGTCATATACAAAGGAAAAAATTACCAAGGCCTCCAGTGCCCGGGGCTGGAATCGAACCAGCGTCCTCCGTTTACGCGGCCACCCGGGCTCGGTGGCATGGGTCGAAATTTCCAAGTATATGACAATTTCCGAGGGCTTCTGGCGCCCCCTGGCCATCCCTGCGGTAGAACAGTATGGTTCAACCTTCTAACCGAATCAAACTCCGGTGATTTCGGGCTAGCGATCTCTTCGCTAGTTTGATGTATTCAAAAGGTAATAAATATATAATACAGCACGTAGCGGCCCCCTTTTTTTAAATATCTATCGTTAAATTTAAATAATCACAATTATCTTTTAACATGTATACAAAAAAGTGACAAGATGTTTTGCATCTGGATGCTCGATGTTAAAGAAGGTTGGGAACGTCTGCTATGGGCATAGCGAAATAAAAGTAAAGAAAGAGTGGTAACTCCGTACATCAGTTCTGTTTTCTTACTAGAGATGCAACGGATATTCGGTTACTATCCGGTATCCAGCCTATCCGGCCCTTATTTTAATATCCGGCCGAATACCGGATAGTAATTTTGCTTGACGTTCACCTCATTGTAAAGTAGAATATAAGTATTACGCCCGTCTCCTTAAAAAATGCTTATTATCTCAGCAGAAAACAGAAAATTTTAAATATATTGATAATAATAATAATAAACGCAAAGCAGCGTGGGATGTTATTAAAGATTACACAACATCTGATTACACTGATAAATCTGTGGATAAATTGACAATAGATGATACATGTATAAACGATCCACAAGAGATTGCCAACAGTTTTTAATGATTTCTTTATAAAGATTGTAAGCACTAATGCAACTACTAACTCTACCTATTATATTGATATCTCTTAAAAATTCACCATCAGTCGGATATGATGAAGTGAGGACTGATATTGTTAAAAAATGTGTAACCTCTATTATATCGCCTATGTTACAAACACTAAATCTTTCATTGATCCAAGGTAGCTTTCCAAGTATATTAAAAAAGTCGGTGGTAAAACCCATCCATAAAAAGGGCGTGAAAACTAATATGATCAACTACAGGCCAATTACCTTAATTTCAGTTTTCTCAAAAATATACGAGAAAGTAATGTTTAGTAGATTAACTAGTTTTCTTGACAAATACAATATAATATCCGATCAACAACATGGGTTTCGTAAATCTAAATGTACTTCCTTAGCCACATTTAAACTAGTAAAAAATGTACTAGATGCGGTAGATAATAAGATTCCTGGCACTGTATTACTATTAGACATGAGCAAAGCTTTTGATTATGTATGTCATAAGCGGTTGTTGGTAAAATTGTACAAATACGGCATACGTGGTCCTGCTCTAGAATGGATAAAAATGTATATTAGTGATAGAACCCAATGTGTAAAGACTGTCAGATATTGTCCGGTAACTAAATCTCTAACTAATTAATTAATTATAGATCATCCTTCATCAATAATCATTATGGAGTGCCTCAAGGCAGTATTTTGGGCCCTTTTATTCATAATTTACATTAATGATATGCCCAAAAGCCTGCCACATGATAGCCTGTTGTTTGCAGATGACACATCAATTATTGTGAAATGTAGAGATTTTTCGACTTATAATGACGACCTAAACAGAACTCTAGCTCTAACAATTAAATGGTTACAAATAGATAACTTGAAAATAAACTTAGACAAAACTAACTACATTCAATTCCATACTAATAAAAGCAACTCACAACAGTTAGACAGAAGTAAGCATGCACGATATAGACAATCAACTAAACTGGAGAGAACACGTAGACACATTATGTTCCAAAGTAAATAGGTTTGTATTTGCTCTGAGAAGAGTGAGTCAAACTGTCTCCATTCAAGCAGCGTTAATAGCATATCATGGATATGTACATTCGATTTTAAGGTATGGTATAACAATCTGGGGATACTGCACTGATAAACATAACGTATTCATTGTCCAAAAGCGCTGCATTAGAGCCATATTTTCAGTTCATCCTAGAGATTCATGTCGTCCATATTTTATAAAACATAACATTCTTACTTAGGGTGCCAAAGCAAGAGATATCGGAAACGGATTTAAACTCTTTCACCATGGAACCTCAAACCGGAAAAAACGGAGTAGCCATCGCAGTTGACAAGTATTTTACACCAAGGGTTACAAAAGTGGACCGGCGCACCGACCGCATTATGTCCATTAAGCTGGCAATGGATGGACAGCCACCACTAAATATAGTTGCTGCTTATGTCCCCCAAGATGGCTGCAGCGAATCCGAACACGTGGAATTTTGGGATAATCTTGAAGCCCAGATGCAAGAAATCCCTTATCAAGAACAAACCATCCTCGGAGCAGACCTAAACGGACATGTAGAAGAAACAAATGCAGATTACCCAGAGCAGCACGATGGACGTGGTTTCGGCTCGGCAAACAAGAGGGGTATATCAATATTACAATTTGCTAGCTCACACAATATGACTATTGTTAACACCTACTTCCGCAAGAAAGCGGAGCACCTCATTACTTACAAATCTGGGAACCACACCACCCAAATTGATTATGTCCTAGCAAATAGAACAACACTTAAATACTTTAAGGACTGCAAAGTCATACCAGGAGAGGCACTCACTGGGCAGCATAGACTGTTAGTTGCTTGCTACAAACTCCACAAACCACACCGTATAGAACAGGACAGAACCCCCCGAATTAAATGGTGCAAATTGCGAACGTCTGAAGGCACCGCGCTTGTTAAATCCCTATCACTATATCTAAAAACACACAGTAAGACATCGTTGGGACAAGTTTGAAAGCACCTGTAAAGCCCAAGTAACTTCATTCCTGGGAGTGGCAAAAGGCGGCTACAGAGATAAGCAAGATACCGACTGGTGGAACGATGATGTCAAAGCACTTATCAAAAGCAAAAGAACCTGCTTTAAAGTATGGCAAAGTACTAAGTCCGAGTCAGACAAACACCTCTACTCAGTGGCAAAACAGGCGGCGAAAAAAGCCGTCGCACAAGCTAGAGTCACAGAAAACCAGCGGCTGTACAAAAATCTGGAAAATGCCTGCCACGACTATGAAGTCTATAAAATAGCAAAGCGCCGACTAGCCTCTTCTCAGGATTTCAAAAACACTAAATGCATCAAAGATGATCGCAATAACCTGTTGACATCAAATACGGAAATTACAAACAGATGGCAGTCTTACTTTGGCACCCTGTTAAATGAGGAGTTTCCCAGCCAAGACCTCGAACAACTTCCAGCAACTGCAAGACCAATTGATGTCTTCACCCCCCTTGAAATTAAAACAGCCATTGAGAACATGAAAAATAACAAGTCCCCAGGACCAGATGATGTACCAGCTGATTTATGGAAGATGCTGGGAGAGGTAGGAGTGACGTGGCTTACGAACCTATTCAACGGCATAATAGCTTCAGGCAAAATCCCGGACTCTTGGAGACACAGCTACCTTATACCAATCTACAAAAACAAAGGGGATGTCGAATCTTGTGCAAACTACAGAGGAATAACACTCACCTCGCACACTCTAAAGATATGGGAACAGGCTCTTAAATGCAAACTCAAAGAATTGATTACCGTCACACCCAACCAATTTGGATTTACAAAGACAAAAAAGAACTACGGATGCTATTCAGACGTTGAGAATTTTGACAGAAAAATACAGAGCTCTTAAGAAGAACTTGTTTATGACATTTCTAGATCTAAAAAAGGCTTTTGATAGAGTTCCGCGTCGGCTAGTATGGCAAGCCTTAAGAAGCCAAAACGTGCCTGAATTGTATATAAGCCTAATAAAAGACATGTATAGTGAAGTCAAAACTTCAATTCGCAGTCCAGCAGGCACCAGCAAACCCATCTCAGTCAAAGTTGGAGTACAACAGGGTTCTGCACTAAGTCCACTCTTATTTATTACTGTTATGGACTATTACCAGAGACATACAAGAGACAGTGACATTTTTCTGGTAGCAGAATCATTTGAAGATTTACAACAAGCGACTAACCGGTGGAGACTTGCACTTGAGGAAAATGGTTTAAGAATCAGTCGAATGAAGTCGGAATACATGAAGTTCCTGTTCGGAAGCCCATGCGACTTTTCATAAAAAAACACCCCGGTACTCTTGGTTAACAAATTTAAATACCTTGGTTCTGTACTGCATGAGAATGCTTGTTGCGATGCTGACATAACGCATAGAGTGAATGCTGGCTGGTTAAAATGGCGATCGTTATCAGGAGTACTCTGCGATCGTAGAATGCCGATCAAAACTAAAGGGAAAGTCTATAAGACGTGCGTCAGACCCGTCATGCTATACGAAGCAGTGCTGGACATCCAAGAAAGAACATGAGGCCAAACTTCACTCGACTGAGATGAAAATACTCAGGTGGACTGGAGGGGTAACTAAACTGGACAAAGTCAGAAATGAGTATGTAAGAGGTAGCTTCAAAGTGGCACCAATTCCAGAAAAATTGCAAGAAAGCTAATTGCGGTGGTATGGATATGTCTTGCGCCGGGACAACGACCACCCAGTTAAAATCGCATTAGATATTGACACAGGTAAACAACCTAAAGGACGCCCACAAGCAACCTGGTGGAGAAACCTTCAAAGACTGTCAGAGAAAATCCCAGCTGACCCGTGTGACAGAGCCGAATGGCGGAAAAATATTCGGAGGGCCGACCCCAAATGAAATGGGAAAAGGCACGGAGAAAGAAGATAACATTCTTACTTTTCCCAGTTTCTATATTTATGAAGTTTCTGTTTTTCTCCACAAATATAAATACCTATTCACGGACTAACACATTGGGTTCCCGCGTAACTAGACCTAAATACAAACATAGATTGCCTAAGCCATATGTAAACTTGTCACTCACTGCAAAAAACGCTTATATTATGTGTATCACAATTTATAACAAGTAACCGGATCGTATTAAAGACATGGATCTTAAACTATTCAAGTCAAACACAAAAATGTGGCTTATAGAAAAATGTTTTTACTGTGTTAATGATTATTTAATTTAGTCATAAGTATCTGCAGTATTTAGATAAATATGTATATGTGTTGCAAATGTATGTACACCTGAAAAGGTAAAGTCTCAGTGTAACTGAATGTGTAATTGTATATTCGACCTGCAATGTAACTTGATTCTTATATACAATAAAAACTTACTTACTTGATATCGGAGTAAACAAATTGGATTTAAGAAACAGACGGTCATAATCGTACTCAATTATTATTTAGAAAAAAAAATTAAACATTTCACTCACTTGCACGCGCACTCATTTCGAACCTATAAATGAGTCCGCGCGAACGTTCGCTACGAAACAGGTCCAAAACCTGCACAATACGCACCTGAAAAACCTAAATGTAGGTATAGTTCCGCCAGCCGAATATTCGGCGGCCGGATACCGAATATTCGACCGATGGTCAGGCCGAACATCCGGTATCCGGCCAAACAACTATCCGTTGCATCTCTATTTCTTACCAAAACGCGAGTTATTTCGTAGTCGACATCTAGCGTCAAGTAGCGGAATTTATCAGGCCCCGTAGACAACATGCCAATCGCTAACGTTACGTAGCGAATAAAACGCAAATGTCACTGTCACACTAATATGGAACAGTGAAAGAGAGACACAAAGCGATTCGATAGTGAAGCGCAAGCGATCGTCACCTTGGCTAGGCCGACAGTACTGCTAGTTGACAATAGATGTCGCGACGAACAAAAACTAATGCTTAACAATTTTCAGCTAATATTATCACCGGATTAACCGGAACTCTACTTTCAGCTTCAACTCCTTCTGCTTGTAATATTAGTTTTAGCAGTACGTTTTTCGTCAGTTGCGACAATTGCGACATCAGGTGTCAAGTAGCGGAGCTAGATGTCGACTACTAAATAACTCGCGTTATGGTAAGAAATCTGATGTATGGAGTTACCACTCTTTCTTTACTTTTATATTTCTCTATGCTATGGGTAACGGATTTGGTAATCATACTTATACCGTGCACACGGCAAATTACCTCAAATGCAATTTGAGCGAACGATTGAGAACATAGCTAATAATGTACTACTCGGTAGTTTACACAAGCTAGATGTAAATGTATGCCCGGATTATGTGAGTGAACGCCCACACCCCACACTTATGTTGATTAACCTGCCTGATAGTTACGGCGATCTTCACATCAGACGCGGATCCACACACGGCCCACACGCCGCTCCACCGAGCGAGGGGGATAACGCTATATACATACTTGTATAGAGTTAGACCACGCTAAGTTAGCTGCGATTTTGATAGCCCAGACCGTGCAAGTGTTATTTTAAACATCAAACTTCTATGAAATTATGACAATTTAAATGACACTTGCACTGTCTGAGCTAGCAAAATCGCTGCCAACTTAGCGTGGTCTAACTCTACCGCTGTCCCGCTCACAGTGTTCAATCTTCCGGGCCTTAACTTGGGCAACTGATTATGATGATACATGGTTTGCAAAGTAAAATGAATACGTATGGCGCTCACATTTTTAAAATTAGAAGTGATTTTAACGATGTCTTCCGCGCGCGGGGTAGTGTCCGGCGGCGCCGTCGCGGCTGTAGCGGCGCTCCTTGCGCGCGGGCCGCGAGCGCGAGCGCGAGCGCGACCGGCTGCCGCGCCGCGACCGTGAATTCTTGTCATGACTTCTGCAAATACAAATTACAGTACATATAGTGACTGGTCTATTGTCTGTAGTGAGTGTATGAAGTTCTGTGCGGCGATGGATAAACGTGAGTCGTCTGTTATATATTAGATTTATATTTTTAAATGTCTGTTATATAATTGATTACATATTTATATACACTTTATACCTATATAAATTCCACAGTGAATTGGTTTTAACTGTCATACTGTGTAATTTGTTGAATAAAAAAATAAATAAATAAAAAACTATTTTTCCTATTTTTCGCACTTGTATCGTAATTAAGTACTTTTTTTTCAATTTATTTATGTAAACAAACAGTCACTACAAGGGAAACTTAAATATAGTAGTTTTAACACTATTTACAGTATGTGTGACCAACACCGTTCACCACTTAATAAATACAATTATTTTGATTATTCGGAGCTTATATACCACTGGAGCTTAAGGCTCCGGGAGACATTGACAAAAAAATATATAAGTATTATTAATACATTATAAATTCATGAAGAAGATAAGAAAAAAAAATCCTTAACGCTTACCAGTTAACAGTGAAGTGCATGCAGTATTACGTTATATAAAAAAAATAGGTACTAACTTACGTTTCATATATGTATATAGAATATAGATATTACATTTAGTTACTATCTCTAAGTACATCTATTACAAGTTTTTTGTATACACCAGTTAATGGTTAATGGTACTTAACAGTTAATGGTTGAAAAAAAAAACAAGAAAATTATAAGGAAAATGACTGTAGTGGCCAAGCAAGGTTTCTCTTTACAAAAACATGTATTGTTTATAACCATTAAACAATATTTAACTCTGCTCCAGGCTTACCCTTTATTTGATTTGTATTTAAAGGATATTGCATCTCATAAGAATGGGGCTGGCAACTGTCAAAGGTTTTTGTAGATGGCACCAGCATAAATTTCCCTCCGTTTCTAGTTTTGTTCTATGGGATTTGGAATATATTACTTACAACGGAACCCCTTAAAAGACGAGGCGAGTTAATTTCGAGTGAATAAAAGAGTTCTCATCAAGTTTAAGATTCTACCTAAATACCTAAGAGCAAAGCCCAAGAGTAACGAAAGTTGTCGCATGATATTGAAACACTGCCTACCTATTTATGTACATATATGTCTTTGCAATAAGGAAAGCTAGCATCCGCATCATAAAGTTCATCAAAAAACACAAATTTGACACTATTGATAGGGTTGACATAAAAACCTACGAGTATACTGAAGTCATCTGTAAAAAGCTTCGACCGGTCAACCCCATTAGGCGGGTCCACACGTCCACACAGAGCGAGCAGCTTAGCGAGAAAATAGCCGGGTTCTAGATGCGTCCAAAAAAACAGCGTAAATTATTGAATTACATCATTAAGGATGGGATTTCAAGTGTAAATATTTACTTACACAGCATAAGTATTTACTTATTAAAAGAAAAAACGTCGCATAGCCACAAGCAAGTCGTACTTATTCTTTTACAAATTAATTAAAGAGCATACTTTAAAAGAGCAAAATGAAACCC
Organism: Cydia strobilella; assembly: GCF_947568885.1. Lineage (NCBI taxonomy): Eukaryota > Metazoa > Arthropoda > Insecta > Lepidoptera > Tortricidae > Cydia > Cydia strobilella. The sequence continues at coordinate 43,229,661 of NC_086068.1, read as the reverse complement.
TGGATTTGTGTAAGCTGTTTTATGGAGCTATAATCGGACCGAGCGGCAGTTGTGCATATCGTGGTCTATCTGATTGAAGACCAGAGAAAAAGTTTAGTGAGAGAGCAATATTTCACTTAAATTTAAATACCTACATATCTCACAAAAGCTTTGTGAGATTGTTTATCCTTAAAATACATCTTTCACACGCCAATCTCTTTGTTAAGAATAAGTAAAAACCTTTCTTGAATATGCAGATTTATATGAGAACATAATAAAAAAGAATTGTACACACAAATCCGAGCGTTAGATTTGATACTACATAATATATTAAAATATAATGTTTATGCTATAGGCGCCACTTTCGCAGTCGGCAATACAAAAGGACGATTTTGTTTCTATTTATAGCTCAGGTCAGTAGGCCTTACCTTATTGACAACGGACAAAATACCTTTTTTCTGAGAAAAACACATCAAGATGAAAAGAGTATAAGAACAATAAACCGCCGCACCGGATGTGTGCGCGTAGACGTGCACGTGCGCATTGTAATATGAAGATTCTGCGCACCGGCACTCGGTGACGTGCACGTGCGCGTTGTAATATAAAGATTCGGCGCACCGGCACTCGGTGACGTGCACGTGCGCGTTGTAATATAAAGATTCTGCGCACCGGTACTCGGTGACGTGCACGTGCGCGTTGTAATATAAAGATTCGGCGCACCAGCACTCGGTGACGTGCACGTGCGCGTTGTAATATAAAGATTCGGCGCACCTTCACTCGGTGACGTGCACGTGCGCGTTGTAATATAAAGATTCGGCCCACCGGCACTCGGTGACGTGCACGGCTCCAACAATTTAGCGCACGCGCACGTGCGGGAGTGCCCTGGCCTTAAACCATTAGTGCACAAACATTTCACAAAACACATGTGTAAGTACTTTCGCCATTGCTGCAATTCTTATAATTCGTATAGTTTGTATAAATAAACAAATGAGAGATGACTAGAGACACGCATATGTAATTCGGGTGTGCCCCGAACGCATACCACGTCCGCGTACCAATTAAGAGTCTTACTCTGCGCCATCAATGTGGAAGGTTTCTAGTAGTAGCCGTAGGTAACGAAAACGAACCTGGAATCGCGCGAGTGTGTCTTGCGACGCGAGCTGGAGCCGCGGCTGTGCGGCGAGCGCGAGCGGCGACCCCGCGGCGACGCCTGCGGCGACTCGCGCTCGCTGTTTAGGTTAAAGTCGTCGAACCTGCAATAACAATACATGTCAAAAACCAAACCCCTATCCTGTTAATTAACTGGCAAGAGGGTCTATCACGATAATCGAAATTTCGTTATCTACCTCGCATATGAAAGAGTGATAGAGAGACAGATAGCGAAATTTAAATTTTCGCGGTAGATGTGATACTCAGTTGAAATTTTGAAAACTTTCGTAATTCCGATGACAATGCAAATAATAGGTACCTATGCTAACATGGAGCTGATGTGATCATGCAGACGGAGACGGAGGGTAGCCAAACAACTGTTCGAAATAGTAGAACATGGGTCAAAATAATAAAAATAATTAATGCAAATAAAAAAATCATTTATCCATATTTAAATACATCCTATCGTATTTTTATAAATCTTCATTTTTAGTTTTAAAGTGTGTCGATAGATGGCAGTGAATTTACTACGGTTACAATATTTACTATGACAGTACCGCTCTATAATATTATATCCTCTTTGATTATATTAATACATGCATGTCAAACTATAATTTAAATAATTTCTTAAACTACCAATTGTACTCAGGCATATTATTAAATTACATTATAAATAATTCAAATTGTAGATTAAACCTTATTCCTAAAATTATTAAGTTTGTATAAATCAATCATATTAAAATCACACATGAACACTAATAGACCTAATAGTATAAAAAAAAACAAGTGCAGTGATATACACGCATCAGCTTTCAGCTGCTAGTGTATTAAACAATATAATATATAATAATATAATAATAATAAATCATATCAAATTTAAATTAATTGCCCACCTATATTGCTCTACAATTGCCAAGACACAGCCCAACACGTCTCACGAAAACACCCATACTATCGTGGAATATATCTGTATCAGCAACCTGCACGTACAAATTGTTCAGCAGCAAAAGTGCTCGGCGCGTGGTGGGAGCATTATCACCCCGTCTACTCCGTCTAGAGCGGGCGTCGCGTCGTCGCCGCGGCTCCACCCGACCGCTGCGCCACCTCCGCGCCTCAGAACGGGGACGTGCAGTCCTATCCGCCCTAACAGGGATGTTGCGGATGCCGATTTTTTGACATATGCGGATGCGGATTTTTAAAGGCTTACATCCGCGGATGCGGATGTCGAGATAAGGCACATAAAAAAACGTCAAATATTACACTTTTGTAATTTTTATTTAAGAAAAAAACGAAACAACGAAAAGTATTTGAACAAGAATATAGGTGCCTCACAATCGCATTACTATACTAAAGTCCAAATACTACAAACTTTTCACTTCTTGTCGCTGTCCGTCATAGGCTATAAAGTGCTCGATCGACGAATCACAAAACGAAACGAGATTCCTATTGGCTAATGACGAAATTACCCAGCACTTACGCCGCTAAGACGTTCCTGTACCTACCTGTTCCACATCCGCATCCGCATTAAGTTCCTCATCGATTTTATGCGGATGCGGATGCGAATATTCGCAACATCCCTGTGCCCTAATCAACTCGACTCGGATTGTCAACTCTATTATCTAAAGTTGCAGGAAGACTTACTTGTTTTTGGGAGCATCCGCTGAGCTGCGGCTGGAGCTAGAGCTAGAGCTGGACGAGCTCGACGACGAGGACGAACTTCGCGATCTAAACAATACAATACATTACACAGAACTTATTAACTTACATTCATATACTTCGCCACCGTGGCTCCTACACAACATAATTCCTACTTGGGATTCATACAGAAATCATGTGACCTGTGTGTCACTTTATGGGGTTGGTTGGTCAGAAAAATGTCACATTTGATCACGACAAGGGAATATTACGTGTCATCTTTCGTACACAGCACAAAATGAAATATTCACGAAAATCATCAATAATCAATAAAAATATCCAGCTCTAAATGTATTGTGGGTCGAGTTCATTGTAATGTCTAATTGGCTCCTAATATGAAAAAACCAGTGTTTAACTCCAGTTCCAAAAGTATATGTGATCTCGCATAGTGGGGGAGAGTGGGGGAGGGGGTAGCGTCAAAATTACCAAATATATATTACCAAGTGGAGGAGGGTTCAAAATAAAATCAAAAATGATCACATGATTTCACGATGAACTCTGCAGCTAGCAATAATTGTGATGACTAGCAGAACAAGTTGTCTTAAATATTTTCACTATTCTCGTGCCGATGCCGCCCACCATACTAAATTATAGCTAAGGAAGTTTGAATCTATGTGTACGTATAATAGGGTTGAATTTAATTTGTTCCGAAAGATTTACGAGACAAAGAAATGCTACTATGAGGCTATATGAAATAATGAATTAAATAGCAATAACATTGTTTGCAAGAATAGCAACCAACCTTCGTTTAGCAGCTTTATTTTCCAGTGTTTCAGATTTGCCATTTTTCTCCACCGCGTCCGATCCGGCTTCTGCCCCATCCCCATCTTTAGCTTTGTCAGTAGTTTCTGTAATAAGCCATTTTTATTTTAAAACCAGATTTTGTATTAGTACACAGAAGAGATCACTGTTATGTTGCTCTAGCAAGTCTAGCAAAACGCAGAGAACGTGCGCTACAACTCTGAGAGCCTGTACAAGTCAATAAGAGCTCTCGCGACTACTAATATCGCCGTTCACGAGTTGTAAGCATTATAATTTCGTCCATCGCAGACATCCGCATCACATTGAATTTTAAAGTAACAGCTTATAAGTTGATACGTAGTATTGATTGAGAAGCACCTGTTTTAGAAGACTGAGCCTTCTCGTCGTCGCTGCCCCACAAGTCGTACTTGGAGAGGTCGGCGTCGTCTCCAGACTCCTCCTCGTCGCCTTCATCGCCCGCGCCCGCCTCCGCATCCTCGGCATTGCCCTCGCCCGAGGCCGTCGACGCTTTGCTCTGAAACAAAACATTTCATTTCAATAATCCCGCGTAACCGCGTCAATCTTACCCTAATCCGAATTAGCCGTGACTAAAATAAATAAAAATTAAGTAAGCAACGTAGGTACACCACGATACTTCTCTTTTGAAACTTACGATGACTTACAACCTTCCGATTTTTTACCTTCCTAAAAAATTACTTAAATATTAATATTTTAATCACTCCGTCCATTCGTATTTAGGCTTTATATGTTTAGGTAGAAAGAAAGCTGTCGACTCAGTCCTGCTTAGGACCTGCAGTAACTATAGTGTAACTATGCAGGATGAAATATTATTCAGTGCACAATTTTTTACGCGTATATCACTGAAGTGTGCGCTCTGCTCGAGGCTTGCCTCGCGGCCTCGGTGGAGTTAATAAAGAGCATTGAGATTGTCAGAATCGTTTAGACTACAGATTGGGATAGCGAGTGCTGTTCTGAAGATGGTCTGACGACATTAACAAGACAGCAGGGCCGACCTGGCATAGACATATGAATTGTGAGTGTAAACTCGAATTATTATGCTGATAAGAAGAAAAAAAGAACAACGTGTGCCCTACATAAATTTTCATCCTGTATACTGCAATAGCTATGAAATTATTGAAAAGATTTAACTGTCTGAAACATGAGTGAATTTAAAATAGAACAAACCTTCGTTTTTCGTCTTCTCCTTCCCCCATTGATGGATTGTTTCGGAGCCTTGTCTGGTTGTTTTATAGTTAATTTGAGCCTATTTAACATAATCGGTTTTGGTAATGCAAAACTCTTGAAGTTTCCTATAACCGATGAATTTTCTTGCGTTTCAGGTAATGTGTTATCTCCGTTAATATTTAACTTTTTTGCGACATTGGGCGGGATCACTACTGGGCCTGGATCAAAAATATCGCTTAAAAAAGGAGTGTCACCAGTAGTCCCGTGCAGTTTTTTTAGTTGTTTTTCAATGCTCCCTTCTCTGTCAGACTCCTGTTCCCAGTCTTCTTCATTGGTCAAGTTGATGGTCTCGACGGGGTCGGCGGCGGGCAGCTCGCCTTCTGCGCGCTCCTGCTCTGCTTGCTGACTAACATGATCGGATGCCTTCTGCCCTAACTGTTGCAAATTTTGAAGAGCTAAGAAAAGTGTATCTGTATTTATACCTGCCAATAAATTTGACAAATTGACACTTGGCTGTGTTGATGTAGTACTAGTGATATCGTTTGTGTTATTGTTCAATGGCGACTTATTATCTTGTGCCACAAGTCCACTCATTCCTTGTGTTTGGTTTTCTATAATTAAAGAGTGGCTTTGATAACTTGTTTTAGGTTTAATTGTTATAGATTCAATAATATTAATTTTTTTTGCTAACATATGTTCAGGTGATTCCAATGTTCTACTTTGTTTAGCAGAAATCATTTCGTCATTAGTAATATGTGGCTGTATCACCTGGCACAGTGTTTTTCTGGTGTCCTCTTTTTGATAGGATGAACTTAGTGCCACCAGTTTCTTTTCAAATAAATCTCCATCCAATACTACTTCCTGTATATATGATTCAGAAGTTAGATGAGGATGTTTCGTAACATCCTGGATAAGTTGACTTTGGTCTAATTCCAAGTTTTGAGTGTGTGCTACAAATTCATTTGGGAGAATGTGCAGACTGTTGGTATTAGGAACCCCTGCTTCATCATCATCCTTGTACAGAGCATCGTCGTCTTCATCCCATACCATAGTGTATGGTTTTACACTATTGTTTTCCAGACTGTTTGCTTCCTGGTTGGGATGATCATCAAAAACATCAAATATTTCCATAATACTTTTATTCTTCTGTGCCGAATCCGACTGCACCACATCAAAAACACGAGCCGAGTTATCCGACATCACAGACGAGTCTTTTGATTGCATGGGGGCATCAAATGGTGTATAATTATCAGCAGTGACAATTTGCTCAAAATCATCATTTGTAAAGTCATCACCATGAGGATCTATTATTTGTGGGTCTGCTCTATATGGTGACTGATAAGGCACACAGTCCAGAGGATTATTTGTAAGGGCTATTGTACTACTATCATCCTTGGAATTTAGAAGAGGAATGTTTGCCACATTATTTTGCAATACAGTAAATATTTTATCAATTTGTGGTTCATTGTTATTTACACATGTCTCCTGTGGCGTTTGCTTGTTTTTATGAACAGTTCCACGATTTCCCTTTGCCCAAAATCCTTTCTTCTTAACATTGTTTTTAAAATCTTGATAATTATTTTTAGCTGAAGATCCTAGTCTAGTAGGCACATACTCAACTGATCCACCATCTGTGTCAACAAAATTGGCATGGCTCTTCACACGCATATTTTGCATACTTGATGTGTAGATATTTCCTGTGGCCAAGGGTGACTGTTCTGATTTGTTGACAGTAGAGTATCCTTTAAAGGTTTGGATGTCATTTGATAATGACTCACAGCTCATTTTAGATCCCATTGGTGGTTGTCTTTTGTTTAGCCTAGATCTGGGTTTTGGACCTTCCCCATACACTCGCGACAAAAAATCAACATAATCACTATCATAAGAAACTGAATCTGAATCTGACACAACTATTGATTGCTTGTTTTTATGACCATTAGTGGTAATAGGGGTTGTTTTTGATTTAGAAGAATTGTTATCAGCTTTTTCCAAATCACTGTCGGCATAAAGGGAATCATGAGATTCATGGGAGCTAGCTCTGCAGAGTGGTGATGAGTAGTTTCTAGCCTGTATAGCTCGCTCTGTAACACTACTCCCTTGACTACCCAATGATTTCGGTGTGTTGCAAAGAACTAACGTCTCGGCAACAATATCTGTAGCTTGAGAGTTATTTTGAACTTGATTTGTTTTAGAATTTTCAGTTTCACTGTCTGAACTAATAGGTATCTCTTCTGGATTGGCTTGAGTTGTAGGCTGTTGATTTTTTAAATGTGGTGATTCACATTTATTATTCTTGTCAATAAGATTTTTAGAATGTATGTGAGAGTCATCTAAACACCCTGTCCTCAACAGCCTTTGCCTCCAAGCAAAAATTGTTTTAAAATCTGGAGCCGGTTTATCATACATTGCTTCAAACTTGTCAGTGGTTATCCTGCAATTATTGTGCACAATGGCATTAGCAGCTACTTTCACTCTTTCTTCTATAGAATATGTAACTTCAAAATCTTCTGTAGAATTGGACCCAGTAAACTTGTAGACAACATCATTGTTCAAAGCTTTAAATGACTGTACCTTTATAGCTTTATTTTGATCAAAACTTTTGATGGAAAGGCCATTATTTATCTCCTGTTTAAGAATTTTAGAGGCAATTTTATTATTTAATGAGTCTTGTTCAGTAAATCTTTTGCGCAAATAAGTTCCATTGGTCTTATATGATGGTAACATGTGATCTTTTCCATTATATTTAATTTGAGTTTCAAGTTGATGCCTTCGAAATGCCATTTTGCTAAGTGGAGGTAGATCACACATGGAGCTCTCACTGAGAGTGCGCCGTGTTTTTTCAGTGTCCCTGTTAGTCTGCATTGAGACATTAGGTGCAGGATCTTCCTTTGCATCCTGGTTTAGTTCCATCTGCAGCAATGCTGGTGGCATTTTTTTGGCTAGAGGTCCTTCAGTGATGCCGACCTGAAGGCAGGAAAAATTATCTCCACTTTAATATTTATGTGCATCAAAATTATTGCACTTATATATAATAAATAATCTTCTTCGCTTCAAATTCCACCATCCTCTGATTGTTCAACAACGCCTTTGGTAATGGTGAGTGCTATGCTATGTTATGTTATGTTTATTAGAATACAATGTTGTACTAACTGAACTGAACAGTCTGCAGGATGGCCATTAAAAGAAACCACTATTATGTCATTTGAAACATGTGTGAAGAAATACCTACATGTTTATTATGAGAGAATACCGAGTTGTCAGTTTTTTATTTAACCTAATAATTTTGAAACATTTTACCTCTAACAAATCACTAATAAAAATGTTATTTAATAAAAACTGCTCAAAAAAGGCACATTGGAATAAATCTTCACACAATAACAAAAACTTTAATAACCAATAAAACACCAAACCTACACCTGTAGACTTAGATTTTATTGTCCACATAATGTGACGGTGTGTACATTAAGCAAATAAAAAATTACATGCTTTTAAAAAAAACAGAAGTATTTAGTGTAATTCACAAAATGGATACACACCATACTCTGCGTGTCTAATTTGCGTTTCCTCTTTTTTCTTCCAAATTCATCATATTCGTCATCAGAAGAAGGCTCTCGGCGGCGATACTCGACCACTCCGCGCTCATTGTACCCTCCGCCGTAGCCGGTTCGCGCCTCCACCTAACAATACACACACACAATAACATATTAGCTATATACAAACTATATACAACCCAAATAGTAAATTAACTATTTTGAAAGCTCGACATTTACTTCACCGAACTTCGGAGCATTGCAGACGTTGCACGTCGTGCGCCGGGCCCAGTTTACATTCGCACATTTATTGCACTGCCAATCATCGGCGTTGAATAAGCCGCGAGACTTTTCTGCAGCCGATTTTCCAATTTCCGTGCCAAGTTTCTTTTTAAACATTTTCCCTCCATCGGGTCTGTCTTTATTACAACGATAACATGATGCTCGACGCGCAAAATTTATGTTTCCACAACTAGGATCGCTACAAATCCAATCCCCCGCGGCTTCGTTCATTGTGAGAAACCTATGTACAAACGCTCGCTAAACAATTATTGCCATTATATTTATCTTTTCACTTCCATTAACCAGAAAGTGATCACTTTGAATGTGCGTACAAGAAAGTGTAAATAAACGAATTTTGACGGATATTACAATAAAGAAAACTAAGCACTCTTTTGTAAGTAAGGAAAGAAATCAAGCATAGCAAGAAAGCTTTATTTCATGCCAGCCATGACATGACGCAAAGCAGTAGAGAATGTTCTTACCATAGAGCCCACACCAAGAGTTATTAAGCTAATGTTTTATTATAAAATGTGTACACACTGCCTAAAATATTGTGTCACTGTCGATAGTCTGTGCCAGAGGGGGGGGTCCCTAGGAATATAAAAGTCCCTCCACAGTCGTGCGCGAATCGCGCGCGGAGCCGCGAACGCGAGAGTGAGTGTGGAGTCAAGTTCGCTTCACACTCGCGTTCGAAGTCTCTGGAGCGAACTATAGTTAACGTCAGCAAAGACCTATGTAAACTCAGTATAAAGGCCACTCCACACTGGTGCGCCAATCGCGGCGCGAAGCCGCGAACGCGAGTGTGGACTCTAGTTCGCTAATCAGCGAAATCGACTCCACACTCGCGTTCGCGGCTTTCGCTACGTAGTCTTCTAGTTATTATTCTGAGCGTAGTCTGGAGCGGGCTTTAAGGCACACCATCGCACTGCACCGCGACCTTGGAGCAGTTCTAGGATTAGGTTGTACTGGCGTGGGCTTCCAATATGACCCGCCAAAAGCTATGTGTTGTCCGTTCTCAAAGAGTTCAGAAAAAGTTGCCAGTAATTAACATAAAAATATTAAAAAAAAATTAACATGCAGATACGTCTGCGAGCGATACTCCAAATTTTATATTAAAGGAAAAAATGGAAAAAGTTACACCTCCGGCAGGATTTAAAAAATTGATTTTAGTATGGGTTAGCACATTGTTACTGGTGAATTCTCAATGCAACTTGAGACTCCGGTGCCGTTAAAAAGATGTAATCGTCTTACGGTAGATGTCGCTTTACGCCACCCCAAAGGCGTGTATACATAAGGGAAGGAATGGAAAGATTTGCAAGGTTCTGGTAGGCTTCCGTAGCTCAATTGGTTAAGAGCAACGCACGGATTGCGGAGGTTACGGGTTCAAATCCTGCCGGAGGTGTACCTTTTTCCATTTTTTCCTTTAATATAAAATAAAAATATTTTACAACAGCAACTTTGGGCTTCGTCTATACAAGTCCGGGAACGAACATATCAAATTATTTTATCAAAGATTTTGTTTTGTATTTATAGAGTAGTCACACTACTACCTATATGTAAATTATTATTTATTTTTGATATAAATTATTATCTATTTCAGTGTATTTGTCTATGTTTATAAAATCTACAGAGGGTTGACGTGCCTCTTGCACTTGGGTCTGGCTTTGTTCCACACTATCGCACCGAACCGTCAAAACGGTGCGATCCTACCTTACAGACTGCCGCCGCACACGTGCGCCAGTGTTGCCAATTGTCCCATATTTCCATGAAAAAAAAATGAAAAATCGTAACACACCATCGCACCGCACCAAGGTCAATGTGCGATGCACAAAATAAGTAAGAGCGACAAAGCGATATCTCTATCTCGGTGTGATCTCGGTAAGTGTGGCGTCGATTTCGCAGATTGTTCACGCCTTCGCGCCTTGTTCCCCGTTTTTTGTCGGTATTTTGGCCCGCGTCAAAGGAGACGCGAAGCGCGAATTTGCAAGACTCCATATTACACACTTGCCAAAAGGCCAAAAGGCTCATCTGTGGCAAGATAAATATTAATTATATAATTATATTGTATTAAACGGCTATATTTTACGATTTTACAACAAAACTAAATCGAAAAATAGCTACAGCACGTACGATGCCGTAGATAAATTACAGTTAAACTCGATCAGCTGATGCTTTTCCGCCATCTTGGCGCGAACCAAACTGCGAAATCTCCGTGAAGTTGTGCGAGGCTGGCTTTTTCTTCCCTGCTAAGCGGGATCAAAATGACACTTTCTGTTCAAGGACATTTTATTGCCAGTATGAAATATTGACACAAAGAAATATGAAATTAGTATGCATATAATCGATTAGAATTTCTTTATAATCGATTACGTGCACACATTTTTTCTTAAATTATATTTTGTCGTAATTGTAAAAAATAAATGTAATTAGCGTATTTCAAGAAATTGGCCTAGAGCTAAATTATAGCAAATGCGAACTTTTTGTTAACAACGCCTCTCTAAATTTTCCGGATATAAAACAAAAATTTGACCTATTACGCCCAATATTAAAGTATTAGACGAAAGCTCTCTTTGCCTCCTAGGGTCCCCCATCTTTGAAGATTCCTATTCGAATTTTATTTCCGATACTACTTCAAAATTTCAAAATTATGAAAGTCGTCTTCTTGAAATTAGTCCGCATTTCGCTTTAGCCATAATCAAATTCTGCCTTTTTGTTCCAAAATTATTGTACGTACTTCGCTGCTGTTCTTTTTCAAAATTTCTAAATTCATTAACACCCCTGGACGACTTGATCAAAACCAATTTGGAATCTATTCTAAACTTGCAGCTTAGCGAAGAGTCCTGGACCCAGGCATCCCTTCCCATCCGCCACGGCGGAATCGGCGGATTAGGAATCCGCAAAATTTCAAGTGTTTCTAGCCCGGAGTTTTTATCTTCCGTTCATAGCACAGCAACTCTCGTAGGAAAAATCCTAAGGGCCTGCCCTTCAAACTACGTGATTGCTGGCTTAACGGAGTCTAAAAACGCTTGGTCAATTACCAGCCCGGGTAAGGATTTTCCAGAAAATCAAAATTCGCAAAGGTCCTGGGACGACATTCATTGTAAAATCATTTATGACTCTCTTTTAAGCCGCAGTTCAGGTTCAGCACGCGCCAGACTGTTAGCAGCAGGTGCCAAGGAATCCGGCGCCTTCCCATCGGTACATACCGGTACCTTCCTGGAACCGCACACTGCGCGTTGCTGCCTGTCTGCGACTCGGCGTCCGGGTCTGTGCCCCACATAGGTGCCCCTGCGGCACTGACGTCGACGCCTCGGACACCACGGGCTCTCCTGCCAAAGGAGCGCCGGTCGCTTTTCTAGGCACGCCGCGCTTAACGATATTCTCCGCCGGTCTCTTGCCAGCGTCAACGTGCCAGCTCTTCTCGAGCCTGCTGGTATTGTAAGAGACGATGGTAAGAGACCGGACGGAATGTCACTGGTTCCGTGGAAGATGGGACGGGTGCTGGTGTGGGACGTCACATGTGTAGACACCCTAGCCCCGTCTCATCTCCACGGCACTACTGCAAAAGTTGGCGCGGCGGCAGAGGCGGCTGAGAAATTAAAAAAGACAAAATATAGGGGTCTCGGCCCCGAATACGATTTCGTACCTTTTGGGGTCGAGACCCTTGGCCCGTGGGGTCCGAATGCGTCTTCATTATTTAAGCAATTGGCTAAAAAAATTATAGACGTCACTGGTGATCGTAGAGCTGGCAGCTTCCTCGCACAAAGAGTAAGCATTGCAATACAGCGAGGAAATGCTGCCAGCATCTACGGCACCATGCCGCTTGCCGCAGGGGATTAGTTTTTAGGTATTTATTTTAAGATTAGTATTATTTATTTTTAGTTTTAGTTTTTTAAGTTTTATATGTATTTCTAATTGTTATTACATGAATCAATATTAGCGTATTTTAAATTAATTAATAGCCTATTTTAATTAAGTAAATTTGTTTATTAGCGTAATATTTACAAAGTAATTCCTTACCAGTCATGCGAAGACGTTTTCTGAGTCTGCGGCCAATGACGGCATTAGGTTTCACTTTATTCCACCATATTAACAACTCTTTGGCGGTTTGTGGGAAGCCGGGGTGAAATCCACTAAACACCATTTAGTTAGTCTTAGGTAACTGTCATTTAACCTTTGAAGAGATTTATTGCGCACTGTGTCAAATAGAGGCAATTTTAAATTCAAGCCCTCTTACTTCTTTAACCAGCGATCCTTCTGATCTGCTACCACTTACTCCAGGCCATTTTTTAATTGGACGACCACTCACAGCTCTTCCGACTCCCTGTTTGACAGAGATTCCTCCTTTGAGACTGACACGGTACAGTCGCCATCAGATATATCGGAGCGGCCAAGGTGCTCACAAATATCTGAACACGCCTCTATAGTCAAGGCGCTAGGTGCGTGTTCAAATATTTTTGAGCACCTCGGCCGCTCCGATATATCTGATGGCGACTGTACCAGAGGATCGAACAATTGAGGCAACACTACTGGGTTCGCTGGTATAAAGAATATGTTTCTGAACTTCAGGAGCGAACCAAATGGAGGCAAGCCAAGGGTCAACTTGCTACCGATACCATGGTCGTCGTCAAAGAAGACAACCTGCCTCCAATGAAATGGAAGCTCGGCAGAATCGTTAGTGTCATTCCTGGATCTGATGGCATCAATCGCGTGGCCGACATCAGGACGTCGTCTGGGATCATCCGTCGTGCGTTCAGCAAAATATGACCACTGCCAGTCGAAAAGTAACTCTTCAGTTGAAAGACCAAGCTTTCAACGTGGGCGGGCATGTTGGAACAAAACAAAAGGCTTCATCGGAGACTGCGGCGAGACGGGGGCGACCTCTGTCGATGATATTCTATCTAGCTAACGTTGTGACATTGCAACTTTAAACTTGAAACAAGCAACAGATTTTTATATTTTTATATATGTACTTGTGTGGCAGAATACAGTACATTTCTATTTTTAAACAATTTTTTATTCTGCCTGGTCCTTCTACAATCCTCAACATGGTTAATTATAGTTGGTCAAGCAAATCTTCAGTTGCGCGAAATTCAAATTATCTATGGGATGATAGCCCTTCGCGCCTACAATTTTCAAATTTGCCGCCTTTTTCTACTGACAAGATTTGCTTGACCAACTATATATGTCAGTGGTCAGGCTTTACCATCTAGACCCTAGTGAGTATTATATTATATATTGGATCTAGACCTAGCATTACATAGACGAGCTATACGCGTGCGCCCGTGAGAATATGATTGGTCGAGTAGATTTGTAGCCCACCATAAACCATACAAAATGTACGGTGGGGAATAAAAAAAAATGTGAGACTGTGACAAGGACAAACAATAACAGCGCTTTCTCTGTCGTTCGGTCATTTCCCCCCACCCCTCATGAACGATCCAGGACTTTACTAAAGCCCCCCCCATTCACACTCCTACATACATGGTAGTCCGCCTCGCCGTCCGCCTCATTATGTAGGATTGTGAATAGGATACCTCAGAGAAATTTCGATTTTCGTCTTTCGTGGTAGGTCCTCTGGTAGGTAGGACTGCAATGTAGGAAGTGTGTAAGCTATATCCAACTTTATCCTACTCCGCAGTCCTGCGAGGTGGACTGCATAGTAGGAGTGTGAATGGGGCGCTTTACAAAATTCAGAATCCTAAAGGGTTTTTTTATGATTGCAGCGCCATCTGCGTTCCAATTAATCCTCATTGCCAAATAAATTATATTATTCTGTAAAATTGTCTACAATAATTTAAAATTATAAAAAAAATTACAAGGTTACTATTACTGACTGTTGATTTTATATTTATTTTAACTCGAAAATATAGATAAATTCCGTGAATACTAAAAAAAATTATTTCTATCATGTAAACTAGGCCTAATGTTCAAGCCCGGGGATCAAAGAGTAGTATAATATATAGGCCGGGGATTCAATGGAAGCGGTAGCGTAGCGGGCACGCTCACAGCTCGCGCGCATTTGCCAAAACTGTCAAAAATGTATACAGTGAGGTTATTATAGTGAATAATCGTGGTATAATCAGATTATTTTGTGCACCATGTTTTAACATTTACAATCAAACTTAAAAACAATATTGCTATTGCAATATCCTATTTTGAAATACTCTCTTTACCTATGTACAATATTACTATTTACATTTGGTTTTCAGCCAACTAGATTAGAGCTACTCGTTAAACTACCCGTATATTTTGTGGTCTAGGATTATTACAGAATGTTATCGCGCGTACAATGTATGAAGATGATAACATAACTTCCACCCCCAAGCGCTGTGTGCTAACTGAAGTCACCAACTCTACCAATGTGTCTCCCACGGCGAATTTGAAGTTGTTGACGAACGTTGCGCTGCTGTACCCGACTCCGCCGCCGAGCACCATACACCGCAAAGAAAAGTCACTGCAGATACTATGCGACAGGTTATACTAATCACTACTTATAAAGATACATTCTCTTCTTGAGTTAGGCAGGCTTCAAGTATGTTCAACATCTATTCATTAGTTCTAATAAGTGATGATAGCACCTGTAAATAACTCCGGTTCTTGCACGTTTCGAAATGCAGTACTAGCCAGTATACTTAATAATTACCTCATCAGAAACTGCTTTTAAATTTTATATGTATATATATTAATGTGATAACCCTTTAACCCAGTCTAGACCAGACCTAGTTGGCAAAAGGTGCCAAACCTTTCAAAAATAGAATACATACACCAGAGAATTTGGGATGGGTACGGCCTTGGCCGGGTGGTCTAGTGGTCAGGATGTTAGCCATGTAAGCTGAAGACGGGGGTTCGATTACCGCCTGGGCCACTTGTGGACTTGGTCACTTTTTAGGGTTCCGTACCTCAAAGAGAAAAAACAGAACCCTTATAGGATCACTTGTGCGTCTGTCTGTCTGTCTGTCTGTCACAGCCTATTTTCTCCGAAACTACTGGACCAATTAAGTTGAAATTTGGTACACATATAAGTTTGTGATCCAAAGACGGACATGTAACGTAAACAAATTAATTTTAAACACAGGGGCCACTTTTGGGGGGTAAATGAGAAAAATAAAAATAAAAGGTTTTCAAACTATATCGTGTTACATATCAAATGAAAGAGCTCATTATGAGAATCTCATTTTTTTTTTATAGTGTTAGGATAAACAGTTATTTAAGAAAATAGGCAAAAAATGACCATTCCCCCCCTTTATCTCCGAAACTACTGGGTCAAAAATTTTGAAAAAAATACACAAAATAGATCTTTACCTATAGGTCACAGGAAAACCTATTAGAAATGTGCAGTCAAGCGTGAGTCGGACTTAATTACTTAGTTTTTGATCCGACCCCTACGGGTTTTTTAAAGACATTTCACTCACGTTTCACATAAAAAGTATTGTTTAAACTGTGTAATGTACAGAACCCTTGGAACGCGAGTCCGACTCGCACTTGGCCGGTTTTATGTTTCTTTAGTGTATGTATATCTATTTTAGTTTACATTATGATAGCTTAATAATGCTGTGAACTACGTACTATAAGTTGGATATTAACCTCTTACATTATTAACTTGTAACTTCTCTTATTTTTTAATATTTCTTGTTAATTATTTTTTGTCATTATATACATGGTGTTACTTGAGCCACTGAAAACCTGAGACACCCCAACAGTTTTTATTTATTTTGAACTCATCTTGAGTATTTATTTTTTAATCCAATAAATAATTAAAAAAATATTAGATGTTTAGTTTTCTTAACAATTCTATTCAACTGGTAATTTCTACACAAGATGCTTCGTCGTTTTAGTGACATCAAACAATTGGTAGTTACCATTGAAAACACTGTTAACAGACTATTTGCATACCTTACTGCAACGAGATAGGGTTTACCAATGGCCAAAACGTGTCAAATGCTAGTTATTGATATTGTTGCATTACAAACCTGCAGAATGGGCATCTAAAGATAATAAAAAACCCGGCCAAGTGCGAGTCGGACTCGCGCACGAAGGGTTCCAGGGCAAGGGGACCAACAGAAAAAAACAGCAAAAAAATCACGTTTGTTGTATGGGAGCCCCATTTAAATATTTATATTATTCTGTTTTTAGTATTTGTTGTTATAGCGGCAACAGAAATACATCATCTGTGAAAATTTCAACTGTCTAGCTATCACGGTTCATGAGATACAGCCTGGTGCCAGACAGACAGACGGACAGCAGAGTCTTAGTAATAGGGCCCCGTTTTTACCCTTTGGGTACGGAACCCTAAAAAATGATCCCAATAAAACATAGCACAATCGATTCTCCTATCGATTCTGAACATACTGTTTTTAGGTTTTCAGTGGGTCATGCAGGAATCACCGTGTATAAAATATGTATTTTGGAATAATCCATTCAGCAGTTTTCAATATAGAGCAGTTTAAAATCACATTGTGACATTTTTGAACATTTTCTTCTAATTTGTTAGATCAAGTAGTAAAAATGTTATAGTATGTTACACATTTGTAATCCACTCACCCTTTCATTTGACACCTCACCGCCGACTTTGTGACTTCACAGATACTACCCCCACCATTTTCGCGCTTATCATCTCATATATTTGTGTTAAGGACATCATGCTGAATGCATTGATACAAAATATACCCATATCCGAGATGACATGAGCGAAAATCAATATCTAGAAGACATCTAGACCAAGTACCGACTTACTAAATCAGGCATCTATTCATATGCATTTTTATATACAGAGGACCGTAAGAGCGACCCATTTAAACCCCATGCATGTTCACTGAAAATACTTCTTATTAGTATGTACCTGGGTGAATTTCAAAATCCGGCGAAAAGTTATGGTTCGGTCTTTATAAAAAGAAACTAGTAAGTTGTCCGAGTTGCAACTTTTTTATAAGTTTTTAAGAACTATTATCTTAATGTTCCTTCAATTACCATCTCAAATAACTTAAAAGTTTTTTTTATATAAATGTTTCATGCATGTATATGCATGCATGTGTATGTATTTTCTTTGAGATTGTGTAATTAATTTCGACATTACTGGTGGAGTAATGTGTCTTTGTGTCCAAACTAAAGTCATCACCGTCTACCGGAAAAATCTGGACCTTTTTGTTTGCAGTGAAAATTATCGCATACCTATCGTACGATTGCGATTTTTCTTTTAGTTATATATTTTCCATGTTGTTGTTTAACACATGAAAAAATATGCAATAATTCCTTCACCGATAAAGTACATTTAAAAATATTTAAAATTTTGTAACGAATATTCGTCATCACCGTCGTGATAATGTCAATGCGAGCTTATCTCCGTGTATGAACAACAAAATACCGCTAAAGGTCCTTGCCCTATTTTTTACTTTAGTATAAAATGCAAAAAAATATTTCACTATAAATTCACATGATTGAATCGTGAAAAACATTACGAACAAATTTGTAACACGTAGTTTGTCACAACAGAGCATCATCACCGTCATGCTTTGGTTTAAAGAAGTTACGAATGATATATTAGAAATAATTACTGTAATGAATGGAAAACTAGATGAAGTTTATTGTGTGGTATAGACATAAACTACTATTATTCGTATTCTAGAAATAAAAACATGAAACTCTCAAATCGTCAACACCATACCCATCAACACCGGGAAAAAATGACGACCGGTGATGATTTCATGTGTATGGTGATGACGGTTCTCAGAAACTTTTCTAGTTATTTTGCTATAATTCATTGTAAAATTAAACTGTATGTTTGAAAAACGTTCTCTATGTCTTCTATCACTATATAATGCCTACCTTATAAACGTAGAAAAAGATATAACTATTTCTTTCACACTAAAGGATGGTTAGGTTTTAAATAACATTTTGACTAAGTAGGCAAAATTTAGGCCACTTAGAACATACAATTTTTTTTAAATTATCTAATACATGTAAATCGTGAAACTTAGTCTGCAATTGCATGTTAGTCGTGTTATTATCATTCGGTCCAGGTTTTAAAGCACATAACACTCATTTAAACAAGCAACATCTATTAAGCTTTAAGCGACCATAGGCTACGGTACTGGCTTACTATCGTAATGGCCTTATGTTTTTTGATCATATTACATTAATTGATGTATATAATTACAGCAATTAATAATTATACCAGGGTAGTCACCGGACCCAATACAGGGGGGTGTCACTTCGCAGTTTAGGTACATTTGGCCGGCGCGCCTCCCGGGCAGGCGTATGGCAATGGGCTGCCGCTCGACTCGCGCAAAATTGAAAATACATAATGCCTTCGAAACCTAAATCTATAGATATTGTTCTGTTTACGGATGTCTGAATAAACGGAAGAACAAGGAAGCAGAAATAACATTTATTTTTTTAAATTCCGGACTATATTGACCGACATATTTTCAAAGGAATAAGTACTTCTGTGGCATACCTACTTCCGTGAGAATCAGACATACTATCTCCGGATAAAAAAAATATGTTTACAGAATCAACGTTTGTAATTCCTACATATTTATCTTAAAAATAATAAATCAGTAGGTATAGGTACAAAAACTTGCCAAGTGACAACCCCGTGCCAACATTGGCAGCTCGGTCATAAAACTGCGGCGCGCAAAGAAGATTCACAGTTCGTGCGCGGTTATAAGTTTCAATTTTGCTTGCAAGCAGCGAGTATAGGTATAATTTTATACCTAAATCAGACTTTTGTGAAGGAGTGAATTTTCTGTACGGTAGTACTATTAGTTATTCTGTGCCCAATACCTATCATTTTGTAACTTATGACATGCATTAAAAGTAGGGATCTCGCAACTTATAAAACACGGTTTATGTATAAATGTTTAGCTATTAAACAAAATATATATGGCTTTTATAAATCATTATAGCTATTTTTAAAGTTTTAAATTTATAAAACAAGAAAAATACAAACTTATGTAATGAAGCAAATTATCCAAAAAAAAGTAATATATCATAAAAATTAAGCTCATTGGTAAGCCAGCAATTTTCTAATATGATATAAATGCCAAGTTATGCAGTAGATAAATACGATGCGCCTTTAAACTGATAAAAAGAGTATTCTAACCCTTCCAGTTCAGAACGATACCCCTAACTTAACAAATTACTTCAATCCTTCTTCTTTCGTTTGGCTCGATACTGATGAGTCCGAAGTGGATAGTATACTTATGAATTTAAAATCTAACAGTGCTTCTGGTTGGGACGACATTCCCATCCACTTCTTAAAGCTGGCTAGAAACATTGTTGTTCCAATTATTTGTAGACTTGCAAACCTTAGTTTTGCTGAGGGAGTATTCCCACGACTACTTAAGCAAGCTATTGTTATTCCTGTGCACAAGGGTGGAGAGAGGGATGATGTCAATAACTTCCGGCCCATATCTGTACTCCCAGCTATTTCAAAAATAATAGAAAAATTAATAAACACGCGACTTTCTAACTATTTAAACAAATTCAAAATTCTATCTGACAATCAATTTTGATTTAGACCACGGAAGATGCGGTTATGGTACTAACGTCGATAATAACTGAAACTGTTGACAAAAACCGTAAATGCTTAGCTATATTCCTTGATCTAAAAAAGGCATTTGACACCGTCTTTCTCTCCCCACTCTCGTTCACAAACTTGAAATTATGGGAATCAGGGGTAAAACACTCGACCTATTGAATAGCTATCTCCATGGTCGCACCCAGAAAATCAGAATTGGCCCTTATCTTAGTGATGAGGTCTATTTCTTTTGGAGTTCCCCAAGGAAGTGTCCTTGGTCCGACATTATTTTTAGCTTACATTAATGACCTGACAAATCTTAGTATTGACGGAGGTAGCATCATTTCATATGCAGATGATACTGTTGTTGTTTTTAGTGACGTTTCTTGGGAAAAAGTGTATGCAAAGGCAGAAAAAGGACTACATAAGATATCTGCTTGGCTGAGATCCAATCTACTTACACTAAATGAGTCCAAAACTAAATACCTGTGCTTCACTAAATACAACAACACGCAGCCACCTAACACCCTATTACTAAAAATCCACGGATGTAACCTAACAAACACTCAACTTTGTCAGTGTAACTGCATTGAGAAGGTTGAATCCATTAAATACCTTGGCGTTATTCTTGACCAGCGTCTCTCTAGGTATGGGCATGTCGAATATGTTAACGGCAGAATAAGAAAGCTAATCTGGTTATTTAAGAAGTTAAAACAAATCGCGTCTCCTGATTTATTAAAACTAATATATACTGTCTTCGGTTACCGCGATAGTTACTCATGAAATAAAACTATGAAAACGGATTATATCGCGTATATTGAATTTATAATTCATCCCGACGTTTCGAACTCTTTACAGCGTTCGTGGTCAACGGGTGACTGACCACGAACGCTGTAAAGAGTTCGAAACGTCGGGATGAATTATAAATTCAATATACGCGATATAATCCGTTTTCATAGTTTTATTTCATAATATATACTGCTTTGGCCGAATCCATTATGACATACTGCATTACCATTTGGGGGGGGGGGGGATCATGCAAAACTAAGTTTATTGATGTCGAACGAGGTCAAAGGTGTCTGATAAAAGTCATGTACTCGAAACCTTACCGATTCCCTACAACTGAGCTGTATCAAATGTCAAAACTTCTCTCTATGCCGAAACTGTATGTATTATTTACTATAGTAAGACTACACAAATCTCTAAATTTTAAACAACTTAATACTACACGCAGGAGAAAACCTAAAGCTGCCCCCATTCCTAAGTTAAATTCTGTGTTCGCGAAGCGGCAATATGTCTCTCAAGCAGCCTATTTGTATAATTTAGTTGATGCCACACTGTCTATCTATTGTCTATCATTGCAGACATTTAAATGTAAAAGAGTAGTCCGGGAACGGTTACATACATTAAACTATGAGCAAACAGAGTTATTATTACATTCTAATGCTACGTCATAAATATATATAAATTCAAATCAGCATATAATAGTAGTTTATGTGACTGCTACATAATGAAAGGCATTAAAACTCGAGTGTGGGTTTATGAAACGAACGTAGTGAGTTTCATAATAGAACCACACGAGTGTTTAATGCCTAATTATGTACAGTTACATACACTGCTTTATCTACACACATATTATAAACTTTCTATGATATATTCACTAACCTCATATTACAGCCGACATTGGGGCATAGTTGCTCTCTGGCGGAATTCGCGGATATGAGGTGGCGTCTCCGAAATATCTTTATCGCACATTTTACACGAAACTTTTGCTAGAGTTACTTTAAAAACAACAAAACAAATTATTTTTTACTTACAAACTAATTAAAAGATAAACTGCACGTCAAATGGCGGCAAAGAAAACTTTTTTCACACATGCCACGCATCCGTAGTTTTTTTTAAATTCAGAGACAAACTAGAGTGGGGGTCGATTGCCATATCGTTCGATACCAACTAACAAGCGAGATTTATCAAATTTGTATGCAATTGACATTTCATTTCGAATAAAACGTCATCTCGACTGATATTAGAATAGAGGTCAAATCAAATTTCTTTGTTTTTCAGAGATGTTCGAAATTTGAATAAAATAATATTATCGAAATCGATGTTATAACATTAACAATAATAACATTTTCACAGATAAAAAATTTGCTGTAACAAAACAGTTTATCTTAATGTTGGCCATTATTTACGGATTTTGAAGGCATCATAGAGGGTTTATGATATGTGTGTAGATAAACGTATTAAGCTGCATCTATCTACCTATCTTTAGTGTACGGTCTCGCAAATGCATACAAACACACACACAATATAAATATAAGTTAACATTTACACATAACTTAACATAAAGGGGCCCACTGACTATCAGTCCGCCGGACGATATCGGCCTGTCAGTTAGAACAAAAATTTGACAGTTCCGAACAACTGACAGGCCGATATCGTCCGGCGGACTGATAGTCAGTGGGCCCCTTTACCTATTACTATCCTAATATTAATACCTTCATGCTATACTTAAATGGATATACTTAAATACTAATTTCCTCTGTACCTACTCTCAGATTATTGCATTGCATTGAACTGTTATCTTAACTATAACTTTAGTTTAATTTAATTATAATTCAATTTGTTACTTTCTGTACCTACATAATTAACTATTATTGTATTGGTTGTACCCTAACTTGCTGCTGGAAGAGCGGGGTCTCCTGTCACAAGTATTGCAATACTTACTAGGAGGTCCCAACCCTTTCTCAAATTGTAACACAATGATTGTGACCAATAAACGATTTTTCAATATATATTTTTTTCACAATATTGATAATATGATTTAACATTAAAAAAACAAAAAAAAAAAAATATAAATTGCCTATTTCGGAATATAAATTATTTAAAATTATACAATATAAATACTTGTTATATATTTATGTATATGAATAACATATTCTTATTTATAATTTTCGGAAAATAATTCATGTAGCTAGTCTTCCGTTCAAAAACATGTTATTTGTAATGTTTATTAAAGTTCTCAATCCTTACAATTAAAAAAAGTCTTTGTTTTTTAATACGTTTTTAATACATATATAAATTAGTTCTCAAATCGTCATCACCGTACATACAGTATCATTACCGTCCGTAAAAGGGTCATTACCATACCATAGTTGTCATCACCATCTTGCGTTTTTATTTTCCGAAAGCGATAACTTCAAATTTAAGCCACAAATCATTGTATAAATACCATAAATATCCTCAATGTACAGTCCCCTATTACTTTAGACAGCTAGAATCGTGTTAAATTAAACATTTCGAAAAATTAAATTTTTGTATGGTAATTTTTAGTGATGAAATCCACCCACCTATAAAGATCTTTACTTATAGGGTCTTTGAGAATGTTTTTAGTAAGGTCTAATACTCATATTATTTATAAAATACCTGCCAATCTACAGTCATCAAATGACGTAAATACAACTTTACACATAATACAACTATACACATAATAGAAACGAAAGTATGCATTAGTCAAAGCATGCATATGCATACCTAATTGGGGACATGTGTAATTTATTTTCTTTCTATCACATTAAAATTATTTGAAACAGGTTACTCACATATTTATTTAGTCGAATAATAGCTTGACATGTTTCAATCCAATTTGAAGATCCCATAGCGAGCAACCGTGCAACTGGGCCCTAGCCCACCGGACATGTTGCGCGCTTTATTGCTAGAGACTGTGCTGGGGGCCATTTCTCAAAAGCTTGTAACTTGTAATACAAGTGGAAGTCCCTTTCTAACAAAAGCTGTCAAAAAGTAACCGCTTCAAATCCGCTTGTATTACAAGTTACAAGCTTTTGAGAAACGGGCCCCTGTTGGTGCCCTGGTTAAGGATCCTTAAAACTAAAATATATATAAAGAAATATGTCGAGCGATTAATTAACTACGTGAGTATTCTCATATATATTTTACAACAAATATCCTAAATATCTGAGTCACAATTAATTTTTTTAAACTGCTGATGCTTTCACTTGATGAAATAGTTGTAAAATTGGTTCCATATTTGCAATTGTTTTTTGTTACTTCTTGGCTTATAAAAATTTATCATGTAAAAGTGCCCCTGCGGGCCATTTGCTGAATAAATGTTCGAGTTTGAGTAAAAACTGTTCAAGTATCTGGTTGCTGTTGTTTTCTGTCATGATAACAAAAATAGATTCTTGTTCTTGAGTACAAGAGAAAAAAAAAACTTTAAAAAATCACAACAAAATGTTAGAATTGTAATATTGTGTGTTAAGTGTTTTCGTCACCTCATCGTGTATGTGTAATGATGAAAATGATGTGAAATGAAAGGGTTGGTTTGGTTTCAGGTTCCTTACCCTGTTCCCTCTGTATGGGCATGGCACGGTGGAGATCCAGCTGGACAGCACGGCGGCGCGGCTGGGCGTGGAGAAACGTCGCATGTACGACATCATCAACATCCTCGAGGCCATGCAGTGTGCACTCCATAAGCGGAAGAACACTTACTTGTGGCATGGAGGTTCAAGACTGAATTCCTTTTTGAAGATGCTTAAAAAGCAAGGGGAGAACCTGAGACTGTCTGCGGCTCTACGCGGGAGAGCTCCAAAGCCACCCGCTCCCAAACACAAAACCCTGGGAGTATTGGCTCAGAGGTTTTTGATGCTTTTCCTAGTAGAACCACCTGTAAGTATGTTTTCATCAACACACTTAAGAATATGCATAAAATATACAAAAGACCCTAACTAAATTTTAAAGAAAACTTAAGGTATCTTAAAGTCATATTAAATAATATATTTTATTTTCAGAATACGCTTATAAATCTGGAGATGGCTGTGAGAGTACTCATCGACTCATCTAACAAAACCAAAACTTCCCTTTCACCAGAAATGCTAGACCGTCAGCACAAATCAAAAGTAAGAAGGCTGTATGACATCGCCAATGTCTTTATTTCAATTGGTCTCATTGAAAAAGTGTCAGGAAACTCTATTTTAAAGAAACCTGTATTCAAATATGTTGGGCCGTTCAAAATGAAGAAAGCAGATAAGATGGTGATAAGTAGTACCTCTCCGCTCACCCCCCTCCCGATCCCGCGCAGCGAGCAGCACATCACTCCTTGCCACGTCTTCTCCGGCAGATCTAAACGGAAGCTAGAGTTCTCCAGCACGCCCAATACAAACAGAGAAACTCCATTGGGCGTCACTACCCCACCTCACACTCCTTCCCATAAGTGGGACGACATTTTATTGGTTGCCGATATGGAGCTCACTAGAATTAACAATGGAATTATTGTGTAAAATTGTATGAATATGACTTGGCTAAATATGTGTCTAATGAATTCTCCGTCCACGTTGAGGTCCGTGTCCGTAATTAGGGCCTACATGATTTGCTGTGAGAATATCCTAGTATGCACCAAAATGAAGGGCTTACTTTCAACTAAATAAACCTTAGCCATGATCATGCTCGCGATACAAGTTTCAGAACTCTTCTTGAATTGATCTCATTGACAATCGTTATATTTAAAGCAATTAAAAAAAACCACAAACAAAAATTTCAAAAAATACAAATTATTAGATAGTAAATAAACAAGTGCGAGTCGGACTCGCCCACCGAGGGTTCCGTACCTTTTAGGATTTGTTGTAGCGGCAACAAAAATACATCATCAGTGAAAATTTCAACTGTCTAGCTATCACGGTTCATAAGATACAGTCTGGTGACAGACAGACGAGTCTTAGTAATAAGGTCCCGTTTTTACCCTTTGGGTTCGGAACCCTAAAAAAGGGATTATCAATTAGGGTGCAGTAGGTTCAGAGAACGGAATTTTTGAAAAGTTGTAGCGCTTTCTTAGATCAGAATACGGTTGCCAAAAACATTTAATTAACAATCTTGAGGCCTTTCTATAGGGGCTTCAGTGATTGGTATCCCGAGTTTTTGACTTTCTCTCAATAGAAAGAAATCACGAACCTATGTCTGCACTTTAAAAAATTATTAACTTCAAAAACTAAACATATTAAAATTTCCAAAAATAACCAATATTATGCTTGAGGGAACTCAGCGATAACTTTTTAATTATCTACTTAAACACGAAGAATTAAAATTCAAAAGCATGATACCAGCGTGACATTGATTATGATTAGGGTTAAGTGAGAGTTCGTACATTTGCTACTTACGTTTAATAGCAAATGTAATAAATCGGACCTAATTTGTCTTCCAAGAAAAGCTTAAGATTTAGTTAGGTATTTAATATGATTTCAAACATTGAACAAAAAACAATAGATGTAATGTTCCTATGTTAAAATTTTATTATTGTTGCTCAGAAAAGAGTTTAATTAATTTCGAGGCAAATAATGCAATTAGCAAATTGTTGACTTAGAAAAAAACCTTAATTAATTATTTAGTTTGTAAGACTATAAAAAAATTAAATGAAGTATATAGTTGGGTTGCGCCGCTGCCGTTCTACCGCGAGGGCGTAGGACGCCTTCCACGGCTTGGCCACGGAGCGAACTGGGCGATGCAGACGAATCTTTTTTGACAATGACGTGCTCCCTCGAATCAAATTAAGATATAATTAAAAATTAAAAGTATCTATATATTTTTTATGCTTACGTATACAAAACTATGCACAAAATGGAATCCATAATAAAGACTGTACACGATAAAACCGCATAATAAACAATTACAAACAAAATAAAACATTAGGTTGTTTGTGACTGTGCATTATAGGTACATCCACAGTCCTAAAAAATTTTGTCTACGGTCTTCTCACAGTCTACCAAATTTTATTATATACGAAATACACAGACAGCGGATCGGGCTCTGGAACCTTCTCAGAAGACCTGAACATGTCAATCACCACTCCGCTAGGAGCCCATAACTCGGTATTCCAAGCTGAGTGCATGGGCAACATAAACGCGGCGGCTGCCATCACTGCAAGGAAGGTAGTAGGATCCTCCATCCACATACTCTCCGACAGTAGAGCAGTCTTGATGGCTCTAAAAAGCCATATAGTCACATCCAAACTTATACACGAATGCCACGAACGACTAATGGAGGTATGTCATAACAATACGATCACCCATCACAATGGATCAAAGGACACAGCGGATCCCGGGGTAACGATGCTGCGGACGAGCTTGCCAGGCAAGGATCGAGTGCGGGAGCGATTGGCCCAGAACCGATCCTCCCGATACCGTTTAGCAAGGTACGCTCAATGCTGCTGGCACGTACAGGGAAACTACACACAGAACATTGGCTAAACCAGACTGGATGCAGACAGGCCAAACAAGCCATGCCTGGCATCAACGGAAAGCTCACAAGGGTGCTCCTTCAATTAGGAAAGACCCGACTGAGCATGGTAACCAGTGTCATAACAGGTCATGGACTATTTAACAAATATCTTTTTATAACAGGTGTCACAGACAGTCCCCTATGCAGAGGATGCATGGAGACAGAAGAAACAGCCTCTCACGTGCTGGAGTGCAGCGGAGTGGCCCCATACAGGGCAAATCATCTCGGATCCCCGAGAGATCTCCTCGAGGTCCTACTCAACATCAGAGGTTTGATAGGTTTCCTCGAGGAGCTGGGCTGGCAGGACTAGCCCACCCCCATGTCACGCAAAATAGGCGCCAGTCGTCGAGTTGCGGAAAATCGCCCGAACTACAATACAATACAATACCTTAGAATATCTGGGAGACCGAGCTATGCTCGGAGAACATATTATTATTTGTATCTCCGTTATAAACTCTCGGGTTTTCAGGCCCGGTCATTTATAAGGCGTGCGTGGGGATATAGATCCAACACGTAGAGGCCGTTTGGAGAGTTTTGATGTCACGTAGAACGCCTGCTGGAACCCATTCACGGGTACATAAATAGATACCCGTAAACCGGTTTCAGCAGGCATTCGGAGCTATTATAGAAAAGTGGAAAGAGTCCTGGTCTATGGCTTAAGAGGCCGTAGTCGATTTTGGAGCAATAATGAAAAATTGATAGATTTAGTCGTTGAAATTATACACGTTTTGTTACGTAATATCTA
Organism: Cydia strobilella; assembly: GCF_947568885.1. NCBI lineage: Eukaryota > Metazoa > Arthropoda > Insecta > Lepidoptera > Tortricidae > Cydia > Cydia strobilella. The sequence goes on along the minus strand of NC_086068.1, from coordinate 43,201,526 downwards.
AATAACAAGTATTGATTTCTATTAGCACGTCTTCTCATCTTGCCTTTTAATAATGAGGTCGCGAGCGTTCGTCACCGGTAATCCATGAAGAGAAGGGGCAGTTTTTTAAAATTCATCAAAAAATCATGGTGGTAAATTATACAAATTGATGTATAAAAATAGTTTCAGCAAATGTTGTAGATTGTTTTAAGTATCAAAATTACGTTGAAATTAAGTCGATTTTTAGAGAAATTGTCACTTGTTTTGAAGTAATTTCTGGAGAAAATTGATTTCGTCTAACTTTCATTTACACTCAAAGTCATAATAATAAAAATGTAGTCTGATAAACGTCAAGTACAGGATATGTGTGATACAAAATTACCATGTTTAGCAGTCCAAACATTACGAAGTTTACAAATAAGAGCGACAAAATCAGTGCTTTACGCGCGTTTACCTAAACGTCCATCAGAAAAGCAAACATTACTAATTTAGTGAGTCTGTTTTCAAAAAAATTATCTGATAAAAGGTAAGATAAGAAGACGTGCTAATAGAAACCAGTACTTGTTATATGAATTAGGTAACAAAAGGTGTACAATTTCACGGAATAAATCTATCAATTTTACATTTTTGCGACTAAAATCGACACCGGCCTCTTAAATTTGGGTGGAATATAAGACTGGGCCATTGCTAAGAGTTTCGGACACCTGCCATAACATTGTGCTATACAGTGCTATCGAGGCAGGCGGTGACTCGCCACTCGTTAGATGGGCACCTGATGCGCCATCGTAAAGACGGCCAGGCGCAACACCGGCGTGGGCGGCTCAGGGGTGTCGAGAGGTGTGCTGCGCTTTCTACGAAGTTACTCGCGGCGTTATGCCCTTTAACACTTCCACCCCTGAAGCATATAGTTCTTACGACTCCCCTCTGGACGGCAAATGAAGGCAAGCCAGAGCTGAGAGTCCTACGGGTCCCCTTGGGGTCTACTCCGACCGACGAAGACACACCGGAGACGGAGACCCTGACCGACTCTCTGGAGCACTCGGGTCCGTGGGGTCGTCACTCCCCAACAGCTCGCCACATTATTATTATTATTTGTATCTCCTTGGGTATCACGGGCCTATAAATCCCGGTCTTTTGATAGGCTTGCGTGGGGATATAGATCCAACACGTAGAGGCCCCTTGGAGAGCTTTAATGTCATGTAGAACGCCTGCTGGAACCCGTTTACAGGCGCAACAATAGACACCCATGAACCGGTCGCAGCAGGCATTGGGACTATTGCAGAAAAAGTGAACAGTATACCGGTCTATGGATTGAAGTTTGGGTGGACAATGAGACTGGGCTATTGTAAAGAACTCCGGACACCTGCCACAACAATGATAAAACACGTTATCGAGGCAGGTGGTGACTTGCCGCTGACTGATGGGCCCCAGAAACTACCGTCGTGAAGACGACCAGGAGCAACACCGGTGTGAGCGGCTCAGGGGTGTCGAGAGGTGTGAACCGCTTTCTACCCAGTGACTGTTAACAGCCACTGTGCCAACTCGCGTCTTATGCATCTTTCACTTCCACCCCTGGAGCATATAGCTCTTACGACTCCCCTCTGGACGGCCAATGAAGGCAAGCCAGAGCTGATTATTATTAAAGCCTTTATTATACGAACTGTTGACATTTTATGTAACAATTATTAATATTTATTGTATGTTTCTTCCATATGCATGTTCGTAAGGTATTTTTGACCTAGGCCTCTTCCGAATCGCCTTTTTCTATTATATTTAAGTATTTGTCCAACATTTTTTTCCATTTTTGTCTGTCTGTTGCCATTTCTTTCCAGTCTTTTCCTATTGTTTCTTTTAGGTATTTTTCCCATCTTGTTTTTGGTTTGCCTTTTTTTCTCTTACCAATCTTTGGATTCCAATTTGTTGCTGTTTTTGTCCATCTGTTATTTTTCATCCTCGCTATGTGCCCTGCCCATTTGTATTTTTGTTTCAGTATATGTATCGCCGCAACTATAAATTTTGTTCTTCTTCTAATCTCTGTGTTTCTAACTCTGTTTGATAACTTTATGTTAAGGACACTTTTCTCCATTGACCGTTGACATACTTGAATTCGTTTGATGATATCTCCTGTGAGTGACCATGTTTGACTACCATACGTGAGACAGGGTAGAATGCATGAGTCAAAGGCTAGTTTTTTTAGTTTCATTGGTATTTTCTTCTTGAATATATCTTTCATAGACCAGTACTTCTTCCATGTCTGTCCAATTCTTCTTGTTATTTCATGTGCAGTCTGTGAATGATACCTATTTTCCAAGATATATATACTCGTCAACGTATTCCAATGATGTACTCTCTATTTGTATAGTCACTTTTTTTGAGTTGGTTATTACTTTCGTTTTTTCCTCATTCATTTCTAAACCTACTTGTTGGCTTTGTGAATTTAGTTCCCTCAGTAGTATACTGAGCTCCGTTGCACTGTGGGCTAATATTACCAGGTCATCAGCAAATCGGAGATTTGATAAATATTTGTTGTTTATCTTGATGCCTTTTCGTCTTTCTTCCTAGTTTAGTTTTTTGAATATTTCTTCTAAGACCGCTATAAACAGTTTTGGTGACATTGGGTCTCCCTGTCTTACCCCTCTCTTGATCTGGATCTATCTTCCTATTTTATCTGTTTTTACTCTGGCTGTACTTTTTTCATAGATCTTTTTTATGAGCTCTATGTAGACTTCTGGAATGTCTTGATTTTCTAGTGCCTGCCATATGGATGTATGAGTAATCGAGTCGAAAGCTTTTTTAAAGTCGACAAATCCTATATAAAGCGGTATCTGGAACTCTGTATGTTTCTCAATTATTTGACTTAGGGTCTGAAGGTGGTCTGTTGTGGAAAAACCCTTTATAAATCCGGCTTGTTCTGTTGGCTGTTTATTATCTAGAATAGGCGTAAGGCGCTGTAGTATTGTCATTGAAAAAATCTTGTAAATATTAGACATTAGACTAATTGGTCGGTAGTTTGATATGCCCTGTGGGTCTCCTTTCTTGTATAGTAGGGATATATGTGCCTCTGTCCATTGAGTAGGTATTTGATCGTTTTCTCCTAAGATTTTGTTAAATATTATTGTGAGTGGAACTGCTATTACTGGTTTCATCATTTGTATACTTTCATTTTTGATGTTATCTGGCCCCGGGCTTTTATCTTTTTTAAGTTTATGTCTTTATTTTTGTATTTCTTCTACTGTGAACGGGTCTACATCTGACGACTGACAAAAGTTTCCCTGCTGCTGCTGCCTTTTGCCCATTTTGGCGCCCCCTCTTGGATGGCGCCCGAGGCACTTGCCCCCCCCCCTCCCCCCAACTACGCCACTGCATGGCCGGGCCGGGTTTTATCGTGTACAGCTAGTCTTTAGATACGGACTCGTTTGGATTGCTCATAGACCATGTGGCATGTACGAGTAGGTGATGTAGGTGCACCATTGTCGAGCTAGGCCTCGTGGCCCGTCGCCGTCGCCGTGCCACTGTACTTGTCTCAACGTAACGAATACTTTTTTGCCTGGCCATCTGGTCGCCATCGCCAGCCCTCTTCGCCTGTATGCTTAACCGCAAGTTAGCTCCTGCGGCGTGACTACATTTTTGTATTTGTATGAAATACTTTCCGTGGAAAAGCCATCTTAAAGATGTAGGTATTGTAAAAGTCAATGTAGGTTATAATTTAAAGCCTGACCAGGAATATATGATCATTGTCAAGAGGGCGCTGTTATTTTTATGTATAGGGTGACAGTTCAGTATAGTATGAAAATATTAGTTCCAGTGAAATACCGCAACATGGCGCGTGATCATATATTTCTGGTCAGGCTTTATAAAAATTTACCATACCTTCCATTGGGACAGTATTATTGTCTCGAGAGGGAAAATATTTTTATCATATTGTTTTATACATAGTCATTAATTAATCTATTGTTAATTCAATTCAATTCAATATATTCTTTATTCAAATAGGCCTAGCAACAAGCACTTTTAAATTGTCAAGTTTTAAATATTACCTTAATCTAAATATCAGAGCAATTTATTGATGCAGGTATTATTATTCTTAAAAACATTGAATTATTATAGATATGTCATTTTAATAATAAGAACTCACAAAAGGATCGTCAAACACCAAAATTGTATAAAAAATACTAGTCTAGAAACTTTCTAGAATAAAAATCTAAATGTCAAAAAATACAGATTACCTAATAATAATACCATACCTTCCATTGGGACAGTATTATTGTCTCGAGAGGGAAAATATTTTTATCATATTATACATAGTCATTAATTAATCTATTGTTAATTCAATTCAATTCAATATATTCTTTATTCAAATAGGCCTAGCAACAAGCACTTTTAAATTGTCAAGTTTTAAATATTACCTTAATCTAAATATCAGAGCAATTTAAATTTAATTTTATAATTTTAAATATACAATTTAATTCATTGAATTATCAATTTCATCAATATTAACACAATAATAAATAATTAATTATTTTCAATCACAATCCCACGGTGTTTCATCATTCATGTAGTCTTGTGTGCTATAATAGGCTTTAGAGTTAAGTTTACGTTTTACATATTTTTTAAATTTATTAACAGATAATTCAGTGATGATATTTGGAAGTTTATTATAAAATCTTACACGCTTGTTGCTGTCGTTTGACTTTGAAAATAAGTGAGGTATCGTATGCAAACAATACTATATCATGGTGGGTCTTAAAACAGGAACGGCCCCAATATTGATCCCTGCGGTACACCCATAGAGACCAATGACCCCGGTGATCGTTGTCCATTCACATCGACCCTTTCTATTCTACCGTGTAAGTAGGACTTAATTAAGTTCAGTGCTGATCCTCTTACTCCATAAAAGTGCAGTTTCCTGATCAATGTTTCATGACAGACGCAATCGAAGGCCTTAGAAAAATCACAGAAGATACCCAAAGCATCCTGCGACTCCTCCCAGGCATCGAAGTCCTTGGTTGTGGAAACTGGTACCTCGTTGAACTAAATTGCCAGTGACAGATTCTTTTGTCTTGAGAGCTAATTTAAATTATTGGTTATGACTGGAACCAAAACCAAGTTCATACCGGACTGCTCAATAGAAGCAGGATTAACTGCCAAATTTTTGGCAGAAATGTCAAACAAATATGATAGCGATAAAGCTATTTGTCTTTTATAATAATTAGAAAGGTATAACTTACCTTCAGTCCAAAAAACCATAGGCATATGGTATTTGCTAACAAATTTGTTAGTGTCAATTATACTAAACTTACTACTATATGTACAAAGATTATATAGAGATATATTCAATATATGTATACATAAAACTTAATGTTAAAACTATCTAATTCACACTTATAATGCTTAATATTACATGAAATATCATTAAAATTAAAATAATTACAAGGGACCTAGCAAAATCAGCTGCTTATCGGTTGACAGCCAGGGTTGTTATTGTTACAATCCTTACATGCAATACTTATAAATAAATAATATACTTTAGCTACTGTTACGTAGGCTTCCTGTGGCACAAATCCCAAGGCTAGCCGTTCTTCCAGCTCACAGGTCGCTTTTAGTAAAACCTCTTTTGAAATAAAACTATGAAAACGGATTATATCGCGTATATTGAATTTATAATACATTCCGACGTTTCGAACTCTTTACAGCGTTCGTGGGTAACTATCGCGGTAACCGAAGACAATATTATAAAACCTCTTTTGTTTATAATACGATATGTGAATACACCGCTTTAACAGCTCGCAATACCAGCGAAAAGTCTAAGATATTTCGCTGGCTATGTTATTTATGAACTATTTTTTTTTCTGAAATAAGTAAACAAAATCACCGCGCGCAACTGTAACCACCAGCGCGCATCGCTGGCTGACGAATGTCAACAAACATACATATATGTAGGTACATTGGGTACGCATACATACATACACGCAGTATGGTGGAGTGGAGCTACGCTTCACTTTGCATGAGTATAATATAATAATATGTAGTCACATTGTTTACGAGTATTTTATTGTTGCGGTTGCAATGCGTGGTTTGTATGCATCCAATGTTTAAAATTAGTATATAATTTTAAGGTATTTAAAGTTGCTTTTTATGCTCTATTTGTTGCTAAGCTGTATCTGTAATAATAATAAATACATTAAATTGATACAAATGTGTTTTTTTATAAATTTTATAGGTAATTACTATGATTTTATCAGTAGTAACCCAAGAAAATTAAACAAATCTGCGAAAATAATTCGTGTAGTTTTGAAAATTGGTATAGTTATACTAGGCCAAGCAATAACTATTAGTTATTCTGTGGCAATAAGAAGTTATAGACGCTACGTAAGTTACGTAGCTAGGAACACAATTTTTGACTCTGTAAATTTGTTTGGACTAGTTAGGAGGTAAACATATCAAAAGTCCCCGGTCGTAGCCCTGGTGGGTTTGAAGGTAACATTTTTCGGTTTTTCGATTATATCTCGAAAAGTTTGCGTCTGAGCGACATGGCCACTTATACAAAATGAAAAGTGATTTAATGTGTTTTTAATAAATTTTACTTAGGAATGGTGTCAATGTTGATACCATAAATGAATTCAGCACCCCCAATTTATACGAAAACGATACCAAACCTGGCCTAGCAGCTTCATTGATGTAGCTAATCAAGATAAAAATGAGAGCCCTAAATAAACTTCAAGGGCGGATATCTCAAAAACTATAAAAGATATCGAAAAACTTGATTTAATAAAACTTGTAATAAATTAAATCACTTTTCATTTTGTATAAGTGGCCATGTCGCTCATTCGCATAGTTTCCGAGATATAATCGAAAAATGGAACCTTCAAACCCCCCTTTTCCCCGCCAGCACCATGGTTACGGTCGGGGACTTTTGATATGTGCACAACCTAACTAGTCCAAACAAAGCTACGAAGTCAAAAATTGTGTTCCAAGCATCCCCCTGTATAACCTTTTTTGGGCATTCGTTTCCTGTCCCTTGTGGTGTCCAGCCCGCGCAGCATGGTTTCCCCTATCACTAAGTCCGTCCGTGGTGATAAGCGTACCGTGCTACGACTCCTGCAGTCGTAGCACAGTACGCTTATCACCATGCCTGTCACGTTCTAACAAGTATGCGAGTGCGAAAGTGACGGACTTAGTGATAGGGGAAACCATGCTACGCGGGCTGATGAACATACTAAAAGTCCTCGGGGGTGGGGGTTGCGCTGAGGGTATAGGAGGGGGTTGAAGGTACCTTTTTTCAGATTTTTGCTCGTATTTCGAATATCTGTACGAATAGCATTGTAATTACTTTGAACAAAAGTTTCTACAAATTGGGTTATATTTATTTTAAAATCCGTCCAGTATCCTGAGCTACAGGTTGTACTGATTACCCTACTTTCTGTTTAAATCGCAGTCGAGTAAAATGTTGATATTGGAGTAGAACGTGTACAAATGTATAGACAAAAGTGGAATTCATATTCCTCCAAGTTTCATATTAAGAGAATATCCCCTGAAAGTGTATAAGCGCTAAATCTGGATTCAGCTATTATTTTCTATAACAAGATGTATTTTTTCCGCAAAGTTATCTAGGACTTTTTTTGTGTAGAATTTAATAAGCTTTAATGTTGCCTCACGCCATATTTTCATAGGGAACGTATATTTAGAGTAAAACGCAAATTTCTCCAGGATGGTACACATTTTCCAAGATGGCTGCGATTTCGAGGTCCCCAAATGTTAAATAGTGTGGACATGAAAAAGAGACCTTTAATTAACATACATACCAAATTTCATATCTTTGGAAGGATTTCGAGGTGAGACTTAATCCGATTGTGCTATTAGGAGCTAACAGGATGTTTAAGTTAACAAAGAGATAAAAAAATAGACGATATAAGAAAACGTCGTTTTTTCTTAGTTGTTCATCATAACTGAAATTTTTAGTATAGAATAAGCAAGTTGAGTCACCTGCTGACCATAAATAAAAATAAACCGGCCAAGAGCATGTCGAGCCATACTCAGTGTATGGTTTCGTACTTCCGTAGTTTACCCGCCCGGCAAAACGTACTTTTTGCAAAAACTTAAAAATGGCTTAACCGATCAGGTTTGCTATAGTTTTTCTTGAAAGTCTTTAATAAGCTTTACTGTCACGATTTTTTTCATATTTTTCCCATGGTTCAAAAGTTAGACCGAGGTCGAGAAATGGGGATGATTTTTTCGCTTCAACCCTATAGTGTGGGGTGTCATTGGATAAGTCTTTTAAAATGAATATGAGTCATTAAGAAAATTTTTTTAGATAAACGTAATATTTCCGGAAATATTCGATCTGAAAGAAAAAATAATGTTCCTGAGTCCACCTCTAACTTTTAAACCATGAGTCCAAAAAATATGAAAAAAATCGTAAAGGTAGTAGAGCTTATTAAAGACTTTAATGAAAAACTATAGCCAACCTGATCGGTTCAGCCGTTTTTGAGTTTTTGAAAAAAGTATATTTTGACGGATGGGTAACTACGGAACTACACTGAGTATGGTTCGACATGATCTTGACCGGTTTTTTTTTATATTTGACCAGCAGGTCACTAAGCTTGCTTATACTAAACTAAAAAATTGAGTTATGATGAACAACTACGAAAAAACGACGTTTTCTTAAATCGTCTATTTTTATCTCTTTGTTAATTTAAACATCATGTAGCTCGTAAAGTATTGACCGTAGAGTAAAAATGAATATGACCTAATTTGTAGAAAATTTTATGCAGAATATTTTGTCCGAAGTAATAATAATGCTATTCGTACAGATATTCGAGATATGAGCAAAACTCTAAAAAAAGGTACCTTCAACCCCCTCCTACGCCCTCAGCACAACCCCCACCCCCGAGGACATTTAGTATGTTTATCTGTACACAACAAGGTATAACTATACCAATTTTCAAAACTACACGAATTATTTCCGCAGATCGCCCATTTTCGGCTTAATTTGACGTGGCTATAGTTCATAGTAAATATACCTATCTACGCCAAAATATATACGCATAACGCAGAGGTAAAGGCAGGCCCAAGCTCAGATGGTTGGACGGCGTATACCAGGATATCAGGACCTTAGGAGTGAAAGTTGGAGAAGGAAAGCCACAAATAGATCGGACTGGAGCTGGAGAGAATTGCTTGACAAGGATGAGGCCCACCCGCGGCTGTAATGCCTCATGATGATGATTGAAAACGCGATATAAATAGGTGTCTTGATAAATTAAATATTCACGAACCTAGCTACCGCCATACAATCGCAGCTACAGCTAGGCCACTGCAAGCCATTAAAAGCCCTCCACACGATCGGGATTACCTGCAATTGCCCATCATGGCCAATTGTGTAGAGGCGCCATCATAATAGAGGCCGAGTAGAGGTAAAGTTGAGGAAAAAAACCGGCCAAGTGCGAGTCGGACTCACGCATGAAGGGTTCCGTACCATTACACAAAAAACATCACGTTTGTTTTATGGGAGCCCCCCTATTTATTTTATTATGTTTTTGGTTAAAAAAAATGGCACATTTAGACGTTAAAATACCTTTTTAATACAGTTGCTCAAAAAGTGCTACTTTACGTAGCTGTTTAGCGTCCGGAAAGTTGGTTTTCGCGAACTAGTGCTTTTTACTTTCCAATTTTTTTATAGTTATTTACGTTACAATTGCGGAAAAGAGGAAATTCCTTACCTAAATTAATTAATTTAATTTAGTTAAATTACCTTAATTAAATTACCTATTCGCACGTGTATCGTACAACGTTTTACAGTACATATGGCCCTTTAAACTTTCGACACATGCACGAAAAGTGCTATTTGACGCATTAGTGCGAGAAAGTAGCACCATATATGTACTGTAAAATGTATTCTTGTTCCAATTCATGACTACTTATAAGATAAGATAAGATAAGATAATCTTTATTGGTAGCATACTGATACACGTCAAATACAGTTTTGTACAATAAACATACAAATTCCACATTACAGAGTAGGTACTTATGTATGTATGTTTCGTACTTATGTACGAAATATACACAGCATAGTAATGTCAGTTTTTCTAAGTAAAAAAAATAAAATTATTACATAGTCAGTGGCAATTCCATCATTTCGTTAAGAGTATAAAAGGTTTTTGTGAGTAGCCACGATTCCAAATTACTTTTAAAGGATTGGTGAGATGGTGCATCTCTTATGTTATCTGGGAGGCGGTTGTATATCGCTGGGCCTGTGACGTACACAGACTGCTCTGACCTTGTGAGTTTGTGAAGCGGTGCGACTAGACGGTCTCGATGTGCGTTGCTTCGTAAGTTATTGACGAGTGTTGATATTAGTTTCCTTTTAACGTCGTAATCAACATAAAAACCTACTGTTAATGTAAGAATACGAAAAATATATATATTTCATATTTTATTACTTACCTCTTCATCATTATAACACGTCTATTTTTTTTATATTGAATTTATTGAATATTGAAAAACCGTTCTTAATAGGTTGTCTGAATGGAACGGAACGCCTGTCAAAGAAGAGGCGTTTTCTCTTTCTGCTTTAAGTTTCCAAAGGCAACATTCGATATTGTTTTTATAAATGTACGATACACAAATAATCGTAATTAACGATATTTGGGTAATAATAGTACAATGTTTTATATATTTACAATTGTTTCTGTCTTATAGAACATGCATTAAAAAAAATATTTCATTGAAGTGGGTTCAATATAACCTACAATCAGCACTTTTAAAAACAATTGTACCAAATAAAATTAAAGGAAATTATAAAAATGATAAAAAGGGTTTATTTAAACATTGCAACGTTATTAACGTTTTTGATAGGTTTTGCTTGTCCTTAGTTACAGAGGAGTGTGAAATCATACCATCATTAGATAAAAATACTCGCTCAAGTAATTTGCGTACCTTAGATTATCTACCTGCATATACAACTCCAAAAAGTAACAATGTATACGGTAAAAGAGTAACTGACTTTCTACTCCCATGTATACTAAACACCTTACCTAAAAATGTACTGTATGATCTCATTAACATTGTTAAAAACCACGGCAGATGTATGCCAAGACTAAAAAAATACTACCTAAGTCTAGAGTAATGTATAAAATAGATGCAGAGATTTGATGTGTATAGATTAGTTTTATATATATATAATAGTATAATATAATAATATACCTAATAGTATTAAGCAAACGCGGATCGGACCGCGCGAATTTGCCAACTATTACATAAACCAAAGAGGTTTACAATAGTGGCAAAAGTTGTATGAATATTTAAAGTGAATAAATAAATTAAAAAAATAATAATAATAATAAGCCCGCAGGGTAGCTTGTGGCGAGCTGTTGGGGGTGACGACCCCACGGACCCGAGTGCTCCAGAGAGTCGGTCAGGGTCTCCGTCTCCGGCGTGTCTTCGTCGGTCGGAGTGGACCTTGGGGACCCGCAGGACTTTCAGCTCTGGCTTGCCTTCATTGGCCGTCCAGAGGGGAGTCGTAAAAGAGCTATATGCTCCAGGGGTGGAAGTGAAAGATGCATAAGACGCGAGTTGGCACAGTGGCTGCTAACAGCCACTGGGTAGAAAGCGGCGCACACCTCTCGACACCCCTGAGCCGCTCACACCGGTGTTGCTCCTGGTCGTCTTCACGACGGCAGTTTCAGGGGCCCATCTAGTCAGCGGCAAGTCACCACCTGCCTCGATAACGTGTTTTAACATTGTTATGGCAGGTGTCCGGAGTTCTTTACAATAGCCCAGTCTCATTGTCCTCCCAAACTTCAATCCATAGACCGGTATACTGTTCACTTTTTCTGCAATAGTCCCAATGCCTGCTGCGACCGGTTCATGGGTGTCTATTGTTGCGCCTGTGAACGGGTTCCAGCAGGCGTTCTACATGACATTAAAGCTCTCCAAGGGGCCTCTACGTGTTGGATCTATATCCCCACGCAAGCCTATCAAAAGACCGGGATTTATAGGCCCGTGATATCCAAGGAGATACAAATAATAATAATAATAATAAGCCCGCAGGGCAGCTTGTGGCGAGCTGTTGGGGAGTGACGACCCCACGGACCCGAGTGCTCCAGAGAGTCGGTCAGGGTCTCCGTCTCCGGCGTGACTTCGTCGGTCGGAGTGGACCCCAAGGGGACCCGCAGGACTCTCAGCTCTGGCTTGCCTTCATTGGCCGTCCAGGGGGGGGGGTGTTAAGAGCTATATGCTCCAGGGGTGGAAGTGAAAGATGCATAAGACGCGAGTTGGCACAGTGGCTGCTAACAGCCACTGGGTAGAAAGCGGCGCACACCTCTCGACACCCCTGAGCCGCTCACACCGGTGTTGCTCCTGGTCGTCTTCACGACGGCAGTTTCAGGGGCCCATCTAGTCAGCGGCAAGTCACCACCTGCCTCGATAACGTGTTTTAACATTGTTATGGCAGGTGTCAGGAGTTCTTTACAATAGCTCAGTCTCATTGTCTATCCAAACTTCAATCCATAGACCGGTATACTGTTCACTTAGTAATATTTAAGGGTTTTTTATGAGTACTAGACGAAAGTAAACTCCAAGTCAACGACACAACTGATTTATTTTGGGCTTAAACAAAGCCCAAACCCCCTCAAAGTCATAATACTTAATCTACCCCACATTTCATACATATATAACACCTCCCCCTGTTACAACAAAAAAAAAATACAATTTTTATTTTATTTTGTGACGACATGATCCTTACATCTAACAAGTAGCAGTAAGTGTAAAGAGTAACATTACACTAAGGGTTATTTTGGGAAGCATTACGAACCAAAAATATAAACTTACAAGAACTATATGCTTAGCAACTATTTTTTTTTTATATTTTTTTTTTTTTAAGATACAACTCGAGTCGGCGCTCAGAATATAGGTGACTTATATAATTATAATGAGGAAACAAAAAATCCGTACTAGTTACATTCACCTTACATCTTATAACTTTTCACAAAAAGCGTTCATTGTTAACTCAGAAGTTACCGATAACAACCTTATGATTTATTGCGTAAGGTCTAGAATTAAATAACCGAAGTAATGAGTGGGATATCGGGCTGTCATAATAACTAGTACAAGTAACTATTCCTACATAGACGCATATTACCACGGAAATATATTATATAAGATATTATACTTATACTCGTACCTATCTGTATCTGAACGCTAAAGAAAGATATGTAAATTGGATCGCGTGATCTAGGTAAATGTATTTACACTTTATATTGGCCTTTTATTGCCTTTACACAGCTACGCATAGGCCGTTTTATAACTATGTTACCTTCTGACATAGGTGGGTCGGTGGGTACCGCCTCGGAGGTGGGATTTGGCCGCACTCCGGCGCCTGACTGGCACTCCTCGGGTGCGCTCACCGGAGGCTCCTCTGACGGATCCTGGTACTCATCCGACTCCTCGCTGACATCATTGTGGGTAGGACTTGGCCTACTGTTCGAAGTTGATGGCAACACGATATCATCATCGTTGTTGACCACTGGCTTTGGCTCGAATTTTGATATCGAGTACCGATTCTTCGCCGATTGAATAGGCAACAGCTGATCGATGTGACGTTTCCACTCATGTCCGTCGGAGAGACGTACTGTATATGAGAGCGGGTCTCGACGCTCTGTGACGGTAGCTTCTGCCCACTTAGCGGATTGGCGACGGTAGTCACGCGCTTGCACCGTGTCCCCAGGCTGCACGTGCCGCTCAGCGCCCGGCCGGTGCTGTCCAGCCCTATCCTGCGCCCTATTTACTCGCTCGGCTCGTTCGAACGTGGGCAGTATTATATCTAATCGTCCACGCAGACGCCTACCCATCAGGGCTTCTGCAGGGGTTACACCCGTTGTACAATGCTGTGTTGCGATACTGGAATAGAAACCTGCAAATAGCTACATCTATATCTGCACCCTCGTGTAACGCTTTTGTCATTGCCTGGCGTTTTCAGCAACGCCATTACCTGCCGCTCGATAAGGGCTCGTTATGGTGTACGTGATAAAGTTTTTTTTTAAATACTCGGCAAACTCTGCAGAGGCGAACGGTGGTCCCCCATCACTTACTATCTGACTGGGGAGACCGAATCGAGCGAACTGCTTCCTTAACTTGAGGGTTGTCGCAGCAGCATTAGTACTAGGCATTTTTTTGAATTTCGATCCACTTGCTGTGGGCATCAACTGTAACTAAATAATGTTTACCCTGAAACTCACCGAAATCGACATGCAGACGCTGCCATGGCCGCGACGGGAAGCTCCAGGTGCAGCGTGGCGCGCGGCGGCGCGTCGCGCTGCTGGCGGCAAGCTGCGCACGCGCGGCATAGCGCCTCGATCTCGGCGTCCAACTGCGGCCAATATACATACCCGCGTGCTAAAGTTTTCATTTTTACGACGCCAAGGTGCCCTTAATGCAGCTCCATTAGCACTTGTTGCCTCAATCCATCCGGTATGACCACCCGGTGATTGTACAAAATGCAACCCTATCCAATGTTAATTTGTCCTTCCTATGAAAATATGCTTTCTCCTGCTCGGCTAGTACATTTACCGGCCAACCATCTCTAACATAATTAAATATATTTTTTTAAACCGCGTCCGATTGCGTCCCTGACGCCACATCTCTCGCGCTGATAGGAAACGACTCTTCTACATAATTAATGTATGACATTGCATCTAACCCCTTTTCCTTATTACGCCGGCACGGCAACGGTAGCCGCGAGAGCGCATCCGCGTTACTGTTATCGTTCGACTTAACAAATTCAATCTGAAAATCGTAAGCTGCCAACCTAGTCGCGTATCTTTGTAACCTACTAGCGGCCGTTTGCGGTATACCGTGTTTAGATCCAAATATAAAAGTTAGAGGCTTGTGGTCCGTTTTAATAATAAAATGACGGCCATACAGGTACTGATGGTGTTTAATAACACCCGCAATTATTGCGAGCGCCTCTTTATCTAGTTGACTATACGCCCGCTCGGCCGCGGTCAGCGTCCGAGACGCGAAACATATGGGCCGCTCCGAGCCGTCCGGGAAGCGGTGAGGTGAGACAATACGCTGCCCAGACCGTACGAGCTGCTGTCAACGGCTAACACTAGAGGAAGGTCGGGATCGTAATGCACCAGTACGCCCCTGCCAGCCACGACATTCTTGACATGTAAAAATGCTTTATTGCAATCTGTCGACCAAACCCAAGGTACGTCTTTACGTAGCAACCGATGTAGCGTATAAAGCGTTGAGCTAAGGTTAGGTATAAACTTCGCGTAGTAGTTAATTAACCCCAAGAATGATCGTAGCTGCGTGACGTCTTTCGGCGCAGGCGCTTCCACAATAGCTTTAATCTTGTCGGGGTCGGGATGCAAACCTTGTTTATCTATAATAAACCCTACGTAAACAATGCTATCTTGCATAAATGAACACTTTTCTAATTTAATTCTGAGACCTACATCGCGCAATCTTTCAAACAACGCCGTCAGGTTAGCCATATGCTCGTCCCTGTCGCGCCCGGTTACCGCGATGTCATCCAGGAAGACAGCCATATGCTCGTCCCTGTCGCGCCCGGTTACCGCGATGTCATCCAGGAAGACCGCGACCCCCCGCAGCCCCCTGAGTGTCTCCTCCATAAACTTCTGAAATTTCTCTGGAATGCAACTTAAACCAAATGGAGTGCGTCTATATATAAAAGTACCTATATGGGTAGTAATGGCAGTGAAGGGTTGAGATTCCTCGTCCAACAGTAATTGTTGGTACGCGTTTATAAAGTCAATCTTACTGTATTGCTCGCCCCCACTCAACGCGGCAAATAACTCCTCGATTCGTGGCAGCGGGTACGGGTCCTGTACCAACTTAGGATTAACGGTCACTTTGTAGTCGCCGCAAATACGGATATCGCCCGATTTTTTAATTACTGGTACAATGGGTGTACCAAAATCTGAATAATCGACTTTATAAATAGTACCCTCCGCCACGAGTCGTTCGAGTTCCCGCTCCACCGGCTTACGTAATGCTAAGGGCAATGACCTCGCTTTAATAAACACAGGATCAGTGTTAGACAATTTAAGTGATATCTTTTTATTACAAGTGCCTAACCCTGGTGTGAATACAGTCGGAAACCTTTGCCGCAAATCATCAACTAAATTACTTTCCGATAAATGCAAAACTAAATCGTGAATTTCAACTATACTAATCTGTAATCGTCTCAGCCACGAACGTCCTAGCAAAGGAGGTCCGCCATTTTTAATTACCCACAGCTTAAGGTTTTCCGAAACATGTTCACCCAAAACACCTTTGACAAGAATGTAACCAACGGGTTTTATTGGGGTCCCGTTGTAAGAACGTAAACACAAATTACTAACCTGCAATGGTTCATTTATAAAATACAAACATTCATTCACATTCATCATCATTCATCATCGTTCATTTTTGGTTCATTTATAACAAAGTAAAAGGTAAGAACAAGTTGCCACTGTACATTCCACCACTTCTCTTAAACGGTATGCCTTTGAAGCGAGTGTCACAGTTCAAATATCTGGGCCATGTGCTAACCGAAGACCTTAAAGATGATAAGGATATAGAACGTGAGCGAAGGTCATTGTCCGTTCGCGGCAATATGCTGGCTCATAGATTCACTCGCTGTAGTGTGCCTGTAAAACTATCTCTTTTTAGAGCGTACTGCCAAAGTTTTTACACGAGTGGTCTATGGGTCAGTTTTACGCAGCGGGCGTACAATGCACTAAGAGTGCAATACAATAACGCATTCAGGGCCCTGATGCGGCTCCCTCGTTATTGCAGCGCGTCGAGCATGTTGGCAGATGCGGCCGTCGACGATATTTACGCAAAAAGTCGGCGTCCGTTATACGACGTGTGCGAGGGAGCGGCAACAGCATCCTGCAGATGATAGCGGACAGGCTGGACTCGCCCGTCCTCGGCCGCTTCATAGATCTGCATGAAGCGGCGGAGGGGGTGGCCGCATCTTATATGTTTTTGTTTTGTAATTTTAATTTAATTTAATTTTAGTTTAGTTTTCCTTTCCTTTTAATAATATTCTAACATAGTTCTTAAGTAAAGAGTTACTAACCATATTATGGAACCTGTGTTTTCTGAATTAAATGATTTTTATTTTATTTTATTTATTTTTATAACAGTCAGTATTAATCGCGGATAACTTACTTCCTGTGTCCAATTCCAAGGTCAAACTGACTTTTAAATTATAAAAATCGCACTCCGACTTCATCGCTGTCCAGATAATGAAGTCCACGACCCGTCGGCACCTTCCCGCTAGGGGTTCGAGGACCCGTTTTGCACATCGCCTTGAGATGGCCCTTCTGGCCACAGCTGTCGCACGAGTAATTTCTAAAACGACACCCGTCCGCCCGATGAGGTCGATCGCACCGCCAACATGCGCGGCCGGGGCCCGCGGCGCGCCCGCCGCCGCCGCGCGCCTCCACCCGGTGCAGCGCCTCGCCGGCGCCGTGTCCCGCGGTGGCTGCATTCGCTCCGCTGCCCGAGCTGCTCGCCTGCGCGTGCCTCTCCGCCGCCTCGAGCGCCAAAGCCAACTCCACCGCTCGCTTGTACGTCAACTTCGCCTCCGCGAATAGGCGGGACCTCATATCGTCATCCGATAGGCCGGATACAAATTGATCCCTCAGGTTTTCTTCGAGGCCGCTACTAAAATTGCACGTACTGGCTAGATGTTTTAAGGCCTGCAAGTACTCGCCTACTGGTTCGCCCGCCTTCTGCCTACGTTGACGAAACACGTGTCGCTCCGCAATTTCGGAGCGCTTTGGTTCGAGATGGTCGCCGACTATTTTTACTAAATCCGTAAGTTTTCGTCTCAGGGTCAGCCGGCGCACACAAATCGCACATCAAACTATAAGTGGCTTCCCCTACTAACGTCACTAAGGTAGCCACTTGTAAATTATCCTTAATCTCATTTAAGGTTATAAATTGCTTGACACGCCTAATGTACGCTAGCCACTTTTTACTCGCGAAGTCAAACGGTTCAATTTTGCCGATCGGCATATTTACTAATCACTGCACGCGCTTTAAACACTATTATTAATGAAAATTGTCCTTTGTTCTCGTCGCCAGTAATATTTAAGGGTTTTTTATGAGTACTAGACGAAAGTAAACTCCAAGTCAACGACACAACTGATTTATTTTGGGCTTACCCTCAGTCATAATACTTAATCTACCCCACATTTCATACATATATAACACACTTCTTCTGCAATAGTCCCAATGCCTGCTGCGACCGGTTCATGGGTGTCTATTGTTGCGCCTGTGAACGGGTTCCAGCAGGCGTTCTACATGACATTAAAGCTCTCCAAGGGGCTCTACGGGAGGATCTATATCCCCACGCAAGCCTATCAAAAGACCGGGATTTATAGGCCCGTGATATCCAAGGAGATACAAATAATAATAATAACACCCAGCTAAAAAAACACCTCTTCATAATGTCAATGTCAATGGTGTCACAGAATTAATAATATAAAAGATTCGAATATTTTTTCGCAACTGTATTAAAAAAACGTCGTTCGATACACTTGCGGAAATGTCATTCTTCACTTGTCCCGAGTCTTAGCACTCGCCTGCGGCTCGTGGCAAGATATCTCGGTACTCGTGAACTAACGACATACTTTCCGCACTAGCATCGAAATGTACTATTGTTAATTAATATACACAAACGTATTGATTTTATAAAAATAAGCATAGAAGAATTTTGAGATCCGTTTTTCTGGACCTACATCTACAGTGGCGCCAACTGGTGGGCACAAAACCGGTTGCCCTCATTGCAATAATTTGCAGTTCTGAATACATAATAATGAAATGAGACACTGTTGAGTGTAACATGGGAGCCCCCCTATTTAATTTATTATGTTTTTAGTATTTGTTGTTATAGTGGAACAGAAATACATAATCTGTGAAAATTTCAACTATCTAGCTATCACGGTTCATGAGATACAGCCTGGTGACAAACAGAAAGACGGACAGCGGAGTCTTAGTAATAGGGTCCCGTTTTTACCCTTTGGGTACGGAACCATAATAAAAGTGCCTACTAAAATATATGCAAAATTAAACAGGTTGAAAAAATGGCACATTTAGATGTTAAAATACCTTTGTGTATATTAGAACGTATTGATTTTATAAAAATAAGCATAGAAGAATTTTGAGATTTGTTTTTCTGGACCTACATCTACAGTGGCGCCAACTGGTGAGCACAAAACCGGTTGCCCTCATTGCAATATTTTGCAGTTCTGAATACATAATAATGAAATGAGACACTGTTGAGGGTATAGTTATTTGTGCAACAAGAGAGGAAAGTTGGTTTTTCTTGCGAGTGTTTATTTTGAGTCCCGAGAAAGCGAAAGATTCTAAGGTAGAAACTTGAGCGTAGCGAGGGACTCAAAAACACGAGATGTAACATAACTTTGCTCTCGTGTTGCACACATAATTTTTCACCTCAGTAGTGTCAGTAGTGAGAACATATTAAAGGTTAAAATGTATTTCGAATTACACAGAATAAACAGAAAAAAAAGTATTATAATATGTACCATACGATACGATACTAGACCATACCATACCATACCAGACCATACCATACCATACCAAAACCATACCATATCAGAACATACCGTACCAGACCATACCGTACCATACCAGACCCTATCATACTATACCATACCATACCGTACCGTACCATACCAAACCATAAAAAAAATGTAATAAAAGTATGAAGTTCATGGCCTTCACTAAATTAAAAAGCTACATTGTTTCACTCCCTGGAGTGAGGAAAGTCGCACTTTCCTCACTCCAGGGAGTGACGAAAGTAGGCTTGTTCGAGCTGCTGAGGTGAAAACAATGTTTCGATTTGGACGTAATATTTTTTATTGTTTGCGCCAATATCAACACCTCTTATGAAACTGTTTGTATTTTGGGAGACACGGTGAAAATCTACAATTTATGCACACTGACGCCATCTTTTGGCTGATATTCGACATCTCCTCCCTAGACATCCACCTTAACAATCTTCTAAATATCTCTTTAAAGCTTTGAGATACATAATGTAATATATTATATAGGTAACTAGCTGTTGCCCGCGACTTCGTACGCGTGGATTTGTATGTTGGTGGTTATATATTCTACATGAGCATAATATAGAACATTATGCAGCAAAAGATATCAGTAGGGACGGTTAATCATTTGTTAATAATTATACAACACATGAAATTTGTCTTTCACAAACTACGAAGTTTCAAGACCCTATTTAACTGAAAAAAATTGTTCCCGATATATATAATCTGTTATACCTATTTTGTGTTATATATGAGACCTACGGCCAACTGAAGAAAGAGTTAATTGTCTTGTCACTCGTGTCAATGTCATTCAATAAAATAACGTAAACATTTACATATGTTATTATTAATATAAATTATGAATACATAAAACTGGCGACAAGGATGGAGGAATTAGAACGCTTTACGCGCCTGCGGGCATCGGTACGTGGTCAACTTACAAAATTAGACCAACAACTACAACAATTACACATAACATCAGACTTCGAAATATGTCAACGGCTTACAAGCCTTGAAAATTACGAGAAAAAGTTTGACAACACCCAGAATGAAATAGAGTCACGAACAGATAGTATAGAAACCGAAATCGAGCAACGCCACACAACAGAGGAAAGTATTTTGCAATTAAAATTGAAGTTACACGGCTTACGCCCTACCCCCGCTGTCGATGCATCCTCAACTTACGTGTCGGTATCGCAGCACACTCGGAGTCTTGAAAGTACGCGCGATAATACGTCCGTGGCCGTACACCAACCCAAGATCACATTTCAACCATACAATGATCGCGAAGACTTCACAAATTTCATACGAAGGTTGGAAACATACATGAAATTAAATATCTGTGAAGATTCAAGAACCCGGACGCTAATGCTTTTAAGCTCTATACCACCAGACTTACACCAAAAAGCCTACGACTTATGTGCACCCGACGATCCATGTGAAATGGATTTCAATCATATTGCCAAAATGTTGAAAGAATATGTAGATCCAAAGCCTAGCGTATGGGCTTGCCAGCATAAATTTATTACGCGAGTACAAGATACACATGAATCAGTCATGCTTTATACCTCTGAATTGAAACGTTTATGTCAAGATTGCGAGTTTTCGTGTATTCACTGCAAGAAATCAATCTGCGATCAATTTCTTACTCTACAATTTATAAGAGGTTTACACGACAACGATATAAGAACAAAACTCTTACAGGAAGTAAAAGTATCAAGTTTCACAGACGTAGTAAAAAATGCAACTACACTGGAACTGGCAAAATCGGACAGTAGTTACATGTCGCCTGCACACTGCTCTACGCAAGAACCGAAAGATCAACACTTCATTAAAACTGGATTCAATAATTTTAAACGTAAAATGGATAACAAACCTCTTTCGATTAAAGATTTAAAGGGGAAATGTTTCCGTTGCGGAAGTCAAGAGCATCAAGCGAATACGTGTCGAAGCATAAATGACATATGTACCAAGTGCAAACGAAAAGGCCACCTTGCTCGAGTTTGTTTACGATCTATGCAAGCCAGCAAACAAATAGAGCATGAACTTACGGAAGAACACGACGTGGATAGCTCGTCTGAAACAGTCGATGACAACACACCCTGGGATATGAACTTGATACAATCGTGTAGGACAGACAGTTACAATGATAACGAACTTACTATTCAAGATGGATGTCTCTTAAAGGGAGTGCGAGTCATGATACCTGTAGCGCTGAGAAAACGGGTATTAGATGAGTTACACTCGGGACACCTCGGTATGGTGAGGATGAAATTACTAGCACGAGGCTACGTCTACTGGAAAAATATGGACAAGGACTTAGAAGATATGGTTAGAAACTGTCGTGAGTGTCGGCTACACCAAAACGAGCCTCCACCGGTTACACTACACCACTGGGAGCCTCCGACAGGCCCGTGGCAGCGACTCCATATTGATTTCGCGGGACCTCTGAAGGGACAGTCATTGCTTATAGTTGTCGATGCTTACACCAAATGGGTTGAAATCTTCCCAACCAAAACGACAACCAGCTCTTGGTGTATCAGAAAATTACATGAGATTTTTCTTACGTTTGGGTTCCCCTTAACACTTGTTTCTGACAATGGACGTCAGTTCATTTCAACAGAGTTCGAAAACTACCTTAAAGAAAAAGGAGTAGGACATAAAACATCCGCACCGTACCATCCAGCTACGAATGGGCAAGCCGAGAAATATGTTCAGACCATTAAAAAGACTCTAAATTGCATGAACGCTGAACCAGGTAATCTGCATGACAAAATTCTAGCAGTAAAGGAACGCTTATTAAGAACCCCGAGTACTACAACCGGCAAGAGCCCATATGAACTTATGTTTAGCAGAACAATAAGAAACATGTTGCACGTGCAGTTCGAGACCAGGGGGGAAGATGTGGGGGCAAGGCCCGAAAGATCTGAAGAAAACCGCACCGTGCGCTCATTTACCGTTGGCCAGAGGGTTCAAGCAAGAGATTATACTAACGGACGTAATAAATGGCAATTTGGAACTGTAACTAAAACTCTAGGTCGGCTCCATTACGAGATAAGGATGGATTCTGGAGACACTTGGAAGAGACACATAGACCAGATGTTGTGCACCGTAATACCAATTCAAGATGCAGAAGACCGATCTTAGAGATTTGCGACGGAGGTGTTATACCTATTTTGTGTTATATATGAGACCTACGGCCACTGAAGAAAGAGTTAATTGTCTTGTCACTCGTGTCAATGTCATTCAATAAAATAACGTAAACATTTACATATGTTATTATTAATATAAATTATGAATACATAAAATAATCCCTCTCAACTTTCTTAGAAGATTTACAAGTCCACTATTTAAAAAAAAAAACACTTCCGAAACTATTAAAACAAACTTTTCAACAACGGTGTCAAGTTCCTAACTTAAAAGAAAATTTGTACCACATATAAACTTACATCCTCTTTTTAACCCCTTTAGGGGTTGAATTTTTAAGAACGTTGAAATAACTTTTTTGGAATCCTATACAATGCCTTTCTAAGAAGTTTCAAAGCATTTGTAATAGATTCACTTTCAACCCCTTTTTAACCCTTTTAGGGGATGAATATTTAAAAACGCTTATATTATGAAATAAAACTATGAAAACGGATTATATCGCGTATATTGAATTTATAATACATCCCGACGTTTCGAACTCTTTACAGCGTTCGTGGTCAACGGGTGACTGAGGAAAAATTACAAAATGCAAAAATACCCACATACTAAAATAATGAACAATCATAGACTACAAACTTTAAGGCTGGTTGTACATGCAAAATCGGTTCATAAGGCTAGTTATACACTATAATTATTTTTCAAGTAAAGATATATATATATACGCGATAAAAAACTATGCCGGCTCCAACCCTACACCACGGACCCGAGAAGATTTAATTCCCTCCTAAATTGTAGGAGGGTATCCCAATATGGGACCGGCAACAAACTCGGCGGGACACATCTTTTCAAAACATCAGAATGTCCAGCATCATCCAACACTACGGTCTCACAGTCTATGTCTCGCTTGCTCCTTTATCAGGTGGACTACAGGATCCCAAGCTGGTGGTAGAGAAAAGCCATCTTCCCTATTAAAGTTTGGATATTTCTTAATCTCAATGGCCTCGCGCAGCATTCTGGGTATGTAACGCTTCTCCTTGGCAAGAACCAGAGGCTTATCAAACTTGATTGAGTGATATATATCTTTACTTGAAAAATAATTATAGTGTATAACTAGCCTTATGAACCGATTTTGCATGTACAACCAGCCTTAAAGTTTGTAGTCTATGATTGTTCATTATTTTAGTATGTGGGTATTTTTGCATTTTGTAATTTTTCCTCAGTCACCCGTTGACCACGAACGCTGTAAAGAGTTCGAAACGTCGGGATGTATTATAAATTCAATATACGCGATATAATCCGTTTTCATAGTTTTATTTCATGAGTAACTATCGCGGTAACCGAAGACAATATAACGCTTATATTACTTTTCTTGTATTCTAATAATATGCCTTTATACAAAGATTCAAGTCCCGCACTCAAATAATATTTGATCTCCATACAAACTTTCAACCCCATTTTTACCACCTTGGGGGATGAATTTTCAATAATACTGAAATAATTATATCTTTCTATGAAGTTTCAAGTACCTAGCTTAAAATAAAATTAGGACCACGACAAACTTTCAACCCCTTTTAACCACTCTAGGGGATGAATTTTTAAAAACGTTGAAATCACTTTTCTTGTATTCTAATAACATGCCTTTATGCAAAGATTCAAGTCGCGCACTTAAAAAATGTTTGACCTCCATACAAACTTCCCCCTTTTTCACCACCTTAAGGGATGAATTATCAAAAAACGCTGAAATAAGCTTTCTTCTCTTTTAATGAAATACCTTTTAACGAAGTTTCTAACTCTTAGCTTAAAATATAATTTGGACCCTATACAAACTTTCAACCCCTTATTAACCATTTCAAGGAATGAATTTTTAAAAACGCTGAAATTACT
This sequence comes from Cydia strobilella, assembly GCF_947568885.1. NCBI lineage: Eukaryota > Metazoa > Arthropoda > Insecta > Lepidoptera > Tortricidae > Cydia > Cydia strobilella. The sequence goes on along the minus strand of NC_086068.1, from coordinate 43,176,933 downwards.
TTTCTTGTATTCTAATAATATGCCTTTATACAAAGATTCAAGTCCCACACTCACAAAAATATTTTATCTCCATACAATTTCAACCCCTTTTTCACCACCTTGGGGGATGAATTTTTAAAAACGCTGAAATGAGTTCTTGTTTTTTTATTATAATTAATAAACATTTATATTATAAAATTTGAACCCCAAGACAAACTTTCATCCCCTTTTTAACCCCCTTAGGGGTTGAATTTCCAAAAACGTCAAAGAGATTTCCATGAATCCCATAGTGCGCAAGTTTATGGCAAAGTATACTGTGATCTACTTTGTCAAAGGCCTTGGAGAAGTCAGTATAAATAGAGTCGACCTGACCCCTATTCGCAAAGCTGGCGCATAAAAAGTTTTTGTATTCTAGGAGATTTGTGACCGTAGACTTGTTTTTAACAAATCCATCCTGTTTTTCGGAGAAAAGTGACCTAAAATGGTTATAGAGATGTACATAGAGTAAAGATTCGAAAAATTTTGCTATACATGATAGAATACTTATGGGCCTGTAATTTTCGCAACATGACTTATCACCAGACTTATGAATAGGGACTATGAAAGCAGCCTTCCACACTGTAGGGAAATTTCCGGTCTGTATTGACTTATTAAATATAAGACTCAGTGGTAAACTGAGCTCTTTTGCGCAAGAGATAACGAAAGATGGGGGAATACCGTCCGGCCCCGAGCCCTTATTTTTATCCAATGACTTATTAATTTTTTCCACAATAAATACTATCTGCAGAGATAGAGACGCTGCTGCATACTTCATTACTACGATTAGTTTTTAAGTAAAAAGTGTAGGAGTTAGGCGGAGAAGTTGTGACTGTTTCAAATACCGATCCAAAATATGAAGAAAACAGGCTGCAAATTTCCGGGCAGTCAGAGGCAGATACGTTACCATGAGTCATTCTTTGCGGGATTGTTGTGCCCCCTCCCCCAGTAGCATTTATACGTCATTATGACGTAATAATGCCGTCATTAAGACGTCGCTGACGTCATTTTGCTACCTGGGTCTTATTCTTTACGTAATGCCAAAAAGCCTTTACTTAATCCTGGAGCGCTTCCTTCACCGACGAAACAAATGTCCTATAGCATTTATCTATCATTATCTTACTTTTTTTACGAAGAATTGAAAAAGAATCATAGTCGCGCGGATTGCCAAATTGTTTATATAATTTGTGTTTTTCTGCAAGGCAACTTTTTAATGCATTATTGTACCAGACCGGGTAGGTACGATTCGACCTTTTTATATAAGGGGGTATGCTTCTCAATTATGCCAGTGAGTTTTTCGTAGAACAGCTTAGTACATACATTGACGTCCGACGATTCAAGTAACCTATCCCAATCGACTAACAATAAATCGTTACGAATCTTAGTTAAGTCGCATTTGTTGAAATTCAATCTTTTGGTGCTATTAATTGTCATAGTACGACTTTTTGTAACCAATGGAAAATCAATTACAATAGGCGGGTGATGATCGTCCTGTTTAGTCATTGGGTCAGCACCATAAACTTTTACGTCATTGAAGGTAGTCATTACGAGGTCTAGGAAGCGCACATTTTTATTGGGTATACCGTTTAACTGTTTTAGACAACATAGGGAGGTAAAATCTGATAATAAATGCGCTTTATGATCTTGAGGGCATTGTGGGATTAATTCATCTGAGATTAGCGAGTGTTTCCATGTTAAGTTGATTGTGTTAAAATCTCCAATCAGTAAAAAATTGTCACGTTCAGATGCATTAAGAATAATATTTTGGCAGTTAAAATAAAAAGTTTCTAATGTATGCAATGGTAAGTCAGGGGGAAGGTAACATACGCATATGTGGAGCGCGCCGCAGTTATTATTATTAGGCAGTAACGTAAGCCAAATATCCTTATAAGTATATACATACAGATTGGTCCCGTTTTTGTCAAAAAGCAGTTCTGATGATGGGATCCATGAGGAATCGAGGGAACTCCTCAAATATTAAAGGCATACATATAGTGATTTTTGTATTTTCATCAACAAATCAAGCACTTACATTTAAAAAGTGACATTTGATGAAGTGGTACTGCTGATGATGATCAGAACGGAACTTTTCAATGACGCATAGTTCACGTTTGGCGATTTGTCCTCTTCGTTATGTTTGTTAAGCAAGTTAGGTTTTCAAAAAACATTTTTGTCAAGTTCGAGTTCTGATGATGAGACCCACGAGGAACCGAGGGAACTCCTCAAATGTGAAAGGCATACATATAGTGATTTTTGTATTTTCATCAACAAATCCAGCATTTACATTTAAAAAAGTGACATTTAATGAAGTGGAACTGCTGATGATGATCAGAATGGAACTCTTCAATGACACATAGTTCACGTTTGGCAATTTGTTTTCTTCCTTATGGACCCAGACCTAAACTTGGACCCGGACTCGGACCCGGACCCGGGTCTGAACATGGACCTTAACTCGGACCTGGACCCGGACCGAACTCTGACCCAAACTTGGACCCGGACAGCCGGACACAGACCCGGACTCGGATCCGGACCCAGACCGGGACCCGGAAATGCTACTAGAAAAGTGGGGTAGGTGGGTGGGTGGTTTTTGAACTGCGATTCTCACAGTACAGGACTGCTATCAGAAAAGTAGGTGAGGTTAGGTTAGAGCTGTGACCCTTAGAAAAACGAAATGCTATCAGAAAAGTAGGTTAGGTTAGGTTAGAACTGCGACCCTTACAGAAACGAAATGCTACTAGAAAAGTGGGTCTTTTCACCTCCTTTTCTACATAATTAGGCAAAAATTGCTGTCTTTTTCATTTCATTGTCTGAATATAAGTTAACTTCCAGCGGCATCCCCCATTGAAGTCGGTTTTTTTGTTCTTAAAAATTAATATTGTCTTCGGTTACCGCGATAGTTATTCATGAAAAACTATGAAAAATCGGATTATATCGCGTATATTGAAAAAGCTGTTATTGTTTCCTGTCTTACAGAACTAAAGGCTCCGTCACGTCACACACGCGCGTTTTGCGGGCGGAGCGTGAGCGGACGCCGGCGCGACGGGAGCGCTCTCATTGCGCTCCGCCCGCAAAACGCTCGTGTGTAACGGAGCCTTAACAGCTTTAAGCGTCTTTAGTTGTATTACGGTTGTATTTTTTCTAAAAAGTGAAATTAATAAATAAGTAGAAACAGTTTGTGAAAATACCTTTACTTATATAAGTTACACAGGTAAGTTGGTGGCCTCTTCCAATTTGTAGTATGTACATAGTTTGATTTGATAACAATATGGCTTAACATCTACTAGTTTTTTAGTTACAGTATTATGAAATGTTAGTAAATGAATACACACATGCAACAATATAGGTATTGTTGCTGTGACAAGGGTGTACGGTTAATTTACAGAGTGCGTTCCGTTAAATATGTAGTGGAGTGTGTGAGGCGAGGCGAGGCGAGGCGGTACAGCTAGGTGTCATGTCACACTTGCTCTATCATGGGGAACTGCTCCTCTTCCAGAGGCGGGAGCGACTCCGCGTCGAACAGGCCGGCGTGCAGAGCGACGATCGTCACTGTTGCACCTGGGCCACAAAACAGGTTTGTTCAATAATATATGTAGGTAATTTTTAACAAAAAAAACCGGACAATTGCGAGTCGGACTCGCCCATCGAGGGTTCTGTACAAATTTAACTTATTTTTTTAATTCTTTTTAGGATTCCGTACCTCAATAGAAGAAACGGAACCCTTATAGGATCACTTTGTTGTCCGTCCGTCCGTCTGTGTGTCAAGACCCTTTATCTCGGGAACGCGTGGAGGTATCGAGTTGAAATTAAAACCATATACACATGTCTATAGTCCCTTTAAGCTGTGAAAAAAAAATCAAACTTCTAAGTTAACGTAAAAAAACATACGGACATTTATGCCGCAAAAAACCTATATTTCGACACTCGAGGGAACTAAAATTTACTTATAGGGTACTTCCCGTTGACCTAGAACCATGGAGACTATATAAAGGAGCCAAATCTCTATGTATGAAAAGTGTCCATCAAAAAACAGTAATTAGGCGGCGCCACCATACACCGAAATACTACCAAAAACAACCTACGTAATTTGGTCGGGTTATTTGTTGCCTTAAATATATGGTTCATGTTATACTTATGTCCCAGAGCCTAACTAGCGCCACCGGAGAGATTAGGAACTATTATTTAAAGCTGAAAGCGGTCACTTGCAACAATTCTGCCATAAGAGATTGGTATCCTTTCTATACCATCCATACCTAGAACTATGAAATTTGGCAAGTAATATCAAATTGGAATCAAAACCATAAAATATAGACCTGAGTATATATTTTTAATTCAAATTTGAGGTACGGAACCCTAAAAAACAACCGGGTTGTTCTCAGTTGTTACCAAAGTAACAGATGGAAGTTTTTCTCATGTGTTATTACTGGGAGCAACTGACAAAAACAATCCCAGTAATTGTCACCAATTCGCTTTCGTGGTAACTACTGGGAATTTCTTTTCTCGGTAGTTAGGTGAGAAAAATAGGTAAGTACCTAAAACCCAGAAGACCACAGCCCCGACGCCGGCGAACCAGCAGATAGCCATCGACCCCGCTGCTGCGACTGTGTATTGCTGCGTTTTCGTCAGCTCGTAGCTTCCGATCTAAACCAACAATTAGCAGAAGTAGCGTTGAAAAAACCGGGAAAATTGCGGGAAAATTTCAAAACGGCTCGTTTTTTTCAAGTTCCTTCGAAAAAAAACAACAAATTTTTCTATATACTTAATTAGGAATTTAAACAAGTAGGTTAAGGTTGCATGTCTAATGTATTTCTTGTTTATGGCATTGACACTGTCATCCCACATCAGTGGAATTGTGTGTGACGTATTTAATTTTTCTGAATAGAACTGGAAAAAAACCGCAAAAAACTAAATTTTGTAAAATTCCCGAAAAAAACATTTGATTTTTTCCGGAATTTTCATCCCTAAGCAGAACCAATTTTATGATCTAGAAAATTATGAAGTTGAAAGTACACCCCGAGGTTATTAAAAGTAATTACTTAGACAAAAAGTAGATAGAGGTACTTTATCATTCGAAACATGTCACAAATCCGGTGTCCAATTAACCTAGAAAACGGTATCCATGCCATGACGATTTTACGAAAATAGTACATTTCGATGCTAGTGCGGAAAGTACGTCATTACTTCACCAGTACCGAGATATCTTGCCACGAGCCGTAGGCGAGTGGCAAGACTCGGGACGAGTGAAGAATGACATATCCGCACGTGTATCGAACGACGTTTTTTAATACAGTTGCGAAAAAATAAGTAAAGCAACAAGTATTAAGGAATGGAATTCGAAACTTTTTATATTATTAATTCTGTGACATCATTGACATTGACATTATGAAGAGGTGTTTTTGTAGCTTTTATTCGACTAGAATAGATTTTGTCATTATTATTGAACCCACTTCAATGAAAGTTTTTTTTTTCAAATGCATGTTCTATAAGACAGAAACCATTGTAAATATTAAAACATTACTATTATTTCCTAAATATCGTTATTTACGATTATTTGTGTATCGTATATTTATATAAACAATATTGAATGTTGCCTTTGGAAACTTAAAACATTCTTGCAGTAAGAAAATACGCCTCTTCTTTGACAGGCGTTCCGTTCCATTCAGAACTTATTGAGAACGGTTTTTCAACATTAAAAAATAAACGTGTTATAATACTTATAATGATGAAGAGGTAAAGTAATAAAATATGAAATATACATATTTTTCGTATTCTTACATTAACAATAGGTTTTTTATTTTGATTACGACGTTTAAAGAAAACTAATATTAAACACTCATCAATAAGTAGTCATGAATTGGAACAAGTAAAAATTTTAAAAAAATTGGAAAAGTAAAAAGCACTAGTTCGCGAAAACCAACTTTCCGCACGCTAAACAGCCACGAAAAGTAGCACTTTTTGAGCAACTGTATTAAAAAGTATGTTTCAGCCATCTTGGATTACAAAATGGCCATAATTTTCGAAATCCGTGCCCCCGAGTACAGTCGAAGGCAAAAATATCGATCCAGACAAATGGCTCTAAAATATGAGAACACGACTTTATTGTCTAAGGTGTAAGAGCGTACACATATATTTTTGAAACTGGGAATGTGTATATATTTATGCCCTTGACTGTACCTACCTAGAAAACGATAGCCATCACGACTACGTAAATATAAATGTTCGCCATCTTGGGTTCTAATTGGTCATAATTTTCGAAATACGTATCCTCTAAACCAGGGGTCGGCAACCTTTTAGCAGCCAAGGGCCACATAGCGGTTAGAAAAAATGCAGCGGGCCGCACACTGTTAATAATTCGTGAATTTATTAGACGTCGTTTGTCAAAAAGGACTACTTTTAATATACATTTTTATGCAAAGAGTGCCGCAATTCAGAGCGCGCTTCGCCCGCTCTTACATGAAGGGCGCCGCCCTCACACTAAAAAGTCGGGCGATGCCCGACATTCAGCGCGCTTCGCGCGCTCTTACATACAGGGCGACCCTGTATGTAAGCCCCTTATCTTACATGCAGGGCTCCTGCGGCGTCCCTCACAGTTATTCAGCGCCCTTCGCGCGCTCTTACATACTGTATGTAAGCCCCTTATCTTACATGCAGGGCGCCCGCGGCGCCCCTCTCACTTAAAGTTCGGTCGAAACTCGACATTCAGCGAAGCAGGGCGCTCGCTCCACACTTAAAGGTCGGGCGAAGCCCGACATTCAGCAAACCCTCCACACTTACAGGTCGGGCGAAACCCAACATTCAGCGCGCCTCGCGCGCTCTTACATTGCGATAGGCAGACACTCATATTGGCACGTCTGAGATCTTGTGATAATGGGTCCCAACTCCAAAAAAAAAATGAAATGAAAGATTTTTCTTTTTCACTAGATCACTTGTGACGATGACGTAGGACTGATGTAACCCGGAGGCTCGCGGGCCGCAAGCGAGCAGTTCGCGGGCCGCATGCGGCCCGCGGGCCGCCGGTTGCCGACCCCTGCTCTAAACTAAAGTCTGGTTTTTTATTCCGTAGACTAAAATGACAACCACAAATGTCAAACGTAGAAATAATGTGACCAGCTTAAAACAAACAGTGCTGATCTTTGATTTCGGTTTGCGAATGACCGATAAATAATAAATTAATTTTAGATTCAAAATAAACAATAAATGAAATCTACTTTCTACAGTTGCTACATGATAGGCAATCACTACATAGTATATAACAAAGTCGCTTACTCCTGTCTGTCTGTCCCTATGTATGCTTAGATCTTTAAAACTACGAAACGGATTTTGATGCGGTTTTCACCCATCAATAGAGTAATTCTTGAGGAAGGTTTATATGTATAATGTATAATTTGTAAAGGTCTTGTGTAACCCGTGCGAAGCCGGGGCGGGTCGCTAGTAAACAATAAGTAAAATCTACTCAAACATTTAAAAAAACCGGCCAAGTGCGAGTCGGACTCGCCCACCGAGGGTTCCGTACTTTGTTATAGCGGCAACAGAAATACATCATCTGTGAAAATTTCAACTGTCTAGCTATCACGGTTCATGAGATACAGGCTGGTGACAGACAGACGGACAGCGGAATCTTAGTAATAGGGTCCCGTTTTTACCCTTTGGGTACGGAACCCTAAAAATCAGATTGTCAATGACACTGGTGATCAAAAATGTATTTTCCACATTTGTAAGGCACCTTTCATAAGGCTTAAAAGTTAAAAAGCAATTGCGCTCTTGTTTTTCCTTTCTTCGAACGCTATCAAAGGCAAGCGGTCGACTATATTTGCAAGTATGAAGAATGCACAGTATCAGTCCGTAGTTCGGTTCTTGTTTTTAGAAAGAAAAAAGTATGACGATATAAGAGTATAAGGTTGCGGATTGTTTATTTATATAACGACTGTTCTTCTTCCATAACAACCCCCAGAATAGGATGTTAAACCAATTGAAGCGTGGCAGAGTACATCTGTTATTGACGAGGACGAAACTGGTCGGCTTATTGGGGTGACTTTAGCCATTGCTAAATATTCTAAATATTGTATTAGCCGACTGCCAAATAAAAGTTAGCGGAATGGTTGACATTGTCAGTGTTGTTACAGACACTGACAATGGAGGAAGGAGGTACAAAACATTTTAGAACAAAAATAAGGTATGAAAAAAGTATCGGCAAGACGGCTGCTGCGTTACTCCCAAACAACAGCCAAACCAGCTCATTGCTCTAGACTTGTAACAGCAAAATTAAAAGAATTACGTTAGATACGAATTGATTCTACAGATCTAGCTCTAAACGATTATTTTAAACTTCCAAATCTGAAAAAGTGGCATGGCGGAAAAAGTATATTTTCAAGACTTTCAGAAATTTCAGAAAAAAAAGCGGCTTGCTGAAACCGGAATACCGTTGGTAAAAATAATATATATAGAGCTAAATAAACCGGCCAAGTGCGAATCGGACTCGCGCACGAAGGGTTCCGTACCATTATCTTTAAAAACGGCAAAAAAATCACGTTTGTTGTATGGAAGCCCCACTTAAATATTTATTTTATTCTGTTTTTAGTATTTGTTGTTGTATTAGCGGCAACGGAAATTCATCATCTGTGAAAATTTCAACTGTCTAGCTATCACGGTTCATGAGATACTGCCTGGTGACAGACGGACAGACAGACGGACGGACGGACAGCGTTTTTACCCTTTGGGTACGGAACCCTAAAAATTATGAATAAATACATAGTGTCGAACAACGGATAACCGGTGGACAAAACGTGTCACAGAATGGTCACCAATAGGAATAGCGAGAAAGCAAAAAAGACCAAATAAAAGATGGAGAGACGAGCTAGTGAACTTCGACAGATACTGGTGGAGAACAGCACAGGATAGGAAGGAATGGGAGAAACTGGGGGAGGCCTTTTCCGCACAAGCGACATGCAAATAATAAACCAATATGAAATTTTATGTAATTGTAAAAAAGAAGCATGAAATAAAGGCTATTACTATTACTACTATTACATAGTGTATTTATTTTTCTACCTTGAAGAAAATACCTGAAAACGGGTACTTATCAAACCGCCCTCGTCCACGTGCCAGCCTATGGCAACATAGGCAGCCACGTTAGCACAATGCGGATTGGGGATTTCACACACACCAATTAATGTATGTTATCAATATTGCGCTCTAAAAACTATTAGGGTACAGCCTATCTATAAGGGTAAAGGTGAAATGCACCTACCAAAATTTTACAGGCGTATATCCCTGATACCTATCGTCTCAAAAGTTTTTGAGCGGCTGTTGAGTAAAATAATAATGGACCACCTAACTACAAATAACATATTAAACGTACAGCAATATGCCTATCAGCCTGGGCGCTCCACGGTTCACGCGGCGCGCTATGTTGTCGCGCGAGTTCTTGCGCACCTCGAGCGCAGGCAGCAAGTCGCATCGATATTTTGCGACTTGTCGCGCGCATTCGAGATGGTGGACCATTCACTACTACTCAAAAAGTTAGCGCGCTACGGTGTGGTGGGCAACTTTAAACTCTAGGTCCAGTATTGAATCGTTGGCCGGTTGCGCCGTTCCTCAGGGATCGACGATGGGAAACTACCTGTTCTTGTTACTCGTAAACGATATCACGGCAGCTTGTTCTGACCCTGAATACGTAATATTCGCAGACGACACCTGCATCATTGTTAATGCCGACAGTGCATCTAACCTACAACATAAATTGAATCAGGTAACTAAAAAAATATCGTCGTGGTTTAAAGCAAATGGTATGCTTCTCAACGTGGAAAAAACAAACTTGGTCCATTTCCAGCTCCGCAACACAAACATTGATAAACTTAACATACTATCGAATAATATAATTGTACCTCAAGTGATCATGTTCAAAATTGACGCAGGCCTCACGTGGTCACCCCATATAGATGCCACCTGCGCCAAACTGAGCTCGGCCACCTATGCCCTCTCTAGGCTAGCTCCTACCTTATCACTTGAAAATATGAAGAAAGCATACTATGGCAATTTCCACTCCATCCTTATTTATGGTATTGACCTGTGGGCAACTGCAGCAGATCGCGACAAGTTGTTTATAATGCAAAAGAAGGCTATCCGAATAATTGCAAAAAAGCCTCACGATCATCCTGCTCAAAATCTGTTTAGGGAGTTAAGAATACTTACTCTGCCCTGCGTATTTATTCTTGAGGCTGCCGTACACGTCAGACACAACCTTGGGTCGTACCCGACTCGCGCGCAGCACCACGCCCCCGGCAGGAGCACGCGCGGCCAGCACCTGCTACTCGTTCCGTCGCGGAGACTAGCGAAGGCGCGAAAATCACTTAGTGTACTAGGGCCCAAGATATACATATAACGCGCTTCCGGCTGACGTAATAAACTCACCTAGTGACTCAATTTTCAAAAACAAACTTAAAATAAAAATGTTTTATTACAGATGGCTTATTACACTATTGACGAATACTTGCAAAATGTTCATTGACCCACTACAAAAATAAACCACGTTCTACAACCTACACACAAAACCAAGGACCATGTACCTAACGAATAATGTACCTAATTATGCTATAATTTTTTAAAATTTTCATAATTGTTGTAACATGTAACATATTTTGTAAATATTATTATGTATACCCAATTCCTGATATGTAAAATAATATTGCTTTTACCAATAAACGTTCTGATTCTGATTCTGATTGAATTTCTTATATGAAAACGCTCAAAAGCGAATCTTACCAACAATAAAACCTAGCTGGATCGCTTTTTCACCCTCGTTAGCCTCAGGTTTGAAAATTAAATCAAATTATTACTTTTTAATTTAATACCCACCAGGCTACTACGAAAACTCGGGCAAATTAATTATTTTAAGAATGTACCCTACCCTAGTGTGATCGAATTGTCCTTTTCATACGCCCCTATATTGTAAATTTCATCGAAATCGCTAGAGCCGTTTATGAGAAATTACCAAAATAAATGATAGATATATTATTTTCCGCTTGTGTATGTGTGTGTTGCATAGATGCAGAGTTTATTGCTTTTCGTTTCGACTTTGAGTAGCAGCGTAGCAGTGTGAGATACGAGATTTTTTCAAAGTAGTACCGATATTTATATAGATCAATGCTAACTGTGTCAAAGTAGTACCGATATTTATACTATAGATCAATACAAACTGTGTCATAGTAGTACCGATATTTATACTATAGAATATAGATCAATGCAAACTGTGTCAAAGTAGTACCGATATTTATAGAGATCAATGCAAACTGTGTCAAAGTAGTACCGATATTTATATAGATCAATGCAAACGGTGTCAAAGTAGTACCGATATTTATAGAGATCAATGCAAACTGTGTCAAAGTAGTACCGATATTTATATAGATCAATGCAAACGGTGTCAAAGTAGTACCGATATTTATATAGATCAATGCAAACTGTGTCAAAAGGTTAAGGGGGCTATTCATTTAGGACGTAAGATAATACATGAAGATGTTTGAACAGATGATATAAAAGAAAAATAAGAGAAGTGCAGTAAGTTCAGTAGTTCAGTCAATTCATTTTTAAGCTAAAGTCAGAGGAGGTCAAACATTGCAAAACAGTCATGCTTACGTAATAAATAAATAGCTCGTTAGATGCGTGAATATTGATCTGTTAGTTACAATCTACTAAAATTAAATATATTGATTGCACTTACTCTTGGCTGAAATTGTGATATCAATAATTATTATTCATTTCTAGAATGATTAATTAATTACAAATATATATGTGATTAACATATTCTCACCTTCCATGTATTTGGGCCAGCAGTAAGTTTTCTGTAGCCAAAGAAGCTAGCAACCATTGCTATAAGTAGAAAAGGAGACGTAATGCTGTAAACAAAATGTTAACACTGAGTGAGTGAGTTTTGGTTGTCACGTGACGATATATGAGTATGATATTTAATTATTTACATTTTAAGAGTCTCCGGCAAGCTCGGTTCTCCATACAAACGTAGTTACGCTCTCATTTTAAAACGACTAGCTAGATTTCTCTAAAATTTTTAGTTGGTCTGAAATTAGTTTATGTAGCTTCAGATACCATAGTTAAAAAAATACAGCGAATTTAAGTTTTTCATACAAAATTTGTTTTTACTCTATTTCGATTGTTTTATATACTAGAGCTATATAAACTAATTACAGACCTAGATATACCTCATATCATTGTATGTGCCAAGTTTTATTACAATCCAACACGTAGTTTTAAAATGAGAACGGAACTCCGTTTGTATGGGAAGGTGAAATTCGGCCGAGCTTGCCGGGCTCTTAACGAGTTCAGTAAGCCTGCTAGCACAGGGGCGACGTGACAGTATCTCGCCTGTGAGATAATATCCGTCCCTCTATAATTAATATGTACAATTAGAAACAAAGCGAGTAGTCTATCAAAATTAGATGAGAAATTATGAACATACAAATAACAATGTACTCACAGACAATACAAAAACAGCCCTAGGAAGACCATGAAGTAATTGGCTTGGAAATATTCCACATTTCGGTATATACGGCGAGACAGCCTCGGCAGTGATGCTGGAACCTAAAATACAATATATTATGTAAATCTTACTATAACAATACGCATTTAATATTATTTTGTTATAAAGACATTAATTTATTTTTAAGCAGTTAATTAAAATTGTAGTTTTATTATATCACGTAACTACCATTTTTTCTCGTGAGGGACGTCACTATAACAAAAACAAAGTGTTCAATATATAACAACGGTAAATTTGAATTATTCTTTTGAAAAAAAAAAAAACTTCGCATATCACCAATATTGTTTTCAGGAAACTTTACAAGTGTACAAATGTACAATTTGACAAAATTGGTAAATTGTAAACAAAAAAACGTACCACAATAATTCCAAATATGTATTCATTACAAGTTTGCAGTGTACGAATATGTCACTTTTGTGAAAGCGTATCACAAAGAATAAAGGTATGTCACGACAGCTACATAATTGTAGGATTGTTGATTTGTGAATATACAACCGAAAAATTGTAATGTTACAACTACAAATATGTAACAATTAATGTAGCTTCTTTGATGCTGAAGGTAGTTTCACTTTATACGCAATACGCAAGAATTACACATGGCTATCGAAGCTATACAAACATTTATAAATATATTTAGAAAATGTAGATTGGACTATTCTTCAAATTGTTAGATAAATACCTTAAAGTTTTCTGTTGCAACAAACTGTGTCCAGGGTCTTCTCGATGCCAAAAAACCCATCAACAGTGCTTGGCCACCACCACTACGGATGTGTTGCATCAGCCTTGAAAGCAGAACAATATGATATGCTATCACTGTCAACTTGCACACCACACAATATAACTTCTAGTTTGTGCGGTGAGAAAGAGATAGAACACAACTTACTTGGCTTAAGCGACATGGAAGGTATAGTTGATCAAGCAAATCTTGTCAGTAGAAAAAGGCGCGAAATTCAAATTTTCTATGGGCCGATAATGGGGTTGGCAACTGTCAAAGGTTTGCCGAGATGGCGCCATCATAGCTTGCCCCTTTTTCTATGAGATTTGGCTTAAAGGGCTGGCATCGCGCCATGTATTTGCAAAATCAAAAAAAATCTGGTAACTCTAATATATCCAAATATAAGAGGTATTGCAAGGTTCTTAAGAAAGTTATTATAAAATCAAAAATAATAGCAAACGATAAATGCATACTTAGCAGTGTCAATAAAACTAAAGCTATGTGGGGGCTTATAAAACAGCATACCTCTTCCACAAATACCATTACTCCTTCAATAGAGAAATTAACCTATGAATGTAAAACTATTAATGAACCACAACGAATAGCTGAGACTTAATAGATTTTTCACCAGCCAGCAATCCCATTCCATGTCCAGTGTTCAGGACTACAAATTAATGTCTGATAAGGTATGTAATAGTATATTTGTAGTGCCTGTTGATGCGCATGAAATAAGGAAAATAGTATGATCCTTAAAAAATAAAAAAGTTCGGGATATGATGGTATACCCATGCAACTAATTAAATCTTATATAATAGTTTATCCTCTTGTGTATATTATTAATCTTATGCTAAGTACAGGTATATTTCCAAATTCCCTAAAAGTAGCACTTATAAAACCAATACGTAAAAAAGGTGCTATGGATAACATTAATAATTATAGAACTATAGCCCTGTTGTCTAGCTTCTCTAAAATTTTTGAAAAAGTAATTTAGACGAGACTAGATAATTATTTGAGTTCTAATAAAATTTTGAATCCAAACCAATATGGTTTTCAAAAACAGAAATCTACTTCTCTGGCAATTTTTAAAATATTTAAGGGCATATGGGATAGAGTCAATGATAAGCAACCTTGTATATCTTTGCTGTTAGACATGTCTAAAGCTTTTGACTGCGTAGTACATGATATACTTTTGAAGCAATTAGACAACATTGGAGTGCGAGGTCATGTACTTAAATTATTTGAATCCTATTTAAAACAAGCAACAGACAACAAGCTGCAATGGTCATCAATTATTGCAAAGAACTCAAAACTATAGTTAGTACTCTTTCGGCTTTTTAACTACTAATTTAGGAGTACCTCAGGGTAGTGTGCTGGGGCCTCTTTTATTCTTAGTGTATGTTAACGAGTTTCCTAAAATTGTTGACGAGTTGTGCGTGTTGTTCGCGGATAATGCCACTATACTATTTTCAGGGGATATACACAACATACCTCATATGGAACAAAATATTAACTCGACCCTTAAAAAAGTAATAGATTGGCTTCACTCACTAAATCTTAAAGTCAACTTAGATAAAACTAAATATATCCAGTTTAGGAATTATAAAACAACTCCCATACAATTAAATATTACAGAAGGGGGAACGACAATAGAAGAAGTTAGTAATATACGTTTCCTGGGTGTTACTATTGATACTTTCCTTAACTGGAAAGAGCATATTGCACGAATTAATAATTTAATTTCTAGCCAGTGTTATGCTTTGTCAATTTTATCGGGCACTTGCTCCGAAATCATAGTTAGAAACTCTTACTATGGCAATGTTTTTCCCCTGCTGACCTACGGAATAATTTTTGGGGAAATTCTGTAGATGTGCAAAGTACTTATCTTTTACAAAAGAGATGCGTACGTACTATATACCGTATGAATACCGAGGAATCACTTCGGAATGTATTTAAAGACAAACGGATACTCACTCTTACGGGTATTTATGTACTTGAACTCTTGTCTTTTCGTTAAGAATAATTTTGAATATTTCGCTAAAAAGTCTTCATTAAGAGACAATCCAAGAGAAAAGTACGTTGTAAGTGGTTGATAGTACATTTTTTCTTGGTATAACTTTAGATTCTAAACTCCAATGGGGTCCCCATATTGATACTCTTTCGAGTAGACTGAGTTCTGCAGCTTTTGCAGTGAGCAAAATCCGTCAGTTAACTGATGTGAAAACAGCTCGATTAGTATATTTTAGTTACTTCCATAGCGTTATGTCATATGGTATTTTACTGTGGGGTGGTGCTTCAGAGATAAATACCATTTTTGTTCTGCAGAAGAGGGCTATTCGAGCAATATATAAAATGAACCATAGAGACTCACTTAGAGATAAACTTAAGGAAATTGACATAATGACAGTGCACTGTCAATATATTTATGAGAATATTCTGTATGTACATAAAAACATTGCCAGTTTTAAGAAAAACTGTGACATACATAACATTAATACTAGAAATAAGCATAAGCTTGCAGTACCCTTCACTCGGCTCCATAAAATTAAAAAATCATTCATGGGTAACTGTGTAAGATTTTATAATAAACTTCCAAATATCATCACTGAATTATCTGTTAATAAATTTAAAAAAATATGTAAAACGTAAACTTATCTCTAAAGCCTATTATAGCACACAAGACTACATAAATGATGAAACACCGTGGGATTGTGATTGAAAATAATTAATTATTTATTATTGTCTTAATAATGATGAAATTGATAATTCAATGAATACCTATATTAGGTAATCCGTATTTTTTGACATTTAGATTTTTATTCTAGAAAGTTTCTAGACTAGTATTTTTTATACAATTTTGGTGTTTGACGATCATTTTGTGAATTTTTATTATTAAGTTTGACATATCTATAATAATTCAATGTTTTTAAGAATAATAATAAATGCATCAATAAATTGCTCTGATATTTAGATTAAGGTAATATTTAAAACTTGACAATTTAAAAGTGCTTGTTGCTAGGCCTATTTGAATAAAGATTATATTGAGTACAAGTATAACCTAAAGGGCCCTCCACACTCATGCGCGAATCACGGCGCGAAGCCGTGAACGCGAGTCTGGAGTCTAGTTCGCTAATCAGCGAAATCGACTCCACACTCGCGTTCGCGGCTTCGCGCCGCGTAGTCTGGAGCGAGCTTTATATGTCCAAAGGCAAATAACACGTTGTTCTGCAAAAGCGCGTTCTATACTTCCATACGTGTATTTAATGCCCTACCTAACTATATAATTTTTCTCAAAAATGGACGGCAAAGTCGACGTTGCCGGTTAAAAAGTAGGTCGCGAAGTACGTAGTTTATGGTCGGTCAAAAAATTAAAAAGTTAAAAACATTGCAGTCTCGATTTCGGGACTGCAATGTTGCATACAAATTCCATTATTTGTCGAGTTCCAAATTTTTTAAAAGTTGAAGTGGCCATATCAAATGAAGGCATAGGTCCATTAAACAGCCAAACAGATGATCAGTACTTATTATTATAATGTTGGTACCGCGACTATTTAGGTGTCTCAAATAGGTTGGCGTATTTTCAGCAGAAAAATACACTTCCATTTTTAATTTAAAAAATAAAACGGCGGCAAAGCAAATCTGTTTAGATTTTTCTGTGAAAATATATACATAAGAACGTTGCTTCTGTAAAATATTTTTATTATATTTGCATTTATTGCGCCATTTTTGAGAAAAGCACTATATATGACTCGGCTGGAAGGCTACTTGCTGGCTTTGGATTCAATTAAACGGACTCCATAGGTCGTCCGTTTAAAACGAATCCTCAGCCAGCAAGTAGCTACTTCCGAGCCTCGACAATAATGTACTATTTTTAAATGATAATAAATTTAAGTACCAGTTAAAAAGGTTCCTTACAGACAATGTATATTATAGTTTAAAGGAATTTTTCGAAGCGATGGAAACAGCAAGTGATATGTATTAGATGCTAAGACCAGTTGTTACGTGTATATAGTTGTTAATTATTTTTTTAATACAGTTCCTCAAAAAGTGGTACTTTTTGTGGCTGCGTAGCGTGCGAGAAGCTCAATTTCTCGAACTAGTGCTTTTTACTTTTTAGTTCCAAACTATACTTTCGAAACGCAGTTAAAATTGAATTTAGCGCGGAGCAGGTACCAGGGCCTCATGAGTTATGAGGAGGTGTCGTTGACCAACCCGCGCCGGGCCCGCGGCGGCCGCGGCCGGGGCGCGCACGAGTATGAAGGTATCGCGGGCTGCGGCAGCTCGCGTATCTTAGCTGTATAGGTACTTTTGGTTTTGGTTTGGTTTGGTGGTATGATTCTACTAATGATATATTAATTTATTATTTTTTCGCAATTGTATTAAAAAACGTCGTTTACAACACGTGTGAAATGTCTTTTTACCACTAGTACCGAGGTATCTTGCCACGAGCTGAAAGTGAGTGGCAAGATACCTCGGTACTAGTGGTAAAAAGACATTCTTTTCACACTAGTTGTAAAATGTACTATTTCATTTCTCATGCTCTGAAAGAGGGTCATTGTTGTTCTAAAAGGTGTGCAGAAAATGATACGCGTCTGCACTAGAGCATTTTACGTTCGAAGTGCTATTTTTTTAATTTTTTTACGATAAGCAATTGAAATTTGAGTTTAAATGGATTTGTTATACAATTTCCATTCTGATATTTGACTCTCCATTCCATAAATAATGATACTTTTGCCTAAATTGCTAACCGAAAGTACCCTTAAGAAATACTATAAAAATGTATACTTGGTCATGTTTTAAAAAAAACACATGCATTTTACTTTCCTCGTATTCGAAATGAAAAGTAGAGTGTTTAACTCGGGTGAAAGGCGTCATTTCAGCCTCGGACTGTTGGCGCTCTCACTGTGTTCGAGCACCAAAATACCTCGGCAGAAATGAGTGCCTTTCATCCCTTGGTTAACAATCTACTATTAAGGCTATAAATTGTACGCTCGAAACGAGCAACTGTTGATACCATTTGATATAATGAACATCTTTATGAACCTACACAGTTTACAATAAATAAATTACTTACTTACTTACTTACATCCAGGGCGTTAAAAAAACAAAAATTTGACACAATTCTAGGGATTCTAGGGAATTATTATTTATTATATTGACAGGGCAAGCTATGCTGGCGCCATCTGCTAATTATTTCGACCGGCCAACCCCATTCTTTGCGCCTATTTTTTTTTAAATTTGTCGCATTTTTCTACTGACAAGATTTGCTTGACCAACTATAGATTGAAAATTAAAAAAAAAAAACAAAACTTAACTAATATCTAATGGGTACACTTACAGTTGTGTGCAATAAAATAGCAGTCAATAGGAAAATGAGAATTATAGTAGCTTGGCGGAACAGGCTTTAGGTTACTTTTCGCTCATGTCGTTGCAGACATATTTGATATTTGGTATCAGTACATTCAGTATGATGTCCTGAGCACAAATATATGAAATGACAAGCGCGAAAGTGGTGGGGGTAGTTTCTGTGACGTCATAAAGTCGGCGGTACAAAGTTCTTTACTTTTTTCTTCTAAACATCCTATGTGGGGTACCAAATGAAAGGGCTTTGTAAGTAAATCACAAATATATAACATACTGTAACATTTTCACTACTTGGTCTAACAAATTATTAGAAAACTTGCAAAACTTTTCACAATCCACAGTTGACTTTGAACTGCTCTAAATTGAAATATACTGAATGGATTATTCCAAAATACATAACAAGTGACTGTGAATATCCTCTACATAATGTTAAAAAATAATTAACCAGATATATTCAAAAATAAAAAAGTACATCAAGTTGAATAACAGTATAATTTTCTGTTACATCTTTTGTCATATAAGATAAACTGTTCATTTTATACCTAATCAAATAAAGAAAGATTTGTTTGATGAACTATTCTAAATCAAAAGTTAGAGCACATTATGTACAAGCAGGAATTTGACCGGTTTTTTCCTTTGAATGGGCACTGCTCGGAAATTAAAAGTAAAAAAAATAAACGGTGGTGGTCTAACACTTCTGGTATCATAAAGGTTATCCTCAATTTTTTAAAATTAAATCAAAATTCATGCAGCGCATTTTTTATTTCAAATTTGTCGAAATCAGATGGAATGGCCCATAGGTAACATGAACATGAACAAGCCCGTGTAAACTTAAACAGACCGGTCTCCACAAACAGCACCCGTTCACGAGTATGACGCGTATCTCAGCCATCGTCTCCCTCAACCTTCATTCGGGAAAGTGGCGACCCGATCAACGACGCCACCGTAAGCAAAGACTTTTAAGCGAGCATGATGACATGTTCAAGCTGCCGGGCTGTATTAATATATGTCGACGCGCAGGTGATATAATTAGTAAATTCAAATAATGGTCGTATTTGCGATTTATCATAAAAGCTTGTAAGCGATGTGGATAATAAAGATCGATTAAGTACAATTACTTCAGGTGCCCTGTAAACGGGACATGTGCGAGTCCGAGCTTTGTTATTATGGTTTGATACAAAAAACTCGAAGGCGCCGGCGTCCCGCTGCGCGACTCCACTAAGACGTCCAACAAATAGAGTGTGAACTTGACACCACTTGATTTGGCGGCAATTGGCGCACTTAAAATGCCGATTGGATGTGTTCTCACGGGTTGTGTTTGGTCATTAATTATGTTAGTGATTTTTGTGGCGAAGCTTATCCTTTGCAAGCCGATGAAGGGATGACATTCTATTCTGTGACTGAGCGCATGAAACACGCATCCGTGAGACTACATCTCGCCCAGTAGTCCTAACTTAGTATTTAACTCTTTTCGGAATACGCATTATGTTGTTGAGTGATCTCGCGTTATACCTAGTGTCGCGTTGAATACCTACGCCTTAAGATGTATTATCTAGTGCATCTAGCCATTCCTGAATAACCTAATACCTAAATTACGCTTCGATATCAGATCGTGGGATCGTAACGTGAAGGGTTCGCGAGGTTTTTGCCTAAAGAGGTTGTAAACGTTGTGATTTATTTTGTGATATCGTGAAATTATGGACTGAAAGATGAATACATAGTTCAATTTGTGCAAAGACTTGCAAAGAAGGTGAAACTGGTGGTTTCCTGTAAATCCTGTCTGGAGTTTGGACGTCGAATCTGAATCTGGTCAGTTCATTCCTTTATGTTTGATACCTATGATTTACCATTGTTAATTTGCCCACATGAGATGATCCATAAAAAAGTGGATTGTTCTGGTTTGTTGGTTTTATTTAAAATAAAACCTTAGATATTATTCTTGAGTGTTTATTATAAAATTGAATTGAGGATTTTGTCACTATATAGTTAAAGAATATTGTGGCGTTTGTCCGATGGTGATATGGTATGTAGCCTGTTTGGAGAATTTGTAATGGTTTTCCAAGACAATAAGTCGATGTTTTTATTTGATGATAAATGGATCATATCTATGAGTAAACTTAAAATTAAAATTGAGATGCTTTGCGATAGAAGTTTAAGATAGTAATCGAAGAGTAATCAACTTACGTCATTCATTTCACTATAATAATAAATAAGGGCTCAAGAGACCGCTGTTTGGCGATAAGTCCGTCTGCTGTTACGTACCGTTTTCTTTTTGTGCTCGATTGTGTACCAGTTTTTATAGTGTACCTACGGTGAAGCATTTTATTGTTTTTATTATAAACTCGTAGATGGGCTAACACGATTGAGATAATTTGAGATTCTTGATTACCTACTAACATTTTGTCTGTTTCTAGACTAGAGTTTTGAATGAGGTATTTAAAATCGAATATTTTCAAATTATGAAATTGTCGCTTTTATAACCTGTCATGGAGTCCATTGTTGGTATACCTACCCAAAAGGCTAAAAGAAACATTGAAGTTGGTTTCTTGTTTAATCCGCTAATTCATAATGCAATAAATTTCAATGCTTAGTTTTGAGCGAGTAATTAAATAATACGAAAATTGAAAAGAGACTTTTCGTAACAAACTAACGAATTATTTAGTTGTGTCATTTGAACTGACGGATATTGGTTGAAAATTGATTTTGAGAGGAACAAGAACTTACATGATTTTGTAACGAATGTTTTGACTGAGTAAAACACTCTTATTTCATCATTAATTAGTATGGGCTTCAAACTGCAGTTATTTACATGATGATAGTCAAAGTATTACAACCGACAAATTACGAGACGTAAGATGTACGCCCATTTCTGTGAAGAATACAAACCTTATTATCGATTGAAATAGAGTCTAAAGTATGTTGGCAATGAATCAGTGTACCTTGTAGGGAGTAGTTGGGTCATGTTGTACCTACTGTTTTTTTGTTTGTGGCCGTAAGTTGTTTGGCTTTTTGGAGTACCCAATGATTTGGGTCGAGTTTTTTTTTTGGGTCGTAAAGTTGACGACACGACGTTTCTTTGATAAAGTTGTTTAGCAATAAAAAATATTGCAGATATGCTTTGGAAAGACGGCAAAAACATGACCAAAAAAAAAAACTGAAACCGAGTTAATTTGAATGATGATTAGCCAGTATTGACTAATAAGGTACATTGATGAAGTACAGTGATGTAATATGATATTTGGGAGAGTATTGGCTCTTTTTCACTGTTAATTTTTTAATTATTCGGAAGAAATAAGCAGCGCAATAATTGCAAATTCTGTTTGGATTAACTATTTTTTTTGAGACATTAATCAATTTGTCCTCACGTAAGGATGGATGGAAGGTATGTAATGATATAGGTGCCTACCTAACTGAATGAAGGATACCTGGATGTAGATGCTTATTGTATGACTTGCAGCTCGAATAATAAAAGGGCGGAGTTATAATTTTCAGTTATTAAAACAATTTTAATTTCCGTTATTTTCGGCTTTAAAATTATAGTATTTTCGGCGCGTAAGAAAATTAGAAACTTGCATTGATAGTTTTGTGAGTTGTAGTAGTGGTAAAACCAAGTTTTAAACATAACAGTGATACTAAGTATAGATACACGAAATCTAAATCGGAATTACAAGTTAAATTGTAGTATGTGCGTATGTTTGTGTACGATAAAGACACGTTTTTGCTTATGAAGTGAAAACAAAGTTTCTGAAATCCGCTCTCGGATTTTTCTCTTTAGACTGATGAAGTCGAAGTGCGTAGAAAAAAACCGTTTACTTCAGATCAATAAATAACGTTGCTAGTATAAAAATCTGAAAACATCATTCGTGATAGGTACATTTATAATCGATACCTAACTATAAAAGATATCTGAAAACTGTGAATTTTAAAAACGAATGAAATGCTGTGAATTTTCTTTGTTTAGGTACTAAATCAGCGCTTTCCAGTCATATGAAACTGCTCAATATTTTTAGAGAATAAACTTTTTGGATTTTCTGGTTAAATTTTTAGTGGTATGGAAATAAAGTTTTCGAGACACTGAAATGCTAATCTAGATAAAGTGAATATTAGAGGTTCGATTCCTGGTTTGGGGCTGCTAGTAAATGCTCTATATATTTTTTGTTGAGACCAAGTAAGCCAAGTTGCAAAGAACAGTCAGTTATAGCCGTTGTCGACGCATAAGAATGTTTACCTATTCTTTGAATAATTTGGATGGTTGAATATTGGAACTGATATTCAGTTGGTTTATGTGACTTCAATGTAAAGTTATTTTAGAAAGTGAGAGTTAAGTCATTTGAGTACTGATGACTAGTGACTTAGGTGCATCACTTTGTGTCTAATCCGCTGGGCGATCGTAGGTCACATACCCGAATCAGATATATTGTCACGCATATGTAGTGAAAATGTGTTTGGTAAAGGAGGCTGCGCGGCGCCCGCAGATAATGATACATTGTGTTAGGGATGATGTCACCCGTGGTGGTGTTTATGCCTGGTGTGGCATGGTTTGGGTTCCTGTGTGGAACCGTTGGAGTGATTGGTGTATCACTTTGGAAGTGGCCTGAGTGCTGCTGGATGTGATGGTGGTCAGTGGATCATATGTGTTGTGGCCGGTGTGTCACAGGTGTTGAGATGTGACAAGGTATGTCGCATGCTCATATGTGTTGTGGCCGGTGTGTCACAGGTGTTGAGATGTGACAAGGTATGTCGCATGCTCATATGTGTTGTGGCCGGTGTGTCACAGGTGTTGAGATGTGACAAGGTATGTCGCATGCTCATATGTGTTGTGGCCGGTGTGTCACAGGTGTTGAGATGTGACAAGGTATGTCGCATGCTCGCATGTGTTGTGGCCGATGTGCTACAGGTATTAAGACTTTCGAGAGTTGAGATTTGATAGTTGAGACATGACATCTTTGTGACTTGTGATGGATGTGGTCGGTGTACGTAACACGTGCTGTGACTTGACAAGGTGTGCCACAGGTATTGAGACAATTGAGACATGACAGCTTTGTGACGGACGTGGCCGGTGGACCATGTGGTTACAGTGGGCGTGCCGTGTGAGAATGACTATAATAGAGCATGTGACAGTGGCATTTAGTACAAGCCATAGTGCCTGTTGACTAGTAGAGACTAGCGGAAAATATTCCGTGATGACAAAAGTGTCATATGACTTTAATGACAAGAGCACCTTTTTATGTGGTGGCCGAATGTGGTAAGGGCCATAGTGCTATTTGAGAAGTCACATAAATGTTTTAACAACTAGGTGTTATTTTAATCAACGTAACTTTTAATGAAATTGATGATGTTAGAAAGAAAATAAACTGAAACTGTTCATTGTTGCTTGTTACTTTGTACTTATGCTAGAGTTCATTCGATTCATTTCATTGATTATTTATCGTTGTACTCTTAATGATGTTCATGGCAGAATAAACTTCGTTAGTTAGGTCGGATCTTCGACGATCGTTCGTCGAAAGTTAGGTCGGATCGGTAGTGATATTAATTGCCGAATGGATCAAAGTGTTCTGTAGTGATATTAAAAGCCGAATGGATCTTAGTGATCTGTAGTGATGTTAATAGCAGAATGGATCTTAGTGATCTGTAGTGATATTAGTGGCAGAATAGCCGAACGGTAAAGTTAAATTAAAGTTTGCTGAGTTGTCATATGTGATGACAATTTAATAGCTCATTGCACACGAGGACGTGTGACAGTCAGGATCGCCGTGTCGACGCGCAGGTGATATAATTAGTAAATTCAAATAATGGTCGTATTTGCGATTTATCATAAAAGCTTGTAAGCGATGTGGATAATAAAGATCGATTAAGTACAATTACTTCAGGTGCCCGGTAAACGGGACATGTGCGAGTCCGAGCTTTGTTATTATGGTTTGATACAAAAAACTCGAAGGCGCCGGCGTCCCGCTGCGCGACTCCACTAAGACGTCCAACAAATAGAGTGTGAACTTGACACCACTTGATTTGGCGGCAATTGGCGCACTTAAAATGCCGATTGGATGTGTTCTCACGGGTTGTGTTTGGTCATTAATTATGTTAGTGAATGCAAGCCGATGAAGGGATGACATTCTATTCTGTGACTGAGCGCATGAAACACGCATCCGTGAGACTACATCTCGCCCAGTAGTCCTAACTTAGTATTTAACTCCTTTCGGAATACGCATTATGTTGTTGAGTGATCTCGCGTTATACCTAGTGTCGCGTTGAATACCTACGCCTTAAGATGTATTATCTAGTGCATCTAGCCATTCCTGAATAACCTAATACCTAAATTACGCTTCGATATATATATAAAGTTAACAATACATTAAAAAAAAAAACTATGAAAAAACCATTACATGAGACCAATTTTTCTTATCGCCCGTACAAAGGAATACTACTAGACTACCCAAAGTAGTGAGGTGGAAGTCACTCACAAATATATTAAAAAAGTTATATCGTAAAAACATGGAGGTGATATATTATTGGCCGGTACTGTATCTACTCGTAGCATCGTAAACAACTTCTTCTTTAAAAGAGCGGGTAGTTCTCATTGTTGTGCGTGACAACTCACAATGTAAAAATAACCAAGGGACAGTCTATGAACCTATCGCCAAGATGCATTCGCCAATGCAAAAATAACCAAGGGACAGTCTATGAACCTATCGCTATGGAGAAGGCTATGTTTGTGAGACTAACTGATTACTTAACTTTGTATAATATTCTATCACCAGACCAATTTGGTTTTCGAAAGGAGCGGTCAACTGAACTGGCCTGCTTCGAATTTATCAAGGACATATCAGAGGCTACTAATGACAAATTACCAGTGACATGTATATTTCTTGACATGAGCAAAGCTTTTGACTGTGTAAATCACTCGAAACTCCTTTCCAAGCTTGAATGCCTTGGTATCAGAGGTAATGTTCTAGATTGGATGAAAAGTTACCTGACCAACCGAACACAGTGCACGGAAATTGCGAGAATGGTCACAGAAGGGAACAATCTTTTAAAGTTTAGATCTCAGTGTCGTGTCAATGAGACAGGGGTGCCACAAGGAAGTAATTTAGGCCCTTTGTTGTTCTTATTATACATAAATGATCTTCCACAATCAACATCGCAAAGGTGTATAATTTTTGCCGATGATACTACCTTAATAGTAAAAGGAACTGACGTGAATACTTATGAATCGGACATAAATAAAGCATTAGCAGATGTTAATACATGGATAGAATGTAATGACCTAAATATTAATGTTAATAAAACTCTGTTTACACAATTTCATCATCATAATTCGAATTTAACTGTGAATCTAACTATTAATCTTAATAATACTCCAATTGTAGAATCTCATAGTGCCAAATTCTTAGGCATAATTATTGATGAACATTTAAACTGGAAACATCATATCGACGCAGTGTGTTCTAAACTAGCGCGATTTGTTTTTGCCCTGAGAAATATTAAAAATACAATTTCCACTCGGGCCGCGTTAGCAGCTTACTATGGATATGTGTCATCTACCCTTAATTACGGCCTGCTACTGTGGGGTAATTCTGTTGAGGTCCAGAGGGCATTTATGGTCCAGAAATATTGTATACGAGCATTGGGTGGCGTTAGATATGATGACACGTGCAGACCTCTTTTCCAAAAGTTTCACATTCTCCCCCTAGCCTGTATGTACATTTTAAAAGTATGTATTTTTACAATAAACCACCCGGAGTACTTTATAAAGCGCGAGGAAATGTTCGCAAGACAACTCCGGGCTCAGTACCAACATCTACTATACCAGCCAGCCTGTACCTCTGATATATATAGGAGAAATGCTTTTAATATGTGTGTTGTAATATACAATAACCTCCCTATAGAGCTGAGAATGTTGAAAGGGAACGTATTTAAAATAAAATTAACTGAATGGCTACATGAAGATTGCTTTTATAGTGTTAAGGATTATTTAAAATTTAAAACGTAATATTTAAAATGACAGTTTTTTTATTTGACATATGTAATTTATTTTATTTTACTTTTGACTAATATACCATAATTCTCTCATTTTTTTTAAATTTAATTTCATTGACATTGTTTTATTATTATAGTGTTTTAATGATTGCATGTTAGTAATTAATAAATGTACCTTATTGTACCATTATGTAAATATTTTGCATGTTGATGTTGTGTCGACTGAATACTGTGGCCAACTATTTTATAAGATCTGATTGTTACGTATTCAAGCAAATAAATATTCTATTCTATTCAGGGACCTAGGTAAGTCTGGGAGAAGACTGCAAATGGGCTATGTAACTCCCGACTCATTGTGACTCGCCAAAGGACAGAGGTGTACCTATCGCTAAGGCTGCCGCAAGCTAAGTGTATCTGATGCCATCGTTGCTTCTTTCGCACCTCCGAAGGAGGGGCGAATTGCCTTTCCATCCTTTCTTGGATATTTGGCGGTTTTTGTAATCGCCGCCCGTTACAACGGGCGGGTCTCTTGAGGCCCAAAAAGTGGGCTGGCATCTGAGCGGGCTCGTATGGCCCTGTTGTTATTTATGTTTGGGGCTTCCAGGTCCGCCCGGGCTGCTTAAGACCGCAACGAGGTCGTCGAAGAGGTCGGCAGCCGGGGGCGTGCGGTAGATGGGTGCTGGCACTGGCGGCGGCGTGACGCGTTTGGGGCTTCTGGGTCCGACCGGCATGCTTAAGACCTCTAGGACGAGGGCGTCGAAGGGGTCGTTGGCATCCGGGGGCGTGCAGTTGGCATCCGGGGGCGTGCAGTAGGTGGGTGCTGGTGCTGGCGGCGGCGTGGAGCGTGCGGCAGTTTCGAGGGCTGGTGCCGGAGCTGTTGACGGTGTCTGGGCAGACGTCGTTTGAGTTGACGCTGTTTTCATGGTGGCAGTCTTGATTTTGGGCTTCATTTTCGCAGCGGTTCCGGGCTCCTTCGCCGGCTGCGGTCGTACCACCCCCCTTTGGGTGGGGGGGTTTGCCGGCGCCATCAGTGTTGAAGGCGCCGACTCTTCCACCGTGGGCTTGGCGACCGTGGCGTTGGTGATGGGGCCCGGGCGCGACGGGGCCGAGAAGTAAGATTTCCCGGCCTTCCATAGGCGGTAGGCCCTCTTGAAAGCAGGGCAGTTCCTGTGGTTTCCTGGGTGCGGTCCCCTACAGTTCCTGCATGTGGCTTCTATTTCCAATGGTCTCGTGCACTGGACGGCCCAGTGCGGTTCAGCGCAGCGGACGCAGGCCAGTTGTCGGTGGCAGCCGTGAGATGAGTGGCCAAATCCTTGGCAGCGGTGGCACTGCGCGGGCCCCTTCTTCCCGCGTCGGACCCAGACACCCCGTAGATGCCCACGTGGTCCCGGGCAGTCCCCGCGAGCTGAACGAAGTAGATGCAGCCCGGGCGTCCCGCTCTCGCGTTGATCTCCTTAACATATTCTACGGGGTGGCCCAGCTTCTCCAGGGCGGTCTTTACTTCCTCTGAAGGAGTGTTGATGGGGAGGCCTCTAACGGCCACTTTGAGCCGCTTCTCACTCTCCAGGTGTATCTGATGCGGCGCGGACGCGGCTTTTATTCGGTCCGGTCGGCGATCGTCGTGCGCGCTCGGTGCTCCTCGGTGGCTGGCCGGTGTGACGCAGTACTGTGCGAGCGAGAAAGTATTCGAGCCCGCGCGCCGTGAGAATTTGTATTGTTACAATAGTACATTTCGATGCTAGTGCGGAAAGTAAGTCATTACTTCACGAGTACCGAGATAGGTAACTTGGCAAGACTCGGGACGAGTGAAGAATGACATTTCCGCACGTGTATCGAACGACGTTTTTTAATACAGTTGCAAAAAATAAAAAAAACAACAAGTGAGGAATAAAAACAACAAGTAAGGAATAAAAACTTTGGAAACTTAAAAAAAAAAAAAGTTATTTCAAGCAAAAAGTACATTCGTACACCCATATCAAGATACAATTTAAAAGTTAAAGCGCCAAAAGAAGTAGTACTTAAATTTTGCTTGTCTAAAAATATTCTTGAGTACTAAATATTCGATTTTATGGAAATTTTGTACGACAGACCAGTGTAAGACCTAATGTTTCTTGAAGAAATGTTATCATTAACATTAACTGTATCGACTAGTAGAATAAAATATGGAGTGTTTATTGTTTGAAAATTTTAGTCGGTTCGATTCCCAGGCGAGACAAGTGAATTTCAAAAAACTTTTGAATGCAGTTTTGTTTCTTTATAAAAATAAAATGAGCTAACTTAAGGTTTTAAGGCACTTTCCCTTCAGGGCCCATAAAAAATTTCCACACTGTATATACAGAGCACGTCTTATTCTCAACTGTTAGACTTTAGACTAATATAACTTGATCCCAAGTTTCCTTACAATTATACGTAATCGAGGGCCAGGTTCATACTGGTTTCATGTCGCGATGCGCTCGCTGACAAATACCAAGCGGTACGAATTGCTGACATTTGCGTCTTTTCACTCTCACAGCTCCCGCTACTAAAAGCATCGGATGACAGGATCGTTGAAAAGGGACAAACATATCGTTTGACGTTACGTTACTCTTCTCGTGAATTGTCAAAATTTAAAATTCGAAATTAGCTTTATAATTTGTCCGGGCGGCTATTCGAAGTTTAACTAAGTGGACGGTCCTTACTAACCAGTAAGATTCAAATCAAGCATAATAGATAGTTGTAAGACTTCAAGGGTCTACTTATATCTGACACAGCATCCAGTATTCTAAACGTTTTGTGAATAGATATAAAAATTTGACAGCTATCGTTTTTCATATAAAGACAGACACTTAATGCATTGAACTATTGAACCTTAACGCAATGCCATCAGCCATAAGGTATACTTTCCTAATATACCTTGAAGCTAATTCGAACTTTGTTATTAAAGATGTAATTTTTTTAATTTGCGCGTGCGTTTCGTACTAGTTAAAATGTTTTGGTGCGAGCGAGACGGTCGGGCGAATGATAACAAAATGATATATTATTGACATCTTAAATAAAGTTTGAATTGGCCTCTGTGAATGCCTGGAAATACCGCATACTTTTTTAATTTTTTATGCTGGAAATTGATTTAATTATCGAGAGAAAAATGAACATGTTATTCTTCCATAACTTGTGCAGTTACTGGCAAAAAACTAGAAATGTCCATTAATTGTGCAGAACATTATTTGCTGTTTGTTTCCAAAATCTTGCTGCTATTCTACAAATATAGTAGTGACTCGGGAGATTTTTAAACATGATCGATACAACTACTTCATAACCACCATAGTAAACTTTTCTCTCGGTGTGGGAGTTCCTCGGTCATGAAAAACTTACAAAATAATAATTTGTTTCAATAAATCTATAATTTACATTATTGTCGAGAGATATTCTGACCGTGTAGTCGTATAAGCTTCATAACCCATTCTACGAAATATATCTTATGTGGGAATTATTGTTTAAGTAGTATAAAAGATTTAAAAAAAAGTTTTATTTCTCAAAAATGGTAACTGATATCAAGTTGTTACTTTACAGACGGGTATTCAATATGAAATAGAATTCACCCATGTAGAAAAATTTGAGTGTGCATTTAATGTAACTTAAACTTTATATTGACTCCACTATCTGTATATTCTTGGCTTAGGTGCTTACTCAATGTTCAGCATTAATGTGGTGTAGTTTACTCGGGGCGAAAAAATGGGTAGGTTGCTGAATCATATTACTGCCACAATCAAAACTTGCGGATTAACAACATAAATGCAAATTAAACCAAAAAGACTTCATAAGTATGAACATTTCTAGTTTACATTTTTTTGACGGCAGCTGTCATGCTCGTGCATGGGGGCTGCGCATTGGAATTTGGAACTCGGGCTTCCACGGAGAACAATTATTTGTAATACATTGTCTATTAACTTAATAGAATCACACTGAATGGAAGAAAAAATGCCAGTGATTGCTATTTACGTGGCTTATTAAGCAGTAAAAAGATTTATTTATTTATTTATAGGCACATAACTTATAGAACTGTTTTTTTTTTTTTCAGAATTTTACACCCAGTAGTTTCGGGGATAAGGGGGGGGAATTGATAATTTTTTGCCTATTTTCTTAATCAATTTCTAATCTTTTTACCTCAGCATAATAAAAAAAACCATAGGGGTTGGATCAAAGACTACGTAATTAAGTCCAACTCATGCTTGACTGCACATTTCTAATAGGTTTTCCTGTCATCTATAGGTACAGTACAGAACTATTTTGTACATAAAAAAAAAAATTGACACTAGTTTTGGAGATAAAGGTGGGGAATGGTCATTTTTTGGCTTTTATCATAAATAATTTCAAAACTAATTATGTTAAAATTACCATAAATATATATGTATTTGTAATTCTCACAGTGAGCTATTTCATTTGATATGTAACTTTCTTTTAATGTTTTATTTGTTGGCCCCCATGTTTAAAATTCATTCGTTTGCGTTACATGCCCGTCTTTGGGTCACAAACTTACATACATGTACCAAATTGAAACTTAATTGGTCAAGTAGTTTCGGAGAAAACATTATATAAAAAACTGTAGGGGGTCAGGTCAAAGACTAAAAAATTAAGTCCGACTCATGCTTGACCGCACATTTCTAATAGGTTTTCCTGTCATTTATAGGTAAAGAACTATTTTGTGTATTTTTTTAAAAATTTTAGACCCAGTAGTTTCGGAGATAAGGGGGGGGGAATGGTCATTTATTTCCTATTTTCTTAAATAATTTCAAAACTAATTATTTTACATTTATAAAAAAAAATATTTGAGATTCTCATTGAGCTCTTTCATTTGATATATAACATGATATAGTTTGAAACTTACATATGTGTACCAAATTTCAAAGTAATTGGTCCAGTAGTTACGGAGAAAATAGGCTGTGACAGAAGGACAGATCCTATAAGGGTTTCGTTTTTTCCTTTTGAGGTATGGAACCCTAAAAGTGTATTGTTTACCAAATGCAGCAATTATACTAATTTATCAAATGAAAAAAATAGAGACAAACACTACAAAACTAGTACCAATTATGAATGAGATGATAAGCAAACCATAAAATTTCCGTTACAAGCGTGAACAACACAGCACACGCAGTAAAAATTTGAAAACTTACAGTTCCATGTCATTCACATACTTATGAAATCCTTTCTTTTCAGTCGCTGCGTTCATTTCCCCGGATAGGTCGATATTCACATTCTCGGACATTGTGAAGCACTTGTAGAAATCTATGTATTTGCGTTAGACCAAATTGGAATTTTCCGAACACATCAACACGCAATAAAATTTGCGCGACTACTACAATGCGATTGCGGTTCTTGATTAGGAATGCAAGATTATAAAAAAACACCAATCCCTATAACAAGTAACGCACCGTTAAATCACAGATGTTGTATCGTTCATATACATTTATTGTGAATTTAAATATTACCAAAATATTGTCTACTTGGCTCGTTAGATGATGATTTTCCTTCCGTTCCGTCCCTTGGCCCCTCTTTCCGTATTTTGACTTTACAACCAGTGTTGCCAGAGCCCTTCCAGCTTATGTACGTCCGTACCACAGATTATTAACTAGTCTAGTTACAGTTACTTAATCTGATGCCGACGGCGCTAGCTTCCATGTATAAGGTACCCTCCTTTTAAGTTTCGCCCCTATAATAGTATATATATGGGTCATTAGTCATTACGGTCATTCGTTTCATTATTTATTTCTATACTCGGATTACGCGGATCAGAAAGGTGTATAATTCCAGAAAACGGAGCCATTTACGTCATTTATATCAAAGTGAGTGAATGCTAATATACATTAGGTATTATATTTACAATGAACCCAACTTATGTTTTGATTTTCGTGTGTACATTGATAGTAGAAATAGTTACAATCTTAGGTACGATCATTTTGATTGAGCCTAACCCTCAACTGTCCCTGGAAGCCGTTGGTAAAAACTCTACAGGTAAGTTTTAGTTACACTACGTTTTTATGGCACTGGAATAATTAGTGGTGCTGGTGATTAAGTTGATCTATAATTTCAGGTTCGCAAAACCCAGAAAATATTTTGTGTAGAAGCTGTGGCAGTCAAACGTCTTCGGCTAATTTCATAATATCCAAATTAAGCCCGTCCTCTCACTATGCATTCAAAGACACATTGTTCAATAGAGAAATGGTTCTTGTAAAAGTTGTATCACGATATCATTTTTCAATTCCCTGTAATAACTACAACTCAATCTACATGCCAAGGTTTTGGGGAGGTATGTAAGTCGGTTATCATTATCACACAATCTTATTTAAAATTATTTAATCAAACATTGGTCACTGATACAAAAAACAAGAGATCTTTCATTTGGTTCAAAATAGTAAAGGAGTAATGGACCAGTAAATTTGTGTATTCCTAACTTTTTAATGATATTATATTATAGAAGTTCCTCTATTTTGTATATTACAGTGGCAGGTTGATAGTTCATGGTTCCCTAGATATCGCTGGAAGCTCTGCATTTGCCCTGATTGTGGAGAATTTGTAGGCTGAATATTCACATCTATTAATCCTGGAAGTCCTAAATCACTAAATGATGTTTTCTGTTTAGTTCTGACATCAGTGATTGGAGAATCTTGTAACTATAATTTTGAAAGGGTTTTTGTGTGAACTTGTGTTGTTTCTTCTGAATGGGATTGTCAGTCACAATCCACAAATAGCTAAACATTATAATTATTTTTGCTTATTAGTAGATATACAACCAGGAAAACATGTTGTTTGCTTTTTGTGTTGTTGTTTACCAAATTTGTTGACCCTATTTTGCAGTTGTATGTCCA
This sequence comes from Cydia strobilella, assembly GCF_947568885.1. Lineage (NCBI taxonomy): Eukaryota > Metazoa > Arthropoda > Insecta > Lepidoptera > Tortricidae > Cydia > Cydia strobilella. The sequence continues at coordinate 43,143,476 of NC_086068.1, read as the reverse complement.
TTTGATCTTGTTTCGTTGTTTCATTCATGGATATATTATATCAGACTGGTAGGTAGGTTTACTACATGTTATGTGAATGTAGATAACAGATAGGTATGTTGTTTTATGTCCTTTTGATCTCATTTGATTCATGTATACATCAGGCTGGTCATTTTACCATGAACTATGAGAATGTAGGGAACTAATTGTGTTGTCTGTCGGTTGATCACATTTGATTCATGGATTTATCAGACCACTAATGCAGGATACCACTGCAGATTTTCATAACATTGTCAAATTAAAAACTAAATTAAACATATTACTGTTTAACCAACTTAACTCCATAGATAAACCTGATAAACCATGACATGAGCCACATTCAGAGCATGAGAAATGAAAAAAAATACTACCACAGTAGTCATTGTATTGAAATAAAAACCTGCATAACAATAACTACTACACCTAAAGGATGCCTAAAGGTCTACTGCAAGCATTGATATTTTGGTTTCCATCGGTTTCTCAATCGCTCTTGCTTATTCAAGCGATATTTCGAAAACGAAGTGTTCCGCGGTTACATCAGCCCTAAACATAAGCCGCATATCAGGCACAACACAACAAACAACCTTTACTGTCAAATATATAACAAAACTAATTCAATTTTTTTTACAGCTATAGATTCATTGGTCAAGTTTCCTGCTGACTTCTAAGGACCATGGCTACCTCGGACTATTTATCTGATCAAGACAAACAATTTTTGGCCAATTGCGAGGAAGAACTAAAAGATAGATATACAGAAAATGATGAAGCATTTATGAAGGTTTTTAAAGCGGAGCCGAGTCCACCGCCTATAATAGAATCGTGGTGGGTGCCGAATAGCAGCTGGCGGCGAAACGACCGGCGCTACGACCGGCGCTTAAACCGCCGCAGCCGGCCGTACTCGCTCGACGGGCGCGACCACGGCCGCGGCCGTGGCCGCCACGACCACTCCCGCTCCTACGACGACAGGAGCTACGGTCACCACAGCAATCGCCCACGCCATTACTAGCTCACTTTTGTTTTAATCATTCATAAATGTTCGTCCATAAGTATATTATGTAGGTAATACTGAATAAAACAAATAAATATTGTAGGACAATTTTATTATTAGTAATAGTAGTCTTTATTTCCTGCTTCTTTTTTTACAATTACATAAATTTCAATTATTATTGGTTTATTATTTGCATGTCGCTTGAGCGGAAAAGGCCTCCCCAGTTTTTCCCATTCCTTCCTATCCTGTGCTGTTCTCCACCAGTATCTGTCGAAGTTCACTAGCTCGTCACTCCATCTTTTATTTGGTCTTTCTTGTTTTCTCGCTATTCCTATTGGTGACCATTCTGTGACACGTTTAGTCCACCGGTTATCCGTTGTTCGACATATATGGCCAGCCCAGGCCCATTTGCTCTTTTTTATTGCGTATATTGTATCTTTACTCCAGTTTTCTCTCTTATGACTTCGTTTCTGATTCTGTCCTTAATTTTAATTTTTAACATTGACCGTTCCATAGCTCTTTGACAGATTTTCAGTTTATGAATATGTTTCTCAATGGGGCTCCAGGTTTGGGCACCGTAAGTTAAGGTAGGTAGGACAGCAGTATCAAATACCTTTTTCTTTATGGCCATCGACATATCACTCTTTAGAATTGGTTTTAGAGACCAATATTTTCGCCACGCTCTACTAATCCTGTAGTCTACTTCGTTGTCGAGTCTGTTTTTGAAGGAAACTAGTTGTCCCAGGTATGTGAAGTCTTCAACATATTCCATATTGTTTCTTCCGTGCTTTATTAGTATTTTATCTCCATTAGTAATGATTTTGCATTTTTTCATGTTCATTGCTAAACCTGCTTCCTTGCATGCTGTGTCAAATTCTGAAATCATTTCTTCTAGTATGTTCGGTTTTTCGGCAACAATTATGACGTCATCCGCAAACCTTAGGTTATGTACTTCCCATTAATATTTATTCCTTTGTTTTCCCATTCCAGTACTCTAAATATGGCCTCCAGGCATGCATTGAACAGTGTCGGAGAGATAGGGTCTCCTTACTGTACGCCTTTTTGCAACCAGAATGGTTCGCCGTATTTATCTGGTTTTTTTCTCGCCTTGCTATGTTGGTATATCTGTTTTAGTATGTTAACATATTTTACCTCTAGGCCTTGATCTTCTAGTGTTTTGAATAAAAATTGATGGTCTATCGAGTCGAAGGCCTTTGTAAAATCTATAAACGCAATCTATCTTTATCTATCTTTATTTTTGTATTCTGTGCTTTTTTCTATAAGTTGGTTAAGCGTATGTAGATGGTCCATTGTACTGTAATTTGACCGGAATCCAGCTTGTTCCACTGGCTGGTGTTCTTCTAATGTGTTTTGTATTCTTTTGGTCATCACTGTCATGAACAGTTTATAGACGCAGGATATGATACTTATAGGTCTGTAGTTGTCTAGATTGTCTTTATTTCCTTTTTTATGTAGGATAGAGAGGTTGGAGATATTCCATTGTTCGGTTATGATTTCGTTCTTTATTATTTCGTTGAACATGTTAGTAATGACTTTGTGTAGTTCGTAGCTTGAGTATTTTAGAATTTCGCTGCAAATCCCATCTGGTCCTATCGCTTTCTCGGTTTTAAGTTTCTTTATTGCTGATGATATTTCATCCGTGAGAAATGGCTCCACTTCATTACATGTTTTCCTATTATATATTGTTGGGTCGTATTGTTTATTTAAGTATAGCTGTCTAAAGAAGTCTGTTGCGGTGTCAACTATCTCTTTTCTGCTTTCGGATTTCTTACTGTTATGTTTTATGCTAGCAATGAGTTCTTTCCCTAGTGTCATTTTCCTTTCTGCTCCTTTTACAGCGCATTTAGAAGTCAGTAGCTCTTCTACTTCTTTCATTTTTTGATTTTCAATATCTCTCTGTTAGTTTTCTTATTCTTCTATTTACTGCTTTTATTCTGTTTTTGTCAGCCCTGGTTTTCTTTTCTTTTTCTTGCAATTGTGTCTTCAGTTCTAAGAATCTTCTTGTTTCGCTGGAGTATATGTTTATGTCTTTTTTCTCTTTTATTTTAGTTGACTGTTGTATACCCTTTTTCAATGCTTCTTCAATCTTGTTGTATTTTTCCTGTACTGTCTCGCAGCCTTTAACATCGATGTCTGTAAATAAGTTTTCTGTTGCATTGTACACTGCGCCTGCGGAGTCACTTTGTATGCGTTGTTGTCGTTGGATGATCTTTCTTCGGTTTTGGTTTGTATTTATTATTATTTCGACTGGTCTGTGATCTGATATAAAGTTAATGTTTCTTATCACTGATGTGTCCTGTACATTGTGTTTGTTCTTAATTAAGAAGAAATCTATTTGGGCTTCATTTATTTGGTTAGGGTGTGCCCAAGTCCATCTTCTGTTTGGTCTTTTATTGAAAAGAGTGTTTCCTACTTTGAGATTCAATTTCCGTGCCAGGTTTATTAGTCCATCTCCTCTTTTATTTCTTGTGCCAAAATTGTATGGTCCTAGTATATCCTCTTCACCCAGTTGTCGGAGTCCAATATGACTATTGAAATCGCCCATGATGTATTTATTATTTGCTTTGCTACTCCAGTAAGCGGATTCGATCTGCATCATGAAAGAGTCCACTTCCAGGTCTGAGGCACTGCTGGTGGGTGCATACGCTTGAATGAAAGTATAGGTTCTCTTATTTATTGCCAGATCTACGGTTATTATTCTGTCAGATATATGGGATATCCTTGTGATGTGCGGTTTGATTTCTTTGTTTATCAGAAATCCCACTCCGTGTAGTCCTTTTTGTGCTCCATAATAATAAAATAGATGTCCGGATTGTAATTCCATTAGACTCTCTCCTTCTCGTCTTACTTTGCTTAGTCCTATTATATGCCATTCCAAATTTTCTAAACTAATCTCGAGTTCTTGTAGCATGTAATTATGCATGAGTGTGCGGACGTTGTATGTCCACACATGTAGTTTTGAATTGCTCTGGGTATTTTTTGGGGGGATTTGGTCGTTGGTAGTCGCCAGACTGACCAGGATACCTGGCGACTGATTTTATTATTATTACACACAAATCAACCTTGCCCCACATCAGTAAGCTCAATATCAATAAGGCTTGTGCTGTGGGGTTGTAGACGACGATATTGTGTATAGAAATAGAAAACTTCCATAAATCAGGAAGAAATATATGTTTGTATGACACAAATAATTTGAATCTGCGACCTTCTGCTTCGGAGGGTCACTAGGGTAAGAGGTCGTTAAAATCTGTTAACAATTTTATTGTTGTATATGTACAAAAAAAAACTAGTTTTTCTCAAAATAATATATTCTCAATTATTATGGCTTTGCTTTAACAACTTATAAATAACATAATCATCACAAAAAATATGCAACTACAATAATCTTATAGTGAAACTCAGTGAATAAATAAATATATTTAAATTTGTCACAGCTACTCAACAAGTCTAATTATTTATAAATTTGTAACAATAATAACTTATGCAGACACCCTCAAAACAATGTGCTGTCTCTGTATATGAAGACTGCACGGTGCACGTGCACGCGGCCGGCGCGGGTGGCAGCGCCAGCGCCGTCGGTGCAGCAACCGGTACATATTAACAATGTGCTCTCTCTGTATATGAAGACTGCACGGTGCACGTGCACGCGGCCGGCGCGGGTGGAAGCGCCAGCGCCGTAGGTGCAGCAACCGGTATATATTAACAATGTGCTCTCTCTGTATATGAAGACTGCGCGGTGCACGTGCACGCGGCCGGCGCGGGTGGCAGCGCCAGCGCCGTGGGTGCAGCAACCGGTATATATTAACGATGTGCTCTCTCTGAATATGAAGACTGCACGGTGCACGTGCACGCGGCCGGCGCGGGTGGCAGCGCCAGCGCCGTGGGTGCAGCAACCGGTATATATTAACAATGTGCTCTCTCTGTATATGAAGACTGCACGGTGCACGTGCACGCGGCCAGCGCGGGTGGCAGCGCCAGCGCCGTGGGTGCAGCAACCGGTATGCATATATTAAATATTGCATTTATGCGATATTATTGCTTCTGATAGGACTAAAGTATTTCATTATGCCTGCACATTGCTACAAAATATTCCAGCACAATATATTTACTACTATTACATAGGTAATCACAATAATATTATTTTGCGTGGCTTCTCGCATAATATAACTCCAATAATCTCAAAAAGGAATAGTCTGTAATATACATGAAAAGCGTACAAGTTAGTGTGAGAGGTGGCTCGACGAGTCGGCGCGGCGCCGGCGGCGCTCGGAGCGCACTTACTCGTACTCCACAAAAGTGATGCTCTACGACCAGATAAATCTGAGTAACATCATGCTAAGAGACACGATTACTAAGCACAATGACGATTATATTCATCAAGCCCTCTAATATAACTATTTTTTACTAATTTAACATTAAATATCGGCTACTCATTTCTGTACTGAAGCGTTCATGAACAAAAATAATTGTTTACACTCTGATATAACAAATTTTACTTCTAGCCTAAGTCAACATATTATAATGAATGAAACAAGCTTGTGAACTGTTCTTTAGAATAAACTTAATTACCTGTTCACCGTTAGTACAGTGACCACAAACCACAAGCCAAAGTAGGCAATAAAATCAAAGAACAGTAATGCTCACTAATATAATAATTATTATGACTCGTAATGATGAAAAATAAACATAAAACCAGGACACGAAAATCTTTGTTAAAATAATAAAAACGGGAAAGGTGCTACAGTTATTACTTATAAAGGCATATGTAATAGACATTCAGATATGTTATATTGTTCAAGACTCTTGAAGTATACTGAACTGCACATTCTTAACTTTTACCAGCCTCGGAGTTAGTTAAATAATTTGATTCCTTCCTGTCGTTCTTACGAGCATCACCCAACTAACATTAGGCGCTAAATATAAGGGGTAAAAGAAATCTATATAAGCGTATGATTACTCCTGAGGTTCTATTGATGTTCTAAAAATAGGAGTTATAGCAGGCTATAACCCCGTGGTACCCTCGGATTGGGCACATATTTTTATCACCTTAGGTTGCAAAACGGCGCTACAATAGGGTTAGAGGTAGAATGGCGCTATAGTTGTGCTATAATAGCGTTGATTAAGTACTTAAGAGTTAAAGGGGGTGCCAAATAATCACTTATTTGGCACCCCCTTTAACTAATAGTCACCATTTGAGTAGTAGTATAGGTTTATATAGATGATACTTTTAGCTTTATATGGTATATTAGAATTTCTGGTCGATATTTGTAACACTCAAGAAGGTACTTGCACATTATTTTCCTTTGTCACTATCTTCTTTGGTTGCAGATATTTCAATTTTTGTATTATTGTTCGTAAGCTTATCTTGCGACAGCGTGAAGTGGATCTAGGGTAAAACCTCCAGTGAATGAACACTTAAGCATTTTTTCAACTTAAAAAAATATTTCTGAGTATTTATTAATAATTGTAATAATTAAATGCAATTTAATCAATCCTCATTTATGGAGAAGAATATAATTTCTACGATTTTTTATTACTTTTCTAGTTATTGAGTTATAGATGAGTTTATCAAAAAGTACCCAAAAACCTAGTGAATGAACAAAAAAACTAATGAATGAACACAGTAAAACCCAGTGAATGAACATTATTTAAATCTTTTTAATCAGCATTGAAAAACACTTTTAACCCAGATCTATTCCCGATAAAACCGGAAACATCAAAAACTAGAAGCCAATATAAAAACAAATTACTCCTACCAAAATCTATCTTGGCTATCTTCAAAAATGGGCCACAATATAATTGTATTTCAATTTTCAATAAAATTCCGGACACTATCAAACTTGAACCAAGTGACAAATTATTTAAAACGAAATTAAAAGACATGTTAATTCACAAATGCTATTACCCAATTGAGGAATTTTTAAATGATGAAAAGTTGACGAAGTAAAATAGCGCAAATACTTATAATAAGAATTTAAAATACTTTAATTTATTTATTGTGACATTGAATTCTATTTTTTATGATTACCTTATTTTTTTTTATTTTACTTTTACAATTGCCAAAATGTATGGAATGTTATTTAATTTTTTATCATTTATCACTTTTACAATGTTATTATTCGATTATTATTATTATCTTATTTTTTTATTTCTTTACACAAATTACGTTAGATATATTATAATGAAATGTTTTAATAGGTATTAGATAGTTCATATTTTTTTATCCCCTCCATATTGATTTCAAATAGATTAGAATGTAATAAAATGACGGTTATTCGCCGATAACACAGAAACCTGTTACATATTAATAAGAAAAAGGGAATCAATCTTTAAAACAAGAAACAACGTGTATACTTTGATGAAAAAAGGTCAAACTCAGCAAATAATGCTTAAAATAATAAACTTTTAATTGCATTGTTCGTGGATACAGTTTTCATACATAGAATTAGTAGAAATCTAATAAATGAACAAGCCAAATTTTGTATTGTTCATACATAGGCATGAACAATCTAGTAAATGAACTATAGAAATTTGGTTTGTTCCAATACTGGCTGAATGAATTAGAATCGTTTTCTATGCAGAATCACAAAAAACAAGCTCAATACCATTTCATTTACGCATAAATTAAAAAAAAAATTTAGACGACACCAGTAAATGAACGGGGTTTCAGAACATTTGATAAGCCAGTAATAGAACTATAAAAAATAAATTACTTAATCGTATAATACGCCGACAAAGTGTACATTTATAGAAGGTTTAACTCTTAATCTACCCAAATACCTAAACTTTGTACAGGTAAACATTAAATATGCACTTCATATGTTGCTCCAAACGTACACTGTTCTTATCTGGGATCTAATTTTTCCATACAAAATTTCAAAACCAGAAACCAGTAAACTTCAATCGCCAGTCACATTCAAACTGGTCGAAAATAAATTTATCACGGGTTGCCATTGCATAGGAAATAGAGTTGTTAATAAGAAAAAAAAAACGAGAAATGGTAGAAATTGCTATACTTATTTCTTATTTTAGACAAAAACGTGATTTTGTTCATTCACTGGGGGGTGTTCATTCACTGGAGGGTTTACCCTAATGGCGGATAAATACAATGAAATATTATTATAGTGCATTGGTACCATCGTTATCTGCAGTGGCGTAGCTAGGCGTGGGCGAAGTGGGTCGTCGCCCACGGCCTTGCGCCCCAAGGGGGGCCTAGGCTCCTTCGCACTCAGTGACAGAAATGGGCCTCGCTAATGCGATTTCGCACACGGCTAGATTAGTTCACGCTACGCCGCTGGTTATCTGCAGATTTATGACGGCGAAATTAATTACACTGTTAATTACTATATGTATTATTAACAACATTTTGAAGGGGCTCTGATCCCTGGTATATTTATCAAAATGTAATAGTTTTATAATTGTGGTCCACCGTATTTAATTTTCGAAAAATTCAACAATATTCGTGAAGTCCCTTCTATGTATAGCAATACTAACATTAGGTCAATATTTAGTGAAGCTATGCATTTTTATTCAGTATTTACATTCTAATTTGATTTGCTCATTGATTCATCAGTGATCTTAACATGGCGTTATAGGCTTAGCTTAGCTTGTAAGTTAGTCTCTAATAATAATAAATTTATTGCTTTCACATTGGTATTACAGATGTTCTTAATCGATAATGTATCACAACATGACACCCTCTAAGGGTATTGCAATTTTATCTATCTACTCTAAACTGTATTAAGATGTATTAAGGTACTGGATAACGCTCGTCTGCGACTACATGTTCTATAATAGCGACTAATAACTTCTCTATTCAACTGTTAGTGATACAAGGGAGTTAAGTAACGTTTGCGACACAAGGAGCTATAAAAGACTTTATCGCTTGTTTAGAACCTTAAGTGCAAATTGCAGCTGCATATAACTCATATAGATGTAACCTTTCAAGTGACATACGTCATTTTACTCATTTTTGAGTTGAAGGAATTTCGATTTTATTTTAATTAAATTTCGAATTTAAATGACGTTAATCGTCCGCGAGGCGGTTCCTGCCACTTCAAGGGTTAAAGTTGTAGAATTCACTTTGAGCTATAACACTAGCTGCTTAGCATGCATTAGTGGCTAAAATAGCTACTGTGACTCTTAAAGCTATAGTATGAACCTCTTAAACACTATTATGTCACCTCAGCCTGTAGGCTAAGACTATGCAGCTATTGTACCGTCGTTCTACGTCTTAAGGTTATAAAATAGGTGCTAAGTGTCGCCTAATTGTTTGTTGGGCAGTTAACATTACTCTCCTACCGGGAATAAATCTTCTCTCTCGGGGAGGTCGAGTGTGCGGGAACGTCACGTTCCAACTCGTTGGTTTGTATTACAATGAAATTTGACGGCAACACTGTACTGGTTGTCTTTTAAAATATGAATTTTGCGACTGGACTGGTCCCAGAGAATACACTTATGAATAGAAGAATTGAGAATGTGCAGTACGCCGACTTGTGGGGTCAGTTAAAATAAACGGCTGTTGATTAACGAAGCCGTGAGATCGACCACTTGACAGGACTGTTTCCAGACTGACAACTCACTAAAAGCTACTGATGCAGTAATTATAACTTATTTTAGAAAGTTGATGGTATTTTTAGAAATGTAGTGATGACGAGAATATTAGTTATATACGGTAGGTTGTTCTAGGTTTATCTATTCTGAGAAGGCGATATAATCGAATTTAAACTGTTGTGAGACATACTAACATTAAATCATTTTACGCAATACACGGTCGTCGTGAACGCTGCTCGCACTATTACTGCTTGAGAAAGGAGACCTAGGCTCTCCGAAACATGTCGCGCGAGTGACTAAAACAAGTGAGTCTAAACCGTAAAATGATTTAATTTTAAGGCGATATAATTGAGAAATAACTCTAGTAAATAAATATTCAAGAGCAATATGCTCAGAAAAGGGGCTAACCACAGGAGTGGTCATTCTGTGCTCACAATTATGTATAAAATAAGTATATATATATATATGTATTATTATACTTTTATGTATTATATTTTATAACAAAATTGTTTCAGTACAGATCCACCGAGAACCAATGATATTAATCGGTCCGAGTTGTATAAATCAAGAGTGAATATCCCAATGGACTGCAAAGTTGTAGCCACAAAGGCACATAATATGTCTTGTGGCAGTGCAGGCAGCAATAGGCAGTGCCTGTATCAGAGAGCAACGCTCATCAATTGAAGTAGCTTGTGCTCAGCAATATAAACTATCGGAATCGTCCGTGAGTCCAGGCAACTCTAAATTGTAATTGTACCGTCACTGTATGCTACCAGCAAGCCCTTTCATAATTCCCGTAACACCTCACTAAAACGGCTGTTCCTTAGTTATAAACTTGCTACATAACATTATACATTGATTTTATCGTAACAAATACGTTTTTAATATTTTCTTAATAACAATGCACAATAGTAGGTAATTGTATGAATTGACACGTAATCAGTATTGGGCTGGTGACTGGTGGCGGTGCGTCCGGCGGACTCGGTCGCGCCGCACGCGAAATATTCGACCCCAGAGCTCTGCTCGCGCTAGCAGCTCTGCCATCTTCTACAAACCGTCAACTTAGATACGAGTGACAATTGACTAGGATTAAGCATTTGCTCTACTCGCGAGAGGTCGCCCGCGCCCGGCTCCGGGTCGACACTCCATCTGAACACGCCACTAAATTCGAAGAGAATCAAAACATTGGTCAGGTTTACTTTAGTACATTTGACTAGAAATGCGCTTAGAAGTTTCGATATATTGTCTTCGTTGCGGCCTATCGATGTCATTCTACGCCAATCGAGTCACGATGCGAGTACAAAATCATTCTCAGACTCATCGGTACTACAGTCGAAAAGACTGACTTGTAAAAATGTCAAATCTTTATAGCAAATTTCATAAGATAGTCTAAAGCTTATGTGGTGAAGTATGAGTGGAGCGGCGTGGCGGCGACGGAGGCTCGGGCGCGGCGGAGGAGGCAGCGGCGGCGGCAGCGCGCCGCTCAGATGAAGGTCCAGCACTCCATGATTTTGACTATGAAGTCCTCGCGCGTGGTCAGCGGCTCGTTGCCGTACGTGGTGCAGCGCTGTGTGCGGCCCAGGTACAGGTCTCCGTCCAGCCACAGCCCGAACTTGCCGCTGCAAATCAACATTTCATTTTAATTCATCCATTACAAAGCAAAAACTTTTTTAAGCTTATGGCGTTATTCGTAAACGTTTGTCAAATCTAACAAACCGTTGATAATCGTTTGTCTCTGTCTGTCATTTTGTTTGCTAGAAAGACAAAATTTAACAAAGGATGTAAGAGGTTGCTAAATTTTAAGAATAAGGGGGTTAAACTTTAAGTTTGGGTTATAGTTTAATCTTCTGTACATATACATATATAAATGCGTGTGTCCTGACTGACTGACTCATCAACGCAGAGCCGAAACTAGAAAAGATAGAAAGTTGAAATTTGCACACCAGGTTACATTTATAATGTGTACAAGAGATAAGAAGCTATTTTGAAAAATTCAACGGGGATTTTTTTTTTAAGCTAGGAACTTGAAACTTCATGAAAAGGTATTAAATTTAAATAGAAGAAAAGTAATTTCAGCGTTTTTGGAAATTCATCCTCTTAAGGGGGTAGAAAAGGGGATGAAGTATTGTATGGGGATCAAGTTTTATATTGTTAGGAATTTGAAACTTCGTAATAGGACATTTTCATAAAATACTATAAAAGTAATTTCAGCGTTTTGAAAATACTAATAGGGTTAAAAAGGCGTTGAAAGTTTGTAACGGGAACAATTTGAGTGGGGACTTGAAATTTTTAGGATATTTTTGGTGCTTTTGTATTCAGCCCCTAATAAGGTTAAAGAGGGGTTGAAAGTCTGTTTCAGGAAACAAATCCACGCGGACGAAGTCGTAGGCAACAGCTAGTTTATAAGGTTGGGATTCCACCTGTCCAATTTCTTTGTCCAATGTCATTGCATCTCACTCTCTCATTAAGCAAAATGTGAGACGCAATACACATTGCATTCCATCAAAGCTACATTTGGAAATGTAGCCGAACACTCGGCACGGTAATATGCATGAGTAGTCTTAGTGTAACCCGTTCGAATTAAAAAACCGCAAATCGATCGATACAGGTTAGCCGTTTGGCACACGCATACTAGAGGTCAAAACAAAATTTTTGACCCGCAGTTCCTAAAAAAATTTCCCCGGGGGCGGGGGGGGGGTGTGGTAAAACATATTTTTTTTTTGTATGGAAAAAATATTTTTTTTTAAAACCTTTCGTGTGTGGTATCATACGAAAGGGCTTTGTGAGGCGAATTTAAAAATATACCACATCATTACATTTCGGCCATTTTTAACATACCAAGTTTCGGCTCCTCCAAATACGATATAGCTGATTTTTTTTTGTACAATATACCACAAATGATACGTGATATCCTCATATTCGATTATTGCCGAGCTCAGCAGCACACATGTCGGTTGCCACGTGCAGGGCGTTTGCATTAACAATATTAGCTACGCGGACGACATGGTGCTGTTGAGCGCGTCACCCTGTGGTCTCGCGAAGCTTATAACGGTCTGCGAGCGATACGCTGCAGCACACGGGCTTAAATACAACGCTGTTAAGAGCGAACTGATGGTGTTTGGAGTCTGAGGTAAATGTCCATCAACAGTCCCATTATTGAAACTAAACAACAACCCGCTTAAGTTGGTAAGCAGTTTTAAATACCTGGGACATATGATTACCTCTGACCTCAAGGACGGTGCTGACGTCGAAAGGGAGCGCAGGGCGCTGGCTGTTAGAGCGAACATGATTGCCCGCAGGTTCGCTTGTAGTTCACCGACAGTGAAGGTAACATTATTCCGAGCCTTTTGTACATCTTTTTACACCAGCAGCCTTTGGGTGAACTACACGCAAAGACAGTACAGCGCCCTGCGAGTACAGTATAATAATGCGTTTAGGGTGCTGATGGGGCTCCCTCGCTACTGCAGCGCATCAACAATGTTTGCGGAGGCGCGTGTGGATAGTTTTGCTGCCATCATGCGCAAAAGAGCCGCTTCATTGTTGTGCAGGGTGAGGGACAGCACCAACAGCATCCTGGCCATGTATGCTGACAGGTTAGATGGGGCATACCTGAACCACAGTAGTGCACTCCACATGTGCTTTAAGTAAATAGTAGTGATGTACCGACTATTGATTTGGCCGACTAGCCGACTAGTCGGCGCTTGGATGGCCGATTAGTCGGCCGACTAGTCGGCTAGTCGGCCAAATCCATAAATCATTATTTTTTTAAATTTACATTCGGGTGATCACTGCAGTAGCTTTGTCTAAGTTCGGATGCATTTGAAAAATAATTGTTTTGCTCCTTGCGTCGCTCAAGCTTTCCGTGTGCAATTTTCGTACATTTTATTTAATATTTCAAGCAATTTAATGATAATTTAATAAAGGAAATACATATTTAACGTGATACATATTACGACAACAAACCGAATAAAAAAAATCCGTCCAAAAGCCAATTGCCATTTAAGCATTTTGAGCAAAATATATTTTCCTTAAGAGACCCGCGTTTTGTGAGGTTGATATCTTAGTGGCTTCTAGGAATTTAATTGAAAACACCTCAAATAAAAATTACCTACCTACTGTAATACTATTATTATTGTACAACTACATAATAGTTATTGTACTGACTGTGAGGACATACATACTTTTTTGATATTTCGACAATACCTGTCCAAGGTTTGCCCTAGATTGACATCTCTTTTTTGTGTGTGACATTGTTCATTTATTTATTATTAACAATAAATAATAACAATATTTTAATATTTTACTTCATAAATTGTTGTTTTTGCTGTTTCAATTTGAAGCTGACGATCTTTTAGTGAAAAGATTTGGTTGCTAATATCCTTTTGTGTAAAGAACTATGTCTTATTCTTTAAGAAAATTAATGAATCTATCTTGTTATCTACTCCCTACACATAAGTTGAATATATTAATATGGACTAAAATATTCGTATGCACCATTAACAGGTTTAAAGTACAATTTTATTAATTTGAATAAAATGCGTATTCACCATTTAATAAATGTTTGCTGTTTATTTGGTTTGTTTAGTATGGTTTCCTGTAAGTAATAATAGGCCGACTAATCGGCCATTTTGGCCGACTAGTCGCCGACTAATCGCCGACTACAAATGTGGCCGGATAGTCGGCTTTCCCGACTAGTCGGCGACTAGTCGGTACATCTCTAGTAAATAGATATGTAAATATGTAGATAGTTAATAAGTTTGTGTGTGTACCTACTAACATTAGTTGTAAGATTAAAATGTGTCACTAACCAAATTGATCTTTTGTTGGTCTTAAATAAATTTAATTTAATTTAATTTATATCCAACCCCAAGAAAGCAATTTTGAAAATAATTTCATTAACATTTTTTTTTAAATTTTTTTAATTTTACAAACTGACACAGTTCTACTTCAATGCCTATTTTACGAGACTTATGGAACTGTGCTGCAGATACGGTACATATTAATCATAAAATGATACGTAATATCCATATATCGAACGGGAAATACCTCTTCAACCCTTTAACTGCGCCTTTTCATCGGTTGGTATAGTTTGTTTTGTTTTTGACACAAAATATCAAGATTCTATCCTTCAGATACGATATATGTACCTTACTGATTTTTTTTTGTACAATATACCATAAATAATACGTAATATCTTGATATCTAACCCCAAGACAGCAATTTTGAAAATAATTTCATTAATTTTTTTTTTATATTTTTCATGTGTATAATATTACAATAATGAAAAAAAAAAAAAAAAAAATGAAATTATTTCCAAAATTGCTTTCTTGGGGTTAGATAATAAGATATTATGTATCATTTGTGGTATATTGTAATTCGACCTATCAAAATTAAACATCTGCCAGCTCCCTGGCTGTCCGATGACATTAGGGCTCTAATCGCGAAGAAGAATTTAGCTAAGTGCAAGTTTAAACTGAAACCCACGGACAAGAACAAAGCTAAATACCACGCTTTACGTAATCGCTGCAGCACGGTGTGCCGTGACGCACAGCGGCACCATATTCATGAGTCAGTGGAAAAGGGTGAGCCAGCTAAAATTTGGAAATTTCTCAAGTCCTATGGAGTTGGTAAATCAAGCAGTACTTCAATCCCTAATGATTTAGATATCAACCTCCTAAATTTGCACTTTTCTTCTCCTGCTCTTTTCAGCGGTCCAGTTAAGGCTGAAACTCTTACTCGTCTTTCTTCTTCTCCAACGACATCCGTTTAGGAATGGATAACGGAAAGCTAACAATACTGACATTGCTCGATTTCACTAACGCATTTAATACTGTAGACTTCGATATACTGTTAGGGGTGCTAGGTACTCTCAATATATCTCCTGATGCGATTAGGTGGTTTCGCAGTTACTTGGAAGGTCGTCGGCAACGTATTAAAATAGACGACGTTCGTTCATCGTGGTGCAACACGCTAGCTGGCGTCCCGCAGGGTGGCGTGTTGTCTCCCCTTCTCTTTTCCATCTTCATCAATTCTATTTCTCTTAACCTCCTTTCTTCTTATCATTTGTATGCCGACGACCTCCAAATTTACTCTCAGTGCCCAATTGCGGATCTACCTTCTCTGATTCTTACCACCAACTCTGATTTAGAGCGCATTTTGCACTGGAGTTCTTGCTATGGAATTAGAGTTAATCCTACGAAGACCCAAGCTATTATTATTGGTAGCCCCAAGAACATAGCTAAGGTGAATTTTGAGAGTCTGCCTCCTATTTTATTCGATGGGGTCCAGATCCCGTACTCGGCCCAAGTAAAGAATCTGGGCGTGATTATGGATCGTACTCTTTCCTGGGGTCCGCAACTTAATGAAGTCGGTCGTAAAATTTTTGCCGCTGTGGGATCTCTTAGGCGTCTCCGCAACTTTTTACCACTTTCCACTAAAACCGCGCTGGCCCAATCCCTTCTTCTTCCCATTTTAGACTATGCCGACATCTCTTATCTCGATCTTACCGAAGAGCAATTGAACAAGATTGAACGGCTTCAAAATGTGTGCATTCGCTTCATTTTCGGGCTACGAAAATTTGATCATGTCTCCAGCTTCCGGTCACAGCTCAGGTGGTTACCGATTCGTTTCCGACGTAATACACATATCCTGTCTCTACTCTATCGCACTTTATTTATTCCAAATACTCCTGAATACCTTAAAAAACGGTTTAGTTTTCTTTTGTCTGTTAGGTGTTCTCAGAATCGCCTTCTTGCTGCCCCTCGGTCATCTAGTAAGTTCTACAACAAATCCTTCACTTTCCAGTCTGTAAGATTGTGGAATGCTTTGCCCATTGATATAAGACGTGCTCAATCCCTACCCATTTTTAAAAAACTTCTAAAAGAACACTATTTAAAATCTCTTTCTTAGTCTTGGTCCTTTCACTTACACATATATATTTTTCTTTTTGTTCACGCTACCTGGTCGTTATTCTTCTCTTGCTTGAATTCTCATTATGTATTTATGTATTTTGTGTAGGTTTATGTAGTGTATTATTGTTGCTTAAATAATATATGTAGTTTATGTAGTTTATTTTTCATTGTTTGTTATTTATACTTAGGTATTTGATTTGTAAACTTTACACCTTTGTTATTTTGCACTGCCCATTAACTTATTTCTAGCCACTGAATCGCTATCTGAAGGTTGTCTGGAAGAGATCGCTTTTTAGCGATAAGTCCGCCTGTTGTTACCTACTCACCTATGTCCTGTCATTGTTTGTAACATGTATTTTTCTTTGTAGTGCACAATAAAGTATTTTATTATTATTCTCTTTATTTATCTTTCATCTTAGGCTAGGTTTTTATAATATGGATATAAAAGTAAAATACAAAAACACTTACAAAACATTACAAAAAATATATAAACACATTATAAAAAACCTAACCTACGGTACCGCCGGCAGCGGGGCAAAGCCCAAGCTGCCGGTGGTCAGGGCCGCAGAGAGAGGAACCGGCGGACTATCCGCGCCGTGTCCAAGATAACCGCCTTCTGCATCTGACCCTTGATCCAACCACCCAGCGAGAGTCTCTCTAGGTGTTGGTCGAGACTCTTCGCAATGAGACCGTTCGCTGACACGACTATAGGAACAATGATCGTCGAGTCAACATTCCACATGGCGGTTATCTCGTGAGCCAAGTCTAGGTACTTGCTGGACTTGTCCTTCTCTGCCTTCACGAGATTCTCATCATGGGGGATGGTGACATCGACGAGCACAGCTCGGCGCTGCGTTCGATCTATCAGCACGATGTCAGGCTTATTGGCTACAATAGTCCTGTCAGTGATGATAAACCGATCCCAATAGAGCGTGGCACGACCATTCTCGAGAACTGGCACAGGTAAATACTTGTAGTACGGTACTTCGCGGTCCACAAGGCCATATAGAAGAGCAAGCTGCTGGTGAATAATCCTGGCTACGAGATTATGTCTGTGCAAGTACTCGCCGTTAGCAAGATGAGAACAACCGGAAATGATATGCCTGAGTGACTCTCCGGGACGGCGGCATGCCCGACAAATGTCGACCGTACCGTCCCTCAGGATATATTTCCGATAGTTGTTCGTCATCATAACTTCGTCCGCAATTGCACAGGCAAAACCCTCGGTTTATCCGAAGAGGTCCCCGAATCGTAACCAGTTCACCGACGCGAGCAGGTCTACATCGGGTCCCGTGAGGGCCTTGTAGAACCGCCCGTGTAGCTGCTTATCCTTCCATACCGCCTTGCGGTCCGCAGTACTTTGTACCACAGGTTTGTGCCAGTTCTCGTTTGCCAAGGAGAGCGGCGTGAGTTTTTTGTCTACTGCCACCACGTCACAATGTATCCCACACTCGTTGTTAAGGAAATAATTCCTGAGATTGCACACCTCGCGGTTGTGGAGATCTTTGGCGTTTAGGAAGCCTCGGCCTCCACACTTCCGTGGGATGTACAATCTCATAACTGACGAGCGTGGGTGTAACATACGGTGTGTGGTGAGCATTAGACGGACCCTCCGATCCAGGGCGTCCAGCTCGGTCTGAGTCCACCTTAGTATGCCAAAGGAGTATATGAGTAGGGGCATTATCCAGGCGTTGAAGGCGCGCACTTTGTTGCCTCCTGACAAAACTACTGTTAAGGACTTTTGTGAGCCGACTGAAAAAGCGCTCCTTCACCGTCCGTCTAATACCCTCATCCTCAATACCTAACGACTGTGACATACCAAGGTATTTATAGGTTTCTGATTCAGAGATAGATCTGAAAGACATAGTCTCAGAAAGTTGTAAATTTGTTGAACTTACAACCTTCCCCCGCTGTACATGCATAACCGCACATTTATCGACACCAAACTCCATTCTGATGGCGGTACTGAAAACTTCTGTGGTTTTCAGTAGCACCATCAAGTCTTGGTTATTTGGCGCAAATAGTTTAAGGTCATCCATGTACAGAAGGTGAGAAATGACTTCACCCTCTCTCCGAAGCCGGCAACCTAACCCTGAATCCTTCAGCAGGGTGCTGAGGGGGTTCAGAGCTAGGCAGAACCACAGGGGACTCAGACTGTCACCCTGAAATATTCCTCGCTCGATCCTTATAAAGTCCTGCGGGCCAGGGCGGTCATCCCCACCACCTGGTTGACGAAGGACTGTGATCCACTGCCTCATACATGCACTTAGGAAGGATATTAAAGCTGCATCAAGTTTATACAACTCCAATACCCTTTTCAGTCATGAGTGAGGCACCGAATCATAGGCCTTCTTATAGTCAATCCAGGCGGCCGAGAGGGCCCCCCCGTTCCGACGAACTTGTTGGCATATGGTCATGTCTATGAGGAGGAGCTCTTTAGTACCACGGGACTCAACCCTACATCCATTTTGAGCGGAGGCCAAAATATTGTTTGCGACAATATGCGCGTTGATTTTTGCTCTCAAAATGGATGTAAGGAGCTTGTAGAGTGTAGGCAAGCACGTGATGGGTCTGTAGTTCTTCGCTTCCGTGGTACTACCGGACTTGTAGAGCAGGAAGGTGACATTATTATTATTATTATTTGTATCTCCTTGGATATCACGGGCCTATAAATCCCGGTCTTTTGATAGGCTTGCGTGGGGATATAGATCCAACACGTAGAGGCCCCTTGGAGAGCTTTAATGTCATGTAGAACGCCTGCTGGAACCCGTTCACAGGCGCAACAATAGACACCCATGAACCGGTCGCAGCAGGCATTGGGACTATTGCAGAAAAAGTGAACAGTATACCGGTCTATGGATTGAAGTTTGGGTGGACAATGAGACTGGGCTATTGTAAAGAAGTCCGGACACCTGCCATAACAATGTTAAAACACGTTATCGAGGCAGGTGGTGACTTGCCGCTGACTAGATGGGCCCCTGAAACTGCCGTCGTGAAGACGACCAGGAGCAACACCGGTGTGAGCGGCTCAGGGGTGTCGAGAGGTGTGCGCCGCTTTCTACCCAGTGACTGTTAACAGCCACTGTGCCAACTCGCGTCTTATGCATCTTTCACTTCCACCCCTGGAGCATATAGCTCTTACGACTCCCCTCTGGACGGCCAATAAAGGCAAGCCAGAGCTGAGAGTCCTGCGGGTCCCCTTGGGGTCCACTCCGACCGACGAAGACACGCCGGAGACGGAGACCCTGACCGACTCTCTGGAGCACTCGGGTCCGTGGGGTCGTCACTCCCCAACAGCTCGCCATTATTATTATTGTACAAAGAAAAATCGATAAGGTATATCGTATCTGAAGGATACAACCTTGATATTTTGTGTCAAAAACTAAACAAACTATACCAACCGATGAAAAGGCGCAGTTAAAGGGTTAAAGAGGTATTTCCCTTTCGATATATGGATATTACGTATCATTTTATGATTAATATGTACCGTATCTGCAGTACAGTTCCATAAGTCTCGTAAAATAAGTATTGAAGTAGAACTGTGTCAGTTTGTAAAATTGAAAAATTAAAAAAAATGTTAATGATATTATTTTCAAAATTGCTTTCTTGGGGTTGGATATGAGGATATCACGTATCATTTGTGGTATATTGTACAAAAAAAATCAGCCATATCGTATCTGGAGGAGCCCAAACTTGGTATGTTTCGAAAATTCTTTTTGTTTTAATTAAAAAAATATGGCCGAAATGTAATGATGTGATATATGTTTAGAATCGCCTCAAAAAGCCCTTTCGTATCCA
Source organism: Cydia strobilella (assembly GCF_947568885.1). Lineage (NCBI taxonomy): Eukaryota > Metazoa > Arthropoda > Insecta > Lepidoptera > Tortricidae > Cydia > Cydia strobilella. The sequence continues at coordinate 43,123,187 of NC_086068.1, read as the reverse complement.
CACATGATAGGTTTTGGAATTATTTTTTTTTCATACAAAAAATAATAATTTTTTTTAGGAACTGCGGGTCAAAAATTTTGTTTTGAGCTCTAGTATGCGTGTGCCAAACGGCTAACCTGTACATCGATTTGCGGTATTTCTTTGTAATTAGGGTCGAGCGGCTTCCGCTATCTCCATCAAAGCTACATTTGGAAATGTAGCCGAACACTTAGCACGGTAATATGCAAGAGTAGATTCATTAAAGCTACATTTAGAAATGTAGCCTAACACTCGGCACGGTAATTTGCAAGAGTAGACTCCGTCAAAGCTACATTTGGATTATTTGGAAATGTAGCCGAACACTCAGCACGGTAATATGCAAGAGTAGACTCCATCAAAGCTACATTTGGATATGTAGCCTTATGTAGTCGAACACTCAGCACGGTAATACTCACTCTCCAGCGCCAATGGAGATGTTGTCGTTGCTACCACGAATAAAATACATGTTGTCGCCTGTCCAACCCCAATACTTGAATTTGGTTTTCACCGCTGGCGTTTGATCTGTAAATGCAAAAATAACGATAGGGTTTATTTTTACCTACATAAGTTAACCAATCCAACATCATACTAAATACCATTTCCTTATACCTTATACCAATCTGCAAATAAGCTGGTATAGTCTGTCAAGCCGTTTTACGTCAGTAGAAAAACGCGGCAAATTTAAAAAATGTACGCGCGAAGGGGAAAATTTGAATTTCGCGCCTTTTCCTACTGACCAAGTTGTTTGACAGACTATATTTTTAATATAAGTAAGGTACCCGACCCATGTAATAAAGGCAAATCTAATTTATTTTATTACATATTAGATAAAAAAAACTATTAACGTCAGAAAAAACAGCAATGTTTATTTAATCATTTATTGAACCGTAGCTTTGGCTCGGAAAACAATGTTTTGTATTAATTGTAACCTTAAATAAAAACCGGTCAAGTGCGAGTTCGTTTAACTCGCGTACTAAGGGTTCCGTACAAACTTCCAATTTTCTCATGTAAATATAATCACGAAAATCTTGACCAGAAGCGTAATTGTGTACAGCGCCATCTATCGGCAAATTGGCTCCCTAACCAATTTGCGCGACCTGTATGTATGTTGGTTTTTCAAGGATACTTAATTATTTATCATGTGAACCGATTTCAACATTTTTTGTTTTATTTGAAAGAAGGTATTTTTATCGTAATATCAGAGACATTTCAAGTATAACAACAACGCAAATTGGCTTAAATTGCAAATAAAATTAGAAAATGTTTTTTGATAATTAAAAAAAAAAGTTCAAGATAGTGTGATTATATTTTTCTTGTAAAATTTATCATAATGTTATTATTATATAAGGGGGGGGGGGGGGGGGGGGTGATATTTTTTTCACATTTTCCTTCATCAGTCAAAATTGTGGTACGGAACCCTAAAAAAGCGATCATATGGTCCTTATTTGGTCCGCTGTCTCCTAATAAGGCCACACCCGGGCCTTATTATGGCATAATAAATATCTTTTTAATACAGTTGCTCAAAAAGTGTTAATTTACGTAGCTGTTTAGCGTGCGGAAAGTTGGTTTTCGCGAACTAGTGCTTTTTACTTTTAAATTTTTTTTAAATTTATTCTTGTTCCAATTCATGACTACTTTGATGAGTGTTAATATTAGTTTCCTTTAAACGTCGTAATCAACATAAAAACCTACTATTAATGTAAAAATACGAAAAATATACATATTTTATATTTTATTACTTACCTCTTCATCATTATAACACGTCTATTTTTTTATATTGAATATTGAAAAACCGTTCTTAATAAGTTGTCTGAATGGAACGGAACGCCTGTCAAAGAAGAGGCGTTTTTTCTTTCTGCTTTAAGTTTCCAAAGGCAACATTCGATATAGTTTTTATAAATATACGATACACAAATAATCGTAATTAACGATATTTGGGTAATAATAGTACAATGTTTTATGTTGTTGTTGTCTATTACGTGCATACAATACGTATTATAAAGAAATTCTAATCGATTATATGCATACTAATTTCATATTTCTTTGTGTTAATATTTCATACTGGCAATAAAATGTCCTTGAACAGAAAAGTGCCACTTTGATCCCTCCTAGCAGGGAAGAAAAAGCCAGTTTCCGAATAGGTGATGTGAAATATGAAACCCTCGCTACGCTCAAGATTCTAACTTAGAATCACTCGCTTCGCTCGTGATTCAATTATAGAATCTTTCACTTTCTCGGGACTCAAAATAAACACTCGCAAGAAAAACCAACTTTCCTCTCTTGTTGCACAAATAACTAATATGAAATATTTTTGCTTTGTTGAACGTACAGCCTCTAAATTGCTTTAACTAGGCCGTCAGGGGCTAACGTTTGATAATCTAGTTGCCGCAAGACGTATGATGCCGTACAACACCATCTACTTTTGTTTGGCATGGTTATGCTAAACACAAGTAAATGACGGCGCGGCCTGACGCTTGGGTTAATGTTTCGTTTTCGTACCGTGTTTTTCATCGGCGTCGACGGCGAGGTCGGGCGGGAGGGCGACGGCGGGGGCGGCGGCGGTGGGCGCGGGCGTGCGGGCCGTGGGCGCCGGCGGGGGCGGGGGCGGCGAGCGCGGCTCCTCCGTGGACGCCCGCCGCTCGTCCACGCGCTGGAACGAGAACAGCAGCGACTCGCCCGTGCCGTAAAAGTGCTCGGACGGGTGCAGCGCGCACGATGTCAGCGCACCGAACACCTGGACAAGTACACCATAATACTCATGATGATGATTGTGCAAGTAATCTAAGCAGATAAACGCGTAGGCTACTGGCGTAAACAATAGGTATGCGCATGTTTACATTACACACTTACTACACATTAAAGCTGCTGGAACAGCACACTTATTTATACCGCTGTCTGCGATCTGCCTGGGTGCGATCCATTATGACAATTAATTTAGCCACAGTGCGCGGTGAATACCGCCATATTAGTAAATAATGATATGTTAAGTTCAGTCGAGGAGTGGGTTTGAAATGATAAATGTAATAATGTTAAGTTACATTGTTCTGTGTGTCCTGTATGACAAGCAGCACGGGACTCTCGACGCGCTGCATCTTGCGGTACATGGATGCGAGCGAGAAGCCGTGCTGGCTGGTGCTGAAGGCCAGCGACCACATGTAGCCCTGCGCGCGCGCCGGCAGCACGCTGCACAGTTTCTCTCTGTAACAATAACATTATAACTATAGGGTATTTGACTTACATAATTTTAGAGTAAGTAAGTTGACGAAGCCTGTTGCGGATAGTGTGTTTGTGTTCACCTGACGAAGCCTGCGTTGCGGATATAAAATTATGGTCTTTGACTTATAAGTACCTAACGTCAAACCTGCTTCTTTTTTCGAGCTGCACACAATGATAGGTATTATACTGTACTGTACATGCATGAAGTCAGCGCAGCGCCCTTTAATGTAGAAGTAGAAATAATATCTCCTATATCTCCCTATTCATTTTACTTGTGTGTATCATTGGAAGACAAACCTACGTAAATATGTATTACCTACTATACCTGTTATGAGTATTATGATGCCATAAAATTCGCAATTGCAGAATTTATATTTAATTATAATAACATAATCGGTTAATGACATAATCCGTCGGTCTCTTGCCACCATCAATGTACCCGCTCTTCAAGAGCCGACTGGCATTATCAGAGATGATGGCAAGAGGCCCGATGGGATGTCCTTGGTTCCTTGGAGCTTGGGACGGATGTTGGTGTGGGATGCTACCTGCGTAGACACACTGGCACCGTCCCACCTCCAACGGACTAATGTAAAAGCGGGCGGAGCGGCGGAAAGCGCCGAAATTTTAAAACGTAATAAATATAGGAGCCTCGGTAGAGAGTATCATTTCGTTCCATTTGGAGTTGAAACTCTAGGTCCATGGGGTCCCAGCGCGCATAAGTTGTTTGCAGAAATCGCGAAGCGTCTGGTTGACGTAACTGGTGACCGAAGAGCTGGCGGCTTTCTCGCACAACGTATCAGTATTGCGATACAGCGGGGAAATGCCGCCAGCATCCTTGGTACAATGCCTCAAGGGCCTATTTTAGATTTAAGCTAGTTATTAATTTCGTTTACAGTACATATGGTGCTTCTTTCTCGCACTAGTGCGTAGAAGAGCAATTTTCGTGCATATGTCGAAAGTTTAAAGGGCCATATGTACTGTAAAACGTTGCACGATACACGTGCGAATAGGCAATTCGAAACTCGTGTCGATTTAAAACACTCCCTGCGGTCGTGATTTAATTTATCGCCCCTCGTTTCGAATTTCCTCTTTTCCGCACTTGTGTCGTAAATAACTATTACGTAGTACCACTGTATATATCTTGTATTATAATAACTTATAATGATATTCAATGCGTCAATGCATTCAAAACACGTCTACAATAAATTGAACGAGTCGAACACATGGCATGCACATGTGATGCTTATACCTAGTGTTGGTCTACCTACTAGCGTCAACTAGTGAGTAATGAGTGGGTATCCATAAACAGCGGCCAGCGGCTCATGGCTGGTTCCAGACACAATACGATTCAACTAGCAGATTAATTGTATGACAAGGGAGATAAGATGAAACTTGAGCGTAGCGAGGACTTCATGTGCTTCTCCGAGACGAGATAAGCCAACATTTGCTACCGTGTTATACACTCAGATTTTCATTCCTTATATGTATAAGAATAAAACCTTGAAATAACAATTACGAGTACAACAATAGGTCGGCCGGCCGCACGCGCCTTGGGTGTCCGGGTGCGGGGTGCTCGCCCGTGTAAAAGTAACAAAATTAAATCCCAATTTATGGACAGAAATATAAAGTGTTTTAAATAGTATTTTATCTACGCACATATCGTTAGTGCTCTAAAATGCGTTCAGAAACCGCAAGAAATTACCAGCATTAATACAACCAATTTTAGTATGAGCACTTTCTTATCTGTGGTAGTAGGTAAAATCTGTACTTTAATCAAGGGCCTGACACTCTTTGATAGAGAAAGATAGTCTTATTGCGATTCCTATAAGAGGAAAGAGAAAATAGTGCCATGTCCTTATCACCGACCGGGTTTTTTTTCATGGTCGGGTTATGGCAGCATAGGTAGGAGGCGATGGCGAAATACCGAAATTTATAAGAGTGAAAGAGAAATAGGATTATGCTGCCATACATTAACCTGTCAATACATGAATATGTCTTTCTCTTACCCCTGGTCGCTGAGTTTCATGTCTATAACTACTATACTATTTCTATGACTAATGTTATTACATTATAGATTTTTGTAAGGTTATGAGTTTAAATTTGGAACAGCTGTCGGAACTCAAGAAGTGGATCTCTATTCTAGTATCCATAGATATTAAAACAGTTGTCGATACGAATAGTCAATTCAGTATGTTTTTATTTAATATAAATCGCACGACATTTGATCTTGAGTGACATGAGAATAGGGACTTCGTTGGTTTGTATAATTCTTCTTCTTTCTGTGCCTCTTCCCATTATTTGGGGTCGGCCCTCCTCGTTCTTAAGCGCCAGGTCGGTCGATCCTGGGTTGTCTCTTTGTTCAACTGGCTCTGTTCCAAATCCATTGATATGGTGGACCACCACGTAGCAGGCGGGCGGCCTCTGCCTCTCTTATTATCTGGTAGTGCAAGGGCTTTCCTCACGACACGGTCCTCGTCGCGTCTCATGATATGTCCGTACCATCTCAATCGGGATTCTTGAATTTTGTCGGTGATGGGGGCGACCTTGTAGCTTCCTCTGATGTACTCGTTACGTACTTTATCGAGTCTCGTCACACCGGCCGCCCACCTCAACATCTTCATCTCATTGACATGGAGTTTTTGTTTATGCGCTTGTTTGATCGTCCAGCATTCTGCGCCATATGCCATAGCAGGTCTAACATCTGTTTTGTAGACCTTGCCTTTGGTCTTTATCGGCACACGGCGGTCACAGAGCACCCCCGAGTGCGCCCTCCACCTCATCCAAGATACATTTACTCTATGTGACACGTCCATGTCCACATTTGCGTCCGCGGACAATACCGAGCCTAGGTATTTGAACTGGCTTACTATCGGTACCGGGTATCCATCAATGGTGATTTTTGATGCTGTCTGCTCTGTGCGGCTATATTTGCATGGCAGGTACTCCGTTTTGCTTCTGCTAATCCTTAAACCATTAGATTCCAGGGCATGCCTCCACATCTCCAGGGTCCGTTGCAGCTGTTCCGCGTTGGTTTGTATAATTAAAAAAAAATATTCGCCTTGACCAAGGGCCTGACACTCTTTGATAGACAAAGATAGTCTTATTGCGATTCCTATAAGAGGAAAGAGAAAATAGTGCCATGCTTTGTCCTTATCACCGACCGGGTTTTTTTTCATGGTCGGGTTATGGCAGCATAGGTAGGAGGCGATGGCGAAATACCGAAATTTATAAGAGTGAAAGAGAAAAAGGATTATGCTGCCATACATTAACCTGTCAATACATGAATATCTCTTTCTCTTACCCCTGGTCGCTCGGTTTCATGTATATAACTGCTATACTATGTCTATGGTCTTGACGGAGGATCGAATTGCCGCAAGGGCCTGACACTCTTTGATAGAGAAAGATAGTCGTATTGTGATTCCTATAAGAGGAAAGAGAAAATAGTGCCATGCTTTGTCCTTATCACCGACCGGGTGGCATCATAGGTAGGAGGCGATGGCGAAATACCGAAATTTATAAGAGTGAAAGAGAAAAAATCTTATGCTGCCCAAATTTTATATGAATATTCTTTCTCTTACCCCCGGTCGCTCGGTGGCGCGTCTATAACTACTTGTATATAGGTATACTATGTCTATGAATTGCCGCCATTATTGTTGTCATTTGTTTGTTATTTTTTGCTGTTATGAAAGTAGAATTGTGAAAAATTGTTTGTTATTTACATTTTAGTTGAAAATATGAGTAGTTTGTATCTGTATATGTTCAAATTTAATTTTTATTGCATTATTTTAATATCTATAGTCTATAAATAGGTAGCACTACTAGCAATGCAGGTCATTTCCCTACGGCTTCTGAACCCATCTTAGATATGTGTATGAGTACTTATGATATGTGTGTAGATAAAGTAGTGTATGCAACTGTACATAATTAGGCCTTAAAACGCTCGTGTGATTCTATTATGAAACTCGCTAACGCTTGTTTCATAAAACCACACGACTGTTTTAAGGCCTCTCATTATGTATCAGTTGCATAAACTACTATTAAACAATCGTAATATAATAGAGAGCTTTTCAGTCGAGTACCGTGTTTAAGCAACGAAGCTTGCTGAGTTGCTTAAGTAAGGTACGAGATTGAAAAGCTTGATTTCTACGAGACAAAAAAATAATACTTTCAACTAGTTGAATCATATAGGAAATAAACCAAAAGTAGGTACTCGTATACAGATAAGGTACGCGAGCTGCCGCGGCCCGCGATACTTTCAACTCGTACGCGCCCCGGCCCCCGGCGGGTTGGTCAACGACAACTCCTCGTAACTCATGACATGAGGCCCTGGTACCTGCTCCTTGCTAAATTCAATTTTAAGACAGTTTTTTTCTCAATTTTGGCCACCGTAGCCTATGGAGATTGACAAGCAACGCTAAGCGATTTTCGTAGGGTATGAATGTTGCTATATGAAGGGTGTCACATGCGCGTTTCTGACTTATGAAGCAATTGTTTCTAACCAATCACAAAGCAGATGCGACGCAGCAGCGTGTGGCTAATTTGCATTGAATCTCCTTAAACAAGAAATATTTTATCGAAATGTATGAAGTTCTATATATTTTCATAATTTTTATAATTGAGTAAACCGTATCGATAAAATTCTTCTGCTTGAGACGGAAGTGCCATAGACTATTCAACGTTGGAAAGAGTAAGGTTGAAGTGTTGCATATGAAGTTGTAATATACAGATTATAGTCGAGTAGAAAAAATAAATAGGCATGGGAGCAATATTGCTCTTTGCTCTACGCAGACCAGGAATACAGGGCAGGGGTGGTGATAGCCGTGCATCCGGTGACCGTCGCCAGTGTGGATATAGTAGATTGTGTCACAAGGGAGCAAAATGACATATTTACGGCGAGGGCGTACAATTGAATCCTGAGTTTAGTGAGGGATTCAAGTGTTAACGCCCAAGGTGAAAACAATTTTGCTACCATGTGATAAATACTGCTTTTCACATCACCTACGAGGAAATTGCATACATATACTAGGTTTCAAAACATTATTATTTTAAGCAAAGATCGATACGGACAAAGTGCTAAAAATATGTATACACGACCTTAGTATAGGTACTTCTGGCACTTTGACCGTATCGATATTTTCAGACGTGAATGTACTGACAAATTAAAAGTACCTACAGCTCATAATTATGTACCTAATATATTCTCAAAGACAGCAGCAAACACCTAAAATGATACAATGAAAATCAAGTACATTATTTTTGTAGATTTTTCTGGTAACAAATTAGCTCTCACCCCTTTGAACCAAATCTTCGGAAGAACACTATGAAGACTGATATCACTTATGTTTATTATTATAAAGTTATTGATTCAAACTAAGTATTTACAAATTTATACACAATACAGAACCGCATAATTATGCCTTGTGAAATATTTGTACGAAACTTTTAAAATATAAACTTTTTAAATTGCATAGACAAGTATGGCTTCGTTTAAGGAGACCTAAAATGTCAAAATAAAAATTAAATTATTAAACTAATGTTTTTTTACGTTTCTTTGTAAGTATTACGCTAATTAATTAATTTACTTAATTTAAGAGGCCAGTGTAGATTTTAGTCGCAAAAATGTAAAATTGATAGATTTAGTCCGTGAAATTTTACACCTTTTATTCCCTAATTGAAATAACAAGTACTGGTTTCTATTAGCACGTCTTCTTATCTTACCTTTTATCAGATCAGTTTTTTGAAAACAGACTCACTAAATTAGTAATGTTTGCTTTTCTGATGGACGTTTAGGTAAACGCGCGTAAAGCACTGATTTTGTCGCTCTTATTTGTAAATTTCGTAAAGTTTGGACTGTTAAACATGGTAATTTTGTATTACACATATCCTGTACTTGACGTTTATCAGACTACATTTTTATTATTATGACTTTGAAGTAGTGTAAATGAAAGTTAGACGAAATCAATTTTCTCCAGAAATTACTTCAAAACAAGTGACAATTTCTCTGAAAATCGACTTAATTTCAACGTAATTTTGATACGTAAACAATCTACAACATTTGCTAAAACTATTCTTATACGTCAATTTGTATAATTTACCACCATGATTTTTTGATGAATTTTTAAAAACTACCCTTTCTTTTCATGCATTACCGGTGACGCACGCTCGCGACCTCATTATTAAAAGGCAAGATGAGAAGACGTGCTAATAGAAATCAATACTTGTTATTTAGATATTACGTAACAAAACGTGTATAATTTCAAGGACTAAATATATCAATTTTACATTTTTGCTCCAATTTAAAATACGCTAATTACATTTATTGTTTACAATTACAACAAAATATTATTTAAGTTAGAAAAATTGTATGCACGTAATCGATTATATGCATACTAATTTCATGTCTTTGTGTCAATATTTCATACTGGCAACAAAATGCCCTTGAACAGAAAAGTGCCACTTTGATCCCTCCTAGCAGGGAAGAAAAATCCATATTCCGAATAGGTGATGTGAAAAAATAATTTTGGTTCCATGCGGTAGAATAGTACCAAATTGGAAAAAAGAGAGCATGCGAGACTGATTTTGCCGCCTCAATGCTGGGTATGTTCATTTTATATGCGTTTTTTCATTATGAGAAGTGAAAATAAGTAATTGTTTACCTGTGTTCCATGGTGAAGATCTCGGAGATGCCGATGAGGTCGGGCGGCGAGAGCTCCATGTCGACGGAGGAGCCCGTCGAGTACAGCGCGCGGCGGAGCTCATCGCTCATCGACAGCACCTATCACAAGTCAACACACCGTTCATTCAAGCTTCTTCACACTTCATACGATATTTAACAACAACAACTACTCATTATTTTGCCGATCTTTGAACAGTAATGTTTTTTTTTTCACGGCATGACGTCACAAGCCAAATTTTGCAGAAGCCTTGGCAATTTTGGAAAACCAGATTGCGTGACATTGCACACTGCCTTGAGGAATATTAAACAAAATGTAAAAATTTTTAGGTCTTAACTACATACACATCATGAATAAAATCTAATTCCGTCATCTCTTGTTTCATTTGATTCGTTTTTTGAAACAAACAAAATAAAACTATGAAAACGGATTATATCGCGTATGTTGAATATATGTATACTACATCCCGACGTTTCGAACCCTTTACACACAGCGTTCGTGGTCAACTGGTGACTGAACAAAACTTACAATGTGCAAAAATACCCACATACAAAAGCAATGAACCATAATATGCAGTCGGTTCATGCATATTATACAATTAAGTGAATTAGATTATTCATCGCAAAACTGAAAACGTTTTTAATACAAAAATGTTTTTATAAAATAATAACACGGTTAAATAAAATAGACAAGTAGGCAAGTGTTAGTGTTAAATATCTATGAATATTCATTTATGAACAAGTAAATCTTATTTAGAGTCGTCTTTATCAATCAAAATTGTTAATTACTTACCTTGATATGCCTAAGTAAAGATATATTAGCACAAAATAAATAATAGTGTCTATTTATAAAATTAAAATTCCAGTAAAATTAAGAATTACTATTGTTTTAGTTAGACTGCATTAGTAGAAGATTTCTTATCTTTATTATATCGAGTCAAAAATTTGTAGGTAAGTCACAATACAAGGTGCCCACGAGGAACCCGAGAGATTTTAACCACGCATTTCTAAGGCCAATAGAAGGAAAAAAAAATGATATGAGTTTAGGTAAATTTCTCTCTCTTCTCTCTCTCTTCTTCCTAGCCTTATACTCCATTTACTTTGGAAAGGTGCCCCAATTTATACGAAAACGTTAGCAAACCCGGCCTAGCAGCTTCACTGATGTAGATAATCAAGATAAAAATGAGAGCCCAAAATAAACCTTCAAGAGCGGATATCTGAAAAACTATACAAGATATCGAAAAAGTTGACTTAATAAACCTTGTAACAGATTAAATCACTTTTCATTTTGTATAAGCGGCCATGTCGTTCAGACGCATAGTTTCCGAGATATAAACGAAAAACCGAAAAATGGAACCTTTAAACCCCACTCTCCCCCCCAGCACCAGGGTTACGGCCGGGGACTTTTAATATGTTCACCTCCTAACTAGTCCAAACAAAGCTACGAAGTCAAAAATTGTGTTCCTAGCATTTCCCTCTATACCTTCTTATTGCTTGGCCTATAAATGCTATTTGTAAAACTGTCACTCAAAAATAAATTTAACTTTTTTTAGTAAAGCTTAGTTATTGCAGTGTTTATTTATTATTCGGAGAACCAACGGCTATCAATTGTACAATAGTTATAATAATATATGTATGTATGTATAACAGAGCCAATTATAGGTTCCCACCAATAGCAACAGGTTAACACATAATTGGTGGTTAGCAATAAATTTTACAACGGATTACCACTAATTGATATTCTAAATATGAATACTTATTATATACAATACAATACTCTTTATGTACTGAACTAGGAAAATAAAAACTTATTAATAAAATACATCGATCGAATGATGTTATGTGATTTACTTGTCACTTTTTGATATCTATCAATAACATAGACATAGTATAGTAGATCAATAAGTATATTTGGCCTAGGTCCAACAGGGGCAACATCGCCATCAAAAAGGAGTTTTATAAAGTAACAATAAAATGATGTTCTTTTTACTGGTTTTAACTCTGAAACCAGGGTTTCAATTCCAAAACAGTTTATAGGACATTTTAGTCTTTAAATATGATCAGAAATATACTGTTATAATTTCTCGGGTTCCTCGTGGGCACGTTGTATATGTATGTAATACAAAAAAAAATTAGAAAGTATTTCGGGTTCTATAATCTTACTATGGCTGTGGATGTCGCTGTGTATTACAAAAAAAAGGTTTACGACGTTATGACGAATCCGTCCAAGCGAAACAAGTCAACAATATTAATATTACCTATTGTAAATACCTACACATGTTTATTTTCTGCAGTTGCACAGTCATGTGAAGTGTTTAACTTATCTAAAACGCTAGTATTTTAATAAGGAATTATACACATGCAAAACTTGAATCGAGCTGACATCGAACTTGAACTTTGTATGAATACAAACAAAAATATCACTAAAATGTAATTTCAAAAGGCACATAGTTCAAGCACAATTCAGCGATGTTTTCAGGGTGCTCGATCAGGTCAATGCTGTAGCATAGGGCCGTGACATTAATGTTGGTGAAATAAAATACGGACACGGTGCACTACGGTGACTCAGGACGGTAATGGCGTGACCACTACAGTTCACATTCAACATGGACAGCGAGCGGGCAGTACGTGCTTATGCTCCGCGCGCTCTATGTAAGGGCTCATTACACCTTCCAGTAGCCCGAGCACATGATTGGCGGGACAGTATCTCGCTGCGAGATAGACTACCCGTCTTTTACTAACTGTATGAATTAAAGAGGGACGGGTAGTCTATGTCGCGGCGAGATACTCTCGCGCCAATCATGTGCTAGCCCGGCTGAGCTCAACTGCACTTTAGCTGGCGCGGAGTTCAGGGCTCAATTTTTTTTATAGAAAGTACTCATCATAAGGAATCTCCCCACCAAGTGTTATAGTGCGGAGCCCCATAGTTTTCGAGAAAAAAAATGTACAAATTTCCTTCAACACGGCTCTGGCGCATTCAGTTGTCAAAACTGAAAACGTTCCTACGCAGTTTAGTACAATCGGATTAAGTCTAACCTCGAAATCCTTCCAAAGGTATGAAATTTGGTATGTATGTTAATTAAAGGTCTCTTTTTCATGTCCACACTATTTGACATTTGGGGACCTCGAGGAACCGCAGCCATCTTGAAAAATGTGTACCATCCTGGAGAAATTTGCGTTTTACTCTAAATATACTTTCTCTATGCAAATATGGTGTAAGGCAACATTAAAGCTTATTAAATTCTACACAAAAAAGTCCTAAATATCTTTGCGGAAAAAATACATCTTGTTATAGAAAATAATAGCTGAATCCAGATTTAGCGCTTATACCCTTTCAGGGGATATTCTCTTAATAGGAAACTTGGAGGAATATGAATTCCACTTTTGTCTATACATTTGTACACGTTATACCCCAATATCAACATTTTACTCGACTTGTAGGGTAAACTATTTAAACCCATAACCCTACTTTTTGCTTAAGTCGCAATCGCAAGTTTCCTATTAAGAGAATATCCCCTGAAAGGGTATAAGCGCTAAATTTGGATTCAGCTATTATTTTCTATAACAAGATGTATTTTTTCCGCAAAGATATTTAGGACTTTTTTGTGTAGAATTTAATAAACTTTAATGTTGCCTTACATCATATTTTCACAGAGAACGTAGATTAAGAGTAAAACACAAATTTCTCCAGGATGATACACATTTTCCAAGATAGCTTCCTCGCGACCTTGAGGTCCCCAAATGTGAAATAGTGTGGACATGAAAAAGAGACCTTTAATTAACATACATATCAAATTTCATAACTTTGGAAGGATTTCGAGGTTAGACTTAATCCGATTGTACTAGTTTAGGACAAGGACAAGAAGAGTGACAAAAGGGGGCTCGGGGGGCGAAGCCCCCGCATTAAAAAACAGACACCATAAGATAGTTATTTCAAACCTGGATTCCTTATGATGAGTACTTTCTATAAAAAAATATGGGCACTGAACTCCGCGCCAGCTAAAGTGCAGTCCTTCCCCTTACCGGATTTAGGTCAACGCTTTTGATGCGTTGCTACTTGCTAGTCAGATGCCCAACATTACTCCCGAAATCATGGCAAAATTCAGAAAGGTGTAATAACCTCCCTACTCGTACTTACTCAGTCTAAATCAAATTCATAACAATGACCAGCTTTAAGGGAGCATCTATGCTATGAACGAAAACATATTTCACACATATCGTTAAATACTAGTACGAGAGACACACTTAATTATATTGATAGATATTAAGATTGATATAATTAAACGTCATAAAATCACTGCCAAGCTGCCAATACTTTATAATACTCGGGATATATCTTAAAACTAATTGCTTATTATCTTACAATTTTATTTTATTATGGTATGGTATGATACCAGGCAAGTATGTAAGTGCGAAGTGACAGGCATAGTAACATTAGTGACAGGCGATAAAAACGCAACGTCATGAATCCTAGCCGGTGAACCGACGATACACTCAGGAGCAACTAAAAATAAATTTCCCTCCTAAGTGACCCGGTTTCATTACTCTTGTGGACAAGCGAAGTAAGTATAAACGTTCTCTCACCTGGCAGATGGAGTGTACTGTGGCCCTTCGTAGACTGCTTAAAGTACTTGTTTTATTTGCTCCTAAAGTTCCCCGTCTAGTTATGGAATGAAGGGTGCCTCTTCTTCGCATTCCCATATTAAATATCATAATTTCGGCTTTTCGGAACGTATCTATTAGCCTGCGTACCGTTTTACGTATCAAGCGAAACATTATGCAACTCGTTAAGTTGTCTCGTATGTATTAAAAATACAGCTTAAACTCGTTTAAAGCTTCAACGTCTTGATTGCCGGGATTAAGATGTACTTAGGTATTAGTTTTCACTGCATCAAATATAGTTGACCAGGATCGGGGGTGGCTGTGGGCTTCACCTTCTCTTGTGCGTTGCGTATGCACGCCACTAGTTTTCTTACGGTTGAATTCCTATGAGAGCCATTTTTGTAGCACATGTGTATTTTTTCTTAACACAAGCAACGGATCTGATCATGGACTAATGGATACCGCTTGGACAAACAATATAAGCACGCATTTATCTCGGGGCAATCAATGTGTCATTTTTATCTTAATGCAGGTGTATTCAACAATCGATGGATTTACTTTATCAGTAATTTACAACCGAAATTGGGCTGTGACGATGTTACTGTACAAGTATATATTAGGAAATTAAAAAAACTTGATAAATAATGAAACTGTTCCTGGATAGATCCAACATAACTACGTACCAGTAGCTAAATAGATAAAAAAACACTTCAGGCGGAGCTAGTGTAAAAATTATTTAATAATAATAACAAATAATAAAATCTTTATTTCGAACCAATAATGTCCATAGAATATTGTTAGTAGTTATCCTAACTAAATATAAAGATAAGATTAGTAAACTATATAACTAAACTATTACTAAAGGTACTTATTTTAAAAACAATTCATATTTTATACCACGATATAGATCGAAATAGGTAACTGAATTTACATAATAGGGGATTCGATTTTTTTAATTATGTTTTTGCATTATATCCATAATTTAAGGGGCCCACTGACTATCAGTCCGCCGGACGATATCGGCCTGTCAGTTAGAACAAAAATTTGACAGTTCCGAACAACTGACAGGCCGATATCGTCCGGAGGACTGATAGTCAGTGGGACACTTTAGACCCGGTTATAATAATCACAATCGAC
Source organism: Cydia strobilella (assembly GCF_947568885.1). NCBI lineage: Eukaryota > Metazoa > Arthropoda > Insecta > Lepidoptera > Tortricidae > Cydia > Cydia strobilella. The sequence goes on along the minus strand of NC_086068.1, from coordinate 43,107,541 downwards.
GGATTTTACTAATTTATGTAGGCCACTCGTACAAACTTGTCTGCCTGTCTGTATGGGTACGGGTGGCCTCATTGCACTAATTTCCTGTAGGCAATTAATGGTCTTTATCTATACTTAAGTACCTAAACAACAAAGAAAAAGTGCGACGTGAGCTCGCTTATGTTTTTATTATGGTTCGCAATCAGTTTAGTAAACCTGCAAGCATTGTTAACAACATGCAATAATGGAAAATACGGAATGACTAGGCACTTCATTGAAATCCTAATGGCTAGGTTTTTTTTCAAACATTTTGATTACGCCAGTTTCTATAAATTTTAATTCAAGTACCTACAAATGTCAAAGTAATATGTACCTACAAATTCGTTGGTCGAATAGTTAGGGCCATGCACTTGCACGTAGCCGTTTGTTATAAGTTATAACGTTTTCGCCAAAATTTGATTGAATGTGAAGTTTTATAGTCTTATGCTTTGCTATGTTTGTCAATCCGTCGGTTGTGATTATTATAACCGGGTCTAAAGTGTCCCACTGACTATCAGTCCTCCGGACGATATCGGCCTGTCAGTTGTTCGGAACTGTCAAATTTTTGTTCTAACTGACAGGCCGATATCGTCCGGCGGACTGATAGTCAGTGGGCCCCTTAAATTATGGATATAATGCAAAAACATAATTAAAAAAATCGAATCCCCTATTATGTAAATTCAGTTACCTATTTCGATCTATATCGTGGTATAAAATATGAATTGTTTTTAAAATAAGTGCCTTTAGTAATAGTTTAGTTATATAGTTTACTAATCTTATCTTTATATTTAGTTAAGATAACTACTAACAATATTCTATGGACATTAGTGGTTCGAAATAAAGATTTTATTATTTGTTATTATTATTAAATAATTTTTACACTAGCTCCGCCTGATAAATTAGTGCAATGTGGCCACCCGTACCCGTACAGACATGCAGACAAGTTTGTACGAGTGGCCAGGCAGACAAGTTTGTACGAGTGGCCTACATAAATTAGTAATTAATTAACTAATTGATAAATTAGTGCAATGAGGCCACCCGTACCCGTACAGACAGGCAGACAAGTTTGTACGAGTGGCCAGGCAGACAAGTTTGTACGAGTGGCCTACATAAATTAGTAATTAATTAACTAATTGATAAATTAGTGCAATGAGGCCACCCGTACCCGTACAGACAGGCAGACAAGTTTGTACGAGTGGCCTACATAAATTAGTAATTAATTAAATAATTGATAAATTAGTGCAATGAGGCCACCCGTACCGGTACAGACAGGCAGACAAGTTTGTACGAGTGGCAAACATAAATTAGTAATTAATTAACTAATTGATAAATTCACGTAAATATATTTTGAGTTTGAGCAAAGATCAGATAGATTATAATTAAATAATAGATACGTAGGTATTTAAGTCAAGCAAGTCAACCAATGTGAATCCTAAATTTGTATCTGGTAACCCTTAACAGTCACGGACTCTTCTTAAAATTATCTTTGTGATTGTTAGGGTTTCGTACCTCAAAAGGAAAAAACCGGCCAAGTGCGAGTCGGACTTGCCCACCGAGGGTTCCGTACTTTTTAGTATTTGTTGTTATACCGGCAACAGAAATACATCATCTGTGAAAATTTAAACTGTCTAGCTATCGCGGTTCATGAGATACAGCCTGGTGACAGACAGACAGATGGACAGACGGACAGACGAGTCTTAGTAATAGGGTCCCGTTTTTACCCTTTGGGTACGGAACCCTAAAGACTGAACCCTTATAAGATCACTCGTGCGTCTGTCTGTCTGTCCGTCTGTCACAGCCTATTTTCCCCGAAACTACTGGACTAAATAAGTTGAAATTTGGTACACATAATTATATAAGTTTGTGACCCAAAGACGGACATGTAACGAAAAACAAATATATATTTTTTAAATTTTAATATATAGAAGTTATTTAAGAAAATAGCCATAAAATGACCATTCCCCCCCTTTATCTCCGAAACTACTGGGTCTATAATTTTGAAAAAAATACACAAAATAGTTCTTTACCATAGATCACAGGAAAATCTATTAGAAATGTGCAGTCAAGCGTGAATCGGACTTAATTATTTAGTTTTTGATACGACCCCTACGAGTTTTTTTAAAGACACTTATCATGAACGACGCAAAAAATACGAAGACAATAGGGAACCAGCAGACTTGTTTTTCGCGGTAAGCTAAGCCCTTTGAATATTAAATTCATTAACCCCGCTCAAGATTTATTGATTCAGCACCTTGCAACACTGAATGAACGGCCATATCATAACTTCAAATCATGGAGTAATTTCCTTAGATAATTCCGTCACCATACGCACCACCACGCCACCTGAAGACATATGTGAAAAACTATCTAGTACAAGAAACAATTTTTGAAGATATTTTTTTAATAATTTATATTTTATTAGGGTAATACAATTATTTTTTGTGTAGTTTAATAAATACAAAAATAATAGTTTTATAACCTTAAAAAAAAAATCCTAAAAAATTTACCTTGTCCCAGTTTTTCCAAATACAGTCAGATGGCGCAGTGGCGTCTATCATGGCTGCACCTTTAAATGAGGGCTACCGTTTTTGTGCTCACCAGTTGGCGCCACTGTAGATGTATGTCTAGAAAAACAGATCTCAAAATTCTTCTATGCTTATTTTTATAAAATTAATACGTTCTAATATACACAAAGTTATTTTAACATCTAAATGTGCCATTTTTTCAACCTGTTTACTTTTGCATATATTTTAGTTGACACTTTTTAAACCCACTAACATTTATTGAGCTATATGTATTTTTTACCATGATTAATCAAAGATGGACAAAGATTTACCACAATTATGAATAAGGAGTGAAAATTCCCGATAAAAAAGCATGAAACCCCCAAAACTACTATGCATTTGACAATTTGAAAGACGTCCATCTACACTAGCGCCCCTAGCGGCGAAATTAAACGCAGTAGCCCTCATTGGTTGTATATTTGTCATGGTATTATAGTATTTTACAGTACATATGGTGATACTTTTTCGCACTAGTGCGTAAAGTACACTTTTTGTGCATATGTCGAAAGTTTAAAGGGCCATATGTACTGTAAAACGTTGTGCGATACACGTGCGAAATGGTAATTCGCAACTCGTGTCGATTTAAAACACTCCCTACGGTCGTGTTTTAATTTATCGCCACTCGTTTCGAATTTCCTCTTTTCCGCACTTGTATCGAAAATAACTATTTCAAATGGACCGTGAACATTTCAAAAACGGAATGTCTATTCGAACACCACTCACACGTGCAAAATGGGCTTTTTAGTACTTAAAGTTGTTTATCTTCAATTGTCACTGTTCGTTCTGAGTCATGGCTTGTCCAACAGGTCTCCATCGCCATATATACAGCGGGGTAACGCTGCTAGTGTGATGGGGACCTTTGGACCCGGCATGGCTAAGAACGGGTCTTAGTTTAAACTTTTTATGTATTTCTTGAATTAATGACTTGTCACTATGTAATAAATCCATCCGTTTCTTTTCTGAGGAACGATAAATCTTGTTGACTATTGAACTGAACCATTGATTAAATAAAACCAAAGAGAAAATATAGGATAGAGGGGTACTGTCATAGTAAATTTTGTAGTCACAGTAAAGGCCGTGCCAGGATAAGCTAAGTGAATCTGCCCCCAGCGAGTTAGACTTGTATTTTTTTTTGATGATGTGGCTTTCTATTAGTAACAAGTATGCAAAATTTCAGAACCCAAAACTTTATAGTACTTATTTTGTAAAAAAAAAACGAAATATAATCTTTCTTCGATATTTTTTTTCTAGCCCGCCGATTTTGACGTGCGTCACGTATGTTGTGCGTACAACTCGCTGGGGGCAGATTCACTTAGCTTATCCTGGCACGGCCTTTACTGTGACTACAAAATTTACTATGACAGTACCCCTCTATCCTATATATTCTCTTTGGTTTTATTTAATCAATGGTTCAGTTCAATAGTCAACAAGATTTATCGTTCTTCAGAAAAGAAACGGATGGATTTATTACATAGTGACAAGTCATTAATTCAAGAAATACTTACATAATAAATTTAAACTAAGACTCGTTCTTAGCCATGCCGGGTCCGAAGGTCCCCATCACACTAGCAGCGTTACCCCGCTTTATATATGGCGATGGAGACCTGTTGGACAAGCCATGACTTAATAATTTTTTTATTGGTATTTATTATTTTTATATGATTTTGACCCATGTTCTTTCACTGATATGTGCCAAAATTGTTAAATAACAAACGAAACCATCAACGCCATCTAGCCGAGAATAGGCCAAAGGTTAGTGGTAGCGCCATCTGTGCGAGAATCAAATTTTCTTGATTTCCGAGGCACGTTTTTTCCTTAGACTGAATTCATCTCATACGGATTACGAAGTTACATAGGTATTTGATAGAACTCTATCTCAAAGGATGAAATGACGATAACAACAGAACAGGATGAACCCGTTTATTTATTAAGGCGTGGCCCCGTTGCACCGTAATCTTTTCTGTGGTCCTCCGTTGCATAACTATATCTGTATCTTCCTAGGTCTAAGTAATGTTCATCAATTATCATTTTGTAAAGTGTATATTTTTAGAATTTGTATGAATTGCGTGTACACACAATGCGTGTATATACAAAAATTAATAGCTCTCAAAGCAAAAATCTCCAATCAAAATTTTCACCTTTTGACGTTTTTCTTGTAAAATTACTATGAAACTGAAAAAAAATAAAATCAGCAATGAATTCTACGTCCTCGGTTTATACGAAAATGATACCAAAGTAGCCACCAGGACGAGAATAATTTTTTTTTAAAGATGACGGGTGGCGGTCATCTTTGTACCCCGCCTTCCCCGACTAGACGCACATTTCTTATTGCCTTCCGGACTAGAAATGCTTAGAATTACTCAAGGAACATATGTGATGAAGCACATAGCTTAATAAAAAAAATTGGGTTATGTATGGGAGCGATGCATAACTGCCTCCACTATAAGACATAATTTACAACATTTATCAATTACTAGCTTTTGCCCGCGACTTCCTTCTGCGTGGAGTTAGTAATTTGGGTAGCTTATTTTGTATCGAATCTGCTTTTTATCGATTCCCCATAAAAACTTCCACCCCCCCTCATTTTCACCTTAAATTATGACTTCTGGAATAAAAACTACCCTATAATGTCCTTCCCCGAGACTCAAACTATCTCTATACCAAATTTCAACTAATTCGGTTCAGCAAAGAGGTAACAGACAGATAGACAGACACACTTTCGCATTAATAATATTAGTATGGAATTTATTTTGTAATGTGAGCACTGCAGGAGCGATATTTTCCCTTCAAGACCTATATAAAATTCTGCGAGCACTATGTTCGGATATATTTGCACCTGTCGCCAATATTTTTATTTGACTAGCTAATTGTTCTGTAAATTCAAGAATGTCACTAAATTCCGCTTTTAATAATGCTAAACACAAACCCCTTTGTAAAAGTTTGGCAACGTTATATGGGTTGAATACTTATATACCTAACATGCTTTTTCGACTTTGTATGAAAGGGTGTCATTTTATTTCTCTTTTTATGTGTATATTTCGATGATATTCTGTCGACAATTTCAGGTTTCAGCGATGATTTGACCTTCTTCTTTGAAACCTTGGAGCTTGTTATGACTTTGTAATGTTTATTCTAATTTTCTTGCGAATACAAAATATTAGTGGCAAATCGATCGAAAATTTCACAAAAAACAAATTTTTCATTTTTGCATTAGGGTACGTATGTGTAATATGTATGCATTAAAATGGTTTATTTTGATATGAATCACTAGTCGTAGTAATATAGTTAGGTACAGATAAAATAAGCTCATCTGAAAGTTTTGTATCTTATAGGCCAGGAAATGAATGCTCATAAAAAGTTATAGAGGGAAATGCTTGGAACACAATTTTTGACTTCGTAGCTTTGTTTGGACTAATTGGGAGGTGAACATATCAAAAGTCCCAGCCCATAACCCTGGTGCCTGGGGGGAAAGGGGGGTTTGAAGGTTCCATTTTTCGGTTTTTCGATCTGAGCGACACGAACACTTATACAAAATAAAAAGTGATTTAACTTGTTACAAGTTTTATTCAGTCAAGTTTTTCGATATCTTGTATAGTTTTTGAGATATCCGCTCTTGAAGGTTTATTTAGGGCTCTCATTTTTATCTTGATTATTTACATCAGTGAAGCGGCTAGGCCGGGTTTGGTATCGTTTTCGTAAAAATCGGGGGTGCTGAATTCATTTATGGTATCAACATTGACACCATTCCTAAGCAAAAACAAAATTTAAAAAATGCTTTTTTTTAACTCCTCTTCACGCTTAAACCGCTGAATGGATTTCGTTGAAATTTGGTATAGAGATAGTTTGAGTCCTGGGACAGTACATAGGATAGTTTTTATAACCAAAATCTACTTTTGAGGGTGTGAAAAATGGGGTGGAAGTTTGTATGGGGAATCAATAACCGGTGAACCGATTTAAATAATATTTGGGATGGTCTACATGTTTGATTTAGTTGAAAATGATACCAAACATGACTTAAAACCTAAACTTAAACAGTATTAACCTCAGGAATTCAACTTCGGCGAAGCTGAATTCCCCTCACACCAAATTTCACACCTTCAAGTTATGATTTTTGTGATAAAAACTATCTTATGTCCTGTCTTGGGACTTAAAACATCTCTATACCAAATTTCAACTAAATCGGTTCAGCGGTTTAAGTGTGATGAGGAGTAAAAAAAAGGTACTTGTTTAAAGTTTATATGTTTTAGTTCGGAATGGTGTCAATGTGATACGATACCATAAAAGAATTTGGTACTCCCGATTTATACGAAAACGATACCAAACATGGCCTAGTAGCTTCATTGATGTAGATATCAAGATAAAATTTAGAGCCCCAAATAAACTTTCAATATCTCGAAAACTATTCAAGATATCGAAAAATTTGACTGAATTCAACTTGTAGCAAATTTAATCAGCTTTCGTTTTATTTAAGTAGTCATGTCGCTAAGACGCAGTTTCCAAGATATGTGAAAAACCGAAAAAAATTACCTTCAAACCCCCCTCTGCCCCCCGGCACCAGGGTTACGGTCGGGGACTTTTGATATGTTCATCTCCAAACTAGTCCACACAAAGTTACGGAGTCAAAAATTGTGTTCCTAGCATTTCCCTCTATACCTTGTTATTGCTTGGCCTATTAATGTGTTCATGTCAAAAAACTTTACGGGACAGGCCTTCCTTGCGCAGCCATCAAAGGTGTTTCGTACATTATAATAAGTAAGACGGGACTCAACTACATTATTAAATAAAACTCAAAACATAATTAGGTATGTTGTACCTACATTTTACTACCTAAATAAATAGAAAAGTGCACAATATCGCAGCATATGATCCTACAGGTTTAGAGTTGTAATTGTTGTAATCATGTTAATCCAAATACATATATGTCGCCATACACGATATCAGCGATCACTAGACAGTGTAGCACTAATAGCACAATCGGATTAAGTCTCACCTCGAAATCCTTCCAAAGATATGAAATTTGGTATGTATGTTAATTAAAGGTATCTTTTTCATGTCCACACTATTTGACATTTGAGGACCTCGAGGAATCGCAGCCATCTTGGAAAATGTGTACCATCTTGGAGAAATTTGCGTTTTACTCTAAATATACGTTCTCTATGAAAATATGGTGTAAGGCAACATTAAAGCTTATTAAATTCTACACAAAAAAGTCCTAGATTACGGAAAAAATACATCGTTATAGAAAATAATAGCTGAATCCAGATTTAGCGCTTGTACCCTTTCAGGGGATATTCTCTTAATATGAAACTTGGAGGAATATGAATTCCACTTTTGTCTATACATTTGTACACGTTCTACTCCAATATCAACATTTTACTCGACTGCGACTTAAACAGAAAGTAGGGTTATGGGTTTAAATACTGAAAATCAGTACACCCTGTAGCTCAGGATACTGGACGGATTTTTTAAAATGACATATCGGTAGATTCCTCTTGCCCTTCACAACCTGTTTACACCTGTTTTATTAAAGAAAAATTAATACAGCCGCCTTGAGGACGCCGAATAGTAAATCATATTTTTATTTCTAGCGCCTAAAGTATTGAGTGGATTTCAATATAATATATAGACATCAGTAGATCCATAATTGGTACACGAGTGCTATGCAATACAAATTTACTAAAATAAATGGAGGAAAAATGTGTAAAACTTAAAAATGTGACTTTAAAAATAGATTTTAGGTCTTAAATGGGGTTTAAACAATAGTGACAGTAATGAAATTTGACACCTACAATTTCAGGGATCCCATTTTGCGTGTCATAAAATTGGAGCTTCGGGGACCACGGGGATTATACGCCATCTTGAAAAGTATGTCTTTTTTGGTTTTTCTTTTTTTCTTGGAATATCTGGGCTTAATGTGAATACTGTGTATGGAAAAAAGAAAGCTTATTAAATTCCACACTAAAAAGTTATATAACACCATGTCCCAAAAACGAAGCCTTTTTCTAGAAATAGGGCTTACAAGTTACAAGGGAAGCTTACAAGTTTCCACATAGTTTTTTTTCGTGGTTGGGTAGATAATGTTTTTGTGTTCCAAAAGTTGTTAAAAAAATTATACAAGTATTTTTTTCTGACTAGTCTTAAAAAATTTTTTTATTAGGAGATGATTAAGTAAAACTTAACTTCTGAGCCATATTTTTAGAAGAAAGCTCCGTTTTAGGGACATGGTGTTTTATACCTTTTTAGTGTGGAATTTAATAAGCTTTCTTTTCGCCATACACAGTATTCACATTAAACCCAATTCCAAGAAAAAAATAAAAACCATAAAAGACATACTTTTCAAGATGGCGTTTGATCCCCGTGGTCCCCGAAGCTCCAATTTTATGCTGAAAGGGTATAAGAGCTAAATCTGGATTCAGCTATTATTTTCTATAACAAGATGTATTTTTTCCGCAAAGTTATCTAGGACTTTTTTGTGTAGAATTTAATAAGCTTTAATGTTGCCTTACACCATATTTTCATAGAGAACGTATATTTAGAGTAAAACAAAAATTTCTCCAGGATGGTACACATTTTCCAAGATGGCTGCGATTCCTCGAGGTCCCCAAATGTCAAATAGTGTGGACATGAAAAAGAGACCTTTAATTAACATACATACCAAATTTGATATCTTTGGAAGGATTTCGAGGTGACACTTAATCCGATTGTGCTATAAGCTAAGTAGTAGTATTCGCACGCATTATTTATTTCTGCTGCTACAACGGTACTGTCGACGAGGCCTCACCTTATCGCTGTCGAAAGTTGAAGACCTTTCCGTAGTGGCGGGGCCGAGGCGCACCATCTCTATACATTTCATAGTCTGCATTTATGTCAGTTCACACGCACCACACAATAAGCGATACGCTTTGCAATAGGTACGACGTGCCGCTATTATATCCCACAAAAACACGACGGCGACATCTGACAACGTTAAATTAGCTTCACCCACGCGATTACAAGGTTTCGTAACTAAACACTGAACGGTGGCGTCGTGTGCATTGGCTTATAAACAAACTTCGTTATAATTGGTTGGCGTTGCGAGCACGTCGGCACCGCAGTCGCGGAAACAATGATGTATGCAGCTGACGGTCAGCTGTGTATATAATAGGAATGATGAATGACGTCCAAATATTAAAGTAAAGGCGTGCGGCAACCGAACCGGCGGGTGCGGCAAGCCGGCGCTGCTTGGACACTGCTCCCGTCCCGTCGCGAGCGCCTCGGGGCTCCGAGCTCCGCGCCGCGCCGGCACGGCAGCGGCCCCGCTAAGCCCATACGTGGAAAATTAATTCACTGCCCGCGATGCTTATTTACACATGCATTACGGCTTACAACAATATCGTAGACATAAAAAAACCATAACTATCATTTTATACGCGTTAAAGAAGAATAAATACATTACTGTGTTTACATGTGAGTTCGTTAAGAGTATTTTTTTGTCCGCTGAAGTGTATTGTGTTTAACTGCACCACCGACGGATAAATGGTGCCTAAATTCGTCTTACGTTTTTAGGTAACGGACTTACTTAACTTTATCGGAAATATAATTAGTTGTTTCCTCTTAATGTTTCGCACCTAGCTATAACAAGCATGAGAAGTGACGATACTATTCAGATCGGTCTATAAATAGCCGCGTGCAATGTGCATGTATTCAGGTAATTACGAGTACGCGGTAGCAATTAGTAATAAGTGTAATAACGATTGGAAAGGCGCGAAGCAACGTGACGACATTGGGCGGAATGTCAATGTGTAGCGTTGTAGCGTTTGACCCGGCGCCGCGCGCCTGCGCGCCTGTGCGCGCCGCGCCGGTCGGACTGCGGTGACGGAGCCGCCCGGCCGGATTAACGAACCGGTTGCGCTCGCGCCGCGCACGCCACGCAGCTGACGCAGCGCAGCGCCGAGAGCATAACAAGGCTTTAAGACGATTCTCGCTGATTTGGCCTTGAGCGTCTGGGCAAATGTACCCGCTTCACCCCGCACTCCGCTCACTGCGATCGTACGTGAATTTTGACTCGCGGCACGCAACGAGGTTCAAAGAATATAATAAGACAGCCCAGAGGCGCGCCGATGGCGCTATACTCGTATTTGTGTATCTTTTGAATGCAAAGACTGCTTTGCAGCTATTTTGTCCTTTGAGTATGAGTAGATTATGCATTTAGTGGAGGTCGAAACTTAAATAATTTTTAAGAAAAAAATAACCGACTTCAATGGGGGATGCCGCAGAAAGTTCACTTATTGTTGATGTCGCACTCTTAGATTCCAGACAATGAAATGAAAAAGACAGCATCTTTTGCCTAATTATGTAGAAAAGCAGGTAAAACCACCCACTTTTCTAGTAGCATTTCGTTTTTGTAAGGGTCGCAGTTCTAACCTAACCTACTTTTCTGATAGCAGTTCTGTTCTGTGAGATTCGCAGTTCAAAACCCACCCACCCACCTAACCCACTTTTCTAGTAGCATTTCCGGGTCCGGGTCTGGATCCGAGTCCGGGTCCGTGTCCGGCTGTCTGGGTCCAAGTTTGGGTCTGAGTTCGGTCCGGGTCCGGGTCCGAGTTCGGGTCCATGTCCAGACCTCCAGACCCGGGTCCGGGTCCGAGTCCGGGTCCAAGTTTGGGTCTGGGTCCATAAGGAAGACAACAAATCGCCAAACGTGAACTATGTGTCATTGAAGAGTTCCATTCTGATTATCATCAGCAGTTCCACTTCATCAAATGTCACTTTTTTTAATGTAAATGCTGGATTTGTTGATGAAAATACAAAAATCACTATATGTATGCCTTTCACATTTGAGGAGTTCCCTCGGTTCCTCGTGGGTCTCATCATCAGAACTCGAGCTTGACAAAAATATGTCTTAAAAACTTAAAGTTGCTTAACAAACATAAAGAAGAGGACAAATCGCCAAACGTAAACTATGCGTCATTAAAGAGTTCCATTCTGATCACTATCAGCAGTTCCACTTCATCAAATGTCACTTTTTAAAATGGAAATGCTGGATTTGTTGAAAAAAATGCAAAAATCACTACATGCCTTTAACATTTGAGGAGTTCCCTCGATTTCTCATGGATACCATCATCAGAACTGCTTTTTGACAAAAACGGGACCAATCTGTATGTATATACATTCAATCAAAAAAAGAATTTTCAAAATCGGTCCAGAAATGACGGAGTTATGGACGAACAAACATTAAAAAAAAACAACCGAATTGAGAACCTCCTCCTTTGAAATCTTGAAGTCGGTTAAAAATATATTAATGAATAGTGCGTTTATAGTTTTTTTATCTCTTTAATAAATTAATAAATATAAATAATGCCATTAACTAGCATTAAGTCCGCCTTTTGTACGATTGTATTTTCTTTTGTGCAATAAAGATTAAATAAATAAATAAATTAATAATTAACTTGTAAACTAAGTACTACATTTTTAGAATAGTTACCTTACTATTAACTATTGTTTTTTTCGAGTAGTTGGTTGATAAATAAAATAGGTAATCAATTTAAAACTATTAGTTATAGTCGGAACTATTTTTTTCCTGTGACATAGTGTTTTCGTAAAAAACACTACTGCATGCCGTTTTTCTACTAGGTTCACACACAATGGCCACGTGCTCAGGCACAAAGGCCACGCGCTCACACAAAAGAAATAATGGCTTTTGTTTAACAGAATGCCATTGTTAGTACAAGTAAGTGAACGAGCTCAGTAGAGATAGCGTTAACTATAGCTTATGTTAAATCAATTATTCATTGTTTCGAGATGGAATGGAACATTATTCAAAACTTAAAACTTGAATGACATTATAATATGTCGGTTAGAAAACATTATTACAAACTTATTTCAAATGAAGTTTTCTCAAACATACGTATATTATAGTATAATATATACGAATATTATCATTACATTCATTGTAATAGACCGCAAAATACCGTGTTGTGCTCGCTAATGCGCGTCGCAACCAAATCAGCGCTCTGCAGTTATTTATTCTTTGGCCACAATAACTCCGATATTATAGCACTTTGCTTGTGCATAAGCGAACATAGTGCAAGGAAGGCACGGAGCGACGAGCGACACAGCCTCCTCGTCTCAAAGCTGGCACAAGACTGCCGGCCACGCCATTTTCAGGCTGCATACGCATGAAATGTGGAAAAACGTTCGATTTCTTAAGAAAATATTTTTTGATTAACAAAAGCTATGTTGCATTTGTAGAACCTGTTAAAACATTTTTGTAAGTTTAAAAAAAAAAAAATCGATTAAGCCGTTTAGTAGTTATAAGCAAAGTTAGCCGCAAACCGGCCTGTCGTGTTATATTTTTTTTCGGTGAAACTACAAATTTCAGGAAAAAAGTCAAATGTTACAATTGTTGTGCATAGTAGAGTGAAGATTATATATATTTTTTTCATAATTTTTTGTTGACTCATTTAGAAGTTATAAGCTCTAAAAAGTAACAGTTTTTGGCCAAAAGCTGCGCGAAGCGCCTTAAATATTGTTCCTACTTTAATATTCATGCCAATATAAGAATACACAGTAAGGTGTAACCTACAAATTAAATTACGGCCTAGCTAGACAACACAATTTCGAAAACCTAGGTTTTTTTTTATTCGGCATCCTAAAAACCTAGGTAGGTTAGGTTTTAGTACATACCTACTCTCAATTGGCACTGCCTACACGTATTGGTACATACTGTCAATTGATATTATAAACACATCTCGTAAATATTGTTTAGGAAAACCTCAGACCGCGTTAATTGAGTAGGGTGCCAATGCCGCGAAAAGGTATCGGATAATTGAATGATATTTACATTAGATAGGTACATGTGCAATTGTTAGTAAGCGCTTACCGTGATGAAACCCAGATTTTACGTTAGAGTTAGCCCAAGACAAGTCTGCAACGATTTTGATAGCACACGCAGTGCAAGTGTTATTTTAAACGTCAAACTTCTATTAAACTATGACGTATAAATAACACTAAACTTGCACTGCGTATGCTTTCAAAAATAATTAAAATCGTTGCACTTTTCTTGGTCTAACTCTATCTAACTCCCGAAGTAGGTAAACAAATATTAATAAGGAATTTAGAGCCTGCTCTAAGTAAGTTTTATTGACTTTTAGGGTTCCATACCAAACGGGTAAAAACGGGACCCTATTACTAAGACTCCGCTGTCTGTCTGTCTGTCAGTCTGTCCGTCTGCCACCAGGCTGTATCTCATGAACCGTGATAGCTTACTTACTTACTTCCGTTGGCGCTACAACCCTTTGTGGGTCTTGGCCTCCTCTACAATCTTCCTCCAGTTGTCGCGGTGCTTGGCGACCTTCTTCCAGTTGGTAAACTTTCCCATCTTCCTTAGATCTTCCTCTACACAATCCATCCAACGCTTCTTAGGCCTCCCATGCGGTCTTTTTTGTTGCGGCGTCCACCTTGTCATTACTTTTGCTGCCCTCTTGTCCGGCATCCTTTCAAGGTGACCCGCCCATCTCAGCCGCTGCGACTTACAGAACCTGACGATGTTTTCGTGCTCTATGAGTAAATCCAACTCGTGGTTCATGCGTTGACGGTAGATATCATGTTCTTTTACAGGACAATAGATCTTTCTGAGCACTTTTCTTTCGAACACTGCAAGTTTTAGTTCGTGTTTCTGAGTTAAGGTCCATGTTTCGCAGGCGTAAATCACGACAGGTCTGATGATGGTACGATAGATAATAAGTTTAGATCGTATGCTAAGCAGTTTAGAGCTCAAAAGTTTCCTACATGCGTAGAAACATTTGTGCCCAGCAGCAATGCGGGCCTTTATCTCTTCGTCAGTTCTGTTCTGAGAGTTAATCGTCGACCTTGGAGACTAGATACTTGAAGCTGCTCACACCTTTGATGTCTTGATTGCCGACAGAGATGTTTGTTGGCAGTCCAGTCCGCCTTGATGTCGCGTGGTACTCAGTCTTGGATACGTTTACACGTAATCCAAACGTAGCGGCTTCTGTCTGTAGGTTGAGGCAGTGATCGGCCATTCTGTTTCTCGACCTACTGGTAATGACAATGTCATCAGCATATGCAGCAAGCTGAGTGGTGTTGTAGTCGATCAGTCCATTGATGTTTAGTTTATGTGTTGCAGCCTCAAGTACCAGGTTGAAAACTATGGACGAAAGCGCATCTCCATGCTTCACTCCCGAACGAATCTCAAAAGGCTCAGATAAATTGTTTTGTATTGCCACGACGGATTTGGAGTGTTTCAAAGTGGCATCAACAAGTCTAACCAACTTGCTTGGCACACCCAAACACAGCATGCTGGAGAGTATTTGTGCACGGTTAACACTGTCAAATGCCTGCTTGAAGTCCACAAACATGTGATGCAGGTCGATGTTGTATTCGTATGCCTTTTCCAGTGTTTGCCGCAGTAGGTGCATCTGATCTACAGTAGAGCGGTTAGGCCTAAATCCGCATTGATACTCTCCTAATATCTCTTCAGCATAGCCACAGAGGCGCTTATACACGACTCCTGATAACACTTTAGTTGCTACAGATGCTCTTATTTCCTTTTTTGAAGATAGGCACAATAATACCTAAATTCCAATCTTCAGGCATCTTTTCCTCTTCCCATATCATAGATACGAGTCTAAACATTCGCTCCTCGAGATCGCTGCCTCCTTTTTTGAGTAACTCTGAGGTAATAGTATCAAGCCCCGGCGCCTTGTTATTCTTCAGGCAACGCATGGCCCGCTGGACTTCTAACCGAGTAGGTAGGCGACTGTAATCGTTCTTCAACGTCAAAGTAAATGGGCAGCTTTTCCGCGGCTGTTTGCGGAATGTTCAGGAGATCGCTAAAGTGTTCTCTCCATCTCCTAAGCACAGCTGCCTTTTCCGTGAGAAGACTTCCAGAGGTATTTTGACCGTGATAGCTACCTAGACAGTGAAATTTTCACAGATGATGTATTTCTGTTGCCGCTATAACAACAAATACTAAAAACAGAATAAAATAAATATTTAAGTGGGGCTCCCATACAACAAACGTATATTTTTTTGCCGTTTTTTGCGTAATGTTACGGAACCCTTCGTGCGCGAGTCCGACTCGCACTTGGCCGGTTTTTTTTAAATTAATAGTACATTGTGCAACGAGGGGGGTAAGTAAAATTTAGCTAATGAGGTCTATATAGTCACGACAGCAGTAGGCTGGAGTGAATTATAGACTCGAGTTTGCAATATTTTTACCCCCGGAGTTACACACAATGTTTTTCATCATACTTACAAAGAAAAAATTAAATATTTAGCGAAATAATCCGACGCCGCGTCCGCCATATTGTCATTTTTTTTACTGGTAGTAGGGTAAGTACGAGTAGTGACAGCAAATGTATGGAACAGTATGCACTTTAGTCTCAGGCGATGCCGCTTGGCACGATTGTTCCTTAGGTCAAACCAAAGATAGATATAACTCCGTAATAGATGTTTACAGTCTAAGGAAAAAACGTGCCTCGAAAATCAAGAAAATTTGATTCTCGTTCAGAGGGCGTCACTGGTTTTGGCCCACTGTCGTATAGATGGCGTTGACTGTTTCGTTTGTTATTTAACAATTTTAACGCATATCAGTGAAAAAACATGGGTCAAAATCATAAAAATAATTAATGCATTTAAAAAAATCATTTATCTATATTTAAATACATTTTAACGTATTTTTATAAATCTTAATTTTTAGTTTTAAAGTGTGTCGACAGATGGCAGTGAATTTACTGGGGTTACAAAATTTACTATGACAGTACCTCTCTAGTATAAGTTACTCTATGGTCAAACAAAGCTGATTTGGCCCGGTAGCCACGAGATCGTACCGTGCCTACCCCTCCAAAAAAGGGGGGGGGGGGTCGACTCCACAGGTATAATTAGTCCAGGTCTTAGCAACTAGAGCAAGTTATAATATCATTTTCGGATAATTTAGGGACGAGAAAAACATTTTTGAAATAATTGTTATACCTTTTTATACAAAAAAATATGATTTTTGTATGTTATGAAATTTTTGTGAGATTTTTGGCTGTTACAATCATAGCGATTTACGCTAAATAAAAAATTGGACAATATTGCCCATTTATTCTTCATTCTGGAAACATTACTTCCAAGGAGTTTCAAACATTTTTTGTAGGAAAAAATAATTTATAGCGCGCGGCGGTGACGATTTTCATACAAATCGTCGCTATACTTACCACTTATCGTTTACGAGTTATTTACGAAAAACTAAAAAGAACGATCTTAGGATTGATTATAAGCATAGAGTAACTTATACTAGAGCGGTACTGTCATAGTAAATTTTGTAACCCCAGTAAATTCACTGCCATCTGTCGACACACTTTAAAACTAAAAATGAAGATTTATAAAAATACGATAGAATGTATTTAAATATAGATAAATGATTTTTTTTATTTGCATTAATTATTTTTTTGATTTTGACCCATGTTCTTTCACTGATATGCGTTAAAATTGTTAAATAACAAACGAAACCGTCAACGCCATCTATACGACTGTAGGCCAAAACTAGTAGCGCCCTCTGAACGAGAACCAAATTTTCTTGATTTTCGAGGCACGTTTTTTCCTTAGACTGTATCTATCTATTACGGAGTTATATCTATCTTTGTTATAAGTAACTTTCCCGCTTAAAAATCTTTTTAAATATGAGTCCTAGCAGAAAGTGAACGAAATTTTTTTAGTAGACAATATGTCTATTATAATTATGTAGATTATGTATGTAAAATAACATTTTTTGCTACGGGTTATTTACGAAAAACTATAAAAAGGGACCCTTAATAACTAATTAGAGAAGTTAATGGAACACACATTTTATAACAACAGGCTTTCATGCAAGTTTTGTTTTAGCATAAATTATCCACAAATGCTTATAATTTACATACTTTACAGTATATCTGGAGCTACATTACGACACCAGGTGCTATAATGTACATTGCGTAACTACGTCGAAAATTTCAAGAGCCATATGTACTGTAAAACGTTATTGTTAAATAACTATTATCTCTATACGCTACACCTAACCTTAAGGTGCCCACTGATTACCAGTCCACTGGACGACATCGGCCTGTCAGTTGTAAGTCATAAGAAGCCGCCGCAAATTACCTTAGTTCTCGCACCAGCGGTCCGCCGCCGCCGACACTGCGGCACCAGAGCTCGCATGGCTTGCATTTGAACCCGGCCCGTGCATAAATCATGCACAATATGTTATGTCGAGACAACTAGCCTGCGACAGGCCCTCAATTAGTGCCGATTAACATCCCGACAGAGCAGAATGATAACGAGACAAACCCGTAAAACTTTAATTGAAGCAGTTTCATTGGGCATAAGCGAGCCATGCAAATACATATCAACATCACTTAGGAGGCCGAGAAGCCTCCCGCGCTCCGACGTGGCTCTAGACGGATCAACTGTCTCGTATAATTGGACAAGATCATTATAATTGATAGCGCATCAATTGTTTTGCATTTTTTTATTTGATGGGACATAAGACTGTGGCTGTACTTACACTAATCTATCCTGCATTCCTGCCCTATTGGAACGCACCTAGTACCTACCTAGTTGTAGGTATCTAGTAGGTACTTGCTCTATTATTGTGTACATATTTTGATTATTAAATTGTAAATTATTAAATTAAATTATTAACAATCAATGATGTAAAAATGTACCTAAATACATAAATGTTACTTTACAAACTATTTAAATCAAAATTTATATCCTGATGAGCTCATTCTTCAGGCAAATCACTCAAGTATGCAGATGGGAAGTTATATTTAACTTTTTTTATATTTAAGTTTTGTACTAAATAGATCGACGCTGATATTAACAAATCAACCAGCACGAGGAGTTAAGACTAAGTGTAAGGCCTGAGTGGATGCTGACGCTCGAGTCGGGCGAGTGTGCGGCGTGCATGTTAAACAAATGCAAACGTATTGTAGCGGCCTTAGTGCACGCTGCTCAAGTCAAACAAATCACTTGTGAGCCCGACGCGCGACGCCACGCTACACGCCTCGCCGAACGCTCCGCTTCGAGCGTCCACTCCACTCAGGCCTTACACTAAGTATAGTTCAGTTTATAATTAATGCAAATGAAAAAAAACATTTATCCATATTTAAATACATTTTATCGTATTTTTATAAATCTTCATTTTTAGTTTTAAAGTGTGTCGACAGATGGCAGTGAATTTAATGGGGTTACAAAATTTACTATGACAGTACCGCTCTAGTATAAGTTACTCTATGTTACCGGGTATCCGATCCGGTGCCGCTAGCGTACTAGACGTGGTCGCTAACAACGGATCTATTTGTCGCTAGATATTCCTATTTATAATAATAACATATTTACTTAGTATTATATTCGACGAAAAAAAACGTGTGATTGGTGATCTTCTGGTGCTAGGTGCTTCGCGTTATTTATTTATATTAGTATTGCATGTTTGCAACGTCATTTACTAAACTGAAGACGTATTATATAATGCCTGTGTATTTTAGCGATTCTAGTATTAATCATCATCATTTATTTTAAGGATGGGTCTATGAGATGGCCCAATACCGCACGACATTTACATTTTCTTTTACTTGGTCACCAGCTGGTAAAGGCTCTCTTGATTATTCAAACTCTAATAAAAAAGAATTTTATCCACAAATGCAAACTTTGAGTTGTTTCCTTGTTGTTTGAGGCTGGTAGAATTGACTTTTAAATGATGAGTTTGAATGATAAATATTTAATAACATTCATTTTGAATTGATTTGGTTTGATTTTGTATGATATTTTATTTTCTTCTTTATATTCCTTGTGTTGGTGTGGTGTAAAATTTTGTGTTTCACTCGGTGACAAAATTTGTTTAACTCTCGTGCCTTGAAATCCTTCAACTCGCAACGCTCAAGATTCCACTTTTCGTTTCACTCGCTACGCTCGTGGTTAATTTTTGGATTCTTTCGTTTGCTCGGGTATCAATATTAGCACGAGAGGTTAAACAACAACTTTTCCCCCTTATAAAACGAATAACTATTTACCCTCCGCTTCTTCCTCTTTACATCCACTTTCCCTAAAAATTGTGGGATTTTTATCTTAAACTCTAATCATAAAAATGTAATTTTATTTATTATTTATAACACAGAAGAGTCCGGTTAGTACAACTTCGCATTTCGCATATAACAACCAACCGGTAAAAGCGACGTAAGTATAGGCACATGTTTGGTTCTAGTATAAGCTACTATGAAAGTACAACCGTTTATTAAGACTCCGTTTATAACGACCGACCGCTTTTAACGACGGAAATTAACACAAAATCTGTCCGTCAAGTCCGGTTACAACGACGAGCGACGTAGTTTTTACAAATCACATTTAAAATCGGGTCTATCGCGAATTTATTTTGTTACCTTTATTTACCGACGTTTCGACACATGTTTCACTGGTCGTGGTTTTACAAATAAATTGCTGGTAAGAAGCTTACTCCGTCCCGCGCACCCAACTCTCCTCCCCCCTTTACCTAAACGCAGCAAGATGAAATAGGTATGTGACTTTTCGTAATCTAGCAAGCTAAATAAAACCCACTTCCCATTATTTAATTGAGCTTAAACTTCACATACATAATTGTGTAAGCTGGGTGACAATGCAATATTTTGGTACCTTCGAGCTGATCTGATGATGGACACAGATGGCCATAGGAACTGTGTGATAAAACAACGCAACCTAGTTGCGTTTGGGTTTGTTAGAATTGTCTCAATGAATATAAATTGCGTGTTGAAACAAAAGTATACAGTTAGCGATAAAGGCTTTTATCAAAATTGAAATTTTTGGCATAAAACTTATTTATTCTTTGATTGCCGATGTACGATTGTCATCTTTATTAGATCCCCAAGAATTATGACTTTTTATTTTACGGGTTTCGAGTTATTTGTGGGTGATGGGTGAGTACGCGTACAAAAGTGGCTTCTTCCGAACACACAACTCTCCATTTCAGACAAAAAGTCGTAGGTATAGTACGACAAGAAATTGTAGAAATTAAAAAGTGGCAATACTGTAGTGTTGTCCATTTCAAATCAATCTAAGAAAACGGGACGACAGTAGTGTGGCATTACTGTAGGGAGCAGTATTGCCACTTTTTAATTTCTACAATTTCTGTCGGACTGTAATACTAACGTAAATATAAATATTTTTATTGAAATGTTTGTTTTTTCTTTGATGGTCGCATAAGTATTAATAAAAACAAAATTATGTAATTATTTTGATTAAAAAAATATATTAAAATTGGCAGTTCGTTTAGTACGACGTCCGGTTATTACGACGTAATATCACCAGTCCCTTGAGCGTCGTTATAACCGGACTCTACTGTAATTATAATATAAATGCGAAAGAAGGTAGGTAACTGTCTTTTCAAAAAATTAAAAATTCAAAAATTTATTCTGCAAGTGAAAATTTGTTTGCATGAGTAGAATTTGAAGAAAAAAAAACAGGCATACGAACACTCCTATGTACATATTAACCTACGCAGGTTAATATGTACATCCTCTCAATAAAGCCGTACAGTACCTACAACCGTTTTGTTGAACAAGTGCATGAAGTCCCCTGTCGTTACAATGTAGCGGCGCGCTCTCAGCTCTGCATGTGCAACATTCCAACCACGCGACGGAAACGTCTGTCCGAAACCCGTACGACCATTACAATCCACAGTGGTATCACATTATACTGTCTGCTTTTTGTTGTTGGATATGAGGACACTGATTTTATTTTAGGATAATAGTCTTCGTCGACATAGGTTCGGTTAGTCAAGTCTAGTTTTTATTTTATTTATTTAAAAAGCAAACAGAAATAAGTGAGCAGGAGATGAGTTTACAAGTACTTACACATTAAGGACATTCACTTATTTCCTTAACAGCTCTCACTAAAACATGTAATAGAAATATACGACACTTAAACTACTCTTAGGGTACTAAATACCTACTAATTTACTAACACTAGGTGCTAAGCTCATCAAACAGAATTATGGTTACTAAGGGAGAAAGAGACAAAGTAAAGAAAATGAAAACTTTTATAAAAATAAGATAAACCGATTTTAAAAAGGATGAAATAAAATATTATCCTTTTTAGGGTTCCGTGTTTAAGTATATGCGTTACCAACGGATATGTTCGAAGTCGGTGCCAAGTCAAATTTTGAACCATATATTCATAGTGATTTTGGTGCAATTCGATAAGGATGCGGCTATATAAGTATGTACGTTGGATTGCCTAACGCAGCGTACTACGTAGGCGAACAACACGCGAACGCAAAGCGGCACGGCACGGCGCCTTAATTAATCCTTTAATACCTATAGAAGTGTCCTACGTGGGCGATCTCGTTGCGAACGCGAACGCCTTGGGCCGGCCGCGCCGCGCCGCGTCGCTTCGCTTCGCGTTCGCGAGTGTTCGCCTATGTAAGACGCAGCGTTACACGACGACAATAAACGAACTTTCTGTAGGTATTTAAGAACACACCTCAGAACAGAACACACGGTAGAACCTTCTTGGCGCAGTTTAAAAAAATTAAAAAATTTTTTTAACTGTTTATTTTTTATAAAGAACAAGAATTACAACATTCCTAGCTCCAATCTTATATTTTTAAGACTATATGGGCTAAGGGATATGGGGATGCAACCCCTGCTTACATTATTAAATTTTAATTAAATATTTTACACATTTATACATTTATGTTTATCAGCGCTTTTTTAACAATAGCCTTAGTTCGTACCATGCTTGTCGGCACATTAGTGTAAATCTAATACTTTTATTTGTCGTCGTATTTTTTAAAGAGCATTTCTTACTAATTCTTGAACAGTCCATAGCACGCAAGTGTGGGATTGGGACTAAGTTATTTTCTGTCGCTTATCCAGAGGACTACATTTCAAGATATAAAACAATTCAAGGAACCATCATGCCAAATTTCAGCTAATGCGGTTCAGTTGTTTAGCCATGAAAAGGTAACAAAGAGGCAGACAGAATCACTTTCACGTTTATAATATTTGTACAGTTGTAATGGGATTTATAGACATAAAGCTGGTTATTTTTGACTGGTATTGTTAATACTTGGCTTGGCACCGACTTCAAACATATCAGTTGGTAACGCATATACTTAAACACGGAACCCTAAAAAGGATAATATTTTATTTCATACTTTTCGAAGTCGGTTTAAAGTTTTTATTTTTCCATTTTTAGTTTTAAGACATTGTTAAGAGCGTGAAGCTTGAATGAAAAACATAATCATGTTTAATCAATCCCTCAAACCTCCCGATCACTCAATCTCACAGCACATCAACCCCTGATCGCTGAACCCCTCGACCCTAAACCATCAACCTTTCAACCGCCATTTCCCGACCCCTAACCCCAGACCCCTTAACTCCTAACCCTAACCCTCAATCCCTTAACTCCCAACCCCTCAGTCCCCGACCCATCAACCCCAACCTCAAACCCCCCAAAAACTAATACCCTCTACCTTCACCTCTCGGCTCTCACACCTACCCCTCACCTCTCAGTCTCTTTGGTTGTTTCCAAAACTACCTACATCAAAAATCACAATACACATACAAGGGAAGTTCCACATTTCGTCCGTGGTCTTCATCATCAGTAGCCTTACCACGAGTTTGACATTGATATATTCGCTATCGTGTGCGTAACTTACTGTTTATGCATCTCGCTCGTACTGGCATATTAATGTACAAAGTAAGTCACGAAGACGCTAGCGAATATTTAGTGTCAAACTCGTGGTTAGGCTACAGTTGCACTACATCAAATTGGTGGTTTTTGGGAGGAAATGCTTGAGTTACTTTAGAAAACACCGAAATCACCATACACGTGCCTTTAAAAATTTAGGAGTTCCCTCAAGTCCTTACGGAATCCATCATCAGATCAAAACCAAAAATGTAACGAAAACACCTTGGAGGTAACTTCTTTCAAACAGAAAAAAAATTACTCAAATCGGATCATGGGTGCCGGCGTAATCGCTGAAATCATTATTGTCAAAACAATAATCATCATCAGTTCCACTTCATCAAATTGGTGGTTTTCGAGAGAAAATGCTCGAGTTGCTTAAGAAAACACCCAAATCACCATACATGTGCCTTTAACAATTGAAGAGTTCCCTCAATTCCTCATGGATCCCATCATCATAACAGCACCAGATTAATGTGGGACCACCTTGGAGGTAGTTCCTTTCAAACAAAAAATGAATTGTTCAAGTTGGACCACGGGTCTCGGTGTAATCGCTGAACATCCTACATTAAGAAAAATCATCATCACTATCATCAAAACAATCATCATCATCAGATGCACTTAATCAAATTGGTCGTTTTCGATAGAAAATGCTCAAGTTGCTTATGAAAACACCAAAATCACCATACATGTGCCTTTAAAAATTGAGGAGTTCCTTCAATTCCTCAGGGATCCCATCATCAGATCAGAACCAGATTATTATGGGACCAACTTTGAAGTAGGTCCTTTCGAACAAAAAAAGAATTACTCAAATCGGATCACGGGTCTCGGAGTAATCGGTGAACATACATAAAAAAAATAGCCACAACCGAATACAGAACCTCCTCCTTCTATGAAATTGAAGTCGGTTAAAAATAAATAAAAATAAACAAAGCAGTAACGACTAACAAGACTATTGTACAATAGTTACTATGTAGGCATTATGCCTATGTTTACTTATGCATTTAAACTATATAGGTAGATCTCTTATTAACTATCCATTGCCAATTTCAGTACTTTTTTCTTGAATTGCAGTTTACTGTTATTAAAGATGTCGACTGAAAAGGTAGCGGTTTACATTGGGTTTCTATCACTAGGCCAGGAAATAAATGCCCAAAAAAAGGTATAGAGGGGAATGCAAGGAACTTCGTAGCTTTGTTTCGACTTAACCCTGGTGCTGGGGGGAGAGGGGGGTTTGAAGGTTCCATTTTTCGGTTTTTCGATTATATCTCGGAAACTATGCGTCTGAGCGACTTGGCCACATACAAAATGAAAAAAGATTTAATTTGTTACAAGTTTTATTCAGTCAAGTTTTTCGATATCTTGTATAGTTTTTGAGATATCCGCTCTTCAAGGTGAGTGAGGAAAGGTGTATTGTTGATACCATAAATGAATTCAGCACCCCCGATTTATACGAAAACGTTACCAAACCCGGCCTAGCAGCTTTACTGATGTAGATAATCAAGATAAAAATGAGAGCCCTAAATAAACCTTCAAGAGCGGATATCTCAAAAACTATACAAGATATCGAAAAACTTGACTGAATAAAACTTGTAACAAATTAAATCTTTTTTCATTTTGTATAAGTGGCCAAGTCGCTCAGACGCATAGTTTCCGAGATATAATCGAAAAACCGAAAAATGGAACCTTCAAACCCCCCTCTTCCCCCCATCACCAGGGTTACGGCCGGGGACTTTTGATATGTTCATCTCCTAACTAGTCCAAATAAAGCTACGAAGTTAAAAATTGTGTTCCTTGCATTTCCCTCTAGTCCTTCTTATTGCTTGGCCTACACGGTGGGACAAATATTTGTGTGATATGTATACGAGTATTATATTACTTTTTTTCTTCAGTTCTGTTTGTATTTTCATGTACCTATTTACATAGGACACGTGCGTACATTTACTACATATAAATCTATACCCTTGCATTCAACTCCAATATGGCGAGTAAACACGTCAAGAAATAACGTACAAATTATCTATAAATAACTCATCAAAGATGTTGCAGTGATTTTATTATTGCTCTAGTATATCTTCTTCTAAGGTTCCTTTGATGGATTTGATTTTATTCCAATATTTTTAATTAGATATAATCCCTAATAGTCTAAAGAAAAAAATTAATGATTATTTGTTATTCGTGCGTGTCGTTTAGGTTTATTTTACTGGGGTCGGGGCTTGGCGGCAATGGCCTAATAAATGCGTCCCCTGTTAGTATAAACAAGTGATAAGTGTACACTACTCGTAGGGGCAAAATTTACTATACCAGTCATAGGAACCATCAAACCTTCTTAGGTTCCATAGGTTCCCATTTAGTCGTTATTCGCGAGATATAATGAATGCCTCATTGTTCTGTCGACATCATCATTAGGAATCAACTACAAGTCGATTTATAACGTAATAAACTGCATGTTTGCTGTACATTATCGTCTATAATATTTTAGTTTTACTTAGACATTATTAATCTTTAAGTTTTTAATGGTTTAATGAACGAGATGGGTAGGTACATTAGTAAACCGTACTTTACTAATAACAGACAGAACTCACCATTTATGTAGCAGAGCGGCCCGAATTCAGATTTAGTTTTTATATGGGGACAGATTCTTATAAAGTGATTATCGTAATACGTACGAATTTTTTACATGCCAGAAAAGAAAAGTTCCCTGTTGAATCGTTAGTATTTAAAACGTCAGAATTACTGCAATGACATTGAGTTTGGCATGCAGTCAACATTATACATATAGATGAAAGAAGTCATGAAACAAACAGTACGGTTATTTCAGCAGTTTTTTGTAAATAACTCGTAAACGGTGGCCCGGAGCAAAAAATGTTCTTTTACATACATCAATCTACATAAAATTGTCTACAAAAAAAATTGTACATTTTCTGCTAGGACTCATATTTATAAAGATTTTTAAGCGGAAAAGTTACTTATAATCAATCCTAACATCCTGTTTTTTTTTTAGTTTTTCGGAAATAACTCGTAAACGATAGCCCATAGAAAAAATAGTCTGTTACGTAAATAATATGTATAAAATTTCCTACAAAATAGATATACAGGGTGTTTCAAAAATATCACGTCAAACTGACACTGAAGGTAAGACACCCTAAAAGTATCCTAAAAGGATCATCCACACAGGACAAGTGCGAGTCGGACTCGCCCACCGAGGGTTCCGTACAAATTTAACTTGTCTTTTACAGACTTTAATTTCTTTTCAAATTTGTAGTTTTTAGATTTGTTCCTACTTTTGTAGTGTAAGACGATATTACTTGACAAATTTCATAGTTCTAGGTCAACGGGAGGTACCATTAATAATTTTTATTCCCTTGAGTGTCGAAATATACGTTTTCCCCTCACTAGCTCGGAAAGTTGTCGTTTATCCTTCAATACAAGCGGGGAAAAACGCGTTTTATCCACTAGTGGGGAAAGTAATTTGACCTTGGATGGAGCGTGTTTAAGTAGCTTGACAGATAACAAAACGTAAAACGCTCATGATAATGGTTCGTTCAATATTAATTATCATTAAATAAATGGTTTGAGAATCTAATAAAAAATACCAAATTTAGCTTTATTTAATGATTTTAAGTCATAAACCTTAAAATTCCATAAGAAACGTTTGTTTTTTTATAATGATGTTAAATATAATTCTGAACGCACAAGTTGAGTCGATGCAATTTCAAAACGCATCGTTGACATTTCATACATCAAAAATGTCAACATTGTCAACAATTTTTTTACTTAAAACCTTTTCTCATCGACTCGCGTAAAAATACACAACTTCCAGAGTTTTCTGTTATAATATCGTAAAGAAATGAGTGATTCCAGTGATGAAGATGATCTAACGCCTGTGGATGTTGCACTTTCCTCGCTATAGTGAGGTGAAAAGTTTTGTGTTACACACGGCCGCAAATGTATTTTACTTCTCGTGTGTAGAAACACTCGCTACGCTCAGGATTCTATTTCAGAACCACTCGCTTCGCTCGTGGTTCACCTATAGAATCCTTTCGCTTGCTCGTGTTTCAATTCTACACTCGCGGGTAAAATACAACTTTGCACCCTTGTATAACAAATAACTATTTTTGCGTCATAAACGGCCGTATCTTTTTTTTACGTTAACTTAGTAGTTAAATTTTTTCACAGCTTCAAGGTACTGTAGACCTGAGTATATGGTTTTAATTTTAACTCGTTACCTCCACGCGAGGTACGGAACCCTAAAAAAACTAGAATAACAAATCGTAGACAGGAACTACTTTTTATAGTAGGTATGTACAGTAAAATAATTTAATTTCCTAGGTATCTAGGTACCCGTTTTGTACTTTGTCACAGTGACAAATTGTCAATAGTATGAGGTCTCTAGCGACTTCTATATTGATTGTCACTGTGACAAGGTACGAAATGGGTCGGAAATTAAATTATATGACTTAGTTTTATTGATTATAGCTACATTTTGGTTTTTAGCATTTCTATAACGGTTTTGAACCTGTCGACATACCTATCAGTCGTTGATATTGTTACAATTATTTATGTTATCAGTCTTTTTTTGTTGGTATTACGGGTTTTATGATTATTTATTGTGTATACACAATAGACACATACTTGCTTTATTCGTATTACGAACTGCAATTTAATTCAGCTTCAAAAATATTTTTGTAATAAAGTGTCATAATTTGTTATATACCTACTTGTTGTTTTTGCATTCAGTTGAAAATACAATGAAAGGTCATTACATACCTACTTTAAGTTATTTACATATAGTGAGCTCTAAGAAAGATATTCGGTTTTCGGGTAAAATCGAACGTAAAATCGTGTAATAGAAAAAGAAAAAAAGACGAATTAATTATTGAACGTTGAAAAACATAGTGCCGTTATACAATAATAGTTGTGCAACGAGGGGGGTAAGTGAAATTTAAGGCGGTAAGGCGGCGGGAATAAAGGACCCGAGTTTGCAATATTCTTACACACAATGTGCTTCATCACACTTGCGAAGAAAAAACTACATTTTAACCGAAATAATGCTTAAATACGGTGACATATCAAACATTAGTCCGCCATATTGTCATTTCTTGACAGGTTAGGCATCAAAAAGGCACAGACCTATTTGGCATTCAGCCACGATTGAAAATTATGTATAAAATTTTTAAACGGCTATTAAATTAGTAATCAAATTAAATAGTTTTAAATATAAACAAAAAAATAAAATTATAAACGTCAGTATTTTAAAAGTAAAAATTATTTACGCTACCTACTTGGTTTGTATGAATTCGTGACATAGGTAAATAATAAAATCGATGTAAATACAGTGGAAACTGGATAAGTGGAATCGCAAGGGACCGGCTGTTTAGTTCCGCTTATCCAGGTTTTCCATTTATCCAGTTTTCTAGTTAACCAGGTTTAAATAAAACGTTTTCTCACTTACAGAGGCTCTCGCTAACAGAGGTTGTGGATGCTAGTAATGTTGCTTATAAAGGTCACGTCTATGGTCAATTAAATATGTATGTAGATATGTATTAACAAAAAATAGGTATGTAATTAAAAAAACCGGCCAAGTGCGAGTCGGACTCGCGTTCCAAGGGTTCCGTACATTACACAATTTAAACAATGTATTTTTTATGTGAATGTCTTTAAAAAACCCGTAGGAGTAGGATCAAAAACTAAGTAATTAAGTTCGACTCACGCTTGACTGCACATTTCTAATAGGTTTTCCGGTGATCTATACTTAGATAAAGATCTATTTTGTGTATTTTTTTCAAAATTGTTGACCCAGTAATTTCGGAGATAAAGGGGGGAATGGTCATTTTTTGCCTATTTTCTTGAATAACTTCTAAACTGTTTATCCTAAAATTATAAAAAAAATATGTTTGAAATTCGCACAATGAGCTCTTTCATTTGATATATAACACGATATAGTTTGACAAACTTTATTTTTTAATTTTCTCATTTACCCCCCAAAAGAGGCCCCCCTGTTAAAAATTAGTTTGTTTACATTACATCTCCATCTTTTGGTCACAAACTTACATATGTGTACCAAATTTTACCTTAATTGGTCCAGTAGTTTCGGAGAAAATAGGCTGTGACAGACGGACGGACAGACAGACAGACAGACAGACAGACAGACAGACGCACGAGTGATCCTGTAAGGGTTCCTTTTTTCCCTTTGAGGTACGGAACCCTAAAAAGCAATACCGTAAATAATCCACAGTACTCATATACAAAAATAATATCTGTCATTTGTTATGAAGTAACTTATATTTAAACAAAATCACTCCTAATATCTATTTATGCAAGAGAAACTATTATGGTTAAATAAATCAATGTACCGATTGTACTTTAATGAAAAAAATCCGCACCACGGCTAAAAGAACCAAACTGAACGATGTGTGATCTCATACAAAATACGTAGTTGAAGCACGAACCATAATGTTAACGAAACAAACTACCCTTCTTGTGACGGTTTATTAAAAATACAAATTTTATAACGCCGAGCTATTCCACTAATAGAGGTTTCGGAGACGGCTGCTTCCAGTTACAGAGGTAAAAATAAGAAATTTTCGAAAAAATGGATTCCGCTTATAGAGGTCTCAAAATTCCTCTTATAGAGGTAATTCGTTGCCAAGGGACTGGAACCGAGAACTTGGGTCCACTTAAAGAGGTTTTCCACTAACCCAGGTTCCACTTATCCAGTTTCCACTTATTTGATAAAATCGATTCAGCCGTTTGAAGAGTATCAGCTCTTTTCCAAAATGTTGTAAGGCATTTTTGGCATAAAATTGATTAGGTAGATGTAGTGGCTCTCAAGGGGCGCAATGTGTTTTTGATTAGTTTTGATGTAGGTATAGTGCCACTATGGCTCTCAAGGGGCGCAATGTGTTTTTGATTAGTTTTGATGTAGGTATAGTGCCACTATGGCTCTCAAGGGGCGCAATGTGTTTTTGATTAGTTTTGATGTAGGTATAGTGCCACTATGGCTCTCAAGGGGCGCAATGTGTTTTTGATTAGTTTTGATGTAGGTATAGTGCCACTATGGCTCTCAAGGGGCGCAATGTGTTTTTGATTAATTTTGATGTAGGTATAGTGCCACTATGGCTCTCAAGGGGCGCAATGTGTTTTTGATTAATTTTGATGTAGGTATAGTGCCACTATGGCTCTCAAGGGGCGCAATGTGTTTTTGATTAGTTTTGATGTAGTTATAGTGCCACTATGGCTCTCAAGGGGCGCAATGTGTTTTTGATTAGTTTTGATGTAGGTATAGTGCCACTATGGCTCTCAAGGGGCGCAATGTGTTTTTGATTAGTTTTGATGTAGGTATAGTGCCACTATGGCTCTCAAGGGGCGCAATGTGTTTTTGATTAGTTTTGATGTAGGTATAGTGCCACTGTGGCTCTCAAGGGGCGCAATGTGTTTTTGATTAGTTTTGATGTAGGTATAGTGCCACTATGGCTCTCAAGGGGCGCAATGTGTTTTTGATTAATTTTGATGTAGGTATAGTGCCACTATGGCTCTCAAGGGGCGCAATGTGTTTTTGATTAATTTTGATGTAGGTATAGTGCCACTATGGCTCTCAAGGGGCGCAATGTGTTTTTGATTTACTAGGAATCCAACACGCGATGAGAACAGTCGTCGCCTTGAATTATATAACATAAAATAAATGTATAGATCTTTAAGACATATTACATTAAGGACACACCCCTTTGGCGGACATATTTGTATGTAACAAAAATGATAAACAATAAAGAACTTTCTATTCTATTCTATATTGAATTATATAGACCAGTTAATACCCCCAACCCAACACATCAAAAGTACCTATTACATTAACATTTTTCGGCATTTGATCTTCATAGGGTAACCCGGAATCCGTCTCAAAAAGAATATTTCTATAAATAGTCCATTGTGGGAAATTATATAAATTCTACAGACGATTACAATGAACGATTAATCATGATTTTAATTACAAATAACTCTGATGTTAAACAAGCTCAAACTATACCAGTATTAAGAATTACACTACTAACAAAAAAAATCAAAGTATTAAAATGTTCCACATATTGGTTACAATATGCGATGCGACTACCAGCTCTATAAACATAACAGACAAAAGTATTTAGTAAACGAACGTGTGACATTCTCTATTTTAATTATCGCCAGTGAAATTCTAAAATTTACAAAAAGTTAATTGCAAAAACAAGTCAATCAGATATTGAGCATAATAAGTATAATAACATGAAGTTTAATAACATTTAACATAAGTTCTTAGGGTTTATTTTTATATTGTTGGCTATTCTTTACTTAACTTTACAAAACTTTTAGACATTGGTATATAGGTATTTTTAAGTTGTTTGGTATGTTGTTTAGTTTTGTTAACTTGGTAAGTTAAAAAGTTTCGTGAGATATTAAGAAAGTAATTAGTAGCAGCACATTCGCGTGTCGTCGCCGATACCCGAAGTATCTTTCTACAATCCGAATGTTATTCTAAGAGCTCCCGGACTGTAAATATTGTCAATTTATTATTCGTATTTAGTACGTAATTTTAAAAAACCCGCAGCCTTTACGGAGTAAACGTCTAGAGAGCCCTTGTTTAGAGCAATACTAAACTCCCAGTGCAATACTAAACTAGTGGAGAGTAGAGCGTCGCTTATCTTGACGCTATTCTGCCGCAGCGTTCACGCGGCGTTCGGTGCATCGCTCATTACAATTAACTCAACGTTTACAGTAAACTAATAACGAGTGAAACTACACTATATCTAAAACAACACTAGGTCAAGAAAATCACACTGGCTTTTGAAGTGCAAATATGTAACATTAATCGGTTTCGGAAGCAAAGTATAAACTCTAAACTTTGAAAGAGCAAACAATGGGAAAACATTCACGCTAACATTAAGCTTACTACTTTTAACAGTCATACAATTTGATCGTTATTTGTTCTGATGACTACATGTACGTATAAATGTATAGTAATGAGTGCATTATTCACTAGATCATTCTCTATAATAGGGTGCGGTACACTCGCGCTACAGGAGCAGGCGGGCTGCGAATCGGATAGTGCTCTTTAGTGTGCGTGTTTCCACTTTAGTTTGAAGCCAGCTTTATGCGTATGGGACGCGTTAGGCACGGACAGTGGACAGCGGACACTGGGCAGGGGCAGGGGCAGGGCACGGCCGAGTCGCAGCCGCCGGCGCGCGGACACCGGACAGTACCTCGGGCCGCGGTTCCTCGCCCAGCGAGTCGCCCAGCGCCTCCGCCTGGCTCTTCATTATCGAATATATTTTCACGTACGGCGCCTTCAGCAGCTACGCAGCCGCACACACATCACAGTTAATATACCTATTCGAACGTACATCCTTCTAATCCGACACTATTCAACCAGACCCACATCAATAGCTAACATAAGCACATATAACATAAGGACGTGAATTTTAGACTAATATGAAGTCTTTTTATTACAGGTATGTCGTAATACTGTCGGATTCCCGGAAGCCTTATAGTTAAATTATCATTATGTGTATTATAATGCCTTGTGTGCCTATAGGTATTAGGTATATTGTTTTTGGTAGAAGATGATGACAGTAGGAGTATTGGATGCTTAAGTATAATTCAATGTTAGTAACATTCTTGAAGCATTTTAATTATTTTTCTATAGACCGTTAATCATATGTTAAATGCCTCAAATTATATAGTAAAGTGGTACACATATTGCTATTGATACAAGTATGTATAACTATGGCAAGTTAACAATACAATGTGAATTGGTGAAGCGGCGCGCAGCAATAATATTTATGTATGGTATGAGGCTAGAATGGTACGCGTCGCGTCGCGTCGCGACGTCGATGCGTCACTGCCGCCCGCATGAGCGGCGGCGTGTACGCAGACACGTATTCGGTTATGCAAACAAGGTAAACATACATAGGTACTCATAGTGCAATTTTAAAAATAATTAAATGCAATATCAAAAAAACAATCATGTTCAATGTGTACTGATGTGGAACGTGGGATATAGATGCAATGTTGACGGCAAAAGTGTGTTAATGAAGCATTGTTAATTCACAAATCGAACGCGTTCGTAAAACAGATTACAATAATTTTATGTAAGTTGAGAAAAAGTAAACAAGAGAGGGTGGCGTGTGTGTGACACTCACCTCCCAGGACTCGCGAGTGATGTCCGACACGTCGCCCGAGCTGCCGGTACGCTCGCCCTGCGACAACACTCACATCATCACCGGCTCCCGCCGTATCTTACTCGCTAATTATTACTCATTAATTGCGCGCGAGTTGAGAGATGCTCATAAATATGTCACTCAGTTACCCTTATCTTGATGGGTCGCGATGGTAATCTAGCGATGTTTTTTGTATCTCGTATCTATTATATGTATATAACACACTTTTAATTAAATTCACTATTACTGTACTGTATTAATTAATTTTGAGTTATGTATTTGATTTTTTTTAGGAAATATATACATTTTAGTATACGTACCTTTATAGTATGAGCCCTTACTAGTTATGAATTATTATGATAACTCGTATAGCTGTATTTTTATCACCTGGATACCAAAATTTCGGCCGTTACCCCAACAACTGTCCACTGTATCTGACCGTCCAATTAGGTGAACCGTTAAATTAGGTGAGCGCTGACCTTGTGAGGCTTGTGGTCGTCATCGTCCCACTCGGTGTCCGAATCGATGAGCTCGAACCCTGCGCGGACTCGTCGCCTGGCGACCCGTACAGGTCCGGGCCAGTGTCCTGGGACCGCGAACGGTGGCGAGGAGTAGAGTAGCGAGCGCTGACCTTGTGGGGCTTGTAGTCGTCATCGTCCCACTCGGTGTCCGAGTCGATGAGCTCGAAGCCCTGCGCGGACACGTCGCCCGGCGACCCCTTACAGATCCAGGCCAATATCCTGGGACCGCGAACGGTGGCGGGGAGTAGAGAAGCAAGCGCTGACCTTGTGCGGCTTGTGGTCGTCATCGTCCCACTCGGTGTACGAGTCGATGAGCTCGAAGCCCTGCGCGGACACGTCGCCCAGCGACCCGTACAGATCCAGGCCAATATCCTGGGACCGCGAACGGTGGCGGGGAGTAGAGAAGCAAGCGCTGACCTTGTGCGGCTTGTGGTCGTCATCGTCCCACTCGGTGTCCGAGTCGATGAGCTGGAAGCCCTGCGCGGACACGTCGCTCGGCGACTCGTACAAATCCAGGCCAGTATCCTGGGACCGCGAACGATGGCGGGGAGTAGAGAAGCAAGCGCTAACCTTGTGCGGCTTGTGGTCGTCATCGTCCCACTCGGTGTCCGAGTCGATAAGCTCGAAGCCCTGCGCGGACACGTCGCCCAGGGGCCCGTACCGGTCCGGCACCCAGTGTGTCAGGAACTTGAACAAGTCGTCCACCCTGTATCAATATTTTCCACGTAAATAAACAAATTTAGAGTAGGCACTCCACACATAATCTTAACACACACATAAGCTTGTACTTCGCTTTCTGTGTATTTTTTTTTTACTTTATGGTGCACAATAAAGTATATTATATATTATCTGCACAATATTAATAGTAATGTCCATGTTATTATTCTTACGTTAATAAACTATTCTTATTCTTATTACTGTGTCATTATGTTACCTTCTGTTTTCTCGCAATTTTACAGTGTTTATTTTGGAAATAACATTACGTCGTGTTTCCTTAGACCCTCTTTCTCGTTTGTGTTTGGTAAGCTTTGGCTCGGCCCGTTCCAGGAGGAGCAGGCTTGTAGGAACAAGCTTCACGTTTTTAATGTCCCCCTAAGAGACAAATGGTTAAGGAAAGATAATTGACCTGTTTCTGGGCACGCCGAACCAGTATTCGGGCTTCATGCGCTTGCGGCCGTAGGACATGAGCGGCGTGGTGCGCGGCAGCGGGCGGCCCGCCGGCTTGCCCATGCGGAGGCGCAGGTACAGCGGCGGGTCGTCGCTGGGCCGCGCAGGCCGCGGAATTAGCTCTGCGGAAACGAGTACTAATATACAACTGTCAAAAACATAGGTGTAATAAAGAAAAAGTTTAAACTTGAGTGAGTTGATGACGGCGCATGTAACCCGCGCATATTGAGGTACTTGAGCAAAGTAACACACCAGATACAAGCACACGCCAGTAACTGGTGCGTGAAACTTGCGGAGTTACATCCTGCGTCATGTGTAAAAGCCATCGTTAAAAACGAATTTGTTGAAACCATTTCCTAAAAAAAAATTTGCAGGCTTACAACTTAATTTTTACGGTAGGTTAATCTTCCCAATGTTCCCTCTGAAGTAGTAAATGGTATTTGGAGTGTGACCGACACTAGTTCATCCTACTTCGGCTAGGAACATCGACATTAAAGTATTATTGTACTGATACTGACTGTCAAAAGAAGCGAAGAGATCGGGCATGTCGTCGACTGAGACCATGCTACGATAGTCGAGGCGCGGCTGCGCGCCGGCGCCGGCTGACGGCTTCGGCGTTGCACGCCCGAACCCGCCCAGCGAGCTGCGCCTGTGCATACACACTGCATAACTCTCTGTCCCGTAGGGGTAAATGGTAGGGGAGATGTGTATATACTGTATTTTCTCAAACATGCAATGAAATATTGATATCATGTTCTTTATATATTAGGCTGCGCAGTATCATGTCTCGGGCGCGGCTAGGCGAGGGGTCTTTAATGAAATATCATACAAAGTTGCAGGCCTAGGCTGGGAAGTGGCTCTTTTTTAATTTCCATTTCACATATATTTGTGATACAGTATCATGGCATTCAGCCATTAAAAAAAACTATAACTAAAGTAACTGTAACTAAAGTTTTAAGTTCGTTATGACTCACTTATGACATTCTGCGAATACGCCTATTAAAAACCGGCCAAGTGCGAGTCGGACTCGCGTTCCAAGGGTTCCGTATATTACACAATTTAAACAATGTATTTTTCACCTCAGCAGCTCGAACAAGCCTACTTTCGTCACTCCCTGGAGTGAGGAAAGTGCGACTTTCCTCACTCCAGGGAGTGAAACAATGTAGCTTTTTAATTTAGTGAAGGCCATGAACTTCATACTACGGTACGGTAAGGTACGGTACGGTACGGTCCGGTCCGGTCCGGTCCGGTCCGGTCCGGTCTCGTCTCGTCTCGTCTCGTCTCGTATCGTATCGTATCGTATCGTATCGTATCGTATCGTATCGTATCTTATCGTATCGTACATATTATAATACTTTTTTTTTCTGTTTATTCTGTGTAATTCGAAATACATTTTAACCTTTAATATGTTCTCACTACTGAGGTGAAAAATGATGTGTGCAACACGAGAGCAAAGTTATTTTACATCTCGTGTTTTTGAGTCCCTCGCTACGCTCAAGATTCTACTTTAGAATCACTCGCTTCGCTCGTGATTCAATTATAGAGTCTTTCGCTTTCTCGGGACTCAAAATAAACACTCGCAAGAAAAACTAACTTTCCTCTCTTGTTGCACAAATAACTATTTTATGTGAAACGTGAGTGAAATGTCTTTAAAAAACCCGTAGGGGTCAGATCAAAAACTAAGTAATTAAGTCCGACTCACGCTTGACTGCAATTTCTAAACCTATTAGAAATTGCAGTCAAGCGTGAGTCGGACTTAATCCTGTAATCTATAAGTAAATATTTTTTTCAAAATTTTAGACCCAGTAGTTTCGGAGATAAAGGGGGGATGGTAATTTTTTGCCTATTTTCTTGAATAACTTCTAAATTGTTTATCCTAAAATTATAAAAAAAATATATTTGAGATTCTCACAATGAGCTATTTCATTTGATATAATTTGAAAAACTTTATTTTTTATTTTCTCATTTACCTCTCAAAAGTGGCCCCCATGTTTAAAATTCATTTGTTTGCGTTACATGTCCGTCTTTGGGTCACAAACTTACATATGTATATCAAATTTCAACTTAATTGGTCCATGGCGGGTGGTGCAGCCTGGTGACAGACGGACAGACAGACAGACAGCGAAGTCTTAGTAATAGGGTCCCGTTTTTACCCTTTGGGTACGGAACCCTAAAAACACCAACCTTTATTAACAAATTCCAATAATTTTGGAAACAAAATATTTTATTTAAATATGCCGGTAAAAATGTCTAACACACACCCACACACACACACACACAACCACGCGTCAAACACGCGTAGGTATTTTTCTAAATCGTTTTGGAGGAAAAGTCGTTCAACATTTTCAATCTGTAATTCTATTTTATTGGATTCATTATGCGTTGTTGATTGTGTTATTTATGGGCCTGGGACTTTTGGGTGCTTACCTGGTTGCAAACACCTATGTTAGATACTTACATGTCATGATTTATGTTGTTACATCATTGTTAACGCACGGTAATGGAGTTCAGGACGTAAAAAAAATATTGTTACAAACCTTTAGTCAAATGATGCCAATGCCATGGATCTAATAAACTAGTTAAAATAGCTTTTTCAAACATCAAAAAATGCCTACGTAATTATACCGCAACTTATAACTAAATTGGAGTAAACAAATGTTTCTCTCGCTGATTCTTTACAAGTTGTTGACCAATCACGTATTGTCTTACAATAGTGTGCTTCAGATAGTGTTCTAGACTAGATAAACTAGAAACAGTGTTAGATCGGAATTCCGATTTCGATGTTATACGGGACTTAATGTACTAAGCAGATGACGAATCGGCAAAACTTCTCGAAACTGTAACTTCATAATCAGTTTTGTAATCAGTCAACGCGGAGGGATCATCCTCAACACACAAAGCAAAATAATGATAAATACGAGTATAATAGCAACGATCCATTAATTCTTACTACCATTTACCAGGGATTTTAATGATGAACAAGTCTCGGATTTTTTATCGCATGGTAAGATGAAAGAAAACTATGGAGTCGATATCAAAACTAAAATGTAACTCATATTCATACTCATGCTAATTTATTTAATTAATACCGAAAGTAAATTATAAATGAAATAAACAATTTGAATTGAATTAAATTATATTTTAAATAAAATAATTAACTGCAACACAATTAATAAAATGAACATTAAGAAAGTGCCTAGTTTGTAATATCCATAGAGCATGTAGCAGTGTTGGGCAAAAAGTAATTGAATTACAAATTACAATTACTTGTATAAAGGAATTGCATTTTCAATTAACAATTAAAATTACATAATGTTAAGTCTTATTAATGGCATTTTATAATTGGGGGGTAAGGGGTGAACGGTTATCAACATCTAAACCGACCCTATTGTCAACCTCACCTGCGCGCGCCGG
This sequence comes from Cydia strobilella, assembly GCF_947568885.1. Lineage (NCBI taxonomy): Eukaryota > Metazoa > Arthropoda > Insecta > Lepidoptera > Tortricidae > Cydia > Cydia strobilella. The sequence goes on along the minus strand of NC_086068.1, from coordinate 43,068,964 downwards.
ATGGCGGCGGCATGACGTATACCATGCCGTGGTGCTCCCTGCTAGACAACGGACGAGACTCTGGCGACCGAGTATGTGGCGGTATAACCACACACCTGACCGGGAAACCGGTCGGAAGAGGCCTAGTCAGCCTTGGGGACTAAATAACCTCAAAGAGGAACAGTGCAGAAAGACTTGGGGCCCTACTGCATAACCAATACCTAAGAATACCATCACGGACTTGAAAAACAATATGAAAAGTAAACCTAACGAAATTAATATGTCTAGCAATCCGGCTAGCGCCCGGCGTCAGGAGGATACCCGGTTCTCTGATGTGAAATATACTACCGGAGAAGATACTGCGATTAAAGAAGCCATGCGTCTAACAAGAAGAAAGAAGAATAATCAACTGAAACTAGCAACGTGGAATGTGAGAAGCCTTATCAAGCCCGGCAAATCTGAAAACACGATACAAGAAACGAAGAGACTAAATCTAGACATCTTGGGTATCAGTGAAGTGAAATGGGCGGATAATGGCATCATCGATAAAGACGACGTAGTTATATATTACTCTGGCAAACCAGCATCTGAGAAGAAACACCACTATGGTGTTGGTATGATGATCAGGAAAAACCTTCTGAAGTATGTGACCAACTTTATCCCATACTCTGATAGATGCATGATGCTACAGTTTAATGTTAACCATTTAATCTTAATGTTCTACAAGTGTATGCACCAACAGCACAAAGCTCGGATGAGGACATGGAAAACTTTTACAAAGAGATAGATGAAGTCATGGACACTATTAAATCTCAAGAAATTGTAGTAATACTTGGTGACATGAATGCAAAAATTGGCAAAGGAGCAGTTGGAAAAACAGTGGGCAACTATGGTCTAGGCGATAGGAATGAAAGGGGAGATAGACTACTACAATTTTGCGTGGAAAAGGACTTGATTATATCCAACACTTGGCACCAACATCCGCCTAGAAGGCTGTACACGTGGACCTCCCCCCAACATACAACTGGTCATATAGTAAGAAATCAAATAGACTATGTCATGATTCAGGCTCGCTATAGAAATTCAATAGTCAATGTCAAAACATATCCTTGCGCAGATATTGGTTCGGACCACAATCCTCTTGTTGCAAAATTAAATTTGAAACTAAAAATTCTAAAGAAAGCTAATAATAACAGGAAAATTGATATAAACAAGCTAAAATATCTAAACGTAAGAGAAGAAACCAAACAAACTCTTAATGAAAGAATTAGTTCATTTGTAGATACCGACAGTAGTAATAATATCGAGCAGAGATGGGTCCATCTAAAAGAAACAATTGTGACAACAGCTACAAATTGCTTGGGGTACTATAAGCGAGAGACAAAAGTTGAATGGATAACAAACGAAATACTTAACCTTATGGAACAAAGAAGACAGTTTAAGGAAACAGATAAAGATAGATACGCTCAAATAGACAGACAAATCCGAACCAAGATCAGAGAATCCAGAGATAAGTGTTTGAACGAAGAATGTTTGAATGAAGAATGTTTGAATGAAGAATGTTTGAACGAAAACTTCTGTTGTTTTCAATAGCACCATCAAGTCTTGGTTATTTGGCGCAAATAGCTTGAGGTCATCCATGTACAGAAGGTGAGAAATGACTTCACCCTCTCTCCGAAGCCGGCAACCTAACCCTGAATCCTTCAGCAGGGTGCTGAGAGGATTCAGAGCTAGGCAGAACCACAGGGGACTCAGACTGTCACCCTGAAATATTCCTCGCTCGATCCTTATAGAGTCCTGCGGGCCAGGGCGGTCATCTCCACCTCCTGGTTGACGAAGGACTGTGATCCACTGCCTCATACACGCACTTAGGAAGGATATTAAAGCTGCATCAAGTTTATACAGCTCTAATACCCTTCTCAGCCATGAGTGAGGCACCGAATCATAGGCCTTCTTATAGTCAATCCAGGCGGCCGAGAGGGCCCCCCTGTTCCGCCGAACTTGCTGGCATATGGTCATGTCTATGAGGAGGAGCTCTTTAGTACCACGGGACCCAACCCTACATCCATTTTGAGCGGAGGCCAAAATGTTGTTAGCGACAATGTGCGCGTTAATTTTTGCTCTCAAAATGGATGTAAGGAGCTTGTAGAGTGTAGGCAAGCACGTTATGGGTCTGTAGTTCTTCGCTTCCGTGGTACTACCGGACTTGTGGAGCAGGAAGATTACACCAGTTGTTAGGGAAGGTGGGAGGGAACCGACCTCTAGGGCTTGTTGGAACTGCGTTGCCAACCGTTCGTGCGAGCATCGAAACCATTTTAGCCAGAAGTTGTGCAATCCGTCCGGTCCAGGACTTTTCCAGTTCTGGGTCGTACGGACAGCACAACTTACGTCATCGGGGCTGATGGTGACTGCCCCCATAGGTTCGATGTTCTCGCACTCACGTTCGACAATATACTCCACTTTCGGTTTGTAATTTTTTTTGTCCTCAACTCCCTTATAATGTGCTTAGTAACGATGCAGCAACATAAATCATGCATGACGTCTAATATTGTTTTAATTTATAAATTTAAAAACTAAAAAAATTGCTCACAGTTTATCAGAATTCTTTTGTGGCATATTTTAAAGAACTGAATGAAACTAAAAAATCGTCAACACTGTGGGAATTACACTCCGTGCTTAAGGCAACGATGTATGTGAAGCATAATATCAACATAAAAACCGGCCAAGTGCGAGTCGGACTCGCGCACGAAGGGTTCCGTACCATTACGCAAAAAACGGCAAAAAAACAAGTTTGTTGTATGAGATATACGTGTAATAAACTGAAAAACTACATGTGTAAAATATACGTGTGATAAAGATAGGTATAGGTGTTAGTTATATATATTTTGTATCTAGTTTACTTTTAGTTTCTCTAGAAATAAAACTTTGATTTCGTGGAGATTTATTTATTTATTTCATTGCATGTTTGAGAAAAGCACTACACATACATCGGCGTGAAAAGGGGTTGTCGGCCTCATAATTATCCGGTCTCACTACGTTCGGCCGTCTATATGCACTCGGCCGGCAACCCCTTACTTCCAAGCCTCTGTAGTACTAATGTTATGCGCATTCCTTTTTCAGTGATCTGGTAATATTAATAAAGAGGCCGATCTATTCTATTCCTGGCTCATTAGTCAAATATTTGCGGCAAGGTATGGCGGTGCGGTAGAGTAGATGCAACACCATTAATGCTACCTAAGTGGCGCGGACGCGGACGCGGGAGCACGCGGTTTACGCATAAATGCGCTAATTAGGAAAAAATACTGCGCACTGTACTGATTCTACGTCGTCAAAGGACCTTCATTGCAACAATGTCAACTTAGTGACTGAAAAGCACTAGATCCTGCTTATCCTGCCGATAAGAGACTACTCTTATCGACTTGTTTACAGTCTGTAAATACTAGACTAGACTTAGGTATATTGACCGGGACATAGACCGTGATTACCTTTTTGTATTGTTTATGAGGTCCCGATATTTCGACGCAGTTACATGCATCTTGTTCACGGGTGACTGAAGATAGCGGGTGGGTGTCTAGTAAAACTAACCGTGAATCATTCAAAACTCTTAGTCTGTAAATAATTCCTTCATGTACAGGTCGATTCACCAAACCCGACGAAAATGTATGCGACTAAAACGAATAAAATTTATGATTGTATAAGCATATTTCCGTACAAGCATGGAATGTATCTATTACCCTAATCAATTGATTATTAGCAGCTTTGGTAAGTCGACCTTGAGAACCATATTGATAAATTGTACGAAAGAAAAATTTGAAGCAATCCAGTGAACTCGATTCCATCGTGAATTTTCCATTCTATTCAAGTAGGTACATGACAGATAAGGTATATAAACAACACATTAGCTTCCTGCAAGCAAAAACAATTTAATGATCTTGTTTGTATATCTTGTGGAAAATTGTATTTAACAAGATAGAGTCCAAAAACATTCAGTAATAGTAGTAATACCATTTTATTTCTTTCACGGTGATACTATGGTTGGTTACCTCGTAAAAAGGAATGCTACTTTAGAAATTAAAATGCGTAATATTGCCAAATGTTGCTGGACACAATAAGGGATCAAATCCATGATGCTAATTACCAGCTTGCTATTATACCAATATTTACCATCTAGCAAGACCATGCTTCCGCGTAAACCTAAACATTATCATGGGCCTCATTACAACACACATTATAACTAGAACGTCAACGTAACATATATTAGGTGAGTTATCCGGGGGCGGGGATACAAACACAATCTTCGGTTATAAAAAAACGGCATCCGTAGAGATAGCTCGAGGAATACTTCGCAATTGGCGTTTTCCTTGTAGCCGAACCATATACAAGCTTAACATGCTTTAAACATTTAGTGAATGCACAATGAACACAACAATAATAGTGCCATAATAATTTAAGTGCTTCTTAATAGGTATGGCGTACGATGATAATGCCAAATGATGATGATAATAAATCGAGACGAACAGTTCTAAAACAAGTTTGATGATGGAGTAGCATGACATGAATAGGTATTACGAGTACATAACATTATGACTGGCTATAGCCAGGTGCGACATGGAAGCTAGGTTTTGAGTTAGGTGTCGCTAGACGTAGACGGGGATAGCATCCGTACAATGGTTCTATTATTTTCCTAACACTGATACAACATGCCATTCGGACAATATTAACCTCATTTAGGATAAAAAAGCAAAAAACAAGTACTTATAAAAATAAAACAAATTTATTATTAATCGCAATCGAAAATTAGCTAACACAAGACGGTAGAAACACAGAGACAGTTGTGAAATTGCTTTCTAAAAGAGAAAAGTGATTAAAATTAGGAGACGACATTGACCACAGCGACACTTTACTATGCTCGAGTTTTCTCACCCCTTTCACTCTGAAGTCGCGCCGCGCGAACATAGAAATAAACGTGCCAGTCTATTCCAGGGTTTTGTAACTATAGCTGTTCATAGTAATTCGCGATACCTATCGAGTCATACCTATTTAACGAGACAAATATTATCAAAATAAACTTACTAATCAGCATAGCGCGAATTTTTACATAGGAAGAATGTATAAAAGTACTGTACTATATTATATTATAATATATGTAATTTATTAGGTTAGGGTCACAGGTGGCATACATACTTCAGTTTATGGGTTTTGTCAATTAATGAAATTCACATTTGATTGAATTGACAGTTTTCGGCATCCTGCCACTCCAAGGGTTATTATAAGAGCTTAAAGGGACAAACAAACTAGTAAAATACAAGTGTGACTACTGCATGACGTATATGACGAAATTTGATGCGTGCGTTGTGCGATAAGGGTGCGTTGGGGTAAGATTGAACGGGTTTTTCATGAGGGGTACGTAAGACAAAAAATCGTTCATATGCCGAAGCATTACGGGCGACTTTTCATCTTACCACGCATGAAAAACCCGTTCAATTTTACCCCAACGCACCCTACTCTTAATTCAATAACACATTCATTGAAATGCGCTATGAACGTGAGAACAATCTCTAGTCTAGAGCAACGGAACCGCGTGGCTTGGGTTGTTTTCGAGTGCAGGGCGGAGCCTTCCGCCTTACTTGTGTTGTGTCGCTTTAGATACGAAACCCTGTACGCTAGCATAGCATAGTTATTGAAGTGAGCAGACCGTTTGAGAGCAAGCGGTAGAGGCACGAGCCGCACGAGCCAGAAGGACAAGAGCGTTGTGGTCTCGATGTTTCCTCAAGGCAGACATTCACATAACGACTTGGCACATGGACTTTCCGGCAGCGAGTGACGTACCCCGGGGCGGCGAGCGCGTCGTGCGGTGCCTCTTCGGAGGGGGTTTTACTCAGGAACAAACCAGTACCGAACTCCACTAGGTTCATTGGCGAGCTTTAGCAATGAACAGAGCGGCACGAGTCAAATCCAGATAGCATCCACGGTAGCAAAACAAAAATGTTTCATTGCAATCATTAATCTATGTTATGCTTTAGCAATTGTTACTTTTGTGAGTAATAATTACAGTGTTTACGTATTACATGAGTACGCGGTGAATTCTAAATACTTTTTAAAGACGATTGGCGAAAAATGGTCAGTATCGTAGCATTCAAAATAAATGTACTGAAAGTGTCAGCTAGATGTGATGCTGATGTTGGTAAACACAGTTGGAGCCTGTTAGCCTCGTGTTATTGGCATCGGTCCGTGGCACTATAATATTAGCATCTCATTCAAGCGGTAAGATAAAAGTAACGGTGGTCTGCCTTGCCCTCTGTTGCTCCTCGTGGATGGCATTGGCAACTCAAAAATGGCAATGAGGGCTACCGTTTATGTGGTCACCAGTTGGCGCCACAGTTGATTAAAGTCCAAAGTACAGCTGACAAAGTCATTGTTATTATGGTCGCGACAAAGTTTTTTTATATTTCAAATAATATTTAATACATACCATAACACTATACCTTGCTCCTTCGACTCGCTTAATTTTGCACCTCTTTTTTTACTCTACTTTTAAAGTACTGACACTCATTGAGCCGTAACTCATACTAAACAAGTTCACAAAATAATTGTTTTGTAATAAACGAGCGTAGCCAGCGATTTATAATAAACATAGATGACGAACTAGCTCTGCAAAATGACCCCACACATTTTGAGCCACGCTGGGTGGGGCGTAAATATTGCGCCACGGCGCTATTTAGTTCGAAAATGGCGGCCCGTTGTCACAGTCGTAGTAAGAAGTATTTAGATTATTTCTTTAAGGAAAAGATATGCCTTACTGTGCGGTTAAATGATGTGCTAGCCGTTCCAACAAACACTGAAAATATTATGGGATTACCTTTCACATATAATTTGGCCATGATAATATTATTTTGATTTCTTTTGCTCATGACAGATTTTATATGGGGATGATGTCATGCAGTTTTAAACAGCCATTGATATTAAGATCCTATTATTTTAAATTTGTTAATATGTTGTGGTTGTTTTGATATAGTCCGTTTAATTTAAATTAGTGGTAGTAAATACAAATCGCCGTTGTAGGTGGCGCTTGTTTAATGTGGCATATTGGCTCTTGGCTTAGCCCCTTGGGTAAAGAACCGATGTGGCTAATTTTGGTATAGAAATATTTGTGGCAGACCAGTAGGCCTAGCACAAGATTGGCGCGACAGTATCTCGCGGCGAGATAGACTACCCGTCTTTGTCTATGTTAAAAGAGGGACGGATAATCTATCTCGCCGCGAGATGCTGTCGCGCCAAACATGTGCTAGCCCTACAGGGACGGTTAGAATGGTGAGAAAATATGGAAATTACAAGGAAAATATTAAAAACAACAATGTTATTTTTCCACACAAACTGTTCTTACGACGTGTCAAATAAGAAGTTCTGCATTTTTTCTCTGATCATGATGAAAATCGATATCTGCGAGTCTGAGAGAGGCTTTTTATTATGATTCTGAAGTAAAAGCGACAAGAACGGCCGCCATATTTAATTTCTCTATTTTAGCTCTAATCAAGATGAAAATCGACGTCTGAGGATCAAAGAGGACCTTTATTATGAATCTGAGGTCAAATTTTACAAAAACGTTTACGTTATTTACAGTACATCTGGTGCTCCATTACGATACCCTGTGCTTATAACAAGCACATTACGTAACTATGTCGAAAATTTAATGGGCCATATGTACTGTAAAACGTTGTACGATACACGTGGGAAAAGGTAATTTGCAACTCGTGTCGATTTAAAACACTCTCTTCGGTCGTGTTTTAAAATTCGCTACTCGTTATCGCGTTTGTATCGTAAATAACTATTGAAAACCTGCGACAGACGTACATAGCCATCAATAAATTATCTATACCATTATTCACTTAAAAATAAAATAATAAATTATCGTACAAAAATATTGCATATAAAACATGTTCTATATTGCATGAAACGGTCTACTAAGAGACGGTTTTCATTGTCATGTATTTTCAAGTGACAGTGTTACAGCATAGTTACGGCCAATCAGAGCGACTAATTTTAAAATAGACCAATAGTATTTCGGGTCGGTGAAATTGACCAATCATAATCTTGGTCAAAGAAAACCCATACCTAAACTTTGACTTTGCAATTGGTCCGCTGGTGAGCATGCGTATTCTAATTTTGTAGCCTTTTATAAGCTGATATTTCTTTGAAGCTAGCCATCCATGTTTATTATCAATCGCTGAGCGTAGCCCACTCAGAATCAGTGACAATTGACATTTCGGAGAGCTCAATCTACACTAGCGCCTCTAGCGACGAATTCATATGCGGTAGCCCTCATTCGATTTGTTTTAACGACGGCTTGTGATTTGATAATCATAAGACAAGTTCTTTTTGTCAGTGGAGATTATCAACAATAATTACCATAGATAAACTTAAGTTCATTGTATTTATGATATCACGAGCCGTCTCAAACATGTTTGGAATTGCGCCTCAGGTGCTTTGTTGCAAAAAAGGCATTTAATCATTTAGATTTCATGCTATCACGGCCTAAATAGTACAGTTTTCCTTATTTTTGTATGAATGTGTATTGCATACTATTCGCATTGTATATAATGAGCAGTTAGGTGTGGCACAGACAACTGAAATATCATATCAAATCAAACATTACCGGTCAACATTATAGTAAACCGCAGGCTTCTTTAACTGAAAATTAACTATAGCGAAGCCGAGCTAACGAGCGAAGATCCGGTTTCCGTACAATATATTGCGCTAAGTAGCGCGCAACTTTATGAAACGAACTTCTTTGTCCAATGTGCATTGCGTCTCACTCTCTCATTAAGCAAAATGTGAGACGCAAATACACATCGGACCAAGATATTGGACAGATGGAATACCATCCAGAGACGCCGGGCTAACAATATTCATGCGTCTACAGATAATCCGGCTCTTAAAAGGGTTCCGAGCGTGTATGACAGTTCAGTTGTCCATGGTGGTGGTTCGTGTAAAGTGATTTGTGGCGGAGTGAAGACGCTACCTGTTGAATACTTTGGAGAAGACGCTGGTGTTGTGTGTGTCGGAGGGCGGCAGGGCCTCGCCGGCGCCGGCGGCAGGCGCGCCGACCTCGCCCGTCAGCCCCTCCACCCACGACAGCGGGTACGAGAGCCGCTTCAGCATCTGTTTACGATATACACTCATTGTTACCGGGTTGTGTTCATTTTTTCATCACACTCGCTCAGTAAATGTGGAATTGCACGCAGGCTGAGCGGGAACTATAGAAAAAGCGTTTTCCCTAGGGAGTTATGAAGTTTCTTGTATTAAAATTAACAGTTTTTTGTCTTTATACTTCATTTTTGTATCGCAAGTGTGATGAAAAACATTGTGTGTAACTCAGGGGCGTAATAATATTGCAAACTCGAGTCTATAAATTGCTCCGGCAAGCCGTCGCGATTTAAGGCCGTTCCATCGGTTTGCCGCTGTCACTGTCACATATGTACTGTCACCTGTCACTATACTCTCGTTTGCAATATTTAACTTACGCCCCATGTTACACAATGTACTATTACCACTATTACATCTCTCGTATTCGGAAAGTTCACCTTTCAAAATAAATAAATAAATAAATAGCCTGGTGGAAAATTGCGTTCCCACCCTAGGGAGGAACGTAAACTTTTCTTAATTTGTACTTCGAGCAAGGCGTCATTCATTTACTAGTAAGACGGTTTTTGCCAGGTTTTGACCCCCTTCCTCCCCTATGTAAGAAAAAATAAGAAAAGGCTGACCCATTCTCCCTATATTACGTAACGTAAGTCTAAACGAAAAAATGAATACACGTCTGGTTTGTTTTAGTAAATATTCTTAAAAAAAAAAACATTTTTGGAACGTTTGTTTGCACTCAGCGTCAATAATAAGGGTATTATATGTTTTCAGACAAACAAATTAATAAAGTTTGAAAATTTTATTATTTATCGTAAGTTTTTACTGTTACTTTATAGGCGATATCGTAAGTTTTTTTTAAGAAAAGTTATCTTAGAAATAAAAAAAAGGTTAAATTAAAAAAAAATTGCATCTTTGGTGACAGGTTGCACAAAAACTATAAGTGATAGCACTATAGTGTGTATAAGAGATTGATAGCAAATTTATTAGGGATCATTTTGTCCCTACACACGTTTTCTGTATCTTGAAGAGTTTCCTTAAAAAGAAAAACCGCGTTTCGGGCCCATTGCGGTGTGGGGGGTGAGACCGAGGGGGGGAGGGGTGGGGAGGGTTGATGAAAAATAACTTTGGTCTATAACGTACACATCTCAATATTTCAAATTGAAAAAAGTCTTCCATTAATAATGCCGTAATTTTAGCTAATTTCCCTGAATTATGTCTTTGGTATTTGTGTGTCTACCTGTGACCTCGTAGCGCGGAAACAGATGAACCGAATTTAATGTGTTTTTTTTTGTTTAATAGCTGGCTTCTCTGCGGTGAATTTTAGGTATATTTCATTAAAATCCGTAGTCGTTTTGAAAATATAATGCACGTCGTCAAACGAGTATGGTTATTTTGTAATTTTAAGGTTATACAAGTACTTATAGTTTGTATACCGTCCAACTTATACAAAAACACATAAAGCCTTTTTTGTTCCAAATTTAATGAGGATTAATTCTGTCCTTGACACTTTTTTGATATCTATTATAGTTTTGTTTCATTTTCCCATACATTGCTTACATAGAATTCCTCCATTACAAATACTTTGTAGTAACCAAAATAGTCAAAAAACCGGCCAAGTGCGAGTCGGACTCGCGCACGAAGAGTTCCGTACCATTACGGAAAAAAACAGCAAAAAAATCACGTTTGTTGTATGGGAGCCCCATTTAAATATTTATATTGCCCAGTCTCTCCTATTGCCCATTTTGGACTATGCCGATATCAGTTATTTAGATCTAACAGAAGAGCAACTGAATAAACTCGAGCAGCTTCAAAATGTTTGCATTAGGTTGGTTTATTTTCGGATTACGTAAATTTGACCACGTCTCGAGCTATCGTACGCAGCTCAAGTGGTTGCCTATCCGTTTCCGCCGCGACTCTCATATTCTTCATCTTCTTTTTTCCGTACTGTTTCTCCCAAACACTCCCTGCTATCTCAGTCTGTTTTAAATATCTTAACTCTGTCTGGTGCTCTTAAAATCTTCTACTTTTCCCACCTCCTTCTTCTTCAAAGGTCTACAACAATTCTTTCAGTTTTCGCGCAGTTCGGTTGTGGAATGCTCTGCCCACCGATATTAGACGTGCTAAATCCCTCTATATTTAAAAATCGTTTAAAGGAACATTATTTATCTAAGTCTTAATCCTTCCGTGCTCTCTATGAAAGTCACTGTTGTTATGGCTACCTCGACATACTCGTATATATATATATATATATATATATATATATACGAGTATATATGTATATATATATATATATATATATATATATATATATAGGTATAAGTTATATATAAAATGTATGTATTAATTTATGTAGTGTATGATTTATTGGATAGTTGTAGTTTATGTATTTTATTATATTTGTCTAAATTGCTTTCACAAATTTTGCTAATTTCATTTATTTTGCGCCACCCGTACACTTAACTATTATTCTGTTTTTAGTATTTGTTGTTATAGCGGCAACAGAAATACATCATCTGTGAAAATTTCAACTGTCAAGCTATCACGGTTCATGAGATACAGCCTGGTGACAAACAGACAGACAGACAGACGGACAGCGGAGTCTTAGTAATAGGGTCCCGTTTTTACCCTTTGGGTACGGAACCCTAAAAACCGGCCAAGTGTGAGTCGGACTCGCCCACCGAGGATTCCGTACTTTTTAGTATTTGTTATTATAGCGGCAACAGAAATACATCATCTGTGAAAATTTCAACTGTCTAGCTATCACGGTTGATGAGATCACACCATATGTTTAGTATGGTGTACCGAACTATTTGGCCACTTTGACTGCTACAGAGTATTTGACGCTGTGTGTATACCTACAAAGTTTCTGGAGCCCGTTTAAGCTAACTTTGCACCGTGTTTGATAGCATAGAGGGTGGAAGTGTTATTTTGAACGTCATAATTTCGTAGAAATTTAAAAAAATCGCATCTTTGTGATCTTACGTAAGAACTCCCACCCAAGATAAAATAAGATATGTTCGATCCCCCCCTAAATCGTCTTACGTAATAAATGAATGACGCCCAACGTGCAACAGCTAACAGCCATACCTATATGCAATATTAACTATTCAGTTAACAGCTTGCATATATAAAACTGATATCATGGCTGATGCCTATGTAGTTATAGGCAACCACAGCTTATATAAATATCTTTAACCTACAATAATGCACAAGGCGAAAGCCCAAATCGAGTAAAACACTTCGAGGGAGCCGTTTCTTGCAAATTATATATATATATATATTTTTTATACTACGTCGGTGGCAAATAAGCATACGGCCCGCCTGATGTTAAGCAGTCTCCGTAGCCTATGTACGCCTGCAACTCCAGAGGAGTTACATGCGCGTTGCCGACCCTAACACTCCTCTCCCTCGTTGAGCTCTGGCGACCTTACTCACCGGCAAGAACACAACACTATGAGTAGGGTCTAGTGTTATTTGGCTGCGGTTTTCTGTAAGGTGGAGGTACTTCCCCAGTTGGGCTCTGCTCTAGATCTGGAATGACATCCGCTGTCCTGTGCCCTACCACACAAAGCGAGATGTTATTCGCAGTGCCCATACCTCTCTTTTGGACATAGTTTAAGGACATACCCGGGTCCGGATGTAGTTTATGGACATACCCGGGTCCGAAATACACGTAGTTTATGTACGTTTTATATGCTCGACTTAGAATTGATAGTGGAAATTAGCGTACGAGCCTATAATCATTGTTCTATTTAATAATAAATTCAGCAAGCGAGGTGCAATCACAATCAGAACCTCAACATTTACGTATACGTACGAATTTAAATAATTCTAGTAGCAGTATACCAAAATACAATAACATTCTCGAAATTCCATTGTGCTATAAGGAAAATTATCTGTTTGTTGAAATGACAGTAGCGACATGAAAAGACGAAGTGAAAGATAGACCGATAAGAAATCTTCAGTTTATCTTTCGTACCTATCAGTAACCCCCTTTATACAAGCAATATGTATGACAGCACAATAGATAGTTTTGCTCAAACTATAATAATATGTGTAGCGTGACTATGACGTCGTTTGTTTGGGGTTGGTTATCATCAACGAGTCTTCGCTTATCTTAAGACGTCAGTCACGGTTACTGCTAAGTATATGTAGAAAATACTGCTAGCCAACGTACTCATCGATATTTATATTATCAAGTTGATATTTAATTATTTTGTTATCCCTAAGTATTTAATTACTCTTTAAGTAGATCAGTTCTATAGCATAAAACTGGTAAGAGTAAAAAAGCTTTTTTAGCTTAGATAGCAAAACGAATCCTCATGAGTTATTGCCATGAAAGCAAACAGCAGCGGTAAACGGTGAATCGATAAAAGCACAGAAGACTGGAAACAAGTTTCATACAATCGTGATATAAGGTTTCAGTAGTAGGAGGAGGCGTCATCAGTATGGCGATGGCGTGCTAGTTACATGCCGCTGGTCACGTCACGTCACGTCACGTCACGTCACGTCACGTACACGTCGTACACGGCAGTACTTGGGCAGCTCCATGCGTAATATGTTTTAGTTTAGTGATCATATCTCAGCTCGCTTTTAAGAAGGACAGTAGGTGCTATATTTATAGGGGTTTTGTATTGATCCAATAAGTTACTTTTATATATCAAACCAATGAGTAACAATGGTTCATCGATATGAAGTGTATTAATTACCTACGACGAGTATGAATGACGTCATATACATGTCGTCCCAAGACTGCAACATGAAGGGAAATAACCTTAAATATGAAATAATTTACATTATGTTATTTTTTAAAGTTAGTAATTCTGTATTCAAAGATTTTCTAAAAACTACTTGCTTCGTCTGGGAATCGAACAGACTTAAATGTGACAAAAAAATCACCCGTATTTATATGATGCCAATCGAAAGAATGGACAAAAACTAATAATTCTTCTTAAGTAGCATGGTATCTTAAAAGGAAGGACTGATGTAATATTAATCATTTTAATCAAATTAAAAAACACTTAAAATTGCCGAAGTCAATTGAGTATTTTTTGTAAATTAATTAATTAAATGCTCAAATACTAAGTTTTATCATTTTATCTGCACGAGCACTTATAATAAGGAAAACTATGCCAGGAAGTCGTTTAAGTGGGTACTTATTTGCGAATAATCAATATCGTTATTTTTCGAACGTCGTCTTCGACAATAAATACTTATTCTTGGAGTTTTAACCAAACATTTTACGTTATTCCTTTCTTTTAAGATACTATGCTACCTAAGAAGATTTTTTTTAGCCCATTCTTTCGATTGGCATCATAAAAATACAGGTGATTTTTTTTACAGTTAAGTCGGTTCGATTCCCAGACGAAGCAAGTAATAGGTATTTAGAAAACCTTTGAATGCAGTATTACTAACTTTTAAAAATAACGTCTTCTTTCAGCAAAATGTCCTATATCTACGATATTTAATGTACTTTCCCTTCACGTCGCATAGCCTTGGGACGCCCTGTAGATGTAATAATAATCAGTGGACAAATTGATTCTTTATAATTTTGATTAAAGTCTGACCCTTAATTGAGTTCTCAATGGTTAGAGCTTCGCTACCATGAACGACAAATATCGCCCGCTCGCTGCTCGCTGTTGCGCCAGGCTACTAGTTTGGCCAGGGCGCTTATCTGGCCAAATAATTACGCGGAACAAGTTTAACCTTATTCTTCTTGTCAGGCTTGTTCGCGTCCTCCTTCTGGTTGTTGCCGTCGAGCGAAAAGGAGACGGCGGCGGGCTTGCGCGGCGCGCGTTCCGCCTCGCCGAGCGGCGGCGCCGACAGCGGCGGGTCGCCGCGCGGCAGGCACACCGGCGGGACCCACTCCGCCGACAGCACTATGTCGGCGTCGCTGTACACCTGAAATTTCATCACCAATCTTACACCACTCTCCTACACCATTAGCCTGTCTCATGTGACAACAAGTGGACAACTGTTACTACCCGAGGGAGCATTTTGCGGGCACGTCAGTTAGAAAGGTACAAAAAAACTTAATTTTCTCAAACATATTCCAAAATGTATGCGTTAATGTCACGAAATGAAGATATGAAGTTGCTCATTTATAAAATAAAATAAAAATACGTTTATTACCAGACACAATTTAAAATGGTACAGCGATGGAAAAAAAACACAGAAACAGAAACATTATGGTGTCAGTTTATCTTTTAATTAGTTTGTAAGTAAAAAATAATTTGTTTTTTTGTTTTTAAAGTAACTTTAGCAAAAGTTTCGTGTAAAATGTGCGATAAAGATATTTCGGAGACGCCACCTCATATCCGCGAATTCCGCCAGAGAGCAACTGTGCCCCAAACCCACACGAGTTTTATTGCCTTTCATTATGTAGCAGTTACATAAACTACTATTATAGGGCTGTATCTCCTAAACCATGCGTCGTACCGCAAAAATAATAAAATTTTCGTTCCCCTCTAGGTGACCCTTAATTTATATAAAAAAAAAAAAAAAAACAATAAAAAATCTTTATAGGGTTGTATCTCCTAAACCATGCGTCGTAGCGCAAAAATAATAAAATTTTCGTTCCCCTCCAGGTGACCCTTGATTTATATTTGAAAAAGAAAACCCAAAAAAAAAAACAAAAAATACAAAAGAATATCTTTATAGGGTTGTATCTCCTAAACCATGCGTCGTAGCGCAAAAATAATAAATTTTTCGTTCCCCTTTATAAAACCCCAAAGTAATATACAAAAATCACAACGAAAAAAAAAGAAAAAAAAAAGAATAAAAATCTTTATAGGGCTGTATCTCCTAAACCATGCGTAGTAGCGCAAAAATAATAAAACTTTCGTTCCCATCTAGGTAGCCCTTAATTTATATAAAAAAAAAAAACAAAAAAAATCAATAAAAAATCTTTATAGGGCTGTTGGTATCTCCTAAACCATGCGTCGTAGCGCAAAAATAATAAAATTTTCGTTCCCCTTTATGAAACCCCAAAGTAGTATACGAAAAAAAGAAAGAAAAAAAACAAAAAAAAAATCTTTATAGGGCATTATCTCCTAAACCATGCGTCGTAGCGCAAAAATAATAAAATTTTCGTTCCCCTCTAGGTACTCTTAAGAAAAAAAAAGAAACGACAAAAAAAATATTAACAAAAAAATATTTTATTTTTATTTTATTTTCATCTGTATCTCCTAAACCGTGCGTCATAGCGCAAAAATAATCAAATTTTTGTTCCTCCTCGATACTCCACGCACTGAATAACCTATCACATTACGACATGAAACAATCATCATAATCATCATCATGTTTGTATTATTATTTCATTGCATGTTTGAGAAAAGCACTATACATACCTCGGCGTGAAAAGGGGTTGGCGGCCTCATAACTAATCGGCCTCACTACGTTCGGCCGTCTTTTCTATTCGACCGGCAACCCCTTACTTCACGGCCTCTGTAGTAATGTACTATTGCAAGTACACAGTACACATACTTTTACTTATAGTACTTTTAGCCGTTATGAATATCATCGTGATAACTTATAACATAAAATCAAAATTAAATTAATCTTGAATTGTCTACATAATGTGAAAAAACTCTTGGAAAAATATAAAAAACTAGACAACTAACACGTTTATTGTTTTATTTACAAATCTTACTAACTGACGTGCCCGCAAAATGCCCCCTCGAGTAGGTGTATCACTACACTATTTTGAACATTGAATATAAAAGTCAGTCACTATTTCAATAGCACATTTTCACTGATCGGAATATGCAGAGTATAAATACCTAAACTTGGTAGAACAGTCATAAAGTGGAGACTGCCTTGCGATAAACTTTTTTTGCGGGACTAAAGTCTCGGAAATGTACTAAGTAAATAATATCATTATAAATAGGGAGTAAACAATGCGTTCCTCGTTTTTGTCCAATAATTCATAGGCGTAAAATAAAACAACCAAATATTTTTTGGCAAACACCCTGTTTTCACGTTGTGCTTTTCACGTAACATTCTAAACACTTAGTGGCCCCTATTTTCTTTTGAACAATATATATATAGTTACTTTACGTTTCCGGGACTTTAGGCCCGGAAAGAATGTTATCGCAAGGAAGTCCATGCACTTTATGACTGTTCTACCAAGTTTAAGTAGGTATTTATACTCTTACTTATCCTATTCCGATCAGTGCACATTTTACACAGCCACACAGGAGAGATTGTCCTTAAAGTAACGGAAATGGTGCCTATATGTTTCGGCGAGTATATCAGCAGAATACGGAATAATTTTCGTGGAACTTCATCAGAAGGGAAATCAATCTATCGTACACTGTAAAACAGCTCTCAAGCCGTGTAAGCTGCGGTCAGCGGTCAGTCTTGGCAAATCAGTTAACAGTTACAATACTAACACTAATAAGTCTGTTCTTAAAAATAATGAAACTACCTTTATACTACCTGTTTTTATTATTCAACATTTATACATAAGTTACAGAAGTAGATATAACAAATGACGCATTAATACAACATAGTTACAGTATAGGACGAAAGTAGAATAAACGACCCAAAGACAGAAAATCCGAAATACCACATAGACATTTAGAGTAGGCCAAGACAAGGTATGCGTTGAACCTGAATAGAACGAATGTAGCCTTAAATATAAAAGAGAGGTCGAGCAGAAGTGACGACAACACGGAGACGGAAAAGCAAGTGGCTTCGTACACCACACCCGCCTCACCTCGTCGTGCGAGTCGTACGGGCTCATGTCGGAGTCGTGGTGCATCACGAAACACGACAGGAACTTGGCCTCGTACTGCACGTCGCACAGCGGGTGCTCGTCCGCCGACTCGTATATAGTGTCTATTTCGTGATAATACTCATCGTGATATGGATCTTGGATGTGGTGCCCCTAAAAATCATGCGAGTTCATACATTAAACTACCGTCGAACCCATTTTAGATGAACTATCCACTCAAATATCGGCCTCAACGTTTAGGTGAGGTTATTATCTTTGCTGTGATAGTATTTGTACATTGTGTTAATCTCAAATACAATTTTAACAGGCGCATTTAAAACAATATAGTTAAGAATAAGATAGGTAGGTATGTTAATAATGTAAATATAATTAACTAAAATAATAGCTAGTAGTGATAAAACAATATGAAATACGGTGTTAGAATAATCTGGTGATAAGCGATAGTTATAAACAAAATTAATTTATTATGTGATAGATAACATTGTATAATCGAAGTATGTACCTAATAGGCAGGACTAGATTAGGAAGTAAGTAAACAACCGAATTATCAACGGACTCGGATGTTTAAAATTTGAATAAATAAGAGTAATGAGTCATATGAACAAAAATCAATTATTTATTTGCGTAATTACGACGCAACCACTTTTATGTGCGAGTGTTTATGTGGTCATAGCAATATGATTCCCGCCGGGGCGCATGCGGTCGAATGCTGATAGCGACCCTGCGGCACCCCATCTAAGGCGGATTTCGGCACTCGTTGGTGGTTTTAGACGGTAGTCCTCTGGTTAGTCCGTCATCCCCCTGGTTCCCCCGGACCAGGTGGCATGCGTAAACGCATTTCCCCAACGTAAAAAAAAAGATAGCAATATGAAATGGTGAAATGGTTAGTGTCATATCCATATTCTTTATTTGTATTGATCATACATTGTCATAGAAGCGTACTTTACATTATTATATACAATAGATATGTCAGGAATATATACAATTAAAATTAGGTATCATTGTAAACATTGGAAAAATTATAATAATTAATTTGTCAATAAAATAGCTATACCCCGTTCCAATACGTTAGGAATGATAATACTAGTCTCATCATTAGCCTTCCAGAAATTCCTTAACCGAATAATACGCCTTTTGGATCCGGAAACACTTGTTTTTTTTTTATAAAAATGAGATCTGAGGCAACATCCTTTATATCAGACGGTAACTTGTTATAGATGCGTGGGCCTATAATTTGGAAGAAGTTACCTGTTTTTGCAAGTCTGTGCCTAGGTATTACTAGTACCTGCGTTCGTCTTGACGACTCACGCGTAGTAGAGGTGGAAAAGTGTGCTGCTCCGTCGGATAAGTTTTCCCACCTCGAATATAAAGAGCGAGGGAACCGTTAGGATGCGTAATTTAATAAAAAAGCTCTCTTGCTGGTTCGTCAGGCGGTACTCTGCACATAGACCACACGACTTTTTTTATAATAATAAAAGGGCGATCACGGTCTGCAGCTAAACCCCAAAGATTGATTCCATAGGAAAGATGGGAGTAAAAATAAGCGTAGTAGGCGGCTAGTAGATTATTTTGGGACGAGGAGCCTGAGTCTAGTTACGGTATATTAATAAGCAGAGTTTAACCTAGCACAGATGGAATCAATATGCTCCTGCCACTGCAGTCTACCGTCTAGACTAGAGTGAAGCCCACGAATCTTGCGGAGCTCACGACCTCAATGTTAGTGCTTTGTATTACTACAGGGCTTGAGTTTGTAGTCTTACCTGTAGCCAATGAGAAGTCGATATGGTATTCTTTTTTTCGAGGTTGAGCTGCATGCCCTTCGCAGTAAACCAGTGCAAGAGTCTCACTATTACTGTTTAGACATTGGTACGGAGCTCATCCTCACAGTCCCCAATCACTTCGGCGCAGATATCGTCTGCATACATAATAAGCTGCGTGTGGGAACATAAAAATGGTAAGTCATTCATCAGCACCAGAAATATCGTGTTACCAACATTGGACCCCTGAGGTACTGACCGGTCACCAATATCACCTGGTTCCAAAGCATCACCAGCCACTTCTGTTCTTTGGAAGCGGTTGCTAAGGAAGGAAATAATGAAATCTAGGGTCACCCCATGTACGCCATAGTGTTCAAGTTTCGCTGCCATCAGTTTATGATCAACAAGGTCGAATGCGCGAGATAGGTCGAAAAGCAGTGTTGGCCGAACGTTAATACAATTGACCATTAAAAATTAACCATTGAAAAGGTTAATGGCCATTAACCATTAACCATTGACGGAAAATGAATTAGTAATGGCCATTAATATTATTTTTTTTCAAACCATTGACAATTAAAACGAACTAATGGTTAATGGCTTCACAAACCATTAACAATTAAATCAATTTTTAATGAAAATTAAAAATGTGATTGAAAATTAACAATTAACAAGAAGAAATATCATAATTTTATAAAGGCGTCCAAGGGATCAAAGGTCTGCAAGACAGAACTTGTAAAAGTTTTGAGTATGTATTACTAATCCTCCTCATGAACCCTGGCAGTACCTAGTGGATCTAAGGTTTGATGCAACATAGGCACACGCTAATTTAGTTATCCGACTCATCTTGATGAGCACTTAGGAGAGCAGTATCCATGATAGATCTGATGCTGAACCCTGGCAGTACCTAGTGGATCTAAGGTTTGGTGCAACATACGCACACGCTGTTTTAGTCATCCGACTCGTCTTGATGAGCACTTAGGAGAGCAGTACCCATGATAGAGCTAATGCTGAACCCTGGCAGTACCTAGTGGAACTAAGGTTTGGTTGACATATCAGTCAAATTTGACAGATTTACAGTTTTTGTCATTTTCGGTGAAAATTATCTTTTTGGGATATAATTTAGCACCAAGTGACATTGTTAAGTGTAGATTTATACTATCTGTCAAAATTGTCATTTTGTGACATTTTTGACAGTTTTGGATCCCAGATCGAAACGGTTTGTCCAAATTTTGATAGGACCTTCAACATTAGCCATGGGATGGAAAATGTAGTTTGACACATCTGTCAAAACTGTCAAAATTGACAGTTTGACAGTTTTTGTCATTTTTAGTGAAAATTAACATGTTTTGTTAAAGTTTGGTACTAAGTGACATAGTTTAGTGTTGTTTGACATATCAGTCAAATTTGATAGATTGACAGTTTTTGTCATTTTCAGTGAAAATTATCTTTTTGGGATAGAATTTAGCACCCAGTGACATTGTTAAGTGTAGATTTATACTATCTGCCAAAATTGACAGTTTGTGACATTTTGACAGTTTTGGATCCCAAATCGAAACGGCTTGTCCGATTTTGATAGGACCTGCAACATTATTCATGGGATGGAAAATGTAGTTTGAGACAACTGTCAAAACTGTCAAAATAGACAGTTTAACAGTTTTTGTCATTTTTAGTGAAAATTACCATGTTTTTTTAAAGTTTGGTACTAAGTGACATAGTTCAGTGTTGTTTGACATATCAGTCAAATTTGACAGATTGCCAGTTTTTGTCATTTTCAGTGAAAATTATCTTTTTGGGATAGAATTTAGCACCCAGTGACATTGTTAAGTGTAGATTTATACTATATGTCAAAATTGACAGTTTGTGACATTTTTTTTTTTTTTTTTTTTTTTATGAAATAGGAGGCAAACGAGCAGACGGATCACCTGATGGAAAGCGATTACCGCCGCCCATGGACACCCGCAACACCAGAGGGGTTGTAAGTGCATTTTGACAGTTTTGGATCCCAAATCGAAACGGCTTGTCCGATTTTGATAGGACCTTCAACATTAGTCATGGGATTGAAAATGTAGTTTGACACATCTGTCAAAACTGTCAAAATTGACAGTTTTTGTAATTTTTAGTGATAATTAACGTTTTGTTAAAGTTTGGTACGAAGTGACATAGTTTAGTGTTGTTTGACATATCAGTCAAGTTTGACAAATTGACAGTTTTTGTCATTTTCAGTGAAAATTATCTTTTTGGGATATAATTTAGCAAACAAACCATGTTAATTTTCACTAAAAAGACAAAAACTGTCAAACTGTCAATTTTGACAGTTAGTCAAACTACATTTTCCATCCCATGACTAATGTTGAAGGTCCTATCAAAATCGGACAAGCCGTTTCGATTTGGGATCCAAAACTGTAAATGTCACAAGCTGTCAATTTTGACAGATAGTATAAATCTACACTTAACAATGTCACTGGGTGCTAAATTCTATCCCAAAACGATAATTTTCACTGAAAATGACAAAAACTGTCAATCTGTCAAATTTGACTGATATGTCAAACAACACTAAACTATGTCACTTAGTACCAAACTTTAACAAAACGTGTTAATTTTCACTAAAAATGATAAAAACTGTCAAACTGTCAATTTTGACAGTTTTGACAGATGTGTCAAACTACATTTTCCATCCCATGCCTAATGTTGAAGGTCCTATCAAAATCGGACAAACCGTTTCGATTTGGGATCAAAAACTGTCAAAATGTCACCTGTCAATTTTGACAGATAGTATAAATCTACACTTAACAATATCACTGGGTGCTAAATTCTATCCCAAAAAGATAATTTTCACCGAAAATGACAAAAACTGTCAATCTGTCAAATTTGACTGATATGTCAAACAACACTAAACTATGTCACTTAGTACCAAACTTTAACAAAACATGTTAATTTTCACTAAAAATGACAAAAACTGTCAAACTGTCAATTTTAACAGTTTTGACAGATGTGTCAAACTACATTTTCCATCCCATGGCTAATGTTGAAGGTCCTATCAAAATTGGACAAACCGTTTCGATCTGGGATCCAAAACTGTCAAAAATGTCACAAAATGACAATTTTGACAGATAGTATAAATCTACACTTAACAATGTTACTTGGTGCTAAATTCTATCCCAAAAAGATAATTTTCACTGAAAATGACAAAAACTGTCAATTTGTCAAATTTGACTGATATGTCAACCAAACCTTAGTTCCACTAGGTACTGCCAGGGTTCAGCATCAGCTCTATCATGCGTACTGCTCTCCTAAGTGCTCATCAAGACGAGTCGGATGACTAAAACAGCGTGTGCGTATGTTGCACCAATGTTAGATCCACTAGGTACTGCCAGGGTTCAGCATCAGCTCTATCATGGGTACTGCTCTCCTAAGTGCTCATCAAGACGACTCGGATTACTAAAACAGCAGGAGTTCCACTAGGTACTGCCAGGGTTCAGCATCAGCTCTACCATGGGTACTGCTCTCCTAAGTGCTCATCAAGGCGAGTCGGATGACCAAAACAGCGTGTGCCTATGTTGCACCAAACCTTAGATCCACTAGGTACTGCCAGGGTTCAGCATCAGCTCTATTATGGGTACGGCTCTCCGAAGTGCTCATCAAGACGATTCAAATGACCAAAACCGCGTATGTCTATGTTGCACCATGGTTGCACCAAACCTGAATTCCACTAGGTAGTAGGTACTGCTACTACTGCCAGGGTTCAGTCAGGGTCATTTTGCTGTCTCATTTTAAAATATCACGAATTTAATTTTATTAGACGTTAATGAAATTGAGAGTAGTTCTAATTAATTTTTTGAAACTTTAATGGCCATTGAAGTTAATCCCAATTAAAGTTAATGGCCATTAACTTCAATGGCCATTAACGTCTCAAAAATTTAATCCGAATTAACTTTAATGCAATTGGTGCGTAATGCAATTGGTTAATGGCGGAACTAATGGTTAATTAAATTGATCAATGGTTAATTAAAATTAACAATTACGGCCAACTGTCGAAAAGTATAGCGGCGACTCGTTTTTTGGATTCTAGTTTGCGTTATTTACCACTTTACCACCTCGCGCGCTGCCTCCACAGTCGATCGACCAGCCTGATAAGCATACTGCTGAGAGCATAACGATTCATTCGAGCCAAAGATAGATATAACTCCGTAATAGATGGATACAGTCTAAGAAAAAAACGTGCCTCGAAAATCACGAAAATTTGATTCTCGATCAGATGGCGCCACTAGCGTTGACTGTTTCGTTTGTTATTTATAATTTTAACGCATACCAGTGAAAGAACATGGGTCAAAATCATATAAAAATAATTAATGCAAATAAAAAAATCATTTACCCATATTTGAATACAAATTATCGTATTTTTATAAATATTTATTTTTAGTTGTAGTGTTTCGACAGATGGCAGTGAATTTAAAAAATTTTTTTGGGGGTTCCCCATACTTGGAATTATCTCTGCTGCTACGGAACCGCTGTTTTCAAGTCCACCTCAACACGGGAAAAAGCCGATGGCGACGCCAAAAGAATGGTCTCCCACAAGGCAGCGTGTTGGCGCCTACCCTTTTTAACCTATACACGAACGATCAGCCAAGCCCACCGATGACTCAACGTTTCCTCTACGCAGATGATCTAGCCCTTGCAGCTCAATGTCGCTCATTCGAGGATGCTGAAGGGACCCTATCTGAGGCATTGGAGCAACTCGGTAGTTACTATAGGGCTAACTGCCTCCGACCAAACCCAAGCAAAACCTAAACATGTGCGTTCCACTTGCGCAACCACCACGCAAACAGACCCCTTCGCGTAGAGTGGGATGGAGCGACACTTGAACATTGCCCCCACCCGCGATATCTGGGAATAACGCTGGATAGAGCGCTAACCTACTAGTCCATGGGCCAGCCAAGATATCGGTATAATTTGGTACCCCCAAATTATACTATTTTCCAAAATTTGGCTAGCTGGCCCATGGACTATACAGGGCGCACTGCTCCAACACACGCCTGAAAGTCAGTGCGCGGAACAATTTGCTGCGCAGGCTAACTTCAACAAGCTGGGGCGCTACCGCGCACACTTTGCGTACCACCGGACTAGCTCTGTGCTTTTCTGCTGGAGAGTTTGCCTGTCCAGTCTGGCATCGGTCCCCACACGCCAGTCTCGTAACCGCCGCGCTTAACGACACCTGCCGCACCATCTCAGGCTGCCTCAAGCCGACCCCGCTAAACAAGCTTTACCCTTTAGCTGGAGTGGCTCCTCCTGACATCCGCCGGGAGGTGGCCTGCGCTATCGAAAAGCACAAGCAGGAGAACGACCAGCGACACCCCTTGCATGGAAATATCCCGCCACCTGCCCGTCTTAAAAGCCGCAGGAGTTTCATGCGGAGCACCAGCCCCCTGCAGGGTGAGCCGCCCGATGTGCGCCGCTTGCTGTGGCAGACCCGGTGCCCCCCACCGGACGGGTACGTGCAGGCTTTGGAGCGGCTGCCGCCTGGCCATAAAGAACCTTGGCCAATTTGGAAGTCCTTAAACAGGCTCAGGTCCCAAGTTGGTCGATGTAAGCAAAACATGGCCAGATGGGGCTGCTCCGTAGCCCCTCGACTCAGTGTACCTGCGACACAGCAACGCAAACCATGGCACATCTACTGGCGTGCCCCGCATGCCCACATCACTGCTCGGAACTGGATCTGAGGGACGCGACAGCCAGGGCTGTCAACACCGCTGCCTACTGGGCATCCATCGTATAGAAGCGGGGGTGGAGCCACCACACGAAAAGAAGGAACTATCTCTCAAACTTTTTTTTTCATCAAACCCATACGTGTATGGATCATAATCTATGGATAGGTCTTCAAAAATGATATTGAGGTTTCTAATATCATTTTTTTCTAAACTGAATAGTTTGCGCGAGAGACACTTCCAAAGTGGTAAAATGTGTGTCCCCTGTAACTTCTAAAATAAGAGAATGATAAAACTGAAAAAAAATATATGATGTACATTACCATGCAAACTTCCATCGAAAATTGGTTTGGACGAGATCTAGTAAGTAGTTTTTTTTAATACGCCATAAATTTTAAACCGTAAATTGCGGTTTCACTCACGTTTCACATAAAAAATACATTGTTAAAATTATGTAATGTACGGAACCCTCGGTGCACGAGTCCGACTCGCACTTTGCCGGTTTTTTAAGGTGTCAGGATAAGAACCGTTCGCCATTGAGGTATTAAGATGGTTGCATAGCAGGTTTAGGAAAATGTAAGGTAGTTTACGCAGTGCAGATGTTGAGAACAGGGACCGGCCCGCTATCCCTTATCGGGGTTTTATAAGGGTATTGCATAAGGCTTAACTCACCATACCCTTTGCCAGACGAAACCCTTTGTTTTGCTTTTAAAAACCCTTATATAAAGCTACCACATTTGAGTAATCGGTAGCCCAAATACCTTTACAAAACCCTTATCATCCGCTCACCAACACCTTGCATATTGCTTATAAGGGTTAGCCTTATAAAGGGCTTCCCTTTTAGCATATAAGCGTGCTAATTTAAGTCGTCTACCTTGTTCATAAAGCACACATTACTTCGAATCCGAGCGATCGTCGGCGGCGACGGCGGCGTTCTTTGACTAGACACGTATTTTATTTCCTTTACATACACTACCGTAGATATATACTAATCCTGTCTCTTTCACGCAAAGGGAAACCTTTATAAAAAGCGCTTAAAGATAAGGGTAACCCTTATTAAGGGCTAGCCTTATTTTTGGTTAGCTTTTCGGTAAGGGTTAGTCAAAGGTAAGCGTATGAATGGGCTTGCAGTTCAAAAGGGAAAGTCTTTCAATGTGTTAGCCGTGTTTAAGTGTTGCCCATTGAAAGGGTTTTATCGCGGAAAGGGTTGTCCGGTCCCTGGTTGAGAACCCATAAACGTCTTTGGTGGCCTTCGATTTAATAATGTTAATAATTTTAACCAGCTCCGGTGCCGTAAATGGGGTCATAAACATAGTGTTCAGTACGGGTGGTCTTGAGGTGCGCAACAGTTTCAGAGCCTCGGGTATGATGGGCCTGGTTGGAGTGTCGCGCACCACCGCCAGGTAGTGCTGATTGAGCGCCTCCGTCAGCTCGCGACTGGAGCCCTGCGATCCACACATAGCATGCCTAAGCATACTAAAGTCGTCTCCTGACAGCCTGCCATTATTTATTTCTAGTTTAATCGAATTCCACAAGGCGCTACTTTTATTCTCACTGGAATATTTTTATTTATAAACAACCGTCTAATTTCAGTAAGTAAACTATTATGTTTGCATTTATGAGCGTTAATTAATCGAGCTAGGTCAGCATTTAAGGGATATAATCGCGTGAGTATTCCGAGAAACAAAAGAAACTGTTTACTTTTCATAGTTTCGTCGTTACTCCAGGCTGAATCCTTAGATCGCACCAAGACAGACTTAAAAGGGCAATGAAGATTAAAGTTCGTTATAAAGACATTATAAATATCATCAAAGTTAAATTCATTAGAAAATTTAGACCAGTCGTTTAGTTCCAAAAACTCAATAAATTTTAGCATATGAGAGCCGTTAATTATTCGTTTTTTTACCCCGCGCGTGGTACACATATTTTTGGGTGTTGATATTACGACACAAACCGCACAATGATCACTTATATTAAACTCCAACGGGTATGTTTTGGTGCGATCCAAGGGCAGGTCCAAACTGGTTCTGGATTCACTTTGTATACGAGTTGGGAAGTTTACCCTAGAATATATATTATACGTAGCTAATAGCTCACGGAGCAACCTGATCTCTTTTGATCGTTTCGAGGAATCTACATTAATACCTTCCATTACTAAAATGTCCGCGCTGTCCTGACTAATATCGTTCAGTAGTAGTTCTAACTGATCAATAAATATATTAAAGTCACCCTCCGTATTGGAACGGTATACACACAAAACAATAACATTATAGTTTACAACCTGACAATACTTATAAAAAAATTGCCTTATAATACACTCCGTCTAATATACATGGCCATGGCTGACTCGGTGATAAACTATGCAATATCTAGCTATGGCAGAACCCACAAAATTCACCTACCTACAACGAATATATAGTCTACAGTTTTAAGAATCTTAAAATCCATTGTACCACTAAAAATCAAATATAAACATAAACATAATTATGATAACTTATTCCAACATTGTAGAATATTGAATGTGTATGATAAAGTAAAACTAGCGATAATATTATAATATAGACATAAAATGGAAAGTCTGAATAGGTATGACAGACCAACTAACCTTAGAGTACTGATAAATAAAAAATATTTCAATATACCAAGTAGCAACAACTATTATGGGCAAAGAGTCTGGTCGAGTTATTTGCCACACATCTTAAATAGTCTTCCTAGAGATATAATAGATAATTTAGAAGAGGGTAAGCCCCATAAAATTAAAATAATGCTAAAAAAGCACTGCCTGAATATTTAAGTTAAACATTATATTATATATATATTATATTATACGTCTTAAATAAATAGTAATAATATAAATTAATAAATGTAATAGAAATATTAGAAATAAGACCATACTTAGCGTACAATCTATTGTGTAGATTAGGCTAAGTCTGTAAGTAGTTAAATTTGTAATTTCTTTCTTTGAAATAAACAGTTAAAATTTTACATTTTTTTTACAAGTTGCACTGCCGCTATCTCAATGTGCATTTCAATTGAGTATTTTATGCCTAAATCACTTCTGTCCAACACGGAAATACTGTTATGCGCGTGCGCGTATATACAAACACCACCGTGAAGGCGATTTTTACGGCAGTAGTCAGAGATTTAATTTAACTTGTACCAGCAATCTCGTTAGATATTAACCAGTGCTCAGTTATTTACAGTAGATCGTATTTTGTAGCTCCTTGGAGTATGCTTACGACAGAAGTAGTCTTACTGCGTAAACATGTAACGTTTTGGAATAGTATATGCAGGTACTATTACACATATCACATGTAACACATTATCACATTCACTATGTATGCGCTGCGCTGCACCTGTCTGTTGCCCGTTGGCTGATGAACCGTGGCGTCGACTGGGGTCGGGCTGCAGTGGTCGCGGTGCGTCTAGACTTTCTGGCATTCCCATGATAAATGAGGCGTGCCTGTTACTATTTATTTTCCTCTTTTCGACGAAGTACTCTGCAGAATTGTCGACTTTTTTAAGGAAATTCACAATATTTTCTTCTGTTGTCTCAGGCCTGAAAGCCCACGCTTGAATATACTTCATTGATTCTACAGTTTCAATGTCTCAGACTGTCCGGTCCCAACAACGACTTCTTAGGGTTCCGTACCCAAAAGGTAAAAACGGGACCCTATTACTAAGACTTCGCTGTCCGTCTTTCTGTCACCAGGCTGTATCTCACGAACCGTGATAGCTAGACAGTTGAAATTTTCACAGATGATGCATTTCTGTTGCCGCTATAACAACAAATACTAAAAATAAAATAAAATAAATATTTAAGTGGGGCTCCCATACAACAAACGAGATTTTTTTGCCGTTTTTTTGCGTAATGGTACGGAACCCTTCGTGCGCGAGTCCGACTCGCACTTGGCCGGTTTTTAATATTATTTCTTGTTAGTGTTTTGTCCATGAGCAGTCATCTCCATCGTGCACACTGGGGTGCTGGTTATCCTGAATTAGCACAGTGGGCGTACAGGGGTGGAAGTGTCAGTATCAATCTCTGCGGTCGCTGTTTTCATGGCCCCAACACTCGAATTTATACCTCGCACCGCTGTTCCGCTGACCCCACCTAAGTTCTTCCTCCTTGTTGCACCTGCAATGTCGCTAATGGCCGCCGCCGCTATCTGTCTAGCCTCTCAAACTGGGCGTTGAGGTTTGGCAGTAGCGACAGGTGGTGCTTGTACCGATTTGCGGGTGGATTTTGAACAGCCGTCACCTTCGTCTACGTTATCTTCATGGCTGTTATGTGGTGGGTTTTCAGAGTGTTAATATTAGGTCATTTTGCTCACCTATCTTTGTTTCTAGAGTGCTGACTTTATTTACCATAGTGGATAGTGTCTTCTGGAGTTCGCGTACTAAGTTTTCAAGCACTTTGTTCGCCATTATACTTAAAGTTATAATTAAATACGCTGCACACGATTTGTCACCTCCCGCAGGGCGAGGGGGACTATGACGTATTTAACATGTATTTAAGCACAGCAACACAAGAGATCATTGGAGAACTTCATTTCGATATTCTCGATGCGATAGCATCTACTTATGGTCAGTTAACTATAACTACAGTAGCGGCATATAATTTATCATATTTTTTTCAGATATATTTGCATATATTTTTTAGTAATATCGCAAAAACGGCTCCAGCGAATTCGATGAAATTTACAATATAGGGGCGTATGAAAACGACATTTCTATTAAGCTAGGGTTCATTTTGAAAATAATTAGTTTGCCCGAGCTTTCGCGGTAGCCCGGTGGGTTCTAAATTGTAAAGTAATGATGCGATTAAACTTTTAAACCAGAGGCTAACGTAACGAGGCAGAAAATCGATGCATTTGGGTTTCATTCTTGGTAAGATTCGATTTTGTGTTTTGTAAATAAGAAATACAATATTTTTAAGTTTTATAACATATATTTATTGGGGTGTGCGAAGTCCCCAATCCGCATTGTGCTAACGTGGTTGGCCACGTTGCCACGTGCTGTGGGACGTACGTATGTATATATATGGCCGTGATGATGATACAATAATTGTTTACATGATATAATATATATCGACGACACCGAAGGTACCGATAGACAACGATGATATATTCGAGCGTCGAAACGTGGGTAAATAAAGGAAACAAAACAAATTCGCGATAGACCCGATTATAAATGTGATTTAACATGATATATATAGTCTAATTTCATAAATTTTCGCGTGAATGCCGGCAAAAAATTGGAGTATGATAGATTTTTTGCCGCCACTGTATGTTGATAAATGATACGTGTATTTATGAGGTTATCGTCTTAAGTTCTTAGACTTGTACCAGTTTTCGTTAAGAAGTGTGCAGGAAGGTGGGCAGACGCACCTTCTTAGACTTGGCGGGCGTGACATGCAGCAGCGGGTCACGGATGTCGATGCCCGAGTCGTGGTAGGACAGCTTGACGAGGTGCAGCGCGTCGGCGGGCTGCGGGCCGGCCTCGTCGCCCGCCTCGTCGGGCTCGGTGCCGGACCCGGCCTCGGCGCCCTCGACGCCCTCGACGCTTGCGCCTCCTTCGGCACCCTCGGCGCCTTCTTCCTTCTGCTCAGTGCTTGATGACACCTGAAACACGTCGTCGCTCTACGATTAGTCCAATATAAACAGTTCTTCGTAAACAAGATTGCAACTATTAATTACGCTAGATTAGCGTGGGTTAAGATTGAAATAATAGGGTTGTATAAAATCGTACCTACTGAAAGTACTGAATGACATATACATATGTATGTAGTGTAGTGTAAAACTTCAGATAACTATATTCGCCGCTATTCGTTCAGAGCTAGTATTTTGGGTGTCAAAGTAATAACAGAAATGCTCCAATATAAGCTAAAGTAGCCAAGATGGTCGCTAAACTTGGCGCAATGATATTGTCGTTTCGTCTTTGCATTGAACTTGCCAAAATTTGTATTACCATGGTTGAGCGTGGAAGGCAAGTATACCTTTGCCAGCAATAGCATAAATCCGAGTATCAACACGTAAAACGTTCCAAGTATGAATTACCTCGCTTCCTTGGTCGATAGACATCCTGTCTTTGCTTGGGATAGCCCAGTGATGATCCAGAAGCGACTTCCGCCTCTCTTCAGTCGATTGTTGCTGAAACACAAATATACAGTAACATGTATTCCGATTTAAATATGTTTGTTATTATAATAAACTATGAAGTGGTAAATGGAATAATCGTAGACATAAGTTATTATTAGTAGTAATTAACACTTTTTAAAAGGTTCAAATCGTTCAGTATGTTTACACTGCATTAAAAAAATTTGTGTATATCAAAACAGATATCAATAAAACTATGAATAATGTAAAATAACCCTTACAGATTAACACGAAACAACATATCTAAACACGCACAACAACACCGCGGTGGTTTGTTTACAAATTAAACATGTCATGATTTATCTTCGACATAAAATCATTAATTTGTGCAAAATCTCGGACTGCATTTTCAAATACCTACCTACTCGTATATGTAATTTTCGTTAGAACTTATTGAAGTGAATTTCAAATCCCTGAGAGGTTTTGCCAATGAACGGTTCTTGTTATTGCCTAGTTTTTTATGAAACGAGGTTGTGTTTTAAGCTGTGAAAACCACGGGCTAGGCCATTCATGTAGGGCAATGGTTCTGAAGCTTTTAATGATTCGACATAATTATTTTTTATACGTATGGAGAACAAAATGAACCCAGGGTTTTTCTGTTAAGAACTGATTAAGAGCACTGATGTAGGTTTTAGAGCGGTGTTGTGCGGGTGGGTACTGGGTACCTGGAGCGCGGTGGGCGTGACGAGCTCGCGCTCGAAGGCCTTGGGGAAGGCGGCGCCGCCGCGGTCCTCGGGGTCGCCGGAACTAGGCCGCTCGTCGCCCGCGCCACCCTCGCCCTCGCCCTCGCCGTTGGCCGCCTGCAGCTCTGGAAAAGTCTCGTCCTGGAATATATCACGATACGATTATACTTAGGTATGTCATTATAAGATTATCTTCAACAAACGTGCTTTTGCAGAACGAATGCATGAGTTAATTACATTTTCATCACACTTGCTCGAAAATAGTTATTTGTGCAACAAGAGAGGAAAGTTGGTTTTTCTTGCGAGTGTTTATTTTCCTCACTCCAGGGAGTGACGAAAGTAGGCTTGTTCGAGCTGCTGAGGTGAAAAGATCTTATTTCATGCAAGTGTACTGAAGGACAAAGGCCTATATTGTTCCCGCGTGAGTTATGGATTCTGAAAAAAAAAACTATAACTCACTGGTGAGTTATAACTTATATTATAGCTTTTTTTTTAATTATGTCAATAATTTATACGAACCAAGTAGGTATAAATAAGTTTTATACTGACGTTTATAAATATATTTTTTTTGGTTATGCTTTAAAATATGTGTCGTTTTCAAGCAAAAGGTACCACATTGTCGCTGGCCATACGGACGCTCTGACAGGTTTTTCGTATAATAATACAAGCAATTTTCGTCCTTATGTTAAGCGACAATGTGGTACTTTTTGATTGAAAACGTCACATATTTAATTTGATTACTTTAAAAGCCGTTTCATATATTTTTACACAATTTGCAATTGTGGCTGAATGCCGATGGGACTGTGCCTTCGATGCCTAAACCGCCAAAAAATGTCAAAATGGCGGACGAATGTTTGAAATGTCACCGTATTTAAGAAGATTTCGCTTAAAATTTAGTTTTTTCTCCGCAAGTGTGATGAAAAACATTGTGTGTAGATATTTTTACTCGAGTCTCTAATTCACTCCATCCTGCGGCTGTCGTGAAGACTAGTACAGTCAGCTGCAGAGAAAAGGCACCCCCCTTGCATACAAAATTCTGTAAATTAGTATGGACGACGATGTACAATACCCCCACGTTGCAGAATGTACTTTAATTGTACCTACTTATGACTGTCATTTCTTTACTTCTAATTCGTACTTGCTGTCTTAATTAATAGACAACGTTTTAAAATACAGGACTTTATTATTTGAAATTTGTTTATGACTTAAGATTTCGGCCACTATTTTTAGACTGCCAATATTTAATATTAGACACATTCTGAAAGTAAAACAATTGCAAAATACACAAAAATACTACCCCATTTAAATTCAAGGCTTACTACGAGTACATGTAATTATAATGTAGTTATCCCTGAGTACTTAGAAATAACCGAGAATAGACTATTCATATAAGAGGTTTGTTTTCCGTTACCTATTATGCAATGGCTTGTGAAAATGTTCGGTGCAGACGGTGGAAATAAACGAGTGCCGCTGGCGGCCGCGGATGCCCCATGAGTCAGGAACAGTGCAATGTGACAGCAAACAATGCTACCTACTATATGTAAAACGTTCGGTGCAGACGGTGGAAATAAACGAGTGCCGCTGGCGGCCGCGGATGCCCCATGAGTCATTAACAGTGCAATGTGACAGCAAACAATGCTACCTACTATACGTAAAACGTTCGGTGCAGACGGTGGAAATAAACGAGTGCCGCTGGCGGCCGCGGATGCCCCATGAGTCAGGAACAGTGCAATGTGACAGCAAACAATGCTACCTACTATATGTAAAATGTTCGGTGCAGACGGTGGAAATAAACGAGTGCCGCTGGCGGCCGCGGATGCCCGATGAGTCAGGAACAGTGCAATGTGACAGCAAACAATGCTACCTACTATATGTAAAACGTTCGGTGCAGACGGTGGAGATAAACGAGTGCCGCTGGCGGCCGCGGATGCCCCATGAGTCAGGAACAGTGCAATGTGACAGCAAACAATGCTACCTACAATATGTAAAATGTTCGGTGCGGACGGTGGAAATAAACGAGTGCCGCTGGCGGCCGCGGATGCCCCATGAGTCAGGAACAGTGCAATGTGACAGCAAACAATGCTACCTACTATATGTAAAATGTTCGGTGCAGACGGTGGAAATAAACGAGTGCTGCTGGCGGCCGAGGATGCACCATGAGTCAGGAACGGTGCAATGTTCCAGCAAACAATGCTACTATGTGTACTCTTGGCTTAGTCGCATCACCTAGTATTTGAACTTTGCTTATGACAAATACAGATGTAAATCTTTTAAATAAGAATTTAGCTACTTTATAATGTATCCCAATAGTTGTTCAGATTTATAAGTAAGTAAACACTTTATTGTACGAATAAGATAACGAATAAGATATTTTTTATAGCAGATAGGACATATAATGTGTGGTACAGTCAGCTGCAGAGAAAAGTGACCCGTCATGCATAGAAGTTTGTATGCAAAGGTGCTAAGCGAATAGTATTGCTGACTGTACAAAGGCGAACTTCTCCCTATGAGAGATCTCTTCCAGTTAACATATTAAATATGTATATATCTCGTACGCAGCTGAATACTTTTTGCAGCGCTACAGCAGCGCAAATTGCAGCATTGCAATTTACGTGGAAACAAGCTGCGCGTAATCAGTGTTTCACAGTTATATTAGTGTTATAGGTATTGGTTACCTTGACTAGCAGGGAATCCTTTCCTGGCGAATGTTCCGATTTATTCATGTAGTATATTTCAGCTGTCTCTGCCCTGAAATGGCAATTTATATTATGTCAATAATTAATTGTATGGACCTGACACGATTCTTATTGATGGAATACAATACCAAACATATAATCATACGTAAAATAAATTAATACTCCTGATAATAGGCCTCAACTAATTATAAACCGCTACACATACGCGCTACGCGTATAGTACACTATACGGTATTTATAACCGCCTTCATTAAAATAAATTATTTTACACCATGCATGATATAATATAAAGCAACAATAGATTAATAGAGAAACGTAGACAGCAGTTATTTTTGACACAATTTCTATTTTAAAACCCGTATAAAATTATAAAGAGTAGGTAATTTCATTGTGACGTCACTCACGTCACATGCTAGTGTTTCATATACATTCCATATGAGTCCATAGTAGCAAAATCGTTTTGACAGTTCGGAAAAAGAAACTGATTTGACTAAGTAGTAAGTAAGTAGAGGACTTTCGGTTCGAACGCCATCTTAATAGTAGCCTCGTAGTGTGTTTTTTGCTCATTAATATTGTTTAATGTGTAATATCGATAGCTTTATTATAAATTAATCTAATGTGGTAGTGTGCAGTGAATGGAGAATTAATCTCAAAGCGTGTTTAACCACCATTTTGGAGTCAACGGCCGGTAGTCCACGTGCTTCTCGTAAAATCCAGCTATCGGTTTTACGAGACAACTACAACAACCACCGAACAACGTCGTGCTCTAAGAGCATTTGGTATTTCTACCTCTAACCGTGTCTGGCTAGAGCCCTGGAGCCCATAATTTTATTGTTTACCGTACACTGGCTATGGCCGATGGCCGATATGTTTTAATCAAGAAATATTAATTCGATCCCACGTGGATCCCACTTTGACGTTGGCGAAATCATCGACAGTATCGATGGAGCCATACTACCTGAAAAATTGAATTGAAGTAGTAGTCG
Source organism: Cydia strobilella (assembly GCF_947568885.1). Taxonomy (NCBI): domain Eukaryota; kingdom Metazoa; phylum Arthropoda; class Insecta; order Lepidoptera; family Tortricidae; genus Cydia; species Cydia strobilella. Next base: position 43,033,128 of record NC_086068.1, on the reverse strand, counting down.
AATAGGGTATTTGACTACTACTTAGTCAAATCAGTTTCTTTGTGACCGCATTTGATAATCCACTGACAAATACATCACTAGATGAAACTGTACTTAAATTTACATGCTGAATACTTTATCATGCTTCACTATAGCTGCAATTTGCAGTTCAGAGTAGGCTGCAGTTTTGTGCCTGTCCCAGCGGTCAGGCAAGTTCAGTTTTACGATTTAAAGTTATAAATAGCCTAAAGGTGACCGTTACCCACAAAGCAAAGATTTGATGAGTCCAGGAACTCTTGTACTAATACTAACTACTTACTACTAAAATTATATACACTTGGGCTGGGCTAAAGTTATATATAATTATGTATAGTAGAGGAAGGGATGAACTGACTTGTTTGTGTTTTGGTCAGGTCCGTGCGTGCGCATGTGCGCGATGTCATAGAAGATGGCCGCGTTGACGACGTACTCCATGGGCGCGATGACGCCGTACGACTCGGGCCCGTGCTCCATCACCAGCGTGTCCGACACGTTCGGGTCGAACATCACCGCATTAGGCGTCACCAGGAGCACGCCCGACACCACGCCCTGCAATCCAACTCCGTCAGCCCAACGCGTCACGCGATCTACATGTGCGCTTCTAGGGGCTCAAGTTTCTTATGTCTTATCAAATCTAAATTTAATTCAAGTTAATTATCAATGCGTCTCATGGGCTTAAAATATCGCCTGAGCCAACGCTTTCGCATATACAAATACGATTCCAATTTAATATAAGTATTATACTTATTAAAAATGCAAACTATCTTGACCCAGAAATCCGCCGGGTGCAGGAGTAGTAACCCCTCATGCAAAGAGAGTACTATACAGAGTGCTTATCGTGCACCTCGACTTTAAATATATAAGGACAATCACACATCCTACAATAGGACCTATAGTCCACACACTCGAAAGCAAATTAAAAATAAAAGCCTATGTTTAAGAGGAATCGTATCCTTATATACCGAAAGCTTATTCGTGCAACTAGATTTAAATATTTAATTAAAATGACAAACTAACCACAATAAAAATAAAATTTATTAAGTACATTTCAATACTGTCAACCGGGGTGAATATGGATTACTGAGGTGAATAGGGACAAAACTTAAAATGTGATTTACCTGACAATTTTTTAGCAACTACCTACAGAAATTGTATCATACAAAATCAACTATTATTTTACAACGAATTATATACACACATTTATGCGGGTATTTTTTAAGACCCCACCCCAGCCAATATTTAACCTAGACGAATAAATCAATTAAAAGCTGCCGCTGGGCATGTTGTAATCGCTGGATTTTATTCGTCATACATTACACACAGAAAAAGGATTACCGAAATAGCAGTGCAATTTTTAAAAACCTTCGCCGACATAGCATTGCGAAAATAAACTTTGCATGTGTCAATCACGACGAAATGAACATGTTATTCGCAAAGCGAGCGCGCACTATTCATAAATTAATCTGAATCCGGTTATATGCAAACAAATAAAAATAATAGTAACACTATAAATATGTACAGTAGCCGCTTCAAACAACAATTTGAAACATTTCTATAAATATTCGATTGAACAGTTGTTGCAAAATATTTACTTCATTCTTCAAATAGTTTTCAGTCGCTTGATACATTGATAGTGTAATCTAAAACTGAACGCCCTTCCGAGGTGTTTACGCTGAAATGCATATTGACCAGCGCTTCCAGTCTCCAATCTGAATAGCAATTAGTGTCGGAGCGACGGCCAGTTTTACATTAGAATAATTACCTTTGTTTAATTCATTGTAATAAAATTTAAAGTGGAAGTATTGAAACCATCGCTTATGGCTAATAGATGTCGGATGTATAAGCTGATGTGATGTGATGAAATTAAAAAAGTGCAAGGTTTAGAATACTGACAAAATGTTAACGATACAGATGCGATGCAATATCACTCGCATTGCACTATTTCAGCTTTATTAATCGTTATCGCCCAAAACACTCGCAAATCAGCATAATGCCAGCAACTGAGCTGTGGCACTTTAAAAGGGCGTCTTGTGCGAAGACTCTTAGGTAGAGAGAGATGGCGTTCATAGACATCATGAATACTTGTTTTATCGAAGATAGGTTAATGATTGTAGTTTACATGTATGTAGATTAAAGTGGATAAGAACAATAACTTCTCAACTGAACTACGCTTCACATGTCAATGAAGACTAATATTAATTGCATGTTTAAAATAAACCAGTAGCGTTTTATAACCGTCAAAGCGACATCTCATCATGTGAAAATATCAAAAATTATCAATTATGCACTCTCATGTTGAATGTAGGTATAAAGAGTAAGTAGTAAGTAAGATAAGCACCTGTCCATCTGTGATGTGGCGCACGTTGATCTTGAGGAAGCGCTGCGGGGCGTTGCTGCTGGTCGGCGCCTCCGGCGACACGGGCCGTAGGCTGTCAAGGATCTCTGCACATACCATAACCATTTACAACTACATTTACACCCACACTTAACGCTGACATGCTCTACATTCACTTATATTTATTTTTATTATGTCCCTTCCTGTTTTCCTCATCTAACACAGTAGTTGTTAAATGAGCACTCACCCGGGTATGTCCTTAAACTGCGTCCGGACCCGGATATGTCCTTAAACTACGTCCAAAAGAGAGGTATGGGCACTGTGAATGACATCTCGCTTTGTGTGGTAGGGCACAGGACAGCGGATGTCATTCCAGATCTAGAGCAAAACCCAACTGGGGAAGTACCTCCACCTTACAGAAAATCGCAGCCAAATAACACTAGACCCTACTCATAGTGTTGTGTTTCTGCCGGTAAGTAAGGTTGCCAGAGCTCAACGAGGGAGAGGAGTGTTAGGGTCGGCAAAGCGCGTGTAATATCTCCGGTGTTGCAGGCGTCCATAGGCTACGGTAACTGCTTACCATCAGGCGGGCCGTATGCTTGATTGCCACCGACGTGGTATAAAAAAAAAGTTTTCCTATTTTGATAAGAATGTGATCGGCGCTATAATAAAGAAATTAGGTATCATTGCATTATAAATTTCAGCCACTTCACCTTAAATACTTATGATATGTCGCGCAGCCGCCAGGCTGATGTATTTAGTTCCATGTTAATTTCAATCTAAAGGATTCTTGATAAACTAGCCATTTTTTTTAAACTCGGTGCAAATTATGGTCGTCGAGGAATCGAACGAACTCCCCAAAAATTAGAAGCATACTTATAGCTATTATTTATTTTTATCTGACAACAATTGATGGGTAAATGGAATTACTGATGAAGACCAAAATAGAACTTTCCATGACAAGGTAGTATTTTACTTCTTGGACCTAATTGTAATTGTTTTTTTATTTTATTTAATCGTAAATAAAATAATTGTAATTGTTATAATATGCAGTATGGTCGTAAAAAATTCTAAAGTCGGTTATTTTCTATTAAAGATTATCATGAATAAAACTTTATCCAAAAGGCATTTGATAGGTACCTAAAGGAAAAAAGCAGATTTCCTTTTTCTGAATAAATAATTTTATTATTCTTCTAATATTGTGTTCCTTGCAAGCAATAATGAACGTAATACACACGCGATTCCAGAACTGGAATCGGTGTGTTTACGCGACCAACGTGCGCGTGAACTGTGGCATTGGACACTAAGTGTGACATGTAATAGAAAATAATTAATTAATGCGTACTTTGTACTCTGAAAGTGTATCTGTTATAAGTGTTAAAGTTATAATAGATTTTAATGTACTTAACATTTAATACAAATTTTGGTTGTTTATTGAGTTCAGGTGTTTTTTGTTTCTTTTATTAAACAACATTCACTACCGTCTTACCATATGTGCATTAATTTCGATTGTACCATCATACACAATGATAATAATCACAAATATTAACAATGGCAACCAAGTTGGTGAAATTAAAATGCCTCTCGTTAATGTGTATAGGTATATTGGCACAGGTGTGAGGTGCGATGTAAGTAGTTACCTTTTTCTTGTGCAGGTTCGCTCGGCGGGCCCACTGTTGACTCCGACGTGTTATCCCCGCTCTCTGAGGGACCATCGGAGTCCTTCTCGCCACCTGAAACACGATTTCTTCCTCACTAAGTACTTGTGCAAACTAATACTGATGCTGTGTGGTTTTATTTTAATATAACACGTACAAAACTTATATCACATCATACGTATATTAGGACAGCGAAATGTGTATTATTAACTGTAGTGTAAAACCTTCAACGTACCATTATACCAACGCTTAAGAAAATCTACACTGAACATATTGCAGAAGTTTTAGAGACGTTTCACTACAGCACTTATCTTGCGTGGTAATGAAACGAATTAGATAAGTCCATTATTATTGTCACAGGCAGGCGCTGGCGATGGCGCCGGCGATAACCATCCACATTTTTAGTTCAGGCCGTTCAGGGTAATTATAGAGTGTGGTCGAAAGTGTAGTTTAAAATAGTGACGGGTTGTAGCGCGTGATGTCGGCACTGTAGCGCGCCCGCAACTGCAAACTGTCAACTGACGGTGGAAACTCTTGTTTACTGTGCAAATACGAGAAAAATTTTGTTTCATGTCTACGTCGCACATGAATGAATAACACCAAGGCTGAATGTTATTGTTTTGTTTCACGCCGGCCGGAGCTCACAGAATCACGCTTCTAATCGATGCCATTGATATGACTTGTGGAGATAGGCGTCGAAAATGTCTACCTTCCGATAACATATCCACACACTAAGTGTGGACAAGTAATGACCGGCACAGAAATAGACAAGGGCTTAATAATTTGTACTTAGTAAAATAAAGTATTTCATATGTAATTACTTAGAAATTGGTAATTATTGTGTTGTAGAGAACTATTGACAAAGGAGGACGATATTATCAAATGTTCCTTTGTCGTTTCTTTAGTGTTGACGTACATGTAGTACGGTACGGTTCATAAAAGATCTATTTTCTTCCTACCCCACTGTCTTCCAAATTGATCATGTAAAACGAATGTGAACTTTTGGCCTTAAACAACAAGGTAGTCTATTTTAAGTTTGTAGATGAGACATGATTAGTATCATCCACGTTTGGCCTTTGGTATCATTGTCTGCCAATGCCTATATTCCACGAAATGAAAATTCACGCTACAGAGATATCTAGGGATTGAATGGCATCGACCATTTAAATCACAATCGTGAATACCGCCACGCCAAAGAAATCCATTTTACGAGTAATCCCAAACGATTGCACAAATGTTTCCTTATCGACTAACCGGCTGATAATATAAATGAACTACTATTGCAACTGAGTAAGACGTTGACGACGATGAAGGCCGAGTTTCGCAAAGCCTGTAAAATTTGCGCGACAAGTCGAGACTCTGCGGCATAGTCTTTATCAAAGGCAAATAATTCTACGTTAATCTGGTTATACTTAGTGCATTATGAAGTAAGTCTTTTATGTTGAAGTCGCGGTTAAAAAAACTATACATCTGGGGGCACAGCAGAAAAAAAAAATAGAATAATTGAGTGACGTTGTCACCTTTCTTCTTGTCCGGTACCAACAGCCGCTGTCCGGGGAAGATGAACTGTGTGGCGAGCCTGTTCAGCTTGGTCAGCTCAGAGGGCGTGGTGTCGAAGCGGGCCGCCAGCGACGTCAACGTGTCACGGTCCCGGACCTGGACAAAAATCATTACAAATAACTTTACAATGCATGTGCTCGAAAAGTGCGTTTCCTCGGAGCCATATCATGCGGAAAGTACTACTTTTTCGCTCTAGTGCTTTTTGTTTTCAATTTTTTTTACAGTACATATGGCGCTACTTTCTCGCACTAGTGCGGAAAAGTGCCCTTTTCCGCACTAGTACTTTTGTTTTCAATTTTTTAAATAATTAAACTTATTTGCCATATGTTTTTTTATTTACTCGCACAATGCATAGTAAAACATTGTATGATACACGTGCGTAAAGATGATTTCCGCACTTGTTGCATAAATAGTGCGTAATAGAACACTTTTCGTGCATATGTCGAAAGTTTAAAGGGCCATATGTACTGTAAAACGTTGTACGATACACGTGCGAATAGGTAATTCGCAACTCGTGTTGATTTAAAACACTCCCTGCGGTCGTGTTTTAATTTATCGCCACTTGTTTCGAATTTCCTCTTTTCCGCACTTGTATCGTAAATAACTATTTCATCACACTTGCTCGTAAAAGGTGTTATTAAATATACGTAGGCGATGCGGTCCGTAAATCTTAAATTTCGACCTATGGTTGTATTGTACGTCCGAAAAGAGGCACATTTATTTTTCGCCTTTTTTTCCTCACAAGTGTGATAAAAACAATGGGGTATTTGACTACTAGTCAAAACAGTTTCTTTTTTCGAACTGTCAAAACGATTTTGCTACTATGGAATTTATATGAAACACTAGCATGTGACGTAACAATCAAATTACCTACTCCTTAAGTCAGTTTTATACGGGTTTTAAAATATATATTTTTTTATACCACGTCGGTGGTAATCAAGCATACGGCCCGCCTGATGGTAAGCAGTTACCGTAGCCTATGGACGCCTGCAACACCGGAGATATTCCTTTCTCTTCTCCTTTTTTGAAGAACCCCATACTGTAGCCCCTCGGGAAAACCTCGGCAGGGAGCTCATTCCACAGCCAAAGCGTACGCGGGATGAGTGAAGAATGACATTTCCGCACGTGTATCGAACGACGTTTTTTAATACATTTGCGAAAAAATTATAAAAACAACAAGTAAGGAATAAAAACTTTGGAAACTGAAAACGCCTCTTAGTAGGTAGTAAAAGTAAGAAAAAACGCCTATTCTTTGACAGGCGTTTCGGCAGCTATTCCGTTCCATTCAGACAACTTATTAAGAACACCTAATCGCTGATTCACTGGTGATCAGCGTCACTCAGCACCTCAGCAGTGAATGATGAAACTTCCCATTTTATCAAAATTAGAAAACGTTTTAACGGTAACAACCGGTATACGAGTAAATAGTGCAAACGACCCTTAACTGGGCGGACTCGAAAAAGAAAATGAGAGTTTTATTTTATGAACAAGTTTGGGAACAAATCAAATTATTTTATTAAATATTTTGATTTGTATTTTTTAAAGTATAGTCACACTACTATATATAAATTAAAAACTGTAATAGATGTCATATATTAAAGAAAAAGTGACGAAGCCCTCCAGTGGGCTTAGCACTAGCATTTTTATCGCCTGCCACCATGCCTGTCACGTTCTAACAAGTATGTAAGTGCGAAAGTGACAGGCATAGTGACAGGTGATAAAAATGCTACCGTGCTAAGCCCGCAGTGGTGAAGGCCGGATTAGAACCGGCGTCTTTAGCTATCGCGGCTACTAGTTTTATATTAACCAACACCACAATATTTATTTACGATACAAGTGCGGAAAAGAGGAAATTCGAAACGAGTGGTGATAAATTAAAATACGACCGCAGGGAGTGTTTTAAATCGACACGAGTTGCGAATTACCTATTCGCACATGTATCGTACAACGTTTTACAGTACATATGGCCCTTTAAACTTTCGACATATGCACGAAAAGTGCTATTTGACGCATTAGTGCGAGAAAGTAGCACCATATGTGTACTGTAAAATACTGAAACGTACCGTGTAAGTGATGGTCTTAATCGGCGGTGTAGGTGGTAATCGTTTGGCGTGTTCATCCTCATCTGAAACAAATGCAATAAGTAAAAATTAGTAACACGCACAATGCTATGTTATTGTTTATTAATTATTAATTGTATCACTTATTTGAACACCGTAATATGGGTTACACATGCATAAATATTTGAATTTACGATAATTATATACTTGTATAATAAAAAGTCTTGGTTACGGTAATTGGCATATTTATCGATTTTTGGCAGTTTAAGAAATAATGATGATTTGTTGCTGCAAAAATTCCTTAATTCAGAAACATAATATTTTGAAAATGGCACGCTGATTGCCAGAGAAAATATTTTTCACGAAAAGTTAAAAGTTTTCGGGTAACTGTATCCAGTGGAATAATAACTATAATCTCTCTTACGCCTTAGTTGGAGCAATAACTTAATCTGTGATTCATTGAGAAATGTTTGCGGACCAGTCTTCCATTAAACTGCATTCTAATTTGTTATAATCTTATCATACTAAATACTCGTGCTCACATTAAGATTGAAAAGATTAAGACATACGTATGTCTTGTGTGTTAGGTACCTAACACACGCAAAAAAAAGTTGTATCTTCTGTTACCGAAAGGTAAGGATACTGGAGCCAAACTACTGGTTGCGACTTATCGCTCAAAACTAATACCGACGTCATTTTAGGGTATATTGTGGGAATTTGTTTTTTTTTTATACTACGTCGGTGGCAAACAAGCCCGCCTGATGTTAAGCAGTCTCCATAGCCACCAATGGTGGTCATGTTTCACCAATGTTCTTAATTCTTGGCAACAGAAAAGATAAATTAGAACCTGTATAACCTGTATTTGACGCAGTTAGTATACCTAATATTTTATTTATTTATATGAGCCTAGAGTGTCCCACTGTTGGGCAAAGGCCTCCCTCCCCCCTTTCCACGTATCCCGATCTTGACCCGTCTCCCACCAGTTCCTGTCAAAGGCGTCAAGGTCATCTCACCAACGCCGTCGAAGTTTGCCGCGACCCCGAGTATGATGTGGGACCCAATTGGTTGTAATTTTAGCCCACAAATCATCCGGCAATTCCGGCATACGGCATACGTGTGGGCGGGACACGTCCCACTTCAGCTTGGCGGCTGTTTCAGCTACGTCAGCTATTTGAGTTTTGGAGCGTAGTACAGTGTTTTTGATGCGATCGGTCAACTTCACGCTGAGAATACTACGCTCCATAGCGCGCTGGCAAACCTTAAGGGTGGATGTCTGAACTTTTGTCAAACACCAAGTCTGTGCTCCGTGGGTCACGATGGGAAGAATGCACATGTCAATGAGCTTTCTTTTTAAAGATATAGGGAAATCTCCCTTCATTTGCTCCTTCATAGACCAATAGCCCTTCCATGCAGGCACTTCCGGTTCGTCTTGCGACCTCCTTGTCCTGTCGTGCCTGGAAAGAGACTATTTGGTCCAGGTAAATGTATTCTAGGACATATGACATTTCTTCTCCATCCACTACCACTGTTATTTTTCGGCTGTTAGTCATGAGCTTTGTCTTTGACATGTTCATCATTAATCCCACCTCAAGGCATTTCAAATTTCCCAGTGTTTTAGGCAGCTCTCCCACTAAGAAAAGTGCTCGCCAGCAGTGACCAGTGACCACCCGCGGTCGACCATTGATAATAAATATGCATCTCTTAAAAAAGTGATTTCTAGGGTGACTGAAATTCGTATGTGTAGGTTTGATTGTCATCCAGCCACATATACTCGTAATAAAGATCGAGTCGAGGTCCGTACGTTCATACGATATGAAAAAGCCATACAAGCAAAAAGGCGTACCTTCGCGGCATTTGCGTCCTTTTAATGAAAACGGAAGTTTTTTTGGACAAAACTCACTAATGGTTTAATCGTTCATGTTCAAAACAATTTTCGTGGAAAGTATTTACTAAGCTATATTTTTTTTTCCCAAATGCTTTGTACGACCGGTTCAAAAGTTACACATTATTTTGGACTTTGGAAGTTATTTTCAGAAGTGTACACTTAATCAAAAACCTTATCGTTTTTTTAGAGATAATATATCGAATGATGTAACAAACTTTTTTTTACTTTTAATAAGGAATGCAGCTTAATTTTTTTTATTATATTTTAACTATAAACTAAGTAGCGGCTCACAAAATAGTCTGTTTCAAATGATATTAAAATATAGCTTATACTTATAGTTTTGGTTTGGAGAAAAATGGCTGTGACAATCGGACAGACAGACAGCCGGACAGACGGATTTTGCCATACTGGGTACAGAACCCTACAATGATATGACTATGGCAATATTAAGCAAGTTTGTTTTGCGTTTTACTTCGACCACTCTAAGTTTGCACCGACTTGGCACTTTTGTCATTGACAATGTACATACATATATTTATTTTATTAGCCGCGCCATACTTCGGGTTTCACTAGGGGGCGACTTAGCGTGGATGGAGTCTAAGAGGTTTTGTACGTACAGGTTAGGTTAGGTTATGTCTATATGGGACCCATTGCATTAAAGCATACATTTTAGGTCTGTGCATTAAAGCAATACAAAAGTCACAAATGATAGTTCCCAGTGTGAGGAAAAACATTGTGTAACTCCGGGGGTAAGAATATTGTTACTCGAATCTTTAATTCACTCTAGCCTGTGGCTGTCGTGAATATATAGACTCTCGTACAATATTTCACTTATCCCCCTCGTTGCACAATTTATTATTGTTTCAAGTCAAGGTATAAGGAAGTTTTACTTTTAAAATACTGACGTTTATAAAAAAAAATTTGTTTATGTTTAAAAATATTTAATTTTATTAATTTAATAGCCGTTTAAAATATTTTTACTCAATTTTCAATCGTGGCTGAATGCCGAAGGTTCGATGCCTAACCTGTCAAGAAATGACAATATGGCGGACGAATTATTTCGCTTAAAATTTAGTTTTTTTTCGAGTTTAGTTTACTCCGAGGGTGAGAATAATAATATTGTAAACTCGAGTCTTTAATTCATATAGACCTCTTTTACAATATCTCGCTTACCCCTTCGTTGTATTATTATTATAATGTGTTTTTATATATTTTCTGTATTATTAATATTAAGTAGGGATGAGTAGTTTTATAAGTTCGCAGTCGTAAAACGTACCCAAGCGTGTAATACGAGTATACTAAAAATATCATTAAACATTACGATTGATTTTGTTCACCAATGAGATTACATTAATATAGTGCCATAAACATTATAAGTCGGATACAGTTTTATAGTTGTGGAATTTATTTGAAAAAACCAGGCAAGTACATTAACAGTGGCAAATCGTAAACGTCTGTCGGTATGTATGTCTCAGCCACTTTACTCAAAAACTATAAGGTATATTTTTCTACTCGTCGACTGTAATGGTTGCATTAAGACTTCGTATACCAAACTGAAATCGCATACTTTTCACTATGGGATCCCGACTCAATTAATATGTTCATATCGAAACACTTTAGTCGACTATAATAATTTTGAAAAATCACGTGCCGCCGCGGTCAAGGGGAAGAAACAAAACGATAGCTCAGGTTGTATAGTAGAAACAATTTCTTCATAAGTCAGAAACGCGCACCTGACACCCTTAATATAGCAACATCCATAGACTACGATGACCGCTTAGCGTTGCGTTAGTCTCCATAGGCTACTGTGGCCAAAATCGAAAGAAAAACTGTCCAGAAATTGAATTTAGCAAGGACCAAATACCGCAGGGCCTCATGAGTTACGAGAAGGTGGCGTTGACCAGCCGGCCGGCGGGGCGCGTACGACTATAAAGGTATCGCGGCAGCTCGCGTATGTTAGCTGTATACTTTTGGTTTGTTTATATGATTATACTAGTTTAAAGTATTATTTTTGTTGACTCGTAGAAAAAGTATTGTATAAAATAGTGATATATATAATTAAGCTTTTCAATCTCGTACCCGATAAAGCCACTCAGCAAGCTTCGTGGCCTTAACACGGTACAGTCAGCAGCAGAAGTTGCTAAGCGGGCCAGGTCAGGCCTCCTTCACTCGCTCAAAGCCACGCGCTATATGCCTACCGCTCGGCGTATCGTCGACGATACAATCGACAGAGGGCCGCACGTTTCCCGCGCTTACGCTTCGAAATGCCGAAACCACGTAATTATTGTGCAGTAGATGGGTGTAAAAGTCAAAAAACAAAAGAAAATTTGTCGTTTTTTTAGGGTTCCGTACCCAAAGGGTAAAAACGGCACCCTATTACTAAGACTCCGCTGCCGCTGTCCGTCTGTCACCAGGCTGTATCTTATGAACCGTGATAGCTAGACAGTTGAAATTTTCACAGATGATGTATTTCTGTTGGCGCTATAACAACAAATACTAAAAAGTACGGAACCCTCGGTGGGCGAGTCCGACTCGCACTTGGCCGGTTTTTTCATTTCCGAGAGACGAAGAAAGGTGAGTAGTATTTTAAATCTATCTTTATGAATTTGGTCACTATTTATTTCTTTGAACATAAGTAGATAGAATTAAGGAGTTTTTTGAGTCAGGTATTATAAGTGTTTGATTGATTGACTAATATAAAATATGGTTGATTCGCAACATTCGTTTTATTACAATAATAACATAAGTAACAGTACAACCCTAGCGCATTCTTACGATGACGCGTTGGCACGTGGCTCGCACGGCGAGCAAGGCAGTCTCGACTCTTTGTGCGCATACTTATGGTACATTTCTTCTCGTCCTGAGCAGCAGGTATTATTATTAAGATTTTGTAGGCAATTATAGCGTAGGTATTTTCGCGTTTGTATGGGAATGATGTATTGTTACGTAGTAACTGTTTATTAATCTGTGGCCAGGTGTTCAAAATGTTGTTGACGCCACTTTATTGGTAAGAGAATAAGAGCGTGTCAAGGTAATTTTGAACACTTCGCCCGCTTAGCAACTTCTGCTGCTGACTGTACACGACTGAAAAGCTCTCCATTATATCACGATTGTATAAAATACTATTTAATGATATTTGGAATATATGTAAGAGTATTTTGTGAGCCGCCACCAAGTTGAAATGTTAAAATAAATAAAAAATATATTATTTTTAGTTGGCGCATTCCATATTTACATGTACTTAACTAAAAGTAGAAAGAAAAGAATAATGAACATCGACGTGTGGCACTTTATTCCATAGGTCTTTTAAAAATAACCTTAGTTACTAATTAACTTTTTTGTTTAACTGGATAGTCTGCAAAAAATGATAAACTACTTATTTCAGTTATTTTAGTAAGTATGTTCTAAGACAATTTCATCGTGTTCCTATGGTTTAGGTATGAACCGTTGCGTTGTTGCGTTGCGCAGTGTCTACGTCAGTTAGCATTGAATATTTAGTTGAACCTATAATTATCGTTGTAATCACTAGCATAGCATCCATCAAGTTGTCAGCCGTGTTCTGTGACTCACCTCTGTGGACAGCGTTGAACCTGTCCTCCACCTTGGAGCGCAGGGAGTCCAGCTCGAACGCGGCCGCGAACCCATGATCCACTGACCGACTTTTTGACCTGCAAAAGCAAATTATTTCAGTTTTTAAAACTACAGTACTAATGAAGTAACTTGAAATCTAAATCCGTCTGCACATTTTCGAATCTACTAGTACCTAACGAATGTAAACAACTTAAGTACCTACCTACACCTAGTAGAATAATGTTCGTCTTTAGTCTTTAATAATTCTGAAAAGCTGATGTCATTTTAGACGAACATTTTAAATATACCATAATTAGTTATATCTGGGTCGAATCCGCCTACGAGCAGATAAAAACTATAATTAAACTAGTTCAGTTCGGCATGACGGTTTCCAAATAATATGCTAGTTCGACATATGTAACATTCGTCAACATATTTAAATTTTCCAATTAGACGAACTAGTTTTTCAGTTATTTGCTTGTAGCAGGCGAACGTAACTTCGCAAATGACATATAATATTAGGTACCGTTATTTTTCAATACTTTTGGTTAAATAGTCACCAAAAAAGGCATGAAAGTATTCCAACCCGACCCGGAAACAAAGCATGTAAGTATACTTATGTTATGATACGATGAATATGATTCATTATTTATAGCTTATATATCAGACCTATGTTCTGACTTAATTCAACAAAAAATTAGAAAAATATAGGCAAGCTATAGCGTGTAACGTGCAGTGAAATAGTATGGTGGCGTATACTTACCTTTTGAAGGAGTGGTCGATACTCTCGGCGCTGCGCGATAGCTGCTGCGACGCCCGCCTAGACCTGCATGCAATACAGACCACTTGCTACACACACGCTTGGCATGCAATACAATACGACATACGACATCTACCAATGAAAACTATTCAAAAACATGGTGATTCTATTTTAATTATAACACACACTCTTTTTGTAAGTTGACAACATAAGGTTGAATAATATATAAAATTGTATTCATGTACATTAATTAATAGATAAAAGTATTTTCAGTGACATCAATCTCCAAATATAATTTAATGACGACTGTCATTAAATAACTCACTATAACGTAGAAGAATAATAAATATAGATAGCTCGCGTGTTCGGTGTCAAAAACGTAAGTCAGTTCAACAAACATGTTTTATGTGATTTTGTATGTACCATGGCTGCAACATATTAGATGCATGATGAACATGCACGGTATAGAATGAAATAATTTATTTATTGAACAAACCGTAGGACGCATTATTTGTGCGATAGAGTATGATAACGTAGAGCTGTAAGTTTGCACTGAATAAAAAGTCGAAGTGAAAAATCTCACGTAAGCTCAAAAAATTATATTGTTGCGAGGCCTAATAGCATAATCGGATTAGGACTAACCTCGAAATCTCTAGAGAACAGTCCTGAAATTTGGTATGTATGTTAAATGTCCACACTATTGGGCATTTGGGGACCTCGAGGAAGCGCCACCATCTTGGAAAATGTGTACAAGCTTGGAGAAATTTGCATTTTACTCGGAATCTAAGTTCTCTATGACAATATGATGTAAGGCAACATTAAAGCCGATTAAATTCTACACAAAAAAGTCTTCGACACTTTTGCGGCAAAAATACATATCTATGTTGTTAGACTAAATATTAGCTGAATCCAGATTTAGCGCTTATACACTTTCGGGGGACATTCTCTTAATAGGAAAGCTGGAGGAATGTGAATTCCACTTTTGTCTATACATTTGTATATGATCTACCCCAATATCAACATTTTACTCGACTGTGACAACCAGAAAGTAGGGTTATGGGTTTAAGTACTGATATTCAGTACATCCTGCAGCTTAGGATACTGGACGGTTTTTTTAATGACGTATCGGTAGATTTCTCTAGTACATAGTACGGTGGTTTTTGGTCTAGAAGTCTTCTGGAAATCGATTTTCGCTCATGTCGTCGCAAATATGGACATATTTGGTATCAGTGCATTCAGTGTGATGTCCTGAACACAAATATATGAGATGACAAGCGCGAAAGTCGTGGGGGTAGTTGCTGTGACGTCATAAAGTCGGCAGTACAAACTTATTGCTTTTTTTTTTAAATCATACCATGTGGGGTATCAAATGAAAGGGCTTTGAGAGTAGATCATAAATATATAATAAACTGTAACATTTTCACTACTTCTTCTAACAAATTATTAGAAAACGTTCAAAAATTTCACAATCCACAGTTGACTTTGAACTGCTCTAAATTGAAAATGACTGAATGGATCATTCCAAAATACATACCAAGTAACTGTGAATATGCTCTATATAATGTTTAAAAATAATTAACCAGATATAACCAAAAATAAGAAAAGTACATCAAGCAACTACCACCACTTTCGCGCTTGTCATCTCATATATTTGTGTTCAGGACATCACACTGAATGCACTGATACCAAATATGTCCATATTTGCGGCGACATGAGCGAAAAGTAACCTAAAGCCTGTTTCGCCACGCCTTTATAGTGTGGACATGAAAAAGAGACCTTTAATTAACATGCATACCAAATTTCAGGACTTTTCTAGAAATTTCGTTAGTCCTAATCCGATTTTGCTATAATTCATTTTGGGAAATCTGTTACTGATCATGTCAAAAATTAAGAAAGATTACCTTGTCTAGTCGTTTTACTTTGCAATTTAATACAAACAACGGCGCAAAGCGGAATTGTAGCGAAAGGACAATTTAATGATAAGTTTGCAAACTTGGCTATTTTAACGATTTCCTGAATATTAATTATCTTTAGTCATTTCATTGACATTGCACATTACGTCTAAATCGTA
This sequence comes from Cydia strobilella, assembly GCF_947568885.1. Classification (NCBI taxonomy): domain Eukaryota; kingdom Metazoa; phylum Arthropoda; class Insecta; order Lepidoptera; family Tortricidae; genus Cydia; species Cydia strobilella. The sequence continues at coordinate 43,017,211 of NC_086068.1, read as the reverse complement.
TCTTCAAGGGCATATATTAATAACTGGTCTGGTCTACCTCTAACTGTATTTATACGTAATTTAAAGCCAAAGTATGTTATACTTGTCGGTTTTGCACAGATTGTAGGATTTGTAGGTGGCGTTAAACCGTCATATGTCAGGTCTATCAGAAAAAAAAACCGGACAAGTGCGATTCGGACTCGCCCACCGAGGGTTCCTTACTTTTTGGTATTTGTTGTTATAGCGGCAACAGAAATACATCATCTGTGAAAATTTCAACTGTCTAGCTATCAAGGTTCATGAGATACAGCCTGGTGACAGACAGACGGACAGACGGACAGTCCCGTTTTTACCCTTTGGGTACGGAACCTTAACAATTTACAAGGTATCGTAAACTTGCTTAACATTGCTTATGATGCCACACATTGCTGTTTTGGCAACAGTGACTCTCAACTCAACCGAACATCTGTTTATATATAATTGCTAATAATTTACTTCTTCACCAAATATTTATTACATTATAACAATTAACTATTCATATACCGGATCCATATTTCATAAGAGAAATCTGACGTTCATGTATAAGTACCTGTTGTGTTATGTTATGAATCAGCCTTGGCGATTCGCAAGAATGCCAAGAATAAAGGGGAAGATGAGCGCTAGTAGGGTGGTTTAGTAGTTGTAAGTACCGGGGCGGGGTCGGGGTCGGGGGCGGCGAAGTTCGCCCTTGACACTCGACGCTCGCCCGCTGCCCGTGCCCGCGGCTACACGCTACTCGTAGCAACCACAGACCACAGTACAGTCGAGTGCAAAAATAACGATCCAGACAGATAGCTCAAAAATAAGTGAACACGACTTTATTGTCTAAGGTGTAAGAGCGTACACATATTTTTGAAACTTTTGGGAATGTATGTATATTTATGCCCTTGACTGTACATGGTGCGGCGCGGCGTGTATCTAACAACTGGCAAGAGCCCAACTTCATAACTTAATAACGTAGTAAGTAGAGATGCATCGGATATTCGGTTACTATCCCGTATCCGACCCATATTTTAATATCCGGCCGGATATCGGATATTGACCTACTATCCGGCCGGACACCGAGATTTCATGCGAGGTTTTGCTAATTGTAAAATTGTTTTAATCGTATGAATACTTACGCTTTACCGCCTTATTATTTTATTTCCAAATAAAATACACGTGTGCGTAGCTAGGTTGCTTCAAATAACTTTTTTTTCGATGGGGCACCCCCTTCTTTTGTTACACTTATTATGTTGATAAAATACGCCAAGTTTTGTAATTTTATCTTAACTACAAAGAGGTTCTTCGTTCTTCACTAAACATTTTTATTTTTGTTGTATTCGGGAAAGGCACGAGTGAAACAATCGATGGCATTTTTCAAAATCTTCATTTCAAACATAACATACATACTAGAGTATGTCGCAAGCTCTTGTTTATCTTATATCAACAGATATACGTATGTTTAGGTTAAGTATCACTAGTAAATTTTGGCCGCTTTCAAACGAAAGCAGTGCCTGGCGTCCGTTGGCTCGTTGGGTGGACGACATTCGGAATACTGCGGTTCACTTCTGGATGAGATTGGCTCAGGACCGGTACAAGTGGCGTACTCGAAGAGAGGCTATGCTCAGCAGTGGGCGATATAAGACTGATATGATGATGAGTAAAATTTGACAAAACCGGAAAAAAAAAGCAATAATGTTTTTCTATGTGGTGTAGTGCAGCACCCCTTTGTAGTTGAGATAAAATTACAAAACTTTGCCTATTTTATCAGCATAATAAGTGTAACAAAATAGGGGGGTGCTGCGTCTTCTGGCTAGTTTGAATTTTTTCTATACAAATGTGAAGCCCCCTAAAGTGTAGGTTTCTACACGAAACACTAAACTATTTCAGACACAAAAAAGACAATAAAGGCGTTTCAACAAAATAAATAAATTGTTTGTCTCATTAAAACTTACGTAGCCTTTGTTTTAAAACGCCAATCTTTGTTTTCAGCTTCGAAAAATACTCGACATATAACGTATGTAATTACATATGTATGTATGTAGGAACGATGTCAGTTGTTCTACTGCAACCCAATGAAAGATACCAACCACAACCATCCTAGCTACAGACGTCGAAGTTGACCACAGCACAATGTAATGCGATAGGATCGGATAAAGTGAGACTGCTGTACATAGTGTACATAGCTACTCACGACGCGACCACTCACTAAAGTGGTCATTTGTAAACTTTATCTCCATGTTAAATGTTTACTAATTTGTAGCCCAGACCTACTTATTATAGCATAAAACGTAAATTACTTACAACTTTTTTGTAGGACTAACTACGAAGATAGTATCCATATAAAATCAACATTTCCTCGTTACATACTGACTAAGAAGTAGGTAGGTATTTATTGCATACAACGGTTTACAATTAATCACCACCATGTTACAAAATCTAAATGTTTGAGGATAATAATATTAGTAAAATTATTTTCTTTTATTTTTGTTAGTATCTTTGTAATTAATGAAAACTGCGTTCTTAAATTTGTGAGGCCTATTATTTTTAAATAGTTAAAAACATTTAAATGAGTGATTAAATGTGTACAACTTGGTTAACTTTAGAACATCCCCCTGGTTAATACTGTCCTATAGCGTGGACACTATTAGCCAAATTATATTTTTTTCTAAAAGCACAACAATGTCAAAAATATAAGGAAAATCAAAATTTCTTGAATGTAAATTCTCTTGAATTGTAAAATCTATCGATTAATGTTTGCAATAATTTATTTTAATTGAAAATTTGCGAGATATGACCGCTCGAAAAAAAGGTGGTTAACTGATAAACAGGTCACCTACCTATGTATACAGTTAAACCATTTTTTAAATGCGCTTCCCTCCAGAGCAAGATCACTTTTATGACATCTAACTATGTGAAGCACACAAAAGAAAAAATATCGGTTTTTATGGCTAGAAATGTTAGAATCTATATGACGATGACGATCTGACGATATCAGCTTTCCAAAAAAGAAAATCATTGTATTTAAATAATCAACTTCGTGCATTTTGTAGGAACAAGGGTAAAGGTTTACTAGATGCTCTGAAGACAACATAGGTTTGTTTTACAACTATACAACACTCATGATGAAAATTGCTTGCCGTTTCACAATAAAGGCGGTTCCCTGGGCCAGAAGGCGAAAAATCTCCTTATATGATCATATTCTTCAGAGTCGTTGATATTCGTAGACGTGGAAAAAATATATGTAGTTCTTGATTATATTATCTTTAATTTATAAGCTTCCGTTACACGAATTATGACATTATTATGTGACACTATAAACAAAAAAACAAAAGAAAAATCAATCTTAACTTAAATAGTAATTTTACCGCTTTCGAATTTCGATATTGTAAGGCAACGTTTTTAAAATAAATAAAAATCGACAAAATTCGATCAAAATTGACGCTTGGCGCGCGTCTTTCCCGTTCTTTTTTGCGAAATTTGACAGTGATAGCGGCAAACTGATGGAAGGGCCTAGGGATAATTTAATGAACATAACTACGTAACACACGTTGCGGCCGGCGTGTAGATGCACGCTGTCGCTGTTATAGATGTTATTGCGTGATAAGTCTCTTTCAATCGAACGCACAGTCGTCGAAAGTGACGCCGTCATTTGAAAACAAAGTACTTAATAACCGCTTGTGAAACTGAGAACCACGACAATAAATATATAATCAGTGATCAAAATCTAATAAACTATCCTCGCTTAGGTAGGTACCTACTCTCAGGAATCAACCCTATCATTAAAAAGGAAATCAATGTTATCTCCTCCTGTTACAGGAAAATGCACTACCCCTGACACTGCTACGGCTGTTTGTCATAACACAAACAACTACACAGAACGGGAAGTTGTGCAATGAAAAAAAAAACGTGCTAATTCAGTCTAATTGAAGTAATTACAGTGTTCGATTGACCGCCATTTGTATAACGGAACGGACTGATGTCATGCAATCATTGTACAATTGGCTTACTCATATTAGAAGGATATTAGTATTTTTTCAACAAGTTAACAACAGTAATATAACTTTAAAAGTGGAAAAATTACTGCCTTGGGTGAGACTTGAACTCACGGCCTCTGGATCGATACTCCAGCGCTCTGCCAACTAAGCCACCAAGACCTCATCCATAGTCAGCAAATCTTCCCACTATATATACACTATTAATAGCATCGTTTGCAGACGTTTCTTCTTGTTAAAAAATAATTTAGTAACATACTTGACAACGAGCTGGTCTAACTCTGTTGTTAATAAGTCCTGTTTGGCTGACATTAATTATATAATAGCCATTATGTTATACCGAGTCACTAAGGGGAAAAAATAACCAAATGAATTTATCTACACAACTATCATAAACCCTTTACGATGCGTTCAAAAATAGCAATATAACCAAATGAATTTATCGACACAAATATCATAAACACTTTACGATGCGTTCAAAAATCGCAAAATAACCAAATGAATTTATCGACACAAATATCATAAACCCTTTACGATGCGTTCAAAAATAACCAAATGAAATATCTACACAAATATCATAAACCCTTTACGATGCGTTCAAAAATAACCAAATGAATTATCTACACAAATATCATAAACACTTTACGATGCGTTCAAAAATCGCAAAATAACCAAATGAATTTATCGACACAAATATCATAAACCCTTTACGATGCGTTCAAAAATAACCAAATGAAATATCTACACAAATATCATAAACCCTTTACGATGCGTTCAAAAATAACCAAATGAATTATCTACACAAATATCATAAACACTTTACGATGCGTTCAAAAATCGCAAAATAACCAAATGAATTTATCGACACAAATATCATAAACCCTTTACGATGCGTTCAAAAATAACCAAATGAAATATCTACACAAATATCATAAACCCTTTACGATGCGTTCAAAAATAACCAAATTAATTTATCTACACAAATATCATAAACCCTTACGATGCGTTCAAAAATCGCAAAATTACAACCAGCATAAACCGTTTTATTAGAACTATCTGTGAAAATGCTGTTATTGCATAATTATAACATTCAAATTTAGAAAAACTCTAAAAACAAAGCAATCTGTTTTGACGTCTATTCTGATCAGTCGAGATGAAGTTTTATTCAAAATTAAGTGTCAAGTGCAAACTATTTTGACAATTCTCGCATGTTACTTACTATCGAAAGGTAAAGCTTACTTAAAAAACTACGGTTATAGTGCGACATAAAATAGTAGAAATTAAACAAAATGAAACTAAAAATGAATTCCATACTAAATTGTTGCCATGTTTAAGCATTTTACATCAAAGATGTGACAGTTACGTAGGAAGTGGCGCCCTCAATAATTTTCTACAATTTCTTGTCGGACGCGCGTGAATAAAGTTTCGATTTACCGCCATTTGACGTTCCGTTTATCTTTTTGTATAAAATTAGTATGTTTTGTTAGTTATTCGTGTAAAATTAACAATCAAGATATTTCAAGCAATTAGCAAAGATGCTGCAATGCCGGGCGTAACATGTGGTTCCCTAACACATCATAGAAAACTTATAATATGTCTGTAAATAAAAAAAACATGTACCTAACTACCTAACTGTCCATAATTAGGCATTATGTAGCAGTCACATAAACTGCTATTACATACGACTACTTTTAATCATACACTATATAACAGTATATTGTTAACCAAGAGTTGAAAGGCACATCATATCGAATGCGAATAAACATAACAAGACCAGGCAATTTTGCAAAATCAGTAACTAAAGTACTACCTAATAGACCTGCGGCCATGATATTTTTCCTAAGGACTTACTTGGAATCGGAGACTTTTCATGTGTGAAGATAAATAACCCCTAGCGAAAAACATTTAGATTGCAACATTTACGAAAACACATATTTAAATAAACTGCAGTAATTTTAAAATGATGAATTGCCTCTTATTTACTTTTTAATTATTTACTTTTTCGTTCTAAAACTCCCGATAGTCAATGGCATCCCAGTCATTTAGCTAACATAATAAAGGTATTTAAAGAAATTTAAATATTAAATAACAAATTAATTAATAAAATAAGCAATTTTTATATTATATTTTTTTTTACGAATATAGTGCTAAATAACTTTAATAACCCATTTAATATCGTACAAACGTTAAACTGCTGCTGGCTGCTGGCTGTATAAGATTTTGCTCATTTGTTTTAACAATTTACTTACATTAACTAACTCAGCGGTTACACTCACGTGTTTTTAGTCACTCGCGCGACATGTTTCGGAGAGCCTAGGTCTCCATTTTCAAGCACTAAAGGGGCCCACTGACTATCAGTTCGCCGGACGATATCGGCCTGTCAGTTAGAACAAAAATTTGACAGTTCGGAACAACTGACAGGCCGATATCGTCCGGCGGACTGATAGTCTGTGGGCCCCTTTACAGTGTCTGAGTGAGTAGCGGTGACGACGGATGGGCGTCACGTACTGCGTCGCGCGCGCGACGATATAACCGGTTGAGGGAGGTCTTGCGCTGTTGTTGTAGGCGGGCGCGATGGCGGGTTTGGGTCACCCAACACTTGTAGCGATGAACAACACGAACACACTATGTCCACTGCACTGTCACAACACGCACCGGAGTTTTGTCCCTGGATTACAGGATTCCATGCTGGCGCCACAGCCCAGCCGCTGTCTCGGTTGAAATTAGGGCGCCGCCCAATCTCGATCGCTTCACGTATTTTACGCGGTACGTAACATTTTTCCCGTACCAGTAACCTCGCCTTGTCGAATCGGAGATAGTGCGACGTGCCTGTCTCGAGAGCGTGCTCTGCCACGGCCGAGTTACTGCAGTCCATCTTTTTCAGGCTCCGTATGTGCTCTAACAGCCTCGTGGCCACGTTGCGTCCGGTTTCCCCAACGTGGCCACGAGACTGTTAGAGCACATACGGAGCGTGGAATCCTGTAATCCAGGGACAAAACTCCGGTGCATGTTGTGACGCCCATCCGTCGTGACCGCTACTCACTCAGGCACTGTTAGTGCTTGAAAATGGAGACCTAGGCTCTCCGAAACATGTCGCGCGAGTGACTACAAACACGTGAGTGTAACCGCTAAGTTACTTAAGTTAACATGTCTCACGATACTTTAAATTCGATTAATTTACTTACATCATTTTTGATAAAAAAAAAAAAACGATTCAATGCGGGATTTGTAAAATTAGAACAATTATCAATTGTTCCAGGCGGGGAAATAAAGACACTATTTTTTAATTTTGTTTCCACCCAGTTGCTCGTGGGACGGGAACGCAGAGGTGTACAACACTTTTCTGCACTAGAGCACAAACGTATCACTTTCTGCGCACTTTTTAGAACAACAACGACCCACTTTCAAAGCTTGAGATATGAAAATATTATTTCAGTTTAATTTAGATCCAAGCACTATCCACATCCTCGACGATAGCTAGGAAACGTATCGAACAAAGCCGATTATCATTAATATCAAAAAAAGCAAAATCTTATCAGATAGTGCAACAACCTTCGAGCAACACCGGGAAGGGAGTCGGCATTATTTCCCCTCTGCCGAAGCACATGCCCAACTGGGCATGCACACAAATAGCGCGGTGCATCCGTACACAAAAAGAGATCGGGATGTGCAAAATTTGTCTTTGACGTGTATCATTTTCCATGAATTTGTGTCGTCATTACAGATTGGATTTTGTACGTAGTGAGTGAGAAGTGCGACTGTGTGCACATTTCCCCCCGCAAAAAATGGCAGAACGATTTGTACGGTAAGATATCGCTTGGCCTCCCTTCCGACGTGTTGAAGCCGGTGTTGCTCGAAGGTACCAACTAAACAATAGGCGTAGACATTTGACCAAACCCTTTTGCAAAATAAAACTAGTGTTATATCTATCTTCTATCTATCTATGTATCTATATCTTCTATATCTATATACCTATACATATAATAAAGCGGAAGAGGGTCGAAAGTCTGTACATGGAAGATATTCGAAAAAAAATTGGCTGGGGATACTTAGAATCGATAACGGAACACGTTCCAACAGTTTTTAGAATTTTTGTCTGTTTGTCTGTTTATCTGTTAGTCTGTTTATTTGACCGCGCATCACGTGAAAACGGCTGACGGATTTTGATGAAAACTTTACTAATCTGTCGAAAAAATCCACGGCCAGGTTAAAGGCTATAAAATTTTAATAAATTTTACCCCTAACGGGGTTAAAAAGGGGGTGAAAGTTGGTATGGGGTTCAATACTTATTTTAAGCTAGCAATTTGAAACTTCGTTAAAAGATATATAGGTATTATTGAAATAAAAGAAAACACATTTCAGCGTTTTTGAAAATTCATCCCCTAAGGTGGTGAAAAACAGGTTGAAAGTTTGTATGGACATTAGTTTTTTTTGTGCGTTACTTGAAACTTAGTATATGGACATATTATTATAATACAGGAAAAGTGTTTTCAGAGTTTATAAAAATTCATCCCCTAACGGGGTTAAAAGGGGTTTGAAATTTTGAATCAATTACAAATGCTTTGAAACTTCTTAGAAAGGCATAATAGACGATTTCAAAAAAGTTACTTTAACGTTTTTGGAAATTTAACCCCTCAGGGGGTTGAAAAGGGGATGAAAGTTTGTCTTGGGGTGCAAATTTTATTTTAAGCTAGGAACTTGAAACTTTGCAAAATTCATCCCTTAAGGTGGTAAAAAAAGGGATTGAAAGTTTATATGGAGGTCAAACATGTTTTGAGTGCGGAACTTGAATCTTTATTAGGCACAACGACGACACGTCACCACAAAAGTACCCAATACCCTACTCAGAAGCCGAAGGGCTTCTTGCTGCAGAGGAAATACTGGGGCCGCCTCAACAGAATCCGCACAGGTCATGGCAGGTGCAATTATATGCGATACAAATGGGAATGGAAAGAGAGCCCGTTGTGTGACTGCGGCCTTGAAGACCAAACTACCCAGCACATTGTTGAACGATGCCAAAATAGACGTTTCCAAGGCAGCCCGGAGGACCTCTATACCTACCAATCTGACACCTGACCAAAGAATATAATACTCACTAGGAGAAGAACGATAACTCCATTCAAAAAAATGTCCCTTTCAAAAGTTCTTTTATACTACTAGCTCTCTGGTTGTATAGCATTAACTAAAATTGACAACTCGTTTAGCCTAGCGGGTATTGGCAGTAATCCAGTTCAGGAAGCTAATGGTCCTAGGTTCGAATCCCAGCGAGGGAATTTCTTTTTGTATTTTTGCTTTTTTGTTTTTGTTAGGAGATGTTTTTAAATTAGTATTTCTTAAATAAATCTTATAATAAAGCGGAAGAGAGTCGAAAGTCTGTACATGGAAGATATTCGAAAAAAAAGTGGCTGGGGATACTTAGAATCGATAACAGAACACGTTCCAACAGTTTTTAGAATTTTCGTCTGTTTGTCTGTTTATTGGACCGCGCATCACGTGAAAACGGCTGAACGGATTTTGATGCAAACTTTACTAATCTGTCGAGAAAATCTCCGGCCAGGTTATATGCTATATTAATTCAACCCCTAAAAGGGGGGTAGTCACTACACTCGATTTAGTCGAAGGTGCAGGTCCTAAAATACGGCGTTGCGTGAACAAAAGATTTCCTTTGGCAGGATTGTTCCTTAGGACCCAAGGATGAATTTAAGAAGTAGAACCACCAAGTGTGGTGTAGGCCACAGCCGAAGATCACCCTGTACAACTAATACCTATCTCCCATCTGATTTGATACGTCACACTCCCATATGTAGCATTCATGCTCTGATGAACACAGACAAAGGAAATCTATTTTAATTCGATTATTACGCATCAATTAACACGAACAAAGAAAGATGTGTACGTTTCACTAGTATATAAGGCCAACATTTTACAATAAAGATGCATTCTATACTTAACTCCAGTGTTGTCATTATACCCCTGGACGTCCCACACTTCATGGCGACCGTGACAGTGGGGCTGCTCGAGGCAGCCCCAGCTTAGACGCTGCCCGGCTGCCCAACCACCGTGATGTTAATATTTTTGATGTTAATATGTAGAATTAGTGATGTTAATATGTAGAAGGGGGGGGTCTCAACTTTATCTTGATAACTAGATATCATTTAAGCTACTAGGCCAAGTTTTGTATCGTTTTCGTATAAACCAGGGATGCCGAATTCATTTATGATATCAAAATGATACCATTTCGAAGTAAAAACACAAAAAAATACTTCTTTTTAATTCCTCTTCACGCTTACACCGCTAAACCTATTTAGTTTAAATTTGTTAGAGAGATAGTTTGAGTCCCAGGGAAGAGCATAGGATAGTTTTAATCTCAAAATTCATCCCTTACGGGTGTGAAAAGGGAAGTGGAATTTTTTATGGTGATTTAATAACGGCTGAACTGATTTAGATAAAATTTGGTATAGAGATAGTTTGAGTCCCGTAGAAGAACAGAGGATAGTTTTTATTCCAAAAAAAACCTTAAAACTGAAAAGGAAGTTGTAATATTGTATGGGGAATCAATAACCGCTGAACCGATTTACATGAAAATCGTCTACGTCTTTTGATTTAGTTGAAAATGATACTAAACTTGACTTTAAACCTAATCCTAACCTAAATAAAAAACCGAAATAAATCAAACGTAGGGGCATAGTAAATCAACATCAGATTATGTACAAATATTTTCCATGATGTCAATATCCAGAGAGGAAAATGGGGACTACATTTGTATGGAGAATCGGCCGTCCTCTTTCCTCTTAATAATGGCCACGAAGGTGGGTACTTTAAAAAAAAAAAAAAACAATTTCCTATGTCATTTGCGGAGAAAATGTCTAACTATTTGGGACTCTCATTTTATACGAGTTACCATGCCTGCGCGAAAAAAAAAACGAATCTTTTGCGAAAGTCTAGCAACGCATTGAGGCTACAAAGGGGCACGGTCTCAGGAGTCTGAGAAAGACTACGGTGAGAGATTCAGTGGCGCTCTAGCCAGGCAGGCAGCTTCGCTTTCGGCTGAAACGGCAAGCCAGCGCGAGTCTCGATTGCGATCCCAAAGACATCGTACGCAATACATAATTATGTAGGCGCGGATCCTGACGGAGTGTGGCGATTTGGATAGGTACAGTCAAGGACGTAAAAATACAAAAGTGGTACTGTATCGTCCGATATATACCTACTTCTCTATGTCGTTTAAATCATGTCAAAAATTTGAATAAGGGCGAAAAAAACTGTTAATTTTGGAGTGTAGTTTTATTTAGTGGTACTTACCTTATTGTAAAATATTTTATCTGGACCACAGTCCTCTAGCGTATCCATCTGTCAACTTTACTTCAAGTTCCGCCTCCAGGGGAGAGGGAGAGAAATTAGGGGTGAATTAGCCGCTTAATCACACAGACCGAATTCCACGCGGGCGGAGCCGCGGGCACAGCTAGTAATTGTATGAAACCGCTTCGACTAACGATTTATTTAGATTAGAGAACAATCTAATCTAAAAATAATTAATGCAATCACATTTTTTTACCATGCAACATATTTCTTTTCATTTCTCATGCTCTGAAAGAGGGTCATTGTTGTTCTAAAAGGTGTGCAGAAAATGATACGTGTCTGCACTAGAGCATTTTACGTTCGAAGTATGATTTTTTTAATTTTTTAAGATAAGCAATTTAAATTTGAGTTTAAATGGATTTATTATACAATTTTCATTCTTATATTCGAATCTCCATTCCATAAATAACGATACTTTGTTGAAATTGCCCTCAAGAAATACTATAAAAATGTATACTTGTTTTTAAAAAAAACACATGCATTTTACTTTCCTCATATTCGAAATGAAAAGTAGAGTGTTTAACTCGGGTGAAAGGCATCATTTCTGCCTCGGACTATTGGCGCTCTCACTGCGTTCGAGCGCCAAAATACCTCGGCAGCATTGAGGGCCTTTCATCCCTTGGTTAACAATCTACTATTGAATAACAAAATAAACAATGTTAACGATAATTGAAAAATGAGTATAGGGTCATAAGGCACGTTCATTGATGGCAGTGTAAACTTGGCTGAACTTAATGACTAAAATGTCCTTCGTTACACTGTAACTCATATAATATAGATAGCCTAATAGGTGCACTACGTGACCTAAGTATTAAGTATTTTTATTTTATTTTATTACCAACCCACAATGAGGCTCACAACGTATAGCTAAAATGTAACCTGCCGGACGATGGAAATACACAATGAAAGAAACGTTTGTAATTTCACAAAAATTGTGACTTTGTTACACCACAGCGGCCAACAGATCGGTTTGTAACAACTAAATTGTGACTTGCGAACTATGTATTACACCAACACCGGCCAACAGATCGGTTACAACAGATCGGTTTGTAACAACTAAATTGTGACTTGCGAACTACTATGTGTTACACCAACACCGGCCAACAGATCGGTTTGTAACAACTAAATTGTGGCTTGCCAACTACTATGTGTTACACCAACACCGGCCAACAGATCGGTTTGTAACAACTAAATTGTGACTTGCGAACTATGTCTTAAACCAACACCCGCCAACAGATCGGTTTGTAACAACTAAATTGTGACTTGCGAACTATGCGTTACACCAACACCGGCCAACAGATCTGTGTGCAACAACTAAATCGGTTTAGGATATGGATCACAATTTATTTATTTATTACTCAAGTTCAGTTATTTTTCAAATTACTCAATGAGTTCGGCTAATTATTTTTAGTAATAGTAGTAGTGCAGAAGCTCAAATAGGCATTTATACGCAAGAAGGTAAGGTCAGTACGGGTAAGTGTAGCTACGAGGCAAATGTAACTGACCTTCATATTACGTAAAATAATTGAGATTTTGATATTGCTTTAATCTGTTGTCATGAGTAAATAAACTATCAATTGTAATTTATTACTAAAGGTGACGTTGTCTAGCAATTTTGAGATTATCGTCATTTTGAAATCTCACAATTTTTTAAATACGAGTTGGAGCCTACACGTGGCATACAATGAGTGACTGGGAAAGGGTGTCTATCTCAGTTGAGGCAAGTGTGACTGTATGTTACACTTGCCCCGTGTCAGAAATCGTAAACAATCGTAAATGACTAATAGCTTTTGCCCGCGACCCGAACCCGCGTCTGCGTGGAATTATTAATTAAGGTACCTACCTTATTTTTATCTCACCGGTATGTATTATGTTTCATCGTCATCTAATAAGTCTAATAACCGTAATTCGCCAGCTGGGACAACAAGCGCCACAGCGTCATGAAGTGTGTTTATTCCTATAAATAGAAAGTCATTTTTGTTTTGTTCACATATTTTTAGGGTTCCGTACCTCAAAAGGAAAAAACGGAACCCTTATAGGATCACTCGTGCGTCTGTCTGTCTGTCTGTCTGTCCGTCCGTCCGTCTGTCTGTCTGTCTGTCTGTCCGTCCGTCACAGTTTATTTGCTCCGAAACTACTGGACCTATTAAATTGAAATTTGGTATACATATGTAAGTTTGTGACCCAAAGACGGACATGTAACGTAAACAAATGAATTTTAAACACGGGGGCCACTTTTGGGGGGTAAATGAGAAAATTAAAAATTAAAGTTTTTCAAACTATATCGTGTTACATATCAAATGAAAGAGCTCATTGTGAGAATCTCAAATATATATATTTTTTTAATTTTATGATAAACAGTTTAGAAGTTATTCAAGAAAATAGGCAAAAAATTACCATTCCCCCCTTTATCTCCGAAACTACTGGGTCTAAAATTTTGAAAAAAATACACAAAATAGATCTTTACCTATAGATTACAGGAAAACCTATTAGAAATGTGCAGTCAAGCGTGAGTCGGATTTAATTGCTTAGTTTTTGATCCGGCCCCTACGGGTTTTTTAAAGACATTTCACTCACGTTTCACATAAAAAAATACATTGTTTATATATGTCATGTACGGAACCCTTGGAACGCGAGTCCGACTCGCACTTGGCCGGTTTTTTTAGTAGTAAATATTTTTTCCTATAAGTGCATTTTTCATTATGAAAGGTTTTCCACCCCAGGTTGGAACATATATGTCACAGTTACCCCGGATTATATTTTATCATAAATGATGATAACTAACTAAGTATATAGTATAGATTCAAATTTACAAATTATCATCGTTTAGTATCATGGTTACTGCGTTTTTAGGGTTCCGTACCAAAAAGGAAAAAACGGAAGCCTTATAGGATCACTCGTGCGTCTGTCTGTCTGTCCGTCTGTCACAGCCTATTTTCTCCGAAACTACTGAACCAATTAAGATGAAATTTGGTACACATATGTAAGTTTGTGACCCAAAGACGGACATGTAACGTAAATAAATGAATTTTAAACATCGGGTCCGCTTTTGGGGGGTAAATGACAAAATTAAAAAATTAAGTTTTTCTAAGTATATCATGTTACATATCAAATAAAAGAGCTCATTGTGGGAATCTCAAATTTATTTTTAATAATTTTAGGATAAACAGTTTAGAAGTTATTCAAGAAAATAGGCAAAAACTTACCATTCCCCCTCCCTCCCCCTTTATCTCCGAAACTACAGGGTCTAAAATTTTGAAAAAAATACACAAAATAGTTCTTTACCTATAGATCACCGGAAAACCTATTAGAAATGTGCAGTCAAGCGTGAGTCGGACTTAATTACTTAGTTTTTGATCCGACCCCTACGGGTTTTTTAAAGACGTTTCACATAAAAAACACATTGTTTAAGTTGTGTAATGTACGGAACCCTTGGAACGCGAGTCCGACTCGCACTTGGCCGGTTTTTAATATTAAAAATTGTTGTCTAGCGTGCACTAACAAAGTAGCCACACTTACCTCATTTTGCTGGAGAAGTGTGACCCTGACTCTACTTTCATTAAATACCTTAAATACCATATTTAAATCATCAAACGAACATAAAACACATTGATTTCAGCTAAAGTTGAACCATACCATATTGTACCTTAGGGCCACGGTTCGAAATCCAACTTTATGATATTGATTTATGTGTTCAAAGTAAACTTTTACAAAAGTATGTCACACTTACCCATATTGACCTTACTTAATTTAAACATAGCGGATTTTAATCTTTATTTTTCTTAACTAAACCTAGGTGGTCGACATGAACTATCCGTTTTGTGGTATTCCTTGTGATGATACTTTAGGTATGTTTATGTAGCATATCTATGTATATTTAAAATTTTTGAATTGAGTATCAAGTGAAAGGAAATGTCCTCTGTGATAGAATAGAAATGTAGTCAAAATTAATGATATTGTTAAGAGGCCGGTGTCGATTTTAGTCGCAAAAATGTAAAATTGATAGATTTAGTCCGTGAAATTTTACACCTTTTGTTACCTAATTGAAATAACAAGTACTGGTTTCTATTAGCACGTCTTCTTATCTTACCTCTTATCAGATAATTTTTTTGAAAACAGACTCACTAAATTAGTAATGTTTGCTTTTCTGATGGACGTTTAGGTAAACGCGCGTAAAGCACTGATTTTGTCGCTCTTATTTGTAAATTTCGTAAAGTTTGGACTGCTAAACATGGCAATTTTGTATTACACATATCCTGTACTTAACGTTTATCAGACTACATTTTTATTATTATGACTTTGAAGTAGTGTAAATGAAAGTTAGACGAAATCAATTTTCTCCAGAAATTACTTCAAAACAAGTGACAATTTCTCTGAAAATCGACTTAATTTCAACGTAATTTTGATACTTAAACAATCTACAACATTTGCTGAAACTATTCTTATACATCAATTTGTATAATTTACCACCATGATTTTTTGATGAATTTTTAAAAACTGCCCCTTCTCTTCATGCATTACCGGTGACGCACGCTCGCGACCTCATTATTAAAAGGCAAGATAAGAAGACGTGCTAATAGAAATCAATACTTGTTATTTAGATATTACGTAACAAAACGTGTATAATTTCAACGACTAAATCTATCAATTTTACATTTTTGCTCCAAAATCGACTACGGCCTCTTAAGTTGCAAGTAGGTACGAATATAGAGAGGTGCGCGGCTATCCACGATGCTCGTTTACTAATTGCGCAGCTTCACAATTAGTCCAGTGCCGTCCACAAACGAGCGCAATTGGCGCAATGGAAAGGAAATGAACATCCATCCTCGAATACACGTACCTACACGCGACGCAAACGAAACGACAAACGTCCAAATTGTGTGTATCACTGTTCAGAAGATCATGCCAACTTTATCCGATGCACTTGTGTGTGTCCCGGTGGACAAAACGGAAGTGATATCACTAGATCCATTATATATCTATTTTTAATTATGGCCTGACCTAATAAATACCACGTATAAGGTTCTATGCCTATATTAGGCGGACGCGTAGCCGGTGAACTAAGGCGGGCAGGCTATTACGCAGATCTAGATACTGATTTAAGCTGAAAGGAAGTCCAATCTTAGCGCGAAAGATGTAAAGAATCACTTTATGCTGGCAATGATTGGAACTTTCCTTTTTCGTCTAGCCTCACTCACAATTTTCCCGCCTGCAAGTTTATGTCGCTGATGACGTAGAGACGAAAGGCAAGAACTCAAGATATATTTTAGAGTTTGATGATGCTGATGAGCAAATAAATATTATAGATTGTCTAAAAACGTAGTGGTTATCGGTGCGCAAAAGACATTGAGTAACATGTAATTCTCTTTAAAATATACAGTAATTGACTTTGGTAATTAAACTTAAAATTAAATTGTAAGTAGACTATAGGTAAATATATATTTATATTATTTATTAAAATTACAAAAACAAATATAAAAAAATGACAGTTTGCCGTAAACATACTAGTTTACAGTTAAAATAAATTGGCAATTTTCAAAGAGTAAGTTCAAGTGATATTAATTTAACGCTGACATGAGTGACATAACTGATAGACAAAACGAACACGTAGCATTGGATAATGTCTTTGGAGAAATGAAAATAGTACATTTCGATGCTAGTGCGGAAAGTATGTCATTACTTCACGAGTACCGAGATATCTTGCCACGAGCCGTAGGCGAATGGCAAGACTCGGGACGAGTGAAGAATGACATTACCGCACGTGTATCGAACGACGTTTTTTAATACAGTTGCGGAAAAATAACAAAAACAACAAGTAAGGAATTCGAAACTTTTATATGTATTATTAATTCTGTAACATCATTGACATTGACATTATGAAGAGGTATTTTTTTTAGCTTTTATTCGACTAGAATGGATGTTGTTATCATTATTGAACCCACTTTAATGAAAGTCTTTTTTAAATGCATGTTCTATAAGGAAACAATTGTAAATATAAAACATTGTACTATTATTACCCAAGTATCATTATTTACGATTATTTGTGTATCGTATATTTATAAAAACAATATCGAATGTTGCCTTTGGAAACTTAAAACATGCTTGCAGTAAGAAAAAACGCCTCTTCTTTGACAGGCGTTCCGTTCCATTCACACAAATATTTTGAGAATATCCGACTGGTAAGGATTTAAATTGTGTATTAATTGTAGGTTAGATTAAGCTTTTAATTTTCAGTAGATTGTTTTGCACAGTGGGGTCTTGCGGCTACTAGGTAGAGTAAATGGGACGACGGCAAGTTCCGATAATACACATTGAACACAAACAATTTATTAAATCTTAAAAACTACGCACATAAAGCACGTAATCGTAGGCTAATACTACTTGGTTTTGTTAAAACTACAATAGGTATAATACTTACGTAGGTGTAAACAGGACTAACTTCACATATCCTTAACATTAACCTTTATACCTTATAAGGGCATATTATGGTAAGGACCGATTACAGCGTATACATTTGCAATAAATAAATACGAATGTGTGACACACATACATCTCGCAAGCAGAGCATGAATGTGGCCGTCCTTGTGTGCGGCAACATTGTCACCGGCGAAACCGCGGCCACTTCGCCATGAGTGGTATGACACATGTAGGCCGGCCTCTTTCCGCGGTGGCGGTCCCTAATACACCAGCGATTTGCCAGGCCTAGAAAGCCAGAAAATCTTTGAAAATATACTTTACTATAAATTATTGCTCCTTAGGTCCCTCGACTATAGCTATTTTTTACTAAAACTACTAGTCCGCCGCGAACTGAGAACTCGCGGTTTGCGAAAAACTATATTGAGGTCTGTGGAGCCCTTAACTGATAGATGTAATACACTGTATCTGTGGGTCAGTACAGAAAGAGAAGCGTCGTAGGATTTGAGGGCGTGCCGGTGCCGTAAAATAATTTTGTTATGCTGACAACACTGCTACGTAATTATAGTACGACACTAAAGGTCATACTTGAATCCTTTTGTTTCGGCTTTTTGCCACAGCTCACTAAAGGGAGCCCGGTGTCGGCTCGGCAACCTAATCCTATGAATTAGCACAGGCACTAGTGACCGCCATTTCACCTTCGGCCCGAAGGTTAAAACCAATTCTTATTTGTATGTCTCAGATAATACAGTGAGAGTTCGATTGAAAATACATGACCATAAAATAAAACTATGAAAACGGATTATATCGCGTTTTATTTCATGAGTAACTATCGCGGTAACCGAAGACAATATTACATGACCATACCATACCAACAGTCGCATTAGTACAAAACTAGATAGGTTCGTATTGACTCCAATTTTCCCAGTCCAACAGTTATTTTAGCACAAACCTGGATAGGTAGATTGGATAGAAATTGGGTAGGTAATCGAACTGTCATCTTAGTATCGGGGACATAAAAACAGTGAATAGGTTGGTCTTATTGGGATTGTTCGAATCACGATATTTTACTTCGTCGAAAATGACTGCAAAATATGAAATAATATTTCGTGACTCAAAATAAGGAAATATTTTCAATTAATAATATATTAATTAAAATCGAAGTCTGAGGGCTTACCGCGAACACCCGAAGTTCGCTAATTGCGGGTATCTTTCTTTGTCACTCTAATTACGAATTGATTGCAGTAAAAGAGAAAGATGCCCGCAATTCTAACTTAAATATGATTGAGCTAGCTTCAAAATAACCAGACACTTATCGAACTGTCTTCATCTAAACTGTATGTGCTTGAATCTGACATGTAGATTACAAATTATGGCATATCATCTAATAAAATGGTATTTTATTCGAGATACCGTAGGTACTTTTAGTCAGTCTTGAAAATAAATTATACAAATATTAAAAAGTAACTTTTGCCCTCAGATCAAAGCTTTGCAGATCAAAGAATTATCAGAAACCTGTACTGGAACCAGTCAGCACACATTAAAGTCGGAACATCTGGCACTGATGATATCAAAATACGTAAAGGAGTGAGATAAGGATGTATCCTATCACCATTATTGTTTAATCTTTACTCCGAAACTATATTTCAAGAAGCTTTTGATGGCGTTGAAACTGGTATCAGAGTAAACGGTACAGTGATAAATAACCTCCGATACGCCGATGATACCGTTATCTTAGCTCACTCCCTTCAAGACCTCCAACAACTCTTAAACCGCTTAAATACTGTCGTGGAAGATTACGGTCTAAAGATGAACATATCAAAGACCAAGTATATGATCATGAGCAAGAACGCGGTAGAATCGACCACGCTGTCTATTAACGGCAAGCCACTTGAAAGAGTCAAACATTACAAGTATTTAGGAAGCTCTCTCAACGAAAAATGGGACCCACGTAAAGAGATACGTACAAGAATAGAGATAGCAAGAAGCACATTCATGAAAATGAACAAGCTATTCACCAACAAAGACATAAACCTGAAACTCAGATGGAGAATGGTTAAATGTTACGTGTTATCTGTATTTATGTATGGCGTCGAAGGCTGGACCATAGACCGAACCATAGAGGCAAAAATAAAAGCTTTTGAAATGTGGCTCTGCCGAAGAATGCTTTTGGAAACGGTAACGAGAAGAAAAATCTCATATTTTGGACATATCTACCGCAACAATAAATATCAAATCCTAAAGAAAATAATAGAGGGCAAAGTAGAGGGCAAAAGAGGTAGAGGAAGAAGGAAGCTAGCCTGGATGGACAATATTAAAAGCTGGACTCATATTAACGACGCTGCCAACCTGAGCAGATTGGCACAGGATAGGAATAAGTTCCGAGAGATGTCTCTATGTGATACATACTTAACGTTTTTTCGGTGAAACGAATAAGTATATATTTGAAGCACGGCACGAGCTACTGCTACTCGTAGTATACAGATGAACGAATTGCGTCGTTGGCTGCCAGCCAAACATATAACCGCGATTGTATTTCTAATAAAAACAATATTATGGCGTTAATTATTGTAAACCTGTTAATTTCCCTATTAACAGGTTATACAATGTCAGAAGTATGTTTTTATCAAAAATTTAAATTTGATACAAGAGTTTTTATCGCTTACTGTACTTTTCTTTCAACAGGCAACTAATACTAATCGAGACAATTCTAATAAACACAATGAGGTTGCGTTGTTTTATCACAGAGTTCCCATGGCCACCTCCTGTGCCCATCGTCAGATATTGCGTTGTCACCCTCTCATTATTAGATTGAGCTGAAACTTAGTTACATAACTATTTTCGAAATCACCGTTGAAAACCTTTAAGTTTTCTATCACAAGATACATGGATGTGTAGATTTTTATAAAAACATAATGTACAGTCAGCAAAACTACATTTTCGACGCAAAAAAACATCGTTGTGATTTCTCGTCACGCGTCATTGACGCAATAAAATCGCCTTTAACAACATGTCATTCATGAAATCGGTTGTTGTGTAGGTACATAATTACATTACAAACACAAATCACACACATAACCTTCCTTTCTTTTACTTAACACCGTAACAGTAATCAGGTAATAGACTTAAACTAGGTATAGTATGCACTTAGTAGAACAGAATAAGTATTTCATATTCAATATAGGATTTTGAACTATAGTATTTCCTATTTGTGACTATTGGAGTGGTTCGGAAAAAAAATGGCACCACATTATGTAGATTTTTCATAATATTTTGTGATAATTTTTAAGCAGTGCATTTTTTATAGTAATCTGTAGATACCATTATATAAAATACAAACTTATTTAAAATAAAGGGGCAAATTCAAGGTTTCTCCTTTTATATTACAGCTCTCGTAACGCTTTTTGGGCAGCGTCTTCTGAGAAAATTTATGAGGTGTTTCTCATAAACATCGTTTTTTCTTTATACCTTATGAAACTGTCTTTTGTTCAATATTTAACTTTTTCGATTTGACTTTACTTTGAGGTAGTTACATGGAATTTCTACTTTTGTGTATTTGCCATGTTTATACAGAAATTTGTCTCCCATAGAAAAACCTCTGTCAGAGGTTAGATTGGAGAGACTTCCTGACTAGTGACTGTTCCAGATAAAATCCATTGGTATAACTTATTCCTAACATGATATTCCTGAAAGCATAAAACAAGTTGTGAAAATGTATTTGTGGCAATATGGAAAAAGGCAAGTGAAGATTGTGATATTGCGTTGATCAAAAGTTTTCTAAGTACATTGCAATAAAAATGAGAAAAATCAAACAATCTCATATGTTTCAGTATGATTTAATTTTAATTTTATAGTATATGTACAGATTACAAAAAAAAATACTGCTTTTTAATAAGCAAAAGAATAAAAAATATACCAGATAATTGACTGTATGTATATTTATGGTTGCGGATTTCAGGAACTAATCGGTATTGCTAAGAGATCTTTTACCGAACCTTTCGCACTTTCTCACTCTTATTCTATTGCCACTTTTATATTTTTATTTCTTTGTTTATGTTTATTTTTTGTTTTATTTATGTATTTTATTTCGGCACTTTTTAACACCACCAAACTACACACTTTTTACAGTACCGTACTTATTACCGTCATATTTACCCAACTGTAACGTGATCTGGGTTCCGGCTGAATATCAGTGCTTTGCTCAATAGAGTGGAGCGTATAGCTGAGTCGGAACCCTTTTGTTGTTGCTGCAATGCACACAGCGTACAGCTAATTACTAAAAACTAATTTTTCGCGTTAAAGTATTTTTTTTTATCAGTTGAGTATAAGTTTTGTTCAAATAAACGTTTTATCTATTATCTATCTATTTATGTTCAGTGTTGGCAACTCTCCGAGATGTCCAGTCTAACACAGATTGCCGAAATGCGAATTTTGCAAACACATTTCCCTTAATACACATCAGTGGGTGACTGGGACTAGTCAGATAGAAATAAAATCAACAGACCCGACGACGCGACGCCGCCGCCGCCGCCGCCGCCGCCGCGCCAATGTCTACCGAATCTTAATTTAGCAATGTGCATTATAATATTATCTTTACAATAAAAGCTCGCAAATAAATAAATAAACAATGGTTGCTGCCGGGTTATTTGTTTTGCATCTACATAAAATAAATAAGGAGCTCAAATAAATTGAAACAATTTAAGGTCATGTTACTTTGTAAAAACTATTTTGAAAACTATGTCCTACCACGAGTTAGGAGTTAGTACCTACCGTTAATGACGCAAATTTATGACTGCCATACTGTGTTTCTTTACTCAATAGTACATCTTCATCGTCAACACATACACACTATATTTAACGCAAAATTAAATATTTAATCTCAACGAGAAAAAGTAATATTTGTAGGTACGGCAGCTGACATGTTTAATTGAAATTAGTTAATACGCATGGTAAACTGTTTCGACGAAGTTAAATGAAATACAGTAATTATAAGCGCAAGATGTATACCAATTTTAACACTATTAGTTTATAAACATAATGTTTACTACAATTATGTCAATTTAATTTATATAAAAAACAAACTCTAAAAACTAACAAATAATATTTTAAACCTATTTTAATTATTATCGTCACATATGTAAGTTCAAATATTTTTATTTTCCAAGCGTCGTCGCGTCGGTCGGGGGACCGCTAAAATTTATAAAGTATTTTTCCAACAACAGCTACGAGTAATTAATTAATACCGTACGGTAGCGGACCCCCGACGCGACACGCGACGACGCTTGGAAAAATAATATATTTGAACTTACATAATATATGTGACGATAATAATTAAAATAGGTTTAAAATATTATTTGTTAGTTTTTAGTTTGTTTTTGTGTCGGGGGGGTTTTTTAATATTTAATTTTACTTTTATTTTGTCCTTTATAAAGTAGGTATAAATATTAGGAAGGTATTTATAGTGATTAGTTAGTTGAGTTAATAACTTAGTTAGGTACTTTACCTTACCATATTCTTTCAATATCATTGAAGTAACACGGTACTAAATTTCGAATCGATCGGACATAAGGGAGTTAGTCAGATCCCCTCATCAACTAGAAAAGAGCTGATAATCTTCAAACGGCTGAACAGATTTTCATGAAACATGGCTAAGAACACTCGGGATAAAATTATCTATGAGACAAAAAAAAACTAAACGAAAATCGGTCCATCCGTTTGGGAGCTACGATACCACAGACAGAACCACAGATACACAGACACGTTCAACTTATGACACCCCTCTCTTTTTGCGTCGGGGGTTAAAAATAAATATGAAGTCAAGTCTACTTGGTCTAGTTAAAAAATAGTATCATAGGTGAATGCACGATTGCGGAATCATAGTGATATGGAGGCCGAATAGTGATGAAATTATAAGTTGAGCGTTTGTATGAGCACGAGCGACGTCACGGCATGCACTGCCAATGCCCCGCGTCGCGCTGCCCAAGTTGGCCCCAGGTTATAACTCTCTTAGACGCACGACACGGCTGAAATTAATAAAAATTCAGCGCAGGAATCTTTATGGTCAGGGAATAAATTCAGATATTGTCTGTCATCAAATTTTTTCATACAAAGAATCGGCAAACTGCGTGTGCAGCCCCAAATAATGGAGGATTTCGTACCTTCATACGATATAAAATGCCATACCTATAAACAAAAGGGCTTACATTCGCGTTATTTGCGTATTTTTAATTAATAAAAAGAGAAGTTTATTGGCTCATTGGAAAGTGTTTTAAACTTTGTTGTTTCTAAAGACCTATCGAATGATGTGCCACACGTTGAAATTAGGTATAGTTAGACCAAGATAAATCTACAACGATTTTGATAGCACGCAGTGCAAGTATTATCTTTAAGTCATAATTTTATAGAAGTTTGACGTTTAAAATAACGCACTGCGTGTGCTATTATATCAAAATCGTTGCAGACTTATCTTGGTGTAACTCTATAAGTATTATGGGTTTTTTTTTTACTTTTAGTTATACGTATGGAGTGGCCCCCTGAAAATAGATTTTTTTATGAAATAAAACTATGAAAATGGATTATATCGCGTATATTGCATTTTTAATACATCCCGACAACAACCATGCATGCACAAGCAGCCTTAAAGTTTATAGTCTATGATGGTTCATTATTTATTTCATTATATACCCGTTGACCACGAACGCTGTAAAGGGTTCGAAACATCGGGATGTATTATAAATTCCATATACGCGATATAATCCGTTTTCATAGTTATATTTCATGAGAACTATCGCGGTAACCGAAGACAATATTACATTTTTTTATTTTAATTTCTAAACTATAAACGTCAGTATTTTATAAGTATTTCTCTTTTTTAACTAAGTAGCGGCTCACAAAATACACCTACATATGTTCCAAGTTCCATTAAAATATACCTTATAGGTTTTGAGTAAAGTGGGTGTGACATACGGAAAAACAGTGGTCATGCATAATAGTGTAAATCTTTTAAATAAATGTGAATTTTCAAGCAGCACGTTTTGTACATAATTTGTGAATATCAATCTCCATATTAAAAATATATACTGTCTATGAATTTTAGCAATATATATATTTCCCTTAGCACCAATGTATCTTTGTACAGCGTCTTCTGGAAGTATTTACCAAGTTTTCCTGTTAATTAGATAATCCAAATTATATCTTATGACTTCCTCTTTTCACAATAGAAACAATTGTTCTAATTGTATTCAGATTGATATAGTTCTGAGGTTTTTTTATTTTTGGTGAATTTGACTTTTTGACAAAAAATTGCCTCCCATACAAAAACTACTTTCAATGCTAGAGTAGAAAGTCTTCCTGACTACCAGAAATAGAAATGAGTTTCAAGAAGTATTTTTTGGTAAGATGACATTCGAATGTGCGTAAAGCAGCAAATAAATACAGTTGTGACATTGTAGCAGGAAGCGAGTGAAGATTGTCAAAAAACGCTGTAGAAGCAATGAAAGGTATGATGGAATATATTTGGCGAAAACTCACACAACCCATACATTAAAATAAAATTTTATTATTGTTATATAGTATTCTACACACAAATGGTTAAAAATAAAAAATAAAAACTGCTTGAAAATGTGCATTCTGTAAAAAGATATACCAGATCATCCACGACCACTTTTTTTCGTGGACATACTTTATATATAATTATGACTGACTCATCAACGCGGAGCCTAAACTACCTATACAAGTTAGAAAGTCGAAATTTGCACATCATGTTATATTTATGACGATTAGATGAAATCAGAAGCCATTTTGAAAAATTCAACACCTAAGAAGGGTTTAAAAAGAGGATGAAAGTTTGTATAGGAAACTGTTTTTTTTTGAGCAAGGAGATTGAAATTTTGTAGAAAGACGCTACCTATATTAGAAAACAAGCAAAGTAATTTCAGCATTATTAATAATTCATCTCCTTAAAGTTTGCATCGTGAATGAATATTTTTTTAGTAAGCGACTTGGACTTCGTTGTAGGTATATTGAAATAGTATTTTATACAATCGTGATACCTATAATAGAGAGCTTTTCAGTCGAGTACCGTGTTTAAGCAACGAAGCTTGCTGAGATTGAAAAGCTTGATTATATCACTATTGTATACAATACTTTTTCTACGAGACAAAAAAATAATACTTTAAACTAGTAGAATCATATAGGTAAACAAGCCAAAAGTATACAGCTAAGATACGCGAGCTGCCGCAGCCCGCGATACCTTCATACTCGTACGCGCCCCGGCCACCGGGCCCGGCGCCCCCGGCGGGTTGGTCAACGACACCTCCTCGTAACTCATGAGGCCCTGATACCTGCTTCGCGCTAAATTCAATTTTAAGACAGTTTTTTTCTCGATTTTGGCCACCGTAGCCTATGGAGACTAACAAGCAACGCTAAGCGGTTTTCGTAGGGTATGGATGTTGCTATATGAAGGGTGTCACATGCGCGTTTCTGACTTATGTAGTAATTGATTCTACTACAACATAAAATAAAATGTTTTTGTTGGCCAACCAATCACAAAGCAGATGCGACGCAGCAGCGTGTTTAAGTAGGCTAATTTGCATTAAATCGAGTCTCCTTAAACAAGAAATATTTTATCGAAATGTATGAAGTTCTATTTTCAATTTTTTTATAATTGACTAAACCGTATCGATAAAATTCTTATGCTTGAGTCGGAAGTGGCATAGACTATCCAACGTTGAAAAGAGTAAGGTTGTAGTGTTCCATATGAAGTTGTAATACACAGATTATACTCGACGAGTAGAAAAAACCGGCCAAGTGCGAGTCAGACTCGCGTTCCAAGGGTTCCGTACATTACACAATTTAAACAATGTATTTTTTATGTGAAACGTGAGTGAAATGTCTTTAAAAAACCCGTAGAGGTCGGGTCAAAGACTAAATAATTAAGTCCGATTCACGCTTGACTGCACATTTCAAATAGGTTTTCCGGTGATCTATAGGTAAAGATCTATTTTGTGTATTTTTTTTTAAATTTTTGACCCAGTAGTTTCGGAGATAAAGGGGGGGAAAGGTAATTTTTTGCCTATTTTCTTGAATAACTTCTAAACTGTTTATCTTAAAATTATAAAAAAATATATTTTAAATTCTCACAATGAGCTCTTTCATTTGATTTATAACACGATATAGTTTGACAAACTTTATTTTTTAATTTTCTCATTTACCCCCCAAAAGTGGCCCCCATGTTTAAAATTCATTTATTTACGTTACATGTCCGTCTTTGGGTCACAAACTTACATATGCATACCAAATTTCAACTTAATTGGGCTAGTAGTTGCGGAGAAAATAGGCTGTGACAGACGGACAGACAGACAGACGCACGAGTGATCCTATAAGGGTTCCGTTTTTTCCTTTTGAGGTACGGAACCCTAAAAAGTATTTTTAGGGTTTTTATATATTCATCTTTCATCTCCTAAGCGGTCAAAAAGAGATTGAATATAATATCGAGTACGGATACTTTTTGAAACACCATAGAAAGGCACAATATGAAAAAAAAAGCGTTGTTGATTATTCTTCTTACAAGGGGGTTAGAACGGTATATTTCAAGTGAGAGGCTTGAAACTTCGTGAAAAGGCATTATACTCCTTCGTCTAAGCGGGGTTGAGAGGAGGTTGAAAGTATGTGTCGAAAACATTTTTTTTTCTTTTGAGTGAGTGACTTGAAACTTTGTAGAAAGACATTGTTACGTGTTGTCAACTTATGATCCATAGGCCAGGATTACACTTGTAAGTTTTACTTACGTAAGTTGGGACACAGCTATACTACAGAATGAGATATGAATATCGTTATCTCATTCTAGCAAATAGCTTTGTCCCTACTTACGTAAGTAAAACTTACAAGTGTAATCCTGGCCATATGCTATGTTTAGCAGCATTACAATAATCAAATGAGAGACACAAGAGGGATTCCTTCCAACATAATAAACTATTTTTTAATATGATTAATAACTTAATAAGAGCTAAGCTAAACTACTACTAGAACACTTTCAATATTATGAATTAATTTAATTTATTTGAAGCAATGAGTAAGGAGCAAAATATACCAATTATTTACGTTATCCGCTCCTAGCTACCTATAGTTTACTAAGGGCCGCAAAGTTACCCCAATGCGCGCTAGATTAATAGGCCCACGTCAAAAAAAGAGAGATTAGATTATTTATAGCAACGTAGCCGCGTAAATTCAACATTCACATTCATTTTGTTTTATGTGGGTTCATATCTAATAAGCGTAGAAATATGTATAAGGGGCCCACTGACTATCAGTCCGCCGGATGATATCGGCCTGTCAGTTGTTCAGAACTGTCAAATTTTTGTTCTAACTGACAGGCCGATATCGTCCGGCGGACTGATAATCAGTGGGCCCCTTAAAGATGTTAAATGTTTTACCGATTTGGAGCATAATTACCCACAGGGGAGCAAATAAGGACCATTTTACGGTACACATCCTAACCCGCTGCATCTTCATCATTTAAAACTTCGCCTATTTATTACAAGTATATTTTGGGTGAGATTATTGTTTACCTTCAAATATTCCACATTAGGATGTACGAGTAATGTTTGCGGATCTTATTTTTATATGTGGGCGGTGGTAGAGGTCGAACGTGCAGGAACGAAAGTCACATCTGTTAATATAGGCAGGACAGGAAAACAGCTACTGGTTATCTGATTCATACACAGATTACTCGTAGATTAAAGGGGCCAACTGACTATCGCCGCCGGACGATATCGGCCTGTCAGTTGCTCGGAACTGTCAATTATTTGTTCTAACTGACAGGCCGATATCGTCCGGCGGACTGATAGTCAGTGGGCCCCTTAAGATTGCAATTGGCTTTTCCTGCTTCTGGCATTGGAGAATACGTATTATTTTTGACACGACGATAGGAGGTATGAGAGCACCACCTATTTTACTTTAATGATACATTTACCATGAATCCACTGGTAAAACTAAGAAAGGCAAATTTTAATGAAAATTACTGCTGCTCACTTATACACCTATTCCATATATATATTATATAATTAAGTAAATAGAACACGCTAAAATAAACCGCCAAGAAAGGCGATGACTATAACGTGTTTTTTCGTTCGTACTATAACGTTAATAAAAAAGGAACATAATGTAGGTTGAGTGATGGTATGAACAGGCTAGCCACGCTTGGTAGCCACCAGCGCGCGGTTGAATTGAACCGTGACCCAGAGAAATCATGATAGACAGGTACGAGTACATGTTCATACGGTTCCCAGTGCGTGTCGGGCCACACATAATGAAAGATTCCGTAACAAATAGGAAAAAGGCAGAAAGTGTTAAAAACAAGGAAGGGGCATACTCGTATATAAAATCCTCCAGTAATAGCTCTGTACATATATCACATTTGTATTTATGTGTAAGTATAAAAATGTTCTTTTTGTTACTGTTATTATATGGTTTTATTGACTTTGTGGAATGATTAGGTATTTATGTGATATTTTATTATTGTATTTGCATAGCTTTTGTCTATATTAGCAAATAAAGCACTGAATCTGAATAGAAAACTAAAAGTTGTACACGTCTTTTGCTTACTATTTTATCCGAAAACATATAGCTAATCATAAAACTTAATCAGCGTGATTTAAATTATTTTAACGGTCCTTTTCTACGAATGATGTACAAACAATAAAAGGTCACCTTTTATTTAAATAAATGTATGTAATTAAGGTTAGATATATATATATATATATAGGTATATATATATATATATATTGTGATGTGAATGTATCTACATATGAGTACATATATATAGGTAATTACAGCAAACTACCGCAAAGCAAAACATAAGGGTTTGTGGATCATAGTCATAGAAAATGATTTATGTACGTTTATACCTATCACCATATCATCTTAGGGCTTTGAGAGAAGAAGTCTACCCATTTTTTTGTTTTAAGAATCCTTTTATTTTTACTCAAAGTTCATATCACATAGAAGAAAAAGAAAAAGTTAACTTAAACTACAAATAATGCGATTAAATCTAAATTGATTTCCGATATCAGCAGCTGCTTAAGGCGATAACGTGAGCTATGCTATAACTGTGATTTGAAATGCATTAATTATTTGTTGTGTATTTATATATATTTGCAAATATTACAGCATCATTAAATACAAGAAAATCCGCTAATACCTACCCAATACCTGGCCGCTCCAAATCCGGTGACTAATGGCTATACTATAACGTAATTCTTTTGCATTTACTTAGTTGTATACTTTTTTACGTTGGCATTGTGGTGTGAGACGTCTTTACCCACAGGTTATCTTAGAGAGATGTTACAGTACAAACATTTTCAAACACAACACACCTACTCCTAACCTGAGAATGGATAGAAAACAAAGTACGAGTAATATTTTATTTCATATAATGTTTATAATTTAAAAATAACAGAGCGAAAATGCGGCATGGCGGGCATAAATATTTGTATGTCATGTTTCAAGAACAAAAACTGTATACTTGTACAAAGATAACATGCCCACGTAAATCTAGATAGCGTCGGTTACTAATTTATCAAGATGACTTAAATCATAAACTTGTCACGTAGGTACACAATACAGTACACACACACTCTCTTGCAAACATGTACCTATCTGGCCTACGCGACAACAAGTAAACACTTACGTAAACCGCGAAATTAACATCACGACTGAACTTTTACTCAGTTACAAAATACGTCTATAATAAGTTTTTGGCAATAATTTCATTTTTGGTACAAGCTCCCACATAACCCCAAACATAATTAAAATTGGTTGCAAGGTTGCATTGTTTTATCACAGAGTTCCTATGGCCACCTCCTGTCTCCATCATCAGATCAGCTCGATGGTACCATAATATTGCATTGTCACCCGACTTACATATGTATGCAAATTTACAGCTTCATCGGAAACCGGGAAGTGGGTCAAATTTAACTTGCAAGATTTGACCCTTACACGGTGGGGTGACCCTGAAAGTAACTAATGCCACTAGAGCAAACGCAGATATGAACAATCATGCTCCATTAGGTCAAGGGAATCAACTATAGATATGGTGAACTATTTTATTAAGAAAAGATATTTCCTTTCTATTACATCCTGTTTATTTAGGTAAAATTTAATCATAATATTTTCAAGACTATTCTACACACATTACTGTTCGCCTATTTACTGATTAGGTAATTTAACTGTGAAGTGGAAATTAATTAATTTATTGTGACTGTCGCTTATAGTGATTGCATGTTACAGTTCGATTTAGCCAATTGTGTAATCAATACAAAATAATACAATAGAACAATCGGCATAATATTCAGTTAATAACTCACACGTGTAGGTACCTAGGGGTGTGAAAAAACTCGGTTCGATGTTAAATATCAAGGTGGCACTTAGTGTTTCACTAGATGGTATGGTATGATAGGTTTTAGGCGTATTATCAGTACCATAACGACAGACAGACGTTTTGAAACAACAACAATGCACAAAAATGTATATACTAACCTGTTTTTGATATTATCAGGCACGAATACGTTCCACCAAGATGGCCTTTTTTGCCTTATGTAAACAGGTGTGTCACTTTCCTCGTCAGTATCGTTCCCTCCTCCTGATTTTCGTCTCTTCTTACGCTCCAGTTGCAGGCGTGCCGCCCAGGATCGACGGCGACCTTTGTCAGTAAACCCCTCTGCCCCCACGGACACTGACAATGAAGCTCGGCGGGGGGGATCAGGCGGAGGGCCGTCGAAATCGCTCAGCTGTCTATATCGTTCAGCGAAAGCTGCGTCAGAAGCTCGCCGACCGTTAGCCGCTGTTCTAGGCGCGTCAACGAGTATCATATCGGAAAATGCTTCGTCGTCATCTGTATCAGGCGTGAATGGTTCGTCGCTAAAGCGCCGCGGAGTCTCGTCGATGGACTCCTGAAGGCTGGCGAGCGGCAGGCTGGGGCGGTGCGAGCGAAGCCCGCGCGGCGCGCGCCCCGGCCGGCCCTGCAGCCGAGCCAGCGCTAGCGGTACCGGCGGCTCCGTCAGCGTGGGCTCACTTCCACTCATCATGCTCGATATTAGTGCACTCCAAATGTTTTCAAACACAGTTTTATTTAAACTGCATGGCTGTTACTACTCCACCATTTTTAAGATAACGTTCCATATAAAAGCAGTATTTTACCACTAATATAATATTAGCGTTTCGGACCTGGCATACATGTGACAATGGCAAATGTGAATTAGTATTAGGGTCTTTAAGGTTAATATGAAATAGACTAAAAGGGAATGTTGATATATTAACATGTGAAAGTAGGCATATAAGGTGCATTGGAGTAACTTCGAATGCGGGGTAATTATGAAAATTGCATGTAGTAAACTAGAAACACTTTCTACTGTAGCAACAGTAAGCCTTGGTAAGCGTTGCAGTAGCTTAAGTGTTGCCAAAGTATGAAACAGAAGCAAAATTATCCCGCTTGCGAACCTATCAAAATTATCTCATGTAACTCTAAACACAAAAGACTTGACCAAAAGTATACTAAGCATCATTATGTACAGCGCCATCTATCGGACGACTAATTTGCGAGACCGGTAGTATGTATGTTGGTTTTTCAGTTGGTTGGTTTTTTTATCATGTGAACCGATTTCAACAATTTTTATTTTATTTATAAGGTGTTTTAATTGTAATCTCATAGAAATCTCAAGTAAGTATAATAAACACGCAAAGGGGGCAAAATAATTCGAAATTTAAAAAAAAAGTTTTCAAGATAGAGGCTAATCTTTAAGATTATATTGTTCACCTCAGCAGCTCGAACAAGCCTACTTCCCTGCGAAAAAACAGTGACGAAAGTGCGACTTTCGTCACTACCTGATGAAGTGAATTGATATTTCTAGAAGCTTTCGTCATAATGATGAGGCCTTTATTTATGAATGTAAATTAACTTTACTTGATGTTAAATTTTTTAAACCTTTAATATGTTCTCACTACTGAGGTGAAAAGTTGTATGTGTCACACGAGAGCAAAGTTATTTTCCCCTCACTAGCTCGGAAAGTTGTCGTTTATCCTTCAATACAAGCGGGGAAAAACGCGTTTTATCCACTAGTGGGGAAAGTAATGTGACCTTGGATGGAGCGTGTTTAAGTAGCTTGACAGATAACAAAACGTAAAACGCTCATGATAATGGTTCGTTCGATATTAATTATCATTAAATAAATGGTTTGAGAATCTAATAAAAAATACCAAATTTAGCTTTATTTAATGATTTTAAGTCATAAACCTTAAAATTCCATAAGAAACGTTTGCTTTTTAATAATTATGTTAAATATAATTCTGAACGCACAAGTTAAGTCGATGCAATTTCAAAACGCATCATTGACATTTCATACGTCAGAAATGTCAACATTGTCAACAAAAATTTTACTTAAAAACTTCTCAGGTAAAAGTACAGAATTTCCAGAGTTTTTTGTTATAGTATCGTAAAAAAATGAGTGATTCCTGATTCCAGTTGATGAAGATGATCTAACGCCTGTGGATGTTGCACTTTCCTCGCTATAGTGAGGGGAAAAGTTTTGTGTTGCACACGGGTGCAAATGTATATTATTATAATTCCACACTCGCGGGTAATATACAACTTTGCACCCTTGTATAACAAATAACTATTTACATCTCGTGTTTATGAGTCCCTCGCAAGAAAAACCAACGTTCCTTTCTTGTTGCACGAATAACTATTTCCTGTAATAGTATGATAATGTTAATGTTAAGTAAAAAATTCAATATTTTTCATTGGTAAACTTCGGAGATTAGGGAGGGGGGTGGATGATGTTTTTTTTACATTTTCCCTCATAAATCAATTTTTTTACACAAAAAAAACAAAAATTGTTTTGAAATGTACAATTTGAGGTCTTTCAAACGATACCCCACTTGACCTAGTAACTTAAATTGTCTTGTTTATGTTTAAAAATATTAATATATTATATATTAAGTATTTATTTATTTTTATTTAGGTTATATTTATTTATGTATATATGCATTATTTATTTAATATATTTATATTTATGTTTATCTACGCACATATTATAAACCCTCTATGATGACTTCAAAATCCGTAAATAATGGCCAACATTGTTTTGTTACAGCAAATTTTTTATATGTGAAAATGTTATTATTGCTAAATAATAACATCGATTTCGATAATATTATTTTATTCAAATTTCGAACATCTCTGAAAAACAAAGAAATTTGATTTGACCTCTACTCTAATATGAGTCGAGATGACGTTTTATTCCAAATGAAATGTCAATTGCATACAAATTTGACAAATCTCGCTTGTTAGTTGGTATCGAACGATATGGCAATCGACCCCCACTCTAGTTTGTCTCTGAATTAAAAAAAAACTACGGATGCGTGACATGCGTGAAAAAAGTTTTCTTTGCCGCCATTTGACGTGCAGTTTATCTTTTAATTAGTTTATAGGTAAAAAATAATTTGTTTTGTGATTTTAAAGTAACTTTAGCAAAAGTTTCGTGTAAAATGTGCGATAAAGATATTTTGGAGACGCCACCTCATATCCGCGAATTCCGCCAGAGAGCAACTATGCCCCAATGTCGGCTGTAATATGAGGTTAGTAAATAAATATCATAGAAAGTTTATAATATGTGTGTAGATAAAGCAGTGTATGTAACTGTACATAATTAGGCATTAAAACACTCGTGTGATTCTATTATGAAACTCACTACGTTCGTTTCATAAACCCACACTCGAGTTTTAATGCCTTTCATTATGTAGCAGTCACATAAACTACTATTATGCGGTAGCAATGTGTATTCAAAACTTGCATTTCATTAATTTTAGTGATTGTACACTTGTTTTTGTTTGTCATTCGTCGTTACTTTCTGTTCAACTCATTTCGTCAAGGGTTAACTGGAAGAAACCCCATACAGGGATAATTTCGTCTTTGCTGTATTTAATCTACTCTGTGACTGTGTTTTTATTTCTCTGTACAATAAAGTACATTTATGTATGTACATAAATTTGATTAAACGTCTATTACGTTTAGATTATATTATTTACACAATTTTCAATCGTGGCTGAATGCCGGATTGGTATGTGCCTTCGATGCCTAACCTGTCAACAAATGACAATATGGCGGACGAATGTTCGAAATGTCACCGTATTTAAAAATTATTTTGCTTAAAATTTAGTTTTTTCTTCGCAAGTGTGATGAAAACATTGTGTGTAACTCTGGGGATAAGAATATTGCAAACTTGATTCTTTAATGCACTCCAGCCTGCGGCTGTCGTGCATCTAAAGACCTCGTTTGCAAAATTTCACACCCCCCTCGTTGCACACTGTACTATATAAAATTTCTCTTGGGTGTGTAGTAAATCCCTAAAATGTAACAATCTTTATATCACCCCGACATAATACCGTAGATAAAAAATATTTAGTACAAGTAGTAGTCATATTCCACGACTCTTTCTCTTTCCGCACAGGCTCTAGAACATGGTAATTTGATTTAACTTGAATGTACTAATATAATATTCAAATATCAGTCGCAGCTATGTAAGAAGTATCAGATTAGTCCTGTAGGTACTGTACGTAACAATAAGTAGACAGTAAAGCGAAGTAGCATTCCGCGGCACTGCATTGTCCGGCTGACAAATAGTCTCACTTTACCGACAATGCGTTAACTAGTTAACGCTAATGGCAACCAATGAATGGGTATATTAAACCGTAACGGTACCTACAAATTTGCTATGTCACTTACAATTATACGGTTTTAATTTATCAGTCTATTCCAATAAAATGAATTATACGCGATTTCCATGCATGTTATTTCACATAATTAATTACTCCTTTACAGAGAACAAAA
The DNA here is from genome assembly GCF_947568885.1 of Cydia strobilella. Taxonomy (NCBI): domain Eukaryota; kingdom Metazoa; phylum Arthropoda; class Insecta; order Lepidoptera; family Tortricidae; genus Cydia; species Cydia strobilella. The sequence continues at coordinate 42,981,559 of NC_086068.1, read as the reverse complement.
CATTTTTTACATTAGGATTCTTTAACGAACATATATTTAACTAGTATTTAGGTATACATATGTACATAGACAAGAGTAAATTTAAAGCCAATGCTCTCAGGGCAGAGGATTTATGAGTTGATTTTACAATAATTTTTATACGTACGTATTTCATCGCACATGAGCGGAAAATATAAAGTTTTAAGACAAATAAATTAAAGTCCGCCACTTTGTTTCCACCTGGCAAGCACCTGGGCGAATACCCAGTCCTTGGGCATTATTCATCCAATTGTGTAATGCACACGCAGTCTTTTCATATGACACATTTCATATTAAAATCAGTGCACTTACTGCGGTTGAAGATTTCTTCTAAATAAATGTATTTGTAAGAGCGTGCATAATTGAACTTAAATATTTCGTGAAGAATGAAAGGTATCGGTGTCGGTTTTTTTGTAATACTTTTTATATACTCAGTACTATATATATATTTATTAAACTATTCGTTCCATATTTTTTTTTAAAGAAATCAAGTAAAAACTATCAATCGAGTAAGAAAAAAAAACTTAAATTGCCGTTTTTTGCCAAAAGTATTCAGTACATGTTTTTTGAGTATTTTTTGTAAGTAATGTATATAATGAGCTTTTATTTAAGATGTTAAACATTGAAATCGGTCAAATAGTTTAGCTTGCAGAATTTTTTGAAATATATTTTGAAGAAATTTACACTCACATTCAAACTTTCATATTTCGTGAAGTATGAGAGGTATCGGTGTCGGGTCTCTTTATAATACTTGTTATTTATTCAGTAATATATAACTGCATTAAACTATTCATGTTCCATACATTTTTTTTTTGAGAAATCAAGTAAAAACTATCAATCGAGTAAAAATAAAAACTTAACATGCCGTTTTTTGTCGAAAATATTCAGTATATATTTTTTTAGTATTTTTTTTAAAGTAATGTATATAATGAGCTTTCATTTGAGATATTAAATAATTAAATCGGTTCATTGGTTTAGCTTGTAGAATTTTTTGAAATAATTTTTAAAGAAGTGGCGCCATCTCTGTTCCTAAGGGGTGAAACTGCCGCTGCTGCGGGTCAAATCGCTCAGTTTGGTCCCTACTATCACTGTGCAAAGTGGCTTGCTTTTATCATGAAGTGCAGCATTTTGTTCATAACAAGTATGACTATACCATGAACGAGCCAGGCTCATGGCGGCTGTGTCGGAAAAAGAATCGGCATATTAGCTGCACACGCTCCCTTCACGAAACTTGGGTTCCGTTCTAGAACCGTCACAGCTCTGCGAATCGCGGTTTGCTTTAGCCGGCGTCTGCGAATTTGAAAGTCCCACACTTGCAGCCGGTGCATCCTGCCGGTGGACACTCTAGGCTCTTGGACAGATTGAGCGCTGGCAGACTTTACAGGCTAAATGATTTAATCCGCCGCGCCCTCAGCACTGCCTCTCTCCCAGCGACTTTGGAGAATTGTACTTTATTGTGAATGTGTTAAATGTAATGACTGTGTTTGATAATAAAATAAACTAACCATATATTTATTACTCATCAATAGCTTCGTTTATGATATGTGTGCAGGTAAACATTTTAAGAAGCTCTTAAATTGTATCATTTTACTCTTATCATAAATTTTTTTTTTAAATAATATAACCTAAATCAGTCCCTATTTCTAAATTAAACTTATTTATATTTTTTTACTAAAATAGTACATTTCAATGCGCGTGGAAAGTGTGCTATTATTTACGAGTCCCGAGTCATGGGACAAGTAAATAATAACACTTTCATGCGTACTTACATTGAACGGCGTTTTTTAATACATTTGCGTAAAATCACAATAAAACAAATATTGGTTACATGAGTAATAAACTTACTATTACGAATTTTCCCTTGAACTTGAATTATATTGTATATTTCTTCTGTTAACGACAGGCAACGTGGCAATGATAGTTCCATTCAGCCAAATAATAAAAAAGTTGTTAGTGAAATATCGTATTATATAACGTTGTATTTTTATATAATAACAAATAAATATTTACTTTATATCGTGTGTACGTAATAAATGTTTAATGACAGTAATGACAAAATAAAAATATACAAAGTTTTTGAATATCCAACAACTATTTGGTGTGGACGTATCGATTACGGTCAGTGAAAAAAACCGGAAAAGTAAAAATCACTTCGCAAAAACCAACTTTGCGCACACTAAACAGCTACGTAAAGTAGCACTTTTTGAGCAACTGTATTAAAAAACTAATTTATAACGTTCGTTCGCAGGAGAGCAAGTTCGCCTGGGGCCCATTTCTCGAATGATATTAGTCTAATATTATTGGTGTGTTGTCATGGCAACTCATACGATTTGACAGTTCGTGGACTAATAATATTAGTCTAATACCGTTCGAGAAATGGGCCCCTGGAGTCAGGAGCGGTACTTGTGATTACATGTACTTTTTAGGTGTCATTATTCGTTTCTATGCATTTTGTGTGGAAAGATGCTGATTGATTCAGTTTGTTTGCAGGATCATTATGCAGGCATTGTTTGTTGAATGTGTGTCTGATATCGTATTGGCTCTTCGTAGGAGTAAAAACACTATCGATTGTGGTCTAAATCGAGTAAGGCAGCATCGGCGCTAAGAGTATGCCTTAAGCAGGTGGTGTAGCTTTCGTAATTGCATAGATAGTATGCGACCGGCGGCGCACGCGCAACCCGACTGTTATGCGGGGAAAGTTGCCACCTTCGCGCATAAATGGATTTCGTTTTATGCTTTGCTAAATGGTTCTATTGCAATTTGTTTATTTCTAGAAATATTGTTAACCAAACATTAAAACGGTACCTGTGCAAGGTGTGGAATGTTAGCATTAGGAAACGTCCAAGAGACATTATGTACCTAAAATATGAAAATGGACCAACATCCAGTGTTTCAATCTTGACCCATAACGTGAAAAAAGATAAAAGTTTTTTAAGATATTGTAGTAATTGCTTGCTGCACAAACAAAATCACGTTCAAGCAGTCATCCATGCGCCAGCAAGGTCACAACCCAATTTACAATACTAATTGTATAAATAAAAAAATAAACATATATGGTTTACAACAATATAAGTGCAAGAAAGTAGTATCTGAATGGATAAGAACCTTAAATTACAATGACGTAGAAGGACTCCTTCATTCAATATAACTCCACACACACACACGCACGCACGCACGCACACACGCACACACACGCACACACACGCACACACACACACACACACACACACACACACACACACACACACACACACACACACAAGTATGTACTTACACAAAATCATGCAATTTCCACTTTTGTTATTTTTAAGCTTCTAATCTTACTACAACAACTACCTTACAAGTACTTTTTGTTCATTTCTTTTTATTATATAGGTAACTACTCGTAACATAACGGATGAACAGGATCTCCTGCCACAGGTATTGTATACCTACTAGGAGATCTTTACCATTGTAAAATAACCTGTATGTTTTAAAAGAAATAAACATTTTTCATTTTTCAATTTTCGCTGAACCTACATTACCCATCATAAAACAAATCAACACGCTTAATACTACAGACTGACTGACTGACTGACTATGTAGCTCATTATTAATTAAGCTAGTATGCAAATACTAAGCACAGTATACAGTAGCGGCAACTAATCTATCATATTGTTTATAATATTTTGGTAATTTCTCAAAAACGGCTCTAGCGACTTCGATGAAATTTACAATATAGGGGCATATGAAAACGACAATTCTATCAAAATAGGGTACATTTGTGGTATTTTCTATAAAAAGAGACCTTATTGTCGATGGCGCTTACGCCATTATTAACGATGCTCCGATATACAATATACAATGCCGCGCGAAGCTGTGCGGCGTAAGCGCCATCGACAATAAGGTCCCTTTTCATAGAAAATGCCCCATTTAAAAAATAATTAGGATGTCCGAGTTTTGCGGTACCCCGGTGGGTATTAAATTGTAAAGTACTGATTCGATTTAATTTTCAAACCAGAGGCTAACGAGGGCGAAAAATTGATTGATCTAGGTTTTATTGTTGGTAAGATTCGTGTTTTCAAATAATAAATTTAATAATTACAAAATACATTAATCGGTGTGTGTGAAGTCCCCAATCCGCATTGTGCTAACGTGGCTGCCTATATTGCCACGTGCAGTGTGTGGGACGTGAGTATATATGGTCGTGATATTATACAATTATTGATTACATGATATAAAGTCAGAATTTGCAAGCATTTTTGATGCGCATATGTTTTAGGTATTTTATACTTAGTAATAAGTAACACGACATTATCCAGGTCAGGATCACAGTGAGCTCTGCTATTCAATAAGGTGTTTACCTACATGTATTTAAACTAATTAGTAACGAGTCAGGTCGGCGCGTGGCTTTAGAAATGCTACAGGTAGGTAAGGGGTGGAAAAATAAATTCACGTAGATATTTAACCTCATACCGCCCAAAGGCCTATAAATAAAAGGACCTCAAATTCAACGAAATCTTCGATTTTCGTTTCGTTTAATACACTAATTAGTCATTCAAAATCAACGGTCTATTTTTCATGTAGTATGGCGGCAGACTAGAAGATATGTACAAATAAAAAACTATACAATACAATTACGTGGGAAAGTCTGTCCGAATTGTATAGCTAACCGTTTACATGCCAGAATCTGTAACGTGCTAGAAAAGGCTTGGATCAACTGTGTGTTAAACTAGACGAGTATTTTTCTAAAGATCCTTTATCCTTTTCTAAAAATGGTACTTGGACATACAATAAAACATATACCTACTTATAGGAACGAAAACGACCTAATCGTCATGCTCATGCACATTACAATGTATAATTACATCAACATAAACTGCAATAAATATCGTACCTATTTTATAGATACAAAATATGATATGGCGCAAGATTTAACCAAAAAGCTTAGTTAGAAGAATATATATTATCAGACAAAAGACAAACAAACCGCATAGATAATAAGTACCCCTCGGGGATTGTGTGTGTAAGGTTTCAGCTCCGTTGAATGGTTTCTTATTTGTTTATTACCTACGCGTCACTCGGGTTACTTACTCTCCACAACCCGGGTATACCCGTTCAACTGAATTAAATCAAAAATCACAATCAAGTACAATCAATTAAGTAAGTACAATAACACAAATGCAGAAATAATTTCTCGCAAAAAATCCCATAGTTACGACTTGTTGAAAAACCAAGAAAAATATACGAATTAATATATAATATTATTGAATCACCTACTACTGGTTATGCTTACTTGCAAAATGTTATACCTATTTATTAGGGTTTTTAAATTAAATAGGGTACTTTTATACATATCATTGTATTCTTGTAATCTGTTTCCTTTTTATCATAGGGACCGTGCCGGAAATATACGATGCAATTTACTATTATTTTATTCGAGTTTTGTTCCAATAACAGGGTTTTCTTTGTCACAGTATCTTTAATTCAGACATGTTGCGAAAGCCAGTGGTTTATTTAATAGTTGTCATTATAAAAAAATATGAAATAATAAGCAAAGGCAACATTCGTATGTTGTGTCAGTCAGTCAGTGCAGGCGTAACCGGCATCCGCGACCTCTCAATGTCATCGAGGAAATTAAGAGCCAACAGGAGCCGAGACCAAACTCAATTTTGAGATTTGAAAGAGAATATCGTCGTCGCGCTGACGGGGGCGGTACCGCGTACCGAGGGACTATCCCAGTGTGTGTGGTGCACGCACACCGACGCGCACGTTATTTGCGCTCCTCGCCGGCCTCACGCCGCTCGCGTTTTTAGTAACTAAATTCAATATCCTTCTACAACCTGCAATCTAATTAACATTTCGAGTTACAGAATAGTAAAAAAACATAACATAACATGGACATACAAGAAAACATTGTTGTATAAAAACATACAAGATAACGGCTGTTAAATTAATCCAATTAAATATTTTTAAATATGATAAACAAAAATATTAAATTATAGTCGTGAGTATTTTAAAAGTAAAACTCCCTTATACCTTGATTTTAAACAAAGTATTTTACTTATAACTAACTTGGTTCGTATGAATTAGTGACATACCTAATTAAAAAAGAAAGCTATAACTCCCGCGGGAACAATATAGGCCTTTTCCCTTCAGTACACCTGCATGAAATAAGATCTTTTCGAGCAAGCGTCTTGAAAAACAAATTTGCCGCTCTCCGGCTCCGTTGAATAGAAAAAAAGAAAGCCTCAGGTTAGATAAAATTATCATAATAAAGAAACATGTGACATGTGATATTTCTTACTTTGATGTAATTATACAGTTTTATTGATGGTCCGTTTTTTTATTTATGTGTCAGATTTTGATAAAAATAGGTATAAATTGAAGAGCTCCTAATTCTGATCGGAATAAATATGAAACCCAATAAATAAATAAATAATAATAAATATTAAATCAATATTATAGGACATTCTTACACAGATTGACTAAGTCCCACGGTAAGCCCAAGGAGGCTTGTGTTATGGGTACTCAGACAACGATATACATAATATATAGGTATAAATACTTAAATACAAATAGAAAACACCCATGACTCAGGAACAAATATCTGTGCTCATCATATCATATCATCGAACCCAGGACCATCGGCTTCACAGGCAGGGTCACTACCTCCTAGGCCAGACGACCGGTCGTCGCCCAATATTTTGGGACAATAGTCTAGTCTACAAAAGGTTCAAGGTGGTGAAAAAAATAGTGTAAGCTGTTCGCATAAAAAAACCGCAAATCGATGTACAGGTTAGCCGTTTGGTACACGTATATACTAGTCAAAACAAACATTTTGACCCGCAGTTCCTAAAAAAAATTCCCTTAGGAGGGGAGTGCTGAAACCTTTTTTTGTATAAAAAAAAACTTTTTTTTAAACCTATCGTATACTTCTCATCTATCATACGAAAGGGCTTTTTGAAGCGATTCTGAAAATATACCACATCATTGCATTTTAGCCATTTTTAGGGTTCCGTAGCCAAATGGCAAAAAACGGAACCCTTATGGATTCGTCATGTCTGTCTGTCTGTCGTCCGTCCGTATGTCACAGCCACTTCTTTCCGAAACTATAAGAACTGTTGAAACTTGGTAAGTAGATATATTCTGTGAACCGCATTAAGATTTTCACTCAAAAATAGGAAAAAAAAAATTTTAGGGGTTCCCCATAGAACTGAAACCCAAAATTTTTTTTTTCATCAAACCCATACGTGTGTGGTATCTATGGATAGGTCTTCAAAAATGATATTGAGGTTTCTCATATATTTTTTTTCTAAACTGAATAGTTTGCGCGAGACCGAGAGACACTTCCAAAGTGGTAAAATGTGTAACCCCCCCTCTAACTTCTAAAATAAGAGAATGATAAAACTGAAAAAATATATGATGTACATTACCTTGCCAACTTTTACCGAGAACTGGTTTGAACGAGATCTAGTTAGTAGTTTTTTTTTAATATGTTATAAATCGTAAACCGCAATTTACCTTTCACTCACGTTTCACATAAAAATACATTGTTTAAATTGTGTAATGTACGGAACCCTCGGCGCCCGATTCCGATTCGCACTTGGCCGGTTTTTTCTTAAATTGAAAGAAAAAGTATTTTCAAAACATACCAAGTTTGGGCTCCTCCAGATACGATATGGCTGATTTTTTTTTGTACAAATGATACGTGATATCCTCATATGTAACCCCAAAAAAGCAATTAAAAATTTATTTAGTTTTTTTTTTCAATACAAAGTGACACAGTTCTACTTAACCCTTTAACTTGACCCCAAACTTGGTGTGTTTTGAAAATTCTATTTGTTTTAATTTACAAAAAAATGGCTAAAATGTAATGATGTGGTATAATTTTAGAATCGCCTCAAAAAGCCCTTTCGTATGATACCACACACGATAGGTTTTTGGAAAAAAAATATGTTTTTTTTTTCATACAAAAAAAATGTTTCAGCATACCCCTCCTAAGGGATTTTTTTTAGAAACTGCGGGTCAAAAATTTTGTTTTGACCTCTTAGTATGCGTGTGCCAAACGGCTAACCTGTACATCGATTTGCGGTTTTTCTTTGAAATTGGGCTTGTACGGCTGCCACTAATAGAGATACTAATTCCTAAAAATACGTATGATACCTCATTGGATTCAGAATGATGTCTAGAAAAATGTATTCGAAGCGTTTATTCCCACATAAAAAAAGTTCAAAGCTATTAACAAAAAACGGCCAAGTGCGAGTCGGTTCCGTACCATTACGCAAAAAACGGCAAAAAATCCCGTTTGTTGTTTGGGAGCCCCACTTAAAAAAATATTTTATTCTGTTTTTAGTATTTGTTGTTATAGCGGCAACAGAAATACATCATCCGTAAATATTGCAACTTTTTAGCTATCACGGTTCACGAGATACAGCCTGGTGACAGACGGACAGGCAGATTGACAGACAGACAGACAGATATTATTTTAAAGGTATTAAATATTCTTTTAAAAATTAGGAAATAATATGGTGTATTTAAAACATATCATGGAATATACTACGGTTATAAATTGATATTATGTAAAGTAATTTTTTCAACAAGTTAGGCAATTATTAAGTAACCACATTTTTTTCGAACTTTCGTCTTTGTTGTAAATTAAAAAAAAAAGAAAATAATTGGCGTAAAAAGTATTTCGCCTCGTGGAGCCCCTTTCATGAGATCACGTCACAAAAGTTTTAATAAAATTAATACTTTGTTTAAAATAAATTTTTGAATAATAGTGAAAATTGTAAAATATAAAGCAATATAATAATACGTACTTAGAACTGATACTTTTCTAAATAAAGAATGAATAAACTAAATTGTGTAATTAATTTTTAGTGCAAATCACCACAATTTGCTTCTAAAGAGCAAATCTGTGACCAAAAATTATATATAGTTTTAATTTTTCGTTCGTATATTCAGATTTGTGTATGAAAATGTGAAACTATTATTTCTAAAATAAATTATTCGTCCCTAATTTACACAAAATTTATACCAAATTTGATCTCATATCAAGAGATAGGTAGAAATAGAGGCAAACTGGACCGCAGAAGCCGACTTTTCCCCTCCCTTTTTGGGGGGTAGCCAGGACTTAATCTCGTAGCTAGTGCGTCAGCTCAGCTTTGTATGAACCAAGGAATAATAAATACCTATAGTGTTAAACGATATCCCCTGAGGCCAAAGTGCATACTCACTTTACTTACTTCGCCTACTAAGAGGCAAATCGCGACTTTGTTATGGTTTATCGATAACTTATCACATCACTAGATTATCGACTTTCAATGTCGACTATTGCCCATCACTTTTCTGTCCGTGTACGTATTTAGAAACTTGACCCCGCCCCTAAAATTAGTGCGATAAGGACAACTGCAGCTTAGGCGAAAAATCCTGCGTAAAATCTCAAAAATCGAGGTTTCGTACTCGACTGTTTCCTCCTCCAAAACTTAAGCAATCGTAACCAAATTTGGAAATCTAAATTATTATGAAATTGTCTGTGTCGGACTGTTTTGATTTTTTGGCTAATTGATACCAGTTTTGAATACCACGCCTCTCATTGCGGCATAGTCAGTGAGGCCATTTTTGGCCATGTTTGAAGGGCTCTAGCGCCTTAAAAAACAAAAATATCAAAAAAAGCAAAACACACCGACACAGATATTGACAATATTAATCTGTGTTGAAAAAATCATTCCTCTAGCTTCAAAAACCAGGGAGGAAACAGTCGAGTACGTTTGTATGGAGAAATGACCACTCCTGTTGGCTCTTAACCTACAGCGAGAGGGCCCGACATCCGACCCTTCATTATCGCGATCTTCCACAAAATATAAGTAAGACTTTACTTGCTATTTGGGTCAGGTAGCTATTTCATTTACACGTTTTCATTACTTTTTAGGCGTAAAAATATAATCCGAATAAATGGTCCATTCTTCTTTGTTCCCACCTGTAGGTACGCGTACTGTAAGTACTCGGTGGGAAAAAAGCACCTGTTAGTCCTGTTTCAACCCGGAACAAGCTGGACATTATTGCCAGTTATAACCACGCAGGACAACTAGGACAAAAACAGTACATTTCGATGCTAGTGCGGAAAGTATGTCATACCTCCACGAGCACCGAGACATCCGAGATAGACTCGGGACGAGTGAAGAATGACATTTCCGCACGTGTATCGAACGACGTTTTTTAATACAGTTGCGAAAAAATAAAAAAACAACAAGTAAGGAATAAAAATAATATCGAATGTTGCCTTTGGAAACTTAGCTTGCAGTAAGAAAAATGCCTCTTCTTTGACAGGCGTTTCGGCAGCTATTCCTACCTCTACCTTCCATAGCTATTCCGTTCCATTCAGACAACTTATTAAGAACGGTTTTTCAATCTTCAATATTAAAAAATAAACGTGTTATAATGATGAAGAGGTAAGTAATAAAATATGAAATATGTATATTTTTCGTATTCTTACATTAACAGTAGGTTTTTGTGTTGGTTACGACGTTTAAAGGAAACTAATATTAACAGTCATCAATAAGTAGTCATGAATTGGAACAAGTATAAAATAAAATAAATTGGAAAAGTGAAAAGCACTAGTTCGCGAAAACCAACTTTCCGCACGCTAAACACTTTTTGAGCAACTGTATTAAAAATCTCATTTCACCTCAGTTGGTTGTAATTATACACCTAAATCTTCCTCAAGAATCACTCTATTGATATGTGAAACCTGCATGAAAATATTTTCAGTAGTTTTTTGAGTTTATCGCGAACATACATACATACATACAGACAGACAGACGCAGCGGGGGACTTTGTTTTATAAGGTGTAGTGATAAGTGATAACACATTAATGACATGTTAAAAAAAAAGGCTTCATAAAAAGTATAATGTCATTGACCTTTCTTGATTTATTAAATATATTCCTAGCTGTTTTTAGTGGAACTAAGCTACCTTGGACTAGAAAATCACCGCGTAGCTATACTGTACCGGCCACCTGAATTACGTGGTATACACTTACTTATATTTTGTATCTGATCTGCGATTTAAGATTAGAACAAAGCTGAAATTGATAAAAAAATTAGGGTGAGTAGGTAGTCAAATAGTGTCTTGATTTAGTCTAAATTAATAATGTTTGTGTCTAAATGTTAAACACAAACACTTAATCTTGTTACGTTTACGAAGATAGAAGATTGTTTTCAAGCAGACTTCTGCCAAAAGTACACGAGTTTTACAGCCGTAAATAATTTATAGTCGAGTGCTTTTACATTTGTAATTGTTAGCACTAGCATTAGCAGTCAAAGTATAACCAGTCTAAAATCCAGCATTAACGTCAAAAATACAGGTAAGATCTCAATTTTTTTTGTAGCGGGATTAAATTAATCTTAAGGGGCCCACTGATTACCAGTCCGCCTGACGATATCGGCCTGTCAGTTGTTCGGAACTGTCAAATTTTTGTTCTAACTGACAGACTGATATCGTCCGACGGACTGATAATCATTGGGCCCCTTTAGATATGTATGCAAGATATTGTTAGGCTATGGTCTCCTATTAAGGCCATCAACCGCTGACAGCGTCACGTCTTACGCTGCATCACAATGCTTACTCGTGACGTCGCCGTCGCTTATAGCATAAAATAGGAGACCATAGACTTTTAGCTCGTTACTACGAACACAGCTAAAACCTTCTTAACTATTTCAAGCAACAGACAAATAGATAAATATATTTTAAAAAACCGACAAGTGCGAGTTGGACTCGCGCACGAAGGGTTCCGTACCATTACGCAAAATACGGCAAAAAAATCACGTTTGTTGTATGGGAGCCACACTAAAATATTTATTTTATTCTGTTTTTAGTATTTGTTGTTATAGCGGCAACAGAAATACATCATCTGTGAAAATTTCAACTGTCTAGATATCGCGGTTCGTGAGATACAGCCCGTTTTTACCCTTTGGGTACGGAACCCTAAAAACAAATATACGGAGTGAAGGTAAAATCTATACGAGCCATTCAGAAATGTCGACACGCAACAAGATAGAAGACTTCAATGACAGTGCAACACTAAGTCTTAATGGTATTTTAAACGTATATTTTAAATACAAAATTGTACACAAGTAACTGTGTTTAAATTGTTATCAAAAATACATTAGGATATAAAATAAAAATTTCTTAGCATCTACATTGGCGCTTTTTCATTAGAACACACAAATTGCGAGTAAGGTAAGCTGGTTGACAGTGGGTACAGTAATTAATATACCTAATTATCGCAAATTCTGAGAAAACGCAAATTATTTCTAATACTTTTTTCCGCATAAAAGGTGCCCCTTGGCAACAAGTTTTTACTAACCTAAGTATATATTCAATAAAGTGAACACAACGACAAGGAGGTCTGTTTAAGTGAACATGCTGCGTGGCATATTTACGATTATTACAGTTTAATGTGTTAAAATCCGAAATATATTACTGCATGAATTAATTTAGACTGTTTATTGTTAACTAGTTTAGTAAGGTACTCCTATCTATTATTATATGGCATTGGTTTATATATTGACTCATTGTTTATTTTTTTTATTTAAATTTATTCTATAATTGAGGCCTGGGTCGACAGTGGATCGACTGAATCAGGTTGACAGTGGGTCAACGCTCGCCAAAGGAACCCTGACAATGCAAGTTTTTTATAGCGAATAAAAAGTTAATTTTGTATAATAAACATTATTATAGGGTCTTAAAACTTGTCTAATTAGGATTTTTCCTCATCTAAAATTAGAAAATTTATAATATCAATACTTTTGTTACTTATTTACTTGGTCTATTCATTGATTCAATATTTATTTTCAAGAAGATCGTAAGTCGAAAAGCGATTTGTTCTCTTCTTTATGGACCCAGACCCAAACTTGGACCCGGACTCGGACCCGGACCCGGGTCTGGACATGGACCCCAACTCGGACCCGGATCCGGACCGAACTCTGACCCAAACTTGGACCCGGACAGCCGGACACGGACCCGGACTCGTATCCGGACCCAGACCCGGACCCGGAAATGCTACTAGAAAAGTGGGTTTTTTTGAACTGCGATTCTCACAGAACACAACTGCTATCAGAAAAGTATGTTAGGTTAGGTTAGAGCTGTGACCCTTACAGAAACGAAAAGCTATCAGAAAAGTAGGTTAGGTTAGGTTAGAACTGCGACCCTTACAAAAACGAAATGCTACTAGAAAAATGGGTGGTTTTACCTCCTTTTCTACATAATTAGGCAAAAGATGCTGTTTTTTTCATTTCATTGTCTGGAATCTAAGAGTGCACCATCAACAATAAGTGAACTTTCAGCGGCATCCCCCATTGAAGTCGTTTTTTTTTTCTTAAAAATTATCATTAAAAGCGTTACTGGCACTAAATAGTTCGAATTCTGATTTTGAAGTATAACATAATGAAAGTTGAATAAATTATTGTCTAGAATCCATACTTATATTATAAATGCGAAAGTGTGTCTGTCTGTCTGTCTTTTACCTCTTCACGCTTAAACCGCTGAACCGACTTAGTTGAAATTTGGTATACAGTTAGTTTGAGTCCCGGGGAAGGACATAGGATACTTTTTATCCCAGAACTCACCCCTCAAGGGGGTGAGAAGGGGGTGGAAATTTGTATGGGGAATCAATAACCGCTGAACCGATTTAAATGAAATTTGGTATGGGGATAGTTTGAGCTGTGGGGAAGGATATAGAATAATTTTTATCCCCGAAATCATGCCTCAAGGGTGTAAAACATGGGGTGGACATTTATAGAGTGGACCAATTTGGGGGTGAAAAAGGATGGATTTAAAAGCAGATTTGTTTAAAAATAAAGGTACCCAAATTACTAATTCCACGCAGACGAAGTCGCGGGCAAAAGCTAGTAGTTCATAAATCAAATATGTATCACTGTAATTACTCGAGATACGGGCATTAGAAAATGGGGTGATCCAGTGTCAATCATCTTATAATTATAGCACGATTCTCATGATAAACATTTGAATGTACTTATTTCAGTATAGGTACCTTTGAAGTATCAAGAACATGTTTTCTCCGCTAGATTTATTCCGTCATCTTTATCATAACGATGGATGTAAGCACCAGTTGATTGAGTTGATACGCCAGCATTATTTGTATAGATGCTCAGTCAAACAAATTATAAATAAGAACCACAATGAACCGGATTTTAGCTCGTACAAATTTCAATCCATATTTATCTTAAAATTTACCTAAATACATGCATATAATATCTTTGAGAGTAAAGTTATGGTTTTGTCATCTTCAGCCAAATATCGAATACGAAAGAAAATATGGTAACAAAAACAAAACAATTCACGGTGAAAAAGGCCATTCTATGAACGCGCATAGTTAACAAGCTTGCTAGTACGAGTATAGTACTCGTAGCAAGAAGTTGTGCGCAGAATATATACCGATTAATTGTTCAACAACAAATACACTAATACGTACTTACGCAGGAGCAGGACAAAGAAGATGTGCTATATGCTCAGCTCAATAAATCAATTGCATTGAACAAAGAAGCGGTAACAATTCTTACACAACCATGTATGGCTTATAAAATAAATAAGATTTAAAAAAAAAAGTCTTACACAACCTTCATATACAAAACAATTGTGCGCGCGAGCTGTAAGCGAGCGCGTAATAAGAAAGCCGATGTGTGTAATGACCAATGCACACGCGTTTCATACACGACGTTTTTCAACACACTTGCGAGGAAAAAACAAAACTTTTTTTGTCAAAACAGTAAAAAAAACCATTTTCGAAATGGTGGCTTACAGTTTTAACATCGAATAATTGCATAAAAGCGTGCTGGGCTTGTAGGCACTTATCCGCCAGTTCATTAAGTTAGCTGCCAACACGTTTTCCAAGAAAGACTGGGCGTTTTTGCTGATTTTCAATTGTATAAAAGTTTCATATGCCGCCAATTATTTTTCACCCGATTTTAATGGTAAAAGGCTATCGTTCTCGGCTCCTGCCTCTATTAGATTACTGGCAGCGTCAATTTTATGTGCTCTTCATTTTCAATTCTTGAAAATGACATGTTCGTCAATATATAAACTAAAAACATGAAAAACTATTCCAATTGTATGACAAATACGGAAAATGGCTGGCGCGTTATTTTTTTTAAGCACGATTCCAATGCGCGCGCAAGGCAAAGGCGCGAACGAAATCGACAAACAGCCAATTAATAAAAATGTAAAAGAGCTAATATTTTCGAATTTCTTACCGACCGATGGAGATCAAATCGATAAAATGTTATGTTTATTCATTAATGTGATTTACGAGATAATTTAATCTATAAATTATGTTTGGTGAGATAAAACCTCTTTGAACTAACATTTGAAACCTAATAGTTGGATGAAAAAAATGTATTACTCGACCAAATTAAGAAGGCTCCGTTTCGTGCATATTATAAGCAATCAGTTACCTTCTTAACTCAGTCGGATAATATAATGAAAAAGCACGAGTGTTATAATATACTGAAAAAGCACGCGTGTTTAATATCTAGGATTATGAGCCAAAAATCGGTGGAATAAAAACGTCGTTTTGAGCAAGTGTGTTGAAATAGTTATTTACGATACAAGTGCGGAATAGAGGAAATTCGAAACGAGTGGCGATAAATTAAAACACGACCGCAGGGAGTGTTTTAAATCGACACGAGTTGCGATTACCTTTTCGCACAACCTTTTAACAGTGTGCATATTGTGGATAATTTTATTTTAACAAACGTTTGCGTTTATGTTTATGTATCAAAGCCAAATAAGTTTTGCTCCAGTTAAATGATTCTAGTTTCTAATTTTATGGCATTTTGTAAAACACGTATAAGTAATAAAAGTATACCTAAATATATTGTCAACGTATTTTTGAGTTATTTTGTAAATCAAGCTACGAGTATCAATACGTTTTACTATAAAATACTAACACAATTTATTTGTTATAACCACTACATATTATAAAACAAAGTCCCCCACCGCGTCTGTCCGTCTGTATGTTCACAATAAACTTAAAAACGACTGAACGGAATTCTTGAGGAAGGTTTAGGTGTATAATTTGTTAAGGTTTTGTGTAACCCGGGGCGGGTCGCTAGTAATTCTCATTATAATCAAATATGGGTCATTTAAAAGGTGGGTCATACTCATACACATTTTATGAATAAAATGAAAATAAAAGTTAGTAATAACAATCGTTACAGGTCTGTTTAGTGTTCATGTGGTATACATATTAAACCTACAATCTACATACGCGTGGTAAGTTGAGGTTTTTTAGGCAGACAGTCTTAATGACAATTATATTTATAATTTTGTTTACTATTTTATAATTTATATATTTATAATTCATTACATATATGTTTTTTTGTTACATTCATTTAACCATATTATATTTAAAATTTATAATTATTTATGTGTTTCATGTATTCATTTATATATTTCAAATTCTTAATTTATCGTTATATTATAAGTTAAGTGGCATTGGCATGTCAAAAAATTCATTGTAGTCATAGGACATATTAGTAAGGAGCCACTTGTTTAGCCTAGATTTAAAACCGGCGGTGGAAGATGCATTTCTGACGCATTCCGGGAGGCGGTTAAATACTGATGGTCCGAGACAATGTCTAGACCGATTTCGCCGACTTCGCTAGTCTGTGGCGCTCTGCTACTAATCTATCTGCGTGTTTATTGCTACGTAGGGGGTACTTTAGATTTGTACCTCTGAATTTAAATAGCTCTCGTTTAACGTATGTGAACACAGATACCTGTTGTATAAGCATACAGGGTAGGGACATGATTTTAAAATCTATAAAGAGATCGCGGGCAGGGGCGTCGTTGGGCTTGCCGGCCATACCGCGGAGTGCTAGCTTCTGGAGGGAGAAAACGCGGTACCAATCAGCGGCCCGGGCCCACAGCTCCGTACCGTATGTCAGTAACGAGTGGACTGATGCAAAGTAACATTCCCGCACCGCGGCCCGGCCGGCTTTTCGCGCCAGGCGGCGCAGCGCGAAACATGCCTTACCCAATCGGCTGCATACCTCATCTATCTGTTGCTCCCATGTAAACGCGCTGTCTAGGTGGAATCCGAGCAAGCGAGTACAGGACACTTGCTGTAAGGGGGAGTCGTCTGCACACACGCGTAGGCTTTCACTGGGGTGGCCGTTTAGTTTGACTGTCATGAAGGAGGTCTTGTTTTTGTTTAGTGCCAAACCGTTTGTTTTAAACCACTCGTTAAGCTGCAGTGCTACGCTGTTTACGACGGCGCCTAGTTAATTTTTCGTAGGCGTACTTACAACTGCCGCGACGTCGTCGGCGTACATGTAGATATCCGCACCTTTTATTGCCAGCAGTAGGTCGTTGAGAAGGATGCTGAAGAGGGTGTTTGAGAGGCAGGACCCCTGCGGGACCCCCAATAGGTTTGGGCGCTCTGACGATGTGACGCTGCCACCTCCTCCAACGACCACTTGGGTCCTACCGGTCATAAACGAGAGTAAAAGATTAAGTGCAGGGCCACGGATACCGTAGTGCTCAAATTTGTCTGCTACAAGCCCGTGGTCGGCAGAATCGAAAGCGCGTGAGAGATCACAGCAAATGATAGCCACGTGGTGACCTGCCTCGCGGGCGCGCAGCGCGCAGTGTGTCACTTCTCTTACCAAGTCGGTGGTCGATCGGCCCTGGCGATAAGCGTACTGTCTGTCCGAAAGAACATTTCTAGTCAGCCAAAAGGACAGCAACCTTTTGTTTTATAGTATGCTTAACTCGTTTGCGTCTTTTGTGTAGACATCGCAAAGTCAAGGGAATCTAAGCTAATTATTACGTTGCACCCTTACAGGCGGGATATATTTTAAAGGTGGGTCATAACATACACATTTTATAGTATGCTTAACTCGTTTGCGTGTTTTGTGTAGATATCGCAAAGTCAAGGGAATCTAAGCTAATTATTACGCTGCACCCTTACAGGCGGGATATACATATTTTAAAGGTGGGTCATACACATTTTATAGTATGCTTAACGCGTTTGCGTCTTTTGATGTCTAATCCGAAAGAATTAGTACATACATGCCGATAATCTAAGCTATATTAATTCCATGGAGTTGCCAAACACCATAATGGTGCATTATTCTTGCATTTGCAGCTGAATTGTGTAGGTAACTTGTGCAATAACTAAAACCTCAAACATGGACCCCGTATTCAACTAACCGAACATTGCAAACTAGTAAAAATCGTTGTACCATGACATTATTCAATGAACACTTAGAATTACTTAAAAATGACATTTCCAATGTATGACATGTGGGCCGCGGGCCACATAACAACCTGAGCATATTATTACTACTGAGCCGCGCAGTCAATAAGATCAGACGCGATTTCTTCAATATAATACCTACGGCATTATTTCTCTGTCGGTTTATGGAACACAACATGTGATCAGTATTTTATGCCTCACAATTATTTATGATTCCGAGTTGATAAGATAAAACTCCTCAATCTCGGTCTGATTTTACAGCCTTATCAGCTTATCACTTAACGAAAACTCAGCCGATTATCGATAAAATCCAATAGTTTGAGGAATGTAATAGAACTTTCTAACCGATATCATAATACTCTTATTTTATATAACAACAAAAAGCATTTTAATCTTGTATAACATTTTTTTCTTTTTCGGAGACTATCAGTTTTGGGTTAGTGTGGGTACTTTTAAGGGTCTAAATTAGTTATTTAATATTATTTATGAATTAAACACAAATAGTGCTAAACGGGTTTAAAGTTTTTGCAATGTTCATAGACTCACATTTAATTTCTTATCGCTGAATTTAATTAGCTTTCCTATAAACTATATTTTAATAAGGACACAAGAAATTAATAATATTAAAATTTATATTCTTCGTAATTACTTAGATCTATAGTATCGGGCAATTCGGGCATTAGTAAAAAATATGTATAGGCTGCAACAATACTCATGATTAGAAAATAGCTAGGTAACGCATAGTATTAGCCCCACTAATAACATAAAATGTATTTTTTACCTCGTCTGTTCATAAGTTTTGAGACTAATGTAAACTCAAATAGTTCGATGACTGAAATGTTATACGATTTATTTATATTTTTATTTAACAACTACACTTAAATTAAATATAATAAATTGAGTTTATTTTAAATGGCCTGTGTTTTTAATTATAGTCATTCAATATGTTGGCATTTAAATCATAACAACACTATGAATTTGGCACCTTTTCTTCAAAAATAAGGAAAAATACTACCTTCTCATAAAAATATCTCCCCCACCACAATACAGGCAATATTTTGGTGTATAACTTGATATTTCATATTTCACAGTTTTCTTTTACTTCCGATACTTTCCCGCTTTCATGCTATGTTCGGGATCGTGCCGGCACCCCTTAAATGCCCACATATTAAATGACTATAATTAAAAACACAGAAGGCTATTTAATTTAAAATATAATCTCAAATTATTCTAATTAATTAAAGTGTAGTTGTTAAATAAAAATATGAATGTAATCGTATAACATTTCTGTAATCGAACTATTTGAGTTTACATTCGTCTCAAAACTTATGAACAGACGAGGTAATATGTTTAAAATGTATGATATCTTTTTTTTAACACCCGTCGCATGAAAATTATCAATGTATTCTGAGAGTTTTGGTCCACTTATAATCACCGCTATTCCTGAGAAATGTTTAGGCACACCTAAACATTTAACCATATTAAGATTAGGTATGAATTGTGAAAATTAAACAAAAATGAGTGATTGAAATAACATTGCCACACGGATACCGGGATCGCAAAACACGGTGTTCTTACGAGTTGCGGACCTGTTTCGACCTCCTTTCCCCGCTGCACTGGCGCAACCAACAAACAATAACTAGACGAAGATGTTGGCACACGAAAACTTAGAACATGCGCGCAACTTTCACTGAGGGACGGTGCGCTTGCGCATGTGTAGCGAGTGAGGCGCGCGGCGCTGCGAGTGCTACTGAACTGAACCGACAGCATCACAGCAGGCAGCAGCCGCAGCAGCGGGAGTGGGGCAACGGCAACCAATCTCGTAAGCGTGACTGATGCAAAACAAACTTACTGAAAATCAACCCTCTTCTCCGCTTCGCGTATCACATCATGTTATACTTTATTTACCAACTGATAAATATGCGTATTTAATTTATTTATTCATTTAACTTTATTGCATATAAATTTATAAGTACTAATGGCGGACTTAATGCCATAAGGCATTCTCTACCAGCTCATTATTTTTCAGCTTTAAACAAATCTAGCTTTTGTAATTATTCTATTCTAAAGTCTAGTCCTTTCTTCTGAATAAAGGTGCCTAGGATAATCAGAGAAGCTAGTTTAATTATATAAAGGAACAAAAGAAACGTTTTACAATTATTCATTTCCATTGAATATTACGATATACAATTGAAATTAAATGACAATTAAATATGCATTCGTGATTTTTTCTATCTATCTATCTATCTTAATGCCATAAGGCATTCTCTACCAGCTCATTCATTTATCAGCTGTAAACAAATCTAGCTTTTGTAATTATTCTATTCTAAAGTCTAGTCCTTTCTTCTGAATAAAGGTGCCTAGGATAATCAGAGAAGCTAGTTTATATAAAGGAACAAAAGAAACGTTTTACAATTATTCATTTCCATTGAATATTACGATATACAATTGAAATTAAATGACAATTAAATATGCATTCGTGATTTTTTCTATCGAGCCAACTTTAACAGAGTAAAGTATTTCTTGTAGTCTGCCCTTGCAAATATAATCTACATTCCATGTGATAAATACATTTAATAATTCAATATATTTAAAAACTACAATTTTGCGTTGAAATTTTTATTCAGCTTTATTTTCGTTTTCATATTCATACTTCCTTATTTTCTTGAACTCCTTATTTATGTAGTTTATAAACTTCAATGGAATAATTTGAGATGCCACTGTAAAATATAGTCAACGTTTTCCGTAACGAAAGGCTACAAATGAAGTTATTAGTAATAACACTTATAACGTAATAACATATTTTTATAAACTGAAATAGATATCATACACCTAAGAAAAAGTGACCAAGTCCACCGGTGGCCGAGGCAGGAATCGAACCCGCGTCTTCAGATTACGCGGCTAACACACATACACAACCTATATCATCATTCGCTTGCCCTTATCCCATTCATTTGGGGTCGGTGCAGCATGTCTTTTTCTTCCATACCTCTCTCTCGCCCCTCATCTCATCATTCACTCGCATTCGTTTCATATCAGCTCTCACTCAGTCCATCCACCTTTTGCTCGGTTTTCCTCTCCCGATATTTCCCTCCACATTCATTTGTAATACCTTTTTGGTTACATGACTTTCATCCCTTCGCAAGTCCATACCGCATTACATGTCCGTACCACGCTAGGCGATTCACTTACTTTTTGTACTATAGGTGCAACTTTCAGGCTTCCTCTTATATACTTATTCCTTATCCTATCCATACACAACCTATATACATAACATATTTTTATGATTTATTTTATTTCAATTTTCTTACTGCTTGAGATCAGCTAAATCTACTCAATTTCAACGGATTTGCACCGTGACGCATCAAGCGAGATCTTTAAAGATAGTCGTGACAGTAATACTCATAATGAACTAAATACAGGGTGGAAATAGATTTTGGGTCAGTGAGGGCAGCTACCAGATTCCGTGTTGCTAGGCGAAAATGGTCTTAGGAGACCTTCCTTTGATTTCAAATTAATGAAGATTGGAGTTTACAGATTTTGGAAAAAACATACAGGGTGCGAGAAAATGGTAATTTTTGACAAACTTTTTTCTGATGCCAATCGATCCCATTCCTGTCCAGGATAAAAAGCTTGTATGGGACCAAAAAGAAATTTCCGGCTAGAAAAGCCATAAATCGTGAAAAACTTTCCCCATACAATTTGTATGAAAATGAAAAAAGTTTTTGTACATGTATTTTTTATGTCAATCGATTCCATTTCTATCCAGTATCAATAGTTTCCTTGGGGTCAATTTTCGGTAATGTACAAAAAAGCCAGAAATTAAAGAAAACTGTTTTCATACGTTTACTATGGAGAAAAAGTGAACTTTATTTACATTACGAAATTAAGTGTTCAAAATGGAGGCCGCCTTGTTGAACACACAGATCAGCCCTTTTTTCACTTCCTTCGTTGTTGCGGCTAACAATGTATTAGGATGAATGTCTGTCAGAATGGTATGAATAGCATTTTGCAATTCTTCGATATTGGCGTATATCTTCTTGTACACTTCGTTTTTCAGGTAGCCCCACAGAAAAAGATCGAGAGGCTTAGATCAGGGCTTCGAGATGGCCATTTTATGGGTCCATGTGTCCCTATCCACTGAGTGGCGAATTTTGGGTTTAAATTCATTCGAGTATTGCGGCTGTTATGTGGAGATGCTCCATCTTGCTGAAAGAACAATTTTCTTCAAAGAGCAAGTGGCATTTAAACTATCGTGAGACATATTAACTTAACTAACTTAGCGGTTACACTCACGTGTTTTTAGTCACTCGCGCGACATGTTTCGGAGAGCCTAGGTCTCCATTTTCAAGACCGCGCAAGCAGCCGCAGTACGTGACGCCCATCCGTCGTGACCGCTACTCACTCAGGCACTGTTAGTGCTTGAAAATGGAGACCTAGGCTCTCCGAAACATGTCGCGCGAGTGACTAAAAACACGTGGGTGTAACCGCTAAGTTAATTAAGCAAGTGGCATGTCGTCTAACTGTTCTTTAAGACTTTCCAACACGACTGTTATAAATTTCAGTTTAGTGTGCCTTGATAAAATTTTACCATAACCACGCGATTGCCCATTAATCCACACCAGCAGTTAAAAGAAAACCTAATCTGATTATGGCTGTCGAAAGTACGAAGGGGATTTTCTGTTGCCTGGTTTCGTCGGTTGTACATGCCGTAATTTGAAAAATAGGTATCTGACAATAAAATAAGGCACAAGAAATGACGATCGGCTAATGCCCTTGCTCTAAGCCAATTACAAAAAATTCTTCGTCGAATGTTATCTCCGCCATGTAAAGATTGAACTATTCGACCATTTAGGTCTACACACATTTGTACCCGAACTTTCCAGCATTGCTGTTTGTTGTTAAAAATTTAATCGAACCAAGAGAAATAACTTAAAAATCCCTTTTATTGTTATTTAAAATGTTAGTACTGTAGTGTTTTCATACAGTCATTCAGCATAGGAGAACGAATTAGGGTGACAGATAAATGAGAATAGTTTTACTTTTTCTCCGTCGACTGGACAGAGTAGCATGGCGGTCTTTGGTGTCAGCCCAAGATACACTTCGGGTCGTCGCGCCACAGCAGTAAGTAAGTAAGTGTTTTCTCCATAGTAAATGTATGAAAACAGTTTTCTTTAATTTCTGGCTTTTTTGTACATTACCAAAAGTTGACCCCAAAGAAACTATTGATACTGGATAGAAATGGAATCGATTGACATAAAAAAAATCTTCATTAATTTGAAATCGAAGGAAGGTCTCATAAGAACATTTTCGCCTAGCAACACGGGATCTGACCCTGACCCAAAATCTATTTCCACCCTGTATACTAGAAGAATGAAGTAGAAACGATCTTGTTATGTTTGTGAACCGGGCCAAACTGTGTTAGGTTTACTTAAAAAATACAAGCGCCTCGACTGCAAAACTATGATGGCGTGGCGTGTGTGATCTCAATGTTAGAGCCTATTATTATCCTTGTCAGCTAAGCGGAAACCGTAAATACAATCAACTCTCCATATAGATTAAGTAGGTTGTAAGTGGACATTATCGACCGCTTTATAACTCAATAATGCACATCTGCAACACCAGTCCTCGTATTGATTCCTTGTCTTTAATGTCTAAACAAAGCCAGAACGCATGACTCGACTAAACACTATTCAGGTCATAATGTTACCCTTTATGAAGTGAAGATAATGGAACCTCAACCAAGATTCTAGTTTTTTGCTATCTGATGAAAGATTAGGTAACACTATTATTCGTGATAAAATATGATTGCGGTCAGAAAAATACGTAGTTATCGACAAGTAAGAATAAATGTGGGGCGAATGCCGTGACTCGAAGTAAACCTGTGATGGCTGTGATGGACACTGGACACTGGACAGTCATAGTCATAGTATCAGGTACAGTCACGCTCCGAGATTGTTACGCCATTTAGGGATCTTGCTAAATTGGACATTCCATAGCGTAAGTATGGAACAACCAATTTAGCTAGGACCCTAAATGGCGTAACAATCGCGGAGCGTGATAGTACGAGTAAGCTATGCTATACATAAATAATGAAAACCATAATCTGGGTGACCGAGAAAACTTAACAAAAACATAATTTCTCGACAAGGGAAATTTACTATGAAGGATTTTACGGCCTCAATAATAAACCCCTTAAAAAAGCTATGAAGTTTGTCCATAAAAATAATTAAAGTAGTAGAATTAAAAGACAATAAATATTATTATAACAGCTTTGGGTAGCATGGCGGTCTTTGGTGTCGTAGGCCAAGATCCACTACGGATCGTCGCACCACAGCAGTAAGTAAGTAAGTAAGTAAATATTACAATAATTTTAGTGACCGAGCGTTAGCGAGGGTCTCCGTTTCAGCTTGGGCAAAAATGCTTTCGTATGTCCGGATATTCTCTACAGGTCGCAATTCTTAAACGATTCTCGTGAAATGTTGTGAGCATGTAGGTTTGATGATTAAATGTTGTGAGCTTGCAGGTTTGATGATTAAATGTTGTGAGCATGCAGGTTTGATGATTAAATGTTGTGAGCATGCAGGTTCGATGATTAAATGTTGTGAGCATGCAGGTTTGATGATTAAATGTTGTGAGCATGCAGGTTTGATGATTAAATAGAAATTCAATAGAACGAATTCAAAAAAAGTTCCTTAATCGTCTTAAATATAAATTCAACTCCTTCGATTCGGAGCAAATACCTAGGTAATCCATGCACATTAAAAGAGGCAACTAGCAACCTGAAGACTTTGCTAGGCTTCGTGGAGGAGCTGGGGTGGTTAGAGTAGCGCTACCTCGTTTCACGCAAAATAGGCACATTGGATGTCGATTTGCGGAAAATGCCCAGCATAACTAACTAACTCCTTCGATTGTGAAAATATAGAAAGTCTTCAGATGCGTAGAGAAAAAAGGGATATCACGTTCTTGTATAAGATTTTGAACAATATGGTTGACTCCGAATATTTTAAAAACAAATTGTCGTTTAGATGTCCAACCTTTCGTACCAGCTCCGCTTATTTGTTTTCTATTTCATTTAGTCGTAAAAGATATTCAAACAACAAGTATATAGTAAGAGCATGTAGTACTTATAATAAGAAATATTTACATATAGACATGTTTCACTTAAATCCCCGTAAATTTGTATCTGCAATGAAAGCATCAAACAAGCAAACAAATAACAATAATAAAAATAAAAATAAACAATCACTAAACAATGAGCACAAATTTTTATTTATTATTGTTTTCCATTTATTTTGTTACACTAGCAGCTCTTGGAGCTGATGCGTGTTAATGTAGTAAATCAGTTTAAAATTACTTCTTCTTTCTCTTTTATTAAATATTGTCATTAATTTACTTGTTCATAAATGTTGTCATTAAATTGTATAATCTTAGTTTCAGTTTTAGTTTGTAATTGCCTTGTTAATTTACGAATGTGCATGTACTGCATGTTGTTTCTCTCAGAGCAATAATTGTGTTACCTATAAGTGGAAACTGTTCTGGCTGTTGTGTCAACTCAATTTGTTAAATTATATGTGTGATTATATGCTGTTTGTTTCCCTTTGCAATATATAAAAAATGTTGTGAGCATGCAGGTTTGATGATTAAATGTTGTGAGCATGCAGGTTTGATGATTAAATGTTGTGAGCATGCAGGTTCAATGATTAAATGTTATGAGCATGCAGGTTTGATGATTAAATGTTGTGAGCATGCAGGTTCGATGATTAAATGTTGTGAGCATGCAGGTTTGATGATTAAATGTTGTGAGCATGCAGGTTTAATGATTAAATGTTGTTAGCATGCAGGTTTGATGATTAAATGTTGTGAGCATGCAGGTTCGATGATTAAATGTTGTGAGCATGCAGGTTTGATAATTAAATGTTGTGAGCATGCAGGTTCGATGATTAAATATTATGAGCATGCAGGTTTGATGATTAAATGTTGAGAACATGCAGGTTTGATGATTAAATGTTGTGAGCATGCAGGTTTGATGATTAAATGTTGTGAGCATGCAGGTTTGATGATTAAATGTTGTGAGCATGCAGGTTCGATGAATAAATAGTTTTGTTGGTCGATTCAGTATTTGTAATTATTTCAATAAGGCGAAGCGAAGCCATGGATTTATTCAGTTTTAAGTTACGCTCGCGATGTCTGCTGCTCACAGAGCCACTAGTAATAGTACAATAAGGCGAAGCCATGGATTTATTCAGTTTTAAGTTACGCTCGCGATGTCTACTGCTCACAGAGCCACTAGTAATAGCAAAGAGGATATAATAGGATAGAGCGGTACTGTTATAGTAAATTTTGTAACAGTACACAGTAAATTCACTGCCATCTATCGACACACGATTAAAACGAAAAATAAAAATGTATAAAAATACGATAAAATGTATTTATATATGGATAAATGTTTTTTTTATTTACATTAATTATTTTTCTAGTATTTGACCTATGTTCTTTCACTGATATGCGTTAAAATTGTTAAATAGCAAACGAAATCGTCAACGCCATCTATCCGAGAGTAGGCCAAAGGTAACGACGCCATCTGATCGAGAATCAAATTTTCTTGAATTTCGAGGCACGTTTTTTCCTTAGAGTGTATCCATCTATTACGGAGTTATAATATCTATCTTTAGTAATAGTAAGAAGTTAAAAATATGTATGGATATTGTTTTTCGATTCTAACTCTTAAAAGAACCAAATAATCGAAAACAAACGAAAGGGCATATCTATAGCGAGGTTTAGACTAGGGTTTAGACTAGCAAGAACTTGCATGCAATTGTCATTACATTGCGGTATTTGATCAACCTTTTGAATACAGTTTACTTTAGTAGTCGGCAATGTAACTTAAATTGCATGCAAGTTCTTGCTAGTCTAAACCTCGCTTATGGTCAATATAGTATATACATCATATTCCGTAATAGTACATTATGATACAAGTGTGCTAAGTTGTTCACTACACACGAGGCGATATTGTGCGCGCGAGCTGTAAGCGAGCGCGCAATAAGAAAGCCGATGTGTGTAATTACCAATGCACACGCGTTTCATACGACGTTTTTCAACACACTTGCGAGAAAAAAAATAAACTTTCATATTAATCAAATTTTAATAGTTAAAACAGTTAGTATTGTGTGTTTCATCTGTCATACTCGTACTGCCGGCCCGCCCTCGCTCGCCCCGGCCGCGGGCGGCGCGGCGGGCGGGCCGGCCGGGCCGCGCACTGCGCAGGCGGTCGGGCGCGCCCGTGCCCGCCAGTTCGAGGAGGCTCCCTTTCCATGCATATTATTAGCAATCAGTTAGCTTCTTAACTCAGTCGGATAATATAATGAAAAAGCACGAGTGGAATAATACACTGAAAGAGCACGCGTGTTTAATATCTAGGATTATGAGCCAAAAATCGGTGGAATAAAAACGTCGTTTTGAGCAAGTGTGTTGAAAAAATATATTCCATAATGTCAATAACTAGAGAGGAAAATGGGGAAGGAATACGTATGTAAGGATAAGCAGTCGTCCACTAGGTATCTACTTAAGCATGGCCTGGTCCATGTCAGGCCTCGAATATTTCAGTTAGCCTTTTTGACACCAATGACGGATATATCCGCACCATAGGTCCAACGCCGAAGACGGATTAATCCATCATAGACCACATCAACATAGACCTACGTACGTGCGTGCGTGCATGTGCATATACATAACGTTCAACTGCAGTTTTGACACCTTGTTTAAAAAACATTTAATTTGATTAATTTAATAGCCATTTAAAATATTTTTACACAATTTTCAATCGTGGCTGAAGCGGACCGGTCCGTGCCTTTGGGGCCTAACCAGTCAACAAATAACAATAAGGCGGACGAATGTCTGAAATGCTGCTGTAATGTCACCGTATTTATGAATTATTTTGCTTAAAATTTAGTTTTGTCTTTGCAAGTGTGATGAAGTAAAAATTCCGGGGGTAAAAATATTGCAAACTCAAGTCTTTAATTCACTCGAGCCTGCGGCTGTCGTGAATCTATAGACATCGTTTGCAAAATTTTACTTAACCCCCCTCGGTGCACAATGTGCTAACTCGTGCTTTACTGAATTAAACGATCTATTGCTTACACTTAATCACTCGCTGTCTTCTTAATGCAGCCAGGAAAAAATGGGTAGGTACCTTAAATTGAAATTGTGACGTGGTGTAACTAACCAGACCAGACGTCCGGTTTTGAACGGGACTGTCCCTTTTTTAACCGACTTCAAGATTTCAAAGGAGGAGGTTCTCAATTCGGTTGTATGTTTTTTTTTTTTAATGTTTGTTACTCCATAACTCCGTCATTTCTGGACCGATTTTGAAAATTCTTTTTTTGATTGTAAGTATATACATACAGATTGGTCCCGTTTTAGTCAAAAAGCAGTTCTGATGATGGGATCCATGAGGAATCGAGGGAACTCCTCAAATGTTAAAGGCATACATATAGTGATTTTAGTATTTTCATCAACAAATCAAGCGCTTACATTTAAAAAAGTGACATTTGTTGAAGTGGAACTGCTGATGATGATCAGAACGGAACTCTTCAATGACGCATAGTTCACGTTTGGCGATTTGTCCTCTTCGTTATGTTTGTTAAGCAAGTTAGGTTTTCAAGAAACATTTTTGTCTCGCTCGAGTTCTGATGATGGGATCCATGAGGAATCGACGGAACTCCTCAAATGTGAAAGGCATACATATAGTGATTTTTGTATTTTTACTAACAAATCCAGCACTTCCATTTTAAAAAGTTAAATTTGATGAAGTGGAACTGCTGATGATGATCAGAACGGAACTCTTCAATGACGCATATTTCACGTTTGGCGATTTGTCCTCTTCGTTATGTTTGTTAAGCAAGTTAGGTTTTCAAGAAATATTTTTGTCTAGCTCGAGTTCTGATGATGGGGTCCATGAGGAATCGAGGGAACTCCTCAAATGTGAAAGGCATACATATAGTGATTTTTGTATTTTTATAAACACATCCAGCACTTCCATTTTAAAAAGTGACATTTTATGAAGTGGAACTGCTGATGATGATCAGAATGGAACTCTTCAATGACACATAGTTCACGTTTGGCGATTTGTTCTCTTCCTTATGGACCCAGACCTAAACTTGGACCCGGACTCGGACCCGGACCCGGGTCTGAACATGGACCCCAACTCGGACCCGGACCGAACTCTGACCCAAACTTGGACCCGGACAGCCGGACACGGACCCGGACTCTGATCCGGACCCAGACCCGGACCCGGAAATGCTACTAGAAAAGTGGGTTAGGTGGGTGGTTGGGTTTTGAACTGCGATTCTCACAGAACAGAACTGCTATCAGAAAAGTAGGTTAGGTTAGAGCTGTGACCCTTACAGAAACGAAATGCTATCAGAAAAGTAGGTTAGGTTAGGTTAGAACTGCGACCCTTACAGAACCGAAATGCTACTAGAAAAGTGGGTGGTTTTACCTCCTTTTCTACATTATTAGGCAAAAGATGCTGTCTTTTTCATTTCATTGTCTGGAATCTAAGAGTGCACCATTAACAATAAGTGAACTTTCAGCGGCATCCCCCTTTGAAGTCGGTTTTTTTTTCTTAAAAGTTATATAATTACGAGTCCCGGTGTCCCCGTAATGAACTCTGGGACGCAAAATTGTCCCGTTTTCGGAAACCGCGCGAAAATTTGAGTAGGTAGTCGAGCCGGAGGACGGCCACCGCACTGGCCGGACGCGAGCGAGAGCGAGACCGCGCGTCAACGCGACCTAAGCCGTGATTGGCCAAGACGTCATCGCGCGCACTTTGTTGACATGTGTTTGGCAGATTTTATTCTCGCATGCCTACTTCTCGTTATTTTGTTGTTATAAGTTTGTTGTTAGTAGTTGTAGTCTACATGCGACACGAGTAGATGCTCGTGTAGAGTAAGCGACTTAAGCTTCTTTTGTTTTGGATTCAAGCATAAGTAAAAATGCCGAAATGCAAGTGTTCGTCCAATATTAGCTTATAAGCAAAATATCCGTTTATCAAGCAAATAAATACTCCGTCAGAGATGTCAGATGCGAAAAGTGTTGTACAGAATTTAGTGTTTTCCACAGTGGTGCCGGTGATATTGAACAGCATTTATAGTCTGAAAAACATAAAAATGCCGATCGTGCCGCCGCTTCGAGCTCTTCCATGTTAAACTTTTTCAAGAAATCGGACGCATCAACTTCACAGGATTTGGATACCGCCGCGGCAGAAGGCGTCTGGGCTTATCACACGATACAAGAAAACCACAGTTTTCGCTCTAATGATTGTGCATCGAAATTAATTCAATCATGTTTTGATCCCAAATTTACGTGCGCGCGTACGAAATCAGAAGCTATTATAGTAAATGTTTTGGCGCCTGCAGCGATGAAAGAATTAAAAGACGATCTTGATAAGTCTAATTGTATTACAATACTAAATGACGCTTCAAACCACGGTAACAAGAAAATATACCCTATTGTAGTGCGTTTTTTTTTTTCAACCTTACGTAGGTGTGCAAGTCAAAATTTTAGATCTCCAAGGCCAACCAGGTGAGACTTCTGATATCATTGTCAATTATTTAAGCCAAGTGTTGACAGATAATAATTTGACAGCAAAAGTTGTGGCATTTTGTGGGGACAATGCCAATGTCAATTTTGGCGGCGCGGCTAGACGAGGAACTAACAATGTGTCAACGAAATTACAATCATTTTAAAAAAAGCCATTAATAGGCATTGGATGTGGCGCCCATGTAATTCACAATGCAATAAAATCTGCTGCAGATTATGAAAGTATTATTGTGAAAATATATTCATTTTTTTATATTTACACGGTTCGAGTTGAAGATCTAAAGGAGTTTTGCGCTGAAACTGAAACGGAATATCAACAAATGCTCGGCTATAGCAAAACCAGATGGCTTGCTGTTATGCCTGCCTTGGAAAGGGTTTTAAAAATGTATCAGCCATTAAAAAACTACTTTTTGAGTATTGAAAAATGTCCCCTGATGCTAAAAAACTTTTTTGAAGATCCCACAGCCGAATTGTGGCTTTATTTTTTACACGCTCAGTCAGCAAGTTTTCATCAAGCTGTATTGAAACTTGAAGGTCAGACTGTATCGGCAATTGAAGCTGCAAAAGAAGTCAATCAACTAAAAGACAATTTGACTCAGAAACAGAATTGATTGAATTTATTCCATTTACGGTCCGTCAATTAATGGTGAAATTTAAAAAAAATGGTACTGATATAGATGAAGAGTTTGTGAAAAGGACAGCTACAGAATTTTATAAAACAAGCCGTGAATATCTGGAGCAGTGGACATGCTTTCTTACCAAAGAAATGGAGATAATTTATTGGGCAGATTTAAATCTCTCTAAGAAAAATCCCTCGATATAATCATTGAAAAGGAATATGTTGACTGTAATAAGGATACAGAGGTTTTTGGTGAATTTTCATTAATTTCTAAATATATTACGTCGCAAAAAGTATCCGAATGGAATAATGTAAATGTTTCCGCGGAAACTCGTTGGGTGGAAGTATTCAAACACTTTCACGCTAACAATCTTCAGCATGAAAACTTTTCTATATTAATTGAATATATTTTATGTTTGCCTGCTACAAATGCTCCAGTGGAAAGAGTATTTTCTATGATGAACAAATTGTGGACATCTGAGAAAACCCAGTTACAAATTTCAGTTCTAAAAGCGATGTTGATAACTAAAGTGAATATAAAAAAAAACGTGCCAAAATTTCATTCCTATTTGAAATCGTCACCAGCTATACTAAAGCAAATTTGTTCTTCTGATAAATATAAATATAACTAAGCTAACGAACTGTATAAACACTTACTTTTTTGTGAATAAAAAAAATTTAAAAAACTTTTTATTTTCATTGACCTAAATAATCAATGTCCCGTTTTGAGTCTAAAAATAAATGGTCACGTTAGGTGTAACCTAACCTAACGGTAGGTATGAGCGGACAAAACGCGCGCGACCGAAGAAAGTATCGGCAACGGTACTCGGATTGCCATAAAACTTCGGTCTAATGGGGCCGACAGTTCACTCGACAACTATTTATTCGGTCGGACGTTCCTGTAACAATTTCATTTTCTAGATCTGCGGCAACTGTTTACCGCAGTCTAATAAAACTATTAATGTTTTTAGTACCTACATGGTTGTGTTTGGGTAAATAAAACAAGGGCGCGTTAATTAAATTATAACAAATACAAACCGATTAGAGTGTGCGGAAAGAGAAGAGTCGTGGAATGTATTGGGCACCGTACATTCCACGACTCTTTCCACACAGACTCTATAATGTTTTATTTAGTGTGTATCAAAGAGAATATATAGGATAGAGGCGTGTTGTAATAGTAAATATAATTTTGACCCATTATACTGATATGTTAAAAAAAAATTTTTTTTTGTTCTAGGTCTGAAATAAAGGTGTGTTAAAATTGTAAAAGAACAAACGAAACCGTCAACGCCATCTAGCCGAGAATAAGCCAAAGGTTGGTATTGGTGGCAGTGCGATCTGTGCGAAAATCAAATTTTCTTGATTTTCGAGGCACGTTTTTTCATTAGACTGTTTTCATTTATACGGAGTTACATAGGTATTTAGTGTCGATTTAAGTATCAGCCGGGCTAGCACATTATTGGCGCGAGAGTATCTCGCCAATCATGTGCTCGGCCTACAGCGTGAACACAAGCATGAGGTACGAGTACTAGGTATAGAAAATGTCTAACCAAATCCGTAAAATATCATTAAATATGCCATCTGTATTATTTGTAGTCATCATCATTGGTTCTATTTGCCCGACTACGGCGAAGAAATAGGAGGGTTATGATATGATTTATCAAAACAGGTGATAGATAAATAAGGAATAATTACTATTATATATCTTTGTTATCATACTGTTCGTAACTAGTTATCTTTATCGGGTCAAAAAAGAATGTACAACTGGACAATCTTACAGAAAAATCGGTAAAAATACGAGTATAATTTAAAAAACATATCGTCGAATATATGACTAGGATACTTCATGAATGAACAAATTAAAATCAAATACGTATCCAAACATGTTATCAAACAAAGGTAAAAAAAACCACCGAAAGGGCCGAGCAACAGACGAATTATATAACTATGAGTAAGTACTTTAATTATTATTTCGTTTACTGAACCGAATAATATTGAAGGTCAGGGTTCACGAATTCACAAAAATGTCGTCTGATCAACAAGTTACTGGGTATTAAAATAAGTGTCATGACCGCATAAACTCATACAGTCCTGGTTACTTGTCATCGGCCGCAGATTTATCATTTCTGCGAGATGACCAAGAGATTGATTTTTATTTGAATTTCACTATCATATTATTGAATCCCCTGGCGTCCGTTGGCTCGTTGGGTGGACGACATCCAGAAAATTGCGGGTCACTTCTGGATGAGATTAGCTCAGGACCGGGACAAGTGGCGTACAGGAAGAGAGGCCTATGCTCAGCAGTGGGCGATAAAGGGCTGATATGATGATGATGATTATTATTATTATATTTTAGATTATTAATCACCCACTAAAGTCTAGAAAGTTGACGCGTTGGAGATGTGGTGCTGGAGACGGATGCTAGGTACTCCTAGCATCCTTCTCCAGCGCCACATCTCCACGATACTTCGTGGACAGAGTTTCATCTAAATCGGTTCAGCGGTTATTGATTCCCCATACAAATTTCCACCCCCCTTTTCACCCCCTTGAGGGGTGAGTTCTGGGATAAAAAGTATCCTATGTCCTTCCCCGGAACTCAAGCTACCTGTATACCAAATTTCAACTAAATCGGTTCAGCGGTATAAGCGTGAAGAGGTAGCAGACATACAGACACACTTTCGCATTTATAATAGTAGTATGAATTAGTATGGATGTCCTTGTAATAAAAAGAGATGTTTATTGTAAAAAAACTCATTAATGGCATAATGGCTTCACCGATTATGTTCAAAACATTTTTCAAGGAATAGTACGTTACTATAGTGGCCGGGAAAGATGGACCAAGCAGATATAGACTGCTGGTTAAGCATGCAAATATTATCTTAAAGCTATAAGTCTTAATCTATTACATTGTTTACTTAAAACTATAATTTCTATTTAATATTACTATATTTGGAGGAACTCATTTAAAGAGTAAAACACCTGTTTTTTGAGCCAAGTATATAGTTGGGCTTTGAATGGATTTAGAGGCAGGGGTTTGATATTTTCAGAAAGGGCATTAAATATTTCCATACATAAATAATAGCTATTTTTCATAAAGAGTGAACTGTTCGGAACGAAGTCTAATACAAGTTTGTTAGGATATCTTGAATTTCTATGGTAAACATCTATGGCCTCTTTAAAAAGATCTGGGTTTTTTTTTACAAAAACTGCTGCCTCGAAAATGTACATGCATGGTAGTGTCGTTTGTTTCTTTTAAAAATAAAAAAAATGTTTCCTTTAAGTAAAATGAGCTAACTTAAGGTTTTAAGGCACTTTCCCTCCAGGGAACATTATTTTTTTCCACTCTGATAATATATATAGCTTTTTCACATCACCTATTCTAAAAGGGAACTTTTCTTCCCTGCTAGGAGGGATCAAAGTGGCACTTATCTGTTCAAGGACATTTTATTGCCAGTATAAAATATTATATTATGTTATAATCGATTACGTGCATACAATTTTTCTAACTTAAATAATATTTTGTTGTAATTGTAAACAATAAATGTAATTAGCGTATTTTAAATTAATTAATAGCATATTTAAATTAAGTAAATTAATTAATTAGCGTAATATTTACAAAGAAACGTAAAAAAACATTAGTTTAATAATTTAAGTTTTATTTTGACATTTTAGGTCTCCTTAAACGCAGCCATACTTGTCTATGCAATTTAAAAAGTTTATATTTAAAAAGTTTTGTACAAATATTTCACAAAGCATAATTATACGGTTCTGTATTGTGTATAAATTTGTAAATACTTAGTTTAAATCAATAACTTTATAACAATAAATATAAGTGATATCAG
Organism: Cydia strobilella; assembly: GCF_947568885.1. NCBI lineage: Eukaryota > Metazoa > Arthropoda > Insecta > Lepidoptera > Tortricidae > Cydia > Cydia strobilella. Next base: position 42,946,215 of record NC_086068.1, on the reverse strand, counting down.
TCTTCATAGTGTTCTTCCGAAGATTTGGTTCAAAGGGGTAAGAGCTAATTTGTTACCAGAAAAATCTACAAAAATAATGTACTTGACTTTCATTGTATCATGTATGTTGTATTGTGTGTTGTATTGTGTTTGCTGCTGTCTTTGAAAATATATTAGGTACATAATTATGAGCTATAGGTACTCGTACTTTTAATTTGTCAGTACAGTCACGTCTGAAAATATCGATACGGACAAAGTGCCAGAAGTATGTACCTATACTAAGGTCGTGTATACATATTTTTGGCACTTTGTAAGTATCGATCTTTGCTAAAAATAATAATGTTTTGAAACCTAATATATGTATGTAATTTCCTCATAGGTGATGTGAAAAGCCGTATGTGTCACATGGTAGCAAAATTATTTTCACCTTGGGCGTTAACACTTGAATCCCTCACTACGCTCAGGATTCAATTGTACGCCCTCGCCGTAAGTAAGTCATTTTGCTCCCTTGTGACACAATCTACTATTTTTTAATAAGTATTAACTCTTTACGGATTTACCGCATACCAAATGATTTGCCTATTATATACTTATCAGTGTGACATTTTCTTTGTTTTAGGTAAACAACGTGACTTGTGACGTGCAAATAGGTAGGTACACTTGTTTGTGTATTTGCAAGTAACATTTATTTATCAAAACAATTTCTATATTTCATCGCAGTCACAACTTATTGAACATTCGTCAACCTTATTGTATGTAACGTATATATACGTGTTGTACTAGGCATATTTATTGGGTTAAAGTTAAAAGCTCAAGTGGATAGAATTGATTCCCGAGTTACAAGTAATATAGCTTTCAATTATTCTTGTCAATAACATATTCCAGCCGGTACCTATTAATAAATACGTACTATGAGATGACACGAGCGAATCGGATATTAGTCGGATCCATATTGTTTGTATCATCAACTGTCGATGCGCAAGTCGAATGAACGACTAGATCAAGGATGTTTTTGATACAGACGACGTCTGCGACTCATCTGGCCGTCTGCTGTGCCTTTGTTTAGCTTTGCTGTCCTTTATTGACGGTGTCACACTCACCGGCGTTATATTAGTATTGACATAGTACTTATTTTTATAAAATTAATAACTTCTAAAATACACAAAAGTATTTTAACGTCTAAATGTGTAATTTTTTTCAACCTGTTTAATTTTGCATATATTTTAGTTGGCACTTTTTATAAACCACTTACATTTATTGAGCTAAGTATATCTATTGTTCACCATGATTAATCAAAGATGAAGATTAAGTGCAAATTCCCGATAGAAAAGCTTGAAACCCCCCAAACTTCTATGCATTTGACATTTTGAAAGACTTCCATCTACACTAGCGCCCCTAGCGGCGAAATTAATCGCGGTAGCCCTCATTGGGTTGCGTCGTCGGCTGAGACGTTAAAGCGTAACTGAAAACGAAACATATTTTTGGAATATTTTACACATAAAGTATGTTTAAAGCCGATTACACCAGTACCTATAGACAAAGATAGATATAACTCCGTAGTACAGTCTAAGGTAAAAACGTGCCTCGAAAATCAAGAAAATTTTATTCTCGATAAGATGGCGCCACTACCTTTGGCCGTCTCGAATAGATATCTTGGATAGTTTAGTTTGTTATTTAACAATTTTAACGCATATCAGTGAAAGAACATGGGTCAAAATAATATAAAAATTATTAATGCAAATAAAATAAAACATTTATCCATATATAAATATATTTTTTGATATTTTTATTTTTAGTTTTAATCGTGTGTCGATAGATGGCAGTAAATTTACTGTCGCTAAAAAAAATACTATGACAGTACCGCTCTATTCTATTATATCCACTTTGCTATAGATATGACTCATATCATATGACAAAAATTTGTAAACCGTGGCATATACGTACATACCCCTTTACCGCACGGATTTTTTATTCTCCCCGAATTAAATATATGTACTTATGTAAAAAAACACTATAAATGTAACATTGAAAAATTAATAAAAAAATCTATATTTAACCCAATTAAAAATAGTAAATAACAATGTGTTCCAAATTTGGAACTTTATGTACAGTCGCCATCAGATATATCGGAGCGGCCGAGGTGCTCAAAAATATCTGAACACGCACCTAGCGCCTTGACAATAGAGGCATGTTCAGATATTTGTGAGCACCTTGGCCGCTCCGATATATCTGATGGCGACTGTATTAGTGGCTATGCGGAGCCCGATTATTTGACTGGTCAAATTTGGAACTGTATGCAATATAATGTATGGAAATATAGGTTTAAAAAAAATCACTTGTATTTAAAAAAAATATTTATTATTATATGTTGGTAAGGTTTAAGGCTTTAGGCCATAGTAGCCGCTTACCGCCAGACGTAACGTATACTTGTTTGTCATCGACGTAGTAAAATAACTTGATCGTTATTGGTTATCACTCACAAGCTTTTGGTAACTGTACCTATCAGCTGTCAGTGTCACTCTGTGACAGCCTGTCACCGGTTATCTACAGATAAAATAATGATAATCAGTAGTTTAAATGTAAATCCATACTAATATTATAAATGCGAAAGTGTGTCTGTCTGTCTGTTACCTCTTTACGCTTAAACCACTGAACTGATTTAGTTGAAATTTGGTATAGATAGTTTGAGTCCCGGGGAAGGACATAGGGTAGTTTTTATCACAGAAGTCATCCTTTAAGGGGGTGAAATGAAGAGGTGGAAGTTTGTATGGGGAATCGATAAAAGCAATTGGATAAAAAATAAGCTACCCAAATTACTAATTCCACGCAGACGAAGTCGCGGGCAAAAGCTAGTACATAATAAGTAGGAAACTTGATCTTAATTTTATTATGTTAATAAATAGCAGGCACGAAACTTCCTTTTACGTATTTGTTTATATATGTACGAACATATTGCAATTTCGGTAGAATATTTTTTGCCGTAGGGTTGTTTTAACAATGCGGCTAACGTACCTTATAAGAGAGAAGTATAGCTCGTACTCGTCCACACAAAAAGAGAAAATGTTTTTCCATTTCTAAATATTTTCCATTCTCCATGATTTTTTAATATGTTATTGATACAATGAAAAAATAGGTTTATAGGTTTCCTTTTTTCAAAATTTGAAAAACAAAAAAAAACTTTTTTTAAAGTGAACTCTATAAACCTTGAATATATTGCTTACCGACATCAAAATCAAAGTGATATGTTAAGATTTAGTTAGTGGAAACAGTTTTTTCCCGAAATGGAAATTGTATGAAAAAAGTTCCTATTGTCAGTACTATATTTCCCTCTTAATAAAAATAAAATAAATAAGTAGCTTGCCTGAGTGCATAAGGTTCCATATTTATCAAACTGATAAAAAATCACTGATGCATAATGTTCCACATCATTGCAATCCTTCTAGCTTGTAACGAATGTAACGCACGAAATAGAACACTCCATTTCATGATTAAACATTCACGGCATCATATATTTGAATATAACATACATAAGTATACCTTACATGTTTTACCGTAAATCTCGCGCCAGCATCTATTTTTCTAATGCTCAACACTTAAGATTTATTTATTGCACAATAGTCCGTGGTGCACGTGGGTGCACACGGCAAAAAATTGCGATTTACGGCAAATGATGATGATGGAATTTCCTTTTGCACAGTTGCTCCTTTTGGCTCACAGATTTATTTAGGAAGAGGATCCAATCGAATTTGTGATGCAAAATTTTGACTTACGGCGGGGTGCCCCCCGAAATTTGTAAAAAATAATGTTGTGCGATTTTGTCTAGTTTGGTATCATTTTCGTATAAGTCAGGGATGCTAAATTCATTTCTGATATCTAATTTATACGGTGTCATATAAATATTTTGGAAAAAATTAAACATAAAAATTTGCTATTTTATTTTTTTCTAAATAAATGCCTACATTTATCTTATTTTAATATACACACAAAAAATAAAAAATTCATAAAATAGCCCTATTATTCCTCGTTATAAAAAGTATACAAATGGCATATTTATTCAAAAAAATGTGGACGAAAAAATTTAAATGTAGACCTACTTTCGATTTCGACCACAAGCTCTCTGAATAGAATACAACGATGTGAGTTACAGCTATGAGAATTACGGCGTTTGATGGTGCTTGAGTCATTAGAACCCTTATATCATTTTAGGAAGGGGAGCCACCTAGATTTTTGGTGCGGTGTGGATGAAAGGGTGAGGGGTAATAGTGCCATATAATCATACATTTATGAAAGCACCTGTTTAGAGTGTTTAGGTTACTGCATTAAGTTTGGTGTCATTTTCAAGTAAATTAAAAGAAAAAAAGTGATAAGTAACTAATATTTACTTATTTGGCATTTTAAAGATTTTGCTACCTATACATATATTAGTCAACACTTAGTGTTTGTTTATGCTCGGTGCAAAACGTTACCCGTTTTTAGGGACGTAGCTATACGGAGGAAAACAATGTACATATTACGTAGTCAATATTTACATTATTTTGTATTTTGAAGATTTAATTACTTAAATGATTTCTTCCTTTTGATTTACTCGAAAATATCACCAAACTTATTGCAGAAACCTAAACAGGTGCGCTCATAAATTTATAATTGTATGGGACAAATAACCCTTTCATCCCCACCGTACCAAAAATCAAGCTGGCTCCCCTTCCTAAAATGATCTAAGGGTTCTAAGAACTCACTATGTAAAAAGGGATATCATCATCATCAAACGCCGTAAATCGCTACTTAGCCTAGCCCACATCGTTGTATCCTGTTCAATGAGCTTGTGGTCGAAAGTAGGTCTACATTTCATTTTTTTTGTTCACAATTTTTTTAAATAAATATGCCATGAGGACTTTTTCATGAAATTTTTATTTTTTGTGTGCATTTTAAAATAAGAAAAATATATGTATTTATTCCAGAAACAATAAAATAGCAAATTTTTATTTTTCACACTCCATATTATTGATATGAAACCGTATAAATTAAATATTAGATATTTTAGCATCCTTGAGTTTCACGCAAATGATACCAAACTTGACCACATAGCAAAACTTTATTTTTTACAAATTTCGGGGGCACCCCCCATTCCTAAATCAATTTGTAAGTCAAAAGGAGCAAATGCAAAAGGAAATTCCATCATCATCATTTGCCATATAATTAAGTGTACACCACGGACTACAACGAAAAGCTAATTGCAAAGTAGTCAATCACACTTGCATTGCAAGCCAAAGTTGCCGAACGTCGGTGGAAATGATAATGATAACGTGATAAAGACACAAACAAACTAGTTAGAAGCTGTAACGAGTACAGTACAGAAAACGTTCAGTAGTATGCATACTTGCACAGTTTCTACCTCTTACAGGTTCAGTAAAACAGATGACGCTTATATCAATCCACGAGGAAAATATCATTACTTTCCAAATTTGGAACCATATGCGGTAAGGGTTAATTGGTAGGTGATGTATCGTTGTATGGTATGTTTGTATAAGCTTTAGCACCATGCCCACGACACAGTGGGTGCTCAACAATGTCCGAGCTAAACTCAGTAAATGTATTACAACAAGACAATAATAAAGAGCGTAAAACGAACCTAAACGTAACTCCATATCGAACAAAGGCAGAAAAAACTGTACAAACACTCGCTGTTATCTTGACAAGTTTACTTCATAATAATATATGTGTTCATGACTACGGGATGTAAGCTAAGCAAACTACTTCTAAGAAAAATGTTAGCACATTTTAAGGACATCCACTTTCGGTAGTTTTATTACAACTATTTGTGCCATTCTCAACCAAAAGGGTACTTATTGTCGGTTCAATTTAACCAGTTCAATTTGAAATCAACCTTATCGACAAGCGACAATGTAGTACCTTTTGGTTGAAATCGTCACATTTAATTGTTAACCTCTATCAAGTAAACTATTTTAGTTGTATCGAGTTCTTCCAAGCAAGGCAAGTGTCTCCCACTATATTGATAAGATAATTTAACTCTTTATGAGACATTTTAGTATCACAAGGTCAACCTGAAATTGTACCACAATACTTATTTAATAAATTAGTAGGATGTAGAGTCTAATTTTTATATTTTTCATTCATTATTGTATTAATGATTTGAAGTTAAGTGTACTTATTGAAATTATTTATTTGCACTTTCTAGACGGGTGTGACGTTATCGCATAAGTCATAAGGATAGCGTACCTATAACATTCTAATTTAGTTCGTATTCAATTAACCACGTATTTTAATCGACTGTATAATAATGGACGACAGCGATACATGTCATGTTATCACAGAAATGTATAATTGTCAATGATATGAACATGACTGAATTGATTGATACATACGAGTATGGTAGGTTAGGCATAGGTATGAAATTATTTAAGAAATTTAGTGCGACTTTTTCTTTTTGGCAACATGGCGGAGCAAACAACACTGTAGGTACCTACAGTTGTAGTAGTTGTAGAAGTTGTTTTAAGGAACCCCGTAGCCCCGTAGCCGCTTTTAAATGAAGATGAGAAACGTTTCATCACACTTGCTCGAAAAAGATCTTATTTCATGCAGGTGTACTTAAGGACAAAGGCCTATATTGTTCCCGCGGGAGTTGTGGATTGTGAAAAAAATATATACAACACACAAGTGTTATGGCTTTTTTTTTTCAATTATGTCACTAATTCATACTAACCAAGTAGGTATAAATTAGTTATGACTATGAGGCCGGCAACCCCTTTTCACGCTGAGGTATGTATAGTGCTTTTTTTTCAAACATGCAATGAAATAAATAAAAATAACTACGAAATCAATGTTTTATTTATAGAAAAAGTAAACTACACACAAAATATATCTTTGATTTTTTCGCCTTGTATCAGTCTGACTGTTGTTTTCGCCACATAACTAAGTTTACAGTCTTTCATGTTGATATTATGTTTCACATACGTCGTTGCTTTAAGCATGGAGTATTCCCACAGTGTTGACGATTTTGTATGTAGTTACTTTCAGTTTTGTAAAATATGCCACAAAAACTGTTTCTGATAAACTGTACTGTATTTTTCTTAGTTTTTTCAAATAATAAAATTGCCATAAGCCATACTATTGCATATACAGTCGAAGGCAAAAATATCGATCCAGACAAATGGCTCAAAAATATGTGTACACGACTTTATTGTCTAAGGTGTAAGAGCGTACACATATTTTTGAAACTTTGGGAATGTATATATATTTATGCCCTTGACTGTACTTCGCCTTTGACTTGGCGGCAGCAAGTTATTTAAAGTATGTTTGAGACATTCCTATCTACCGCAAGACCTAATGAAAACTGTAGTTAGTCCAATAGTAAAAAAACCGGACAAGTGCGAGTCGGACTCGCCCACTGAGGGTTCCATACTTTTTAGTATTTGTTGTTATAGCGGCAACAGAAATACATCATCTGTGAAAATTTCAACTGTCTAGCTATAACGGTTCATGAGATACAGCCTGGTGACAGACGGACAGCTGAGTCTTAGTAATAGGGTCCCGTTTTTACCCTTTGGGTACGGAACCCTAAAAACAAGACCGGAAATGTCTCCGACAGGGGTAACTACAGGCCGATTTCGTTGGCCACAATAATAGCTAAGGTACTGGACAGTGTGCTGAATAAACATTTCGAGCAGCACACTGAGTTACACGACGCCCAGTTTGGTTTCAGGTCGGGGTTATCCACGGAGTCAGCGGTGCTGTGCCCTGAAACACACTGTCCAGTACTACGCTAAAGCGGATACACCTGTTTACGCATGCTTTTTGGATTTATCGAAAGCGTTTGATCTGGTGTCGTACGATGTACTCTGGCGTAAGATTAAACACGAGACTAACCTTTCTTCAGACCTCGTGGCTAGCTTTAAATATTGGTACGGCAACCAGACGAACGTTGTAAGGTGGTCAGGTCAACTGTCGGACATGTACAGGCTGGAGTGCGGGGTGAGGCAAGGGAGGTTGTCTTCACCATTGCTCTTTAACCTGTACATGAAAGGACTGATCGGTGAGCTCAGCGGCGCCGGAGTCGGATGCTCAATCGGCGGTAAATTTGAAAACAATATAAGCTACGCCGACGATATGGCGCTGCTGTGCCCATCGGTCAACGCCCTGCAAAAACTTATTAACATCTGTGAGAGATATGCCGTGGCACATGGGCTCAAGTACAATTAAACTAAAAGCGAGCTTTTGGTATTTAAGGCTGGGAATAAAATAGGTTCCTCCAGTCACTCTGAACAGCAAGCCGCTTGTTAGGGTTAAAAAGTTTAAATACTTGGGTCACTGGGTCACGGACGATCTCACAGATGACCTGGATATGGAGAGGGAGCGGAGGGCGTTGGCAGTTCGCTGCAATATGCTGGCACGCAGGTTCGCAAAGTGTACTAAAGAAGTTAAAGTAACGCTATTTAAGGCCTATTGTCAATCTATGTACACTTGCGCCCTGTGGACCAGATATACTCGGAGATCTCACAGTGCTCTCCGAGTCCAATACAATAATGCTTTCAGGGTGCTGATGGGGTTGAACAAATACTGCAGTACATCAGGAATATTTGCGGAGGCTCGAACGGATTGTTTTTATACAATAATCCGTAAACGAGTCGCCTCCCTGATGCACAGAGTATGGAACAGCACCAACGACGTCCTGGAACTCATTGCTGAGAGATGGGACAAACCAATTCTAGTTTTCTGGGTGAAAATACATACGACATTGAGTTGTATCACCCCAAATATATTGTTGTAGGTACCTAATTAATATCCGGGAAATGTATAGTTAATAATGTATAGTTTCAATCTAATTTAATTTAATTATGTGTTATGTGTTATTCTTATGATTTAATTGAATTTATTTTAATTTTAATTACTGTTTACTAACCAACGTTTCGACATATGTGTACTAACAAGAATATGGATTTTTATTAATCTAAAATAAAATATTATTCATTCATAGTCAATTTTACTTACGCTGCCAATTAATTCCATCTCCTACGATTACAATTAATATTAGTTTAATTTTTTCGTCGATATTTTCAAAGGAACTCACATTAAATAACAAAATCAACAATGCATAATAAATCGAATAAAACAGAATTACAGAATGAAACATTTTCAACTTTTCCTCCATAACAGTTTAATAAAATACCTACGCGTGTTTAAGTAGACATCTTTAAAGGTAACATTTAGATGAAATATTTTAAATGTTTATAATTATGTCGGTTAAAGTTGTGATTTAAAAATATTGAATTTTGTTAATAATATCTTATTTATTATACTCATGTCGATTTTATATAAATAAAACTGTAAAATATAGAAAACATCGCCTACAGTGGCAGAATGTCATTACGAAACCATAAAGCAAATACTGCCTAAAGTTTTTTTAAATGGTTGAATGCCATGAAATCTCATTAAAAACCTCTAGTCTAGTCGCGACTGAAACGTGACACTTCGCAGCCTGTTTTAAGGAACATAATATCAACGTCATTGCATGTTTGAGAAACATATTTTTAATACAGTTGCTACTTTTCGTGGCTGTTTAGCGTGCGGAAAGTTGGTTTTCGCGAACTAGTGCTTCTTACTTTTCCAATTTTTTTAAATTTTTACTTGTTCATGACTACTTATTGATAAGTGTTAATATTAGTTTGAATTAAACGTCGTAATCAACATAATAACTGTTAAATGTTAATGTAAGAATACGAAAAATATGCATATTTCATATTTTATTACTTACCTCTTCATCATTATAAGTATTATAACACGTTTATTTTTTAATGTTGAAAAACCGTTCTTAATAAGTTGTCTAAATGGAACGGAACGCCTGTCAAAGAAGAGGCGTATTTTCTTACTGCAAGAATGTTTTAAGTTTCCAAAGGCAACATTCGATATTGTTTTTATAAGTATACGATACACAAATAATAATAAGTAACGATATTTAGGTAATAATAGTACAATGTTTTAATATTTACAATTGTTCCTGTCTTATAGAACACGCATTTGAAAAAAAAACTTTCATTGAAGTGGGTTCAATAATAATAACAAAATCTATTCTAGTCGAATAAAAGCTAGAAAAACACTTCTTCATAATGTCAATGTCAATGATGTCATACAGAATTAATAATATAAAAGTTTCGAATTCCGTTTAGTCATACTTGTTATGAACAAAACGCTGCACTTCATGATAAAAGCAAGCCGCTTTGCACAGTGATAGTAGGGACCAAACTGAGCGATTTGACCCGCAGCAGCGGCAGTTTCACCCCTTAGGAACAGAGATGGCGCCACTTCTTTAAAAAATATTTCAAAAAATTCTACAAACTAAACCAATGAACCGATTTAAATACTTAATATCTCAAATAAAAGCTCATTATATACATTATATTTAAAAAAATACATAAAAATATATACTGAATACTTTTGACAAAAAACGGCATCTTAAGTTTTTTTTTTCTCGATTGATAGTTTTTACTTGATTTCTCAAAAAAAATGTATGGAACATGAATAGTTTAATGCATGTATATATTACTGAATAAATAACAAGTATTATAAAAAAAACCCGACACCGATACGTCTCATACTTCACGAAGTATGAAAGTTTGAATGTGAGTGTAAATTTCTTCAAAATAAATTTTAAAAAAAATTCTACAAGCTAAACTATTTGACCGATTTCAATGTTTAATATCTAAAATAAAAGCTCATTATATACATTACTTAAAAAAATACTCAAAATGACTACTGAATACTTTTGGCAAAAAACGGCACCTTAAGTTTTTTTTTCTTACTTGATTGATAGTTTTTACTTGATTTCTTAAAAAAAATTATGGAACATGAATAGTTTAATACATGTATATATTACTGAATAAATAACAAGTATTATAAAAAAAACCCGACACCGTTACCTTTTATTCTTCACGAAATATTTAAGTTCAATTATGCACGCTCTTACAAATAAATTTATTTAAAAGAAATCTTCAACCGCAGTAAGTGCACTCATTTTAATATAAAATGTGTCATATGAAAAGAAATCACCCAATTTAGTTTAATAAATAAAAAATAAATAAATAAAACCTGAATAAAGATTTTTCCTGGTGCTGAATTACAAAAAAAAATGTAACAAAATAGAAATTATTTTTATTTAAAGTGACTACATTCGTAAACAAAAAACTTAAATGTCCTCTTCGGGTTCACCGGTAGATGTAGAACTGAAAAAGAAAAGTCGTTTTGAGGGACTCGTACCATTCCAATACTACAAAATCACCGATCATACATGAACTGGTTGCTGTAGATTACTGTTGAATTATTTTTGTGCCTAGCTGATTACCATTGAACCTATAATTTTGTGCCAAACCTATAACCAGTGGTCAGCAACTCAGCATGCAAAATAACCCTGGATTGAAAATTACATTAACTTAATTTTGATTTGTACAGCCAACTTTGCATGATTTACACTGGGCTGTGCATGGTAAGCTGACGCGACGACAGTCGACACCCACAACGCATAGTTTCGCAGCCAGATTTGGAGCCACAATGGTCCAAGAGGCTTAATTGCGACCAAATCGCTGTAACAGCCGACAATTCTGCAGTGAAACTCTCTTTTTCCTTAGTCCATGCCTAAGAAGATGTACATGGTATGGAAACTTCTGGTTCCAGAAGAGCGTTTCCCCATATATGGCCCGCTTGGTAAGCTGCTCGAAGTGCATGTTTATAGAGAGCAGCTGATGTAGGTGGCAGGCTTGTCACAAGCTTGTTTTTTGAAATTGTAACTATAGCAAAACAATAACACAAATCTAGGGTTACTTTATACTAAAATTATAATATGTAGGTACACACTTAACAACTGACAAAATCAAAAACTTAAAAGTTGACGTACTCCTATTTTCCCGTCTTTTTTAGTGGCCAGAGAAAGGCAGCTTGATCTGAACGAATTCTTCCAGTACGAAAACCGAATTTGTCCACCTTCGTTGTCAGTCAATGGAGGGCTTCGTTCAGGGAATCTCTCGGCCAATTTCAAAGCAGATGATTTGGCCGAGAAATTGGATCCTGCCTACCCTGCCACCTACATCATGCACTTCGAGCAGCTTACCAAGCGGGCCATATATGGGGAAACGCTCTGAAACCAGAAGTTTCCATACCATGTCCATCTTCTTGGGGATGGACTAAGGAAAAAGAGAGTTGGACTCCAGAATGGTCGGCAGTTACAGCGATTTGGTCGCAATTAAGCCTCTTGGACCATTGTGGCTGTAAATCTGGCTGCGAAACTATGCGTTGTGGGTGTCGTCGCGTCAGCATACCATGCACAGGCCAGTGTAAATCATGCAAAGGTGGCTGTACAAATCAAAAGTAAGTTAATGTAATTTTTAACAAGCAGAAACGTCTGCGATCGACGCTATTAAGCTTAGAATAAATTTAAAAGTGGAAAAATTACTGCCTTGGGTGAGGCTTGAACTCACGGCCTCTGGATCAAGCCTCACCCAAGGCAGTAATTTTTCCACTTTTAAATTTATTCTAAGCTTAAGTTAATGTAGTTCTCAATCCAGGGTTATTATGCATGCTGACCACTGATTATAGGTGTGGCACAAAATTATAGGTTTAATGGTAATCAGCTAGGCACAAATATAATTCAACAGTAATCTACAGCAACCAGTTCATGTATGATCGGTGATTTTGTAGTATTGAAATGGTACGAGTGCTTCAAAACGACTTTCCTTTTTCAGTTCTACTTCTACCGAAGAGGGCATTTAAGTTTTTTGTTTACAAATGTAGTCACTTTAAATAAAAATAATTTCTATTTTGTTATATTTTTTTTGTAATTCAGCACCAGGAAAAAACTTTATTCAGTTTTTATTTATTTATTTTTTATTTATTAAAATAATTTGGGTGATTTATTTTCATATGACACATTTCATATTAAAATGAGTGCACTTACTGCGGTTGAAGATTTCTTTTAAATAAATTTATTTGTAAGAGCGTGCATAATTGAACTTAAATATTTCATGAAGAATAAAAGGTATCGGTGTCGGGCACTCAAAGTGAATCTGAAAAAGCCTTGGCTTTCCCACGAAGTGTGATTTGTTTGAGTACTAATATATATATTTTATTTATAAATAAATAAATAATAAATAACAATAATAATAAATATATATATCTAATATTTATTTAGTACTATATATTTATGTATGCTAGTACATCTTTATTTTATTGCATAATGCTATTGATGTATTTCAGTTATTCGTAGACGTCAATGTACGTTCTGTAAGTTTGTCTATCTAATTCGAATTTTCCACTCATTTACTCTAAGGTTAGCTGGAAGAGATCCCTTATAGGGATAAGCTCGCCTTTGTACCTAAATTTATATGAATTTCATGTTAACAATTTTTGTTTTGTACAATAAAGTGATTTACTACTACTACTACTACTTTTTTTTATAATACTTGTTATTTATTCAGTAATATATACATGTATTAAACTATTCATGTTCCATCTTTTTTTATAGGAATTCAAGTAAAAACTATCAATCTAGTAAGAAAAAAAACTTAAGATGCCGTTTTTTGCCAAAAGTATTCAGTATATGTTTTTTGAGTAGTTTTTTATAAGTAATGTATATAATGAGCTTTTATTTTAGATATTATACATTGAAATCGGTCAAATAGTTTAGCTTGTAGAATTTTTTGAAATATATTTTGAAGAAATTTACACTCACATTCAAACTTTCATATTTCGTAAAGTATGAGAGGTATCGGTGTCGAGTTTTTTGTATAATACTTATTTTTTATTCAGTAATATGCACATGTATTAAACTATTCATGTTCCATACATTTTTTGTGAGAAATCAAGTAAAAACTATCAATCGAGTAAAAAAAAAACTTAAGATGCCGTTTTTTGTCAAAAGTATTCAGTATATATTTTTTGAGTATTTTTAAAAAAGTAATGGATATAATGAGCTTTCATTTGAGATATTAAACATTTAAATCAGTTCATTGGTTTAGCTTGTAGAATTTTTTGAAATATTTTTTAAAGAAGTGGCGCCATCTCTGTTCCTAAGAGGTTAAACTTGCGCTGCTGCGGGTCAAATCACTCAGTTTGGTCCCTTCTATCACTGTGCCAAGCGGCTTGCTTTTATCATGAAGTGCAGCATCCGGGCAAAAAATGGCCATAACAAGTATGACTAGTTCCTTACTTGTTGCTTTTCTTATTTTTTCGCAACTGTATTAAAAAACGTCGTTCGATACACGTGCGGAAATATCATTCTTCACTCGTCCCGGTACTCATATCTCGGTACTCATGAAGTATTGACATGCTTTCCGCACTAGCATCGAAATGTACTATTACACTATTTTCAATCGTGGCTGAATGCCGGATAGGTCTGTCTGTGCTTTCAATGCCTAACCTCACCGTATTTAAGAATATAGTTTTTTTTTCAAGTGTGATGAAAAACATTGTGTGTAACTCCGGGGGTAAGACTATTGCAAACTCGGGTCTTTAATCACCCTCGTCTCCGATATTTCACTTACCCCCCACGTTGCATAGGTAATGTACTATACAATTACAGATTATAAAAAAAAATTACGGCCAGCCGAGAATCGGACCCGGTAATTTTTTCACTATCAGAAAAAAAGTTTTGGAAAGTACAATTTGAGCTCTTTCAAATGATACCCCTCTTGACTTAGGTTTAGTTTTGCCCCCTCTTTATATTGGGCATTTTCCATAAACTAGTGTCCGTGCATTGTTTTTTAGGGTTCCGTACCCAAAGGGTAAAAACGGGATCCTATTACTAAGACTCGTCTGTCCATCTGTCTGTCTGTCACCAGGCTGTATCTCATAAACAGAGATGGCGCCACTTCTTTAAAAAATATTTCAAAAAATTCTACAAGCTAAACCAATGAACCGATTTAAATGTTTAATATCTCAAATGAAAGCTCATTATATACATTACTTTAAAAAAATACTCAAAAGATATATACTAAATACTTTTGATAAAAAGCGGCATTTTAAGTTTTTTTTTACTCGATTGATAGTTTTTACTTGATTTCTCAAAAGAAATGTATGGAACATGAATATTTTATTGCATGTGTATATTACTGAATAAATAGCCAGTATTATACGAAAAACAGACACCGATACATCTCATACTTCACGAAATATGAATGTTTGAATGTGAGTGTAAATTTCTTCAAAATATTTCAAAAAATTCTACAAGCTAAACTATTTGACCGATTTCAATGTTTAATATCCCAAATAAAAGCTCATTATATACATTCTTATAAAAAAATACTCAAAAACATATACTGAATACTTTTGGCACAAAACGGCATCTTAAGTTTTTTTTTCTTACTCGATTGATAGTTTTTTTTTTGATTTCTTAAAAAAAATGAAACATGAATAGTTATATACACACATATAGTACTGAGTATATAAAAAGTATTACAAAAAAACCCGACACCGATACCTTTCATTCTTCAAGAAATATTTAAGTTCAATTATGCACGCTCTTACAAATAAATTTATTTAAAAGAAATCTTCAACCGCAGTAAGTGCACTGATTTTAATATGAAATGTGTCATATGAAAAGAAATCACCCAATTTATTTTAATAAATAAAAACTGAATAAAGTTTTTTCCTGGTGCTGGATTACAAAAAAAATATAACAAAATAGAAATTACTTTTATTTAATGTGACTACATAATTATGTAAACAAAAAACTTAAATGTCATTCTCGGTTTAACCGATAGATGTATAACTGAAAAAGAAAAGTCGTTTTGAAGTACTCGTAACATTTCAATACTACATAATCACCGATCATACATGAATTGATTGCTGTAGATTACTGTTGAATTATTTTTGTGCCTAGCTGATTACCATTAAACCTATAACTTTGTGCCAGACCTATAATCAGTGGCCAGCAGCATGCAAAATAACCCTGGATTGAATATTACATTAACTTACTTTTGATTTGTACAGCCACCTTTGCATGATTTACACTGGGCTGTGCATGGTAAGCTGACGCGACGACACCCACAACGCATAGTTTCGCAGCCAAATTTGCAGCCACAATGGTCCAAGAGGTTTAATTGCGACCGAATCGCTGTAACTGCCGACCATTCTGGAGCCCAACTCTCTTTTTCCTTAGTTCATCCCCAAGAAAATGGACATGGTATGGAAACTTCTGATTTCAGAGCGCTTCCCCATATATGGCCCGCTTGGTAAGCTGCTCGAAGTGCATGTTTATAGAGAGCAGCTGATGTAGGTGGCAGGGTTGGCAGGTTCCAATTTCTCGGCCAAATCAGATTTGTTCCCTGAGCGAAGCCCTCCACTGACTGACAACGAAGGTGGACAAATTTGGTTTTCGTACTGGAAGAATTCGTTCAGATCAAGCTGCCTTTCTCTGGCCACTATAAAAAGACGGGAAAATAGGAGTACGTCAACTTTTAAGTTTTTGATTTTGTCAGTTGTCAGGTGTGTACCTATGGTAACCCTAGATTTGTGTTATTGTTTTGCTATAGTTACAATTTCAAACAACAAGCTTGTGACAAGCCTGCCACCTACATCAGCTGCTCTCTATAAACATGCACTTCGAGCAGCTTACCAAGCGGGCCATATATGAGGAAACGCTCCTCTAAAACCAGAAGTTTCCATACCATGTACATCTTAGGGATGGACTAAGGAAAAAGAGAGTTGGACTCCAGAATGGTCAGCAGTTACAGCGATTTGGTCGCAATTAAGCCTCTTGGACCATTGTGGCTGCAAATCTGGCTGCGAAACTATGCGTTGTGGGTGTCGTCGCGTCAGCTTACCATGCACAGCCCAGTGTAAATCATGCAAAGGTGGCTGTACAAATCAAAAGTAAGTTAATGTAATATTCAATCCAGGGTTATTTTGCATGCTGCTGGCCACTGATTATAGGTTTGGCACAAAATTATAGGTTTAATGGTAATCAGCTAGGCACAAAAATAATTCAACAGTAATCTACAGCAACCAGTTCATGTATGATCGGTGATTTTGTAGTATTGGAATGGTATGAGTTCCTCAAATAGTATTTTATACAATCGTGATATAATAGAGAGCTTTTCAGTCGAGTACCGTGTTTAAGCAACGAAGCTTGCTGAGTTGCTTAACTAAGGTACGAGATTGAAAAGCTTGATTATATCACTATTGTATACAATATTTTTTCTACGAGACAAAAAAATAATACTTTCAACTAGTAGAATCATACCACCAAACCAAACCAAAGCCAAAAGTACCTATACAGCTAAGATACGCGAGCTGCCGCAGCCCGCGATACCTTCATACTCGTGCGCGCCCCGGCCGCGGCCGCCGCGGGCCCGGCGCCCCCGGCGGGTTGGTCAACACCTCCTCGTAACTCATGAGGCCCTGGTACCTGCTCCGCGCTAAATTCAATTTTAAGACAGTTTTTTTCTCGATTTTGGCCACCGTAGCCTATGGAGACTAACAAGCAACGCTAAGCGGTTTTCGTAGGGTATGAATGTTGCTATATAAAGGGTGTCACATGCACGTTTCTGACTTATGAAGCAATTGTTTCTACTACAACATAAAATAAAATGTTTTTGTTGGCCAACCAATCACAAAGCAGTGCGACGCGGCAGCGTGTTTAAGTAGGCTAATTTGCTTTGAATCGAGTCTCCTTAACCAAGAAATATTTTATCAAAATGTATGAAGTTCCATTTTCAAAAATTTTATAATTGACTAAACCGTATCGATAAAATTCTTATGCTTGAGTCGGAAGTGCCATAGACTATACAACGTTGAAAAGAGTAAGGTTGTAGTGTTGCATGTTAAGTTGTAATACACAGATTATACTCGACGAGTAGAAAAACGACTTTTCTTTTTCAGTTCTACATCTATCGGTTAACCCGAAGAGGACATTTAAGTTTTTTGTTTACGATTGTAGTCACTATAAATAAAAATAATTTCTATTTTGTTACATTTTTTGTAATTCAGCACCAGGAAAAAACTTTATTCAGGTTTTATTTATTTATTTTTTATTTATTAAAATAAATTGGGTGATTTCTTTTCATATGACACATTTCATATTAAAATCAGTGCACTTCTGCGGTTGAAGATTTCTTTTAAATAAATTTATTTGTAAAATTTGGTTGTACCCCTTCAAATTATGGAAGAGCGGGGCCTTCTGCCACAAGTATATTTTATACTTAAAAGAAGGTTCCAACCCTATTGCCATTTAAATGCACATTGTAAACCAAATAAATTATTTATCATTATCATTATCAAGAGTGTACATAATTGAACTTAAATATTTCGTGAAGAATGAAAGGTATCGGTGTCGGGTTTTTGTTGTAATACTTTTTATATACTCAGTACTATATGTGTGTATATAACTATTCATGTTTCATTTTTATTCAGAAATCAAAAAAAAAACTATCAATCGAGTAAGAAAAAAAAATTAAGATGCCGTTTTTTGTCAAAAGTATTCAGTATATGTTATTTGTGTATTTTTTTATAAGTAATGTATATAATGAGCTTTTATTTGAGATATTAAACATTGAAATCGGTCAAATAGTTTAGCTTGTAGAATTTTTTGAAATATATTTTGAAGAAATTTACACTCACATTCAAACTTTCATATTTCGTGAAGTATGAGAGGTATCGGTGTCGGGTTTCTTTTATAATACTTGTTATTTATTCAGTAATATATAAATGCATTAAACTATTCATGTTCCATACATTTTTTTTGAGAAATCAACTAAAAACTATCAATCGAGTAAAAAACAAAATTTAAAATGCCGTTTTTTGTCGAAATTATTCAGTATATATTTTTTGAGTATTTTTTTAAACGTAATGGATATAATGAGCTTTCATTTGAGATATTAAACATTGAAATCGGTTCATTGGTTTAGCTTGTAGAATTTTTTTAAATATTTTTTAAAGAAGTGGCGCCATCTCTGTTCCTAAGGGGTGAAACTGCCGCTGCTGCGGGTCAAATTGCTCAGTTTGGTCCCTACTATCACTGTGCAAAGCGGCTTGCTTTTATCATGAAGTGCAGCATTTTGTTCATAACAAATATGACTATAACGCAAACATACTAATAAAGCATGTACACTATAAAACATGCTCGCGGCATAGTTCATATTGAAAATATTTCCTACTAGCCAAAGGGGTGTCAGTCAGCTTGTCATTCAAAGCTTGAATGTTTGCTAGATCGTTTGAGTGACACGCGAAGTGAGAGTTAGTTTGTTAACAGAAGATATTTTTTATCTTATCCACTTAGTTCTCATTTCTGATTAAACAATGGTGTGATGACACAAACAAATGGTTGGGGGCTCGTCTACGCGTTATCTTAGACATAAATATGTCTAACAAGATGTGCGCACATATATTTACATACTTCGCCATGTATTTACAAGATATTAGTACAATGTGCAGGTATATGTAAAGGTACATTGTATTTCGTAACAACAATAACAACGCAGCGTATTATTAAGTTGGATATTCAAATGGTAAACGGGGCAGTGTAAGTAGAAACACCATATATTTACTGAGCCTTTTTTAAATATTTTTATTTTTATTAAATTTTTATTAATACTATATATATATTACCGTAAAATGTGGCTACTTTGCTCCCCACTGGATAATTGTACTCCAACATTTATTATATGTATATGTATCCACATTCAAACTATATCAGCACAACCTCATTTAAGTGTTACAACATGATATGAACATGGGTGTGATGGTCTATTTTAAATCGGCATATACATATTTTAAATTTCGAATATAGAGAAAGTTCTGGAGCAATTTTACGAATCTTATGATGAGTGTCTATTGTGAATTTTATATAATTGTAAACTTTTGTTTGTTAGGAATAAAAGATTACAGATATGAATTCTAATCCGTGATTCGGCTACGGATCGGAACCTTTTTAAATCGTCCACAATGCTATGTCGTCAGCATACAATTCCTAAATCGTTATCTTCCAAACTCGTCCACATTACTATTTTGACTACAGTCCCAGATCGTTTGCATTCCTATTTTGAGCAGAGTGCCAGCTCGTCAACATTATTGTACCTACTATTCGCATTCGAATGTGGACAAGAATGTTGACGAATCAGAACTTTGAACGTATGAGAATAATGTCAAGTTAAGAAGGTGACGAAATAGGACTGTGGACGAAGCTGTCCTGAGCCTCGGCTACATAGCTAGGAGGCTCCATTTTTCTCATGTGCTCAACAGAGTGATGTATATGCGCTATAGTATCACAGGACACAGACACCGCATTATGAAGCGTTTACCACACGTAGGTGACTTGTAAAGCTAAAGCTTATTTTTTGATTGTAAATATTTTTAATTTAGGTACAGGAGTACTGGTCGTAATTGTCGGCGCACCTGAAATAAGCGGTCGCGCCCCCATACAATTTTTGTTACGAGAGCGCTTTTGTGTGATGAATGATGACCTCGATTGTCTTATGTACTCCATAGTAGTTGAGGTGGTCTGTGGCTGTCGTTGATAATTATATTGATTACCCAACCAAATATATTACCAAAGAGGATATTATAAGATAGAGCGGTACTGTCATAGTAAATTTTGCCATCTATCGCCATACTTTAAAACTAAAAATGAAGATTTATAAAAATACGTTAAAATGTATTTAAATATGGATAAATGATTTTTTTATTTGCATTAATTATTTTTATATGATTTTGACCCATGTTCTTTCACTGATATGTGTTAAAATTATAAATAACAAACGAAACCGTCAACGCCCTCTATACGAGAGTAGGCCAAAACTAGTGGCGCCATCTGATCGAGAATCAAATTTTCGTGATTTTCGAGGCGATCCCATAACAAAATAAGCTTTTCGAACTGATGCCTGTGTCTATCAACACATTTATTAACCGAACCGTCGATTGCTTTGATTTTGTCGACGAAACAGACTGTACCTAAGTATTTCGCGGGTAAGCCATTGTACAACATACTTAGGTACTTCTCATTTTACCAGCCTGGCGGCTAAGTGTCCTACGTTTGTTTATAAACAGGCGAGATGAAAGTTATACATTATTTAGATGAAAGTTAACAGTTAATTTGATGAACTTATCCTTTTTAGACACAGAAAACATTATTAGGATAATATCCTAACATAACATGTTTCTCTTTTATGTTAGCTATAGTTGTATTATTTATTACTAAGCTTTACTAGTTTGAATTACCTTATTCTACTTTTAATTTTTCTGTTCTACATGGTTGCTAATTTGCTATAGCCGCTTATGTATATCTTTAAGTAAATCATATGATTTCCCTCACGGGACAGGCTTTGACTAGTGTGGGGGTCAGTATAAACTGTAAATGCTCTAATGTTTCTGGAAATAAACTATTTGTAACTATTTGTATTGTATTTATTATACATAATATAACGAATGACACGCTATTCATTATTTACATTGTTTAGACCTTGGACACGCGCACTACCAAATTAATATACACTGTGTTCTTTTAAACTCCGTTAACATCGGGGTATGACTAAATACATTTAAGGAAACTGAATGTCATACATAAATAGTTCATTAAAAAAAATGTTTTTAATTTTTGTATTTTTCATTAAAAGTAATTAAAAGCGTTGTAGTAATTAAAATTTCGTATACATATATTTGAGCACTTTGTCCGTATACATGTTATTGACCACTTTGCCCGTATTCTTTATATTTGTTTTACATAAAGCACCTTGCGCATAGTACCACCTCATAAATAACCTTTAATAATACAGACACATAGCCTTCTAACTGTAAAATAGTTTGAGCAACAAGAGAGGAAAGTTGGTTTTTCTTGCGAGTGTTTTTTTTGAGCCCCGAGAAAGCGAAAGATTCTATAATTGAATCACGATCACGAGTTATTCTGTTAGAAACTTGAGCGTAGCGAGGGACTCAAAAACACGAAATGTAAAATAACTTTGCTCTCGTGTTGTAGTGAGAACATATTAGAGGTTAAAATGTATTTCGAATTACACAAAATAATACAGAGAAACAAAAAAAATACAAAAAAAATTGTAATAGAAGTATGAAATGGCAGTTCATGGCCTTCACTAAATTAAAAAGCTATTTTGTTTCACTCCCTGGAGTGAGGAAAGTCGCACTTTCCTCACTCCAGTGAGTGACGAAAGTAGGCTTGTTCGAGCTGCTGAGGTGAAAATAAAATAGTAACAGGCGGTTAAACATAAAAGTCTTTCAAACATATTGTTGTGTTGTTTGGTTTTTAAGGTTAGAATGTAAATTTAAATTTGGTTAGAATGTGAATGTATTTTTTTTATATAAAAAAAATTGACATTCTAACCTTAGAAACAAACACTAACCTAGCAATATTTAATATTTTCCTTTTGTTTATCTTGATTATTTTACAGGCGCGTGAATATTTTGCCGGTAAATATACACAGGTTCACAATAAATATTAACCATTTCTTTTGCTATAGTAAATTTAAATAAATAAATTTAAAAAAATAGCTGGTAATTTTGACACGATTTTAGTTTTTGCTAAATATTTGCAAGTATTTCTTTAATTACATTTTCAAATACGTTTTTATACATTGTAAAATAGCGACAATTTTTAAACAGCCTACCGGATAGTTGGAGAGCATAATAATCTTAGTAGCTTTACTATGTAATTAATGGAGTAACTTTTACAGCTTTTGGATTTAAATCAGCTTTAAAATAGAATATTTTTATTCGTTTGGCTGTATTTTGGTTCTCCGTACATAAGTTATATGATAAGATAAGATATGATATGATAAGGCGTGCGTGGCGGCCGTCACGATAACAATCAACCGCGCGTTATTTAATTCAAAAAAGTGGTAAAATTAACGCGAAAGTGTATTTTATGATAGACTAAAGGTAATAATAGCAACAAGTGTTATCCTGAAGATCTGTAATGTTGTGAAGCAACAAAACTGTGAGAGAAATAGTGAACCCGTACTTCGTTCTATGCAACAGTGACTTTTTAGTGTAATTACGTCAAAATTATTATACCTATCTTCCTATAGTAATAAAAAACAGTGCCTAAATACCTCCATAAACAAGAATTAATGCCTACAATTAGTGTAAATAACTAAATACCAAAAGATTTTAAATTCCATAACTGCTGCCGAAAGAACGCTATGTGTAAAAGTCATTGACCTTGTGCCGACATTTTTATGAACTTCGCAAATAAACGTCATACAAACCACCTAGAACCAATTTTAAAGCAGTGCATCTTGAAGTGAAGTGACAATACAGGACCTAAGTGGAATTTTTAAAGATATTTTGCATTAATAACCTCGTCAAGAATTTAAACAATAATTTGAATTTTCAACTGCCACCAAATCCACGCCAACTCGACATTCAGAAACAATATTTCCCGCTATTTTTCCTTAGACTACTTGCCAATAGAGGGCGCTGATATCAAAATCTCTCATCTGACCATGAAAACTACCCGCTACTAGAGGGCGCTGATTAATTTCAATATAATTGACATATTTCAAAGTTTCACTGACGTCACCCATAGAGGGCGTGAATACCAAAAATGGATTCAGTATGTATGGGATGTTTTCGAAAATTACCCAAAAAGGAATTTTTGCAGTGTTCACGTTGTAATAAAAAATATTATTTGGATTGTACAAATGTTACTACGACGCGCTTTTACAATTTGATGAGCACCGAGAGCAAAAAGTCATGGATATGCCAGATGTGCCCTTGTTCGACGCCTAAAACCGGTAACACGAATAAATCCAGCCGATCGTGATTTCATCCAGCAGCAAACACCCTGTTCTGTAAATAATAAAAAGATTAGGAAATCGATAGCTCATGCCCTAAATGATACAATGAGCTCAAATGAAAATAGCGTTCTAGGTGACACTCTAATCGAACGTACAGAAAATCGCACGGAAACAAAAGAGCAAATGGAACTTACTCTGCAAAATATGTCAGAATTAATGAGTAAACAGTTAAAAGAAAACAACAAATCTATCATGTCAGATTTTAAAGATATTATCACTATGGAGATTAACAAAGCTATTACCGACTTACGAGAAGAGTTCAAGCAAAAAACAGATGCGCTAGACACAGAAAATAACCAACATAATACACAAATATCAAAGTTAAACTCAGAAATAATAAACCTCAACAGAGAGAACGCAAAAATGCGAAGAGAAATAAATGAGCTGACCTACAACATAAAGACGTCTGAAATCTCATCCCCTGCAATAAGCCCTGCACAAGAGTGCAATAACAAAAAAATAGTCATGTATGGCTTCAATGAACAATTCAAGGAACCTGAATGCGAACTATACAGCAGAATAATAGAGGTTTTCCGCGAGATCTTACAAATGGACGTATCTGGTTATATTGAGGATACATACAGAGTAGGCCGAAGAACCAACAGGAGCCGCCTATTAGTGGTTGAGTTGATGAGTAAGCGGATGACCAAATATATATTGCAAAAACAGTCAATACCTACAAGGGACTGGTATTTCAGTGTTCGAATTTTTAGACTCAAATGCACTAAAACACCGAAATACCCTGCGTAACGAAATGTTCGAAGCTCGAAAAAATGGACTACACGCCGTCATACGAAACAATCAACTGATTGTACAGGGTAAAATAATCGACATTCAAACAAACGGTCATCATGCTGAGACTGAAAAAAGTATTTTAAAAACGGATGAAAAGGTACAAAACGAAAAACTGGTTGAAAAACCCATGCCTGACTCAAGGAACACATCAACTCCAACCCCAGAAACTAGAAACAACCAAGATTAAAACTTATCAAATCAGGCTAAAGGGCCCCATACAACCGAATTGAGCAAACTACAAGACACCACAGCATTGCCTGGACAACGATTTCACCCCCATAATCTGCGAACCCGTACCTCGAGACATAACTTTCGTCAATACAAATAACTTTAAAATACTGTACCAAAATATTCGCAGTTTAAGCAATAAACGACATCTAATAGAATCTACAACTGAAGACGACAAAGATATACAAGCTATCTGTCTATCAGAAACCTGGATAACACCATCAAAAATAGACCTACTACAATTAGACTACCAGGCAACTTCCATGTTCAATCGGAGCACTCACGGCGGCGGCGGCGTTTGTGTGTTTCTACGAAATGACATACCCTTTGTTGATCGTAAAGATAGAACTAATTTATCTGTAGAATCTGTTTTCGAAACCTCTGCAACTGAAACTCTTAAATTAAATTTGTTAATTATATTAATATATTGGCCCAATACTAATAGAAACCAAACTGTATTTTACGACTCACTTGAAAACTTTTGCAGATAATATCAATTAAGGATGCAAAAAGAAATATTGTAATAGGCGGTGATTTCAATGTTAATATTCAAGAAAAGTCTTTGTGCGCACTAATTAACCTTATGAAAAGTTATAATTTTCAGCAACTTATAAATGAACCTACTCGAATTACGGCATCAAGCTCTTCTTGCATAGATTTACTCTTTACTAAATTCCACTGCAAGAAAAATATTGTATCTATAAACGAATACGCTTTTTCTGACCATAAAGGTATAACGTATGAAATACCTAACAATATATTAACCAATGAACGCAAAGTATGGTTCACAACAAAATAAAATTTTCAGATAAAAATATCCAAAACTTTAAATCTTACCTAGCTAATATAAATTGGAATTTCATTATTAACCGTCAGAAAAACATTCAAGTAAACTTTAATTCATTTTCATCAACTGTACAATCAGCTCTAGATAAATGTATACCTAAAATTAAAGCAAAATCAACAAAACACGTTAAAGAAAAGCCTTGGTTGACAACTGGTATTAAAACTTCATGTAAAAATAAACGACTCCTAAAATTACTAATTTCTAAAACCAACTATCCTATTCTAAATGAATATTATAAACGATATGAAAACGTATTAAAAAAATTGTAACGAAATCAAAAAAGCTACATTAAAGTTAAAAACTCGGATAAAATTACAAGAACCATGTGGCACATAGTGAAAGAGCGAACAAACAAACTTCCAAAACACAGAAAACAAAATATTAAGTTAAAAATTAACAATACTATGATAGAACACACTTGCAAATTACTTTAATGACTTTTTTTGTATCAGTGGGCGCTGAAGACGTAACTTGTACGGAAGCAGCGCCGGCGTACAGCGCGCGCCTGCTGCCGGCCGTCCTGTGCTCGCCCCCACCCCCTATTCGCTCTACCTACAACAAGTTACCGAACATGAAGTCTTTAAAATTATTCGAAATTTAAAAAATAAACGAAGCTTTGGTCACGAAGAACTACCCCCCATATTGGTTAAAAAGTGTGCAGAAGAGATTACTCAACCTTTAACGTTTTTAATAAATCAGTCTTTTACTGAGGGCGAATATCCAGATTCTTTAAAACTATCCATTACAAAACCGGTATATAAGAAAGGACAACATTCTGATTGCAACAACTATCGACCAATTGCGCTCTTACCTACCTTTTCAAAAATAATCGAGACAGCGATGTCGACACGCCTGTACGCATTTCTTGAAAAATATTCCATATTCAGTGAATGCCAAAACGGATTCAGAAAAAAGCATTCCACTTCGCTTGCGGTATATAAATATGTGAATCAAGTTTTGGAAATAATTAATAAAAAACAGTACGCAATGTGAATTTTATTAGATATGAGTAAGGCATATGACTTTCCCATGATATCTTACTTAATAAACTGGAAGGTGTCGGAGTACGGGGAATAGTGCATAAGTGGTTTTGTCTCGTACCTTAAAAACCGAATACAGCTTGTAGAAATTGAGTACCATAACTACCAAACTGGAAATATTACTAATAGAGTTTTGAATGATTCACGGTTAGTTTCACTAGACTTATATTGACCGGGATATAGACCGTGATTACCTTTTGTATTATTTGACCAACAAGTGTGAATGCGACCGTTGGTAACGTTGAAAGTGAACGCAGCCGACGCGCAAGAATGAGGGTAGACAGAGCGCTGTCTACACAACTTTGACACCCACCCGCTATCTTCAGTCACCCGTGAACATGATGCATGTAACTGCGTCGAAATATCGGGAGCTCACAAATAATACAAAAGGTAATCACGGTCTATATCCCGGTCAATATAAGTCTAATATTACTAATATCAGATCAAATACAATAAAAGTTGAAATATCCATACCTCAAGGCAGTGTGTTAGGGTGCGTATTATTTTTAGTTTATATAAATGATCTACCTAAAATCATCGACTCACCAAGCGTTTTGTTTGCCGACGACATATCCATCGTATTTCCGTGCCCTAATGAAAATAGTTCAAAGATACATCTCGACAGAAACCTCTCATTATTAGAATCTTGGCTAACTGATCATAATCTCTAAATAAAATTTAACAAAACAAAACTAATGCAATTCAGGCCATACCAGAAACAACCCCTAAACATAGATTATACATTTAATAATATTAAATTAGAACCCGTTGACACTTTTTCATTGTTAGGATTAAAAATAGACACAAACATAAACTGGAAAGACCATATACAAAATTTAATTAATAGACTCTCCAGATTCACGTATGCTTTATACGAATTAAAAAAAAAACAACCGACCTTAATACTGCCTTAACAGCCTATCACGCTTATGCCCACTCCCTGTTCCGTTACGGCATATTGCTTTGGGGCAATAGTACAGTAATAAATGACCTGTTTATAATTTAAAAAAATGTGTCAGAATCCTTGTAAATATAATACAAATTCAGAGCTGTCGAACCTTCTTTAAAGAGCTCGGAATTTTGACACTCATGCCTATATATTTTTGAAGTTTGTAAGTTTACTAGAGCCCATAGCCATTTTTAAAGACCGACACACAAAGCCACTAAACCTTCGACGAAATAACGACCTTGCATTACCTACATCCAGCTTAACATTATACCATTCAGGACCCCATACGATGTGCATAAAAATATATAATAAGATACCACATGAAATCAAATCAATAGGAAATCCAAAATCATTTGAGACCATTTTACAAAAAATACTTATTGGATAAGAGTTACTATTCACTGCAAGAGTTTTTTGGTGATACGTCCCGCAATAAATAGTAGTAATTGAAACTGCATTATACTATTATTAATTCTTTTTAATGAATAGTTTTATTCGAATGTCTGTGCAATGCTTATGTATATGTTTGTTTATGTATAAGGTTAAATTGTATATGCTTATGTAGGTATAAGATTCAATTGCTGTGCCCTTACAGGGTCTATATTCCATGTAAATGTATTTTTTTTTATAAACTGATCGGCGATTGGCCCTAGTCACACCTGTGATATATTGGCAATAAAGATATTTGAAGTTATAATTATCTTTAGAGACCCGTATCACAACCAGGGACCGGACAACCCTTTCCGCGATAAAACCCTTTCAATGGGTGACACTTAAACACGGCTAACACATTGAAAGACTTTCCCTTTTGAATTGCAAGCCTATTCATACCCTTACCTTTGACTAACCCTTACCGAAAAGCTAACCAAAAATAAGGCTAGCTCTTAATAAGGGTTACCCTTATCTTTAAGCGCTTTTTATAAAGGTTTCCCTTTGCGTGAAAGAGACAGGATTAGTATATATCTACGGTAGTGTATGAAAAGGAAAGAAAATACGTGCCTAGTCAAAGAACGCCGCCGTCGCCGCCGACGATCGCTCGGATTCGAAGTAATGTGTGCTTTATGAACAAGGTAGACGACTTAAATTAGCACGCTTATATGCTAAAAGGGAAGCCCTTTATAAGGCTAACCCTTATAAGCAATATGCAAGGTGTTGGTGAGCGGATGATAAGGGTTTTGTAAGGGTATTTGGGCTACCGATTACTCAAATGTGGTAGCTTTATATAAGGGTTTTTAAAACCAAAACAAAGGGTTTCGTCTGGCAAAGGGTATGGTGAGTTAAGCCTTATGAAATACCCTTATAAAACCCCGATAAGGGATAGCGGGCCGGTCCCTGATCACAACGTCCCAATAATGTATTAGATATATTCTTCGTCTCATCTTATAAATCTTTAAAAAAAAATTCGTTTATTACTATTTGTATTTTTCGTGGTCGAAACAATTTTTTACATAAAGGCAAAGCCATATTTAAACGAAGGCATGCACACCTGCTAGTACTTAACACAGACTAAAGCTGTACTATAATAGTGGAGTCAATATAAAGTTTAAGTTACATTAAATGCACACTCAAATTTTTCTACAAGGGTGAATTCTATATCATATTGAATACCCGTCTGTAAAGTAACAACTTGATATCAGTTCCCGTTTTTGAGAAATAAAACTTGTTTTTAAATCTTTTATACTACTTAAACAATAATTCCCACATAAGATATTTTTCGTAGAATGGGTTATGAAGCTTATACGACTACACGGTCAGAATATCTCTCGACAATAATGTAAATTATAGATTTATTGAAACAAATTATTATTTTGTAAGTTTTTCATGACCGAGGAACTCCCACACCGAGAGAAAAGTTTACTATGGTGGTTATGAAGTAGTTGTATCGATCATGTTTAAAAATCTCCCGAGTCACTACTATATTTGTAGAATAGCAGCAAGATTTTGGAAACAAACACCAATTATGTTCTGCACAATTAATGGACATTTCTAGTTTTTTGCCAGTAACTGCACAAGTTATGGAAGAATAACATTCATTTTTCTCTCGATAATTAAATCAATTTCCAGCATAAAAAATTAAAAAAGTATGCGGTATTTCCAGGCATTCACAGAGGCCAATTCGAACTTTATTTAAGATGTCAATAATATATCATTTTGTTATCATTCGCCCGACCGTCTCGCTCGCACCAAAACATATTTTAACTAGTACGAGCGAAACGCACACGCAAATTAAAAAAATGACATATTTAATAGCAAAGTTCGAATTAGCCTCAAGGTATATTAGGAAAGTATACCTTATGGCTTATGGCATTGCGTTAAGGTTCAATAGTTCAATGCATTAAGTGTCTGTCTTTATATGAAAAACGATAGCTGTCAAATTTTTATATCTATTCACAAAACGTTTAGAATACTGGATGCTGTGTCAGATATAAATAGACCCTTGAAGTCTTACAACTATCTATTATGCTTGATCTGAATCTTACTGGTTAGTAAGGACCGTCCACTTAGTTATACTTCGAATAGCCGCCCGGACAAATTATAAAGCTAATTTCGAATTTTAAATTTTGACATTTCACGAGAAGAGTAACGTAACGTCAAACGATATGTTTGTCCCTTTTCAACGATCCTGCCATCCGATGTTTTTAGTAGCGGGAGCTGTGAGAGTGAAAAGACGCAAATGTCAGCAATTCGTACCGCTTGGTATTTGTCAGCGA
Source organism: Cydia strobilella (assembly GCF_947568885.1). Taxonomy (NCBI): domain Eukaryota; kingdom Metazoa; phylum Arthropoda; class Insecta; order Lepidoptera; family Tortricidae; genus Cydia; species Cydia strobilella. The sequence goes on along the minus strand of NC_086068.1, from coordinate 42,915,862 downwards.
GCGCATCGCGACATAAAACTAATATGAGCCTGGCCCTCGATTACGTATAATTGTAAGGAAACTTGGGATCAAGTTATATTAGTCTAAGGTCTAACAGTTGAGAATAAGACGTGTTCTGAACATACAGTGTGGAATTTTTTTATGGGCCTTGAAGGGAAAGTGCCTTAAAACCTTAAGTTAGCTCATTTTATTTTTAAAACGAAACAAAACTGCATTCAAAGTTTTTTTGAAATTCGCTTGTCTCGCCTGGGAATCGAACCGACTAAAAATTCCAAACAATAAACACTCCCTATTTTATTCTACTAGTCGATACAGTTAATGTTAATGATAACATTTCTTCAAGAAACATAACGTCTTACACTCGTCTGTCGTACAAAATTTCCATAAAATCGAATATTTAGTACTCAAGAATATTTTTAGACAAGCAAAATTGAAAAAAAAAATTAAAAACCTTTGAATGCAGTTTAGTTTCTTTTTAAAAATAAAAGAATGTCTCCTTTAAGTAAAATGAGCTAACTTAAGGTTTTCAGAGAATTTCCCTCCAGGGCCCATTAATTTGATTATTAAATTATAGTGGTAAGTAAGCGCATTGAGTATGCACTTTTGTCTCAGGCGATGCCGCTTGGCACGATTGATTGTTCCTTAGGGCAAACAAAACTGATTCAGCCCGGTAGCCACGAGATCGTAACGCCCCCCAAAAGGGGGGTGAAAGGGTCGGCTCCCCAAGTCCAATCTATGCTATATTTCTTCCTGTTCTTAGCAACTAGGGCAACTTATATATCATTTTCGTATAATTTAGGAACGAGGAATTCATTTTTGAAATAATTATTAAAAAAAAATCCATACAAAAAAAAATGAGTTGTTTACAAAAAATTTAAATGTTATGTAATTTTTGTGACAATTTTCCCTGTTACAATTACAGTGTGGCGATTTGCACTAAATAAAAAAATGGACAATGTAGCCCATTTATTGTTCATTCTGGAAAATATCACTTTAAAGGAATAGCTGCCGAAACGCCTGTCAAAAAAGAGGCGTTTTTTCTTACTAAGTGGCGTTTTAAGTTTCCAAAGTTTTTATTCCTTACTTGTTGTTTTTATTCCTCGCTTGTTGTTTTTATTATTTTTTCGCAACTGTGTTAAAAAACGTCGTTCGATACACGTGCGGAAATGTCATTCTTCACTCGTTCCGAGTCTTGCCAAGATACCTATCTCGGTACTCGTGAAGTAATGACATACTTTCCGCACTAGCATCGAAATGTACTATTTATTTCATTTGGGCACCAAGAAGTATGTTGGTTTGGTAGTAAACCTTTTAGTGCGAGTAAAATAGTATGTAATAATGATTTAATATAATATTGTTAATTTACTAAAGTTTCATTATTGCGTCATTTCATCTCATAACCCTACTACCCATTGAATTGAATGACCTTTTTCACGTTTTCTGCAGCAATGCAGTCGACTGCAGCAATATTGAAGCGCGACATTGCTGTCGACTGCTACGGCAGTAGCCGTAAATGTCAAAATCAAATTTCCTGTCTGGATTTTGACGTTCATTTAAAATAAATAATCAAAGGGGATCATCGATTTTGGGCCCGGAGGACAAACCATCGCGTATATTATGGTACACTATACAGACGGTTACAGTAATTATAAACGCATTTTATTACGGAAAAAGATATAATATTGGGTGTAAATGAAACGGGAATGTATTATAGAATAAAATAAATTATATCTATTATTCATTTCGGTAAATCACACCATCATCTTTATTAGCATAGCATAGCTTAACGCTCAATTTCGCACAAACCGTGAGGTTTTCACTAAGGAGTTTAAAATTCTCTTTGCACTAAACTTTATGGTTGGTAGAAAAGTCTGTATTCTAATTTGGCACTAACTGCCACTGTCTGTCATTGCTATGTCATAGCCTCATAGCTGACATACGTGAGATATATGCCGCAATGTATGCATTGCGCGTTTTATGGGAGCTTTGCCTGAGGTGTGTTAAGTAAGCGCGCAATCAAAATTAAACATGCGTAACCAATCGTAACGCGTACCGATGAAAGTGGGTAAGTTAGTCATGGGAGAATTAACGGTCGACCGCATCGCGAACTCTCGGCTGTTCAAGCGGACCGATCGTCTACCGCGAACATTGAAGTGATACGGAGATATGGAAGTCGATCAAACGTTCTCTACAGTGAATCAGTACCCGTCAGTTAGTGTCTGCGTGGGTAATTTAAATAGCTTGGACGTCGTAATAATTATGGTTGTATTCCATACAATATTACATATACGTGAGAATTTTTTTGTTATTACACTAACATGAGTAAGAGATTTATGAAGGTGAAACAAAAGTCGAGTGTCCATTTTCTATAAGCAACAAAAAAAATTCGAAACAAAAACGGATTCATTTACGTTAGAGATTTTTTTGTAAAATATAGTAAATATAAAGAGCTTAATTAACATGTAATGTTTATGTACACATTAGTTGTTATTTTTATGTAAAAAAAATAATAATAAAGAAAGTTATTGGGGGCAGGTTTCTGTGTCAAGCTGGAAGAAAATATAAATACTTAATGAGTATATGCTTGAGAACAGCATATTAGAAAATCTCTAGTGTGGGAATTGATGTTTTGGTTTATTTTTCTATTTTAGTAATAATTTGGATTTATAAAAAAAATTGTCATATTATTTGTGGAGATTTTTTTCAAAATATATTATTTGTAACATAGGTAATCACATCTCAAAAAATCTCTGATGTGAGAATTAATGTAGATTTCCCATACATTTTGAACTGTGCTGATCGGCCTATAAGTAAGTTAACTTTGACACGAGTGTCAAATTACGCCACAAAATTGCTTTAAGCGACTGTCAGTAATATAGCAAAGAGCTGTACTATAGCTGTCATTTATTCTTTTAGTTTTATAATACCCTTATAGACAGAAGTTATACACCTACTATACTTATAGGAGAGTAAAATTACGCCATAAGAAATAGCTTTTAAACGGAATTGACAGATACTTTTGTACAGCTACAAGTGCCAAGTGATACGACAATACAGTGTACACAGCTTTAACGATATAATTAGCTTGTAGTATCACACAACACCTAAAGTTTAATGGTAGATTTTTTTATATTCTGATAAAGCACCCCATGCTTACGCAAAATCCTTTTATACAGACTAAATCTTTTCTGACACTCTTATACGTCCCTTAAATTAGGGTAGGACGGGGACGTTTGAATGTTTAAACGCCTGTAGCTATTTTATGTCTACAGTTAGAAATGGGCACAGGGTATGTGCCCGTATTATTAAAGGTTATTTATTTAGTTTTTAAATAAAATGTGTTTGAAAACCCTATCGCCCATGCATGGGCCGCATGGACGATAGGGTTACGTAATAATAGGGAATTGAAGAGGATGTGGAAGAGTGGTTCAATTGACCCCATAGGCGTGTTAATTGAAACACTATGTAGGGACGTTTGAAACACCTTAATATATTCGGCAAAATAAAAGATAATTTGTTATTTCTAATCTTTCTTAAATAACTATCTTGGTATTCAATGAGATCAACTAAAATTCGCAAAAAAATTACAAATATTTCACAAATTATCGCGTCTGAAGATCTTGATCAAAGAAAGGTATTTCTAGACTTCTTTGTTGTGATTAACTGATAACCTTATACATATAGCTTAATCAAACGTGTTTTAATGCAACAACAAGATATGGCGATAAGGATTTTTTGTAGAAATACATATAATTGTGTTTCATACAAAAGTCGAAAGTTACAATTATAACAATGTTTCAATCATGACTATTCGTGCCCATAATAAGATCACTGTCACTCCCTATTTCACAAAGCATGTATTATTTTGAAAAAAAAAAGAATATCAATATGTATTTGTAAGACTTGTGAAAACGCGGAGACGTTTGAAACGTTTCAATCGTCCCCAAGTACGTTGTTTCAACCGTCCCCGCGTCACATGATTGACTTCAAGGACCAATGTTCTTTACAAACAACACTCCATCGCTTTATAATGGCATTAATGGCAGTTAAAATATTCCATTATTCCCATCCTAAACACCAAAAGAATTCAAGTAGTCAAAATACATACTTAAGCAAAAAAAACGAAAAAGTAAAGTAAATTAAATAGTCTTAAAAATCAAAATAATCCTTAGCTAAAAACATCACTCATCTCAGTATAATAATAATAATAAGCCCGCAGGGCAGCTTGTGGCGAGCTGTTGGGAAGTGACGACCCCACGGACCCGAGTGCTCCAGAGAGTCGGTCAGGGTCTCCGTCTCCGGCGTGTCTTCGTCGGTCGGAGTGGACCCCAAGGGGACCCGCAGGACTCTCAGCTCTGGCTTGCCTTCATTGGCCGTCCAGAGGGGAGTCGTAAGAGCTATATGCTCCAGGGGTGGAAGTGAAAGATGCATAAGACGCGAGTTGGCACAGTGGCTGCTAACAGCCACTGGGTAGAAAGCGGCGCACACCTCTCGACACCCCTGAGCCGCTCACACCGGTGTTGCTCCTGGTCGTCTTCACGACGGCAGTTTCAGGGGCCCATCTAGTCAGCGGCAAGTCACCACCTGCCTCGATAACGTGTATTAACATTGTTATGGCAGGTGTCCGGAGTTCTTTACAATAGCCCAGTCTCATTGTCCACCCAAACTTCAATCCATAGACCGGTATACTGTTCACTTTTTCTGCAATAGTTCCAATCCCTGCTGCGACCGGTTCATGGGTGTCTATTGTTGCGCCTGTGAACGGGTTCCAGCAGGCGTTCTACATGACATTAAAGCTCTCCAAGAGGCCTCTACGTGTTGGATCTATATCCCCACGCAAGCCTATCAAAAGACCGGGATTTATAGGCCCGTGATATCCAAGGAGATACAAATAATAATATGATATACGGTTTAGTTAAAAGGCGTATTACGGTATATTTTTGCATTATTTGGTATTAAAAAAATATTAAGTTTTATTAATTTTATTATGTATATGATTGAATTTGTTCTAATACAATTACATTGAATTCAAGAGATCTAAAACAGTGCAGAAATTTGAGATGAAATGACAGACTTCGCGTGCCATTCCATTTGAGGAGTCCACGCGCCGCCGTCATGTGGGCTATATTCGTGAAGGATGCAAGTACTAGTATAGGTAAAGGTATATTAGGTATAGGTATAGGTAGGTTGTATATAACAATGCACAAAGCAAACAAAAAAAAAAACAAATATAAAAATAATGTGCAACCAAAATATATCAAACACTGAAAATTAATCTATATATTGACCGGGATATAGACTGGTATAGTATCTCTGAAGAGGAGTAATGTAATGCTGATAATAATGCCATCTCTGGGTTATGCTGGACATATATTCCTCAGCCGTGGTGCCCTGCTGAGCTAAAAAGCGGTATCTCAATTGAAGATTGCATGCAAATAAGTACCTTAAATTTGAATCATAACGTTCCATTTCCAGTTCATTCGTTTTTGAGATACCGCCTTTAGCATAAGGAGGGCTGAGTGTGGCTAGATATCATTCTTGTGTGTAGATAGTAGAAAACAAAATATACCAAAACAAATATTTAAGCAGGTAACTTAATCGTATTTAATTAAATCTAGAAGAATATATTTTAATAAAAAATGTTTTGATAGTGTTACTAACCTTACGTTGCAAATGAACTAGGAAACAAAATAAATTTTAAACGTAAAAGTAGTTTTTTTAATATGTAGTGCAAACACCGTACAATGACAGACTGACGTATTTAGACGAATAAAAAAACCAAATGACGTTTGGTTTGACGGGAAATTTTGAAATTATTTCTAAGTTGTTTTTTAATATAAATTCCGTTTAAACATATTTTTGGTCAGATTTATGTTAAGATATTAACAAACAGCGTTTCTTTATATCACAACCAACCTTGTAAGTTGTGTTGAGTTGTGCTCTTACTCATTCAACCAAACCAACGCAGGCAAGATGAAAAGCAATGCCGGCCGGGCCGCGCCGAATCTGTGTACCTTCTTGTATGTACATCGGTATAAGGGCAAGGTAAGTAAATTTTCGAGTTTATAATATATATATACCTCCTGAACGTTTATTTATTATTTCATCTTAATCAAAAGCTTTGATAGAGGCTTCGGGTAAAGCATATTTATGAAATGTTGGCGATGGAACATTGTAACATTTCAAATAACAGCCGTTGAACTAGCACCATTCTTAGTGCCCGTAAGGCCCGTCATACACGTTGCTCTGATTATCATAATTAAGATACTATTTTCCGTGCCTAGGTCTTAATCTGATAAATCAACTACAACCTGCCAAAATTAGAAAGACATACATCTACTGATAAAATCCAACCACAATACGTTACCTTTGTCGACATTTTACATGAATAATATCCCGATTCACTGATTTCTTGTTACCTAACATTAAATGTGACAATAGCACACCCTTAAAATGCATGCTCAACACTTGTCCTGTTTCGCTGTAAAATAACCTTTTTATACTTTTGATAACATCTTAACTGTTAATATATTTTCAGGTATTAAAAAAGCTTTCAGAATAAAGTTGCGACACGGCAGGTATCGTGCTTTTCTTCGATAAGTTTTTCGATGTTGTCAATGGCAATTTCAGTGAACCTAAAAAAGGAAAATCTACCTAATCTAATGCGCTGTAACACCCAGATCACCGCACCACAAATTGTGGATAAAAAGCTTGAATGTTCTCAAAACTATGAAATATGCGACAAAAATGGATCTAAATTAAATCAAAAAAAGTTGGATCAAACTATTGAAGCTTTCCAAGTTATTTTGGGATCAAGAAGAAGAAATGAATTAGGTTGCCTCTAATTATTGTTTAAAACATAGTCAGGAAATAAATTGTTACATACTTGCTGTTAAGTTATTTTCACGGAAGTGCGCTTAAAGCGTCGCTGTATTTGCATGTGTCTTAGTTACTTGGAATGGAACGTATGTAAATAAGTAGGTACTTATAAATAATATATTGTACTTGATTCAACATAAGTTTTCATTTATTTATTCTGAAAAACTGATTTATGTAGTTTTCTAAGCAAATGGAAATTGGTACGACAAAGATTACTACATAAATCAGTTTCCAATATTAAAGTTGTTACATGTAAAGAACCCATAAGTACGTGTGTGTGTGTGTGTGTGTGTGTGTGTGTGTGTGTGTGTGTGTGTGTGTGTGTGTGTGTGTGTGTGTACATGTGTGCGTGTTTACTGCATATACAGTCTCATTAGTTGAGGACAGGACCGCTAGGGGCAGCACTAGTAGAGACGTGAACGTGAAATGTCCGAGAGTTTCTTATCTATTACAGTAATAACATATACTAATCTATGATATAGACCGAAAACCGGAACCAACCGGTGGATCGGGAGCTCAAAAACAATACTCATACTCATACTCATACTCATTTATTTATAATAATATTTCATATTACACGTCATAATTGGATTTACATAATATATTCAATTCATTCAAATAATCATTAATTAAATTAAAGTAAAATAATACAATATAAAAATAATCAACACATTTCAAATTTCCAATAATTAATAAAAAATAGAATGTCAGGTCATTTTCAATATTTTTAATGCTATCAGGTAGTTTATTGTAGATACCCGGCCCTGCATTAGTTATCGTTTTGGAGGATTTCGCAAGTCGGCAACATGTCGAGTCCAACTTATTTTTGTGTTTTTGTGTGATACGTGAACTTTTAAATGTCTTTATTGGAAATAGGTGTATGTTCATTCTAATATATTTAATTATGTAAAATTATAGCGGGTGTAGGTATAATAATAACCGGCACTGAAGTTAAACAGTTTATTATACTTAAAGAACACGGTTTATGATACAATACAGTCCACTATACGTTAAAATTACTAAAACTATTACAATTCAATGCTATGATACTCGTGATCGGTCGTAGGGTCGGATACGCGCACACGTCTATACACAAAGGTACCGGCTACCAAAACTAAACTCGCGCGCAGCGCTGTTGCCTTCCGCGCGATACTCAAACATGGCCGCGCACGCGACTACTATAAATTGACCCGCGGCTTAGTCTGTTAATACGCGAACCGGGGTCTACTTAGATTAGCTCTATTGGGAAGATGCCCACTAGGCGTGCTATCTCGTACTAACGCACGCTTAGGCATCCCGTCTCTGTCACACGCTATAAAATAGGTATTGTGATGTGAGTGTCATTATGTTACTATCTATGAAGAGTTGTCTTGCGGGGGTTCCGTGTGGGCAATATGATATAATGCGTACTGCACGTTTTTGTAAAATGAATACACGCTGCCATTCCGCTGCGGTGCCCCAGAATTCTAGAACATAGCACATTACCGAATGGAACAGCGAGAAGTAGCTAGCCCTTAGCTGCTGGTAAGGCAAGATACGCGCTAACCTGCTCAATGCGAAACAGGCACCAGATGATTTGCCACACACCACATCAATATGCGCATTCATTTCAAGGCCGCGTCCAACGTCACACCCAGAAACTTAGTGCTATGTACCTGAAAAAGGACAGCGCCATCTACGTTAACACTTAGTGGGCGCGGGGGCCTACCCCCTAGGCTTATGTGCATCACTTGGGTTTTGTGTAGATTTAAAACTAGACCATTTGCAGAAAACCATCCCTGTAGCCTAAATATCTTCGAGGCTATAATGTTCTCCAGAGACGGAATTGTATTGGCTGTTATAATATCACAGGCATCGTCAGCAAAGATATACATACAAAAGGTAATCACGGTCTATATCCCGGTCAATATAAGTCTAGTGAAACTAACCGTGAATCATTCAAACCTCGCTAAACTGAGCTACTTTTATTATGGGACCAACCCCGAAATCGCGAAAAAAAACTTGCCTTTTTCATACATTTTGGCTGATCAGATGTCGACGTTTTCTATGGAAAACCAAAAAAAAAATTCGCGATATTAGGGTTGGTCCCATAATAAAAGTAGCTCATCGAGTAGAATCGAGCCCTGAATTTAAAGCCCCATGGTGAGAGACATACCGTAGAATATTATCAATACGAATTACTTAATTACTTATAGTCTAGACAAAAAAAATCAAAATCGCTCTCTTTCTTGATTCGACTCGCAAATCATGTTACTTTTTGGCAACCGGATTTTCTAACCTAATTTGACCCCGCTGAATCCGAATTTGCCGGTTGCCCGATCGAAATCTTGACCGGAAGTGAGATATTCAAGATGGCGGCCATTATTGCCCTACATAGTGACCCTAATGAGTTCCTTGTATGGAGACCTATATTTTTTTTATTTTTTTTTGATAATTTTTATTGCAAGGAATAACAGTTGAAATAACACGTATATTCTGAAAATTTTGAGTATCTATTTGGTATGGTTCAAAATATACAGACCTTTAAAGTTGTAAAATATCATCGTTAGCGGCGCACCGCAATACGAATTCCCAATTAGCCTCATGCATGTAGTTTATATTTGAACGAAATATGTTTTATTCGGATGTTTGTTACCGTTATATCATGTTACAAATGCATTTCCGTTTTTAAATTACCATTTAATCACTTAAAACTATAAATAAAAAGTACAAAAATTTGCCCGCCAAAAGCTAGTGCGCGAAACGCCACGTGACGTCACGCGTTCGACAGATTAGTGTCATTAGTAGCAAACGTCAGTTGGGCCGCCCAACGTGTGACGTCATCACGCTCTGTCGAATTCGCGCCAAAAATTATGAGCGTTTCAACCGCTCAAAAATTTTCAACATTTTAAATATTTTTTAATAAAATAATGTTAAGGTTTACAAAAGTATTTTTATCATTTCCGGTGTTCCAACGATATAAATTATGAATCCAAAAATAAAAATAAAATCATGCATGGAGCTAATTGTAAGGCCTCGTTATGTTACAAAACTCACTCGAAGGGCTTTAATTATCTTTTATTTTTTTAATATATTTATTTATTTAAATATTTATTCAATGGTTGAATCTTTTAGCAGGCATTTGAAACCTTTAATCTATGTCCGCGGAGTAAAACTCTATTGGTGAAAAAAAAGCGCTAGTATGAGAAATATGAGAATAGGTACGAAAATTAAATGAATTTATCGTTTTATTAAGCAATTAACCGGGATTTTAATGTGTACACTTACACTTCAAAACCTAAAACCTTGAATATTGTCAAAAAAGTTTAAAATTTTCATGTTTCACGCACGATTTAGCTATCTAAATCAAAAATTGTTATACGTACAAATATTAAGGACTTGAAAGTGAGTATGATTTTATTTTACCTATTTTATGTATTTTTAAACAAAGTTATTACTTTTACCTACGCTAATCAAATGCGTATTTCAAAGTATCTAAAAATAGTTTCATTGTAATTAACTTAACACTTTAAACTTTCGCGTTTTGTACAAATAATTTAATGTCATTAACGGGTCTAACGCGATTAAATTTCATTATTTGTGCCATTTTCAACCAAAAGGGTACTCATTGTCGCTTGTCAGTAAGGCGATATTTCCATATAGCTTCAACTAGAAATCAACCTTATCGACAAGCGACAATGTGGTACCTTTTTCCGACGTAACGGTTAGGTTGCACTAGCTGTGGTCACGGAAGACTGACGTCCCAGCAAAATGTCAATTGAGATATTGGTAAACAATACTAAACTACCCAACATTAGTTTATATAAATGTTCGGGGTAGACAAATAAATTTATCTACCCGTTTCTGTTTCATGTAAAAAAAACCGGCCAAGTGCGAGTCTGACTCGTGCACGAAGGGTTCCGTACCATTACGGAAAACAACAGCAAAAAAATCACGTTTGTTGTATGGGAGCCCCATTTAAATATTTATATTATTCTGTTTTTAGTATTTGTTGTTATAGCGGCAACAGAAATACATCTGTGAAAATTTCAACTGTCTAGCTATCACGGTTCATGAGATACAGCCTGGTGACAGACAGACAGACAGACAGACGGACAGCAGAGTCTTAGTACGTTTTTACCCTTTGGGTACGGAACCCTAAAAAGTCAAAAAAGAAAATAAGGAAAAAAGGTAAAATAATGAAATTTAATCGCGTTAGACCCGTTAATGACATTAATTATGTAATTAACTTTCTTCCTTTAATATCGTTTTAAATATTGATCCTAGAGAAAAGTGTTTCGAATGTTTTTGTAGAAAATTGTATGTATAGATTATTTATTTATAAGAACTTATTTAGTATTTGGCCACCGTTTACGAGTTTGTTACGAAAAACTACAAAGGGACTTTAAAGTTGATTATAAATAACTTTCCCGCTTTAATATCTTTTTTAAATATTGATCCTAGCGAAAAGTGTTTCACGTATTTCTTGTAGGAAATTCGATGTTAATTATTTATGTAACAGATTTTTTCTGCTGTGCGTCATACTTTACAAATTATTTACGAAAAACTAAAACATAGGAACCTTAGAATTGATTATAATTAACTTTCCCTCTTTAATATCTATTTGAATATTGATCCCAGCGAAAAGTGTAATAAACCTTTTTTGTATAAAATTTTGTGTAGATTATTTAAGTTAGACGACATTTTTTGCTATTGGCCGCCGTTTAAGAGTTATTTACGAAAACCTAAAAAAGGAACCTTAGAATTGATTATAATCAACTTTCCCGCGTTAATATCTCTCTGAATATTGGTCCTATTGAAAAATTGTATGGAATCTTTCTTGTAGGCAATTTTATGCAGATTACTTATGTACCAGAATATTTTTTGCTATGCGCCACAGTTTACGAATTATTTACGAAAACCTAAAAAAGGGACAGAATTGATTATAATTAACTTTCCCGCGTTAATATCTCTGAATATTGATCATAGCGAAAAATTGTATGAAATCTTTCTTGTAGGCAATTTTCTGCAGATTATTTGGGTAGAAGAATATTTTTTGCTATGTGCCACCGTTTAAGAGTTATTTACTAAAACCTAAAACAGGGACCTCAGAATTGATTATATTTAACTTTCCCGCGTTAATATCTCTCTGAATATTGATCCTATCAAAAAATTGTATGGAATCTTTCTTGTAGGCAATTTTATGTAGATTACTCGTGTAAAAGAACATTTTTTGTTATGCGCCACAGTTTACGAGATATTTACGAAAACCTAAAAAAAGCTATTGTGTAATCTTTCAATGGCTGTATATTTGGAACCATAGCAGATGGGTACTCCTAACTCAGAAAATACGTGTTATTATTACTGCTATTTTCTGCAATAATTATTATAAAAAAATATATTAAAAAAATATGGGTCTCCATACAAGGAACTCATCAGGGTCGGTGTTAATGGCCGCCATTTTGAATATTTTACTTCCGGTCAAGATTTCGATCGAGCAACCGGCAAATTCGGATTCAGCGGGGTCAAATTAGGTTAAATAACCCGGTTGCCAAAAAGTAACATGATTTGCCAGTCGAAATCGATTTTGTCAAAAATATGACCTGACTATTAGGTAACTAACTACATTTAAACCGTTCTCCCACAACACCAAAATTGGATGTCTATAAAAATTACGATTAAAATCCTTAAAAATAGAAGTCACTTAAAATGTAATAATGTCTGTTTCCCGCTTTTCTTTCGCTCATTTTTCAGTACCACTGTGACACGCTGGACCTCGTGCCTTGGCTAAGGGCACCAGTAGCTGCAGACCACGCCCTTATCCACCAACACGAACAACGCCCAGCAGCAACCATCGTCACGAAAATTACAAGTTTTATTTTATATTTTATTAAATCCATTCTTATTTATGTATGTCACGTTTACAGTCACTTTTATTTTAAGGCCGTGCATCGAAAAATAACAGGATCTTTGAAGGATTTTTGTGGCTAACCCCGGAAACAAACAGATGTGATCTTCAGATAAATATTTCTTGACTATATGACAAGGAGTTTGATAGTAGTCGAAACACGAATGCTTGAAATTTTCTCGATAGAAAATAAATCCAAACTTAAGTCTTCGTTTTTCGTGTTTAGCTTGACGCAACTAGAAAACACATCTTTATCCAGCATAATCCACCTTAAGTAAAGGTTTTCATCGTGTCATTGAACTAAATATTAATTTATTACCTCTGATACCGACGGATTTCTTATCATTTTTGATTTTATGAATTCAACACAAAACGCCCATTTTAGGCAGTTCGGCTTCTCTTTTTGTCATGCGTCAAAGTCATAAATGCATCCTTTAGATGGCCGATTAGAGGCTTTTTAGGACCTATGTCAAATCGCGCAGCGCTCCGAATTACGTAAAATTAGCATATCCAATAAACGTTGAGTCGTAGCTCCATTGAGTAGTAACGGAATCGGCGGTCTACTACGAATGGTGATCTTTACAGGCTATACGTTATGCATGTGTGCGTGTTTACTTAGCTACGTCGAAATCTATACTCTTTGTACAATTACAACGGAATAGAAAATTTCGACAGTTACTGTAATGTATCGGTAGCTGTGTGGTATAAGCCATCAGTGAAAATCACGACGCCTATGAGTGACCGATCATCGAATCAAACCGTAACTTTTTTTTTTGTTCGAAAATATCTATCAATACAATCTCTTAGTACAATCGGATTAAGTCTCACCTCGAAATCCTTCCAAAGTTCCACACTATTTTACATTTGGGGACCTCGAGGAATCGCAGCCATCTTGGAAAATGTGTACCATCCTGGAGAAATTTGCGTTTTACTCTAAATATACTTTCTCTGTGAAAATATGGTGTAAGGCAACATTAAAGCTTATTAAATTCTACACAAAAAAGTCCTAGATAACTTTGCGGAAAAAATACATCTTGTTATAGAAAATAATAGCTGAATCCAGATTTAGCGCTTATACCCTTTCAGGGGATATTCTCTTAATATGAAACTCGGAGGAATATGAATTCCACTTTTGTCTATACATTTGTACACGTTCTACTTCAATATAAACATTTTACTCGACTGCGACTTAAACAAAAAGTAGGGTTATGGGTTTAAATACTGAAAATCAGTACACCCTGTAGCTCAGGATACTGGACGGATTTTTTAAAACGACATATTGGTAGGTTCTTCTTGCCCTTCACAACCTGTTTACACCTGTTTTATTAAAGAAAAATCAATACAGCTGCCTTGAGAGGACGCCGAATAGTAAATCATATTTTTAATTCCAGCGCCTAAACTATTGAGTGGATTTCAATAAAATAGACATCAGTAGATCCATAATTGGTACACGAGTGCTATGCAATACAAATTTACTAAAATAAATGGAGGAAAAATGTGACTATAAAAACAGATTTTAGGTCTTAAATGGGGTTTAAACAATACAGTAATTAAATTTGACACCTACAATTTCAGGGATCCCTGTTTGCGTGTCATAAAATTGGAGCTTCGGGGACCACGGGGATCAAACGCCATCTTGAAAAGTATATCTTTTTTGGTTTTCTTTTACCGAGAAAAATAAAAAGAACTTACTAAAAAAATACTATCTTGACGGCGTCTCAACATAACTTTACCTACATAAATCATCCAATATATATGTGTATAATTACAAATTATATAATCTGCTGGCCATATTAATATTAAATAAATAATGTTAAAACATAATAAATAACCCTAACAGTAAGTAACTAATTAATATAATTATCAATGAATTAAATATTCTTAACGAAATAAATCATCCTGTATCCGCTACACGCCCCACTCGGTGCATACTCAAACTCGTTCGATCTATTGTAATTAATGCCTCACTAAACTAATGTCATACGCTTAGGAAAACCTGAGCCGCTTACGACTTTCTGGACACGTAAATCGCCCAGCGATAAGGAATTCACGGCACGGCCGGTTGTGTACTTGAGTGGGAGATATTTTGTTTTACCCGCCGATAACTCTTATTGTAATTAGGTAATCTCATTTTTAACTTTATATAATTTTTGTTTTTCCTATGTACCACAACAATGTTTAAATGTAAAATGTATCCACGAATGCAGTGTCGATACAAACCCGATAGGGTTTCACGGCACTTTTCTGTCTGATGTAATGTAAGATTTTAATATAGAATAAATAATAATAATTATAAAAAATATGGATGTCTATTTTATTGAAATCCACTCAGTAAAAATATGATTTACTATTCAGCGTCCTCTCAAGGCAGCTGTATTGATTTTTCTTTAATAAAACAGGTGTAAACAGGTTGTGAAGGGCAAGAGGAACCTACCAATATGTCGTTTTAAAAAATCCGTCCAGTATCCTGAGCTACAGGGTGTACTGATTTTCAGTATTTAAACCCATAACCCTACTTTCTGTTTAAGTCACAGTCGAGTAAAATGTTGATATTGGAGTAGAACGTGTACAAATGTATAGACAAAAGTGGAATTCATATTCCTCCAAGTTTCATATTAAGAGAATATCCCCTGAAAGGGTATAAGCGCTAAATCTGGATTCAGCTATTATTTTCTATAACAAGATGTATTTTTTCCGCAAAGTTATCTAGGACTTATTTGTGTAGAATTTAATAAGCTTTAATATTGCCTTACACCATATTTTCATAGACAACGTATATTTAGAGTAAAACGCAAATTTCTCCAGGATGGTACACATTTTCCAAGATGGCTGCGATTCCTCGAGGTCCCTAAATGTCAAATAGTATGGACATGAAAAAGAGACCTTTAATTAACATACATACCAAATTTCATATCTTTGAAAGGATTTCGAGATGAGACTTAATCCGGTTGTACTATATCTTTTTTGCTTTTTGCTATTGTAATGTTAAAAACAAATCTTGTATGTTTCATACGCAAATAAATTAAAATTATTGAAATATTTGTATTACTTAATAAAATATTTAATACGAAGTTTTAAGTATAAGTAAGTATAATATATTATTCATACCAATTTGTTGTATTTGGTCATTACATAGTCCTTTATGTGGAATAAATGTTAAAAAATTATGTTTAAAAAAACCGGCCAAGTGCGAGTCGGACTCGCGCACCGTAGGTATATAAATAAAAGTTCACCCATCACGACAATCGAGTCATATTTTTTGATATGAATTTCAATTTAATATCTCTACGCGTTCATGAGGAAAGGGTTAGTAAGTTTAAAATTATTAAAACTTTTAAATAGTAACTAAAAATTTACGGTTTTCGTAATTTTTCCTTTATCTGTGCTATAAGACGTTGCTTCGTACCAAATTTCAAGATTCTGAGTTCACGGGAAGTACCTTGTAGGTTTTGATTCCCTTGAGAGTGTCGAAAATTTGCGGAAATTTGCGGCATAAACGGTTGTATGTTTTGATTGCGTTGGCTTAGAAGTTTGATTTTTTCACAGCTCCAAGGGACAGTAGACCTGAGTGATATAAATTCCAGCTTGATACCTCCACGCGTTCCTGAGAAAAAGGGTCTTGACACACAGACAGACGAACGGACGGACAACAAAGTAATCCTATAAGGGTTCCGTTTTTTCCTTTCGAAGTACGGAACTCTAAAAACCGGTCAAGTGCGAGTTCGTTTAACTCGCGCACCGAGGGTTCCGTACAAACTTTAAATTTTCTCATGTACGAAAGACTTGACCAGAATCATAAGTAACAAGCGTAATTGTGTATAGCCCCATCTATCGGCAAATTAAGTAACTAATTTGGTTTTTCTGGGATAATTATTTATCATGTGAACCGATTTCAACTATTTTTGTTTTATTTGAAAGAAGGTGGTTTTAGTGTAATTTCAAGTATAATAAACACCCGCTAAATTCCAAATTAA
Source organism: Cydia strobilella (assembly GCF_947568885.1). Taxonomy (NCBI): domain Eukaryota; kingdom Metazoa; phylum Arthropoda; class Insecta; order Lepidoptera; family Tortricidae; genus Cydia; species Cydia strobilella. The sequence goes on along the minus strand of NC_086068.1, from coordinate 42,899,122 downwards.
ATTACAAATTAAATTATGTGGGGGGGGGGATGGTATTTTTTTAACATTTTCCTTCATAAGTAATTTTTTTACTACGAAAAAATTAATAAAAAAAACGTCTTCCATTTTACACCTATAATACTCTCAAAAAATACTCTCAAAGTACCAAAACGGATAAATATCACCAACAAATACGTTAGAACACCGCAATCAATGTGACTGCTAATAATCATCGAATGAAATGCACGCACACGATTCCGCTCCGCCTGCAACCACAGAATAAGTAATAGTACTACCGTACAGAAAATTCACTCCTTCACAAAAGCCAGATTTAGGTACAAAATTATACCTACACTCGCCGCCTGCAAGCAAAATTGAAACTTATAACCGCGCACGAACCGTGAATCTTCTTTGCGCGCCGCAGTTTTATGACCGAGCTGCGAGTGTCGGCACGGGGTTGTCACTTGACAAGTTTTTGTACCTACACCTACTGATTTATTATTTTTAAGATAAATATGTAGGAATTACAAACGTTGATTCTGTAAACATAATTTTTTTTGCCGGAGATAGTATGTCTGATTCTCACGGAAGTAGGTATGCCACAGAAGAACTTATTCCTTTGAAAATATGTCGGGCAATATAGTCCGGAATTTAAAAAAAAAAATCTGCTTCCTTGTTCTTCCGTTTATTCAGACACCCGTAAACAGAACATTATCTTTTATACAGATTAGATCGCGATTTAGGTTTCGAAGCCATTGCGTATTTTCAATTTTGCGCGAGCGGCAGCCCACTGCCATACACCTGCCCGGGCGGTGCGCCAGCCAAATATACCTAAACTGCGCAGTGACACCCCCCTGCTGCAACCCTGCCGATTTTTCAAATCAAACGCAACCCATCTTATTTTATCAGATTACCATTTGTTTAGTATGCATACGTCTCAATTAAACTGCCAACCAATTTTTAAATCTTGCTGACCAAATAATAATTTTGCAGCTCAACTATTTATTAAGCAGATGGATATTGGTTATAATGTTGACCGTTTGTGAATTATTTGCTGAACAAGAGTTGCAGCTCGATTTTTATTTATTGCCGGCAACATATTTGTATGCTGCCCAAATGATTCAATGGCTATTTTTTTTTTGCAGATCAGTTTCAAAAATGGCTGATCATTTAATTACTTCCCATTAAATTCCACACTAATAGGCCAAGCAATAAGAAGGTATAGAGGGAAATGCTAGGAACACAATTTTTGACTTCGTAGCTTTGTTTGGACTAGTTAGGAGGTGAACATATCAAAAGTCCCCGACCGTAGCCCTGTTGCTGGGGGGAGAGGGGGGTTTGAAGGTTCAATTTTTCGGTTTTTCGATTATATCTCGGAAACTATGCGTCTGAACGACATAACCACTTATACAAAATGAAAAGTGATTTAATTTGTTACAAGTTTTATCAGGTCAAGTTTTTTGATATCTTGTATAGTTTTTGAGATATCCGCTCTTGAAGGTTTATTTAAACTCTCATTTTTATCTTGATTATTTACATCAGTGAAGCTGCTAGGCAGGCTTTGATAACGTTTTCGTCTAAATCGGAGGTGCTGAATTCATTCATAGTATCAACATTGACAACTTTCCGAAGTAAAAAGTAAAAACATATAAACTTTAAATAAATAACTTTTTTAAGGCCGTTCCACGGTTTGCCGCTGTCTCTGTCACATTTCGCAAGAAAGAACGGGAAAGATCATGCGCGCCAAGTGTCAATTTTGATCGAGTTTTGTCGATTTTTATTTATTTTAAAAACGTTACCCTACAATATCGAAATTCGAAAGCTATGAAATTACTATTTAAGTTAAGATTGTTTTTTCTTCTTTTTTTGTTTATCACATAATAAATAACCGCGTAAAGTTGGATTAAAAGTCCGAGGTAGAGGTTACTTTGGGAATTAATTGTATCGAGCGAAGTGTCATAATTCGTGTATCGGAAGCTATGATATTAAAGATAATATAGTCAAGAACTACATACATTTTTTCCACATCTACGAATATCAACGCCTCTTAGAAATACAGGTTCATATAAGGAGATTTTTCGCTTTCTGGCTCAGGGAACCGCCTTAACTCCTCTTGACGCTTAAACCGCTGAACTGATTTAGTTGAAATTTCGTAAATAGATGTTTTAAGTCCCGAGACAGTTTTTATCTCAAAAATCATACTTTGAAGGTGTGAAACTTGGTGTGAGGGGAATTCAGCTTCTTCGCCGAAGTTGAACTCCTGAGGTTAATACTGCTTAAATTTAGGTTTGAAGTCATGTTTGGTATCATTTCCAACTAAATCGAATACCAAATATTATTTAAATAGGTTCAGCGTTTATTGATTCCCCATACAAATTTCCACCTCACTTTTCACACCCTTAAAAGATAATTTCGGTTATAAAAACTATCCTATGTACTGTCCCAGGACTCAAACCATCTCTATACCAAATTTCAACAAAATCGGTTCAGCGGTTTAAGCGTAAAGAGGTGTTTTAAAAAAATCATTTTTTTTATTTTGTTTACCAAACCCGGCCTAGCAGCTTCACTGATGTAGATAATCAAGATAAAAATGAGAGCCCTAAATAAACCTTCAAGAGCGGATATCTCAAAAACTATACAAGATATCGAAAAACTTGACTTAATAAAACATGTAACAAATTAAATCTCCTTTCATTTTGTATAAGTGGCCAAGTCGCTCAGACGCATAGTTTCCGAGATATAATCGAAAAACCGAAAAATGGAACCTTCAAACCCCCCTCTCCCCCGGCCGGGAACTTTTGATATGTTCACCTAACTAGTCCAAACAAAGCTACGAAGTCAAAAATTGTGTTCCAAGCATTTCCCTCTATAACTTTTTTTGGGCATTCATTTCCTGGCCTATAAAAAGATATACACCATGTCCCAAAAACGAAGCCTTCTTCTAGAAATATGGCTCAGAAGCTTACAAGATGCCACACAATTCTTTTTTCGTGGTTGGGTAGATAATGTATTTGTGTTCCAATAATTGGTTCAAGCAGTACAAGATTTTTTTTTCTGAGTCATCTTAGAATTAAAATTTTAGTAGATCATTTAGTATAAGTTTGTGACTTCTGAGCCATATTTCTAGAAGAAGGCTTCGTTTTAGGGACAAGGTGTTGCTTGCCTTTTTTGCGTGGAACTTACTAAGCTTTTGTTTCGCCGTACACAATAATCACATAAAACCCATTAATTCTGAAAAAAAAAGTATACTTTTGCATATGCCATTTGATCCCCGTGGTCCCCGAAGCTCAAATTTTAAGACACGCAAACAAGGATTTCAGAAATTGTAGGTGTCAAATTTGATTACAGTCACTATTGTTTGAATACCATTTAAGACCTAAAATCTGTTTTTGCAATCACATTATTTGGCCCTAAACATTTTTCCTCCGTTCATTTTAGTAAATTTGTATTACATAGCACTTGTGTACCAATAATGGATATACTGACGTCTATATTATTGAAATCCGCTTAATAGTTTAGGCGCTAGAAGAGAAATAGTACATTTCAATGCAAGTCTGCAAAGTGGGTGCACACGTACATTAAACCACGTTTTTTAATCCATTTGCGAAAAAATCACAATAAAACTAATATTGGTTACCTTACAGTTACGATATTCCCTTGAACTTGAATTGATATTGTTAATTCAGCACTATACAGTATACACTACGTTCAGCGATGACTTACATTACAAAAATTAATCACATCACTCATTTCATACAAAAACACTGACAGTTGCAATTTAAGTTGAAGCCATAGTTACGTCACACGAATTAGGTGAGTGTTGTGATTACACAGTAGGATAAAAACAGTTTTAGTTTCTTAGTATGTGGTCTTAGAATGTATTAGAATAGTAGAAGCTACTTTAGGTAGTTAGAAATAAAAGGCTATGGAAGTGGTAACCTTGATAGGAATTAACAAAAATAGAGAACCACGTACCAAGGAACTAATCAAACTTAAGCTAGGTATGATAGTACAAAAATGACTTAAAAACTAGAATAAGTAAAATGACTAATTAAGCTACATCAGTGAAAACAAAAAAAAATGCTAAAGACCTGTTTACATAGTGCTCGGCTCAGTTAAACCTAGTATGGGCGCCAATCTGACGTTTAGCGTCGCATAAAGTAGGATAGGCTACGTTAAGAGAGAGAAGAAAAATAACCGGAGTAAATTTACAAAATATATTTAAAACTAAAAACTAACTAAAAGGACGTACGTACTCGATGTATTTCTTCATTTTCTTGAATGATGACGAAGAAGGGAGGTAGCAGAATGAGGTTCTTGACTGTCGACCACATATCGGCAGGTGGAGCGTAGGTGAGCTCCAGCAAGGTATCGTTGGATATGTGCCGGAGCTAGACTGGACGTTGTAGATAGGGCGGATCTTTTCCAGAAGAGTTGGATGGCTGATATGGTGACCAGTGTGAACACGGCGATAGTGTGTCTGCGGATAATGATGTTTATGGTGTTGATGCGCTAATATTGCAGACAAATTGAAATTTGTCTATTTCTTTGGCAGAGCGGTATCCTCTTGAAGTGTTCTACTTGACCATAGTCCATGAATAACAGGCACAATTTTAACCACATATTGACACTACACAGCAACACAATAAATATAACTTCAACGTGTAACGACAGATACACTTAACTTCACTTAGGAGGCACGACTATAAACATTTATTATTTAGAACTGTAAGACGAAGAGGTTGAACTATGTATTATGTAATTATATAAGTATTCATGTAACATCATTAACCACAACTAGAGACAAGTTCAATTAACCTTTTGGACGCCAATGACGGATATATATATACCGCAGATCCAACGCCAGACGGATTAATGCGTCACAGACCACAGAGCAACATAGACCCACGTGCATGTGCATAAAGTTCAATTTCAGTTTTGACACTTCGGTGACGTGGCGTCTGAGTGACAGCTTTTGTGTTTGACACGGCGTCGAAAAGGTTAAGAGCACAATAAGAACTAAGCCAACTAGGGAACAAATCTAATTATTTGTGTTTTTTTAGTAGTCACAGTATAATAGTCAAATTAGTATATAGTATAATAGTCAAATTAGTATATAGTCAAGTTATAAATTGAAATAGATATCATACACTATAGAAAAAGTGACCAAGTTCACCGATGGCCGAGGCGGGAATCGAACCCGCATCTTCAGCTTACACTGCTAACGGGCTAACGTCCTGACCTGACTAGGACCACCCGGCCACGGTGGTACCCGTCCCAAATTCTCTGGTGACTCTAATGGCCACTTGTCACGGTGTCTGTCACCGACGTCACGGTGGACTTGGTCACTTTTTCTTAACTGTATGATATCTATTTCAGTTTATAATAAGAACTAAGCTTTAATTATCGCAGCACACTATATCATATTAGCGCGTACTCGTCCCTAAAACTTACAAAATATTATACATACTTACTTGTCAATTAAATTGGTCAGATTGGCCTGCAATAATGGCAAGCGTCAGGACTTGTAATGATATTTTGTTAAAAAGGTTTAATTGTTTGCAGTCCTACTGGCTAATAACAAAAAAGGGGTCCGGTTTTTATGATCTGGTAAATAGTCGAGAGAGCGCGGGCCACGTGTTAAAAGAATGGTTTGACATTTAGGTATTTTCTGTATGATTGAACCGCCCTTATGGTGACCGCTCCTATTCTCCGCCTATATTTGTCCACCTTACGCCCGCGACGCCGCGTGAAACGATGATGACGACTCGGGAGGGCCATAAATTTAGGTATCAAATATTGATTAAAAAAAATTAAAAGTCCAAAATAAGCCTCGTTGCATCCTGGTACGTTCTTGTGACCAAGTAGCAGTAAGCGTACCTTGCTAAAGGGTTTTGGAATAATTGGTTCCGGGCCAAATGCTTGACTGGTAAGCTCGTCCGCAGCGTCATTGCCCCGGGATGGATCACAGTATTCACAGTGGACTGTGTCCTGTCCTGTGTCCTTTAATCCCTTTAAGGGTGAGCTTGTTATTATGACTTACCTCCGTTAGTCGTTCCTGGCATTCGTGTTTGGATATGTAACTATGAGGCTTTTTAAAGCCATTATTTAGGTGCCCTACTGTCGGAGAGTATGCGGATGTGGTTTAACTGTATAACCAAAAGTTTCTTTGGCATTAATAATATCCGATGATGTAAGGTAAATTATAGAGTAGAGTAAAATGCACCTGTAAGGAACGTGTCCGTGTGAAATTGATTTTGTCGCGCTAACTTGTCAACAAAGAAGTGCGTATTGTAGGTGTTGGGCCGCGCGTGACGGTCCGGTTACCCGACACATCAGTGCGACAATGGACACTCGGCCTCGCGCTCGCCGCCGCCGCCGTCACGACTCACGACCGAGCGCCGGATGACCCAAGCGCTTCCTTTGCATACATCACTATCACTACTGCATCGCAATGCCAGTATTGTTGCAACGCTCCCTGACTAACATTATTTTATATTATAATTAAACTGGCTTACTACCAATATATTGCCCTACTTCCCTACATTGTTAGTCGAGTATGCTATAGAATTTAGGCGAAACAGTCGGTAAATACGTAGGTATCAAGTAAATGTCATGTCGGCGAGTTTTTAACTGACTGTTAGTGCACGAACTCGTAGCTTGTTAATTTTAAATGCAAAAAACACATGTTTCGCCCCTAACAGCTGATACGGTCGATAGCCTCACAAAACAAAAAGGTGAATAGCCATACCAATAATCATAATTTCACATACAATAATCCTTACAATACAAGATCCCCGTTACTCCGAAGTAAGTTTACTAGGGGTGTCATTTAAACGATCTGCAAAATATTCCTATTTTGATGAACAAAAATATATATTTGGTTGGTATGTATTGAAGGTACTAACACTAGCTCTAAGTAAACTTTTGTTACTAACAACTATGGACATGTTTCCGAAATAAATTATTTAAATTGAATTGAATTTGAGCGGCAGTAAGCGATCCACCATTAATCAAATTTTGTTAAGCAATCAGTGGGTAAGCAAATTATTTCATTTTGGATTACAATTTAACTGATCCGCAAAATTTGGTTAGCTGAAAGGTTAGGTTTCTGTGAAGGCCGCAGTTCTAACCTAACCTAACCCACTCTTCTAGTAGCATTAAGTTTCTGTAAAGGTCGCAGTTCTAACCTTTTTTTTTGTTAGGAGGGGAAAATGCATTACGCATACCACCCGGGTGCGGGGGGTGACCCGAGTGGTTATGTGGGACTCCCGTCTAGGCTAATGAGGCCCACGGTATACCCACTAAAAAACCCCCCAAATGCCGCCTCGCCGCCCTATTGGTGGGGTTACAGGAACGCTTGCGCTTGTCATCTGCAACCCACCGGCGGCAGCAGCCCACGAGCGCGGCTCCTTCGCGAATGCCCGAAGGCCCTTCACGCTAGGCGCGCCAGATGGTAAGACGCGCCTTCCTCCTCGGCTTCCATTCTGTATCGTAGCGGACCCCCCCCCCCCCCCCGAGCCCGCCACAAGGAAGCCACGGGCGCCAGGAATTTCCCCGGCGCCCGGCGACAGATCAGGTCTATGGTTCTGCCGCGAAACCACAACTCGGCTGCAGAGGACAGGGAGAACGGCACATCGTAACACCGACACTCCTCTTCCTCTGCAGCCCCACCAACGCCGGTACAGCGGAACGGCCCCGCCAAGTTCGCAGGGGATAGGGAAAGTGGCGCATCGAAATACCATCACTCCTCTTCCCCTGCGATCCCACCTCGGCCGCCGAGGATAGGGAGAAAGGCTTACCGCAATACCGACACTCCTCTTCCTCGACGGTCGGTCCACCTTCGGCGCATCACAAGCGGGCTAAACCAGCACACTTGGAGCGTCCTCCTCGGGCCAGCCCGTGACCCAAACAGGCCGGCCCTGGTTGCCTCTTCGCTTCACCGTGGGTGACCAAGCCACGGTTACTAAGCCCCTCCACCACGACAAGGTGAGCAACCCGCGGGGGGCGCAGTTCTAACCTAACCTAACCCACTTTTCTAGTAGCAGTTGGTTTCTGTGAAGCTCGCAGTTCTAACCTAACCCACCTTTCTAGTAGCAATTGGTGTCAAACAAGTACATAATCATCCGATTTTTCAAATCAAACGAAACTCGCCTTATTACTCGTATATCAGATTACCAATCTGCATACCTCTCAATTAAACTGCTTAAAGACGTTTTTTCTATCAACCAATTTTTAAATCTTGGTGACCAAGTAATTATTTTGCAGTTCGACTATTTATTAAGCAGATAAATTATAACAAAAGCAGATCGATATTGGTTATAATGTTGACCGTTTGTGTATTGTTTGCTGAACAAGAGTTGTAGCTCGATTTTTATTTATTGCCAGCAAATTTTTTGTGTGCTGTCCAAATGATTTAATGGCATTTATTTTTATTGCAAATCAATTTTAAAAACGGCTGATCATTTAATTACTTCTCGTTTTCTAGTAGCGATGTAGCCGAGACGTACTCTAGCTATAAACACAACTTCCTATTATGAGTGAGTGCTGAGTGGGTATATACATATATCCTACATCACGGTAACGATTGTATCGCTGTATAGGATAGAAGCCACAAAGGAAACAATACCGGAGCGGAGTGACCCACCCTCCACCCTCGACCCACACTTCGTTCTGAGCGCTTGTCGTCTAAACATTTTATATCAGCCAAGGACACAGTCTGATATGCATAGTACAGCATCAAAACTCGCCCCTGTGGACAAATGCGAGACTGGTGCGCATAAATTACAGCGAAACTGGGTCGCAGAAGGCCCTTTTCGGTCCGATCTTCATACAACTAAGTATGCCATGTTAATGTTAACTAAAAACAATTCCGACCAAGTGAATTTCGAACCACGCACGATAGAGGATCTGTTCTGTACTGTACAAAAAGTGTCATCAAAACGGAGTATCTTACACCCTTTTTTAAAAGCATGATGTTTAAACTGATAACATTAAAAATATATTTTTTTAGCGTAGAGCTAGGTAGCTAGTAGCTACTCGTGCTATCCGCGACTTTTTGAGTTTTCCACGTAAATAGGTCGTTTTGAATACCAGTTGAACATATTTACGCAGCAGCTGAGTGTACTTGATAACTGGTGCGAAGGTTAGGTTAATTAAGACGATAGTCGCTGATTTGTCCTTGAGCGTCTCAGCGTCTCTGTACCCGCACCTCGCTCACTGCGATCGTACGTGAATTTCGTCGCGTGTGGCTTACGAGGTTCAAAGAATGTTTCTGTTTCTGTTTCTTACAAATAAATACCTAAGTCAATTCGACAGATTAAGATAGAACTTGGTATGTACTACCTACAAATTGAGGCGTACAGTGTTTTTTTTTGTCCGTGATAAATAAATATAAATAATGCCATTAATAGTTAACTTATAAAATTAAGTACCTACTACTTAACCTAGTCTACCTACATATAAAATTTTGGGAATTGTTACCTACCTATTAGTGTTAAACTAGTATTATTTTTCGGATTCGAAGTTTTCTCAAACATTACGTGGGAATATCATCATTATATTACAAGCGCGCCACAACCAACTCAGCGCTCTGCAGTTATTTATTTTTTGGCCACAATAACTCCAATATAGTGGTTAACGGCTATGTATTATGAACCCCCGTGGACGTCAGCTGCCGCTCCGTTGGTGGGTTGAGGAATGGCAATGGCATCCAGCGAAACACGCAAAAATATATTGTCATCGCCTCCCCTTTGATACTTTGTCAGATGATAGTTTAGATGCTAATGTTAATAAAAACATGGTCAGCCGGTTGTATCTCGGTGGACCGTCAGCTGGTCACATGAACATGTAAAAAAATTATTTGTAATAGCATCCCATTTCATATATTTTGTCAGATGGTAGTTTAGAATTTAGATGATATTGTTAATAAAACAAATCGTCGGACGGTTGTATCGCGGTGGAAAGACAGTCAGCTGTTAAAACTTATTGTTAGTTTAAAAATAAGTTTAATTGATTTAGCTGTTAAGTAGGAATAACCAAAGGTAGCCGCCAAATGGCCCGTTGTATTATTTTTATTACGGTGAAACTATAAATTTCAGGAAAAAAGTTTAAATGTTATAATTGTTGAACAATAAATGAAGATTCATATAAGTATATTTTTTTCATAATTTTTTTGTTTACCCATTTAGAAGAAATACGCTTTAGACAGTAACAGTAAGTAAGTATATAGTTTCGGAATTAAAGAGGTATTATTTACCATTATAATAATTTACCACCTCCACGAAATGCAAGGTCTATTCGTATCTGAACAAGAAAACATTTGTAAAATACGAACTAACTACTGCATTATAGCATAGGTACTCGTATTATCGTTGCGGTGGTAAGTAGTACGTTTGATTTTTTCCTTTCGCCTTAATTTATACTTTCGCCAAAAAAAATACGACAGGCCGTTTTGGTCTTTTTACTAAACGGCTTAATCAATTGTAAGGGTCATTATTTATAAATAGTTTATATTTGGATTATGCCTACTTTCATTTATGATTAGCTTATAAAAGAATATCAATTGACTCTTACTTGTCACTGTTCATTTACATCATCAATCACCACCAATCAATGGGAGATTAGTACGGTGGTTTTTTGTCTAGAAGTCTTCTGGAAATCGATTTTCGCTCATGTCGTCGCAAATATGGACATATTTGGTATCAGTGCATTCAGTGTGATGTCCTGAACACAAATATATGAGATGACAAGCGCGAAAGTGGTGGGGGTAGGGGCTGTGACGTCAAAAAGTCGGGTGTACAAAGTTTTTTACTTTTTTTTTTTAATCATACCATGTGGGGTATCAAATAAAAGGGCTTTGCTGTAACATTTTCACTACTTCGTCTAACAAATTATAAGAAAACGTTCAAAAATTTCACAATCCACAGTTGACTTTGAACTGCTCTAAATTGAAAATGACTGAATGGATCATTCCAAAATACATACCAAGTGACTGTGAATATCCTATATATAACGTTAAAAAATAATTAACCAGATATAACCAAAAATAAGAAAAGTACATCAAGTTGAAAAAAAGTATAATTTTCTATTACATTAAACTGCAACTATTATAAAAACGAACAAAAAACCAGACTATTTACATATTTTTGAAATTGTATTTTCACTAGCTTTCATTTGGTACCCATATTGCTATAGTAAGAAACCCCCCCCCCCCTCCCTTTTCATTAGCGGGCGCCATTTTCAAAATTTCTTACTATACAGAACGTTGAAATAACTTTTTTGGATTCTTATACAATGCCTTTCTAAGAAGTTTCAAATCATTTGTAATAGATTCACTTTCAACCCCTTTTTAACCCTTTTAGGGGATGAATATTTAAAAACGCTTAAATTACTTTTCTTGGATTTTAATAATATGCCTTTTTACAAAGATTCAATTCCCGCACTCAAAAAAATATTTGATCTCCATACAAACTTTCAACTCCATTTTTACCACCTTGGGGGATGAAATTTCAATAATAATAATAATAAGCCCGCAGGGCAGCTTGTGGCGAGCTGTTGGGGAGTGACGACCTCACGGACCCGAGTGCTCCAGAGAGTCGGTCAGGGTCTCCGTCTCCGGCGTGTCTTCGTCGGCTCAGCTCTGGCTTGCCTTCATTGGCCGTCCAGAGGGGAGTCGTAAGAGCTATATGCTCCAGGGGTGGAAGTGTTAAAGGGCATAATGCCGCGAGTAACTTCGGAGAACGGAGGCGTTCTACATGACATCAAATCTCTCCAAACGGCCTCTACGTGTTGGATCTATATCCCCACGCACGCCTTATAAATGACCGGGCTCGAAAGACCCGAGAGTTTAAAAACGGAGATACACAAAATAATAATAATAATCTTTATTGTGCACAATGAAATATGATTAAATACAGCAAATTAACATAAAAAACTAAGCAACAACAGGCGGTCTTATCGCTTAAAAGCGATCTCTTCCAGACAACCTTCAGGTAGTAGAAATTAGCGCAAGGAAGAAATATGTATAAGGGTAGCAAAAATAAATAGAGATACAGGGAAAAAAAATCAGCACAACTAAATATATAACAATATCAATACATGCATAAATGTAATATATACAATAAATATAAATAAAATATATATATATATATATATATGTATATATAAAACCAAATAACCAATTACCCATGCTGTTTACCTATAATTAAGTATTAGTTGACTTAGTGCAAAAAAAAGTTTCTTTGGTACTGAAGAATGTTTGTTCTAGCAAAAATCGTATAGTCGGGTTTGAAACAGATTAAATTGCTGCTATAAGTTCAGGACTCAATGACTATAATATTTTGATCTTTTTAAAGGACGTTCGGTTATAGTGACATCTTCTGCGTAGCAATACCCAGGACTCAATTATGAACGCCATTTTGTTATTTTAGCGGGCACTTGGGACTTAGGAGGATAGATTTGCGACGACATGAGCGAAGATTAACCTAAAGCCTAAACACAATTTTAAAAAAATTAACTTAAAAATAAATAAATATCTATATACAACGTAAATTAATAGCCTATATTAATCAATTAATTATTGTTTTTTTAGGAATCGAACTTTATTAAAAACGTAAAAATGGCAATATGTCCGCGTCCGCGCATGTTAGAAAACTTTTATTTTTATATTTCAAATGAAGCTTTCTCAAACATAAGTGGCAACATTATCATAATTAATATAATTATCTTAATAATAGGCTGCGAAACACCGTGTTAAGCGCGCTAAAGCGCGTCAGAACCAAATCAACTTTCTGCAGTTATTTAGTCTTTGGCCACAATAACTCCAATTTTATTGCACTTGGGCTCAGCACAAGCATACAGAGTACAAGGGAGGCACGGAGCGACGAGCGACACAGCGTCCTCGTCTAAAAGCTAGCACACGACTGCCGGCGCCGGCCACGCTTTTTTCGAGCTACATACGCACGCAATGTTGAATAATATTAGATTTCTTAAAAAAAAAATTACATTATGAAACGTTGCATTTGTAGTTCCTGTTAAAACACATATTTTAGTTTAAAAATAACTTTAATCGAATAAACCGTTTAGGAGATATAAGCAGAGTTAGTCGCAAAACGGCCTGTCGTAATGTTCCTTTTATGGAGAAACTATAAGTCACTGGTAAAATGCCAAACGTTAGGAATGTTGTACATAAAATGTAGATTCATATATATACCGTTAAGAAGATATATACTCTAGAAAGTAAGAGTTTACGGCCAAAAATAGCGACTAGCGCCTTAAAAGATGTTATAAAAGGGAATGGCAAACAAGAGTGATTGTGTTTTAGAGGGGCACCGCGAGCACGCGGCGCCATGCCGAGGCTGCTAGAGGGGAGATAACGAGCCGGTAGCCAGGAGAAGGTACTGTACATGACACGGGAGATAGGGAATGTTGCACAGGACTAATATTCATTCCTTCGTTAGCTATTAGCTAGAGTTAGACCAAGAAAAGTCTGCAGAGATTTTGACAGCACACGCAGTGCCAATGTTATTTATACGTCATAATTTCATAGCAGTTTGACGTTTAAAATCATCTGCACTGCGTGTGCTGTCAAAATCTCAGCAGACTTTTCTTGGTTTGACTCGTTCGTTCTGGACTCAGTACACATACGCTAATATACTGAAACCGAAATTCGGGATTTATAAGCACGGACTAAAACAGCCTTCTATGGTTGCTTGCTTGGTTTTAATTAACCTAAGTACAATAAGTACATATAATTTTATTCGGTCAAAACAAATGTTAAAATTATACCACAGCTTTCTGCGTCAGAGCAAAAGTCAGATACAGTTGCAATAGCAGCCGAATCGCTGATCACTTTTTGTTTTCGAGTGTAACTCAATTCTAAACAAACGGTTTCCAGGATTTAGTAGATACTAACTAGTATACTTTTATTATTATTTGTAGTCACATCTAATAAACAAATTATACAACAAGAGCAATGAATACGGGTCATTCTGTATCGAAAATTTGATGCAAATTGACCCGTTTCCTTTGCTTTCGAGTGTAAAAATGGTAACCACAACAAAAAATCGAATATGTCTAGTACACATTATGTAAAACAAGAATGTGTTTCCATTCCATGTACCGAACCTAATTCATTAAATTTTGACTCATCAAGTTTATAGATACACTGCTTTTCTAGACAACCTGAATAAATACAAGTGCACTGCCATCTAATCAAACTTTACGTGTGTTCCTAAACTTCAAAGCTGGAAGTAAATATGACTACTTATGATCTAAATTTGTAGGATTAATAAGGTCAAATAGAACATAGCGTTCCTCCTCATGTAGAAAGGCAAGGTAAAAATGGCGGTTATTCGAATATGAGGAGTAAAAAATTTTTCAATAGAGACATGTAACACAACATGAGATCTGATATTTTATTATGACTTTATTCACACCAGGTCGTTAATTAGAAAATAGAAAGAAAGAAAATAAATATATTTAGGACGTTTACAATATTTCTTAAATCTATTATTACACATTTATTAGTTATTGACTAAATCATTGAATTTGATGTTGATAATAATGATAATGTCATTACATTACTCATCACGATATTATAAATATTGAATACTATTTCAATAGACAGCAGAATACAGAGAATCCCACATAATGAAGTCGTAATAAAAATATTCATTGAACAAAAAACAAGAGTGCCAAAGAAAGACATTCAAACAAATCCGGTTGAAATCAAAACAATATGTCGTGCCAAAACTCATAAAGCATTCGTGTTGGTTCACAGTACCGGCCAAAAATATATCACCTTCATGTTTTTATGGGAAAAAATTTACTAATTAAATAAAACATTTCCATACTATAACATAAGAGGTAGTATAGTTAAATTAAAAGTACGTAGTATGTAGAAACCTTGGGCGACCAATAAGAAAACCTGACTACGTATAGCGGTAGTTGCGAAGATTTTTGTCCTTTTTCACAAACTACATGGCATTATTAATTTTATTAATGTATGTATAAATATAACGATATCACTGAAATACATACTTGAAAAATACTGTATCAAATTAGCAAACTACATAGTAAGTATGCTGAAGACTCGTGGTTTGTAGAACTTGGGCGCCACTCAACATAAAGCATTGTTGCTTGCCATTAGCTGGGACTATAGTACATTGTAGGAGAGGACGGAAAACCGCTAAAAGATGGACGAGTGAGTCTGAGGGCCGACACGTTAGTGGAGGCCCTCAAATAATACGAGTCCATCTTTAGCGTTACCGGCCGAGGCATTACACATAGTGCTTTTCACGACTACTGCAAGGAAATAAGAAAATATTTGCAGAACTATAAGTACTTTAATAGAAATTAATATTTATATTGGCGTGAGGATAATTGTTGAAAGAAAGCGATGTATTTAAGCCAGCAACATTTATATTTTCTTAACTAGAAGATCTCATTTTTATAGCGTTGATACGTGTTTCTAGTATTTTTTAGTCGAACACAATTTACACTATCCAATTTAGTAAGTATTTTCCGATCCCGCCTTTTTTACTTTTTTTATCACTTTTAAGAGGCGTTTTTCTGTTGTTTACTTCAAACCGACTCTAAACTTAGAAGCGTTTTTCTAAAAAACCACAAACAGCTTTAATATGGATATGACTGGTATACTTTATAATTTTTTCTACCCACAAAAATAATGTAACTTATTGGAACAAAAAAGTAAAACCTTTTTGGAAGCTTTTGTAAATATTGGGCAAAAATTAAGTTACTTAATAAAAAGGTAATTGTCACATCCATATTAATATTGAGATCGCTACTTCAAATCCGCTCTCTAATTATAAGGAAGCATCGACGTGTATGTAGTACCTTTCTTATGTGCATTTAGTTGCAATTATGCAGTTATGCGAGGCAATATAAGACAAAGCAGTCATTATCTTATGTCCCTTATTCTATATAACTAAACAAACCAACAAACAAGATTTTGACAATGACGACGACATTTTTGTACCTATACTTAAAATCATGGCAAGAGTATGCTTAAACATACAGATACCCGAAAAGTGATTATCAGGAGCGAGCCATAAATACCTCATTTTATTCGAGTTACAATATAAGCGATTTAAAGAGCTTATAATGAGACCAGCAGCCTCTGTGAGTATAGGGCTATACTCTATTCTATGGGTATGCGTTACAGTAGAGGGTATTGAATTGGTACATTACATCACCGAATAAGAAACACGTTCGAGAAAAGAGCGTAGTTTTGTTTAAAAAAAAGGCCAGTACCCACCCGTACCATGAGTACTGACAGTGTCAAAACTGAGATATATGCTAAGTTGCTAACGTCTACGTAATTTACGTTCTATACATTTCGCTCGCACTAATATGCGAGTACGAGCGAGATGCATAGAAAGTAAGTTACGTTCTCGATAGCGTTTATGTCAGTGGCAAACTGGTGGTAGCCACACAGTTCACAATTCGTCACAGCGTAAGTACCAATACCAATACCAGTCCGATACGAAAAGGATTTTTACATGTGTTAGATACATAACGCTATCCGTTCTGTACCCGTACCGGGCGCGGCTCGCCTTAAGGAGCGCTTGTGCACTCCCATAAATAATCATAATGAAATTATATCAAACATCAAACATTTATTCAGCAAATAGGCCACAGGGGCACTTTTACATGTCAATTTTTACAAACAATGAAATTAACCCAAAATTACAAAAAAAAAACAATTACATAAATATAAATGTCAAATTACACACAAAAAAACTAATAAAAAATATACAAACAACAGAAGTACTAAAATTGTTTAGAGATGTAAAAGTCTCTAGGTGTCAGAAATAAAATGTATATAATAATAAAAAAGATCATCAAATTATGCAGAGATGTAAAGGGTCTCCAAGACTTGAATTATTATATAATTAATAAAAAGACAAGATATTAAATCAGACAAACAGAAGAGAACCGAATGAAGTGCCTCACGTTAATGCCACTCAAAAGTAAAGTCCGTGAATGAAGCCCGTGTAAACTTAAACAGACCGGTCTCCACAAACAGTACCTAATTAATATATTACTATTTAAGATCTATCGTAAAAAAGTCAATACCAATTAAATCATTAACTTTATTCATTATAAGTTTTTAAACAGCCTCTACTCGGCCTAGTCCTATAATTTCATATAGGAATCACATGTAACGGTTTGAATTGCGCTCCTATGAAAAAGATTTAGTACATGAAATCAATAGGAAATTCAATAAGAGCGAAAGAGAAGTTTCGCCACAGTTCCGCACGTGAAACAGAAGATTTTCTATGAAGAAAGAGGTAAAATTGGAGCGGCGCTCCTAGCCCGTTTGACCTTGCGCCCTTTCATCGAATGCGCCATATTGCCACTTGTTTGTACACAGACCTTAGTCAATTTTAAGTATTATACGCGCGAGAATGCAATTTTTTTTTTAATAAATAAACAAGTGTTTAAACAGTGAGTGCACACAATTAGTTTGTTGTGAGGTTTTTAACAATGAATGAATGTGATAAAAGTTTACAAAATCGCCTCAAGTTAAATACAAAAGGACGAACTTGAAGGAAAACAAAAACATGTCATATCAGACCAATATGCAAAAACACCGCGGCTGTGTTGTGTGGATGTGATAAAAGTAACTAGGTATTTTCGTGTTACCTAATGTCTTGTGTTTGTCCAGCTTTGCGGTGAGATTGTTTGGACCGAAACCGGTGTGTTAACAATTTACCACAGCTTTCCATAAAATAAAAAAAAAAACATTCACAACCTCGAATCCATTTGAAAAGTTAACTGCAGTTGTCGTCTTGGCGTCTATCGGTCGTCAAGATATTCGTAATACCGAAAATCTATAACCGGGTTAACCTAGACTTCAATGACCGGGTGGACGAAAACCGACATCTATAGGTATTTTGCGACGGTTAATAGTATGTATAGTTGTAGTCTTTTTACTGTGAGTGAACACCCATAATGTATAGTCAGTAGCCGCCGCTGACCCGTACCACGAGTCACTGACTATGTCAATATTTACATATACGCTAACGTCTAGGTACTGTCTGCGCGCCAATTCCGTGCATTCGGAGGTCGAGGAAGTGAGGGTGTGCGCCGCGCCCGTACGTACAAATGAGGGCTAACGCGTATGAATTCGCCGCTAGGGGCGCTAGTGTAGATGGTGGTCTTTTCCATAGTTCGAAATGTCAAATGTCACTTGTCACTTCAATAACTGACAGCTTTTCTATAGTCTTTTGGACCACCATCAACAGAGGCGCCAACTGGTGAGCAAAAAAACGATAGCCCTCATTGACACCACTCTGTCATGACGCCTAACATTCCTAACATTCCTCAGCCTTGCACGGAATTCGCGCGCGGGCAGTAATTTATTTTCTATACATCTCGCTCGCACTAATACGCCAGTACGAGCGAGATGCATAGAAAGTATGTTACGTTCACGCTAGCGTTTATGTCAGTGCCATTATGCCATACTGGTGGTAGCTGTATATACAATACAGTTCAGTCCCGTCGTTCATTTTCCTCTCTGTCTCGGACGGCGAAAATTTCGCTACTCTACGGCCATAATACATGCATGGACTCAAAATCGTGCTCATTGAGTGTAAGATAATGCATTTATAATAAAACATAATCAACAATAATTATGAAAGCCAACTAATGTATAAGTACACGAAAGATGAGTACTCACTGCCAGTGGAATGGTCCTGTTATTCCCTCTCGCAGACGGTCTTTGAGGGAACGCTGTCTCGAGGGTCCCGGTCCCGGCGGCGGGAGCATAGCGGAGCCCGCCGGCAACGGAGCGGAGCGCGGCGGGCCGGGCGGGCCGGGCGGCGCGTGCGCCATAAGCGGAAGGGGTCCCGCGGGTGCGCCGGGCACCGGCGGCGGCGGCGCGCGAGCCGGCGATGACATGGCAGCCGCACGCGGAGCGGGCGCACTACCAGCCTCTCAAGCACACTAACATCACACTGCACCCGCCTCACACCACTACAAGTGGCGCGCTGCAACACGATAGACAACCAAAGCCAAATAAATATACTTAAAACAAATGAAAAACATTTGGCAAACGCATGAGGCATTATGTGTAAGAACAAAACTACAAGAGAAATTATATGAAATGGCCCACGAATCTGAAGTGTAAAAGCGCCATGCAAACTATGAGAGCAACAACACCAAGACAAGTCATAAGCATTATCAAACATTCAGGCGTTATTAGTTATCAGAAACATACTTTCAATTTGATGGTTTAAATGACTCGTAATATTTACAGTCATATTAACATAAATATAAAAATGGGATACTCGTCATATAAAACATACATACGCATCAAAGATAGATATAACTCCGTAATAGATGGATACAGTCTAAGGAAAAAACGTGCCTCGAAAATCACGAAAATTTGATTCTCGATCAGATGGCGCCACTAGTTTTGGCCTACACTCGTATAGAGGGCGTTGACTGTTTCGTTTGTTATTTATAATTTTAACGCATACTAGTGAAAGAACATGGGTCAAAATCATATAAAAATAATTAATGCAAATAAAAAAATCATTTATCCATATTTAAATACATTTTATCGTATTTTTATAAATATTTATTTTTAGTTTTAAAGTGTGAGAGCAGTGAGAGCAGAGAGCAGAGAGTAAGATGGCAGTGAATCTACTGGGGTTACAAAATTTACTATGACAGTACCGCTCTAGTATAAGTTACTCTATGATACGCATAAATACTGTTTGTTATGCTTTACACCTTTAACTACTTGGAACTCTCATAATATACAGTCCAAATGCTCGCGACCTAAGTATAACTAAGCTCTCGACTATAGGCTAGATGAACTCTATGTCTTCGTGTACACTTATGCTTGGAGATAATCCCCTGCAGCCGAATTGAGCGCCATCTATGCGTTCTTTGGGTAATCGTTCATTTATACCTATATGTGAAGCCTTACTAGTATGGTTAGCTGTCACTAGATCAGGCCTCCTTCACTCGCTCAAGGCCACGCGCTATATGCCTACCGCTCGGCGTATCGTCGACGATACAACCGACAGAGGGCCGCCGAACGCCCGCCTGAGCGCTTGCACCGCACGTTTCCCGCGCCTACGCTTCGAAATGCCGAAACCACGTAATTATTGTACAGTAGATGGGTGTAAAAGTCAAAAAACAAAGATATATTTGTCGTATTTAGCGAGTAGTATTTTAAATCTATCTTTATGAATTTTGTCACCATTTATTTCTTTGAACATAAGTAGGTAAATCGTAAATGAAGGAGTTTTTTGTGTCAGGTAATATAAATTGTTGTTTTTAAATATTTCATTGACTAATAAAAAATATGGTTGATTCGCAACATTCGTTTTATTACAATAATAACATAAGTAACATTACAACCCTAGCGCATTCTTACGATGACGCGTTGGCACGTGACTCGCACGGCGAGCAAGGCAGTCTCGACTCTTTGTGCGCGTACTTATGGTACATTTCTTCTCGTCCTGAGCAGCAGGTATTATTATTAAGATTTTGTAGGCGATTATAGCGTAGGTATTTTCGCTTTTGTATGGGAATGATGTATCTGTTACGTAGTAACTATTTATTAATCTGTGACTAGATGGCGTTAATGGCAGTACACAGAAAAAAATATGATTTGTAGTTTACAGTTTTAAAATTTATTTGCCAATTTAGCTCCTTCGAAATATCTTAACGAAATATTTTAATCGGTTTTTGATGTTGCGAATCATATATAATACAACTTTTTGTTTCTTTTTTATCTCCGGTATTTGTATTTATTCCAATTTCAATAGCCCCGCTATTTAGAATTGGTGTTTTTTAGGGTTCCGTACCCAAAGCACAGATTATATAATAGTTCTTACCCAAAGGGTAAAAAAGGGACCCTATTACTAAGACTCCGCTGTCTGTCTGTCTGTCGTCTGTCTGTCTGTTTGTCTGTCTGTCTGTCTGTCTTTCCGTCTGTCACCAGGCTGTATCTCTTGAACCGTGATAGCTAGACAGTTGACATTTTCATATACAAACTGTGCAAAAAAATTTTATACAATAAACTGCAATAGTTATTTACGATACAAGTGCGGAAAAGAGGAAATTCGAAATGAGTGGCGATAAATTAAAACACGACCGCAGGGAGTGTTTTAAATCGAAACGAGTTGCGAATTACCTATTCGCACGTGTATCGTACAACGTTTTACAGTACATATGGCCCTTTAAACTTTCGACATACGCACGAAAAGTGCTATTTGACGCACTAGTGCGAGAAAGTAGCACCATATGTACTGTAAAATTATTTTCCATAATGTCAATATCCAGGGAGCAAAATAGGGACTACGTTTGTATGGAGAAGCGTCTTTTCTGCTAATAAATAGTGATCCATGGTGGTCATTCATAATCAGAACATGGAATTTTAGTGGCATGTGAGTTCTCACTTAGAGACTTCCGATTCCAATGAGGCAATCCATTATTTACTAAAAGGAAATAGCAACAAGACTGGCTAATGTAGGACAGTCACCATAAAACTGCAAATGTAAGGTTAATTGACTTCTTGCCAGTACTGTACATGACATGATATTACTAACCATCTACATCTACGAGTAAACTCTATACGAGTATAGCGACACTCTAGGGACCGGACCGTTATTGACGCTATAGACTAGTATAGACAGTTTTCGTTATACATATAGAGTAGAGACACAGCAACTATAGGCAAACCCATGTCAACGTTATAGGGAGTGAATCGTTATATTATATCGAGTGACGTTATATCGAGTTTATGTACACTGTATTTTAGTTTAAAATGTTTAACGTGCGTGCGTCGCGTCGTATACGTGCATTGGAAGTCGATGAGAGAGAAGAAAGAACTGGCTGCGACAGTTCGAAGTGCCACGTCAATTACGAGCACTGTTCATAATTTTGTTAATAAAAAGGAATACAAATGTCGCAAGTCACTTGGCACTAATATCAATCAACAATCAAGCTTTATGTACTCAAGTGAGCAATCGGCCATCTTACTAGTTATACAGTCAGATTACCTACAGTTTAATACTCACAATCTCCTACGTTTTAGCAGCTTGTGTGAAAAGGTTGTCTCGGCAGGGCCGTAAACAGGTTATTTACACCCGTAACCACCAATCTGTCACCACTGGTATTGAATGATTTTCCTTACTATTACTATTAAGTTTAAAATTCTACTTGGTCACTATCTGTCTATCCTATTAGCAACTTTAATACACTACCGCTCAAAAGTATTTAAAGTAAAGCCTGTTCCGCCAAGCCACTACTAATGAATACATAATAATAAGAAAATTAATAACCATCCGGGTAATTACTCAGTGTTTGAAGGCGGTTCACTTTTTTTTAAGTAATGAAATTAAGTTACTTATTTTGTTTTTTTTTTTAATTTTATTATATTTAGTATTTATTTTTTTACTTTTTAGTGATAAGTACTTAATTTATTTTAGGTTTTGAGCTACAATACTAGTTTGTTTATTGTTAGGCTCCCCATTTAGTTTTGGGCTAATCCTAGTGTTGGCGATGGCCAACCTCGGCGATAATCGCGACGAAACATCATATCGGTTCATAAACACGTTTCGGTGCTAAACATAGTATTAGATATTCAAGATATCTCAAACAATTTTTTAGTTTTATTTTAAAATATCTGACAAGTGACACATGGTTTGCCGCGGTTTTGGACAATAATGACATTGACAGGAGATTAAGTTAAGACAGAGAGAAAAACGCAAGCTGTTGGATAAGAGATTTGTATTGTTTAAATTATTGAAAACTCAAAAATAAATAATCTATTGTAAACTAATTTGGAGTTTTAGTGGGTGTCTTTTATCAGAAGTGGCAAGAACGTTGAAGAATGGGCCTTAAATGTCAAAGAACAAATGAGAAAAAAAGCGAAACCTACTGACTGAGCAAACTCAATGCTTTAGTGCAAAATCTTGAATATTGAGTATTGCACATATGCAAACATTTTACAGCCTACATTATTAGCTATAATGGCATATACGCATGTGAACAACAATGACCATATGCTAACCTTAAAACATGAAAAGAAATGTGTATATAAAAGTTTGGTAATTTATATAATGTTGAGTAGTTGCTTCATGTTAATAAATATTTTAACTATTCAAAGATGAAAAGTAACGAGATTGAGAACTACGTGCACAGATGATGATAGTTTGGGTGTTTGGATATCCACAAAGGCCTAATTGTTGAAGAATTATAATGAATTATTGCAATGTGCTATATGGCCATATATAAAAGGTTTATGAAATATAATCAGCCATATAAGATTGAATGAAAATGTCTCAAAGTGTTTCCCAATGATCACTGCAACTGCTTGATGGGAATCTTCACCAAATTGTGCACAAGGAATTCTTTTCAGCAAAAGCAAAGAGCATTGGCAAAAGAAAGTCTGCGGTGAGAGATGACTGCGGCTATTATGTCAAAAGTTACCAAGTGGATACTGCATTTGCTACTATGACAAAAGTTAAGTATTCTCTACACAAGTTCTTTGTTTGTTGGCTGTTGGCTAAAGGGTATACTTATCTAATCAAGTGAAGGATATGCTATTTGAAGCTTTATTTTATCTTATTTATTTATTTAAGAAACAAACAGTCTTTTATAGTTATACATAACACTGGAAATTTTCTTAAAGCTAGACTTACAGTTTCCTTAATGAAAATATTTTAACATCATGTTTAATAAAGTTGCTACAGAGTAAAACAGAGCTATTTGTGCAAACAAGAACAAAAAACAATAACAACAATAATGAAAATAAAATGCAAGAGTATCAGTGTTAACAATTAAATTGTATATAAACTGAATACTAAAAAGGTTTTGTTATTCTTATTACTTATTAACGTTCAATACTGAAATTTTTTCCTAATAGCGCCGAACTAATGGTTTGGGTTATTACACTGCATAGATGTGTTTTAAATCTATTAAGTTTCTCGCAGAAAATATCGAGATTCAGAAATTTTTCGTTGTACGACCTGCATACCCTTCTAACAAAACTATTTTTCGCGTAAGCAGTCCGACTACGGGGGATGTAAAAGAGGGCTTTTTTTTCTGCAAGCGCGTTCACAACGTCGAGGAACTCTGAAGGAAAGTGAATGTAATAAAAACGGAGCATCAATATAGTATTTTATACAATCGTGATATAATAGAGAGCTTTTCAGACGAGTACCGTGTTTAAGCAACGAAGCTTGCTGAGTTGCTTAAGTTAAGGTACGAGATTGAAAAGCTTGATTATATCACTATTGTATACAATACTTTTTCTACGAGACAAAAAAATAATACTTTCAACTATTAGAATCATATACTTAGGTAAACAAACCAAAAGTATACAGCTAAGATACGCGAGCTGCCGCAGCCCGCGATACCTTCATACTCGTACGCGCCCCGGCCGCGGCCGCCGCGGACCCGGCGCCCCCGGCGGGTTGGTTAAACACCTCCTCGTAACTCATGACGCCCTGATACCTGCTCCGCGTTAAATTCAATTTTAAGACAATTGTTTTACTCGATTGTGGCCACCGTAGCCTATGGAGACTAACAAGTAACGCTAAGCGGTTATCGTAGGATATGGATGTTGCTATATGAAGGGTGTCACATGCGCGTTTATGACTTATGAAGCAATTGTTGGCCAACCAATCACAAAGCAGATGCGACGCAGCAGCGTGTTTAAGTAGGCTAATTTGCATTGAAACGAGTCTCCTTAAACAAGAAATATTTTAAAATTAATTTTTAACAAGCAGAAACGTCTGCGATCGATGCTATTAAGCTTAGAATAAATTTAAAAGTGAAGGTAGGGTCCCCTAGACCCATATAGTGGGAAGATTTGCTGACTATGGATGAGGTCTTGGTGGCTCAGTTGGCAGAGCGCTGGAGTATCTATCCAGAGGCCGTGAGTTCAAGTCTCACCCAAGGCAGTAATTTTTCCACTTTTAAACTTATTCTAAGCTTAATAGCATCGATCGCAGACGTTTCTGCTTGTTACAAATTAATTTAGAATGGGCAGCACATCGTAACTGGTGAATTTCCAATATGAATTGGAACTCCGGTGGCCGTTTAAGAAGTGTAACACTCTTACGGTAGATGTCGCTAGGGTCCCCTAGACCCATATAGTGGAAAGATTTTCTGACTATGGATGAGGTCTTGGTGGCTCAGTTGGCAGAGCGCTGGAGTATCTATCCAGAGGCCGTGAGTTCAAGTCTCACCCAAGGCAGTAATTTTTCCACTTTTAAATTTATTCTAAGCTTAATAGCATCGATCGCAGACGTTTCTGCTTGTTAAAAATTAATTTAGAATGGGTAGCACATCGTAACTGGTGAATTTCCAATATGACTTGGAACTCCGGTGGCCGTTTAAGAAGTGTAACACTCTTACGGTAGATGTCGCTAGGGTCCCCTAGACCCATATAGTGGAAAGATTTTCTGACTATGGATGAGGTCTTGGTAGCTCAGTTGGCAGAGCGCTGGAGTATCTATCCAGAGGCCGTGAGTTCAAGTCTCACCCAAGGCAGTAATTTTTCCACTTTTAAATTTATTCTAAGCTTAATAGCATCGATCGCAGACGTTTCTACTTGTTAAAAATTAATTCTCGATAGAGTATTTGACTTGTTTTGTAAGTGTACATGTTAGCGCATGTTTATATTGTCGATGTAATTGAAACGTCCATCATTAATAACAGATGTTGTCCCAGTGCTGGTGCTGGGCACAGGTCTTCTCCGCAAGGTCATATTTAATCCTTCTGATCGAATATTATTTTGATAAATTATTAGGAAAATGTTAGTGAGTCGGGAATAGTTGAACCGTAATTTGAAATGTTGAATCAAAACATGCTTTAACATGACGAATATAGTTATTGCCCTGAATTATGATTGCAGAATGTACTGGCAAAAGTCTGCGCACTTGAGCGGCGGTGCGAGTCTGCGCACTTGAGCGGAGGTGCGAGTCTGCATACTTGGGCGGAAGTGCTAGGCTGTGCGTCTAAGCGGCGGTGCGAGTGTGTGCGCCTGTGGGGCGGTGCGAGTCTGCAGGCCAGTGGAGTCGCTGAGGACCAATTTAGCTACGTCGTAAATCTACTGATGCTATTTAGAAGGCGCACGAAGGCGCTTATTGGGCGAAGGCTTTTCATCATGAGGTCGAACTGATAACTGATTATGACGCTTGCTCGAGTGCAGTGCAGCCCTATGTTTAATGTTGCAGATGGTCTGATCACTATATATATACTGTTGTGGCCAGAGCATTGCCCACCATTGCTGGCGTCATTATGTGGTCTACCTAAACTATGCCTGTTTACAGTTTTTTTTTATGTATAGGTAAATCCGTTATTTAATGATACATGTATGGTGTTTCTTCTTTAACACTACTAAACGCTTGTGACATCTCAGAAAAAAATATGTCTAGGTTAATAATTGTATAGTCATGCATGTCAATAGTACAAAATTGAAATGATTGATATGATATGTTGATGATTCAGGTTCGGTAGATTAATTAAAATATGATTGACTTTTACATTAAATATTATGATATGTACGATATTATGGTATTATGATATCTGAACAAAGTAACAGATAGCGAAAAGAGAATAGTTAGTAAAATAGAATTATTTGGTTGAGAAAGAAGCTATTCCATCTAAGTAACGTGATGTAAATAGTAAGGAAAATGAAAGTCACAGAAAATGATTGTTGTTTATGAAAGTCATGTTTATATATGTGAACAGATATTTAATTATGATAATACTTACTGCCTTTAGATGAATACTAAAGGTTATAATATTGCCTTTTTGCTGCTAAGATTGTTATTTGTTGTAAATATGGATAAGTATACTAAACAAATGAGCAGGTTCACCCAGCCACACTGGTGACTGGCGTGGTGCGGAGCGAAATGTCTTCTCAGGTGAATACTGTTAATGTTTTAGACTGAGTGACCAGGTTCACCCGGCCCTAGTGTGGTGCGGAGTGAAATGTCACCTCAGGTGAATATTGTTAATGTTTAGACTGAGCAAAGATAGATATAACTCCGTAATAGATGGATACAGTCTAAGGAAAAAACGTGCCTCGAAAATCACGAAAATTGGATTCTCGATCAGATGGCGCCACTAGTTTTGGCCTACTCTCGTATAGAGGGCGTTGACGGTTTCGTTTGTTATTTATAATTTTAACGCATATCAGTGAAAGAACATGGGTCAAAATCATATAAAAATAATTAATGCAAATAAAAAATCATATATCCATATTTAAATACATTTTAACGTATTTTTATAAATCTTCATTTTTAGTTTTAAAGTATGTCGATAGATGGCAGTGAATTTACAGTGGTTACAAAATTTACTATGACAGTACCGCTCTATCTTATTATATCCTCTTTGGACTGAGTGACCAGGTTCACCCGGCCCTAGTGTGGTGCGGAGTGAAATGTCACCTCAGGTGAATATTGTTAATGTTTAGACTGAGTGACTAGGTTCACACGGCCGCAAGTAGAGACTAATATGGTACGGAGTGGAATGTCACATCAGGTGAATGTTAATAATGTTCTAGACTGAGTGGGTAGGTTCACACAGCCGCATTGGAGGCTAATGTCGTACGGAGTGGAATGTCACATCGGGTGAATATTCTTAATATTCGAGACTGAGTGGGTAGGCCGCAAGTAGAGACTAATATGGTACGGAGTGAAATGTCACATCAGGCTATTATTTTTGATGTTAGGTATAGACTGAGTGGGTAGGTTCACAAGGCCGCAAGTAGAGACTAATATGGTACGGAGTGGAATGTCACATCAGGTGGATGTCAATAATGTTCTAGACCGAGTGGGTAGGTTCACACAGCCGCATTGGAGGCTAATGTGGTACGGAGTGGAATGTCACATCGGGTGAATATTCTTAATATTCGAGACTGAGTGGGTAGGTCCACACGGCCGCAAGTAGAGACTAATGTGGTACGGAGTGAAATGTCACATCAGGCTATTATTTTTGATGTTAGGTATAGACTGAGTTGGTAGGTTCACACGGCCGCAAGTAGAGACTAATATGGTACGGAGTGGAATGTCACATCAGGTGGATGTTAATAATGTTATAGACCGAGTGGGTAGGTTCACACGGCCGCATTGGAGGCCAATGTGGTACGGAGTGGAATGTCACATCGGGTGAATATTCTTAATATTCGAGACTGAGTGGGTAGGTCCACACGGCCGCAAGTAGAGACTAATATGGTACGGAGTGAAATGTCACATCAGGCTATTATCTTTGATGTTAGGTATAGACTGAGTGGGTAGGTTCACACGGCCGCAAGTAGAGACTGATATGGTACGGAGTGGAATGTCACATCAGGTGGATGTTAATAATGTTCTAGACCGAGTGGGTAGGTTAACACGGCCGCATTGGAGGCTAATGTGGTACGGAGTGGAATGTCACATCGGGTGAATATTCTTAATATTTAAGACTGAGTGGGTAGGTTCACACGGCCGCAAGTAGAGACTAATGTGGTACGGAGTGAAATGTCACATCAGGCTATTATTTTTGATGTTAGGTATAGACTGAGTGTGTAGGTTCACACGGCCGCGAGTAGAGACTAATGTGGTGCGTAGTGGAATGTCACATCGGGTGAATGTTAATAATGTTCTAGACCGAGTGGGTAGGTTCACACCATGTGGTGGTGGAATGTCACATCGGGTGAATATTCTTAATGTTCAAGACTGAGAGGGTAGGTTCGCACGGCCACAAGTAGAGACTAATGTGGTACGGAGTGAAATGTCACATCAGGCTAATATTTTGAATGTTATGGACTGAGTGGGTAGGTTCCCACGGCCGCAAGTAGAGACCTAGAGACTAATGTGGTGGGTAGTGGAATGTCACATCAGGTGAATGTTAATAATGTTCTAGACCGAGTGGGTAGGTTCACACGGCCGCATTAGAGACTGATGTGGTACGGAGTGGAATGTCACATCGGGTGAATATTCTTAATGTTCTAGACTGAGTGGGTAGGTTCGCACGGCCACAAGTAGAGACTAATGTGGTACGGAGTGAAATGTCACATCAGGTAAATATTAGCCGCATTAGAAACTAGTGTGGTAAAGGTCGACATATCACGTAATGTAATTAAGGCTAATGAAACAAATTCTTGACGAGACTAGACTAGACTAATCTGTCATAAGTAAAAATGTTAAAATAAGTTAATATTGAAATGTAATAAGAGTCGTGTGGTACATTGGCCAATAGAAGGTTGTGAAAAGTTAAATCCTAGATTGAGTTAGAGGACAAACTCCTAGATTGTCAGGTTGGCCGAATATTAGATATTCAGGATATCTCAAACGATCTTTTAGTTTTATTTTAAAATATCTGACAAGTGACACATGGTTTGCCGCGGTTTTGGACAATAATGACATTGACAGGAGATTAAGTTAAGACAGAGAGAAAAACGCAAGCTGTTGGATAAGAGATTTGTATTGTTTAAATTATTGAAAACTCAAAAATAAATAATCTATTGTAAACTAGTTTGGAGTTTTAGTGGATGTCTTTTAATAGATATCTGTAGATCCGCTGTCATCGTCAGTTAGTATCCGGACCGATGTCGCCGCAGCTAAAAATGTGTGCATTTCAACTACATTTACAATATTGGACGCATAAGGCCTACTCACACATGGACAGTGTATTTACACGTGCAAGCTTGCGCTCTGGTTGGTACACACACGCGCTAAATTGATTGTAAGTACACAGTCAAAATGTCAACCGACTCTTCTGAGAGTGTGTTTGTACCTTCTTAAGTTAAAAAGTTATATCTCCATACGATATTATTAACACATGCGGCATTTTGCTTTCGAAGCCATTTTGACAGCCATTCAAACTACTCATTCTGCCATTCAATCAATAGAGATGGGCAAGACCAAAAAATGTTATAGGTATCGATAAATAACTATGAACGAATGAATGATATTTGCCTATTATTTTGCAACGTAGATACGCTCCTTACATAATTTAGAGTTTAAAAAATCTATCCTGTGTACCTTAAATTATATTCAGTTCCGTTTTTGGAGTTCGGTGCCAACAAGACTCTTTCATTTACTAAACCACCGCACCAACCTTTAAAAGACCGTATGCTAAGTAAGCGAAATAGGCAATCGAGTTGGCTAGTCGTAAATTTTTACAGATGGCGCCAGTAATGTCACTCTTATTACGCCCTAATTGGAGTAAAAGAGAAAGATGTCCGCAATTTGCGAACTTCGGTGTTCGCGGTAGGCCCTCAGGTTTCCCAGTCACTCAGATTTTTTTGGTATTTTATGCCACTCTCAAGCTCTAGTGATGGGAAATTGCCGAGAATATTTCCGATTGAGAGAATATTCTCGGTAATGTTACGGAAACATTTCCAAAACTGGCAATTTATTTAAAAGCGCGTGTTTTTTGTATAGAAACTAGATTCTTTCTAATGATGAAATATTTTAGAAATACGAGGTTCCTTATCCTTACGTTGAAACAAGGATCATTTCACTTGAATTTCATGAATTTTTCGTAAATTTCCATAAATTGCCGTAAAATTATCATAAATTGCAAGGAAATTTCCATGGTAATTTATGTTTTATTTTGGAAATATGGTGTATAAATAACATTTCTGTATGTTGTTTCTTGCAAAAAAATGCTTAAAAAATGCATTTTAGTGATTGAAATATATTTAAGTGCTAGTTTTTTTAAATCAAATTATAACTGCATGTGAACGCATCAATTAGTCCCCTCGATGAGACTGGTTTCTTTGAAAGTTCATTGTTGAGGTCACATAATATCCCTAGTAACCTACAAACTTTTTTTTTGGTACAATAGTGGTACCGTCAAAAGGGAATAACTGCCGTAAGTTTCTTTAGAACATACGCTCTTCTTGTACACACGTTTCCTTGGATTTTTTTAAGATTCTTAAATTTTATACAAGTATAAGAAAGCAAAACAAATAGAGTTTAGCTAGAAAAATAATGAAAACTCTAGGAAACTGTTGATTCAGGTTCATAATCTCTTAAGACTTTTGGTTCGATTATCTCCCAAGGTATTTATTTAAGCAAAAAATGATCTTAAATACCTTGAAATCATTTTTAAAACCCTATTGAATGATGGGGCACAAATTTATGTACGTTAATTTTTCTATTTAATTTAAATTTTCAAAATATTCCTATCCCTAAGTTAGAAACCCTTTTAGGTATGTATTATATTTTTCATTTGTAATATTATTAATTAATTCTTTTGACAGCTCTACTCACTGAGAAAAGTGCAATATAATCATCAAAAAATGTAAATTTCCCTATTTTTCACGTCAGGAGAATATTGCGGAAATATTCTCAGTAAATTACGTTACCGAAAGTTTCCCATAAAGGAAACTTTCCGCTCGCCCATCACTAGCAAGCTTATGATGAATTTGTATCCAATAACGTATTAAGAACAACATTTCTATTTTAAATCTTAGTTTCAATCAAATTAATTTTTTGCTCAACTCTGGCCCCATCCAACAGAAAGCATGACACTTTGTGCGTGCTTTTACAGATACAACAGATAGATGTAAAAATAATACCTCAATTACTGATACGGCTTGATTCGTATATATACTTTTTTACATGGAAAAAGCCGGCCCTATTACTATTTACCCTAAAGTCGTATACCTACTCAGTATCTCAATACCTACCTACATATACAACTACATTGAAACATCGACACGATACGATAAAGAACATCGACTGAGTCGCAGCTCTAGCGCTTTCTTCGCTGCTAATATTTTGACATATTACTTCAATATTGAGACTAATATCATATTTCACATGTTCAATGTACACACAACAAGCATTGGATGACTTTCGAATGTCCGGCAAAGGACAACGTATTTTATAATTTTTTGCCGTTTTTATTACACAAATAGATTACTATTGGTCTTACCTGTGATAAGTAACTCCATAATTATTTTAATAGGGTAGTTGACAATTTTTTTAATGGTTTCAGTCGATCAGGATTGTTTTGAGGATCAAATCACTTGTACCAAAAATGAAATTTTTGCCAAAAACTTATTAGAAGCATCGTCTCTCATCAAATAATAACGATATAAAAATGTTTCTAATAACACTACATTCTGACGTTCCAGTCTAAATTACAATTTTGCAAAACAAGCTTCTACCTAGGTTTTATTTGAAGGAGAAGGAAAAACGTCGAAATCTTAGTTCTAGCTATTAACGGCCTGAGCGGGTGGCAGCGCTCCAAGCTCAACAAACTTGAACTTTTAATAAAGGCCCTGGCCTACTTAGCATATTCAGAATTTGGTATAGTCTGATTACTTGAGTAAAATCTACTCCTAGTACTCATTTCATTACTTAATTTGTTCCAGAATACCTAATGGTCTAAGAGCTAGCCCCGGAAAAAAGTATTATAGAGAATATAGAGCAACGAAACCCATCTAGTTAGTAAGCCATACTTTCTTTATGGTATAGCTGTTCAAAAGTGAAGGCCAGAGTGGCAGAGCATAGGGGTTGTATAATAGATTGAAGGTGAGTAAGTCAATAGGGTTCTGAGCTGTGAGAAAATTTTTACTTGACAACGGGAATTCTAAAGAAGGGATAATGAAACTACTGAGCCGACTTTGAAGAATGGGGTGTCAATCGATTCCGATCTAGTAATAAAGATAGCAAACTAACTAACAACGGGTTTCGTTGTTCTACGCTGTAGTGGAGGGGGGTCAACATATCTTATTTTTTGTTACAAGGGGGTTTTAAATTTTCATAGTTGTTACGTAAGATAACAAAGATACGGTATTTATTTATTTCTATGAAATTATGACGTTTAAAATAATACTTCCACACCCTATGCTATCAAACACGGTGCAGAGTTAGCTTAGACTGGCTCCAGTACCCCTGTGGGTACAAGTAAACGTTCCAAAAATGTTTTTTTTTAAATGAACACTAAAACAAACGAAACGTGAATAATTTTTTCCTTTAGTTTCTTACGTAATATGGGGTCGGTCGGACTATTTTTATATTTTCTTACAAAGGGGCGAAAGGGGATTAAAAACTGGCAAAAATCGTGTTAGGTAATAAATGAATAGCGCCTAAGTGGTATAAGCTGCAACCGACAGGGAGCAGGTTGGCGCTTATAAACATTAGCTATAATGCCATTTTATCCTCCTTCAGAGAGATGCGTGTTTTTATTAGTCATGTCGTAACAAAAGCACCAGACAAAATACTGTAAGATTGGGATGCGTAAAATAAAGACTCATAATTTGGAACGAACACTGACACGACACGACGGACCAAAAGCGTTTATCGATCGGCCCTTGATCGCCCCGCTCCGCCCAACCCCGCGACCCCCGCCAACCCACGGACCTTACGTAAGCTCAGCTGATCGTACCCACCCTGTACCCTTGGCAACGAACACAGTGGTCCGTCAGTATGTCTTCACAGTACTCTGCTTGGTGCTTGCCTAGCTTGTCTTGAGACAACGTGCGACAAACTGATAATAATCTGATAATTAATGATACCATAATACCCTTTCATTCATAATATGCGTCACATGACATGTACCAACATCATAACTACACTCGTTGCAAATAGTGACATTGCGGCGTGTAACTTTTAACATAACAACCTAATGCCATTTAATTGTAATAAAAACAACCCCGCAATAGCTTTTAAGTTTGTTTACCTAGTTTCAAAGATAGATATAACTCCGTAATAGATGGATACAGTTTAAGGAATAAACGTGCCTCGAAAATCACGAAAATTTGATTCTCGATCAGAGGGCGCCACTAGTTTTGGCCTACTCTCGTATAGAGGGCGTTGACGGTTTCGTTTGTTATTTATAATTTTAACGCATATCAGTGAAAGAACATGGGTCAAAATCATATACAAATAAATAAATAAGCAAATAAAAAAATCATTTCTCCATATTTAAATACATTTTAACGTATCTTTATAAATCTTCATTTTTAGTTTTAAAGTATGTCGATAGATGGCAGTGAATTTACAGCGGTTACAAAATTTACTATGACAGTACCGCTCTATCTTATTATATCCTCTTTGCCTAGTTTAGAATGGCGAAAATTATCAGCAAAGTAAAGTACGTAACCGATCAACCAAATTCTACTTTTTCTTAGTTACACGTTTTTTACACAATATCCTCGTTTATGTTAAAAAATAATAATAGTTTCCAAATCGGGTGAAGGCTCCAGTGGCCAATCATCCACTCCATTAGTCAGCCTTTCTTTCCTATTTTTTGTCGTAATTAACAAAGTTTTTATAATTTTCATGTCTCAAGTAAGCGTGAAGAAGAGTTAAAAAAAAGGTATTTGTTTAAAGTTTATTTGTTTTTACTTAGAAATGATGTCAATGTGATACCATAAATGGATTCAGCACCCCCGATTTGTACAAAAACGATACCAAACACGGCCTTGCAGCTTCACTGATGTAGATATCAAGATAAAATTGAGAGCCCTAAATAAAGCGGATATCTCAAAAACTACTCGAGATATCAAAAAACTTGACTAAATGAAACTTGTAACACATTAAATTAACTTTCATTTTATAACCATGTCCATGTCGCTAAGATGCATAGCTTCCGAGATATAATAGAAAAGCGGCCAAGTGCGAGTCGGACTCGTAACATTACGCAAAAAACGGCCAAATAAATAAATCACGTGTTTGTTGTATGGGAGCCTCACTTAAATATTTATTTTATTCTGTTTTTAATATTTGGTATTATAGCGGCAACAGCAATACATCATGTGTAAAAATTTCAACTGTCTAGTAGACCGCGGGCCAGGAACAGATTTCCATGACCAATCGCCTCCCGGGCGAAAACTCGTATAGTGGTTAACGGCTATGTATGATGAACCCTTAAGACTTTATTTGCTGCCATTCCTCAACCCACCAACGGAGCGGCAGCTGACGTTCACGAGGGTTCATCATACATAGCCGTTAACCGCCATACTAGTACTATGCCTTATGGGAAACGGTCGAAGAGATAGTTCAGATCCGGAAACCGCTACCAAATTTTAGTATGTTATTGGGCATGGTACTGGGTCTCCAAAACTGCTGGGAGACAGCGGCGCCGGCCATCTACTGTAGCGGAATGACGTCATCAAAATGACTCCCGCCTCGTTGCGAATATTGCATTTTGCACCCAAACTATGCATTGCACATACACGTGTGGGGTATTAAACGAGGGTTTTTCAACGAAACCAAAAGTCAGACGTTAAAGCAATGTACTACAAAATTAAAGCTGATGTCTCAAGCCATACACTGATATCAAAATAATCAAAATCAGACCAAAAATGTGAAAATTATGCATCAAAATGTAGGTATTTGCTAGAACAAATGCATTAAAGTTAAAAAAATCAAATTGGTCATTTTCAGGATAATCCGCATAAGCTTCTAGTATGTTATTAGCAATATAAAAAGGATCATAAAACTGCTGGGGGACAATCTCTATAGTGCCTGAGTGACAAATAATGGCGTCATACATGTGACCACTACAGAAATTTGCAAAATCTAAATTATAACTATACATACACGTCTGCTATATCAAACGAAAGGTTATTAAATATATTATGATTCGTTAATACATTATTTATAAAAACAATGTATATTTTAGGAGCTACAAAACCACTTTTTGAGAAAAGTGCGTGTATATATATTTTATAGCTCAACTAAAAAGGTTATAACAATTTTGCGTCTAATATAAAAGAAACCAGTTATTCAACTATACGACACAGCTTAAATATTTAATTTCAGACAAAAACTGTGGAAGTTGTACAAAAAAAAACTAAAGCGCGCCAACAATTCTACCTTAATGCGCTCATATTATGCAAAGAATAGTCCTAATTATCGGGTATTTAATGAAAGAACATTACCTACATAAAACACATGAAAACGATATTATGGAGTGGAATTATAATTTATAAATTGAATTAGTTTGATAAATAAGCAAAACAACGGTTTCTTTTCGTACCTAATCTCCTCCTTTGAAAGTCGGTTAAAATTTAAGTTTTGTGCACCTGGGCTACAAAGGCGAATGAATTGACGCCTCATTCATCAAAATCAGTTCAGTAGTTCCATGTAAACAATACATCACACGTAGACAGCAAATTCTGCCTATTTCTATTGTCTGGGAGAGGACACTGACTTCTGTAACAGGTTTTTTTACTTAGCTCAGAAGTCAGGGACTTCAACACCTATTTTGTACTTGCTTCTGTCAATATATAAAAAAAAAAAATTTTTTTTTGTTTTTCATTCATTTTATAAATTAAGATTCCACTCCAAAATGTCGTTTTCATGTATTTTATGTAATGTTCTTTTATTTAATTAGGATTATTCTTTGCATAATATGAGCGCATTAAGGTAGATTTGTTGGCGCGCTTTAGTTTTTTTTTGTACAACTTCCACAGTTTTTGTCGGAAATTAAAATTTTTAGCTGTGACGTATAGTTGAATAACTGGTTTCTTTTATATTAGACGCAAAATTGTTATAACGTTTTTAGTTGAGCTATAAAATATATATACACGAACTTTTCTCAACAAAAGTGGTTTTTCTTTGTTTGTAGCTCCTAAAATATACATTGTTTTATAAATAATGTATTAACGAATCATTATATATTTAATAACCTTTCGTTTGATATAGCACACGTGTATGTATGACTCATGGTATCTTATCTTATATTCGGGGGCCCTTGCGGATACACTTAGACCCATAGGGAACTTTTGTGCAGTTACCCCCTAGGAAAGATCCGTCCGCTACTCAAGAGCTTTCCCCACCATCTCCATATGATATGATGGACCTTATGGGTAGCGTTTTGAATTCCTTTGGTTCCAGATAGCCTGTTCCAAAGTCCTTCATTCTTTGTCTGGCGAGGGCGTGACATTCACAAATAAGGTGTTCTATTGTCTCTTCCTCTTCGCCACACATACGACAATCGGTGTTGTCAGCGTGCCCCATCTTGGCCAGGATTCCCTTGACCCCGTAATGGCCAGTAAACACCCCCGTTATTATTTGGAGTTGCCGTTTGGTAAGTTTCCAACCCCGTCAGACTGTCTCATTCTTCCTGGTGTTTGGTCTTAGTAAGGTCTTTGATAGCCGTTGCGATGGTTCCCTAGGGTATAAGCGCTAAATCTGGATTCATCTATTATTGTCTATAACAAGATGTATTTTTTCCGCAAAGATATCTAGGACTTTTTTGTGTAGAATTTAATAAGCTTTAATGTTGCCTTACACCATATTTTCACAGAGAACGTAGATTTAGAGTAAAATGCAAATTACTCCAGGATGATACACATTTTCCAAGATGCCTGCGATTCCTCGAGGTCCCCAAATGTAAAATAGTGTGGACATGAAAAAGAGACCTTTAATTAACATACATACCAAATTTTATAACTTTGGAAGGATTTCGAAGTTAGACTTAATCCGATTGTACTATGAGCCAGAAGGCGAAAAATCTCCTTAAATGATCATATCTATCTAAGAGACGTTGATATTCGTAGACGAGGAAAAAATATATGTAGTTCTTGATTATATTATCTTTAATAACACAGTTTCCGATACGCGAATTATGACACTTCGCTCGATACAATTAATTCCCAAAGTAACCTCTAACTCGGACTTTTAATCAAACTTTACACGGTTATTTAGTGACACTATAAACAAAATAAGAAGAAAAAACATTATTAACAAATAGTAATTTGACAGCTTTCGAATTTCGATATTGTAACCAGGGGCGTAGCTAGAGGATATGGCGCCCGGGGCAGTCACAAAATTTGCGCTACCTGACGACTGACAAAAGTTTCCCTGCTGCTGCCTTTTGCCCATTTTGGCGTCCCCTTTGGATGGCGCCCGGGGCACTTGCCCCCTCAAAATGATTGATTGTGGGCACCACGGATAGAAGACATTCCGGACAACCAGAAAAATGTTCCTAGGTTCCAGAGCTCACCTTCGGTCATGGTGTGGGCCTGTGGAGAACAGTATGTAAGAGGAGTAAACTACCTTTAGTATTTATAGATAAAGGCGTTAAAATTAAATATTATGTGTTCCAACAAGACGGAGCTCCTTCACACACGGCAGATGCTTTTCAAGCTTGGTGTCAGGCTAATTTGACAGATTTTTTGCCGAAACATGAATGGCCAACCATGAGTTCTCTTGTACGTATTAGATTATTTTGTATGGTCGTACATGCTTTCGAAACTATTTACATGATTATAAAATCATAAACCTGGGTCATTTCATCAAATGCCAATTGAAATGGTGCGTGCTGCGTGTGATTCATTCGAGAAGCGTTTCATCATCTTCCTCGCGTTGTCCCGGCATTTTGCCACGGCTCATGGGAGCCTGGGGTCCGCTTGGCAACTAATCCCAAGAATTGTCGTAGGCACTAGTTTTTACGAAAGCGACTGCCATCTGACCTTCCAACCCAGAGGAGAAACTAGGCCTTGTTGGGATTAGTCTAGTTTCCTCACGATGTTTTCCTTCACCGAAAAGCGACTGGTAAATATCATATGATATTTCGTACATAAATTCCGAAAAACTTATTGGTACGAGCTGGGGTTCGAACCCGCGACCTCCGGATTGCAAATCGCACGCTCTTACCGCTAGGCCACCAGCGCTTCGAGAAGCGTTTGAGGCTGTTAAAAAAAGTTGAAGGTGGAGTTATTCCGAAACATTTGTTGTAAATATATTATATAATTGTGGCATTAATAAAATATAATTTTAATTGTAGTAACAATTCGTACATTTATTTTATTCAATATTTGTACTGTATTCGGACTTATTGGACGCGCTGTACTTTATTGTTGCACTGCCATTGTCAGGGCAATTATGTAACTAGACAGCTGATACGGATTTAAAACAGAATCAGATATTTAACTATTATGCAGTACCTACTCGCTTATACGCCGTCTTAATTGTTAAGGCGAGTTAAGTGATAACTTTTTCAGTGGCGACACGTCTTAGATATCCGTTGCGCAGAAAAAATTGATTGAAGACCTGGACTGGCGCTCACATGTCACAGAATTGTTACGCAATGGGCAATCCAATCAAAGGCCGCCCGTCACTGTAGTGTGGCCTACACTCTGTGATAAGCACTCTAAATTTGCGACCACCTAAACGCATCATGATTTGAATAGATAATTTTCATAAATGACTTCAATATCCTGACTGAAGATGTGGCTGCTTACCTGAGTAGGGCGAAATTTTAATTTTAAGAGCAAGCTTAGTTCTCCATACAAACGTAGTTACGCTCTCATTTTAAAACGACTAGCTTGATTGCTCTGAAACTTTGTACTTACAATAGGATAAGGTATAGCTACAATAGGGAAAGGGAAGGGCTCTCGGACGGTGCGCCCCGGAGGCAACGGTAAGTAGTCTCTTGGTTTCCAGGTAATTGCTTACCGGTGCTGCCAATGACCTGTCACGGGGGGGTTAGGGGGGTTCCGCACAGGGTGTCCTCTCAATGAGGGAGAGCTCACCCGAGTGCGTGCTGGAGGGGGTCCTTTGGGCCGGGCGACTGCGGTCGCGGATGGGGCCTTCGAGCCGGGCGCCTTCGGGCGCGTGAGGGCACAGGAATGCCGCTGACCTGTATAAAACTGCGGTCCCCGTAACTGTCTAGGCAGAGGGCCTATGATGACAGCCGGGGGGGTTGCCACTGCTGGCCGGCGCCGGCGTGGTGGCCACGAGGATGACCACCTCTATAAAAAATCGCTAAGGCAACCTGAGGGGGTGGAACCCGGAGTTTTTCCATCTCCTCCCGGCGTGGAGGTTGTCATGAGGGACCAGTGTGTGGTGTCGCCCTGCACACTACCTTCGAGAGGGGGAGCTTCGGCTCCAGGGCCTTCGGGTCCAAGGAGGGGACAGCTTCGGCTGTCGGCAGCAGGCGGTGTTCGCGGTGGAATGCTCTGCGATCCCGTGTTCACCGCCCCCATTGCTGCGAGACGGGCATACCGTGGAGGGTTTAGTCGGTATTTGGCCCCTTGGCAACGAGTCCGACATATCCGTCCTAGTTCCCCGACTAGGCGGAATGCCTAAATGCATTACTCCACGTTAAAAAAAAAGGTAAGGTAGGTCTGTAATTAGTTTATGAAGCTTCAGATACTATAGTACAAAAAATACAGCGAATTTAAGTTAGTTTTTGCTCTATTTCGTTTGTTTTATATACAAGAGATATATAAAATAAATACAGACCTAAATATATCTTATATGAACCATGTCATTGTATGTGCAAAGTTTCACTACAATCCAACACGTAGTTTTAAAATGAGAACGAAACTCCGTTTGTATGGGATGGTGAAATTCGGCTGAGCTTGCCTCTGCTGCCTTGCCTCTGGGGACTCTTAAGTTGTTAGTTATATTCTCTAAAGTTTTGTATCCAGTGACATGTAACGAAGCCATACGATAAATAATAACAAATACATGGATTCACCTAATTAAAAGCGTAGATGCTTAGAACACGTCACGTAGTCAGGTCAAAGAATACCTAGATAGTTTAGGTAAGTAAATTTTCGAAAATTGTTTTTATTTTGATCTTGTACATCATCGTCACGAAACCTCCACGCCATTCGTGTTGAGTTGGCATAAACTACAACGAATAGCAAAATTTTATTGATCGCCGCCATACCTCAGGGACGTCTCACGTCACGGGATCGGGAATAGAGGACGATCGAGTCGAACAAAGTGCCTGCTCTATTTAAAAATGGGAACGGACTTGACCGCGTTTCCTGAGCCCGTCAGACGATATTATTAAGAACATAAAACAATTTCGATTATTTAAATCATATATGATAATATGTTAATTTAAAATATTCGAGAGGATAATGCTAAAATACTTTGTCTCATGATTTGAGAGTTAGTTAGTTGAGAGTACTATTAGTTATTCTGTGGTTTTGTTATAGTTATCCAATGGA
Source organism: Cydia strobilella (assembly GCF_947568885.1). Taxonomy (NCBI): domain Eukaryota; kingdom Metazoa; phylum Arthropoda; class Insecta; order Lepidoptera; family Tortricidae; genus Cydia; species Cydia strobilella. The sequence goes on along the minus strand of NC_086068.1, from coordinate 42,858,225 downwards.
AGAAAATTGTTTGCCAACTTAAGTAAGTAAGATAGACCTTAGTTAAGATATTATGTTCAAAAGAGTCTATTCGTTACATCCATCGTATTATAGTCCGGTGGCCGGCTGCAAGAAACCCACCTGATAAAAAATTTGAAAATACCTACTATGTGGGGGTAGTTGACTTTTAGTAGTAGTGGCCTGGCCGTTTCTCGAAAAGTATTCTAGAAATCGATTTGCGCTCATAACGTTTTTTATTTTTTTCTTTTAAACATACCATCTGGGGTAGCAAATGAAAGGGATTTGTAAGTAGATCACTATATATATAAATACTAGAGAACTGTTGCGGCGTCAAAACGCCGCTAGAGTATGGTTCTAAAAGTTAGGTTGCCTGTCCACTGAAGCAGAGCGGTAAGCGGGGAAAAAATCCAGCAATAGAATTTCATTAAAATTTCAGAGCGGAGATTTTATGCCATTCAGACGGTGGATTCTCGCTCATCGCTCCGCCACCTCGCTCCGCTCCTGTGCACAGGCAGCCTAAGACTGAACGCTTAATGAAATCAGGAAATGTGACGTCTTCAGATGAATCACTGGCTGTCACTATCTATTTTATGCTGACTATACCCACAGAATATGAAATCTTACACATAATTATTTATTATAAAATGGCGACACGTTTGTATAATTTTAGCGTATTATATTTCGGTCGCGTAGCACCTACCAGCATGTTTTGTGATCGTTAGTATTGATGCAAAAAAGACATAATTATTGTCTATCTTTTCGCATCTTTCTAAACTAAAAATCACGATACGCGACCGCGATATGATACGGTAAATCAAGATTTCGTGGATAGGATGCCTTCTTGTCATTTGGCTCTCATGCCTAAAATTTCATAGGGCTAGAGTATAATTTATATTTAATTCTCTTTTTCCTATTATTCATGAGACTGAAGTTTTCAAACATTTTACAAACATTCCGTGACATTCCGTGTCTGGGCTATACCGCGAAAATCGAAGTTCAAATTGCGGGCATCTTTCTCTGTCAGTCCAATTACGCCTTCATTGGAGTAAAAGAGAAAGATCCCCGCAATTTGCGAATTTCGGTTTTCGCGGTAGACCCTCTGACCTAATAATAGACATAGTATATACACGTAGTTATAGACATGAAACCGAGCGACCAGGGTATGGCCATATGGTATAGAAAGGAGAAGCAGAATTGTTGCAAAAGTGACCGCTTTCAGCTTTAAATAATAGTTCCTAATCTCTCCGGTGGCGCTAGTTAGGCTCTGGGACATGTGTATAACATGAACCATATAAGGCAACAAATAACCCGACCAAATTACGTAGGTTGTTTTTAGTAGTATTTCGGTGTATGGTGGCGCCGCCTAATTACTGTTTTTTGATGGACACTTTTCGTACATAGAGATTTGGTTCCTTTATATAGTCTCCATGGACCAGGGGTAAGAGAAAGACATATTTCAAAATATTTATCAGTACGGTTTTTACTCACTATTATTTTTAGTCGCTTTTGGCGACATGTTTCGGATTCTTTGGGAATCCATCCTCAGGCACGAGTCACTTGACGACTCCATCTGCGGACTGCCCCGCGCCCCCCGCCCCCGCCCCATCAGCGCGTGCGCAACGAGCGACGAGGCGGGCGGCGCGGGCAGTGCACGACGTACAACCGCCGCGGACACTCGTGCTTGAGGATGGATTCCCAAAGAATCCGAAACATGTCGCCAAAAGCGACTAAAAATAATAGTGAGTAAAAACCGTACTGATAAATATTTTGAAATATGTATCACGATAGTTTAAGTGCGAAGAAAGACATATTCATGTATTGACAGTTTTATGTATGGCAGCATAATCCTTTTTAGGGTTCCGTACCCAAAGGGTAAAAACGGGACCCTATTACTAAGACTCCGCTGTCCGTCTGTCTGTCACCAGGCTGTATCTCACGAACCGTGATAGCTAGACAGTTGAAATTTTCACAGATGATGTATTTATGTTGCCGCTACAACAACAAATACTAAAAAGTACGGAACCCTCGGTGGGCGAGTCCGACTCGCACTTGGCCGGTTTTTTCTCTTTCACTCTTATAAATTTCGGTATTTCGCCATCGCCTCCATTTCATTCGGCATTTTTTCATGGTCGGGTTATGCCATCATAGCAAACACGACTATGAAAAAATGCCCGGTCGGTGATAAAAATAAAGCATGGCACTATTTTCTCTTTCCTCTTATAGGAATCGCAATAAGACTATCTTTCTATATCAGGCCCTTGAACCTAATTTAGTTTTTTTTAAATTTACTTTTTTGAAAGTCTGTACAACGACTGGACCGCGACCTTGGTACCGTCAAAATATCTCTTTCTCGCTCTCGGCGTACGGCCCCCACCTTAAGCGCCTAACACACATTACCGCACCGCACCGGTCATTGTGCGATGCACCTATAAGTAAGAGCGAGAAAGAGTATTGCTTTCTCGCTCTTACTTACCCATAAGTAAGTCACACAATGACCTTGGTGCGGTGCGGGAATGTGTTAGCCGCTTTATAGCCGTATTTAATAGTCTATCGTAAAAGCCGTTAGAGACTACCACACCTCACCGCGACCTTGGTGCGATGCGGCGCACGTATCGATAGTGCGCAAGGTGGTCACCGTACGTACGTTAAGGACGCAGCTTTAAGTTAGAGCGAGAAAGGAATATTATAGCCGTATTTAACAGACTATCGTAAAAGCCGTTAGAGACTATCACACCTCACCGCGGCCTTGGTGCGGTGCGGCGCACGTATCGATAGTGTGCAAGGTTGTTACTGTACATACGTTAAGGACGCAGCTATAAGTTAGAGCGAGTAAGAGATTTTGACCGCACCAATACGGCTTTTCGAGATATTCTCTTTCTCGCTCTCACTTATGGGTGTGGCGCACCAAGATCGCGGTGCGGTGCGGTAGTCTGTTACGGATTTTACATACGATCGCACATACGCCGCACCGCACCAAGGGTGCGGACCGATGCGGAAAATGGGGTTGGCCGGTCGACATAATTAGCAGAGGGCGCCAGCATAGCTTTCCCTGTCAATCCCTACAATTGAGACAAATTTTTGTTTTTTTAGTTCCCTGGATGCCAGCCCTTTAAGCCAAATCTCATAGAAAAAGGGGCAAGCTATGATGGCGCCATCTCTGCAAACCTTTGACAGTTGCCAACCCCATTGGCTGACCGTTTACCTTAAAGATCCGACATCATTTAACATCCTCATAAGAACAAACCTCGTCGTACGTGCTTTTTGAAGTAAATATAGATGCTTTTCCCCACCGTTTTGTATGGTTTATGGTGGGCTGGTGGGCTACAAATTCTGTCCCTCACGGGCACACGCGGTAAGCCACTTCTATAGGATCCTACCTTCTATGTGCCAAAGCAAGAATAAAATAAACATGTGTCATCTTGATGAGTATGATGTGGATGACACATGTCTGACATGTTGTCAAACACAATAATAAAATTTTATGGTGTTTTAATATAATTTTTAGTGTGGTGTATGCATGTTACAGTCTCAAAACAAATATTTGAATGGATTGGATACCTTACATACATTGGATATAGGTTTGAGTTCAATCCAATCTCAAGTCAGAACAAAGGTCACGTGGTACATTTTTTCAAATTAACTTTTTAGTACTTTTTCGGGAAAAAATCAAAAACCTAAGAGCTTATTGCAAATCTGTAGCATGAGACGAATCAAATGACATATAATTTATTAAAATCGGACCATAACTGTAGATCTGATGGGATGAACAAAAATCGGCCTCGCGTAATATATATATAGATGGACCCAATATATACTGTCCCAATATATACTGCAACATTTTTACTACACAAACTATTAGAACAGTTCTAACAAATTATTAGAAAACGTTCAAAAATTTCACAATCCAGAGTTGACTTTGAACTGCTCTAAATTGTAAATGACTGAATGCATTATTCCAAATTTTATACCCAATAACTGTGAATATCCTCTATATAATATGTAAAAACAAATAACCAGATATATAAAAAAATAAAAAAAATACATCAAGTTGAAAAAGAGTATAATTTTCCGTAACATTTAACAAACTATTATTAAAACAAACAAAAACCCAACTGTTTAAATATATTTTTGAAATGGTCTTTTCACTAGCTTTCATTTAGTACCGACCCATATTGCTATCGTAAGAAAAAAAAAGCAATCCCCCACCCCCCTTTTCTTTTTTCATTTGCAGGCGCCATTTTCAATATTTATATAGCCTATGTCACTACCACAATTCTGACGATTGACACCTCATATGTCAAAAACCGTCTAGACATATACATACCCACGCTCGAAAAACATTACCCTCCTGATGAGGTCGGGCGTGAGCATTTCTAAAATTAAATATCAATATTATTATAATACAATCGGATTAGTATAGGTTTTTCGAATAATGTATGGGCGAGGTCGGCAATAAACTGCCATAGAAGACCGAACCCAACTGCTATTTCCACCGAAGCCTATATTTATATACTAGTGACCCGCCCCTGCTTCGCACGGGTAGTTCAACAAATTTACACAAAACCTTTACAAATTATACATATAAACCTTCCTTTTGAATCACTCTATCTATTAAAAAAACCGCATCACAATCCGTTGCGTAGTTTTAAAGATCTAAGCATACATAGGGACAGACGGACAGACAGCGGAAAGCGACTTTGTTTTATACTAAACTTTGTTATATATCTTCTTCTTCCTGCCCCTATCCCACGTCATGCGGGGTCGGCACAACATGTTTTTCTCTTCCATTCTCCTCTATCTTTCGTCGTATTTATATATAATATATATATTTTATAATAGCTAGAAATATTTTAGTCGTAAAACTCTCAAGTCTCATTATATTCGCGGCAATTTATAGTACAATCGGATTAAGTCTAACCTCGAAATCCTTCCAAAGTTATGAAATTTGGTATGTATGTTAATTAAAGGTCTCTTTTTCATTTCCACACTATTTGACATTTGGGGACCTCGAGGAATCGCAGCCATCTTGGAAAATGTGTACCATCCTGGAGAAATTTGCGTTTTACTCTAAATATACGTTCTCTATGAAAATATGGTGTAAGGCAACATTAAGCTTATTAAATTCTACACAAAAAAGTCCTAGATATCTTTGCGGAAAAAATACATCTTGTTATAGAAAATAATAGCTGAATCCAGATTTAGCGCTTATACCCTTTCAGGGGATATTCTCCTAATAGAAAACTTGTGGGAATATGAATTCCACTTTTGTCTATACATTTGTACACGTTATACTCCAATATCAACATTTTACTCGAATGCGACTTAAACAGAAAGTAGGGTTATGGGTTTAAATACTGATAATCAGTACACTGAAGCTCAGGATGCTGGACGGATTTTTTTAAATGACGTATTGGTAGATTTCTCTTTCCCTTCACAACATGTTTACACTTGTTTTATTAAAGAAAAATCAATACAGCCGCCTTGAGAGGATGCCGAATACTAAATCAAATTTTTACTTGTAGCGCCTAAACTATTGAGCGGATTTCAATGAAATAGACATTAGTAGATCTATAATTGGTACACGAGTGCTATGCAATACAAATTTCCTAAAATAAATGGAGGAAAAATATTTAGGACAAAAATGTGACTGCAAAAACAGATTTTAGGTCTTAAATGGGGTTTAAACAATAGTGACAGTAATGAAATTTGACACCTACAATTTCAGAGATCCCTGTTTGCGTGTCATAAAATTGGAGCTTCGGGGACCACGGGGATCAAACTCCATCTTGAAAAGTATGTCTTTTTTGGTTTTTCTGTTTTTCTCGGAATATCTGAGTTAATTGTGAATAACGTAAAAAAGAAACGATAACGAAAATAAGAAAAACGTTAAAAAGTGTACTGCCGACTTTATGACGTCACAGCAACTACCCCCACCACTTCCGCGCTTGTCATCTATACTGTGTTACATATCAAATGAAAGAGCTCATTGTGCGAATATGTAATATATTTATTTTTTATTATTTTAGGATAAACAGTTTAGAAGTTATTCAAGAAAATAGGCAAAAAAACCGGCCAAGTGCGAGTCGGACTCGCGCATGAAGGGTTCCGTACCATTACGGAAAAAAAACAGAAAAAAAATCACGTTTGTTGTATGGGAGCCCCATTTGAATATTTATATTATTCTGTTTTTAGTATTTGTTGTTATAGCGGCAACAGAAATACATCATCTGTGAAAATTTCAACTGTCTAGCTATCACGGTTCATAAGATACAGCCTGGTGACAGACGGACAGACAGACAGCCAGACGGACAGCGGAGTCTTAGTAATAGGGTCCCGTTTTTTATCCTTTGGGTACGGAACCCTAAAAATGACCATCCCCCCCTTTATTTCCGAAACTACTAGGTCAAAAATTAAAAAACAATACACAAAATAGTTCTTTACCTATAGATGACAGGAAACCTATATTAGAAATGTGCAGTCAAGCGTGAGTCGGTCTTAATTACATAGTTTTTGATCCGACCCCTACGGGTTTTTTAAAGACATCTCAGTCACGTTTCACATAAAAAATACATTGTTTAAATTGTGTAATGTACGGAACCCTTGGAACGCGAGTCCGACTCGCACTTGGCCGGTTTTTTTTTTACTGTCCTTAAGAGGCCGTAGTAGATTTTGGAGCAAAAATGTAAAATTGATAGATTTAGTCGTTGAAATTATACACGTTTTATTTCGTAATATCTAAATAACAAGTATTAGTTTATATTAGCACGTCTTCTCATCTTGCCTTTTAATAATGAGGTCGAGAGCGTGCGTCACCGGTAATATATGAAGAGAAGGGGCAGTTTTTAAAAATTCATCAAAAAATTATGGTGGTAAAAAATACAAATTGATGTATAAGAATAGTTTCAGCAAATGTTGTAGATTGTTTAAGTATTAAAATTACGTTGAAATTAAGTCGATTTTCAGAGAAATGGTCACTTGTTTTAAAGTAATTTCTGGAGAAAATTGAATTCGTTTAACTTTCATTTTCTCGAACTCAGTCATATAACAAAAATGTAATCTGATAAAGGTCAAGTACAGAATATGTGTAATACAAATTTTTTGCAGTTCAAACTTTACGAAATTTACAAATAAGAGCGACAAAATCAGTGCTTTACGCGCGTTTACCTAAACGTCCATCGGAAAAAAAATCATTACTAATTTAGTGAGTCTGTTTTCAAAAAATTGATCCGATAAAAGGCAAGATAAGAAGACGTGCTGATAGAAACCAGTACTTGTTATTTCAATTAGGTAACAAAAGGTGTACAATTTTACCGACTAAATCTATCAATTTTACATTTTTGCGACTAAAATCGACACCGGCCTCTAGGCAGCTAGAAACAATAAAACTTATATGGTAGGACAAGTTTCATTCTATTTTTCGATGAGGTTTTTTGGTGAATTTAATTGTACTACTCTTTTGCCATTTGCGCAAAATTTGTCAAGTCAAGCCGCGGCCGACCTAGAGCAGTTGAAGCTACTAAAAGTCGGCTACCCCCACAGAGTAGGTATTTTCAATTTTTTTATCAGGTGGGTTTCATGCAGCCGGAGTTCCATACTACGCGAAGGCAACCCTGCCCTGGTAGGACCACGCCTCGACGAAATGATTGTTAAAACACCTTAACAAATTACTGAGGTTACCTCCTAATACAATTCAATAGTCAATATCCTGAACTAAGTACAACCGGACCAAGCTCTGCACTCTGCATGGCGTTTGTGATGACAAAGTTTGTCTAATTTCTATATAAATATGTCGTGTTAGTCGTGTATAATGACACATCTCACTTTGTTTTATTAAAATCGGCGCAAAGCGTAGACGGACTCCACCTCATTGTGTTCTATAATCTCAATAATTATATAACTACAACTTCACGTTATTGTACGACCCTAATACTTATGTAGTTCTAATCCGAACGACCTGTTATTCATAGTATATCAGATTATAATTATTACGAACTAGCTGTTGCCCGCGACTTCGTACGCGTGGATCTGTATATTGGTGGTTATGTCTTTTACATGAGCATAGAACATTATGCAGCAAAAGATATCAGTAGACGGTTAATCATTGGTTAAAAATTATACAATGCATGAAATTTGTCTTTAACAAACTACGAAGTTACAAGCCCCTAACTTAAAAAAAATGTTCTCGATACCCACTCAACCCTCTTAGAAGATTTTCAAGTCCACTACTTATTTTAAATAGTAGATTGTGTCACAAGGGAGCAAAATGACATATTTACGGCGAGGGCGTACATTGAATTCTGAACGAAGCGAAGGATTCTATAATTGAATCCTGAGCGTAGCGAGGGATTCTAAAATAGAATCTTGAGCGTAGTGAGGGATTTAAGTGATAACGCCCAAGGTGGAAATAATTTTGCTACCATGTGACACATACTGTTTTTCACATCACCTATGAGGAAATTATTATGTTCCAAAATATTAATTACCTAAAAAAATTATGCAAAAAAAAACGCGTCCTAGAACAGAAACGTGACACTTTGATCCCTCCTAGCAGGGAAGAAAAGTACCGCTTTCATCCCTCCTAGCGTGGACGAATAAGCCCTTTTTCGAATAGGTGATGTGAAAAAAAAATGTTCGCTCCCGATGCAAACTTTATTAATACAAACTTCAAAAACGGTGAAATCAGTTTTCGTCTATTTTAATATAATGCCCTTCTACCGAGTTTCAAGCTCATACCTTAAAAGAAAACTTGTACCACATATAAACTTACATCCCCTTTTTAACCCCCTTAGGGGTTGAATTTCTAAGAACGTTGAAATAACTTTATTTATTATCTTTTTTATCTTTTTCTAAGAAGTTTTAAAGCATTTGTAAACGATTCAAACTTTCAACCCCGTTTTAACCCTTTTAAGAGATGAATATTTAAAAACGCTTATATTACTTTTCTTGTATTCTAATAATATGCCTTTTTACAAAGGTTGAAGTGCCGCACTCAAAAAAAGGTTTGATCTCCATACAAACTTTCAACCCCTTTTTCACCACCTTAGGGGATGAATTAAAAAACGCTGAAATTATTTTCTTGTATTATAATAATATTTCTTTTCCCGAAGTTATAAATTCCTAGCTTAAAACAAAACTTAAACCCCATACAAACTTTCATCCCCTTTTTAACCCCTTTAGGAGTTGTATTTCTCAAAATCGCTTCAATCGCTTTTCTTATCTCTTGTACACATTATAAATGTAACCTGGTGTGCAAATATCAACTTTCTAGCTTTTGTGGTTTCGCCCCTGCGTTGATGAGTCAGTCAGTCAGTCAGGACACGTGCATTTATATATATATAGATTAGGTTTTGATTAGTCTGTCGTTGCAGTTAGCTGTATTGTAAAGCAATAAGTGTAGACCGTGGCGAGTAAGTATGGAGCGAACACAGGACGCGTGTTGCGCTTGCTAAATATTTGACCGGTGCCGCTCGATAGCAGCGACCTTGCGGCGGCGGCGCGCCGCGCGCCTGCTCCCTGTCGGCCGCCCGGCCGCCCAGCGCGGGCACCGCGATCAGCTGTTATCCTCTATGCGACTCACTCACTAAACAACATAGTTTTTTGCTTCTATGTTGTATATACATAACTTATTTAAAAAAGGTGGGCTTCTATTTTGTGTTAGTGTTCTGAATGACTTTACATTTACTATTAATGAATATTAATTTTTTTTTTCACTTTAGCAATCATAATTTTAGGGAACTATTACTTTGATCGATCTCGAAATTGTTTAATGTGAATTATGTTTTATACCGATGTAAAGCAAGAATGTATTTATTATTTTATGTTCATTAAATATTTCTTTATACATACGTCAGTATTATTTGGCTTTTTATTTCTAGCTTTAATGCAAACTACCACTTCGATAAAACATGTTTTTTTTCTTTAAAACCGATGCCAGCCAATACACAAAACACTTTTTATTTCTAACTTCACTTTTAAATTTCTGCTTTTACTACGAAACAACAACAGATTTTTGCTATTTTTTAACTTTGGCGATGATTGTATGAATTAATTTACAAGTCATGGTCCATGATCTCATGATGAATATGGAACTAATTTCCGTATATGAAATTTAATGATAACAAAACAATGACTATGATTTATGGAACATTAACGATAACTGTCTTCGGCAAGTATAAATGAATAATGAAGTGCAGTCAAAGCGTCTAATGTGGTCCATGCATCGATGCAACGAACCGAAGAGGCTGTACAAGGTTTGTGCGAAGAAGCGCTGGCTGGAGGCAATACGGCATAACGCTTACACGAACTGCTTCGAAGGCTGGAAGCGTGCTACTGATGTTAGATAGAGATAGGAGCGCTGGGCAGGGACAGGGGTGCGCGGCAGGGCGGCGAACAACAGTGCGCCCGGCGGGTCCGACCCCACTCCACGCCGACGCCGCCCCCATATAATCACAGGACGGTTTCACAACACCTATGTATCTACTTCCTTACTTACTCTACATATAAACCACTACTCTTAGCTTGTCAGGATTGGAAACACTTTTTAATGAATTATACTAACGATCTATGCTCCATTTTGAAATCGGGCACTTACATCGCTCCTCTGACTCGAAATGCCTTCATCAATGAATACAAAGCAAAAGCATTTATTTGAACTTAAAGTTGGGAGAAGAGGATTTTTGTATTTAACGGCACATTACCGATCATAGGAAATAAAATGCGTTTGTACGGGATAGCCCGTGGAATGCTCTATCATTGATTCCTTCTTATTGCAGCATAAGTTATAAACAGCCAGGAGGGTTACCCGCGTAGGTTAGGAAACCTAATCGTTATTGACCCTGCCTACCAAATTCAAATAATTATTCTGTAAGTAGGCCTCAAGGACTCTTTCATAAGTCAATACAACATTTACAGTGACATGAAGAATACATAACAACACATCATTTTATAAATACATCATGCAATACCTGTAAACATTACATTATAATAATGTTATTTAAATAAGGACTACAATATAACAGAGATGTTAGTCTCCAGGGTTAACAATACGAGTACATTTGAAGATCGAGAAAGGTTCCCAATGCCAAAGCGTTTCACGTCAGGAGTTTTAAGCTACCAGTCTTATAAACTAATGCTACAGAATATATATTTAACTACGAAGCAGGAGGTTCGAATCCTGGTAAGGGCATTTATTGGTGTGTTTATCCCAAATATTTGTTCCTTATGTTTTCTATGTATATATTTATATATATGTATCGTCATCTAGTACCCACAGTCCCACATCACAAGCCTTATTGAACTTACTGCAAGAGTGCTAATTCGTGTTCAACTTACGATTTGAAATATGATGAAATTTTTTTAAATACATATATAACACACTTTATTAAACTTTTTTCATCTTGTCTATTTTTTTCATCTTCGACAATAAAATATGGACTGATAATATTACAATCGGATTAGGTCTCACCTCGAAATCCTTCCACAGTTATGAAATTTGGTATTTATGTTAATTAAAGGTCTCATTTTCGTGTCCACACGATTTGACATTTGGGGACCTCGAGGAATCGCAGCCATCTTGGAAAATGTGTACCATCCTGGAGAAATTTGCGTTTTACTCTAAATATACGTTCTCTATGAAAATATGGTGTAAGGCAACATTAAAGCATATTAAATTCTACACGCTTTCGTTTCGCCATACACAGTATTCACATTAAACCCAGATATTCCAAGAAAAACAGAAAAACCATAAAAGACATACTTTTCAAGATGGCGTTTGATCCCCGTGGTCCCCGAAGCTCCAATTTTATGACTCGCAAACAGGGATCCCTGAAATTGTAGGTGTCAAATGTCATTACTGTCACTATTGTTTAAACCCCATTTAAGACCTAAAATCTGTTTTTGCAGTTACATTTTTGTCCTAAACATTTTCCTCCATTTATTTTAGTAAATTTGTATTGCATAGCACTCGTGTACCAATTATGGATCTACTGTACTGATGTCTATTTTATTAAAATCCACAGTAAAAATATGATTTAAGATTCGGCGTCCTCTGAAGGCGGCTGTATTTATTTTTCTTTAATAAAACAAGTGTAAACAGGTTGTGAAGGGAAAGAGGAATCTACCAATACGTCATTTAAAAAAATCCGTCCAGCATCCTGAGCTACAGGGTGTACTGATTTTCAGTATTTAAACCCATAACCCTGCTTTCTGTTTAAGTCGCAGTCGAGTAAAATGTTAATATTGGGGTAGAACGTGTACAAATGTATAGACAAAAGTGGAATTCATATTCCTCCAAGTTTTCTATTAGGAGAATATCCCCTGAAAGGGTATAAGCGCTAAATCTGGATTCAGCTATTATTTTCTATAACAAGATGTATTTTTTCCGCAAAGATATCTAGGACTGTTTTGTGTAGAATTTAATAAGCTTTAATGTTGCTTTACTCCATATTTTCATAGAGGACGCATATTTAGAGTAAAACGCAAAATTCTCCAGGATGGTACACATTTTCCAAGATGGCTGCGATTCCTCGAGGTCCCCAAATGTCAAATAGTGTGGGCATGAAAAAGAGACCTTTAATTAACATACATACCAAATTTCATAACTTTGAATGGATTTCGAGGTTAGACTTAATCCGATTGTACTATAAATTGCCGCGAATATAATGAGAGTTTTACGACTTAAATATTTTTAGCTATTATAAAATATATATACTTATGTATAAATACGACGAAAGATAGAGGAGAATGGAAGAGAAAAACATGTTGTGCCGACCCCGCATGACGTAGGATAGGGGCAGGAAGAAGAAGATATATAACAAAGTTTAGTATAAAACAAAGTCACTTTCCGCTGTCTGTCCGTCTGTCCCTATGTATGCTTAGATATTTAAAACTACGCAACGGATTGTGATGCGGTTTTTTTAAAAGAGAGAGTGATTCAAGAGAAAGGTTTATATGTATAATTTGTAAAGGTTTTGTGTAAATTTGTTGAACTACCCGTGCGAAGCCGGGGCGGGTCGCTAGTATATAAATATAGGCTTCGGTGGAAATAGCAGTTGGGTTCGGTCATCTATGGCAGTTTATTGCCGACCTCGCCCATACACTTACATTTTCCCGACCACTGCAACAATGTAGGTATGTACTATTATTTATCACATTCGTAAAATTACCCTTAGAACATACTGTAGCAATTTTGGGAATAAATAAAAAATATAAATGCCACAAGATATATATATTGATATTTACAAGCCACGGAAATCAACCTTATTAAATAAAATGCCACGGAAATCAATTTTATAAAAATGCCACGGAAATCAATCTTATTAAATAAAAAAAATGGCTAAAGCCTACTGGTACCAGTGGGGATCAGCCAGGAGTGAAGGCTGCGAGTAATAAATATTTAACAGTGGTTTAAATTATAAAAGATATAAAAAGGAAGACGTTGAGTAGATTGCCTAAAATTGGTAGGTAGGAAATAGGTTGGTCACTTCCCTTGAGAGAGGAGAGTGAGCTGCTTGGAGAAACAGGCCCAGGCCTATACCGGTTCCGGTCAGGCGGATGTCGGAGCCGCAACCAGGGATCTATGCCGGACACTGTGGTATGGCGTGCGCCGTGATCCGTGTCCAGAAAAAGTAGGAGCAATATGTTCTCCAAATAAAATGAAAAACTGCGGACGAAGAGAAGGGCCACGCTATAATAAAGTGATGAAATGAAAACCAATAAAATAATAAAATAGAATATGGAACGGACTTACCCGCGACAAAAAGCGGTTCTCCTTATTTCTAGAGGGTCGGCTATTCACGTTAAAAAAACTTCCGTGATCCTGGTTAAACCCGGTACTTGTTATAGATGGGCAGAAATGGCAGAATTACTTTTATTTTGTGAAAAGATCAATTACTTTTTCACCATCACATCTAATTCCTTCTCACATTGACAGTTTTCACACCTTCATCTTTTTTTCATTCTTTTGGCAGTTGTCAAAGCAAATCAAAGAATTCACTTGTAAAGAAAAAAGGTTTCTCCTAAAGCGTTATGCTGCAATACATTTAATTTAACCCTTATTATTATTATTTAAGCTTTGTTTCTCGCACATCTATTATAAGATTGACTTTTCTTTTGTTATGTTTTTATGATGTGTGATCCCTTGAGGGTAAAAGCCTCCTCTATCTTTTTCCATTTCTCTTTGTCTGTAGCATTGTTCTCCCAAGTATTTCCTGCAATTGCTATGATGTCATCGACCCATCTTTTTCTTTGTTTTCCTGAGTTACGTTTGCCCAGTGGGCCTTTCCATTTGGTTGTTTGTATGGTCCATCTCTTGTCCTTGTATCTAGCCAAATGTCCAGCCCATCTCCATTTTTGTCTTAAACTAAACTGTAGTGCGTCTGTCAGTTTTGTTCTCATCCGGATATCTATGTTTTTTACTTTGTTTATTCTTCTTAGTTTCAATAGGCTTCTTTCCATTGCATGTTGGCATGATAAAATTTTTACTTTAACTTTCTCAGTGAAGACCCATGTCTGGCATCCGTAGGTTAAACTGGGGAGAATGCAGGAATCCATAACTATTTTCTTTATTTTTAAACTATAGTTTCCTTTTAGGATTTCTTTATGTGACCAGTATTTTCCCCAAGCTATGTTTATCCTTCTTTCCACCTCGTTTATGTTGCTATTGGGGTCAAAGGAAATCATTTTACCTAGGTATACATAGTTATCCACGTATTCTATTTGTTTTCCTTCTACAGTTATACTTTTTTTGTGACTGTTCGTCATAACTTTGGTTTTAGACGCGTTCATGTGTAGGCCCACTTTTTGGCTCTCTGAATTTAGCCTCTTTAACATTGTCTCCAGGCCTTTGGCAGTGTCACTGAATAAAACTATATCATCCGCAAACCTCAAATGTGTTAGTTTTTTATTTGATATCCATATGCCTTCCTTTTCCCATTGAAGTTTTTGAAAGATTTCTTCCAACACCGCTATAAAAAGTTTTGGAGAGAGGGGGTCTCCTTGTCTCATACCTTTTCCGACTTTGAATTTCTCTCCTAGCCTTTCCAGTCTCACCCTGCTGACGCTGTTGGAGTAGATGTTCTTTATGATGTTGATGTATTTTTCATTAATTTTGTTCTTATTTAATGTGTTCCATATTGATGCGTGTATTAAGCTGTCAAATGCTTTTGAGTAGTCCACAAATGCCACATACAGTGGTCTTCGGAATTCTTTGAATTTTTCTACAACTTGTTCGATGGCATGTATGTGGTCGATTGTTGAGTATTGTGGCCGGAAGCCGGCTTGTTCGATCGGCTGGTTTTTGTCAATTTCTGGTGCTATTCTGCTTAATAATATTGATGAGAAGAGCTTGTAGATTGAGGAAAGTAGGCTGATTGGCCTGTAATTGCTGATGTCAAGCGGGTCTCCTTTTTTGTAAAGCAATATGATGTTGGATTGGCACCATTGTGTCGGAACTAATTCCTCTACCAATAATCTGTTGAAAATGTTGACAAGGTGTTCGGCTAATATAGGCGCACCGATTTTTAAGGCATCATTTGTGACTTGGTCCGGGCCTGGGCACTTTTCAGGTTTTAATCTTTTGATATGCTCCATTACTTCCTTTGAGTCTATTGGGTTTACTGTTGATGTTCGTGCCATTACTTGTAGAGCAGGGTTATTTTGTTCATATTGTATTGTATCTGTAGGCTGTTTATATAGGTCGGAGTAGAAAGCTGTTGCATGTTTTATTATATAATTTCTATCTCTTGATTCACCTTTTTTATCATTTAAACCCTGTATCCAGTTCTTATGTGTTGAGAGGTCTTTATATGCTCTCTTGGTGCTACGGAATTTTGTCATATTTTTTTCGACTACTGTTTTTCTGTAGACCTCGTAATCGTCTCTGAGTGCTCTACTTGTTTTTTTGAATAGTTCTCCAAGTTCATTCTTCATTTCTCTTGACTTATGAATTTAACCCTTAGAAGTTTGAATTGCAACCGGACTGTAAATCAGAAGTAATAAAATAAAATAGCTTTTATTTACAAAACGAAGAACAGTTGCACCTTAACTCTCTATTTTATTTCTTATCTCCCATCTTTTCTATTCTTTGTTTGCTTGCCCTTCGGCAAAGGCCTCCTCCAACCTTCTTCCTTGTTTTTGCTTGCATTTACTTTGTTTATCTTGATTGTTTTGATTATGTAATGGTGGAGGGTTATGGTCTCACTCCCCACGATGACCAGTCGGCTTGGGAACTTGATTGTTGTAAGTAAAGTTGTTGATGTATGTGTTGTGACTTACTGTTCCATTCATTTCATTTGTAATTATATTTATCGTTGTTGTATTTGTTGTTGTAATTGTTTTCGTAGTATATGTTTCTAGTCTTTTGACTGATTTCCGCTGTCCTTCAGATCAATCAGAAGATTCAGAAGTAATACAGGTTCTAAAGTTTTAAAGATCCTCCCTGTTTGTGACTAAGGCGGGTTAGGATCATTGAATTATAATTGATGGTTAAACAAACTTACCTGAGTGAAGTTTGACCATAATTATATGAAGCGCTGCATCCGAAGACATTTGTATATTTCACTAGGTAGACGCGCGGATTTACTTTGGTGGAAAAATAGTATAATGTTGACCGAAGAGGTGTGCCCATAGACATACTAAGGAAAACAGCAGGGTCAGGTAACTCTTTAATTTTTGCAAAATTCTACAATAGACCACTTCATGCTGACGACAGTATCGAATTTGCTGTATGTAATAATGAATAAGACAAATATCCTAATGTTAACACATGATTAAAGACTTTTTAACACGCTTTTATTAGGTCGACCTGTATGTAATGGAATCTAAGGTAACTAATTTAAAAATCTTCCCGGTTTACGATGAAGCTGAAAATTTGCATACGCATGTAAGTCGGGTGACAATGCAATATTATGGTACCATCGAGCTGATCTGATGATGAAGACAGGAGGTAGTCATAGGAACTCTGTGATAAAACAACGCAACCTAATTGTGTTCGAGGTTTTTAGAATTGTCTCTATGAGTATTAGTTGCATGTGGAAAAAAAGTACAGTCAGCGATAAAAGCTTGTACCAAAAATTAAATTTTTGCCAAGAACTTATTATATTACTATTACTTATATTGTTAGAATGCGGCTATAAAAAATAGATTAAACAGATTTGCGAATCTCTTTTGGATATTTGCATTTTTTTACTTAATACCTATTTCTGGGGTATATCTCTAAATGCAGCGTATGGATGTGGTCTATTCTATGGTGCTGAAGAACTTCCGGAAACGGGCTTGTTCGGGAGGCTGGATGTCGTCAAACCTGCTAGCGAGACGGTTCGTAATGACTCTCGAAAACAACTTATAGACATGGCTCAGAAATGAGATGGGCCTATAATTGTTTAAAAGGGTCTTGAAGAACAGTACCACCACGCTTCTGTGCTATGCCTTTGGCGTTTTTCCCTCGAGTATGACGGCGTTAAACAGACTCTGAAGAGCTTTCATGACCGGTTTACCACCAGCTTTCAGAAGCTCTGACGTAACTCCGTCATCACCCGCCGCCTTATTATTCTTAAGCTGTTTGAGAGCCATCATACTAATCTCGTAGAGGCTGACGTCCAGGATGTCTTCTGTGTAGTTTCGGGTCATCCTGGCTCTTGGGTCTTTGGCCAGGTTAATAACAGGTGTCTGCATTGTCGTGTACTGTACAACTGCCCGTAGAACGTCTCGAACAAATTTCGTGCGAACACTTTAGAGCCTTTCGTTACGCTCAATAGCCTCTTCAATACTTTGAGTATTGAATCGGCGGAGGTCTCGAGTCAAGGACTTTGAGATTTGTCTGTTGAGCTGCCGACATTGAGCAGCATCCTCAGGAGAATGCAGAATCAATTCACGTCTTTCCTTCATCAGAGATATTTTTGGTTCTTTTTGAGCGGTAGGCTTTGAAGCTTGACGACCCTGCTTCCACGACCCTGTCATTATAATCGTCCACATCTGCGCAATCACCTAGGCATTCAAAGCGGTTTTGTAATTCAAGCTGAAAGCTTTCGGGATTCCGGATTTGGATCGGTGTTGGACGGAGCGTAGACTTCATAAGTCGAAAGCGTTCTAGACTGATATTAATGTTCAATGTGCCTCTTACCATCCGGTGATCACTTTCACCACCTTAGGGGTTGAATTTTGAAAAATGCTGAAATCAGTTTTCTTTTATTTTAATAATATATCTTTTTACGAAGAACTATAAAACTCCCGTGAGACTCAAACATAATAAATTATTTTAACCACGACCGCGACCAGTGAAGCCGTGTCGTTGCTCCGTGAACACTGTGAAGACGATCCTCGTAAATTGGATCGAAACATGTCGAGTTATTCTACTTAATGATACGTGAGTGACCCGTTCTAAAATAATTTAATATCTTTTTACGAAGTTTCAAATTTCTAGCTTAAAATAAAACTTGAACCCCATACAAACATTCATCCCCTTTTTAACCCCCTTAGGGGTGAAATTTCCCAAAACCACTTCTTTTGTATACATTATAAATGTAAATTTCTGCCCTGTGTAATTCATTTGCCCTTGCCCAAACCCTATATCTCGGGAAGATAT
Organism: Cydia strobilella; assembly: GCF_947568885.1. Lineage (NCBI taxonomy): Eukaryota > Metazoa > Arthropoda > Insecta > Lepidoptera > Tortricidae > Cydia > Cydia strobilella. The sequence continues at coordinate 42,839,645 of NC_086068.1, read as the reverse complement.
CAATTTAGATTTTTGTGCCACCAACGGTCATATTGCCTGTAAGTAGATTTAATATAGATAGATCTAATATTCTAGCTCGACCTTGCTATGCGCCAAATATGTAGCTAGATTTGAATATTTAATAATAAAAATCACGTTATCAACCGGTTTACCTGAGAATACTAGTATTTTTACGGCGCGCGAACTATCCGCGAAAGGTCCGAGAACCCATGGTCCCGAGATATGGAAAGACAGACAAATAATAATAATAAAAATAAACAGTACAGTAGGCCGTAGGGAATATAGTTTTTTTTTGGAGGACAAATAGTCAATAAATAGTCAATTTAGGGTATTACAAATTTAATCATCTTACAAAAGCTCGCTCAATGACCATAGTATAAACAGGGCAAAGTATGTTATCTTCATACAACGCACCGCGCGCGACTTGTATGTGTGCGCCATAGTTTGTATGCGTCGCCGCACGCACACTCAAACAAAATCTCGACCCGTTTCTCAGTGCGCCACGAGTAGAGATTTTGCTTGAGTGTGCGTGCGGCGACGCATAGATACTTATAGCGCACATATACAAGTCGCGCCAGAGATGGGCATTAATCGATTAATCTTTTAGTTAACTAATCAATCGATTAAAAATATCAATCGTCATTTTTTAATCGCGATTAATTTAGTTGCGATTAAATTAGTTGTGAGAATGTTCAACTAACAACTAAATTAGTTTTAGTTTCAATCGACTAAATTTCACGATTAAATCTATATTAAAACTACGTAGTCGCCCGTTTTTGCATTTTTCATCTTGCAATATGTAACTACAAGTACGTATGTATGTAACATACGGAGGTACTCGTATGTTGTAACTATGTTAGTTTGGGTAGAATTTTGCGACTTATTTTGAAGCAGATATCTTCATCCGATTGAGCTATAATTATAGTTTAACTTTAGTTTAACTAAATACATATCATGGTTGCTTTTATATTTAATATACAAAGTTTGATTTATATAATTGTGTTTTTTTAAGTGTTATTTTACTAATGCACAAAGTACCCAGTTCTTATTTACCCTTAGATAAGAGAAATTTAATCCAATTTCAGAGAGATGCACTACTTTAGTAGCAAAATAATAGTGAGAAAAGATCTCACTCCTTAGAAACGGTCAAAATATCGTAAGTAATACATGACTATTTTATTTTTAAACATCCGTTAAGATGTCCAAATCAGTCTGTCAACATAGCCATACCGAGGTATTCTATTCAATTTGCTTCTAACATTAGTCGCGAGAAAATAGTCTAACTAATTAGTCGATTACAAAATTTAGTTGTCCGAAATCAATCGGCAACTAATTTAGTTGCAACTAAATTAGTTGCACTCTATACAACTAAGATTGGTCAATCGTCGTTTTCAATCGTCAGTCGCAATTAATTCTTGTAATCTTAATCGTTAATCGTTAGTCGATTACATTTTGCCCATCTCCGAGTCGCGCGCGGTGCGTTTGTATGAATATAACATACTATGGAATGACTGACGCTGTAATTAATTATTAATATAGCTTACTTATCATACGCGAGTCAAGGACTAAAGAAACCGGTATAAGTAAGCTCTCCGATTACGCATTGGTTGCTAAGATCTCACGGTCCCGTTACACTGGGGTTTTCGAGATGTCTACACGCTTGCGAGTAGCCAACCGTTGGGAATTAATTGTTTGATGGAATCGTGACGTCCGTGACTTTCGAAAACAAAAAGTCGTATGTGACTGTTAACTTCCTATTATGATATGACTATACTGCCCTCCTAAGCCGCATAGCGCTATCTCAATAACAAATGATTTTGAAAGTGGAACTACGGGGATGGGGACTTGAAAGGTTACTTATTGTTGATGGTGCACTCTTAAATTTCATGCAGACAATGAAATGAAAAAGACAACATCTTTTGCCTAATTATGTAAAAAAGGAGGTAAAACCACTCACTTTTCTAGTAGCATTTCGTTTCTGTAAGGGTCGCATTTCTAACCTAACCTAAGCCACTTTTCTGATAGCAGTTCGGTTCTGTGAGGATCGCGGTTCAAAATACAAAAATCACTATATGTATGCCTTTGACATTTGAGGAGTTCCCTCGGTTCCTCATGGATCCCATCATCAGAACTCGAGCTTGACAAAAATGTGTCTTGAAAATCTAACTTGCTTAACAAACATAACGAAGAGGGCAAATCGCCAAACGTTAACTATGCGTCATTGAAGAGTTCCGTTTTGATCATCATCAGCAGTTCCACTTCATCAAATGTCACTTTTTTAAATATAAATGCTTGATTTGTAGATGAAAATACTAAAATCACTATATGTATGCCTTTAACATTTGAGGGGTTCCCTCTATTCCTCATGGATCCCATCATCAGAACTGCGTTTTGACAAAAACGGGACCAATCTGTATGTATATACTTACAATCAAAAAAAGAATTTTCAAAATCGGTCCAGAAATCGTCATTTCTGAGTTATGAATGAAGTAACAAACATTTAAAAAAAAAACATACAACCGAATTGAGGACCTCCTCCTTTTGAAATCTTGAAGTCGGTAAAAATATAAGTTAACAATGAAATTTCATTTGAGATAGCGCTATTTGGCTTAGTAGGGCAGTATAGGCTTGATGACAATTTTTTTATTTTTTTTATACCACGTCGGTGGCAATCAAGCATACGGCCCGCCTGATCGTAAGCAGTTACCGTAGCCTATGGACGCCTGCAACACCGCAGATATTACACGCGCGTTGCCGACCCTTTAAAAACCTGTACACTCCTTTTTTGAAGAACCCCATACTGTAGGCCCTCGGGAAAACCTCGGCAGGGAGCTCATTCCACAGCCGAAGCGTACGCGGGAGGAAATTCCTCTTAAACCGCACAGTACGCGACCATTTAGGTGCTAGGGTGTGAGGATGAACACCCTGCCGATGGCGAGCGGTGCGGTGATAGAAAGCGGCCGTTGGCATCATGTCAAACAGTTCTTCAGAGCACAGCCCATTGTACAAGCGGTAGAACACGCATAAGGAGGAGAAGTCTCTCCTTAGACTTAAAGGTTCAATACCGCTTGTGAGTTTGGGATCGTCGACGATTCGTACAGCGCGCCTTTGGACTGAGTCGAAGGGTCCAAGCTGGCATCCAGGTGCTCCTGCCCAAAGGTGACAGCAGTACTCCATATGGGGTCTGACTTGCGATTTATATAGCAGCAGTCTTTGCCCCGGAGTAAAGTATCGCCGTGCTTTATTGAGCACACCGAGTTTTTTGGATGATGGTATCAATCGATCAAGTTTGTTTTTGGGACCAAATGTCTATATGGGACCCATTGCATTAAAAAGTCAGAAATAATAGTCAAACTCCGACAGTCGTACTTCACTCGCGAAACGCTCCTAACAAAACGATAAGTGAACGTGACGTCAAGGTCATGGCATTCAGATACTTAGAGCCCATCTTGAATGTATGAAAAATAAGTAAAATTGCGATTTTGTCGGTGAAATATTGCGTTTATGCATATAATTGCAGTACAATCTTTTTTTGGATAAAATGCAAGGAATCGGTTGGTATCTTTACTTTATTCCCTTTTGGAAGTAAAAAAAAACTTTCAATTTTGAAACTTTTAGATCCTGTTTTTTTTATCATTTCCATATGTTATTTTAATATGCACATTATTGTGATAAATTGCTCATTTGCTATCTATTTTACTAGATTTTGTTATAAAATTCAAGATGTGTCATCATCCCTATTTGCCATTCACATGCCATTAGAATTTGGCAGATAAATACTTAGAGAGAGTTTGACGTATTACCGTATTTAAGGTTAATAAGGTCTACTGTCCTTAAAATGTTGTATGAAATTACAAGCAAATATCAGCCTTCGTGAATTAAGTATTAGTTTAGTCCGATAATGAAGCTTATTTTAAAGACTATGAACTCTAAGTACTAGAAATAAAGTATAATTTTACTAATGCTGTAACTATGTAATGCGACATGCTAATAGACTGACCAAAAAGTATTTGGGGCGATAGAATAAAAATTTCACTTTAATAATAAGTTGATTAGTGATAAAATTCAAGTTGAATAAACAAAACGATTTTGACAAATTTTACAATGTAAGTATGTGTGTTCATTCTTTGATTCATTCTCTTTTGAGCTATTGAATTCATAATTTCAATACGTTATTTATCACTACTCAATGTAAATAAAACTGAAATGTATATAAAAACAACAATTAAGAGAAAATATTGAGATAACCATTAGCGATAACCCTAAGTTTGTTGATAACGTTAAATCCGTCCAGACTGTAAACAGTATCCGTTTAATACATTAACAATGATGTCAATCATGGCCAGAAGGTTTATTAATGTACCTAGAAAAATATTTTTTAGAAGCAATGATTCATCATCTGTGTATATCATGTCACATAATACTTCATTATCCTACAAATATCATGATCGCCAATGCTTAATGGATGAAAGTTTGAAAAACATTTCATTACTTATACTTTCATGCAAAATTCAGTGGGTTGCCAATTTCAATGAAATTTTGCACACAAACAGATAATTTTTGTCCAAAAAATGATCACCTGAGATAAAATAATATGAGGAGGAACTAGTAGTTTTAGCACGGAAGAGTGTCTTTATCAAGATTGAATTTAAAAAATATATATTTTTATGGACAGAAGCAAGTACAAAATAGGTGTTGAAGTCCCTGGCTTCTGAGCTAGGTAAAAACCTGTGTTACAGAAGTCAGTGTCCTTCCCCAGACAATGGAAATTAAATGAAGTGGCGTATAACATTTAGGTGTTTAATTAAAAACTGACATATTAAAAATAATTACGATTTAAGCTTAGAATAAATTTAAAAGTGGAAAAATCACTGCCTTGGGTGAGACTTGAACTCACAGCCTCTGGATTTCTGGACTGTGACTTATTTAAAAACTCTCACTGTTCAATAAAAAGACATGTCAATTGTATGCATAGACACGGCCCCGTGCGTGGAAGTTTGAAAGTATTGTTTTAAATGTCAAGGTCACTTTTTCAATGATCAAATTTAACCCCTTTTTCTAATGCAAAAAAACTAGGCATAGATGACAAAAGCTCACTTTCTTTAAAAAAGAACTTAAATAGACGCAATAATCCCATAGCTGCATTTATCCCGGTTGACCTTATAAGGCATTAAGTCCGCCCTTTGTACCTTCATGTATTGAGCAATAAAGATAAATAAATGATTATTATTAATTAAGTAATGTAAAGTAGTCCTGTTATAACAAATATTGTATTAATATTGTGATGGCTCTTAAGAACCAGGTAAGGCAAGGTTTGTACTACATACCCCACTCATCAATTATGCCTTATGGTATTTTTAACAGGACTCATTAAAACTAGCCTATTAAAATGAGTGGGTTTTAGTAAGAACAAGTTTTAACTGTTTGTATTCACAATACTTTAAGACAATCTAATAAAACAAACAGTCACCAACTAACTGAATCAGAAATGTATCTTATCTAATCATATTCTATGTCCTTTAAATAAACGCAATGCAAACAAGATGTAAAGGATCAAATGGAAAACATGTTACATATTAATAATTTAATCCTCCACCATGCCATGAAGAAACTAAATATTCACAAAGACCTAATATTAGCTATTATGGTTACTCTACTAGAAAATAACATCAATCAAATTAAGCATCAAAATCTAGGCTACAGACGCAAGAAATAATTGTTTTCAAATAAGCATTGTTTAACTTGCTTTCAGTAGGAGTAGTGTACATAGAATTAGATAACATAGGGGACTCAAAGATATGATTGATTGCCATAAAACTAGCTGCTTAGTGATGTGAATTTGTTGATACCTTGCTGGCTTGCTTGGGAGCCAGAGCTTGCAGAGCTCATCAGCTCAGGCTCTGCAGGACTTTCATAGAAGCAGCCATAAATTATCCAAAAAACTTTTTGTTGACATTCTACATATGTGTACTAATGAAATGAAATACTTATATTAAAAACAGACCAAAAATCTTCACTCCTGGTAAGTAAATAATGCATAAACTAATTGATATCCAACTAACAAAATGTATATGCAATAACTTGCAGTGTATTACTATGATTGGTGCATATTATAAAATATGTAAACCTCCACACCAATATTTGCATATTAAGCATGCACAAAATTTAGTTAACATAATAATTATTTAACACTTACATAGTGTTGTCTCTAAGAAAGCTGAAGGAGTCCAGGAATCTTCTTTTTGTATGTTTCACAGCCAGAACACTTATACCGAAATAATCATTTATAAGTTCCGAATAACACAATAGAAACTACCCTCTAAAATGGGGATCATTCCTAGTTTAGAAATTGATTCAATTTATTAAGCTATACAAACACAGCTAAAAGTATAAATTAGACATCATATTTACTTAAGTTTTACATTTGTATTGATATTTGCATTAATAATCAGAACTAGATTACTGTAAATTTGCAGGTATTATCGCTTGTAATAAGTATCTTATCTCTTCAAACTAAATCTTTACGTATGGAATTATAATATAAAATTTCGAAAAATGTTTTAAGGTAATGACGGCAGAACAGGAGTTTAAAATAAAAAGATAAACAAAGGAAATGCACATGTCTAAATAAAATATCATAAAACTACGTAAATATGGATACGATTATTTACTTCGGCACGTTAACTATCATAAACACACCGATACTTAAGTTACATTTAAATAAATATAAATTCAGTAAATAAATTGTTAAACAAACTATAATGTGGTCGAAATGGAGCACGAATTTGTCTTTAGTTTCTTCAAGCACTAATACCTGTATATTTTAGTCCATCATAGTATAGAACAAATCACAAACGTTATTGATACGATGCGGTCGATGCGCGAGTTTTTAGACGTCGTATTCCAACAAACAGGAAAAAAGGCGTTTCAGTTCGAGTAAGTACTAGGTACGGTATGCGCATCTGTCAGTGTCATTTCAATGGTTGTTTTTTAACCAAAACAACACTGTCAACGCTATCTTTTTTTTTCTTTTTATGGACTTGAGGGCGGTGTTGCCCATGGCCAACGTCAACGTCATGTAAAAGCATAGTAATAGTTGGTCAAACCCATGAAGTTATACTCTAAATCCGTGCATACACACTACACACATTAATGTATACTTTTTATATGTATCCTATGTTATATAAAAAAAAAAGTTACAGGGTACGATTGACAATTTATCATAATTATCATGTATTTATCATGTTTCATCGTATTTTAGCTTGTGCGCCATTTTCATAAAGAAAAGCTTAAACGTTATAGTTTCAGAATCAACAAAATTGAACAGTGCTTCTAAATTAATGTAAATAACTGACAGTTTCACTGACAGCTGCTGAGTGCTGAGCTGAGCTTCAGCTTTTGGGTTTCATTCGTTTGTAATGTAATTTGTCCGTATCAACTATCAACTAAAAACGATTATGATGTTCGTCCATGGTGTATTTTCCGCTAAAACTAATCTAATCTAATCTTAGTGTAAAATTACTCGCAATAGCGCCTCTTTACGATGAATACTTTTATAGGAGTGATGATTTAGGTGTGGTGACCGAAATGTCTAATTCAAAGTGTAGCGAGGAGGATGAGGCGTTTCCTTTGCACGAGTGCGTGTTCAGAGGGGATGTACGCAAGCTGTCATCTTTGCTGCGGCTGGAGGACGTGGCACGCAAGGACAAGCATGGCAACTCGGCGCTACACCTGGCGGTAATGCTGGGGCGGCGCGAGTGTGTGCAGCTGCTGCTGGCGCACGGCGCACCCGTCAAGCTCAAAAACCTCGCGGGCTGGTCGCCGCTCGCCGAAGCCATCAGTTATGGGGACCGCCAGACCATATCCTCTCTCGTACGCAAGCTCAAGCAGCAGGCTCGCGAACAAATGGAACGGAGAAGACCTGACCTCATTAGGGCTCTAACCCAAATACAAGATTTCTACATGGAATTAAAGTGGGATTTTCACTCATGGGTCCCACTTGTCTCTAGAATTCTACCATCTGATGTTTGTAAAATTTATAAATCTGGTTCAGGAATTAGATTAGATACCACATTAGTCGATTTCACAGATATGAAATGGGAGAGAGGAGACATATCTTTTATATTTCAGGGAGAAAAGCAACCTAGTGAATCACTTACTGTACTGGACAACAAAGCCAAGGTGTACCAGAGAGTGCGATATGAAGAGACAGAGAATGAAATAGAGGATGAAGTAGACATACTGATGTCAAGTGATATTTTGGCAGCTCAAATGTCTACTAAAGGTATAGCGTTTTTGAGAGCACAGTCAGGCTGGATATTTCGTGAAGACCGCAAGGAGACTGTGGCGGGACTTTACCGAAGTGACATTTATACTATTTCCGGCCTTGTCCTGGAATCACGTAAAAGACGCGAACACTTATCCACAGATGATTTGCAAAAGAATAAAGCTATAATTGAGAGTCTAACAAAAGGTAATACACAGAATTTAGATACTAATGGAGAACCAACAAGGCGAGCATCATTAAACCCACCGCCAGAGAGTGGAGTGGACTGGGAAATGTACATGGCTGCACCTCCAGGCCAGTACCCCAGTCTGGGCAGAGAACTAGTTTATAAAGAGTCCTCCAGAAACTTTAGAGCTACCATTGCTATGAGTGATGACTTTCCTCTAAGTGTTGATATGTTACTGAATGTATTAGAAGTTATTGCACCATTTAAACATTTTGCTAAGTTGCGTCAGTTTGTTGCAATGAAGTTGCCCAATGGATTCCCGGTTAAAATCGATATACCAATTTTACCTACAGTCACTGCAAAAATAACTTTTCAAAAATTTGAATTTCAAAATGATATACCAAACGATATGTTCATTATACCAGATGATTACATAGAGGACCCCATGAGATTTCCTGATTTATGACGCTTTGATATTTTAACATTGTTTGAAGTTAGCGAAAAGCCTGTTTGGCGGAGAGAGGGGAAACCTGGGCATGTCTTGAGAATGGTAAGAAGCTCATGCTGCAAGGCTTCTGCACAAGGGCTCATCACTATAGAATTCCCAATGTTGTTCAGCCTAGGTAGTTCATATTCTAGCCACTGTGTTCTCTTTGTGGAGTAACTATTTTTACTTGAACTCTTCGAGTCCAAGGTGAACCTTAAAATATTTACTGTCCTTATACAAAATGTTGCAGGACACCTACATTCATATGTAGTTCCACCTTGTGTGCGTTACTTACATCATATTCTTTTTATTTTATTTGGTATACATACAGTGAAGTCAATAAAAATATTACTTATTGGTACATGATTTGCTCATTAAAAATCTAATCATATGGCAGTATACAATCAATTGGCCACCTCGCCTTAAACTGCAGTCACTGAAGAGTGTGCATATGAATGAAGTATAATTTACCTTGATGTTTCATATTCATTACAATTGGTATGATTTGTGATGAATTTGATAGTCTGCCTGCTCAGCCAGCTGGGACTTGGTCCTAAGTTGGAACCCTGATTATCTCACATAAAACTACTTAAGAACCATAATTTAACTACTTCTACTGTACTTTTGTATTGTGTACAACTTCACTAGGAATGTGTTATTTGAATGTAGTTTTTGTTTAAAAAGTAGAGGTAATTGAAAAACATTGTGGATGTAATGGAATTATTAGGGGAATGAAGTAACAGATAGATAATAAAAAAACAGCCTTATTCCAAAACCTCATTGTTAGTCTTAATTAGACTGAACTTTATGTTTAAGGGGATTATACATATACATACATACCTATCTACCAACTAATTATTGTATTTGTAGAATTAAATTTAGAAATTATAGATGATAACAATTAGTGTAAACATACACACAAATAAATAATTGGTCACTACAGGTAGACTCACTGGTACTTTTGGATTTTTATTGTTATTGTTTTTTTTTTATAATTATTTGAAAAAAAAAATTGGGTTTCTTATAAATTTTCTATACATTTGTACCTTTATAGAGCTTATAAGTAATACATATTGTAACTTACTTTTTATGAAAAAGATAAACACCTGTAACTTACTGATTATTTTCGTTTTGTAGGTACCTACTGCTGAATACTTAATATTTGTTATTGCTTGCCAAGTGTTAGTAAATTAAGATGTAGGCAATGAATGAGTTATAAAATGTAAATGTGGTTCCTTTGTTATTTATTACCTCAAATAGTCATGGTCTATGCCGTTAACATGGTCTATGCATAATTTGTCCCATTTATATTGACTACCCTTTACTTCATACGGCATCGTCAAAACCACGTTTGTTAATTATATGTATAACAAGCTTTTGAAAGTGAGCTGCGTAGTGTGTACACCTATTTCAAATCAGCAGCTCTAACAAGTATACAACCACTCTCATCTATATATATTATAGTGATGCAAATTTGCTTTGTCCTATGCAGTTTATCATGTAATAGTGTGTAATCTATACCTAAATGTTATTTATATTATATTTATAGAATGTCTCTTGTATTTTTTACTTTTAATAACAATATGTCTTCAATGCTGAGGTGAAAAGTTGTATGTGCAACTTTAGACCAAAGTTAAATGCACTTCGTGCATTTTGAATCTCGATGGGCTAAATAGCACAATCGAATTAGGACAAACCTCGAAATCTCTTGGACAGTCATGAAATTTGGTATATATGTTAATTAAAGAATCATTTTTTATGTCCACACCATTTGACATTTGGGGACCTCGAGGAACCGCACCTATCTTGGAAAATGTGTGCTTTCATGGAGAAATTCGCATTTTACTCTAAATCTACGTATTCTATGAAATTATGGTGCAAGGCAACATTAAAGCCTATTAAATTCTACACAAAAAATTCTTACATACCTTTGCGGAAAAATTAAATCTTCTTGTAGAAAATACTTGCTGAATCCAGATTGAGCGCTTATACTTTTCCAGTGGACAGAATCTCTTGATATGAAACTCGGATGAATAGGAATTCCAAGTTTGTATATACATTTGTACACGATGTACCTCAATATCAACATTTTACTTGACTGCGATTTAACCAGAAAGTAGGGTAATGGATTTCATAACTGATGATTCTCTAGCAACACTCTGTAGCCCGAGATACCCGATCGATTTCTTCAAATCACGTATCGGTACTTGACGTTCACGATCTGTTTACATTTGTTTCATTAAAGAAAAAAACAATACGGCCGCTTGAGAGGACGCCGAATATGAAACCATATTTTTCCTTCTGGTGCCTAAACTATTGAGCAGATTTCAAAAAGAAATACATCAGTAGGTAGGTAATTGGAACACCAGTACTACGCAATACAAATTTAGTAAAATAAATGAGGCAGAAATTTCTAGGGCTAAATAATGTGAGGGCAAAAACAGATTTTAGGTCTTAAATGGGGTTTAGACATTAGTGACAGTAATAAAATTTGACACCTTCAATGCCTGGGATCGCTGTTAGCATGTGTTAAGATTTGAGCTTCGGGGACCCCGGGGATCAAACGCCATCTTCAAAAATATACGTCTTAATGGTTTTTCTTTTTCTCGGAATATTAGGTTTAGTGGGAATACTGTGTATGGCGAAACGAACAGTCCACACAAAAAAGATATACGAATCCATGTCCCAAACATAAAGCCTTCTTTTAGAAATATGGCTCAGAAGTTTACTAGATTCCACACAATTTTGTTCGTGGTTGGGTAGATAATGTATTTGCATTCCAATTATTGGTTAAACAAATTGTATCTACAAGTATTTTTTCTGAGTCATCTGAGAATTAAGATTTTATTAGATGATTTAGTATAACTTGTGACTTGAGATATATTTCTAGAAGAAGGCTTCGTTTTAGGGACATGGTGGGTTCGTATAGCTTTTTTGTGTGGAACTTAATAAAGGCGTTTTACCTTACAATAAAACGCTTATTAAATACTTACCTTATTCGAAGCCTACAAACATAATGAGAGAAGCATTTCCGTTTCCCAATAGTATCAGACATAATTTGCCTACATTTTACCTACCACCCCCTCCACTGCCAGCCTGGTGAGTCAGCCATCTTGGATGGAGCTGCTCGCCCCTTGCCTCATTGCGGCTCAGTATGCGCCAGGCAGGACTTATTTTGTAGGCTTCGAATAAGGTAAGTATTTAATAAGCGTTTTATTGTAAGGTAAAACGCCTTTATTAAATCCTGTACCTGTATTCGAAGCCTACAAACATAATGAGACGTGTTTGTTATCGCCTGGCAGTGAAGGTAAAACGCTAATGTGATGAAAAGTTAGCTAGAAATACACTGGTTTGCAAAACCCATTACAATTAAATATTATATACCAATGGGTACATAAAACTGCAGGTTCTATGGTAGTGGTACTAGTGGTAGGATGACATAATTTAAACCATTGTATAATCAATAGAACATTTATTTTTAATATTGTCTTCGGTTACCGCGATAGTCACCCGTACGGGTCACCCGTTGACCACGAACGCTGTAAAGAGTTCGAAACGTCGGGATGTATTATAAATTCAATATACGCGATATAATCCGTTTTCATAGTTTTATTTCATTTATTTTTATTTAATTATTGTAATTAAATAGGCAACAAATTGCTATTCACACATAAATGATTTCCTCGCTATGATCATAAACAATTGAACAAATTGCTTAAATTAACAACATTTTCGTCACGTGACGATGATGATTTAATTATTTCTCGACGATAAAACAATCTAAATGTGTCTCCTGAACGCCAATTTCCTTGTTCTAGAATTTTATCTATTGGAAAATTCTCTATCCAATTCTTGGAGGCTACTGCCGCACGAACACTACCTGGTGTAGCCTTAATGCCGGCGTCACGTAATAGACTCATTACCCAACCGGCTATTACAGTCCGTGAAGCGGCCTTTGGAGCACTATGTACAGTAAGAAAGAGATTTTGACTCTTACAAGCAAGACGTTTCTCTTGTGACAGCTCTATTAGTCTTTTTATCCAAAAAACTGGATTGACGGTAGCGCACTGTGTGTTACTAAGAAGCTTCCATCCTGACTGTCTGTGATCTGCGGAGTCAGTCTTAGACCCGAAACGAGGCCAGAAGGTGATGCAGTCTTCAGATTCAATCATGTGTTCGGGGTCTATAGATAAGAGTGTAAGGTCATGGACCCTTCTACCCGAGCACAACAACAACAAAGTGGCCGTCTGTCTAGCCACATCGAAAAAATTATCGGATTTGACATGCCTAGAAGCCATAAAGGACACTAAATTTGAAACATCCCATATGGGTGGTTTTGGATCTTTAGGCTTTTGCAGGGCTATAGCTTTCAGAACTTGCTTAACTAGTTTGTGCGAACTTAGTACTTCCGCGCTATTAACGTTACATAGCGACGACACCACTGACTTATGCATTAAAATTGTACTGTATGCAAGGCCCTCTTTTTGAAACAAGTCTGATATATAGCGGGCTAGCTGTGATCCAGAAGGTGCAAAATAATCGATATTATTTTCTTCAGCCCAGCGGCACCATCTATTCCAAGCAACTGAATATGTTTTTATAGTTGAAGGACGCCAACCCGACAAAAGCAAGGACTTTTGATCTGTAAACCAGCTTTCTAGGTCCCTCGACCACCCCCACACTTCCAGACCTCGAGCGTCATTTGATCTACTTTCGGCGGAGGAAGACCGGTTGCGACATCGACTAGCACGTCCTTCAGGTTCCATATCGTATGTGGGGGGCCCATGGCTCGACTCTTCAGATCCGCGCGCCAAAAAACCCTCTCCCATCTGAGGACTACCATTATGTACACTCCTTTGGCCTGATTTAGGTGGTGTAGGATTTTGGGTATCAAACATGGGGGTGGAAAGACCCATGCTAGATTGAAACTCCACGTCAGGCTCAGCGCATCGCAAAATAGCGCCTGATTGTCGGTCTGATCCAGTGAACAGTACGTCGCTACAACATGCGCCGTTCGGGACGCAAATAGGTCGATTTGAGGCGTTCCCCACTTGCGGAAGATTGGTGACGTGGCTTTTGGTAGCAGGTGCCACTCGGGGAGTACCTTGAGCCTTGAAAGGTGGTCGGCCTCGACATTGTATATCCCTGGAAGATGGTAGATACGTAACTGAATCCGAAACATATCCAGAAACCGGTATACTTTGTAGGTTATGGTCATAAGCATGTCCGACCGAGTGCCGCCTTCGTTTCTTAGATATGCTACCACAGTCCGGTTGTCGCTCTGAATTAATAGTGAAGCGTCGCACAGATCTTGACACTGACTCAGCTGCAGGATTTTGAGAATAGTCAGTAGTTCTTTTTGGTTGCAGTGTAATTTCTTCTTGTTCTTAATAACTTCACAAGTTGTAAAGTATCTACGGACACCTTATGAAATTCACCTGTATCGAAAAGTCCTTCTAGTTTTTCTTTAATTGATGTAAACGTCAATTCACTATAGCCCTGTGCCCAGTCAAGGAATTCACGAACATTGTTCTCAATAGTTTCCTTTTGCTTTAACAACGCAAAAGTAAGCGCAGCGTACGATCGCTCTGTATGTGACAGTGATTTAGATGTATCATAAGCTAGCACTTCCTCATTGGTTTCTAACTCCACAAAACCGGGAGAATGCGTGTATAGTTTTTGAACATCCAGATAACGCACATCGGTCCACGTCTTATTAGTAAAACGGTTTAATTTTTGCAAAGCTCCGAGATAACTATCAGGCGTTTTTGGAATAGCGGGTGCTTTTACGCTAGTTTCTAAATTTATAGAAAACTTTGACTGGGCAGGGGCGTTCGCAGCAACTTGTTGCTCGATAACGATATCATTACCAACATTAGCATCAGCCAACACGTCGTCATACACATCGCCACTAACATTGTGATCGATAAAATTTAAATTATCGGCTGGCGGGTAGTTTGGAGTGCTGCTACCAGGGCGGCAAAACAATTTACGTAACTCGCTTACCTCCTTTGCCAGTTTTTTCACCTTGTTGTTTGAATACTGATTCCGCCTTTTATGACGACGTCTTTTCTTTGCAGACGAATCACTGCTCGAACTTGAAGACGAACTCGAGCTTTCCGAATCATTCTTATTTCTCTCGGGGTCCTTACCTTGACCACTCATTGTTGCTGCAAGCAAATCACGTTAAAACAAAAATCTTCTTCACAATCTTAAAATTACGTTAGACCGGAAATGTAATAGTTAAAATTTTACTTTTTCAAATATCGAACGGCAATAACCGTTATTCATTCAAAAAATACTATTATTTGAACAGAACTAAAAATTCAATAAAGAATTTTAATGATACTATACGTTATGAAACTTGTGAACGGCTAAAATTTAATAAGACTTTATTCTCGGTGGGACAAGACGGGCTCGTCTTAGACCACGACCGTTCACTTTGGGAAACAAAACGCTAATGAGGCAAGGGGCGAGCAGCTCCATCCAAGATGGCTGACTCACCAGGCTGGCAGTGGAGGGGGTGGTAGGGATACTGGAAAATGTAGGCAAATTATGTCTGATACTATTGGGAAACGGAAATGCTTCTCTCATTATGTTTGTAGGCTTCGAATACAGGTACAGGATTTAATAAGCTTTTGTTTCGCCATATACAGTATTCACACTAAACCCAAATATTCGTTGAGAAAAAGAAAAAAACAATAATAATCGAATTTAAACTGTTGTGAGACATACTAACATTAAATCATTTTTCTCAAACATGCTATGTAATATTGATATTACGTTCTTTATATTAGGCTGGGAAGTATCACGACTCCGGCGCGGCTAGACGGGGGGCCTGTAATGAAATTTCATACATAGTTGCAGGCCTAGGCCGGGAAGTGGCTCTTTTTTAATTTCCATTTTACATATATTTGTGACACAGCATCATGGCATTCAGCCAAAAAAAAAACTATAACCAATATTTGCTTATGGTTCCGAATGACATTCTGCCAATACCCCTTAAAAAAATCAATAAACGATAATTAATATATTTTGCAGTTTTATTTGTATCGAATTTACAAAAAATATATAAATAAAACATTATTAACAAATTCCAATAATATTGAATTGCAAATTTACCTACAAATACAGATTTAAAATATAGTTGGTCAAACCAGTTTGCCAGTAAATAAGAACAAAAAAACTATACTCATCCTTTTCTTTTGGGTGCTAGTACCAGTGTAAGACAAAGATAGTATGATTATCTCTGTCTATGTTTGAAATGAGACAGTCCTTTGACAAACTATATTTCATTTAAATATTAGCGGTAAAAATGTCTACTCAAACACGCGTTGGTGTTTTTTAAATCGTTTTGGAGGTAAAGTTGAACACTTTTCATTGTGTATCTGTAATTCTATTTTATTGGATTTATTGTGCGTTGTTTATTGTGTTATTTAATATGAGTTCCGACGAAAATATTAAATGAATACCTGTTAATTATACTCCATGTTTAAGGCAACGATGTATGTGAAGCATAATATCAATTTAAAAAACGATGTAATCTTAGTTATGTGGCTAAAACTACAGTCAGAAGGATGCAAGGCGAAAAATCAAAGATACATAAATATACCTTTGAACATTTGTGTAATAAATTGATTAACTACATGTGTAAAATATACGACACGTGTGATAAAGATAGGTACCGGTGCTAGTTATATTTTGTGCCTAGTTTACTTTTAGTTAGTTTAGAATTAAAACTTTGATTTCGTGGAGATTTCTTTATTTATTTCATTGCATGTTTGAGAAAAGCACTATACATACATCGGCGTGAAAAGGGGTTGTCGGCCTCATAACTATCCGGCCTCACTACGTTCGGCCGTATATATGCATTCGGCCGGCAACCCCTTACTTCCCGGCCTCTGTAGTAATGTACTATTACGGTTTAGACTCACTTGTTTTAGTCACTCGCGCGACAAGTGTCACATGCGCGAGAAAAATGCTACGTACCACGTAAAATACCTGAAGCGATCGAGATTGGGCGGCGCCCTAATTTCAATCGGGATAGCGGCTGGGCTGTGCCGCCAGCATGGAAGCCTGTGATTCCTCAGCAGAATGCCGGTGAGTGTTGTGACAGTGTAGTGGACATAGTGAGTTCGTGCTGTGTGGCGCTACAAGTGTTGGGTGACCCAAACCCAAACACACCACTGTGCCCGCCTACAACGATAGCGCAAGACCTCCCCCAACCGGCTTTCTCAGCGCGCGCGCTGCGAGCGACGCGGCGCGCGGCAGCGGCAGTACGCAATACACGGTCGTCGTTAGTGCTTGAGAAAGGAGACCGTAAGGAGGTCGTATACTTAATGATTAAACGAACTTACCTGAAGTGAAGTTCTATTATAATTATACGAAGCGCCTCGTCCGAAGAGATTAGTAACTGAAGATATGTATACACTTGTAGTTACGCCGGTAGGTGTCACCACTCTGCACTTAGTTTGGAGTTATTTTTAAATTTTTATTTTTTAACTAGTGGGTATGCCTTACAGTAATAACATATACTAATCTATGGGTATGCCTAGATTCTACCTCCCGGCCGCCATCGCTCCGTCCGTTCAATTGCCAGATACTCCTACGACTAGATAATACTACCGCGATAGCGTACATTAACAGAATGGGTGGTATACAATACCCTCATCTTACCCAGGTTACGAGAGAGTTCTGGCAATGGTGCGAACAAAGAAAGTTGTTTGTGTTTGCATCTGTATAAGATCCCGCGATAATGTTATAGCTGATTACGAATCAAGGAGATCACATCCGGATATAGAATGGGAATTGGCTAATTAAAAAATTAAAAATTAAAAAAAATTAAAAAGCTTTTATTTCGGATTAATTACATCCATAGAATTACATATTATTTGAATTAAAATTAAAACAATTAAATTAATGTTAATAAACTTAAAACTAACTTAAACTAAACATAAAAAAAAAAAAAAAAATACTTTTTAAAATCTGCACGTGGCGCGTGCGATTTCGCCCAGTGGCCAAATATCGGGCTGTCATATGCCCCTGCGACCGCACTCAGGAGCCCGTTGGTGCTGCCGCGCGCACGGCGCATCAGGGACGCGACGCGTTTGCGCATAATGGCATGGAAATCATCCGTGTGTGCCTCCGCGAACATCCCAGAAGCACTGCAGTACCGCGGCAGCCCCATCAGCATCCTGAACGCGTTATTGTAGAGGACGCGCAGCGCACTATAAGCTTTCTTCGTGCAGTTGATCCACAGGCTGCAAGTGTAAAAAGTTTGGCAATATGATCTGAACAAGGTTAACTTAACACTTGTTGTGCATTTTGCAAACCTGCGGATCAACATGTTGCTTCTCACTGATAGTGCCCTGCGCTCCCTCTCCACGTCCACGTCATCATTTTGAGACGCAGTGACCCAATGCCCCAGGTACTTAAACTGTGTTACTAATTTCAACTGAACGCCCCCTAACATGACTGGTGGTACTATGCTGTATGTTTTTGTGCCGGCTTTGAATATCAGTAACTCAGTCTTATTAGAATTGTACCTGAGGCCGTGTGCCTCTGCGTATCTTTCACATATGACCAGTAGCTTGTTAAGTGCGCAAATCGAAGGGCTAAGTACCACCATATCATCAGCAGCATAGCATTAATGAGATAGTGTACAAATTTGGTTTACCGTTAATTGATTTATTCGCAAGTCGTATAAATAAGAAATGCGCAATAGTTATTTGCTATACAAGGGTGCAAAGTTGTATTTTACCCGCGAGTGTAGAATTGAAACACGAGTAAGCGAAAGGATTCCATAGGTGAACCACGAGCGAAGCGAGTGGTTCTAAAATAGAATCCTGAGCGTAGCGAGTGTTTCAACACACGAGAAGTAAAATACATTTGCGCCCGTGTATAACACAAAACTTTTCACCTCACTATAGCGAGGAAAATGCAACATCCACAGGCGTTAGATCATCTTCATCACTGGAATCACTCATTTCTTTACGATATTATAACAGAAAACTGGAAGTTGTGTATTTTTACGTGAGTCGGTGAGAAAAGTTTTTTAGTAAAAAATTTGTTGACAATGTTGGCATTTCTGACGTATGAAATGTCAACGATGCGTTTTGAAATTGCATCGACTCAACTTGTGCGTTCAGAATTATATTTAACATCATTATAAAAAAACAAACGTTTCTTATGGAATTTTAAGGTTTATGACTTAAAATCATTAAATAAAGCTAAATTTGGTATTTTTCATTAGATTCTCAAACCATTTATTTAATGATAATTAATATAGAACGAATCATTATCATAAACGATTTACGTTTTGTTATCTGTCAAGCTACTTAAACACGCTCCATCCAAGGTCAAATTACTTTCCCCACTAGTGGATAAAACGCGTTATTCCCCGCTTGTATTGAAGGATAAAAGACAACTTTCCGAGCTAGTGAGGGGAAATAGTTATTTGTTATACAAGGGTGCAAAGTTGTATTTTACCCGCGAGTGTGGAATTGATACACGAGCAAGCGAAATGATTCTATAGTTGAACCACGAGCGTAGCGAGTGGTTCTAAAATAGAATCCTGAGCGTAGCGAGTGTTTCAACACACGAGAAGTAAAATACATTTGCACCCGTGTGTAACACAAAACTTTTCCCCTCACTATAGCGAGGAAAGTGCAACATACACAGGCGTTAGATCATCTTCGTCACTGGAATCGCTATTTTTTTAACGATAATACGATATTACTGGAAGTTGTGCATTTTTACGTGTCGGAGCCGGTGAGAAAAAATTTGTTGACAATGTTGACATTTCTGACAATGCGTTTTGAAATTGCATCGACTCAACTTGTGCGTTCAGAATTACATTCAACATCATTTAAAAAACAAATGTTTCTTATGGAATTTAAGGTTTATGACTTAAAATCATTAAATAAAGCCAAATTTGGTATTTTTTATTAAATTCTCAAACCATTTATTTAATGATAATTAATATCGAACGAACCATTATTATGAGCGTTTTACGTTTTGTTATCTGTCAAAAGCTACTTAAACCACAGAACTAGGATGACATAAGCATAAATTTTAGGACTGTGACTTAAACACGCTCCATCCAAGGTCAAATTACTTTCCCCACTAGTGGATAAAATGCGTTTTTCCCCGCTTGTTTTAAAGGATAAAAGACGGCTTTCCGAGCTAGTGAGGGGAAAAGAATTTTGTCCAGTGGTAACTAACTCACTCGATTTAGACTAAGGGCCTCTTGCACCATCCCACTAACCCGTTAAGCGGTTAACCCCGGGTTAGTGGGATGGTGCAAGTGACGCTTAGAGTAACAAGGTAACCTTAACACGAGGTTTAGAGTAAGGTAAAACAGGAATTTCAATTATACTATACTTTCGAATCGGTCCTGGTCCAATCAGTGGCCTTCATTTGAACCGTACGTACTAAACGACACCCTTTATATCATAACATCACTACATAGTATTAAAAAAAGTTGCTTTCCGCTCTGTATGTATGTCTTAATAACAAAACTTCCGAGAGACACAGACATATTAATAACGGGTCACTCACGTATTTTAAGTCGAAAACGCTCGACATGTTTCACTCCGTACCAAAGATAGATATAACTACGTAATAGATGGATACAGTCTAAAGAGGCCCACTGACTATCAGTCCGCCGGACGATATCGGCCTGTCAGTTGTTCGGAACTGTCAAATTTTTGTTCTAACTGACAGGCCGATATCGTCCGGCGGACTGATAGTCAGTGGGCCCCTTAAGGAAAAGCCTCGAAAATCACGAAAATTTGATTCTCGATCAGATGGCGCCACTGGTTTTACCGCCTACTCTCGTATAGAGGGCGTTGACGGTTTCGTTGGTTATTAAACAATTTTAACGCATATCAGTGAAAAAACATGGGTCAAAATCATAAAAATAATTAATGCAAATAAAAAAAATCATTTATCCATATTTAAAAATACATTTTATCGTATTTTTATAAATCTTCATTTTTAGTTTTAAAGTGTGTCGATAGATGGCAGTGAATTTACTGTGGTTACAAAGTTTACTATGACAGTACCGCTCTATCTTATTATATCTTCTTTGCTCCGTACCGAGTAGCGTCATCAGGACCTTGCGTCGACGGTGACGGACCGGCGCAGACTGCGGGCCTTAGCCCTCCGCGCCCGATGACTCGGCGCAGGCGCCGGTGGCGGCAGGGGGGCGAGAAACTACCCTCGTTTACGGCATTATTGTCAAATGATGGGTTGCACACAACACTCACTACGTCATTCGCTAATGGTCGAGCGTTGTCGACTTAAAATACGCGAGTGACCCGTTATTAATATGTTTAATATGTATGTATGTCTGTCCCTATGTATGCTTGGATCTTTAAAACTAGGCAACGGATTTTGATGCGGTTTTTTTTTTCAATATAGTGATTCAAGAGGAAGGTTTATAATATAAACTAATTTACACAAAACCTTTACAAATTATACATATTATGTATAATTTGTTAAGGTTTTGTGTAAATTGGTTGAACTACCCATGCGAAGCCGGGGCGGGTCGCTAGTTATGAAATAAAATAAAAGCATTTAACCATAATGCACTCGAGTTTAATTGGCAAATTAAAAAAATAGTAAGTATAAATAAAAGTAGTAAAAAAGTAGTATTATATATTCATCGTGATGTCTTGCCAAGTCGGACGCCGGAGGTTGAGGGAGCGCCCGACACCGACGGCCGCTCCAGGCCCAGCGTGACCACGCGCAGAGACACTGACGACCGCAACACTACACAACAATAATTATAAGTGAAAAAATCCCACTGCAACTTTCCTGACCTATCCTAACTTAACCGTCTCTACTGACAAGGTTTCCGATAAAAAAAACGCACTCAATAAAACGGTTCATTCGTTCGAGAGCTCCGATGCCACAGTTCCATACACATGTTAATGCGTCGGAGGACTGGGAGTTATTAAAAAACAAACCGCTCTTTAAGACGATACTCGCTGATTTGTCCTTGAGCGTCTCAGCGTCTCTGTACCCGCACCCCGCTCACTGCGATCGTACGTGAATATAGTCTCTGTGTGTGCGGTGCACCACAACGAGGTTCAAAGAATAAGCTACAGCCCAGAGGCGCGCGGCATTTGGCGCTATACTTGTATTTGTGTATCTTTTGCAGATATTTTGTCGTTTAAGTATATCATGCGTTTAGTGGAGGTCGTAAATTATAATAGAAATATATTCTCTTATGCATTATACTTTACAAGCCTCAATTAGTTAATTTGTGACATTTGTGTTTTATCTGTTTCTTACAAATAAATACCTAAGTCAAATCGACAGATTAAGATTTATAGCTAAAGCTTGGTATGTACTAAATTGAGGCGTACAGTGCGTTTATTTTATACAGTTTTTTTATCCGTAATAAATAATTATAAATAATGCCATTAATAGTTAACTTATAAAATTAAGGTACCTACTACCTACATATACTACAACTGTGTTATTTTTCGAAGTTCGAAGTTTTCTCAAATATTACGTGGGAATATCATCATTAATAATTACAAGCGCGCCACAACCAAATCAGCGCTTTGCAGTTTTTTTTTAGTGGTTAACGGCTATGTATGATGACCCCTGTGGACGTCAGCTGCCGCTCCGTTGATAGGTTGAGGAATGGCAGCCACCGAAACACGCAAAAAAAATGGTCATCGCCTCCCGCTTGTAGAAAGTACAAAGTATTGTCAGATGATAGTTTAGGTGCTATTGTGAATAAAAAAATGGTCAGCCGGTTGTATCCTGGTGGACCGTCAGCTGGTCACATGAACATGTAAAAAAAATCTTTTCAGTCATCGCATCCCATTTTATACTTTGCCAGATGGTAGTTTAGATGAATTTGTTAATTAAACAAATCGTCGGCCGGTTGTATCGTGGTGGAAAGACCGATAGCTATTAAAACATTATTGTTAGTTTAAAAATAATTTTAATTGATTTAGCCGTTTAGTAAAAATAACCAGTTAGCCGCAAAATGGCCCGTTTTATTATTTTTATTACGGCGAAACTATAAATATCAGGAAAAAAGTTAAATGTTACAATTGTTGAACAATAAATGAAGATTCACTTTTTTTTTTTCAATTGACACGTAACCAAAAGGTGCCCTGAATTGCTCTGACATTTTGCAGATACGACTCATACGACGGGTCGACGGCACAGTGACATGTTATTTTTCATTTCTCATGCTCTGAAAGAGGGTCATTGTTGTTCTAAAAGGTGCGCAGAAAATGATACGTGTCTGCACTAGAGCATTTTACGTTCGAAGTACGATATTTTTAATTTTTTTACGATAAGCAATTGAAATTTGAGTTTAAATGGATTTGTTATACAATTTCCATTGTGATACTTGACTCTCCATTCCATAAATAACGATACTTTTGCCTGAATTTTTAATTGAAAGTTCCCTCAATAAATACTATAAAAATGTATTATTCGTCATGTTTTTGAAAAAACATGCATTTTACTTTCCTCGTATTCGAAATGAAGAGTAGAGTGTTTAACTCGGGTGAAAGGCATCATTTCTGCCTCGGACTATTGGCGCTCTCACTGCGTTCGAGCGCCAAGACACCTCGGCAGAAATGAGTGCCTTTCATCCCTTGGTTAACAATCTACTATTCAAAAATAACTGTTTCTACCAAAGCATTTGCAACGATTCTTTCTATTTTATGAAGATAACAAAACGAAGAAATTTATTATTATACTTTAGTTATGTGCTGTTATAATAATTAAAAATACACCAAGTTGACCCAATGAAATAATTACTGATTTTTAAGTAAAAAACGATTTTTTATAAAAAAATCTAAAGCGATAACATGTTTTTTTCTGTACTCAATTTTAAGAAGACTTAATAAGCCTTGAAATGATTCTAAATAACCTGATAGCTTTCCTATAAAAATGCTGAGTATAAGTAATTCAATTTCCGATGACAAACTTTTGAATGACTCAAGTTTCCGTGAAACAATACGTTATGTTCATGATTTTTTTGTAGTGAACTTAGACACTGAAGTACTAAAATATAGTCATATAATAGTCTGATACACTTATTATCTTTAAATAAAATTACAGGACGTTGAAAACGGCCTGAGTGGCTTTGAGAAAAGGATGATACGGCCGTGCCTCTGGATTATCGCTCCGTCTATGACGGGCTTAATAGTAAGTTTTTCCGTAAATAAAAATACGATAAGCCGTTTTGCTATTTCTTAATCGATTAGAATTAAAAAACTACAAAAACAAAATGTTTTAACAGGTACTAATGACATACAACGTTATAGGTAATAGGTAGCTTATGTTAAATCAATTATTTATTGTTTCGAGATGGAATGGAACATTATTCAAAACGTAAAACTTGAATGACATTTTAATATGTCTGTTAGATTTTATTTATTTATTTCAAATAAGTTTTCTCAAACATAAGTACATTATAGTATAATATACACGGATATTATCATTACATTCGTAATAATAGACCGCGAAACACCGTGTTGCACTTGCTAATGCGCGGAACAACCAAGTCAGCGCTCTGCAGTAATTTATTCTTTGGCCACAATAACTCCGATATTATAGCACTTGGGCTATGCACAAGCGAACATAGTCCAAGGAAGGCACGGAGCGACGAGCGACACAGCCTCCTCGTCTCAAAGCTGGCACACGACTGCCGGCCACGCCATTTTCAGGCTGCATACGCATGAAATGTGGAAAAACGTTCGATTTCTTTAAAAAATATATTTATTGATTAACAAAAGCTATGTTGTATTTGTAGAATTAACAGGTTCTACAAATTTATTTTAAACATTTTTGTTAGGTTGAAAATAATTTTAATCGGTTAAGCCGTTTAGTAGATATGCAAAGTTAGCCGCAAAACGGCCTGTCTTATTATTATTATTTCGGTGACACTACAAATTTCAGGAAAAAGTCAAATGTTACAATTGTTGTGCATAAAGTGAAGATGCATATATATTTTTTTCATAATTTTTTGTTGACCCATTTAGAAGATATAGGCCCTAGAAAGTAACAGTTTTTGGCCAAAAACTGCGCGAAGCGCCTTAAATACCTAACTTCGATATTCTTTTTATATAGGTACTTCGAAACTAAAAACAGTGGTTAGCTGACTTACCGTTGTAGATATTCAGTATTTAGACGGATTGAAAAGCCGATTAAATTCTACAAGGCGCTATAAGAAAAGTATGATTTCATATTTTAGTCGGCGTCCCCTCAAGGCGGCTGTATTGATTTTATTTAACGAAACAAGTGTAAACAGGTTGTAAAGGGCAAGAGCAATCTACCAATACGCTATTTTAAAAATCTGTCCACTATCCTAGGCTACAGGGTGTATATATATATTTACTCTTCCGGCCGGTTTCGGCCACGGCGACTGTTACAGCTCCGTTGCTGTATACGTTCATGTGCTCGCATGTGGCTCGCGTAGCCGATTTTATTTGGGAAGACCCGTGCACATGACGGGCAGGAAAGCACACCATTGACGTAATTATACGTAATAGCCGCTGGTGGGCGGGCCTTCAGCTCATCCCGTCTGATATCAAGTTCCACAAGTCGACGGGATTCAGTCATTAGTTTGCTTCGAGACGAAAGATCTCCATACAGGGCGGTCCGCTGCCTGCTTCTCCCACAGAAGCGGGTCAATGTTGCAGCTCTTCATGTGGCGCTTAAGCACATCTTTATAACTGAGAAGTTGTCCGCCGTGCTTTCGCTCGCCCTCCTCCAGCTCCGAGTAAAAGATGCGCCTAGCCACCCGACCCTCTGCCATCCTTGAAACGTGGCCGCCCCAACGAAGTTGTCGTCGCATAATATAAACTTCGATCCCACCCACTTTGGCTCTTCGCAAAACTTCGGTGTTCCGAACGCGATCGGACCAGCTGATCTTTAAGATTTTGCGAAGACATTGTAGGTGGAATCGGTCTAGTGTGCGGATGTGACGACGGTATACGGTCCACGTTTCAGAAGAGTACAAGATGTTAGGAAGCACAACAGCCATATATATGGAGATCTTTGTCGCCAATGTCAAGTCATGTGAGCGAAAGACCCTTGCATCAAGCTTACCAAATGCCGCAGCTGCGGCTCCGATTAGCAGCATCCACAGAGCTTCACGGGGGACACTGTCGAACGCCTTCTCAAGGTCAACAAAAGTAAAGACTTTGTCCCTGTTCACTGCTTTTTTCCTGCAGTTGACGCAATGAGAAGATGGCTTCACAGGTACCCCTATTAGGACGGAAGCCAAACTGTGTTTCCGGCAGAATCTCTTCAGAAAGCTTCACAAGGCGGTTTAAGAGAACTCTGGCAAAGACTTTTCCAGGAACTGAGAGAAGTGAAATACCACGGTAAGAGTTGCAGTTCGCACGTACAACTCGCAGGGTGTATTGCATTATCAGTACCGAAACCCATAACCCTACTTTCTGGTTAAGTCGCAGTCGAGTAAAATGTTGATATTGGGGTAGATCGTGTACAAATGAATAGACAAAAGTGGGATTCATATTCCTCCAAGTTTCCTATTAAGAAGTGTAGGCGCTAAATCTGGATTAGATTTTCTCCAAGTATTTTCTCCAAGAACATGTATTTTTTCCGCAAAAATTTCAAGACTTTTTTGTGTAGAATTTAATCGGCTTTAATGTTGTCTTACATCATATTGTATTCAGATCTTACATTCCGAGTAAAATGCAAATTTCTCTAAGATACTATACATTTTCCAAGATGGCGGCCTGGCGGCGGTTCCTCGAGGTCCCCAAATGACAAATAGTGAGGACATGAAAAAGAGACCTTTTATTAACATACGTACCAAATTTCAGGACTGCTCCAGAGATTTCGAGGTGAGTCCTAATCCGATTGTGCTATACAGTGTGTAAATCTAATACGGGCGAATCTCTTAAC
Source organism: Cydia strobilella (assembly GCF_947568885.1). Taxonomy (NCBI): domain Eukaryota; kingdom Metazoa; phylum Arthropoda; class Insecta; order Lepidoptera; family Tortricidae; genus Cydia; species Cydia strobilella. Next base: position 42,812,789 of record NC_086068.1, on the reverse strand, counting down.
GGTGGTTAGTATAGGACAAAGAAATGTAATTAAATAACTTTTACTTAGAATTGCAATTAAAATTTTATCCATACAAAATAACTCGGCCCGCAATGTAATACACCACACAAGTTTCGAGATACGAGCGTTTTAAAGTAACTGTCAATGCTTGTTGGCAGTTACTATTAAAAAGCTCGTATCTTGTAATGTCATGACATCTTATGTTTCTTAATGTTTGCAGTACATTGCTGCTCGGTAAATTTAAAAAAATATAAGTACGGGGTCATAATTAAGCGTAAATTAAAAAAACTTCTTAATTAATGATTAGACGAATAAATTCTGTATCTGATTTAATTTATCGCCCGTATTAGATTTACACACTGTAAAGTGATTACTACTACTACAACCTGTTGCTTTTTTTTTTCTAAAAATACGCTTTATTTACATACAAGATACCTGTTGCTTAGTTATCTGACCCCGGCTATCGGTCGATTAACATTTAACATGGTGACGCCAAACAATCTGGCATTCTGCTTCGTGTGTGCCTTAGATGGATTCTGCCTTAATAACTTTACAATTATCTTTATTTATTAATAAAGTACCTGATTCTGGAAGGTTTTCGACCAACTGCAATCAACCGAAAATTAAAATTATGTTAATCATGTTAAATAATATATAGTAAAATTGTAACATAGCATTAACACATTACGATTATTACGATACGAACATACAGTATTTTTTCGGATATGACTAATAATGCTCAAAAGGTAACATGGGCCAGTACCGCAACCGTGACGTGTGTGTCGCCACTGTTACCCGAGGGCCAGGCCTCCGACCCTCCGAGCGTGTAAGACGATGAGCGCCGACTGCCATACAATTGTTTAAGCCAATGTCTGGCGCTGGCGGTCGGCCGCGGTCGGCCACGCTCGGAGGGTCCGTTTCGTGGCAGAGGCGTTAGGAGTGGAACTTACGGTGGGCTCCTGAACCTTGGTGGCAAGGGTCTTGCGGAACGCGGCCATTCGCTTGGTGGTGCCGCTCGTAATACTCATCCCGCTCCGCATCGATGACACCGACGAAGAAAACACTGACTCTGGGGACAAAATTAATTTTCTTGTGTTTTGGTCAGCAACGTCCTATAAAAATGTCGCTATCTTCCCATAATAATGTGCCGCTGTACAGAGCGCACTACGCAACAGGACACCAACGTCTTACAGGGGACAACTAGGACTACTAGGAGGATTAATAAAAGACTACTTATTTGGCGGTAGTTCACTGTTGAGCAAGTTAGCAGTGGATGTGGTTAGCACAAGATCGAGGACAGTAGGGTAATTTTATTATAAAGAGGCCCATACCTGCCTACTCAGCAATGTGCTGTGTAGCTGTATGTTAATATAAGAGCGAAATATAAATTATCGACTACATTTTCCACAAATTTGGAGGACATCAAATTTTGGAAATATCCAATACATTACAAATTTACGACGATATATACATAAATAATATATACAGGGTGATCAATCCAAATGGGTCAGTAGGGAGAAGTCAGAAACTATGAGAGATAGCGAAATCTGTTCTTAGGAACCATGGTGTCGATTTTAGATTTAATAATAATGACATTCAAACTTTTTCTTAAATTTTCATACATCACCGGGAATCGAACCTGGTCAATATTCTTTATTGTAATCGCGTGAGTATTTGTTTGTATAATTGATCCTGAAATTTGAATAAAAATTAGAAAAAAATGAATGCCATTATAATTTTCCTCGCGTTGTCCCGGCATTTTGCCTCGGCTCATGGGAGCCTGGGGTCCGCTTGGCAACCAATCCCAATAATTGACGTGGGCACTAGTTTTTACAAATTTCAGGATCAATTATACAAACAAATACTACTGTCCGCGCGCGAATTCCGTGCGCGGCTGAGGAATGTTAGGAATGTTGGGCGTCATGACAGAGTGGTGTCATTTTGTACGTACGGGCGCGGCGCACACCCCCCACTTCCTCGACCTCCGAATGCACGGAGTTGACGCGCGGACAGTACACGCGATTACATAAAGAATATTGACCAGGTTCGTTTCCCGGTTATGTATGAGAGTTTAAAAAATGTTTGTTTGTCATTATTATTAAATCTAAAATCGACGCCATGGTTCCTAAGAACAGATTTCGCTATCTCTCATAGTTTCTGACTTCTCCATACTGACCCATTTGGATTGATCACCCTGTATATTGAAAGCATATGTCCATTACCTTCATCGTCACCGGGTACTCCAATATGCGAATCAGCTTGCAAACTGTCACAAAACAAAACCCATTTAACAAATTTATTAACGCTTTACCAGGCTGACATTTTAAAAATGACACTCGAATGTCAGTATTACTCATCGAAAATAGAACACATGTTTGAAGTGCCGTATGTGGGAAATATATATCCCTTAGCCTGGTAAAGAGTTAGTCATGGGTGAAGGGTTAGTCATCATTGGTTTGGATGCAAGACATAATGTTGAAACAATAAGTATTCGTAAATAAAATATTGTTGGTTATGTTACATTTAAAAGAAGATTAACAGCGTAAATCAAACTTTACATCAACTAGGAAACAGGGAACAATACCTAGTAGATTGTTGACTGGTAGAGAATGCCTTCTGGCATTAAGTCCGCCATTTGTACTCTTTATGTATTGTGCAAAGTTTAAATAAATAAATAGGTAGATTGTACAACAAGGTCGGTCCGAGCGCAGTGAGGACGAATATAGTGGATAAAAATGGACATTTATGCCTGAGTTATACACTCGGCTTTTCACTTCGATTAACAAACTGAGAAACTCCTTTTTTTGACGGCGGTTAAAAAATATCCAATATTTAAGGTAATTTTATGACTAAATTTAATATTTTAGGACTAAACTTGTCACAGAAAAGTCACTAATAGGCACACCGAGAAAACAAAAAAGACCAGATAAAAGATGGAAAGATGATCTAAGGAACTTCGACAGATACTGGTGGAGAACAGCGCAGAATAGGAAAGAATGGGAACAACTGGGGTAGGCCCTTTCCGCACACGCGACATGCAATTAAATACATACATAATAATATGTATAAAATTGTAATTTAGTATAATTGTAAAAAAACATGAAAAATAGTATAGGTAGATTGTACAACAAGGGCATAAAGCGATCCATTTTTTATCCGAGTCAATTTATTGGTTCGAGCGCAGTTCATTTATTTATGCCACTGCTTTTCACTTCGATTGTAAAATATACAAAAATATCCAATATTTTAGGTTATTTTACCGTACCGTATTTATTCAAGACAAAAGAAAATTGTACTTGGGCCGGTCCGGGGCGCGGAGCACGCCGGGCGGGACAGCGCCGGTCGGGCGCGCGCCTTCAGGGCTGGCAGTTTGTATGGCAGTAGCAGATATTGGACTTTATTGCTAAGTCAAGAACATAATAAGCAACTTTATGTCGTCTACGCACGACTTAAAGTCGAACTTTACGAGCATGAGAAGTGAAATAGTAGATTGTATAACAAGGGCATAAAGCAATCCATTTTTATCCGAGGCAATTTATTGGTTCGAGCGCAGCGAGGACCAATATAGTCGAGGATAAAAATAAACATTTATGCCTATTATACACTGCTTTTCACTTCAAGTGTGAGTAAATTATACAAAAATATCCAATCCAATATTTTAGGTTATTTTACTGTATTTATTCAAGACTAAAGTAAAGTGTACTAGTAGCACAATCGAATTAAGTCTAACCTCGAAATCCTTCCAAAGTTATGAAATTTGGTATGTATGTTAATTAAAGGTCTCTTTTTCATGTCCACACTATTCGACATTTGGGGACCTCGAGGAATCACAGCCATCTTGGAAAATGTGTACCATCCTGGAGAAATTTGCGTTTTACTCTAAATATACGTTCTCTATGAAAATATGGTGTAAGGCAACATTAAACCTTATTAAATTCTACACAAAAAAGTCCTAGATAACTTTGCGGAAAAAATACATCTTGTTATAGAAAATAATAGCTGAATCCAGATTTAGCGCTTATACCCTTTCAGCGGATATTCTCTTAATATGAAACTTGGAGGAATATGAATTCCACTTTTGTCTATACATTTGTACACGTTCTACCCCAATATCAACATTTTACTCGACTGCGACTTAAACAGAAAGTAGGGTTATGGGTTTAAATACTGAAAATCAGTACACCCTGATAGACCCAAGCTCAGGATACTGGACGGATTTTTGAAAATGACATATCGGTAGATTCCTCTTGGCCTTCACAACCTGCTTACACTTGTTTTATTAAAGAAAAATCAATACAGCCGCTCTGAGAGAACGCCGAATATTAAATCATATTTTTACTTCTAGCGCCTAAACTATTGAGTGGATTTCAATGAAATAGACATCAGTATATCCATAATTGGTACACGAGTGCTATGCAATACAAATTGACTAAAATAAATGGAGGAAAAATGTTTAGGACTTAAAAATGTGACTGCGAAAACAGATTTTAGGTCTTAAATGGGGTTTAAACAATCATAAAATTGGAGCTTCGGGGACCACGGGGATCAAACGCCATCTTGAAAAGTATGTCTTTTTGGTTTTTCTGTTTTTGTCGGAATATCTGGGTTTAATGTGAATACTGTGTATGGCGAAACAAAGGCTTATTAAGTTCTACACAAAAAAGGTATAAAACACCATGTCCCTAAAACGGAGCTTTCTTCTAGAAATATGGCTCAAAAGTCAAAAGGTTATACTTAATCATCTCCTACTAAAATGTTATTATATGACGGGTCAAAAAAAATACTTGTATAATTTTTATTACCAATTTTTGGAACACAAAAACATTATCTACTCAACCACGAAAAAAAAATGTGTGGAAACTTGTAAGCTTCCCTTCTAACTTGTAAGCCCTATTTCTAGAAAGGCTTCGTTTTTGGGACATGGTTTTGTATAACTTTTTAGTGTGAAATTTAATAAGCTTTCGTTTCGCCATACACAGTGTTCACATTAAACCCAGATATTCCGAGAAAAACCAAAAAAGACTTATACTTTTCAAGATGGCGTTTGATCCCCGTGGTCCCCGAAGCTCCAATTTTATGATACGCAAACAGGGATCCCTGAAATCGTAGGTGTCAAATTTCATTACTGTCATTATTGTTTAAACCCCATTTAAGACCTAAAATCTGTTATTGCAGTCACATTTTTAAGTCCTAAACATTTTTCCTCTATTTATTTTAATAAATTTGTATTGCATAGCACTCGTGTACCAATTATGGATCTACTGATGTCTATTTTAATGAAATCCACTCAATAGTTTAGGCGCTAGAAACAATATGATTTAATATTCGGCGTCCTCTCAAGGCGGCTGTATTGATTTTTCTTTAATAAAACAAGTGTAAACAGGTTGTGAAGGGCAAGAGGAATCTACCGATATGTCATTTTTAAAAATCCGTCCAGTATCCTGACCTACAAGGTGTACTAATTTTCAGTATTTAAACCCATAACCCTACTTTCTGTTTAAGTCGCAGTCGAGTAAAATGTTGATTTTGGGGTAGAACGTGTACAAATGTATAGACAAAAGTGGAATTCATATTCCTCCAGGTTTCATGTTAAGAGAATATCCCCTGAAAGGGTATAAGCGCTAAATCTGGATTCAGCTATTATTTTCTATAACAAGATGTATTTTTTCCGCAAAGATATCTGGACTTTTTTGTGTAGAATTTAATAAGCTTTAATGTTGCCTTACACCATATTTTTATAAAGAACGTATATTTAGAGTAAAACGCAAATTTCTCCAGGATGGTACCATCCTACATTTTCCTAGATGGCTGCGATTCCTCGAGGTCCCCAAATGTCAAATAGTGTCGTGTCGACTATAGGTTGTGTCGGGGGCGCGGGGCACGCCGGTCGGGAGCGCGCCTATAGGGAGCGCGCCGGTCGGGAGCGCGCCGGTCGGGGGCGCCCCGACAGGGCAGGCAGTTTGTATGGCAGATTTTGAACTTTATTGCTAAGTCAATAAGGGTCGTAATAGATGATTTTACTTTATGCTCTAGAACATAATAAGCAACTTTACGTCGTCTACGCACGACATAGTCGAACTTTAAGAGCATGAGAAGTGAAAAGGCTATTACTATTCAAGACTAAAGAAAATTGCACTCGGGCCGGTCGGGAGCGCGTGTCACGCCGGTCGGGGGTGCGCCGGCAGGGCTGGCAGTTTGTATGGCAGATTTTGGACTTTATTGCTCAGTCAATAAAGGTCGTAATAGATGATTCTACTTTATGCTCTAGAACATAATAATCAACTTTATGTCGTCTACGCACGACTTAAAGTCGAACTTTACGAGCATGAGAAGTGAAATAGGTAGTAGATTGTTAAGCAAGGGATGAAAGGCACTCATTTCTGTCGAGGTAGTTTGGCGCTCATACGCAGCGAGAGCGCCAATAGCCTGAGGCTAAAAAGATGCCTTTCACCCGAGTTAAACACTACTTTTCATTTCGAATACGCAGGGCCGTCAAACTATGCTGGGGCCCTTGGGCACTCAAGCATTTGGGGCCCTTTTGGAATGTAGAGAAAGCGAATTAATTTAACCACCGACCCGACCCTGCCGACTCGGTTGCTCACTGTTACTGTCTGCCCTTCGCGGCCCCCTGAGGATCGGGGCCCCCTGAGGAAAGGGGCCCTGGGCACGGGCCCCGTGTGCCCTTATGGCAAAGACGGTATTGCGAATACGAGGAAAGTAAAATACGTGTTTTTTTTTACTTTTCTAAGTGTATAATTTTTATAGCATTTCAGGGTACTTTCAATTAACCATTTAGGTAAAAGTATGGTTATTTGTGGAATGGGGAGTTAAATATAAGAATGGAAATTGTATAACAAATCCATTTAAAACCGAATTTCAATTGGTTATCGTAAAAAATGAAAAATACCGGACTTGGAAAGTAAAATCCTCTAGTGCAGAAACGTATCACTTTCGGCACAGTTTTTAGAACAACATTGACCCTCTTTCAGAGCATGTGAAATAAAAATATAATTACTTCATTAAATATTTTGATCTATGTTTTTAAATAGTTACACTAGTATACAAATTATAAACTGAAATTGATATGATATACTAAAGATAAAGTAACAAAGCCTTCCAGAGTCCAGTGGCCGAAGCCGGAAACGAACCGACGTTTTCAGGTTTCGCGGCTACGGCCACCCGGCCACGGCGGTGCCCGGTACCCGTCCCTAATTCTCGATTAAGTGCAATCTTTGAAAGGCTAGGCGCCTTTGACTAACTCAAGGACATGCAGTACGTGTTTTCTCCATCTTAAATTTAACATCGTTTGCATTTAAATTTTACATCGTTGACAGTTAAACCATACGATAACCTGAACCGGTTTCCAGTTAGACCTTCGTTTAGGATGGACAATTTATCGAAGCACGAGTGCGGCTAGTAACGTCTACTGTGGTACCGTTCCACGAGGAGATGCAGCCGGCGCTGGTGGCGCGTCACATAGCGCTTCAGGTCCGAGGAGGCCACCAGCGCAGCCAAGTGTGAGTACACGGCCGCCGCGCCCATACACGTTTCCGCAAGCGCCTCCAGCGCGCCGCTCGCCGCCTCCGAGTAGTCGCGGATCCAGAGAGCTAACTGTACAAAATACGGACCATCCAACTTCCAATTCTATATTTTGTGTTATAGTACCTAGTAGGTACTTGTACCATATTTGAAACACATTCATTATTGCGAATATCGTGACTAATACCCATAGTTTAAATTGGGTCCAACAGCTCTAAATAAAGGATCCAATTTTAAGTAAGGTTATAACAGCAACACACTTATCTATAGGAAATGCTTGGAACACAATTTTTGACTTCGTAATTTTCCTTGAACTAGTTAGGTGAACATATCAAAAGTTCCCGGCCGTAGCCCTTGAGCCGGAGGGAGGGGATTGTTTGAAGGTCCCATTTTTCGGTTTTTTACTTAACCATATCTAGCAAAATGAAAGCTGATTACATTTGCTACTTAAAAGTTTTATTCAGTCAAGTTTTTCAATATCTTGTATAGGTTTCGAGATATCCGCTCTTGAGTCTGTAATTTTGGAAAATTATTTTTGCTTCACATTTTTTGCTCTGTTTGACCGGGTAACTCTTCAACCATGCACCCAAAAAATAAATGCCGGCATAAAAGTTGTACAGCATTAAATTCCCTTCAATAATATGTATACTTATATTACGGTACTATTTTATCTATTTTCCTTCAAATATTAAAGCAATTTCAGTGTTGAGCGTGAAATCTGAAGTTTTACGACCACTGAATCTTTCAATTTCTCACCATGCCATGTCAACGTATATTTCAATGGCGTTTATTTCACACATATAAGTCTACAGTACAAAACCAAGTCACTTACACGGGAAACATGAAATAAGTTCATTTTACATCCCGCCATGGACCAGGGAATGGTAATGGACAACTAAAAGTAGTTTGCGTCTGAACTTCAGGGTCTCAAGGCCGACCATTCTCAGGACAAAGCGGGAAGATATACGGATAGTATCCATGCGTCCGTTTATGTATCTGGCAAATTTACGTTGAACTCGCTCAAGCATGATCGTGTACTTCGCCTCGTGCGGATCCCACACGACGGCAGCGTACTCCAATCGGCTCCGAACGTATGCATAATACAGTGTCAGGGTCAGGGCAATTCTGTTGCTTACAAATTGGGAGGCGATTCTCATAATAAAACCTAGAGCTTTACATGATTTTTTGCACGTCATGGTCATGTGTTGTCGAAAGTCGAGTAGAGTGTCTATAGTCAGTCCAAGGTCTCGTTTTTTTTATACTATGTCGGTGGCAAACAAGCGTACGGCCCGTCTGATGTTAAGCAGTCTCCGTAGCCTATGTACACCTGCAACTCCAAAAATGTACTCTCTGCTGCTCGGTATTATTGAGGATGTTTTGCTCTAGTAAAAGTAATCACTTTGCACTTAGAAGTATTAAAGACAAGTATATTTTCCACACTCCATTTGACAACTGCATCGATGTCATGCTGTAAAAATTCGCAGTCCGCTAGACATTTTATATCCAGACACAGTTTCAAATCATCAGCGAACATTAAGCATTTGACATTAAGTATTAATCATGAAATACAAATATGCACCATTACGTACACATAGTGAGTACTTACAAACCCCTCTCAAGGGCTACGGCCGGGGACTTTTGATATGTTCACCTAACTAGTCAAACAAAGTTACAAAGTCAAAAATGGTGTTCCAAGCATTTCCCTCTAACTTTTTTGGGCATTTGTTGCCTTACCCGTTGTTTATTAACATTGTCGACGGTTGCAGCAAGAATGAACCATGGTAAAACTGTAATTGTATCTATTAAAATTTCTGTTCAGCACGAAATATAAATATAAGTACAAGTAATACAAACTTTAATTTAGCTAAAAATTAGAATTTGTTATTATAAAACCAGTGTAAGATAAAAACCCACTTGGAATAAGCGCCAGTCGTCGAGGTTGTCAAAAATCTTGTTCGCGCGCTTAGCGTTATTCTTGACTACATCCAGTGCGTTCTGTAAGCGCCCTTCATGCTTACACATTCTATCCTTCAAGTTGTCCAATTCATTCTCACACTCGGCCCTAATGAACATCATTATTATAAATACTAAAAAAAGACTAGGTTTAAATTAGAATTATTTTTAAAGGTGCTCGTTTCTCATAGTATAAGTTTCAAGAATTTAAAATCGCAAATGGGTGCTATTGAAGCTCTATACCTCTACATAAAACACTTGCTCTCGCGTAGCACCCGCTCACTCGCACAACTTTCTTGCACTGTCTTAAGGGTCATAAGATACCGTCATAAATACAACAAAAACTATACCAGCCATAGATCTATGTTACTTTAATGTTCATGCCAAGTTTTATGTTGTTTCAGCAAGTCGTTTTAAGGGGCTACCCGAGGTTTTCATCGATTTTTGACAAGTTTTGAATCGTATCTCCTACTTTTGCTCTACATATAGAATAATAAGACAAACGGCTGTCGGTTCTTCAATCTTTTATCTCCATTTTTGTCTACCGGATTTTGAAAGAAATTAATACTTATTTATTTAAGATTTTTTTAAACACTGTCTAAAAAAACACTTTTTTCGTATCTCGATTGCTGTGAAAGATCTTACATATACGAAATCTACATATTTGGGTTCGTCTTTGACGTCTCTAAAAATTTGTCTAAGGTTTTAATTTTAAACTGATTAACACAAAAGTTATGGCCAGAAAACCAGTTTTATGACCAAAAATTATTCAACTTTGATGCCAAATATCTCGAAAACAATGAACTTCGAAGTAAATATGGGATACTATACTGCTTGAAACTGTTGCTGTTAATATGATAAGCTACAAAAAACATAAGAAAACTAAGGGATTCAGATCGAAGGTCATTGGGGCATGGGATCCCCTTAAAATGAGAGCGTAACTCCTATTGCGTCGGCTATGTCCTTGTGACTAGGCATTTTGACGATTAAATCCTAAATGTCTACTGCGAAAATCAAAAATGGAAATATCGATTTTCGCGGTAGATCCGACCACCCAACTACTACGCGGAGCAAATACTCGTAAGATAATCGAGGTCACCACACATAACTAAGCGCTCCCGTACACATTTAGTATAATAGCAAAACCGCTCATTTCAGTTGCGCCCACAATTACGACCAGCGATCAGTACTCGTGTAAATTAAATATATTTGCAATACTTAAGCTTTAGGGGTGTAGGTACATGGGAGCATATCCAGGATGATAATCGTGTGCAAAAAAGGAACGCTATTGTCTCTCTATCACTCTTCCATATTAGTACGACAGAGACAGATAGCGTTTCGTGTCGTTTCTGGGCTAGTATAGTATAAAATGTTGTAGAATAAAAATTTGTTCTGCTGCTCAAATCGTAGCATTTTAAGAGTAAAATTGTACCTAAATATGTGTGGTGATCTCGTGCTCTATTAGAAGCTTTTATTTAACTTACCCTGTTAGTATGTATGAAGGTATGTTACTTAGTTAGTATCTATGTTCCAAATCTTGGAAGCAACATTTGACCCACTTCCCGCTTTGCGACTGAGCTGAACTTTTGCATATAGGTACATACATATGTAAAGTGCATGACATTATGATGACATGGAGCTGATCTGATTACGAGTACGGAGACCATGGGGAGGAGGTGGCCATGCGAACTCTGTGCTGTGATAAACTGATAAAACAACGCAAACTAGTTGTTTGGGGTTTTTAGAATTATCTTGATAAGTATTAGTTGCAAGAAAAGTACAGTCAGCGATAAAAACTTGTACCAAAAATGAAATGTTTGCCAAAAACTAGTAAAAGCTTCATAATGCGGTGCCTGTGTAATTGTAATGTGAAGTGTGCAGTATGCAGTGTGTAGTCACAGTCAGTGAGGATAACTCACTGCCGTTGCTCCAGCTGCTTGCACTTGTCGTGCAGCGCGGTGGCGCGCGCGCTCGCGTCTTGCACGCGCAGCTCCGTGGACGCGGTCTCATTGTACAAGTGTTTCAGCTCGTCGCGCACCTGGTAGTACTTCTTCGTGACCTCCTCCAGCTCTTGGATTTCTGGTGCTGTGTAACAAATATAACTTTAGGTACGCTGGCAATTGACCTTATATAAATATTTTATATTAAATTTTTCTAGGGGTGTGGTAAAGAGAGACAAAAGTTCATAGGCAATGTAGAATCTGTAGCATAGGTGTGTCAAAAACGTTCAGAAAACTGGCAGTTTCTCGGTAAATTGAAAAAGTTAATGATTCGTATAACCGTAACTCATACTAAAAAAGTAATTGAGCCAGGTGCCACAGATGGCACGTAGAACTTCTCTTACATAAGGCGATCAATTTGTGGTGAGTGCCAGTATAAACGTCATATTTACTATGAAGACATTGTCACACTTTGTAATTGCAAATGCCACAATTAGCTTGGTCCTACCTTACATGTGGTTTTGGTACAGTCGTCATCAGAAATATCAGATAAAGTTGTTAAAATGCACGTATAGATATGTTTGATAAACGCGCAGCGTGGCCTCCACCGCGGATATGTCGCGCTTCTGCCGCCCGATGTCGACACGACAGTAACTACTAGTGCGACAATAGAGGAGCTGGGGTGGTTAGAGTAGCGCTACCTCGTTTCACGCAAAATAGGCACATTGGATGTCGAGTTGCGGAAAATGCCCAGCAAAACTAACTAGTGCGACAGTACTGAATTACTGCCTATCGCACGCGAGCGGCGAGACGCGGTGCAGGAAGTGTGTGTGCGCGGCGTACATGACGCGCAGCATGGCCTCCAGCGCGGATATGTCGCGCTTCTGCCGCCCGATGTCGACACGACAGTAACTACTAGTGCGACAGTACTGAATTACTGACTATCGCGCGCGAGCGGCGAGACACGGTGCAGGAAGTGTGTGTGCGCGGCGTACACGACGCGCAGCATGGCCTCCAGCGCGGATATGTCGTGCTCCTGCCGCCCGATGTCGACACGACAGTAACTACTAGTGCGACAGTACTGAATTACTGACTATCGCGCGCGAGCGGCGAGACGCGGTGCAGGAAGTGTGTGTGCGCGGCGTACACGACGCGCAGCGTGGCCTCCAGCGCGGATATGTCGTGCTCCTGCCGCCCGATGTCGACACGACAGTAACTACTAGTGTGACAGTACTGAATTACTGACTATCGCGCGCGAGCGGCGAGACGCGGTGCAGGAAGTGTGTGTGCGCGGCGTACACGACGCGCAGCGTTGCCTCCAGCGCGGATATGTCGCGCTCCTGCCGCCTGATGTCCGCGTCAAGCGCCGCTCCGCGCTCGCGCAGTTCCGCTCGCTCCGCTGCGAACTGAACCCGACAGGAATAACTCAAGGAAGACATTCTAAGGGCCTGTTTACACATTGATTAGTGTTTAGTGCGAGTTCATACATTTGCTACTTATTAGTGGCAAATATATGAACTCGGAATAAACACTAATTAATTAGTATACAAGGCCTAAATGGGAATGGGAAAGCACGTGATGCACAGTAATATTGGTCTCGTGTTGCACATAAGAATACAACTTTTCACATGAATAGTTTACTCGTACAGTACACAAGTATATAAAAACTTTTATAAAAAAAAGATAAACCGACTTCAAAAAGAATGAAAAAATATATGATCCTTTTTAGGGTTCTATGTTTAAGTATATGCGTTACCAACTGATATGTTTGAAGTCGGTGCCAAGCCAAATTTTGAACCATATATTCATAGTGATTTTGGTGCAATTCGATAAAGGCTGCGGCTATATAAGTATGTACGTTGGATTGCCTAACGCAGCGTACTACGTAGGTGAACAACACGCGAACGCTAAGCGGCGCGGCACGGCGCCGTAATTAATCCTTTGACCACCTATAGAAGTGTCCTACGTGGGCGATCTCTTTGCGAACGCGAACGCCTTGGGCCGGCCGCGCCGCGCCGTGTCGCTTCGCTTCGCTTCGCGTTCGCGACTGTTTGCCTATGTAAGACGCAGCGTTACACGACGACAATAAACGAACTTTCTGTAGGTATTTAAGAACACACCTCAGAACAGGACACACGGTTGAACCTTCTTGGCGCAGTTCGTACCATGCTTGTCGGCACATTAGTGTAAATCTTAAATAAAGTGTAAATCTAATGCGTTTATTTGTCATCGTATTTTTTAAAGAGCATTTCTTACTAATTCTGGAACAGTCCATAGCACGCAAGTGTGAGATTGGGGCTGAGTTATTTTCTGTCGCTTATCCAGAGGACTACATTTCAAAATATAAAACAATTCAAGGAACCTTCATGACAAATTTCAGCTAAAGCGGTTCAGTTATTTAGCCACGAAAAGGTAACAAAGAGGCAGACAGAATTACTTTCACGTTTATAATATTTGTACAGTTGTAATGGGATTTATATACATAAAGCTCATTATTTTTGACTGGTATTGTTACTACTTGGCTTGGCACCGACTTCAAACATATCAGTTGGTAACGCATATACTTAAACAAGGAACCCTATAAAGGATCATATTTTATTTCATCCTTTTTGAAGTCGGTTTATCTTTTTTTTTTATAAAAGTTTTTATTTTTCCATTTTTAGTTTTGACATTGTTAAGAGCGTGACGCATGAATGAAAAACATAATCATGTTTAACTCTAAATTCGTAAACTTTATTAAATAATCAGAATTTTCCCCTAGTCCGTCTGGGAAATCATTCCTGTCACTAAATCTATTCTCCGCCCCGCCACTGTCCCAATCCCTCAAACCCCCCGATCACTCAACCTCACAGCACATCAACCCCTGATCACTGAACCCCTCGACCCTAAACCACCAACCCCAGACCCCTTAACTCCTAACCCTTACCCACAATCCCTTAACTCCCAACCCCTCAGTCCCCGACCCATCAACTCGACTCCCCTCAACCCCCAAACCCCCCAAATACAAATACCCGCTACCTTCACCTCTCACACCTACCCCTCACTTCTCAGTCTCTTTGGTTGTTTCCAACACTACCTACATCAAAAATCATAATACACATACGAGGGAAGTTCCACATTTCGTCCGTAGTCTTCATCATCAGTAGCCTTACCACGAGATTGACATTGATATATTCGCTATCGTGTGCGTAACTTACTGTTTATGCATCTCACTCGTACTGGAATATTAGTGTACAAAGTTACGAAGACGCTAGCGAATATTTAGTGTCAAACTCGTGGTTAGGCTACAGTTGCACTACATCAAATTGGTGGTTTTTGGGAGGAAATGCTTGAGTTACTTTAGAAAACACTGAAATCACCATACACATGCCTTTAAAAATTGAGGAGTTCCCTCAATTCCTCACGGATTCCATCATCAGATCAAAACAAAAAATGTTACGAAAACACCTTGGATGTAACTTCTTTCAAACAGAAAAAGAATTACTCAAATCGGATCATGGGTGCCGGAGTAATCGCTGAAATCAGTATCATCAAAACAATCATCATCATCAGCTCCACTTCATCAAATTGGTGATTTTCGAGAGAAAATGCTCGAGTTGCTTAAGAAAACACCCAAATCACCAAAAATTCAAAAATTGAGGAGTTCCCTCAATTCCTCATGGATCCCATCATCAGAACAGCACCAGATTAATGTGGGACCACCTTGGAGGTAGTTCCTTTCAAACGAAAAAACAATTGTTCAAGTCGGACCACGGGTGTCGGAGTAATCGCTGAACATCCTACATTAAAAAAATCATTATCACTATCATCAAACCAATCATCATCATCAGGTCCACTTCATCAAATTGGTCGTTTTCGAGAGAAAATGCTCAAGTTGCTTATGAAAACACCCAAATCACCATACATGTGCCTTTAAAAATTGAGGAGTTCCCTTAATTCCTCAGGGATCCCATCATCAGATCAGAACCAGATTAATATGGGACCAACTTGGAAGTAGCTCCTTTCGAACAAAAAAATAATTACTCAAATCGGACCACGGGTCTCGGAGTAATCGGTGAACATACATAAAAATAAAAAAAATGTCACAACCGAATACAGAACCTCCTCCTTCTATGAAATTGAAGTCGGTTAAAAATACTACGTTACCACGTTTAGTGCTTACCTTTATTTTGAAGAAGGTCACAGACAACTGTTGCCCAGAGTCATCCTTGCCCAGTGAACCAATAAAAATGTCGTATCTGTAAATAAACGAGAACTAATCAGGAGGCAATGAGGGCTAGCGTTTTTCTGCTCACCAGTTGGCGCCACTGTTGATGGTGGTATAGAAAAACAGATCTCAAAATTCTTCTATGATTATTTTTATAAAATCTATACGTTGTATTTACCAAAGGTATTTTAACGTCTAAATTTGCCTTTTTTTCAACCTGTTCAATTTTGCATATAGTTTAGTTGGCACTTTTAGACCTCCATCTACACTAGCGCCGCTAGCGGCGAAAATAAGCGCGATAGCCCTCATTACACAAGGGGGTATCCATTTCAATATTATAGGTTATATGCAATAGAATAGGCTACTCAGCGTTAGAACTTATAGCAATCTATACAATTCAAAAATACACACAATATATCAACTATTACAATAAAATTAATATGCTGATTTCATTAATATTTCATATGTCTATTTTAAGACTGTTTCCTCTTCTACCTAGCGTTATCCCGCCTTTGCCAGGGTCCGCTATCCTACTTGCCTTTCTCCAGTTTGCTCGATCCTGCGGGTCCTCTATTTTAAGACTTTATTTCAAGATATCTATTTTATTTTAAGAAAGTTTGTATCTCAATAAATAAATTAAAAAAAAAAGAATATTTCTCACATTATAAAGGTTAAACACGCCAAAATTGGGGCACTTTAAATTTCAAATGAAAAGAAATGAGCGAAATATACATATATTGGAAATAGTTGCAAAAATTATAGTTTATCATAATAATATACCCGAATTTCATTCCAGACTCAGGATTTGACATTCCACAGAGTTTGTGATGACACTAGACACTTTGCTTTGCACGACATGATTACAGTATGTTTAAGCAGTCCAAGCTAGTTATTTGCAGATTAGTTGTTAACTTCAACAGATTTATTTGTCAAATATTCGTTGATGTGGACCAATGTTTTGGCACCCTCCTTAATTTAGAGCCATCCACGAAAAGTACCGTTTGGACAGTGTCAGCATTTCTATCATGTTAATACCTAATACATTCATTCTAGATTGTTTCGCGGCAAAATTTATAATTTTCTTTTACTGCTGCTGTGTTATACCTGTAGGTGAGAAACTTATAATGCACCACTCTCCCGCCCCCCCCCCCACCTCCGGCTTCACCCCTCCCCCCCTTGAAAAATGTCCCATTTTACAGATTTTCTTAATTTTCAGGAAAACGATACAAGCTAAGATAAAATGGTTAAAGACTGAATTATTTATTGATAAATTTCCTACAAATAAGTACTTACATTCATTTTGATACGAGTTATGGTTTTCAAGCTATGGTGCGCCAAAGTTTACTTAAGGGGCTACCTGAGGTTTTCATCGATTTTTGACAAGATTTGAATCGTATCTCCTACTTTTGCACTACATATAGAATTATAAGACAAGCGGCTATCGGTTCTTCAATCTTTTATCTCCATTTTTGTCTACCGGATTGTGAAAAAAATTAATACTTATTTATTTATGATTGTTTTAAGCATTGTCTAAACAAACACTTTTTTCGTATCTCGATTGCTGTGAAAGATCTTACTTATACGAAATCTACATATTTGGGTTCGTCTTAGACGTCTCTAAAAATTTGTCTAAGGTTTTAATTTTAAACTAATTAACGCAAAAGTTATGGCCAGAAAACCAGTTTTTTGACCTAAAATTGTTCAACTTTGATGCCAAATATTTCGAAAACAATGAACTTTGAAGTAAATATGGGATACTATATTGCTAAAATCCGTTGCTGTTTATATGATAAGCTACAAAAAACATTAGAAAACTAAGGGATTCAAATCGAAGGTCATTGGGGCATGGGATCCCCTTAAAATCTGCCATTAACATAAATGAGACATTGAATACTCAGGAAACAATAATGTTTAAAATGTAACACAAGAAATGCATTTATAGTAGTTTGTGCAACTGATACATAATGAGAGGCCTTAAAATACAAGCGTGGTTTTATGAAACGAGCGTCAGCGTGTACAGTTGCATGCACTACTTTATCTACACACTACATCATGAGTACTCTAAAATGGGTTAAGAAGCCGTAGGGAAATGTCCTGCATTGCTACTCATGCTACCTGTAAAATATTTATAGACTAGATTATATACTCATAATCTTAAATAATCTATAATGTAATAAGATTAAAGTACAGATTTTACCTACTACCACAGTTGTAATAATGCTGGTCATTTCCTACGCTTTCTGAACGCATTTTAGAGCACTAACGATATGTGCGTAGATAAAATACATTATGCTTATTATCTAAAGCAGATCAGTGTCGTCACCATTATTTTCTAGACTTCTAGAGTTTTGTTGAAGCAACTAAGGCCCTGACAATATTTGCAGATCGTGGAGCCACGCAGCTTTGGCACATCCACATCTTTTTCCGCAGCCTTTCTTTCAGCTACATGATACTATTTTTAGTATCGACTGTGGTGCTGGTGACTCATGAACATCATCATCATCATCATATAATGGTGACATAAAGTTATCATTCTTTTCGAGCCCTAGTTTTCTAGGTTCAATGCGTTTCCTCGCCATAATTGAACTTAAGGTGGTTCGATTTTCATACAAAATTAAATCTGCTTTAATTAAGGCACTACACACTATTACTACACAAATATTTGCTCATTTATCTACTTTCGAATATTCGTTTGCGCTAAATTAATAGAAAAACTTTGTTTCATACAGAAATCATACATAAATCAACGTAATTTTTTCATCAATTTTACGTATGTGTGTGTCACAAATGTCGTGTACAAATACGTTGCGTGCGGCGTTGCCGCTATATGACGTTGGCGACGTTGCCTGGCCGACCTGGCAGGATTTGCAGTGCCGTCATGTTTAGTGCATTTTTTGTTTACAGTGTTGACACTGACACATAGGGTCATGTTTATTGTGACTTATCAATTTGTTTGTGTAAATGGAAAATGATAGCAACGTCTAAATCAAGTTACAAAAATAATCGGTATTCTGGTCCGCGAAAATCCAGGAAAATTCACTCTATTGAAGCGGTGATGATGATTCATGATGGTGAAGTTTCGTAAGGTACAGTTTCACTCCTTCATTGTACATTGTAATTTTCTCGTGCCGATCTTTTTAGAAAATAATTCTCTTCTTCCGTAATGGTACGATAATAAGCAGTGAACAATACCTATATAATGTAATTATTACTGTTTTGGTTGCCGAATAAATAGTCAATGTGTCACTAACTCTAGGTTTCTTTTAGGTATTGTGCCAAATGAAGGCATTCTTGGAAATAAAATGTTTTCCTTCATTAGCCAGAAAAAATCAGGACATCCTCACTGCAATAAAATAGAAACTTTCCTGGGGTTGAAAATGATGGAATTTTGTATATGAATGAAAAACACAATTATTACTACCAGGTAAGTAAGTGATAACTTTATTAGAATCCATATTGTTGCATCATCTTTCTTCCTATAACATTAGAGATATTGTGCTATCATGATATTATTTCTCTTTCAGGTACAGGGACAACTACAGATATCAAATATGAAAAAATGTTATTTCATTTGTTGTGTGAATCCATCTACACCAACAAGACATCCACTGCTGGACATAGGCCTCCCCAGGGATCTCCACAACGACCGGTCTTGCAAGACCGGCCAAAATATCAAGAAATAAATAATATAAATAAACATGATAAATATCCCGTTTTCTATAATAGTTATAATTAGAAGGCCATGCAATGTTGTTACTCACTGTACTTGAATCCAAAAAAAATAAAAATATAAAAAAGTTTTAATTTTATTTTACAATTACTACTTTATTATTGTACAACGTTTTACAGTACATAATTATGGCCCTTTACATTTTCGACATATGCACGTATTTGCACCATATGTACTAAAATAGTTATTTGTTATACAAGGGTGCAAAGTTGTATTTTACCAGCGAGTGTGGAATTGAAACAGGAGCAAGCGAAAGGATTCTATAGTTGAACCACGAGCGAAGCGAGTGGTTCTAAAATAGAATCCTGAGCGTAGCGAGTGTTTCAACACACAAGAAGTAAAATACATTTGCACCCGTGTGTAACACAAAACTTTTCCCCTCACTATAGCGAGGAAAGTGCAACATTCACAGTAGATCATCTTCATCACTGAAATCACTTATTTTTGTACGATATTATAACAGAAAACACTGGAAATTCTGATTTTTACGTGAGTCGGTGAGAAGTGGTTTCAAGTAAAAAAATTGTTGACAATGTTGACATTTCTGTTCTGACGTATGAAATGTCAACGATGCGTTTTGAAATTGCATCGACTCAACTTGTGCATTAACATCATTAAAAAAAAAATCTAACGTTTCTTATGGAATTTTAAGGTTTATGACTTAAAATTATTAAATAAAGCTAAATTTGGTATTTTTTATTAGATTCTCAAACCATTTATTTAATGATAATTAATATCGAACGAACCATTATTATATGCGTTTTACGTTTTGTTATCTGTCAAGCTATTTAAACATGCTCCATTCAAGGTCAAATTACTTTCCCCACTAGTGGATAAAATGTGTTTTTCCCCGCTTGTTTTAAAGGATAAAAGACGGCTTTCCGAGCTAGTGAGGGGAAAAGTATTTTACAGTACATATGGTGCAACTTTCTCGCCCTAGTGCGTAAATAGCACTTTTCGTGCATATTTCGAAAGTTTAAAGGGAGAGTATAATATCACTGAAATATATTTCGGTTATATCGGAATCAAACAAGAATTCGAAGAAGAAAAGGTATAAGAAAGATAAGATAACACAAAAAGAACAAAAAAAAAGTACCCCTGTCGTACCAGTCTCGAACCCGAATCCTCTTGCACGTATTTCCACGAACATACCGCAACGCTATTGCAGCATACTTACACTGCATGAAATTGTCTACTACAAGCATCACGGAAACACTGTTTGCATGTGTGAGTAATAGTAGGAAATAGCATGACAGAAACACTCTGTCGACATTAAAGGTGGTTTTTGCACAATGAAGTATTCAATGTTTATTATAATAGTTCAATATTTATTTAAAGAGTGCGCTAAACATACTTTTAAGTATACAGATACCAACACTATTCCACAAAAAAATAAAACCTGAAAATTTGCGAAAGTGACGCCATCTAGCGGGGTTTAAGCTTTGGGTAACCTAGTCGAACCACCTTAATGGAAAGTAAGCATTGAGTGCTGACGAGTTGCAGCTGAAGAAGGTGATAACTTTGCAATATCACCGTATTGTTCGTCAGACAAACGTATTTGTCTTGACGAATTACGATACGTCCACTTCATCAAATACGTTGGTCTGACGAACAATACGGTGATATTTCAAAGTAACTACCTTCTTCAGCTGCAGCTCGTCAGCATTCAATGCGTACTTTCCAATAAGTTCAATTAATGCGAGGAAGGAAGGAGTCACCAGCCACAGTCGATATTAAAAATAGTAACATGTAGCTGCAAGAAAGGCTGCGGAAAGAGATGTGGATGTGTCAAAGCTGCGTGGCTCCACCATTTGCAAATATTGTCAGGGCCTTAGTTGCTTCAACAAACCTCTAGAAGTCTAGAAGATAATGGTGACGACACTGATGTGCTTTAGATAATAAGTATATAGTATTTAAACGCATTTCTTGGGTTATATTTTAAACATTATTATTTTCCGAGCACTAAACGTTTCATTTTAGTTAATGGCCGATTTTTAATTAACTTTGGCGCACCATAGCATGAAAACTATAACTCGTATCAGAATGAATGTAAGTACTTATTTGTAGGAAATTTATTAATAAATAATTTAGTCTGACCATTTTATCGTATCTTGCATCGTTTTCCTGAAAATTGAGAAAATCTGTAAAATGGGACACTTTTCAAAGGGGGAGGGGTTAAGCCGAAGGTGGGGGGGAGACTAGTGTATTATAATGTACTCACCTACACGTATAACACAGCAGCAGTAAAACAAAATTATAAATTTTGCCGTCTTGCCCATACATTTCGTAAAATTACCCCTTCGTCACTGTTATAGCGCAGTGACAACAATATGATCAATGCCACCAAAATAGTAACTGTAAGCTGTGTGTGTTTACGTTGTGACTCGGGCACTTTACTTTCGTATGTCCGGATGTTCGCCTCTACAGGTCACAATTCTCAACCGATTCTCGTGGAATTTTGTAATCAGATTCTATGATTAAATAGTTTATTTTTTATGTCGATCCGGTTTTTGGAAATTTTCATGACGGAGTCATGTTAGCTCGCGCCTAAACAAATAGTCGATATCATAAGTTTTTTTTTCTTTTTGAGACATGTTTACACTAAATGTAAATGGCAAAAAAAGCAGAAAATTTGTATGACTGGTTTAGGCGGCATTTAGATATGTACTGTTAGAAGTATTAGAACAAATGAAATTATTTACAGAAAATACTTTAATTTGTTTTTATTTTAAGTAAAAACACTACTATATTAATTATAAACTGAAATAAATGTCATATACTAAGAAAAAATGACTAAGGCCTCCAGTGCCCCAGGCTGGAATCGAACCAGCGTCCTCTGCTATCGCGGCAGGTGCCTGTGCATGCCTGTGCAAATAAAAACAAATTAAAGAATTTTCTGTAAATAATTTAATTTGTTCTAATACTTCTAACAGTATTGATTGGCAGCGCCATCTCTCTCGCTAGCTCGAAATCACATGGATGATTCAGTTAGAAGGTCGAACCATACTGTTCACCTTAGGGATGGCCAGGGGGCGCCTTAGCCTTCAGTAACAAGTGCATATACTTGGAAAAAATTTCGACCTATGCCGCTGTGGCCCAGTGGCCGAATGGCACAGGCACCTGCCGCGATAGCAGAGGACGCTGGTTCGATTCCAGCCTGGGGCACTGGAGGCCTTCGTCATTTTTTCTTAGTATATGACATTTATTTCAGTTTATTTAGATATGTAGTTTTTACTAGAGAATAAGTAGCCAAATTTCGTCAGCTTAGCTAAGAGCTATCATGGCGTAGTTTGCAAACATTCGCTTTGGAATGGAAGGTCCGCGGTTCGATCCCCAGTAATGGTATGTGCTGGGACAACTTTTTGTATATTTTTTACACTTAAATTTCGTATTGGTATTTTTTTAATTAAAAATTTCGTATTGTTGTTGATCAAACGCGGGCTTAGCGTATTCGTTTCATTTTTACAAGCTTTTATTTAACGAACGAAGCGTTATTAAAAAACCGGCCAAGTGCGAGTCGGACTCGCCCACCGAGGGTTCCGTACTTTTTAGTATTTGTTGTTATAGCAGCAACAGAAATACATCGTCTGTGAAAAATATTTACTATGGGCTTTGGAGATGATCAATCTTGTTAATTGACAATGTAGCAGAACCTATGTAAGGTTACGGAATATACACCTACCCAGTAACATGACCATCATCATCATCATGGTGGCCTTTTGGTGATCCAATCTTGGATGTAGTCCTCTTCCCAGAATGGAGTGGAGTAACATGATAGAATAGACGAAATATTTTTTCAACTATTGAGCTGAGCTGAGCCGATGGTGTGGCTTAGACGTGTGCGCCGCGCCGGCGCGCCGCCGCCGCCGATAAATGATCGGCGTGAAATCGGCGTGACCTTGAGTGTTGTTAATTAGCTATTCCAAGTTGGTATTTGAATTACAATATGGATCAGATATACGTCAATTATTAATTAAATAAATCAGAAGAGCCAGTTGCACAAACTGTTTCACACACCGATTAAAGTAACTGAGTAATCCTCAGTATTCAGCGTCAAGAAAGATGAGATAGCGATAGGTATATGAAGTAGGATTTTTTCTTCTTAATTGTGAATTCACATTGTCTCACATACGAAGGCAGAATGACAAGACTTACGAGTTTCGAGCAACGAAAACACAGGGCTCATGTAGACATGTACCATGGGACCTCAAGGTGGAATAGAAAAGGAAAACTAACTGGCTAATATTGCGACCCATCCTTGCTTATTTGCTTGCGCCTTAAACTGTATTTAAGTCCAGCAAAAATCTGGAAATAATGATGTGCGAATACTCTCGAAAAAAAATCAAGAGAAAGAGAGAGACAGAGTGACAACACTGTAGATTCGCATGCCCTACGGAAATGTGCAAGCTATAAATAGGTGAAGCAACACTTTCTTATCACTCGTTGCTATGGTTACAGTCACCTGGGTCACTGGGGCTTTCAATTAACCAAACATTTTTGTAGTAGTTACTAGTTATAAGCGTATACGCCTTTCCATAATGGGCCATAACAAGAATGAATGATAATATAATATGACTTGGTACAAAAGTTCTTGTAACAAACTGTGCTACTATTGTCGCCTGCCTGACGGGAATAACAACAGCAAATACATCAAAATGGCGGCTCTTCTAAAGAAAATTGAAGATAAAAGTTCTAGAGTTCAACCGTTCCAAGAAAAAAGTAATGGTAGTAGACAGGGCAAATATTCTCCCAGTTACCAAAGCACTCGGCGATTACCAAAAAGCGAGCTAGTTTGTATATCTTGGGTTGATAACCAGTGCCGAACTGCCGATGGTTGCACCGCCGAGATATGCCGCAGAGCTGGCATGGCTAAGAGTGCTATGGCTAACCTCGAAAAGATTTGGAAGAACAGAGGTATTCGACGTGCAAATAAAGTGCGCTTGCGTGCTCTCGTCTTTTCAATATTCCAATATGGTACCGAAACGTGGAGTCTCAAAAAGTGGGAAGTGGCAAAGGATGGTGCTTTTGAGATGTGGTGTTGACGAAGACTGCTGCTTATACCTTGGACAGCTAGAAAAGAAAACCCCAAACTCTGAGAGCTCAATATCGCCACTCACCTCTTCACAACATGCCATGGGCGAGCCCTTAGATTCCTCGGACATATCATGCAGTTTTTAACGTATGATATGGAGAAACAAACGTGCTCGAGTTGGAGCATGTGTGAGAAGGTCGAACGCAATGAAGAGGTCGGCTTGCGGCAGTCTGCACCGTGCAGTCCACACGGCTTATGACCGCGCGAAATGGAGACAAATTACATGTGATCGCGATCCTCAGCAATGAGAAAACGAGAAAGAAGATACGTCTCAGTAAGCCTGGTGCTTGTACGACAAGAAAACCGTTAAAAGGAAGCCATAGCAGCCCACTATATCTAACAAATTTCAAGGATTTTGGAGTCTGTTTTGTTAAAGTCCGTCAATACGATAAACCACGGAAATCATGAGAAAATGGAGTTACAGATCGGATCGTAGGTCATTGGGACCAGGTAACCCCTTAATCCAAGTTACTAGGAAAATCAAGTTATTATACCTGTAGGCGACGGAACCACCAACCTCTATGCTGCACGCGTGCTGGCAGCCTGGCCGGTACGGATGCCGCTGCCAGCGCGCGTCTTTTGTTTATATGTAGAAATTTCCTCCTGTCAATGAGCGACAAATGTTTCGTTTTGTATTTTTATGTGTAAATAGCTTGTTGTTTGTAAATATTCTGTGAGTTTTCTTGTGATTGTGTAAATAAAGTGTAAAGTGTACAGCCAAAGTTTTACGCATTTTATTCATTATCGGCGGCCCGACAACCTATAAAGTGGTCACTTCGAACCGGGTTAGAACCACGTATGCTGCTATGGTGAATACACAATGTGCTACGCGTAAAGAACAAATAAGGTGCAGTATATAGTACATCAACGTCTACACTGCAGTCGCAGGCACATATTTAAGATATGACTTTTGAAGTTATCATTATCGGTCGGGCGGAACGACTGCCGTCGTCTCATCGTGCGAGCGACGTTACTCCGCCGCCTTTACCACCTCACTGTATGAGTAATTCTAAAGCATCATCTGTACTAACCAAACGAAGACAGCTGCAATTGGAGGCGGCTAAGGAAAAGGCAAGAATACAAATAGCGCTTATTGACAAACAGCTAGAGGTCGATTTAGCTGAACTAAATGTGAAATACAGTCCACTCAAGTCACGCGCGCGCTCTACAAGCCAAAGATGGCTCGATCAGCCGCAGCGGGAACAACTGAAGGAGCAGTCAGACCACGATACTGGTAACAAAACGGTCGGGCTGCGCCAATCGGCGGCTGCTGCCGTCCCTCTCGCCGCCGGCACTGATGTGTCGTTATTGAATGCGTGTAACATTATTGGCGCCGACTCTCCTGCCACCGACTCTCCTGCCGCTGACGCTGATGCTTCGCTTCTGAGCTGCACGGGCAACGTTTTGCCTACCGCCTCAACACAGACCTACGATTTACAGTCTAGCCACGATTGTGTTTACACGGCTGGACTGCATCAAACGTCGTCTGCGGTTGATACATCTAGCACCACTCCTGAGCGCTTGAGTGCGCTTACCGTTTCGACCGCCTACAAGAATCAGTCTGGCCACGACTGTGATTATTCGGCCAGACTGCACCAGTTGTCGGTTGCTTTTGACACTCCAGCTGGCGAGGAGCAAATTGATAACCAGCCGTCAATAGTTTCCGCGGATACAGATGCAATACAAGTGATCGCTACGAAATGTTCAGTATCCGCCTTTGTTTGCAACAAAATGAATACAGAGCCTGACGGAGCGACGTTACTGAAACTGACGCTGATAGTAGCACCGATGACTGCACATACTCGTTCACTTATTAACCACTACGCGTCTACGGCATCAATGTTTAGTCGCGAGCTCGGCACCCGCAGCGATCTGCGTGTTCACTCATGACGTTCACGCATGTTGGCTGCGCGTACAAATGTTTTGGTGGTGAACAAGAGTGTAACACGACTGTGACTATTGTGAGTGACGCAGGTGTAAAGTGTATTAAGGTGTGTAGTGGTTTGTATATTAAGCGAGTTAAATTCGGCGGAGCAAGCAAATGTAAAATGTAACAAAAATTCTCACATTGGAGAGCTTGCGATTCTTGCGAACCAATTGTCTAGCGACGCGATGCTGCTGGGCCACAAATGTGATTTTTATAGGCCTTTCGAAACATGTTTATGTTCATCTGATGAGTCGTTCCCTGCTCGTTCTCCCCAAAGCTGGAGAGCACACAAAGTGGCAAGTGACTCGCTCACGTTGAGCCTGACCGTGTCGCACATAACGCGGAAACGTGTTCCTCCTGATAAGCCCCATATTATTGGTATGGGGCACAGTCTTGGCTAGAGTGCCCATACCCATTGTCCTTGGACTCCACACTCGCTGCACGATACTGCAGACCACAGAGTCCAGAGTCCAACGTGAGATTATTGTAGCCATTTGTAGTGAATGTTCCCAGCGGCAGACAGCTTAAGTGTGCACATGGCCGTATGGTATGGTTTTGAGTGCTGAGCCAGCACTAGGGTGGGGAATGTAGGCGACGGAACCACCAACCTCTATGCTGCACGCGTGCTGGCAGCCTGGCCGGTACGGATGCCGCTGCCAGCGCGCGTCTTTTGTTTATATGTAGAAATTTCCTCCTGTCAATGAGCGACAAATGTTTCGTTTTGTATTTTTATGTGTAAATAGCTTGTTGTTTGTAAATATTCTGTGAGTTTTCTTGTGTGATTGTGTAAATAAAGTGTAATATATACTGTACAGCCAAAGTTTTACGCATTTTATTCATTATCGGCGGCCCGACAACCTATAATACCTATCCTATATTATTCATTTACAAATCCTATTTTACTCACAGCCTATTCAAAACTATACTTAGTTCACTGGAATCACTGGCCAGCAACCTGGATTGGTCAAACTTTCAAGAAAAACAACAAATTAACGATTTTTCTTACGAAACCTGAAAGTCAAGGTCACGCCGATTTCACACCGAAAATACGCCGCCGCCGCCAATTTTTTGGCAAACGCCGCCGCCGATCATTTTTTAATCGGCGCACACGTCTAGTGGCTAATAGTAGTCACACCATCTGGTCTGTTACGACTAAATTTAAAACATATATGTAAATTTATATAAATTTCTAGGTAAATCGGAGACATCTACACTTAGGAGCAAAAAAATCGACTCAAATCTGTGTTGGATTTAAAAACGAAATATCTCCGAAACTAATTCGCATGATCTTAAAGTAATAGTACCATTAAAAAGCTGCTAAATTTACCTTTTTAAAAAACACAAAATTCCTGAAGTATTATTTCAGATACTGAAATCTGAGCGATTTTAGCAAAATGAGGTAAAATCACGTTCAATTAAATTCCTGAAAATGGGAATGCAATTTCGTAGAGAGAAAACCATTTAATTTTTCCTGTTTAATATTTTGTATTTCCGCCCCGGGCCTTCTTGACGCATGCAATCCGGTTCTTCATGGATCTTATCAGCTTCCTGATGGTATCCTGTGGACAAGCTTCCCATTCCTCGACCAAAGCCTCTTTCAGGGCCAAAATCGTGTCAGGAGCGGGATCCCGGGCTCGAACCTTCCTTTTTAGATAATCCCACAAGTGATCGATGGGGTTCAAGTCCGGACTCAGAGGTGGCCATGCAAGGGTGGGGATGCCAACCTCAGCAAGGTATGCCCGCGTGACTCGTGCGGTATGACAAGGGGCGTTATCTTGCAAGAGATGGAACCCCTCCTCATAAAATCCTGCATAGGGGACGACATGACCTTGCAGGATATCTGTGATGTAACGATCTGCGTTCAAACCACCTCCGCGGCCCCCACCAGGAATGAAAACCAGCTCGGTCCTCCCCTCCATGGATATCCCCGCCCACATCATGACGGATCCCCCTCCGTAGGCGACCGTCTCGGAGATGCAGCACTGCGCAAATCGTTCTCCAGGTCTTCGGTACACCCGTCTTCTTCTGTTACTGCCATGGAGACACACCCTGCACTCATCGCTGAAGAGTACGCGGCTCCATTGTTCGTACGTCCAATTTTTGTAAGTGGTTACGAAATCCATACGAGCGTCCCGGTGCCTCCCTGTCAGTTTGGGCCCTGTGGCAGGCCTTTTTGGGGTAACAATAATACTGCAATTTCATTTTCACATCACCTATTCGAAAAGGGAACTTTTCTTCCCTGCTAGGAGGGATCAAAGTGGCACTTTTCTGTTCAAGGACATTTTGTTGCCAGTATGAAATATTGACACAAAGACATATGAAATTAGTATGCATATAATCGATTACATTTTCTTTATAATCGATTACGTGCATACAATTATTCTAACTTAAATAATATTTTGTTGTAATTGTAAACAATAAATGTAATTAGCGTATTTTAAATTAATTAATTAGCGTAATATTTACAAAGAAACGTAAAAAAACATTAGTTTAATAATTTAATTTTTGTTTTGACATTTTAGGTCTCCTTAAACGCAGCCATACTTGTCTATGCAATTTAAAAAGTTTATATTTAAAAAGTTTTGTACAAATATTTCACAAAGCATAATTAAGCGGTTCTGTATTGAGTATAAATTTGTAAATACTTAGTTTAAATCAATAACTTTATAATAATAAATATAAGTGATATCAGTCTTCATAGTGTTCTTCCAAAGATTTGGTTCAAAGGGGTAAGAGCTAATTTGTTACCAGAAAAATCTACAAAAATAATGTACTTGATTTTCATTGTATAATTTTAGATGTTTGCTGCTGTCTGAAAAGATATTAGGTACATAATTATGAGCTGAAAATATCGATACGGACAATGTGCCAGAAGTATGTACCTATACCAAAGATAGATATAACTCCGTAATAGATGGATACAGTCTAAGGAAAAAACGTGCCTCGAAAATCAAGAAAATTTGATTCTCGTTCAGAGGGCGCTACTAGTTTTGGCCTACAGTCGTATAGATGGCGTTGACGGTTTCGTTTGTTATTTAACAATTTTAACGCATATCAGTGAAAGAACATGGGTCAAAATCATCAAAATAATTAATGCAAATAAAAAAAATCATTTGTCTATATTTAAATACATTTTATCGTATTTTTACAAATCTTCAATTTTAGGTTTAAAGTGTGTCGACAGATGGCAGTAAATTTACTGGGGTTACAAAATTTACTATGACAGTACCGCTCTAGTATAAGTTACTCTATGCCTATACTAACACGTGTATACATATTTTTAGCACTTTGTCCGTATCGATCTTTGCTTCAATATAACAACGCTTTCAGAGTGCTGATAGGGCTGCCCAAATTCTGTAGTGCATCGGGGATGTTCGCGGAGGCGCGAGTAGACTGCTTCTACACCACCATGTATATGCGCAAGCGAGCTACATCCCTTGTGCGCAGAGTGAGGGCCAGCTCCAACAGCATTCTGAGAATGTTAGCAGACAGAATTGATTGCCTGTATCTGAATAACTGCTGCTTGATAAATAAATGTATAGTTATAGTATAGTTATAGTTATTAAGGATAGTTATGTATATAGTTCTAACACTTAGATAAGATTATTTAAATTTAAGGTAATTACTAACCCAATGATCCCCGATGGTCTTAAATAAAGAACTTTATTTATTATTTATATTTATTTGCTTAAAATAATAATGTTTTGAATATATGTATGTAATTTCCTCATAGGTGATGTGAAAAGCAGTATGTGTCACATGGTAGCAAAATTATTTTCACCTTGGGCGTTAACACTTGAATCCCTCACTACGCTCAAGATTCTATGTTAGAATCCCTCGCTTCGTTTAGGATTCAATTGTACGCCCTCGCCGTAAATATGTAATTTTGCTCCCTTGTGACACAATCTACTATTTCACTGAAATATTCAACGTTTTTAGAAAAATTGAAAAAAAAACTAAAAAATGTGACGAGTCGATTTTTTTGCTCCCGAGTGTATTACGCGAATTACGAGAGAAGGTTGTACCTCCTGAGGTTTTATGCAAACCAAAAATAGAAAAGAAGATGCAATTAGACGATTTTGACCTATGTGTGATACGTTAGAAAATAAATAAATAAAAGTAGATGTAAGTCACACGAGTTGCCAATCCACATTGTTCAGACTATACTGAACTGTTGCCATATAAATGAGAATAATAGCGCCCTCTTGACAATGATCATATATTCCTGGTCAGGCTTTACCTTGCCATAAATTTCCATTTTAAGTGACAAATAATTAGTCCACCATAGGTGCCATTACGCAAAAACAGCTGTTTTTGTAAATTTTTGTCGGTATGACTCATGACCTCTCTGTAAGATTTTGTGACTCAGCGGGCCGACATGGTCTTTAACCGCTCTCTCCCAGGAAACTAGCTAATGCTGGAAAGTTTACCTGAACCAGACTTTTTTGTAAATTTTTGTCGGTATGACTCATGACCTCTCTGTAAGATTTTGTGACTCAGCGGGCCGACATGGTCTTTAACCGCTCTCTCCCAGGAAACTAGCTAATGCTGGAATGTTTACCTGAACCAGACTTTCTAGTAGTAGTTTTTTTTTAAACAAAAAGGATGTAAAAATATTATAAACATACCTTCACCTCTAACCCGCTTCTACAAAATGTTCCACTATCTTAGCTTTCGGCCATAGGGAAATAGTACTGGAGAAATTACATTCAGTTTCGCGATGGCGTTCTTATAGATTGACCACAATTTCAAGAGAAAGAATACAATGCCCATGAAACTTACCGTATTAATTGACAGATATATAGACTTTAAATTGGCAGTTGGATATAATTCCAGTTTAATTTTTTGTTTACTTTTTACATGTTCAAAACTTTGTCTCCGCATACGTTATAAGCTATCGGTGAAAATCACGACGCCTATGAGTGTCCGATCATCTAATCTAACCGTAACTTTTTGTTTTTTTTTGTTCGAAAATATCTATCAAAATATCTTTTTTGCTTTTTTCTATGTAATGTTAAAAACAAATCTTCTGTTCCATACGCAAATAAATTAAAATTATTGAAATATTTGTATTACTTAAAAAAATATTTTATTTTGATACTTAATACGAAGCTGTAAGTATTAGTAAGTATATTCATACTAATTTGTTGTATAGTCTAGGTCATTACATAGTCCTTTATGTGAAATAATAATAGTCTACAACAACATACCGCCTCGCCTCTTCTTAGGCTGGTTTATGCGGTTCTCCCCCGCAGTCCTCCGTGAGCGCGCCTGCACGCTGAACATGTCGCGACGTGTCTCCACCACACTCGTCTACAACAAGCTCCTGCCTCACCTCTTCTTGAGCTGGTCTATGCGGTTCTCTCGCTCTTTGATCACGCCGCGCAGCTTCCCACAGTCCTCCGTGAGCGCACGCACCTGCACGCTGAACATGTCGCGACGCGCCATGATTTCCACCAAGCGTTCGTTCATCGCCTGACACAAAAAAAGAAAGCGTTTATATTTATTCAGGCAACACATCATTACATTACATAAATAAGTACATAACAGGAATATAAAAGAGGAAGTATACAAAACAAGCAGATAAAGATGTGAGGCATATGGTCGCCACTCAGCAATGTCGTACTCACAAAACGAGAAAGCAGCGCTTTCTCCAACGCGCAACTTTCTTCCTACCGCTGTAATTTTCCATAAAAAAAGGAATATCCGCAAGCGCTCTGATGGCGTCGAATCACGTCAATTTTTGCCGCTTAAAAAAAGATGCGTGCGCGACTCGCAGCCGCGTTAGCGAAGCACGACATGACCACTGTCAATAAATTCAATAATACCCACCAAGGCCCACGACAAAGAACAATTAGTCGCAATGAGAACGGACGCGCATATCTGCGTTGCACGCGCATTCGTCCAGGCTAGTGAGTGCGCCAGAGCCGCGTCAGCACCACCTCGACGTGCCTCACGCACTTCCCACTGGCCCAACAAGATCCACAACAAAGAGCTAGTAACAAAGAGAATGCACCGCGTCGTGCCGCGGCCATTGCGTGTCGGCGTTGCAAGCGCGGACGTCGCGTCGAGGCTAGCCAGCCAGCGTGGGAGAAGTCAAACGCGCGCCACACCCACCTCCAACAAGGGCCGCAACAAAGAGAACTCACAGCATCGAGCCGCAGTCGCTGCGTGTCGGCGTTGTACGCGCGGTCGTCGAGGCTAGCGAGTGCGCGAGACGCGTGCTCGACTCGCAGCCGCGTGAGCGCTTCTTCGACGCGTTCGCGACGCCACTCGACGCGCGACGCACGCAAGTCTTTCTCGCCGCCTTCTACGTTCAACAATGATGTGCGCAGACGGCTTTGCTGAAACATAAAAACATATCGTTTAACTGGTTTCCTATAGAAAATAGTTATTTGTGCAACAAGAGAGGAAAGTTGGTTTTTCTTGCGAGTGTTTATTTTGAGTCCCGAGAAAGCGAAAGATTCTATAATTGAATCACGAGCGAAGAGAGTGATTCTAAGTTAGAATCTTTCGCTTTCTCGGGACTCAAAAACACGAGATGTAAAATGCTCTCGTGTTGCACACATAATTTTTCACCTCAGTAGTGAGAACATATTAAAGGTTAAAATGTATTTCGAATTACACGGAATAATACAGAAAAAAATGAAGTGGCAGTTCATGGCCTTCACTAAATTAAAAAGCTCCTCCCTGGAATGACGAATGTAGGCTTTTTCGAGCTGCAGAGGTGAAAATTCAATTACTTCATAGCAGGTATAAAATCGCAACGAAAATAAGCTGAAAGAATGAGGTAAAACATTTTTATCTACGCACATATCGTTAGTGCTCTAAAATGCGTTCAGAAACCTTAGGAAATGACCAGCATTATTACAACCAATTTTACTATGAGAACTTTCTTATCTGTGGTAGTAGGTAAAATCTGTACTTTAATGTTGTTACATTATAGATTTTTGTAAGGTTATGAGTTTAAATTTGGAACAGCTGTCGAAACTCAAGTGGGTCTTTATTCTAGTATCCATAGATATTAAAACAGTTGTCGATACGAAACGTCAACTCAGTATGTTTTTTTTAATATAAACCGCACGACATCAGATCTATCTGATCTGTCATGGGACTTCAGTCATTCATTCATTTATTTATTTCTATAACAATATGATATAGTGTTAGAATAATCTTACAAACTAATACATGCACATAAATAATAGCGGGACATGTCAATAAATAAAATTCCAAAAATACACTTAAAACAAAAAACGAAAAAAAATACAAAGTAGGTAATAAAAATGTCATCATTAATGTGTAAAGTTACATAAGATAATTTTGTAAAAACAGTTAAATTGCAAATATTTCGTCAATACTGTAAAAGCACCCCCTCAATAAAAATATCTTCAATTGCTTATTAAATTTTTTATAATCTGTAATCACCTTTAGATTTGTAGGTAGCTGATTAAAAATTCGAATAGCTTGGTATCTTACACCATGCCTTGCTACTTGTTGTTTAGGACAGAAGAAGTGCTTTATGTTTTTTGTTCGTGTTTGAAAGCGCAACTCCTGCTCCGCAGAAGACTCAAAATTAGCAATGTTTTTCACAAAGTCAGTTAACAAAACGAGCACGTATAACGAAGGAGCTGTCAAGATACCTAACCTTGAGAAGTGATCACGGCAAGATGCCCATTGTGGTATGCGCATTATTGTTCGGATTGCTCTTTTTTGTACTACCATGGCTCTATTTATATTGTATTTGAGGCTGTTTCCCCAAAGTTTGATGCTGTACCTTAGCCTGGACTCCACTAGCGCATAGTACACTACTTTTAGCTGTTCAATCGAGAGTTCCTCCCTTAGGCTTCTAAACGCGTAGCAGGCTGATAGGATTGTGTTTTCTACAATCTCTAACTCCGGTTTCCAGTTTAGTTCAGCATCAATACGAATACCAAGAAATTTAACAACATCTACAATATCTATTGGTATTCCATCTATGATTACTTCTAGCTTGTCAGTTTTTTTTGTGTTGTTTTTGAAAAGCATTACATTTGTTTTTCTAGTGTTTAGACTCAAATTATTTACATTGAACCAGTACTGGAATGCCGCAAACGCCTCCTGTATTAGTTTGCTAAGGTCATTCATACTATCGGCAGATATAATTCCACTAGTGTCATCAGCAAACAAAGTTAATTGGAAATCAGGTATTGTTTTATCTATATAGTCAACTAGGTCATTTGTAAACAAAATGAACAGCAGAGGCCCCAAAATCGAACCTTGCGGGATGCCCCTCTTAACGCTAACATAATGAGATCTAACCGCACTCTCGAGGTCGTTGTCAAGGTTTTTTATCTACAAATTGCTTACGGTTTTTGAGATAACTATTTAGCAGTCTAGCAACATTACCCCTTACACCGTTGAACTCAATTTTTTTGTAAGGATCTCATGGTCCACCGTATCAAATGCGGAGCTGAGATCGAGGAAAAGGCCTGCAACTCTTTTTGTGTTGTGAAGTTTTGATATAACGTCATCCACAAAGCAATCGACCGCGTCTGTGGTGGACCTATTTTTCTGAAACCCAAACTGTCTAGGGTTGATAACAGCGTTTTCTTTCAAATGTTTCAAGAGGCGGGAATTAATTAGCTTTTCAAATTTTTTTGATAAAGTTGGTAGAAGGGATATCGGCCGATAATTTTTTGGGTCTGTTTTACTACCTTTCTTATGAACTGGCAAGACTCTGGCAACTTTCAGTTGATCTGGAAACACGCCATGATCGAAGCATTTATTGAATAGGTACGTAAGTGGGCCCATGAGTATGTCATTGCATCTTAGTACAGCGGCCAGAGGGCCTAATACACCATTCGATGTGACTGGACAGTATACTACCGACAAGTGGTATCGTTGTGTTCGGTAGAGTCTACTGATTACGAAATAACAACTTGTCACTTTCTAAGAGTGTGGGGGGGGGGGGGGGATAACTGTGACGTCACAAAATCGGCAGTACAAAGTTTTTAACTTTTTCTTTTAAACATACCATGTGGGGTACCAAATGAAAGGGCTTTGTGAGTAGATTACAAATATATAACATAGTCTAACATTTTCACTACTTAGTCTAACAAACTATTAGAAAACGCTCAAAAATTTAACAATCCTGAGTTGATTTTGAACTGCTCTAAATTGAAAATGGGTGAATGGATTAGTCCAAAATTTATATACAATGACTGTAAATATCCTCCATATTATATTTAAAAAAAAATTAAACAGATATATCCAAAAATAAGAAAAGTACATGAAGTTGTATATCAGTATAATTTTCGGGTCTAATGTATGTATTTATTTTGGTATAGTACAACAGAAAATTATAGTGTTATTCAACTTGATGTACTTTTCTTATTTTTGGATATACCTGGTTAATTATTTTTAGACATGATATAGAGGATATTCCCAGTCATACTGTATAATATTTAAACTAATCCATTCAGCCATTTTCAATCTAGAGCAGTTCAAAGTCAACTCTGGATTGTGAAATTTTTGAGCGTTTTCAAATAATTTGTTAGACCAACTAGTGACTATTACAAGTAAATGTTTCTAAAACAAAATTTATGCAATTTTGTACGTTTCGTAGTAATACTTTTCAATTGGATGTAAATTATGATGGAGCATCTATCGAAGAAGTGTCGCAAATTAAGTTTTTGGGAATAACCTTGGATAATTACTGTGATTGGAAGGCTCATTTAGAAAACCTATGCTCCAAAATAAACAAATTTGTCTTTGCTCTTAGAAAGGTTCGTCAGGTTGTATCTTTGCAAGCGGCAATTATGTCATACAATGGGTACATAGACTCTGCTTTACGATACGGAATTATTATATGGGGTAACTCCGTTGATAAGGAAGATTTTTCAAAAGCGAACAGGTAAGAGCCTTATTTGGCCTTAAACAAGAAGACTCGTGTCGTCCTTATTTCATTAAATATCGCGTTTTAACTTTATATAGTCTGTACATCTTAGAGACATGTTTATTTGTTTATAAGCACATAAATATGTTTAAACAGGTTCAGGCAATGTCTTCTAGAATGGTAAGAAGTCAATATGAACACAAGCTATATAAGCCCTATGGAAGACTGAAGTTATCCTCCAGAAATTGCTTCATGGTGTGCATTGACATTTATAATAAATTGCCCGATAATTTTAAGATATTAGACATCAAACAATTTAAAAGTGAACTTGTGAGTGAACTGAAGTTCAGGATTGGCTTATAAACAAATGTTTTTATAGTTTAAGAGAATACATTTATTTATTTATTTAATTTATTTATTCACTTTAAATATTCATACAACTTTTGCCAGCATGCCACTTTTGTAAACCTCTTTGGTTTATGTAATAGTTGGCGAGTTCGCGCGGTCCGATCCGCGTTTGCTTAATACTATTAGGTATATAATTATATTATACTACATGGACATTGAACCCACATAATTATTATATTTTTTTATTATTTAACGGTATTCTTAATATTAATTTATTTTGACATTTTATAATTAGTGTTTATTAATAGAGTAATAAGTATATACAAGCGTGTACACCTGTAAAGGTAGTGTTCAGTGAAACTATGTTGTAATATGCAATATTGTACCTGCTATTGTAACCTGTATTACCATACGCAATAAATAAATTCAAAATACAAATGTTAGACTATTATGTTATATATTTGTAATCTACTCACAAAGCCCTTTCATTTGGTACCCCACATGGTATGTTAAACGAAAAAAGTTAAAAATGTTGTACTCCCGATTTTGTGACGTCACAGTTATCCCCCCGCACTCTTAGAAAGTGACAAGTTGTTATTTCGTACTCAGTAGACTCTACCGAACACAACGATACCACTTGTCGGTAGTATACTGTCCAGTCACATCAAATGGTGTATTAGGCCCTCTGGCCGCTGTACTAGATAAGATAAGATAAGATAAGATAAGATATTTCTTTATTGTACAACCGTGTTACAGAGGTGTTATGTGGTGTGATACATGTGAGTTTCAACGGTAACCCAATTCGGGTATACAATGGACACTTAAAACTAAATTAAAACTAAGAAACACTTAACTATTATACACGTACATAGCATAGCTATCAGTACAGGGGACACAGTATCATAAAGAATATAATTCAAAGAAATCCTTTAGTGAATAGAATTCATTCTTAATAAGCCATTTTTTTAAACTACGCATAAATTCTATGCCATCTAACATTTTCAATTCATCTGGAAGCTGATTAAAGACGCGAATGGCAGTAATATATGTGCTTTTATCGTAAGTTTTATTATTGACTAGAGGTAGTTTTAAATTATACTTATATTGAGAGCGAAGGTTGTCGCGGAGGGAAGCTAATGTTGTGAAATAATTCTTGTTGCTCTTAATAAATTTACAGAGTTCGTATATATATATGCCAGTTAAAGTTAGAAAACCTTTGTCCTTGAAAATATTTCTCAATGATTGTCTGTAGTTCATACGATAGATAGTTCTTAAGCACCTCTTTTGCAAAATGAATGTGGACTGCACGTCTACGGAATTACCCCAGTATATGACACCGTACGTCAATAGAGAATATATGTTTGCGTAGTACGCACTAATAACAACATCTTCAGAACACGTTTCGGATAATATAGATAATGCGTAACATTGACTGGAAATTTTGCTATAGATCTTCTCTATATGATGTTTCCAGGTTAATTGAGGATCTATTGATAAACCTAAAAAACTTATATTGTCTACTTCCTCCAGCAAAGTGCCTGACTCCATCACATTCAAATTTGTCGGGATTTGTTTATAATTCCTGAACTGCATAAGTTTAGTTTTTGTTAAATTTACTTTTAAGTTTATTGATTTTAACCAACTGACGACTTTCTTTACAGTGTTACTAATATTTGTGCAAAAAGTATCATCTATTGTTTCACCAGAAAATAAAATTGTTGCATCGTCGGCAAACATTACACATAATTCCTCGATAATATTTGGTAATTCATTGACATAGATAAGGAATAAAAGAGGCCCTAAAATACTGCCTTGAGGAACGCCCAGATTTACAGCTTTATATTCTGATTGGACTTTTTCAACAGTTTTTGTATCTTCATTATAACTATTGATAACCGTCGCTTGTTTCCTGTTGGTAAAGTAGCTTTCAAATAATTTTAAGGCAATTCCGCGGATACCTAAGTGTTCTAGCTGTGATAGTAAGATGGATGGCACCACGCAGTCAAACGCCTTGCTCATATCGAGGAAGAGGCTAACGCAGGGTTTTTTGTTATTAACTGCATCCCAAATATACTCAAATGTTTTAAATATTGCCAATGAAGTGGATTTACCTTGCTGAAATCCAAATTGGTTGCTGTTTATAAGGTTGTTCGCAGTGACAAAATGTACAACTCGGCTGTAAATAACTTTCTCAACAATTTTGGAAAAAGAAGGCAATAACGCAATGGGTCTGTAATTACTGATTATATTTTTATTTCCTTTTTTGTGCAATGGTAATATCAAAGATTTTTTCAAATCATCCGGGAAGATTCCCGATTCTAGAATTAAGTTTATTATATGAACAAGGTTCCGCGATATATTCAAAACAAGCTTTTATGACTGGTAACGGTATGTTGTCGTGGCCTGAGCTTGTTTTGTTTTTTAATGAATTTACTATCTTTTTTAGCTTAGGTTTGCTAACAGGGGAAAGAAATATGCTGTGGCAAAGCGATGAGCTTATTGGTTTCCAATTTAATGCTGTTGTGTCGCTGATATTTTGGTCTATTAAAAATGTATTAAATGCTCTCACTATTTCCAATGGATCTTGAGTAGCTTGCCCGTTCAGATCAATGCTATCAATCATAGGTTTAATGGTGTTTGTATTGGATGTGTGCTGTTTAATTAACGCCCAAGTGGCCTTCGTTTTATTTGAGCTGTTATTCATAAACCTATTGCTAGCCAAAATTTTTGAATTACGAATGACTTTTTTTAATATTTTTGCATAGTTTTGGTACTGGATTCGACATGATATGTTTATATTTTTTCTTTGAAGATATTTAATATGCATGTACCGTTTTTTCGGCACGATTTTTTTATACCTTTTGTTTTCCAATTCTGTTTTCGTTTAAAGGTAACTTTTTTTCGCTCCAACGGAATACAGAGGTTGAAAAGTAGCGAAAACTTCTCTAAAAATATATTGTACGCCAAATTTGCATCAGTACACTCTAAAACGTTCGAGAAACTAATCTGTTGCATGTATTTTAAGAAAATGATTAAGTTTGAATATGTGTTTCTTCTCCAAATAACCCAGTATTTTTCGGAAAAACTTAAATTAGTTTTTAATTTTATTAGCTGACCTGTATGGTCCGCTATGCCTAAGTTTAAAACTTCCGAAACGTAGGTATTAAAATTCGTTACGATGTTGTCGATACAAGTACGAGATTGTTTGTATATTCTGGTAGGGGTTTCAATAGTCAGCTTTAAGTTATATTTTTTTAATGTTGTTTTAAACAATTTAGAAGCTCTGTCATTTTTTAATACATCAATATTAAAATCACCTACAATCACTATTTTTTTAGCCGCATTCCTTGAACGTAATGTTAATTTGTATACGAGCAATTCTAAATTTTGTATAAATACATCTAAATCACTATCAGGGGTTCTATACATACTAATTATAGTTAATTGTAATTCGGAAATTAAGACACCACAGACTTCGAAGTGTGTTTCAAGTGACATATCAGAAATCCAGTGAACTACTTTATATGACAATGAATTTTCGACATATATGCATACTCCACCCCTAGATTTACGCTTCCGACAAAAATGTGAAGCTAATTTATAACCGTCCAATTGCAGCACGTTCGGTTCATTGCCTTTCATAAAAGTTTCTGAAAAGCACAACACATTGTAACAATTTTTTTGCGTTATTAATTCAAGTTGATCGATTTTTGATTTGAGGCCTTGAACATTTTGATGAAAAATTTGGAATGTATAATCTTTGTCCTTATTAGGTACGAAAACAATCTTTGTTGGACGTGGGAGTTTTTGGTAGGCCCTCTCTGCTTGAACATGGTGTAGGAAGGCACTGGGTATCTATTATATAACTAAAATCGTCTAATGATCCGTCCGTTTGGGTGGCTATTTCCGTGTAGTTCGTGGCCGACGTGTTGTCCTGCGTAGGAGAGTTGTCTTGATATGCGGTGCCGGTGCGAGTAGAGCTGCGGTTACTATCTTTTAATAACTGTTATTGGGATCTCGTCATACCCATAAGATGTTTTGTTTTCCATGCATCTAACAATACTAAATAGTACTATGCCTTATGGGAAACGGTCGAAGAGATAGTTCAGATCCGGAAACCGCTACCAAATTTTATTATGCTGTTGGGCATGGTACTGGGCCTCCAAAACTGCCGGGAGACAGCCATCTACTTCAGCGGAATGACGTCATCAAAATGACTCCCGCCTTGTTGCGAATATTGCATTTCGCACCCGAACTATGGATTGCACATACACGTGTGGGGTATTAAACGAAAGCCAATAAAATATTATATATTTCACTAATACACTGTGTACCCAAAATATATAATAGTTTAAGAGAAATTTATAAATAAATCAAAAATGATGAAAAAAAAATTCGATTATTTGGGTTTTTCAACCAAACCAAAAGTCGGACGTTAAAGCAATGTACTACAAAATTAAAGCTGATGTCTCAAGCCATACACTGATATCAAAATAATCAAAATCAGACCAAAACTGTGAAAATTATGCATCAAAATGTAGGTATTTGCTAGAACAAATGCATGAAAGTAAATAATAAAACAATTTAAACATGCAGAGCTGTTTAAATTTGACTGCTAACGGTAACAGCGCCCTCTAGCTGCAATAGCTTATCTACGTTACAAAGCACCCGTTTCATTTTACTAGCCACTTTGACGCCTTTTGTTATCCATTTTATTTTCGGCGTTTCTCGGTATGTCGGTAAATTTATTCAAAAAACGAATTATGCCCATGTCATACCAATAAATAGCCATCAAAGTTTGTCTAAAAGCCTTAATATTACTTTCCGTAAAGAACCGCCTTTCAATTACAACTTCATTCGTTTGTCTATAATAAAAAAAACTTGTCTTGAGGATCGAATTGCCGCCATTACTGTTGTCATTTGTTTGTTGGTATTTTGCTGTTACGAAAGTATAATTGTGAAAAGTTGTTTGTAATTTACATTTTAATTGAAAATATGAGTATTTGTTTTTGTATTTGTTCAAATTTATTTTTAATATCAATAGTCTATAGTTAATATTTTACAGGTAGCACTAGTAGCAATGCAGGTCATTTCACTACGGTTACTGAACCCATCTTAGGGTACTTATGTGTGTAGATAAAGTAGTGTATGCAACTGTACATAATCAGGCCTTAAAACACTCGTGTCTCGTTTCATAAAACCACACTTTTATTTTAACGCCTCTCATTATGTATCAGTTGCATAAACAACTAGTATTTCACGGTAGTGACAAAAATAAAATTTTGATAATAATTATTTGTAAATCTTAACGGACTTCATTTTTAACCGACTTCAAGATTTCAAAAGGAGGAGGTTATCAATTCGGTTGTTTTTTTTTTTTTAATGTTTGTTACTCCATAACTCCGTCATATCTGGACCGATTTTGAAAATTCTTTTTTTGATTGTAAGTATATACATACAGATTGGTCCCGTTTTTGTCAAAACGCAGTTCTGATGATGGGATCCATGAGGAATCGAGGGAACTCCTCAAATGTTAAAGGCTTACATATAGTGATTTTAGTATTTTCATCAACAAATCAAACACTTACATTTAAAAAAGTGACATTTGATGAAGTGGAACTGCTGATGATGATCAGAATGGAACTCTTCAATGACGCATAGTTCACGTTTGGCGATTTGTCCTCTTCGTTATGTTTGTTAAGCAAGTTAGGTTTTCAAGAAACATTTTTGTCAAGCTCGAGTTCTGATGATGGGATCCATGAGGAATCGAGGGAACTCCTCAAATGTGAAAGGCATAAATATAGTGATTTTTGTATTTTTATCAACAAATCCAGCATTTCCATTTTAAAAAGTGACATTTGATGAAGTGGAACTGCTGATGATGATCAGAATGGAACTCTTTAATGACGCATAGTTTACGTTTGGCGATTTGTCCTCTTCTTTATGTTTGTTAAGCCACTTAAGTTTTTAAGGCATATTTTTGTCAAGCTCGAGTTCTGATGATGAGACCCATGAGGAACCGAGGGAACTCCTCAAATGTGAAATGCATACATATTGGGATTTTTGTATTTTCATCAACAAATCCAGCATTTACATTTAAAAAAGTGACATTTGATTAAGTGGAACTGCTGATGATGATCAGAATGGAACTCTTCAATGACACATAGTTCACGTTTGGCGATTTGTTCTCTTCCTTATGGACCCAGACCCAAACTTGGACCCGGACTCGGACCCGGACCCGGGTCTGGACATGGACACCAACTCGGATCCGGACCCGGACCGAACTCTGACCCAAACTTGGACCCGGACAGCCGGACACGGACCCGGACTCGGATCCGGACCCAGACCCGGACCCGGAAATGCTACTAGAAAAGTGGGTTAGGTTAGGTTAGAACTGTGACCCTTACAGAAACGAAATGCTATCACAAAAGTAGGTTAGGTTAGGTTAGGTTAGAACTGCGACCCTTACAAAAACGAAATGCTACTAGAAAAGTGGGTAGTTTTACCTCCTTTTCTACATTATTAGGCAATATTATAATAATTAGGCAATTAGGCAAAATTAGTCAAAAGATGGATCAGGATAATAATGCAAAATATGCTGTCTATTTCATTTCATTGTCTGGAATCTAAGAGTGCACCATCAACAATAAGTAAACTTTCAGCGGCATCCCCCATTGAAGTCGGTTTTTTGTTTCTTAAAAATTATAAATTAGCAGATTGCGAAATTTCAGACTGATTTAGGTACAGACCAGCGCGACGTGGGTGGTGACGAAATGTTCGAGGTCCCGCGCGAGGCGGCGCATGTCGTCCTGCAACTTGGCCGAGTGCCGCTCCAGCAGCGCTGCCCGGGCCGCGTGCCGCGCGCGCACTTCTAACAGCCTAAAACAATTGCAATCATTACTTTTTCACCGCAGCAGCTCGAACAAGCCTACTTTCGTCACTCCCTGGAGTGAGGAAAGTGCGACTTTCCTCACTCCAGGGAGTGAAACAAAGTAGCTTTTTAATTTAGTGAAGGCCATGAACTGCGACTTCAT
This sequence comes from Cydia strobilella, assembly GCF_947568885.1. Lineage (NCBI taxonomy): Eukaryota > Metazoa > Arthropoda > Insecta > Lepidoptera > Tortricidae > Cydia > Cydia strobilella. The sequence goes on along the minus strand of NC_086068.1, from coordinate 42,769,145 downwards.
ACTTCTATTTCTCTACGTTGTTCTGTTGGTAGAAGAGCCGGCAGTAAAGTTTCGAACCAACTTGATACCGCGATGAAATGCACAATGGTTTCCCATAAAAGTAATGCTCAGTCCGAATTTGATAGTCTGCCACGGCGGAACTTGCCGAAAGTACAAAAAAGATAGCCACTTCCGGTGCGAAAAAGGGGGGGGGGGGGTCATTTAACCCATCTGATACTGCAATAATAGCTATGGCATCAGTTAGAAATTTACTGGTCGATCCAGAAAAGCGAGATCTGCCAGTATGATTCCTGCCGGAAGTGCTTGCTTGGCATACGCTCTCAAAGGTGACCATCGGGACCCCTAAATTAACCCATCTGATACCAGCATGAAACCAATTCCAGTCGGTAGGCATGAACCTTCACTTCAGGAAGTCTGCCAAGGCTTTTTCTGCCGAAACACCAAGGTGTGTGTCAACATACGAGATTATGTGGCGCAACATCCGTGGTACCCGTATTTTTGAATTGTACATATTACGGACATTTCAAATACTGCAGGCTTATTAATTTATTACTCTATGCTTATATTTGTACATTATTACGTTATTAATAACATAATTATATTTATATATTAATTAGAAGGTTGCGTGTTCAAATCACGTCGGGGTCACCAGTGTAGATGTGGTAATAATTAGGCACCAAACTTTGTACACACCGATTTATTAGAGTAACAGTTTAGGCACCATACACATCTATATAAAATAGAAGGAGAAGGAGCGAAAGCGCATGCAAAACAATTATTTAAAATACAAATTCATAGAGACTATATAAAGGAGCCAAATCTCTATGTATGAAAAGTGTCCATCAACTGAGGCAGTATTTAAATCCTTGAGATACTGGCAAGGGACCTATGAGGTCTATATGAAGTAGGTGGATTATCTGCACACAATACAAAGACAAGGCAACAAAATGCGCAAAATGCAAGTTACAACTAATTTCAAATTCGATAGAATCAAGGCTATTAACTCAAAATGAGATGTAACGCGCTACACAACACCAAAAGCAACCATTTAGCCGTGCTCATCTGACCTGTTCTCGCGCGCCAGTAACTCGGCCGACACCTCGCGCTCCGACTGCGCGCCTTCCATGTGCGACACTTGCGAGCCGATCGTCTCCACTTGGTAACACTGAAACAATCCACATCATCGTATCAATACTCGTACTCACATCTTATACGAATTCAAACGGGTCTCATATCGACAAGTTTATAACAAGATACTGACGATATTGTAAAGTGACTCCTTCACACTCTGGAGGTTTCTGAGGACTTCGGCTTGTTTCTTTTCCAATTTACTGACGATGGCTTTTGAAGCTGAAACAATGTAGAAAGATAGAAAGAGTTTTAAAAGAGAAAGATTTTCCGCCGCAACCGTCGGTTCTAAAAGACTCCAGTTTAGGCATCGTGTTCAAAAAAATTTACAAAGCGACTTTCAGAATAAAAGAATAAAAGTCCAAAGTAAAGGTTTGCCAACGCGCTATAGCACAATCGGATTAAGTCTCACCTCGAAATCCTTCCAAAGATATGAAATTTGGTATGCATGTTAATTAAAGGTCTCTTTTTTCATGTCCACACTATTTGACATTTGGGGACCTCGAGGAATCGCAGCCATCTTGGAAAATGTGTACCATCCTGGAGAAATTTGCGTTTTACTCTAAATATACGTTCTCTATGAAAATATGGTGTAAGGCAACATTAAAGCTTATTAAATTCTACACAAAAAAGTCCTAGATAACTTTGCGGAAAAAATACATCTTGTTATAGAAAATAATAGCTGAATCCAGATTTAGCGCTTATACCCTTTCAGGGGATATTCTCTTAATATGAAACTTGGAGGAATATGAATTCCACTTTTGTCTATACATTTGTACACGTTCTACTCCAATATCAACATTTTACTCGACGGCGACTTAAACAGAAAGTAGGGTTATGGGTTTAAATACTGAAAATCAGTCCACCCTGTAGTAGCTCAGGATACTGGACGGATTTTTTTAAATGACATATCGGTAGATTCCTCTTGCCCTACACAACCTGTTTACACCTGTTTTATTAAAGAAAAATTAATACAACCGCCTTGAATAGCCGCCGAATAGTAAATCATATTTTTACTTCTAGCGCCTAAACTATTGAGTGGATTTCAATAAAATAGACATCAGTAAAACCATAAGTGGTACACGAGTGCTATGCAATACAAAATTACTAAAATAAATGGAGGCAAAATGTGTAAAACTTAAAAATGTGACTACAAAAATAGATTTAAGGTCTTAAATGGGGTTTAAACAATAGTGACAGTAATGAAATTTTACACCTACAATTTCAGGGATCCCTGTTTGCGTGTCATAAAATTGGAGCTTCGGGGACCACGGGGATCAAACGCCATCTTGAAAAGTATAAGTCTTTTTTGGTTTTTCTTTTTTTCTCGGAATATCTGGGTTTAATGTGAATACTGTGTATGGCGAAACGAAAGCTTATTAAATTCCACACTAAAAAGTTATACAACACCATGTCCCAAAAAGGAAGCCTTTTTCTAGAAATAGGGCGAAGAAGAAGCTTACAAGTTTCCACACATTTTATTTTTCGTGGTTGGGTAGATAATGTTTTTGTGTTCCAAAAATTGGTAAAAAAATTATACAAGTATTTTTTTCTGATCCGTCTTAAAATAAAAAATTTGTAGGAGATGATAAGTACAACCTTTTGACTTCTGAGCCCTATTTCTAGAAAAAGGCTTCGTTTTGGGACATGGTGTTGTATAACTTTTTAGTGTGGAATTTAATAAGCTTTCGTTTCGCCATACACAGTATTTACATTAAACGCAGATATTCCGAGAAAAAAAGAAAAACCAAAAAAGACATACTTTTCAAGATGGCGTTTGATCCCCGTGGTCCCCGAAGCTCCAATTTTATGACACGCAAACAGGGATCCCTGAAATTGTAGGTGTCAAATTTCATTACTGTCACTACTGTTTAAACCCCATTTAAGACCTAAAATCTATTTATGTAGTCACATTTTTAAGTTTTACACATTTTGCCTCCATTTATTTTAGTAAATTTGTATTGCATAGCACTCGTGTACCACTTATGGATCTACCTTAGATGTCAAACGCCAACAACGTAAAGAAAGACCGAAGCCCTCGTACGCGTATACGTATAACGCGTCTGGCCAACTCTATTGTAGCACCTGCAATAGAGTCTTTAAGACCAAGTTCGGCCTGGACAGCCACATTCGAGCCCATAATAGGCGTAATCCATAATTGCTGAGGTCGCCGTCATCGAAACCAATGAGGAGGACTATATATATGGATCTACTGATGTCTATTTTATTGAAATCCACTCAATAGTTTAGGCGCTAGAAGTAAAAATATGATTTACTATTCGGCGGCTATTCAAGGCGGCTGTATTAATTTTTCTTTAATAAAACAGGTCTGGTGTAAACAGGTTGTGTAGGGCAAGAGGAATCTACCGATATGTCATTTTAAAAAAATCCGTCCAGTATCCTGAGCTACAGGGTGTACTGATTTTCAGTATTTAAACCCATAACCCTACTTTCTGTTTAGGTCGCAGTCGAGTAAAATGTTGATATTGGAGTAGAACGTGTACAAATGTATAGACAAAAGTAGAATTCATATTCCTCCAAGTTTCATATTAAGAGAATATCCCCTGAAAGGGTATAAGCGCTAAATCTGGATTCAGCTATTATTTTCTATAACAAGATGTATTTTTTCCGCAGTTATCTAGGACTTTTTTGTGTAGAATTTAATAAGCTTTAATGTTGCCTTACACCATATTTTCATAGAGAACGTATATTTAGAGTAAAACGCAAATTTATCCAGGATGGTACACATTTTCCAAGATGGCTGCGATTCCTCGAGGTCCCCAAATGTCAAATAGTGTGGACATGAAATAGAGACGTTTAATTAACATACATACCAAATTTCATATCTTTGGAAGGATTTCGAGGTGAGACTTAATACGATTGTGCTACTATGGAGCGCTGCATTTTAGGTGTTCAATTAACAGATCGCATAGGAAACACCACGCTGCGCAATAATTTCCAAACATATGTATACTGATTTTCCAATGGCTGTTACACTGCCAGAATCTGGCCTGGCAGAATCAGGGCAGAATACACAACAAAACATTTTCTCCTCCAACATTCATAAGGTGATCTGTGATCTCCTACTAATGGTATTGAATTGAACGAGTAAGTTTGGTTCCTGTGAGGAAATAAAACGATACCTACCTTTAAGGTGCATATTAAAAAGTTTTTCCTCATTCTTGAGCGCCAGGAGTTTCTGCTGCTCGACGAAAGAGCAGTGCATCGCGCGCTGCTGGTTCAACGTCAGATTACTGGCGTAGCGCTCTTCCTCCTACAGCGGATTACGGAATAACCTCAATCATATCTAGGAATAGTAGTGCATACTGAACTTACGAGAGAAGTGGGATGTTCTATAAAGTGTAGCTCATTTAGTTGATTAGGAAACTAGTAATATATATTCACGATAAACTAAAAATAAGTGTTGGTGCGAGAAAAGCGAGAACTAAATAGTTTCTGGGTGGAGTTAAACAATGTTACACAGTGGATGATAAATTAACACCTACTTTGCCCACGTTATAGGGTCAGCAATGACGATAAAAAATTCAGTTTAAATCTAAAACTTCAAAGTCGTTTTTTTGGGAATCATTTAAGGCTTTTGCGGCCTTACTAAGCCATGTAAAAATTATTGTGTAATAGAGTTTTGAATGATTCACGGTTAGTTTCACTAGACTTATATTGACCGGGATATAGACCGTGATTACCTTTTGTATTATTTATGAGTTCCCGATATTTCGACGCAGTTACATGCATCATGTTCACGGGTGACTGAAGATAGCGGGTGGGTGTCAAAGTTGTGTAGACAGCGCTCGATCTACCCTCATTCTTGCGCGTCGGCTGCGTTCGCTTTCAACGTTACCATCGGTCGCATTCACACTTGTTGGTCTGGTCGCGTTCACACTCGTTGGTCTGTCCAAGCACACTACACTCACGGTGTCACTACGCGTGTTAGATTCGGATATCACTGGTTTTTTACACAAACAAATTACAGGATTCCACACATTTGACAGTTTAAACCAATCTTCACGATTGAAATTTTTGTATTTGTGAATTTCAACGGCTTCTCTTACCAATCTTGGTATATAGTGGCGTTCTGTCGAAATGACCTTGGAAATATGCAACTCGATCCAGTGATTTGTACCCGACTCAAGGAGATGCTGAGCAATAGCTGACTTGCGAACATCATTGTTCTTGACCGCAGCAATGTGTTCTTTAATTCTGCAGGCAATAGTGCGTTTGGTCTGTGTTAGTGGGTAATCTAAGATAAGACGGCGCGCTGCGTACCCGCCGAAGGTAGTCGAATATAATTGTCAATGTGATCGGCCGGTGTTTAATTTGTCTCCGTTTTCGGCTCCCTTTTCGAGAAATAACAGTGGCGACGACGAAAATATTTATCGGTTACGCGTGTTATTTTGCTAAGTTGTTTAACGGAAGCAACATATAAATTAGCGCGGGATCTCGCTTTACCGAAAATAGTCACGAACTTAAGCTACGCGGACGTGGTAAAACTGTTCGATGAACATTTTGCAAGTACAAGTAAAAAGTGTGGATTTGCGGAACGGTACAAGTTTCACAGTGCAGTTCAAAATGCGAACGAGTCCATGGCGGAGTGGGCAGCTCGCGTGCGTGGCCTGGCTGCGCATTGCGAGTTCAGCGCGGATTCATTCGGTGACCTGCTGCGGGATCGGTTCGTGCTCGGCATGGCGCACGGGCCCGAGCGGGACAAGCTATTTACGACAAAAATGGCGGACGTCACATTACAAAAAGCATTAGAAATTGCAGAAGGCATGAGGAGCGCGCGAATAGGATCACAGCAAGGTCGAAGCGCCACAGCGGGCGCGGCAACGGAGGCCGAGCACGTTCCTCTGCAAGTGCTGAAGATGTCGGCGGCACCGGCGCGTAGCGGCGGCGGGCCTCCGCGCGGGCAGCACGGGCCGAGCGCGGCCGCGCGCGCCCCAGCCGGAGAGGGCGCCGGCACCAGCGGCGCCGCATGCGGAGTTTGTGGCTACACAGGGCATCAGCAGGATTCGTGTCGTTTTAAACATCACGTTTGTAAACGTTGCTGCGTTAAAGGACATTTAAAACGAATGTGTTCAAAAGGAGTATCTCGACAGTACTACGTCGAGTGCGGCGCTGATGATGACCACGATGTAACCGGTAAGCGTGTTGTATGTAATATTCGCTCAGTTCGAGGTGAACCCATGAAGGAATCTGTCGTAGTAAATGAAAATACTGTAACTTTTGAGTTGGACACGGGTTCTCCGGTAACGATGATACCCGAAAGTACTTATAAGTCGTTATTCTATAATTTCCCGCTGCAACCGGCTGATAAGCACCTACAATGCTATAACGGTGGGCCCATCGATACATTAGGCACGTTGAACCTACCCTTTAGGTATAAATCTGTGACTAATGACACGGTTCATGTGGCACGGGACGAAGGGCCCTTGCTTTTAGGCAGAGTTTTGATTTCCAAATTTAATTTGGAGCTTTGTCAGGTAAATTTTTGCAAATACGATGAATTGACTTCAAAGTATCCCAAACTGTTTTCAAATAATTTAGGTTGTTGCAAAAATACAAAAGTTGAACTGGAAATAAAATTCGAACACAAAACCTATTTTTTGTAGGGCACGCCCATTACCTTTCGCTCTAAGAGAGCAAGTAGAACGGGAACTAAATAGATTAACGGGGCTAGGCATTTTAGTTCCTATAAATTATTCAGAGTATGCAAGTCCATTATTGTGCCAGTAATAAAACATGATAAGTCGTTAAGATTATGTGCGGATTATTCAGTCTCACTTAATAAACATTTACTAGTAGAAAAATACCCCCTGCCTCGCGTAGATAAACTATTTGCTAAACTTAATGGGGGCGAACAATTTTCAAAACTTGACTTGTCGAGCGCCTACAACCAGGTCTTATCAGAAGATTCACAATTGTTAACTACTATAAATACTCACAAGGGACTATTCATGTATACGCGCCTAGTGTTTGGCTTAGCGTCGGCGCCGGCCATTTTTCAAAGAACCATGGAAACCTTGTTGGCGGGTTTAGGATGGGGTTCTTGTTTATTTGGACGACATCCGAGTAACGGGGAAAAACAAAAGTGAACATGTAAATAAGGTGTTTCGCAGACTAGAAGAGGCCGGCCTGGTGTTACAAAAAGAAAATGTTCCTTTTTCCAAAACTCGGTGTCGTATTTAGGGTACATTATAGATAAGCACGGTATTCATAAGTCACCAGAAAAAGTGAAGGCAATATTGGAAGCTAAAAGCCCCTGTAATGTGTCTGAGCTAAAATCATTTTTAGGGCTCGTCAACTATTATAGGCATTTTGTGGAAAATGCTTCTAGTATTCTTAGTCCGCTTCACGAATTGTTGCAAAAAAATGTACCTTGGATTTGGAAACAGGAACATTCCGATGCAGTTAACAAGATAAAAAAAGAATTATCATCGGATAAAAATTTAGCACATTTTAATCCGGATGCCGATTTATTTTTGACAGTAGATGCATCGCCTTACGGCCTTGGTGCTATTTTATCGTTAATAGTGGAAGGGGTAGAAAAACCGGTTTCTTATGCTTCGCGATCCTTGTCTGCTGCCGAAAAAAGGTATAGCCAGATAGAAAAAGAGGCAAGTGCTATCTTGTTCGGAATCCGCAAGTATCATCAATACTTATATGGGCGGAATATTCCATTTACTTTAAGGACGGACCACAAGCCACTTTTGTCTATATTTAATCCTGAGAAAGGTATACCTGAAGTTTCGGCGAACAGACTACAAAGATACGCAATATTATTATCAGCGTATATAACTATAAAATTGAATATGTGTCAAATTCGCGTAACTCAGCCGATTTCTTGAGCCGAGCGCCGCGCGAGGAACCGGTTTTGCACATAATAGACGACGTAGCCACCAACGGTAATTATGTAAACTTAAACTTTGTTTATGAGGGCGACAGTTTTTTATCATTAAATGAGATAAAAATAGGTACGCAATTGGACGGCACACTTCAAAAGGTGATCCATTTTATTTTAAATGAGTGGCCTAATAAAATTCAAGATGTATTGCTAAAACCATACTATGATAATCGAAGTGAGTTAGCTGTCGAAAACGACCTCATTCTGAAAGGTCATAAACTAGTTATACCCCAATCTATGCGGTCAAAAATAGTTGAAGAGTTACATAAGGGGCATTTAGGTGTCCATAAAATGAAAGCGCAAGCCCGCGATAGGTTTTGGTGGCTGCGTCTGTCACAGGATATCGAGGACTGGGTCGCGTCCCGGGCGGGCGCCGCTCACGCCGTGGCCGTTCCCGCCGCACAGCTGGTATCGGGTACACGTTGACTTATTGGGGCTCATCAACAATAGAACTTTCTTAGTTATCGTAGACGCGTTCTCAAAATGGGTGGAATGTTTCGAGGTGTCTAATAATTATAGTACTCGAGTAATTATAGAACGGCTATGCGAAATGATGGCAAGATTTGGAATATTTAATGTTATTTGTAGTGATAACGGGTCCTATTTTACGTCCAAAGCATTTAAGGAGTTTTGCACTCGTAATGGAATACAACATATTACATCACCTAGTTATAACGCGGCTAGTAACGGGCAAGCCGAAAGTTACGTTAAGATAATAAAGCGGGCTATTAAGGCGATAATAATGTCGGGAAGCAGCGGGAAAGATTTAAATGTAAAATACAAGAATTTTTATTCCATTACAGGAATTCCAAACACAGCACCACAGACAGATCCCCTTCTGAATTATTATTTGGGCGGAAATTAAGAAGTAGGTTGGATTTAATAGCACCACAAAGAGTTGCATCATCCAGCGCACCACTCAACGTACTCGTCAAAGAAAAACAATGTCAACAGAGTGAACAATACCGTGGTTCACGCAAAGTGAATTTTGCAGTCGGTGAGCAAGTGTTAGTGCAAGTTTATATTAACCGAAATAAACAATTAGCTAGGGGTCAAATATTAAAAAAACTTGGATCTTCAGTGTATATAGTACAATTAGTGAACCTTAACCGAAGTGTGAAAAAGCACACTAATCAAATTTTGAAATATAAGGGGGAGGAGGAACGTGTGTCGGACTACAGTGCAGTGGCGGCTCCGGCGTCGGTCCAGCCAAGAGTGACCGAGGTAGCACAATTGTCACAGCCTTCATCGGCAGCCGACTCAGTGGCGGAGGACTCAAGTATCCCTCATCTTAAATGAGCATCCAGCGGGCACAGAGATGATACAGACAGCAGCACCTCCAACTGATCAATTACCAGATGCTGGTAGATTAGAGGACCAGCCAGACCAAGTCGAGCAAGAGACAGATGGTGACCACTCTTTGGAGTATGAGGATGCTGGCCCCGGGAATAATACTGGCGACATGACTGTGCCTCCGGTTGAACCGGAGGCAACTGAGCCTACTGAGAAACGGTTAAGGAATATTGTTGACTATAAACAATTCTTTTAGGCTATTGTAATTTTAAGTTGTAACTTTAGAAATAATGGTGGAGGGATGTTAGTGGGTAATCTAAGATATGACGGCGCGCTGCGCACCCGCCGAAGGTAGTCGAATATAATTGTCAATGTGATCGGCCGGTGTTTAATTTGTCTCCGTTTTCGGCTCCCTTTTTCGAGAAATAACAGTCTGCCCAATGTACGAACTACCCCAGCTGCACTCAACTTTGTATACACCAGGTTTTTTTCAGGGGAAAATTGTCTTTAGGCGACCGCAGAAATTGTGCAATTTTCCTGTGCGGGGTGAAGATAGTTTTCACAGAGTAGTTATTTAGTATTTTTGATATCTTGTCTGTCACTCCCTTGACGTACGGCATAAACGCTGGCTGTCTTTCAACGCGATGAGTGAGGCGCTTGGTTTTTGTGTCCCGTTTGTCAATGTTAACTATGTAGCCATTCATCCTCAGGACTCTCTGAACATGGTTCAACTCCTGGTTTAGATGTAGCGAGTCACACAGAGCGTGGGCTCGATTAGTCAGTGATGCCACAACCGAGTATAACTGTCTGGGATGATAGTGCGAGCTCGCATGTAAATAGCGGTCCGTGTGAGTCGGTTTCCTATAGATAGACTGAGTGTCCCAGCATGCCACAACCTGTAACATTCAGTCTAACATCAAGAAACGCAATACTCCTTTCTTGTTCCATTTCCAATGTAAACGACATGGATCGGTGCATGCTATTAAGGTGTCCTAGCATCAGCTCAGCTTCCTGTTTACCACCCTTAATTATGCAGCACATCATCCACGTACCTCTTCCAAATTTTAACGGGAACTGGGGGCGCAGAAAGGGCTAGGTGCTCAAAGTGTTCAAAGTGTTCCATCCAAATGTTAGCCACTACTGGAGCCACCGGACTGCCCATCGCTACTCCCTCTGTATATCTTCAGTCACCCGTGAACATGATGCATGTAACTGCGTCGAAATATCGGGAACTCATAAATAATACAAAAGGTAATCACGGTCTATATCCCGGTCAATATAAGTCTAGTTATTGTGTAATAATTGTGTAATTGGACCAAAACTACAATTCACTCCCGTCTACATTAAAGGACTCGAAAAATGACTGCATCACTGCATTAAAAAAAAACTTAAATTATTCCTTATTAATATAGAACACGCAATAGATGAGTTTATGTGTATAACCTTAACCGAAGATCACTGACCCAACACTGCTGTGTAAAACGAACATTATTAATGTTTGCTTTTAATAAACTATAATTATTACTTGCAAAATTTGTATTTTATTTTGACTCATAAAATGTACTTTTATTTTACCAATAAAAATCGGTATTCTGTATTCTGTATTCTGTAGGTACAGTCGAAGGCAAAAATATCGATCTAGACAAATGGCTCAAAAATATGTGAACACAACTTTATTGTCTAAGGTGTAAGAGCGTACACATATTTTTGAAACTTCGGGAATGTATATATATTTATGCCCTTGACTGTACACTCACATTTATTGCAAAAAAAAACATATTTGAAATGTAGATTACGTTAAGATCATTCTCAAATAATTATAAACTTACCTGCAAAATGGCTTCAAGTTCCTTCGCACGTTGTTCAGAAGTTTTAGTTTTGTCCGTTGATTCGGTTAATTTCGCCTTAAGCTCTTTAATCTGGAAAGATATCGTTTTAGTTAAGTTAAAGTTAACTTAATTTATAATTGTGATTTATCTGGTCTGAACAACATTGTTACTTTTGAATAAATAGATAGCCTTAAATGAGAAACATACAGTTCGTACAAAAAGACCGAAACCTATCTTTTATTATGTTGCAAAAAAGTTATAAATATCTTAAATGTATGCATGTGTTAGACGATGGATTCTATAGAAATGGAAACTTCAAACAATACCAAAGAATTAAAACTTTGACTTGTATGAGTTGCTAAACCATTCCAGAAGATTGCAAGATAAAATAATGCTAAGTATCCCCATTACTTATTGGTTCAGCAAGCTACTTGTGATTGTATCCAGCGTCGCCGTTAATTGATTCGCATAAGGGACATTGACCATAGAAATATATACAAGAAACTTTTGTGAAAATGACAAACCTATTTTAAAGAAGTCACAGCCGCCAGTTACTATTTTGGTAGCATTCGTCGTGTTTGCACTACACTATAACAGTGACGAAGGGGTATTAACACGATAGTCATGCTGACAATTCCAAACGGGTACTTTTGGGGGATGGTTCTAAATTAAGGCTGATGGCAATGGACTGGGTCCATATCAAGGAATATGTGGTATTTTCTATAAAAAGGGACCTTATTGTCGATGGCGCTTACGCCATTATAAACGATGCTCCGCGACGCTGTGCGGCGTAAGCGCCATCGACAATAAGGTCCCAATTCATAGAAAATGCCCCATATATGAAAAAGACACCTGTTAAAGTTATATTATCAACTAATCCGCAAATAACCCTGGCTTGGACTACTTAAACATATGGCAATCATGTCGTGCAAGGTGCCAGTGTCCTGGTCATCAAAAAGTCTGTGACATGTCATATCCTGAGGCAGAATAGAAATTCTAATATACATATTAGCACGATAAACTATAATATTTTGAACTATATTCAATATATATTTCGCTCCAGTAGAACTTTGTTTTCTATTTATTTGTAATTGTATGTGCCCAAATTTTGGCGAGTTCAAGCTTTATTCTTGAACAATGCAGAGCGTGTGAAATGTGTGGTTCAAAAGGAAAATAAGTTTTTGGCAAAATTTTCATTTTTGGTAAAAGTTTTTATACCTGACTGTACTTTTCTTTTCACAGGCAATAACTTATCAAGACAATTCTAACAACCCCCAAACACAATCAGTTTCGTTATTTTATCACAGAGTTCCCATGGCCACCTCCTGTCTCAATCATCAGATCAGTTCCATGTCATCATAATATTGCATTGTCATCCGATTTATATATGTATGCAAAATTTCAGCTCAATCGAAAATCGTAAAGTGGGTCAAATTTTGCGTCCAAGATTTGACCCACAATAACAAAATAACTAACAGGGCAAGTTAAATGAAAGCTTGTAATGAGCAAACGCACCTTGTTGACAATCTCCTTGAGGGCGACGCCTTTGCGATGTTGTTGTTCCATGATGCGCCGGTTCTCCATGTGCAGTTTCTCGAGCGTCTTGCGCATGTTGTGCAGCTCGCGCTGCGAGCAATGGGCCTGGAGAGGGAGACCAACCGGCATCGGCATACGTTTATTATTCAATCAATACGAGTATCACTGCTGCTCGCACCGCACTCTACGAGTACATACGTGGGAAACTCTCAGTTTTTGTGCAGACCTATGAATTTGTTCGAAGAAGTATTTACCTATGCAGGATAGAAATAAATTTTAGGGCTGCGTTTGTTCACCACGCGTGTATCTCTTTATTTGGGTAATTCAATTAATGTAACCTATCAAGCCGGTGATAGATTTAACTTTCACTTTGTTACTCCCGTAACCTAAATAGGTCATAAAACTAACAAAGTGACTGATTTTACCCGCACCTATCTGAAATTTATTCGTTTCAAACAAAGCAACTGTTTATGTACTGTTTTAAATAAAAATTGTACCCTTATTAAATAAATAATTTTGTGTTTGACAAATTCATTTCTGGTACCAACTCTATTACCTGCATAAAATAGCTGTTTTACCTTTACAGGGGTATATTAACCCTAGGTTGGAAACCGATAGTGTAAGGTCTTCCTTAAACTTCGTAATCTTCTAAGAGCACGTACCATAATCCATTCTCTTAACTGACAATTCCTAAACCATATTGTAAAGACATAGGGTACACCAATGGTCAGCTCAGCTAGAAGAGTGAAGGTGTTAGAAATGCGGCTAGGGACTCACGCTGCTGTGCAGAGTCGCGTTCAGGTCCAGCAGCTGCTGGTACGCCAGCCGCAGGTTGGAGAGCTGCTGCGCCTGGCCCATGTTGATCCGCGCCGCCTCCGCGTTATTGCTGGCCTGTTGGTCGCAGAAACTCTGCTGCTCGCGACATTTGTCCGCTATGTTGTTCGCCTCCACTTCTAACACTTCGTAATCCTTGAAAAGTAAATATTTAGACTACCTAGCTACCCAAAGCTTAACAACAACAACGTAAAACTTGCAGACAGATTTTATAATAAAGACTCCTCAGAAGGCCAACTACCTACAAAAGATAGCAAAAATACAATGGAATTAAGGCTGACCCAACCACCAATCCAAGTACAAACCAGTTTGCTGATCTTTCAAACATAAAGTCTTTCAGGTTATAAGAAACTACTGGTTAAGGAAGCCAATAAAATTACTTGCTATCATATACAACACAATCACTTAAAACTCGTTTTGAAATGGGCAGACAAGCTACAGGAACAGGACCTACCCCTACCTCTTTGATGTGTCTAATATCCGTGTCCCGTTGCCTTAAATTTTCAACAGCAGATGTCCACATGACCATCATTTGCCTCCTTTGCTCCATACCTTCCATCACCTGAAAAAAAAGACAATGTTACGTGAAATTATGATGTAACGTATGGTGCTTACATAGGTCTACACTAAATAATTTTAGCTTCGTAGATATATAATTGACGCCATATTAAGAAATTTGAAACTTATTTCATACAAATATAACCAGATTATAACATAAGAAAATCTGAAGACTTACACATATTTTTTTAAGAAATTAAGATCAAGATTGACTTCAAGCCTAGGAGATAAAAACACGTAATTACCTGAACAGATATTCGCTCACACGCCCTCTCTTCAGCACTGAGATTTGACACAAGCTGGTTCAGCCGATCTAGCATATGGTCATGTTCTACTTTTAACTTTTGTGCCTTAGTTTGCAAGGCCTGAAATCAAATTAAAATTGAAGTCAATAATATAACTTATAAATTAAATTAATTAAAGGACTAATGTTTAGTATCAAATTAGGGGCAGACAGTTAGGGGCCATTGATCGACAGTGTCTTATTTTTTGTTACGGGGGAGTGGGAGGAAGTCTTGATAATTCTTACGTAAGTAAAGATTATCCCACCAAAAACATTTCATGTAAAATGTTGCCAAGACGAAACCATAAAGCTCGCACTGTCAAAAAGTTATCAGATCTTTTGTAGAGCCAAGCTTCTAACTCTACAGGCCCTAATTTCACAACAAATATCAAACAGGAGGTATGGGTCGGCCTATTCTTATTTTTTCTTAGATAGGGAGGGAGGGGGTCCAATTCTGGCAAAAATCGTCTTACGTAACAAATTAATGGCGCCTTATGCTTTAGTCGGCAAATTTGTTATAGGCCAAATTTACATGCTGGTATAATTGAAATTTGAGAAGGTTATTATCTTTCAGAAAAAGGGGGGCCTTTATTAATTAGTTGCCCATTTATGATGCGTAAATACTTTTGCTTTGGAAACATCTTGCTTGGTGAATTGTTCAATAGCACTGATGTCTCCGGAGTTGCGTTCCAATTGCGCTCGCCATTCCTGCAGTGCCCCGCGCTCCCCACAAACTTCGCTCTTCAGAGAATCCGCTTTCTTGAGAAGGCGTGCTATGCTAGCTGTAAACCAACATTTTACTATTAACTAAAAAGGATAGTAGCACCACTCATATACATTGCAGGTATATGTGAGGTATATACTAGAATGCTTGTTGATATGCAATATAAGCTATAATCAAAAAAAAATTATGTTAAGTAGATGATACTGATGTGACACTGACGTTACAACACTTATTTATGTAAATAAAAAAAATCTTGCATATTACTGAATGACAATTTTATTTTTAATAATTACGTCCTAGTTTTGTAAGGCCAATCTTTAAAGTTCAAAATTAAATCAAGGCAAGGAGATGCAAAAACAAGCAGGATATCGATCACTATTCCTGTTCATCCCATCCAGCCCATGATGATGATGATGTGTAGCAAAACCCGGGATTACCACTATGCTACACAATAAAACTTCAGCTGCAGAGATAATGAACCCCCCCCCCCCTCCCAACCTGCAAAAAAAAATGTTTGCAGAGGGGGTCAAATATCTCTGCAGCTTACTGTACGTTCAGTTTTTAGGGTTCCGTACCCAAAGGGTAAAAACGGGACCCTTATACTAAGACTGTTGTCTGTCTGTCTGTCCGTCACCAGGCTCTATCTCATGAACCGTGATAGCTAGACAGTTGAAATTTTCACAGATGATGTATTTCTGTTGCCACTATAACAAGAAATACTAAAATCAAAATAAAATAAATGTAATAAAATAAACGTGATTTTTTTGCCGTTTTTTGCGTAATGGTACGGAACCCTTCGTGCGCGTGTCCGACTCGTACTTGGCCTTCGTTTTTCACACAACTGTCAAATAGAGTCCTAAGATGATAATCTGAGACCTTGGTATTTATCAACGCGCTCAGAGATGTCCTTGCTCTGCTTGTTGGTTGCAGTAATATCTCTGTCAAGGCTGTCGGAATCATTGCAGGACAGTTGGCGGAGCTTCACCTCTTGCTCCAGCTGCTGCTTGTGACCAAATAGCAGGCGCTGAAATTTTAATATGGATATAGAATAAACACCTCAGCATTAACTTACAAAGCTAGAATAAATAAGTACAGTCTCTTTAAATATAAATAAAATCTTAATAGTAATTAATCTCTTCAATAGAGTAATCAATGTTGTTTAGCATAGAGTTAAATCAAACTATAAAAAAATTGTTTCGGCATTTGCTAAGATTTTATGTAGAAGATTAATTTAGACCCAGTAAGCACAGATATAGAATAAAGAACTCGATACTCAATCAGCCGAAAAAAATAGCCCCGCAAAAGTACCGCGGAAACAAATCATGCGGTACTTTTTGTTTAGTCTTGTTTGGAACGCCTAAAGGTGAAGTTGTCAACAATGACGAAATGTGCAGTAATAAAAATATGCAAAAATAACAACGATAAAAAAAGGAAAAAGGTTGGAATATATTTCTTTAGATTAGTTTTTTGTACTGGGGTAAGTGCAAAAATGTATGGAGAGGTACGCACTTTTGTCTCAGGCGATGCCGCTTGGAATGATTGTATCTTAGGTCAAAAAAAGCTCATTTGGCCCGGTAGCCACGAGGTCGTACCGTGCATGCCCCCCAAAATACGGGGGGGAAGGGTAGGCTCCCGGTGCAGGCTGTACTAAATTTCTGTCTGCTCTTAGCAACTATTTCTTATTATTTAGGGACGGGGAATTAATTTTTTTGAAATATTCGTTTGACTTTTTCATACAAAAAAAAAATGATTTTGGACAAAAAATGAAAATAACATTAAATATTTTGTGACAATTTTGGCCTTTACAGAGACAGTGTGGCGATTTTCACTTTATAAAAAATTGGTCAATTTAGCCCATTTATTCTATATTCTGGGAAGTATCACATTAAAATAGTCATTCATTCGTTCAAAGGTTCGAAACCATTTCGAGACTTTTTTAGCTTTTTGCCAATTCCACCAACACAACACAATTCATAATCACCGCGGTGGACTGTTGGACCTGGTATTGAGTGGGCTGGATTCTGATCGCCTGACAGTGTCCGATGACATAAAGCCACTGGTGCCGCCGGACGCCTACCACCCGCCTCTCGAAATAGCGCTAGTGTTGCCGCGAGGCGTACCGTTGACAGCAACACCCTCGCCTTCGCTGAGTGGTCTCCCCGTGCCGCCGGTGTGGGATTTTCGTAAAGCCGATTTAGAGTCGTTGTACGTGTCACTAGCTCGTATCGATTGGGGCGAGGTCTTAGAGGCACGTAACGTTGAATTGGCGACCGAAGTTTTCTATACAAAATTAAAAGAATGTATATCTAGCTGTGTTCCTAATAAAATGCCAAGAAAGAGGTCCGGGCGGTATATCTATCCTCCGTGGTATACACCCGAAATTATCAGGTATATTCATAGCAAACACTTTCACCTAAAAAAATACAAACAAACGGGAAGTGTTCAACAGGGAACTCTATAAATACTACAGGGGACATGTCAAAATGTTAATCAAAGTTGCATATGGACGATATCTCGAAAACATTGAGCGAGTTATGGTTCAGGGTTCTTAGGGCACGGTCTGCCTCGGGCCCAGACGGTGTGCCTCCCTTCTTGGTCCGCGATTGTATTAGTGTTTTGGAGCAACCGCTTCTCTACATATTCAATCTGGCACTGCAGCACTCTACCTATCCTTCTTGCTGGAAAATCACCAGAGTAACACCTGTACCCAAGAGCAGTGTCGGTTCCGATGTGACTAACTATCGGCCCATTGCTATTCTGTCAGTTTTTGGCAAGGTCTTCGAAACCGTTGTCAACAATAGAATCAACAATCAAACGGCCGCTCAACTTGATGACGCTCAACATGGTTTCAGGACTGGTAGATCAACCACAACTAATCACATCTGTTTTGTAGATTATGTGACTACAGCCATGGATCACCGCTCCCAGGTTGACGCGGCCTACTTTGATTTCAAAAAAGCGTTCGATTTGGTTGACAACGACGTTTTGCTACAGAAGTTGGCTGGGTTCGGATTCACGCCTAGGCTGATACATTTTTTTGCAGATTACCTACGCGGTCGTAGTCAGTACGTAGCAGTGTCCGGATATCAGTCCCAGCCATATTACACCCGATCAGGTGTTAGTCAGGGCAGCACGTTGGGACCGACTCTGTTTCTACTGATGATCAACGATCTACCGAAGGTCGTCAGAAACTCTAGGTGCCTGTTATTTGCAGGTGATCTCAAGCTCTTCATGCAGATTGGTGAACGGGATGACTGTGCCAGGCTGCAGAGAGATATTGGGGCTGTTGCAGATTGGAGTGATGCTAACAACTTGCAATTTAATGCATCTAAGTGTAAAACCATCACTTTTACTAGGGCTCGTTCATCAGTGTACGCTGCATACCATTTCCGGGACGTTCCGCTTGGAAGAGTCAGTGAAATATCTGATTTGGGACTCAAACTGAATGTGGAGCTCAACTTTCGTACACATATAACACAGATGTGTAAAGCTGCTACGAAAACGCTCGGGTTCATAATGAGGGTATCCGCGAAGTTTAAAAACATCAGGGTGGCGATATTGTTGTACAATGCTTACGTCCGCAGTAAGTTGGAGTTTGGAGCCATAGCGTGGGACCCCAGCGAGGAAAAATACCCAATAAATAATTAATAGCGAGGAAGCCATATGGAAATCGTTAGCGCAACAACGAGTGAACCAGAAATACATTAACATAATAACAAATTTATATACAAAGTGTAACGTCAAAGTACGATTAGAGCGGGAAGGTAAGGAATTCCCTATACAAAAAGGAGTGAGACAGGGAGACCCTTTGTCCCCAAAAATCTTTTCAGCTGTGTTCGAATCTATCTTCAGACGTCTAGACTGGGAAGCGAAAGGAGTAAAAGTCGACGGCGAACTACTAAGCCACCTACGTTTCGCGGATGACATTGTGGTATTTGCAGACAGTCCATCAGCTCTGGAAAGTATGATCACCGAGTTAGCAATGGAGAGCAAGAAAGCTGGACTAACAATGAATAATCTAAGACAAAGATTTTAACTAATAGAAAACCTGAAGATATTACTATAGAGAACGAAAAAATTTAATATGTGAAAGAGTACATATACCTCGGACAAATAGTGTTGTTTGAAGATAGCACAGAAAAAGAAATACAAAGAAGAATATCTACATCATGTAAAAAGTATTGGGGACATAAAGAAATTATGAAAAACGGCTCTATTAATATTGGAATAAAGAAAAAGGTATTCGAAATGGCAATACTACCGTGCTTAACATACGGTTGTCAAACATGGTCTTTGAAAAAGGCGGACGAAGAAAAGTTTAATGTTTGCCAAAGAAAAATGGAAAGGAGCATGCTCGGACTAAAACTATCAGACAGAGTAAGAAATGACAAAATAAGGAAAGTTACCAAAGTAGAGGATGCAAAGATAAAAGCTCGGCGGCTTAAGTGGCAATGGGCAGGCCACATATGTAGGATGGAAGATAATAGGTGGACCAAACGGCTGACAGAATGGTTTCCGTATGATGGAAATAGAAATCCTGGACATCCGAGGAAAAGATGGAGGGATACATTTCAACAAATAGTTGGCGACAACTGGATGCAAAAGGCCCGCGACAGAGAAAAGTGGAAACGCATGGGGGAGGCCTACGCCACAGAGGCGACTACTATTACTAATATGTAATTGTTGAAGAACAATCATATAATATAAGTAATTAATTATTATTATTATATTGTTTAATACACTAGCAGCTGAAAGCTGATGCGTGTATATCACTGCACTTGTTTTTTTTTTACTATTAGGTCTATTAGTGTTCATTTTGTTAGTTGTTTTAAGTGTTTGTCAAGTCTGTTTTTAAAGGTGTTCACTGAAGGAGCACATATCACTGCTTCTGGTAATTTATTCCACTCGCGTACGACGCGGTTTGATAGAAAGTGCTTCCTAGGATTGCTTGTGCTGGGAACTCGAATAATCTTTAAGCTGTGGCCTCTTAGACGATTATTCTCGCTCATAACAAACAGGTCCTTTAGTTCAGGTAAGTCATAATGATCGTGTATGATCTTGAATGTTTCAATGAGGTCACCACGCTGTCTTCTTCGCTCCAGGGTTGTCAAGCCAAGATTGGCAAGCCTTTGGTCATATGGCTTATTACGTAATCCATATACCATCTTAGTTGACCTGCGTTGCACCTTTTCAAGTAAAGTTATATCCTTCTGAAAGTATGGACTCCAAATTTGGTAAGCATATTCCAGAAGAGGCCTTATGTACGTCTTATATAGTTTTAGAAACAGTGCTTTATCAATTGTCTTGAAGGTCTTCCGTATAAGGTATACTAGTGAGTTGGCTCTTTTTGTTATTTCCAGAATGTGCTTATCCCACTTCAGGTTGCTTGTTATAGTGACTCCAAGGTCTCTTTGTGAGTTCACTTCTTCTAGGACCTGCGTACCCATGGTATATGCAAGCTGAGGATTTGTGGGCCCAATATGAAGAATGGTACATTTATTCGAATTAAGTGACATGAGCCAGTCCTGTGTCCACCCGCTAATTCGATTTAAGTCTTCCTGAATGATATTATGCGAGATGAGAGGGTTCCCCATTATTTTTGTGTCATCGGCAAACAGTGACAGTTTAGATTTGACAATGGACTTAAGATCGGTGACAAAAATCCCAAAAAGGATTGGACCGAGGACAGATCCTTGTGGGACACCACTAAGAACCTCAATGGCTTCAGACAGCTCCTCCCCTACTCTGATTTTCATTTTTCTTGCAGTTAAGAAGTCTTGAATCCAGTTCAGAAGTCTTCCACGGATCCCGTAATGCTCCAGCTTACTAATGAGCCTTTTTATAGGTACCCGGTCGAAGGCTTTCTCGTAATCTAAGTAAACCACGTCCGTTGGGAGGTGTTCGTTCCAGTTCTTAGTCCAGTAATCGAGACAAATCAGTAGATTATATTCGTATTTAGTCCTGGATAATTTTAACAGTGTAGTAGTCTCGATCGCTGGCCAATCTGACGCGAATTTAGAGTCGCCGAGATGAAAGAAAAAATTACCAACTGTCACGATGACATTCATATCTTTTTCGCGCGCCATAGAACGCACATGTCGCTTTATGAACAATTTATGTTTTATTGAGTAATTCTTAGTTTTCCCGTAATAATCAATGCAGTTATACCTAAAAAGACGATATGCGGTGCAAAGTGCACATGGAAAGTGAAAGTTATAAAATATCGGAACGTAAGTACATTATCATCAGGAGATAATTGAAGCAGTCTTCATTTTCCAAATTCTTGCTACTATAAGGTGCTAAAAGTGTTCCCGTGGGGAAACTTGGAGGTGTGATACGATAGTTTATGTACTTATCCTCCCTTTATTATAAAATACCTATACAATTTTGTATCTAGTTCTTATACATTCTCGTGTGACGAGTTTGTCTATGTCTTTGTGGGACATTGTTTAAGGGTTGACTTGAAAATACCCATATGTCGCGTGGCGACATGGTGTTATGTTATCTTTGTCCGTGGGACATTCTGGGAGATGTTGGCTTAAAAATATCCACATGTCGCGTGGCGACATTGTGCCTCGTTCGTGGAACGAGGGTCAGATCTTTTTAAAATGACTTCAATTACTATGCTCATTGCATAGCAAGAAGCCCTTCGTCCGTGGGACAAGTAAGAGAACCGAATATTCAATAATAAAATGGATTGACCTAACAAGAAACCCAAATATCTGGATCAAATTTAGCGCATCTTGTCACAGTCATGGACGGGGTCCTGTGTCATGTACATAAATATCAACTAGCTTATTCTAGTATTGTATGCTAATTAAGTGCTGACTTATTGTTTACAAATAATAACATTATTCTGGAAGCTGCTGGAATAAAATATTTGGATTAAGGTCTGTACCAAACACTTATAATATATGCTGAACCCTTTTGTGGCATGTCATTTTTATTATTCCTTTGCTAATCAAAAATTCTGTAGCCTTATCCAGAAGAGAGGCAGTCAGTAAATAAATAAGTGACTCAGTAGTGCACTTCATAGTATTCATACCTACTCATATTATACTAATATGCAAAAGAATGCTATCAGCCTTTATAAGGACAAGATCCAGACAGCTGCCTTATTATGAAGATCAAATCTGGGGGTTCATGGCATATACTATTTTCATTAACACTTCTTACAAGCTTCCTATAGCTTAAGCTTGTTTCATAAATTTCATAATATCATATTGTTAGAACGGAATTTTTTTCCTTTTGCAGGCAGTTTGGTAAATTGCCATACATGTTGACTAATACATTCCTTCTAATATCATAGGAAAAATAACCCTTTAAGGGTTACTCAATTCAATTCAATTATAAATATAAATACTAATTTATTTTAGCCACTCTCACAAGAAATATAAATATCACAACAAATTATGATAATATTTCTTATTCTTATTCTTGATATGTTCCCGGATAGCCCAGTCAGTTGTGCATTAAAATTTTTAGGTTCTCAAAGCCCAATTGCCTTTGATGAAAATAATCGAACATGACATAATTTCCATTTCCTTCAGAAATATGAATTATATATTGAATTAAATCAAGAGTTTATTCCTACTTCAAATTACAGATAATGAACAGTAAGTTGTATAAAATACAAAACTGTAGGTGAACAAGGGTACTTACAATACCAAAGACTATACATAGAAAATTTTAATCAGTCAGCCATTGGATGGATGTCTAATATCAATAAATTATAAATTCTGAGCAAGTCCAAAGCTCCAAACTCTCATTTATTTAAATTATTTACCAAACTTTTGGGCCTTTTATAAAGGCAAGGCAAATTGTGGCAACATTTTTCCTACAATTGCTTGGAACCCTTTCACAAAATGGTAGGGTTCAATTTAGCACGAGCTCAGATTTCGATACATTTGTGATAAGGAAATAGAAATTTAATGGATATGTAAGTAATATTAAATAGGTAGGTAGGTTATATAAGTAGGTAGGTAGGTAGATAATAATGTAGGTTTATAGGTATTATGCAATAGTCATATCACATTTCCCAACATTTAAACATTAGTGTCCCCGTTACCTGGTATTGTTTGGTTTTGAAGGGTCTACTAACTTTAAGCCTAAGACATTAAATAAAACAACATTATTAGTTAGGTATGTACTAGAAAGATTCTTATCCAAAGTGTTCGAATGTTTGATACCTCTTGGTACTGTAAAATTACTTTAAACGGTTGGGGGATGTTGATGATGATGGACCTGATGAAGACAATTATCGATAATAGAGCTGAGATGGAAAAAAGAATTGGATTCCAAAAAGAAAAATATGCTTTATGCCATAATGAGCAATTCCTATATATTTTTATTTTATTTGTAATGATATAATTGATCAATTATATTTATATAATCAGTAGTGAATTGAAATAATTTCACAAATACAATAAAATTCACAACAGATCATATTGTTGCATTTCATTTATATCGTTTTTTATATACTTTCTGTATGAATATGTTCAGTATAGATCAAACAGAAGTTGGAAAGACCTTTTAGCAGTAAGACTGTCCAAACTGATCTATGAAGTTATTTGTGGCATTTAACAGAGCATTTGAGACAAACTTTCTGTTCATAATAACTCATAATTATGATATGTAATGAGAATAGTCATTTTCTGTTTTTCATTGTATTTCGGATTCTCAAGGCTAATGCTTATGTTGTAATTGATTCATGGTTTTTATTATGGAATTATGCAGGAAACGCCACAGACCGATCCACATACATATGTGGTGGTAATTTCACACATTTTCAATATAATAAGAATTTATATTATCTGAACCAAATTATAGGTTGTTTCGGTTCAAATTGCTTACTTACTAACTCATTTAGAATCTTTTGTCAGATTCAGTAGGTAGTGGTTGAGAAATACTAGAACAAATAATTGAAAGATATGATTCTTTATCTCTAACAGCATCACCTTTTTATATTCCTAGATGTATATAGACATTAAATAAAATATATTAAAAGACAATGTGAAACTTGTTTTAGATAGGGAAGCAATTTAGAATATTTTAAGTGTAGGATGTATTATTTATATTACCCCTTATAGCATAGTAAGTGACTATTACTTACTTAGCTTAGTTAAGTGGTTACTTAACAACTTTTTAAATAAGGGTGCTTAAATCCCTTCCAACATAAACTATCTAATGTTTAATCACCATGTACATTTATTAGTACTATTGTTGAAAGTTGTTTAAACAACTCCGAGCATGTCCTAATCTCCCAAGATACACCAGGTCTGGGAAAAGAAGAGTGGTATTCAGACTTTAAAATATGGACATGATACAATCTATTACGCTTAATTGCGTGAATGTGAAGCAATGAGTGTCTTCTTAAGGGTGTATGTTACAAATAATAAATCAACTTGAGATTTTGAAAGTAAAATTACAGTCTTAGATATTTCATGTTTCAACAAATAATACAGTTCCTTTTATTTTTATGTTTATTTAAAACAGTAATACTCTTTAAAATCTTTAGAGAAGAAAAATTAATAATAAAGACTGCCACGCCACGTTTTTCCTTTACTGGGTGATGCCCCGAAAATATGACTGTCTAGACTCAATTTATTATTGTTTATGAATAAATAAATGAAATGAAATATGTATTTATTGGAATAAACAAATATAATATAAGAGAAAACTATAGCATCATAATGTCTTAAAACCTTGTCTGATGTGTCTTAGACAAGCAACAAGAAAATAAAGGGTAGATAAATAGTAACGAATAAATATCTTTTATCTTTATCTTTGACAGTTCTCATGTCTTCTTTCTTTTATGGAGGCTTTATATTTATATACCGCAATATAGGTACATTATTACATATTTTCTTTACATTTTCTAATTATGATGTCTCACATTGGTCAAGATAAAGATCATAGTATATGGGTAGGTCTCACCAGTGAACATAATGTTTTAAGCATAAAGGGATGCTCCAGATAACTACTCTGTTACTGTCTGCTGCTCTTGTTAGATATGAATTATCTTTACATCAAAACTCAAAACTCTCATCTTTACATGTTCAAAACTTTGAACGCAGTAAATAAATCTCTGATTCTCAGAGTATTTACCCATTAAAGTAGTATAAGTTCAAAACCTAATTTTATTATTGGTAATTCTCATGTAATTGGTCGGAGAATTTTTTAAAATTTCTCTGCTTTTTGCCAGGAAACTCAAAAGCCGATTTTGATATTTTGAGATTTCTCATAGCGACTTGTTTATTTAGCCTTAATTTTAATTTTTTTATGGAATATAGAGATAGGTATAGCTTTCCATGATAGAAAATATATAGATATACATATTCTTGCCAAAAATACAAGTGCTTGTTTTTGGGTAGATTTTTGAGACATTTATTTTTACAAATTATTTAATTTTATTATCTTCTCTAAACATCTACACTGTTAAAATTATCCAGGACTAAATACGAATATAATGATAGGATTAAACGAACTTACCTGAAGTGAAGTTCAATCCTGATTATATGAAGTATTTAGTCCTGGATAAGGGGTATCCCCACCCTCCTCGAGTAACCATGAATCCATGGTTACTTCCCATTTAGTGCATGAATACTCTAAACTATATGAATGTCATCGTGACAGTTGGTAATTTTTTCTTTCATCTCGGCGACTCTAAATTCGCGTCAGATTGGCCAGCGATCGAGACTACTACACTGTTAAAATTATCCAGGACTAAATACTTCATATAATCAGGATTGAACTTCACTTCAGGTAAGTTCGTTTAATCCTATCATTAGTAACCGTTGACCGTCTAGGAATAAAACCGTGTTGTTCTTCAATTATGATTTGCTCTTCAGATAAAAATTGTCTAATACATTTAGCGATAATTTTTTCCATTACTTTACAGGCAATGCACGTTAGACTTATTGGTCTGTAATTCGCTGCAGTCAGTTTGTCGCCTTTTTTGTATATGGGGGTAACGGTGGCTTCCTTCCAATCATTAGGCAATGTACCCGACGTAAAAGACAATGACATTATATGTGACAGCTGTTCACCTAATACATGACTACATTTCTTCAAGAATATTGCCGGTATACCGTCTGGCCCCATAGCTGTTTCGTCTTTAAAGGTGTTTATCACTTTTTCCACCGCCGCAGGGGTGAATTCAATTTCTTCTAAAGATTTCAGCACTCTTGTAGTACTCACTGCGGGTATTGGTACAGTATCTGGTTCCATAACAAATGATTTCCTGAACTGGTTTGCGAAAATGTTTGCTACTTCTTTACTATCATTCGCGATGACGTTTGCGCTCTCGTCGCGTAATGACGGAGGTACTGAAACCTTTGATGTTAGGCTTTGTCTTATATAGCTGTAAAAGCGCTTAGGGCTGCTTAACACAACATTCCTTTCAAATTCCACCCTTGCTTTTCTCACTTTGTCAACAATTTGATTGTTTAATTTCCTGTAATTCCTGTAATTTTCTTCAGATTTGTCAAGTTGGTATAATTTCCATTTCATCACTTTCTGGTTAGTCAACTTTATAATGTCTTGTCCAATCCATGGTTTATTAATATTCGACTTTTTAAGCTTTCGTTTTGAAGGTACTACCTCTGTTATGATATCGTTAATTCTGTTTTTGAGTTGAGCCCAAGCAGATTGACAATTAGAACAATCCCTGATATTAAAATTTGATTCTGTTAGTAACGAATTTATCTTATCAAAGTCAGCTTTGAAAAAGTCTTTACGTTGCTGTTTCATTGGCATGCTCTGAGAATGGTTGATCTGGAATTGTAATGTGGTTAGCAAAACCATATGGTCACTCTTACCAATCGGCGGATGATGAACTACATTGCTGCAAAGGCTTTCTTCATTGCAAAGAAATAAATCCAAAAGTGATTCTTCATTGTTTCTTTTTCGCGTAGGCTCCGTCACAAGCTGTTCAAGATTAGTATCGACTAAGATTTCTACGAACTTTTCATGTAAAACATTGTAACCGTCAAATTTACATAATGGCCAACTGATGTCCGGTAGATTAAAGTCTCCTACTATGAGAAGCGCTCCTTTACAAGTCGTCGTAGCTTTTTTAATTGTTTCGAATAAGGTTTATCGCTTTCCTCAAAAGCATAGTGCGTGGGGCGGTAAACACCCGCAAGTAATAACTTAAAGCTACCATATGTAACATTTACCCAAAGTGCTTCAACATTACTCTGATTATATTCGTATTTAGTCCTGGATAATTTTAACAGTGTAGTAGTCTCGATCGCTGGCCAATCTGACGCGAATTTAGAGTCGCCGAGATGAAAGAAAAAATTACCAACTGTCACGATGACATCCATATCTTTTTCGCGCGCCATATAACGCACATGTCGCTTTATGAACAATTTATGTTTTATTGAGTAATTCTTAGTTTTTCCCGGATAGCCCAGTCAGTTGTGCATTAAAATTTTTAAGTTCTCAAAGCCCAATTGCCTTTGGTGAAAATAATCAAACAATACCATTTCCTCCAGAAATATGAATTATATATTGAATTAAATCAAGAGTTTATTCCTCCTTCAAATTACAGATAATGAACAGTAAGTTGTATAAAATACAAAACTGTAGGTGAACAAGGGTACTTACAATACCAAAGACTATACATAGAAAATTTTAATCAGTCAGCCATTGGATGGATGTCTAATATCAATAAATTATAAATTCTGAGCAAGTCCAAAGCTCCAAACTCTCATTTATTAAAATTATTTACCAAACTTTTGGGCCTTTTATAAAGGCAAGGCAAATTGTGGCAACATTTTTCCTACAATTGCTTGGAACCCTTTCACAAGATGGTAGGGTTCAATTTAGCACGAGCTCAGATTTCGATACATTTGTGATAAGGAAATAGAAATTTAATGGATATGTAAGTAATATTAAATAGGTAGGTAGGTTATATAAGTAGGTAGGTAGGTAGATAATAATGTAGGTTTATAGGTATTATGCAATAGTCATATCACATTTCCCAACATTTAAACATTAGTGTCCCCGTTACCTGGTATTGTTTGGTTTTGAAGGGTCTACTAACTTTAAGCCTAAGACATTAAATAAAACAACATTATTAGTTAGGTATGTACTAGAAAGATTCTTATCCAAAGTGTTCGAATGTTTGATACCTCTTGGTACTGTAAAATTACTTTAAACGGTTGGGGGATGATGATGATGATGGACCTGATGAAGACAATTATCGATAATAGAGCTGAAATGGAAAAAAGAATTGGATTCCAAAAAGAAAAATATGCTTTATGCCATAATGAGCAATTCCTATATATTTTTATTTTATTTGTAATGATATAATTAATCGATTATATTTATATAATCAGTAGTGAATTGAAATAATTTCACAAATACAATAAAATTCACAACAGATCATATTGTTGCATTTCATTTATATCGTTTTTTATATACTTTCTGTATGAATATGTTCAGTATAGATAAAACAGAAGTTGGAAAGACCTTTTAGCAGTAAGACTGTCCAAACTGATCTATGAAGTTATTTGTGGCATTTAACAGAGCATTTGAGACAAACTTTCTGTTCATAATAACTCATAATTATGATGTAATGAGAATAGTCATTTTCTGTTTTTCATTGTATTTCGGATTCTCAAGGCTAATGCTTATGTTGTAATTGATTCATGGTTTTTATTATGGAATTATGCAGGAAACGCCACAGACCGATCCACATACATATGTGGTGGTAATTTCACACATTTTCAATATAATAAGAATTTATATTATCTGAACCAAATTATAGGTTGTTTCGGTTCAAATTGCTTACTTACTAACTCATTTAGAATCTTTTGTCAGATTCAGTAGGTAGTGGTTGAGAAATACTAGAACAAATAATTGAAAGATATGATTCTTTATCTCTAACAGCATCACCTTTTTATATTCCTAGATGTATATAGACATTAAATAAAATATATTAAAAGACAACGTGAAGCTTGTTTTAGATAGGGAAGCAATTTAGAATATTTTAAGTGTAGGATGTATTATTTATATTACCCCTTATAGCATAGTAAGTGACTATTACTTACTTAGCTTAGTTAAGTGGTTACTTAACAACTTTTTAAATAAGGGTGCTTAAATCCCTTCCAACATAAACTATCTAATGTTTAATCACCATGTACATTTATTAGTACTATTGTTGAAAGTTGTTTAAACAACTCCGAGCATGTCCTAATCTCCCAAGATACACCAGGTCTGGGAAAAGAAGAGTGGTATTCAGACTTTAAAATATGGACATGATACAATCTATTACGCTTAATTGCGTGAATGTGAAGCAATGAGTGTCTTCTTAAGGGTGTATGTTACAAATAATAAATCAACTTGAGATTTTGAAAGTAAAATTACAGTCTTAGATATTTCATGTTTCAACAAATAATACAGTTCCTTTTATTTTTATGTTTATTTAAAACAGCAATACTCTTTAAAATCTTTAGAGAAGAGAAATTAATAATAAAGACTGCCACGCCACGTTTTTCCTTTACTGGGTAATGCCCCGAAAATATGACTGTCTAGACTCAATTTATTATTGTTTATGAATAAATAAATGAAATGAAATATGTATTTATTGGAATAAACAAATATAATATAAGAGAAAACTATAACATCATAATGTCTTAAAACCTTGTCTGATGTGTCTTAGACAAGCAACAAGAAAATAAAGGGTAGATAAATAGTAACGAATAAATATCTTTTATCTTTATCTTTGACAGTTCTCATGTCTTCTTTCTTTTATGGAGGCTTTATATTTATATACCGCAATATAAGTACATTATTACATATTTTCTTTACATTTTCTAATTATGATGTCTCACATTGGTCAAGATAAAGATCATAGTATATGGGTAGGTCTCACCAGTGAACATAATGTTTTAAGCATAAAGGGATGCTCCAGATAACTACTCTGTTACTGTCTGCTGCTCTTGTTTGATATGAATTATCTTTACATCATAACTCAAAACTCTTATCTTTACATGTTCAAAACTTTGAACGCAGTAAGTAAATCTCTGATTCTCAGAGTATTTACCCATTAAAGTAGTATAAGTTCAAAACCTAATTTTATTATTGGTAATTCTCATGTAATTGGTCGGAGAATTTTTTTAAATTTCTCTGCTTTTTGCCAGGAAACTCAAAAGCCGATTTTGATATTTTGAGATTTCTCATAGCGACTTGTTTATTTTGCCTTAATTTTAATTTTTTTATGAAATATAGAGATAGGTATAGGTTTCCATGATAGATAATATATAGATATACATATTCTTGCCAAAAATACAAGTGCTTGTTTTTGGGTAGATTTTTGAGACATTTATTTTTACAAATTATTTAATTATCTTCTCTAAACATCTACACTGTTAAAATTATCCAGGACTAAATACGAATATAATGATAGGATTAAACGAACTTACCTGAAGTGAAGTTCAATCCTGATTATATGAAGTATTTAGTCCTGGATAAGGGGTATCCCCACCCTCCTCAAGTAACCTTGAATCCATGGTTACTTCCCATTTAGTGCATAAATACTCTAAACTATATGAATGTCATCGTGACAGTTGGTAATTTTTTCTTTCATCTCGGCGACTCTAAATTCGCGTCAGATTGGCCAGCGATCGAGACTACTACACTGTTAAAATTATCCAGGACTAAATACTTCATATAATCAGGATTGAACTTCACTTCAGGTAAGTTCGTTTAATCCTATCATTGTTGTACTCTGAGTGTAATGCTGAAAGAATCGGGATATTATTGTGTTTATCTGCTACGTATATCACTACTCCTCCCCAGTACTCCTGTCATGTCGAAATAAATTATATCCTTGAATGTTTATTAGGCTGCTGTGGATTGACGGTTTCAAATGTGTTTCCGTAATAATGATAAAAGCTGGTTGCAATTTGTCTATCTCTAATAAGAATAGGTCTCGTTTAGCCATTATGGATGCCAGGTTCGTGTAGAAAAGAGGTAACTGTATAAAACCATTGCCTAGTTTTTTCCCGTCTGATTACCTTGATGAGCTTTAACAATGGTAGGTTTGCCATTCAAATATTTAATAATAAGGTCAGACTCACCTGCCTCAATCCTGTTTTCGAGTTCAGTGCGAAGATTCTTAAGGTACTCACGTTGGTATGGGGTTAAATCGTTTTTCACTGAAATACTTTTGTTCCGAAGGTTGTTTCTGTTCTTTAGAACCTTAACCGCTGCGGACCTGTTCGCAAAAATCACCTTGAGGGGGCGTGGCTTGTCACCAGACTGAGGTTTGCCCAGCCTGACGGTAGCCAGGGGCGCTTCAGTTTCAGGTAAATCCTCCAAAATATCTTGCACAAGCCCATGGTCATGTTTTTTTCGCGCTTCAATGGGGGGGTCTCCGGTCGACGATATCTCCGGAACGCCAAACATAATGACGTTAGCACTTCGTCTATTACGGTCCTCCAACTCACTAATTATGTTTTCTAAGCCAATCTGTTGCCCTTGATTCTTTTTTAGAACCTCAATTTCTTGTTTCAGCTGATCTACCTGCTTTCGTAAAGCCGGTAGTTGACGTATTCCAAGGACACAGTCAGGGCATAAATATTTCAATGTCGGCGATTGAAGAGCGATTACCCTTAATTCCGTCACAAGCAATCCACTACACTTAACACATATCAACCTATCGCATCCGCCACATACTATTTTTGGGTTTTGACTGTCCGGTTTAGGTAATTGATTTGTACACTGCATGCAAGACGCCATTTTTGGGTTTATTTTGTAAGGTTATGAAGTTCACTTTTATCTGATCAAATAAGTCCACAGAAACACAATTTCTGTTGTAGATAACACTTTTACATGAAATTCAATATTCAATTTAACGAAAGTCACGGCTTTTAAGTTAAAACAAACTAATTCCCGATTATTGTACGCTTTTTATAACACCAGTAACGAAAAACACAAGTGCAGCTAAAAGCGCGGGTAGACCGAAAAAAAGTATAAAGTATATATTGTTTAAGTATAAAGTAACTACATAATTAAATTGTAAGTTAAGCTATTGTAAGGTAGTAATAGTAGAAATAAAGGCTATTTTTATTTATTTTATTTTATTTACGTCCGCAATAAGTTGGAGTTTGGAGCCATAGCGTGGGACCCCAGCGAGGAAAAATACCAGTTAATGGTGGAGAGAGTCCAAAGACGATGCGCCCGACACCTGTACAAGAGGCAGTATGGATATTACCCTCTCCTGTATCCCTCGCTTTTCGTCTCGGGTATGGTGGGGCTTCACACACTGGAGCTAAGGCGGAAACTGTTGTTGTTAATGCACTACTATGGTGTAATAAACAACACAGTAAATAATCCGAGTGTACTGGAGAGACTCGGCCTGTTCGTCCCAGTGTGGCGTCCCTGTCCCCCGGGCCTGAGCGCGCTGCCCGCGCGGCGCCCGGCGCGCCTCTTCGCGGGTTGCCCCGCGCGCACCCGCCGCGCCGCTAATTCGCCCACGGCTCGGGCACTAGAGGCTCTTAATGTCTTCGACATATTCGCGGATAGTGTTGGTAGTTTTGGTAGAGAGCTCTCAGTATTCCTGAGTATTTTGTTATAATGATGATATATGTAAATAATTAATGATAATAATGATGATTTTAATGTAATTAATTTTATTTATTTAATAACCCTATATGTATGTAATATTTCTGTAAATAATTAATTGTGTTTCAATGTGTGTATTTGTTTTTGTAAATGCTACCGTAGTTTGTAATAGCTACTTTGTAAGCGATTTGGTTCAACTGTTATGCTTATAAATGTAATAAATAAACAATAACAATTCATACCTTTGTCAAAAAAAAAAAAAAAAATTGCGCATTGCGGTGACGATTTACATAGAAATGGAACTAATGGTCAAAGCCAAAGATTTAAAATGTTTAAAAAATACACTGAATTTGGCATTTTAAAAGCATGAACATAATGTGCTATTGCTTGTTCCATGCGTTTTTTCTATTTTCTGGTACCAATTTGTTTTCGTTCTTCTTTCATACAAAATTTAACCACCCCATTTTCTCAAATTTGATTTTGTTATAATCTTAAATAATTTAATACTAACTGTATTTTCCTGATACTCAGTATGCACATGTTGCTTGTAGTTATTAAGATCACTGGTTTTTTGATTCTGAAGCGTAAGAGCTTCCTTCAGCCTCTGTATCTCACTTTGTCTGCAACAAATACAACATGATTTGTGTAACTCCTCCAAACAAATAGCCAAACAATAAGCCTGTAATCATATGCGTAAACAAATAGCCAAACAATAAGCCTGTAATCGTATGCGTAAACAAATAGCCAAACAATAAGCCTGTAATCGTATGCGTAAATCATTCAACTCAACCAATCAACTCCTATTTTCTCACCTATCAATTAAGAGGGTTTCTAGATGTTGGTTATCAGGATTTGCTAGAGGAATTCTTGTTCCTTGATTCCAACCAAGTGCATCCAATAGTTGAGTCATGTAGCGCGGCGCTTTCTGTTGCTCCGCCATTGTCAAGACTAGAAAATCACTAAAGGAGTAAACTAAATAAATTCGTTTCTAAAAAATATGGCAATAGTTAGATCGATATTGATTGCTTCGTAATACCACGACAACCAAACATCTTCTCACAATAAATAGCATAGGAGTAAACCGCCATAGTGTGTGTGTATTTAAAAACAAATATGACATTGACGTTTGACAAACAAACAACAACCAGCAGTATAGTTGCGTTCAGGAACCGTTTTAAAAACGCGTGTAAAGGCTGGCGTCCAATAGGCTCGCCGAGGCGAATCGCAATAATTCGCCTTCTATACATTTACTATGAAACTGCGTCTATTGAGGAAGAGCCGCGGCGCGTCGAATCGAATTTACTATTCATAGTAAATGTATAGAAGGCGAATGAGGGCCAATGGTTTTTCGCTCACCAGTTGACGCTTCTGTTGATGGTGGTCCAAAAGACTAAAGAACAGCTGTCAGTCATAGAAGTGACAAGTGACATTTGACATTTCGAACTTTGCGACGACCTCAGAATAATGACTAAAGCATAGAAGTCGGGCAAAAATGCTTCGCAAATATGTATACCCGTACTTTACTTCCTTACGAATTAGATAATGTGCCGAAAAGAAATGCATATATGCTTGTTATTTCTCATTTACGTACGGTGTCATAAGTTTGATAATTTGCTAGGGATGTGACTGTGTCGACTTTTTTTATCGATAAATTATGCATAAGTTTATGTGCCATGTAAAAGAATAATCACGAAATTGGCAAATTGATAATAGTCTGGCTAATGAAAGTTGAACCTGAAAAAACGCGGCAATTTCAAGAAATCTGTAGCAGGCGGCTCGTTGAAATGAAATGAAATGAAATGCGTGGAATACAAGGATTGCATAACTTTTATACTTTTTATAATTTTCATATTCAAAAAATCATTAAAAAGTATAAAAATTATGCAATCCTTGGAATCAAAGAGCCGCCTGATATGAGGATTAATGCATGTACCTAATATAGCTTTTATCTCATTTGCAGTCTACCACTCAGAACCGTCTAACTATACCTCTCGTTTTTTTATCATTAGAAAGAAGGCGAGCGATCTTAACGTGTCGTTTTATCGAAAAATACTTTGAAAATAAGTCACAACAAATATAATATACGATCATTTACATACTTTTGCTTTCATAAGTAAAATATTGCTATATTTATAAAAAAAACTTGTCAATAAAAAGACACGTTGAAATGGTTTACCGTTTTTTCTAATGCTAAAAGACTAAGTATAGTTTCTAGTCATGTACAGTCAGCTGCAGAGAAAAGGCACCCCCCCTGCATACAAAGTTCTATAAATTAGTATGGACGTGGGGTACCTTTTCTCTGCAGCTGACTGTACCAAATAGGAAATGAAAAAAAAAACGTGCGTGTAATATATATTTTTTATTTAATAATAGGGAATATTACGCGAAACTCGGCGTAGGTGGCGCCACTATCACAATCTGAGGGTCTATCGCGAAACAAGAAAATCGAACTTTCGTTATCCAACATCTCTGTCACTCTTGCGTATTCGAGCGATAAAGAGGCAGCTAGATAACGAAATTTCGGATTCGAGTTTTCCGGTAGGTCCCCTGAAAACTTGTCAAAAACCTGTTAAAGTACAGTATGAATAAGTTACTCTACGGTGCACTAAAAAAGCTAGTGCTGCACTCTGGTGGCAGAACATTGCAGTAATATCCCCTATTCCTCGTCCTTTGGAAATCTGAAATAAAAAGTTGAGTTTTGTGACCAACAATATTAATAAAAGGAACATTCATCAATGATCATTAATGTATTTTTTATTAGGGTTCCGTACCCAAAGGGTAAAAACGGCACCCTATTACTAATACTTCGCTGTCCGTCTGTCTGTCACCAGGCTGTATCTTATGAACCGTGATACTAGCTATGTTGAAATTTTCACAGATGATGTATTTCTGTTGCCGCTATAACAACAAATACTAAAAAGTACGGTCCCCTTAGTGCGCGCGTCCGACCCGCACTTGACCGGTTTTTAGTATTAAACTATAGTCTGGCAAACACAATCT
Source organism: Cydia strobilella (assembly GCF_947568885.1). Taxonomy (NCBI): domain Eukaryota; kingdom Metazoa; phylum Arthropoda; class Insecta; order Lepidoptera; family Tortricidae; genus Cydia; species Cydia strobilella. Next base: position 42,733,464 of record NC_086068.1, on the reverse strand, counting down.
GTCAGTAAGTAAGAACAAAGAAAACTATAGGTACAGTCGAAGACAAAAATATCGATCCAGACAAATGGCTTAAAAATATGTGAACACGATTTTATTGTCTGAGCGTACACATATTTTTGAGACTTTGGGAATGTATATATATGTATGCCCTTGACTGTACTCATCAATTAAAATAAGACAGTCCTGGGCCAAACTATAAGAAAGCTGTAAATGTCGATAGGTTATTGATCCGAGGTCGATACATCACTATGCTAAAAATATAACCTTTCATACTTAGCAGAAAAGTTCGAAAATATATGCAAAAATCTATATAGACTTGAATGCAAGTAATAATTACATAAACAACATATCGATTTCTATGTTTAGGGTCAGGTCCTATAAATTAATTTCTTCAAAATTGAACAAAACTCACCGATTAAAGGTTATCGGTTCATGCGTATTTTCTTTTCTTCCTGTATGCGATTTACAGCCCTCGATCACACAAGACATTATCACAAAGGGAACTTCAAACCATTACAAATAAAAACTCAGCACGTTTTCCAACAATCTTTCAGGAATAGCAACAATATAATTAAAATAAACCAAGATGACCGCTGAAACATCCCGAAATATTTCAACTAAAATAATACGACTATGTCAAGTTGTTACAGTTGACACCTACCTGTGAAATAACGAACATATATTTTATTTGGCTGGATTATATTATAGAACCACATAGGACCATTTGACATTTCCCTCAGTTCATCTTATGACAATACTGAAAAAAACGAAAGAACTTGCGGATTGTTGTCTCACTCACTCATAGACAAAAAGTAATAACGTGTTGTGAATACGATATCTTTTACCAAGCTTTTATTTTTGCCCGGCTTCTTTGCTTTAGTCATTATTCTGAGAGTAGTACTTGTTATGGCCATTTTTTGCCCGGATGCTGCACTTCATGATAAAAGCAAGCCGTTTTGCACAATGATAGAAGGGACCAAACTTGAGTGATTTGACCCGCAGCAGCGCAAGTTTCACCCCTTAGGAACAGAGATGGCGCCACTTCTTTAAAAAATATTTCAAAAACTTCTACAAGCTAAACCAATGAACCGATTTAAACGTTTAATATCTCAAATGAAAGCTTATTATATACGTTACTTTTTAAAAAATACTCACAAAATATATACTGAATACTTTTGACAAAAAACGGCATCTTAAGTTTTTTTTTTACTCGATTGATAGTTTTTACTTGATTTCACAAAAAAAATGTATGGAACATGAATAGTTTAATACATGTGCATATTACTGAATAAACAACAAGTATTATACAAAAAACTTGACACCGATACCTCTCATCCTTTACGAAATATGAAAGTTTGAATGTGAGTGTAAATTTCTTCAATATATATTTCAAAAAATTCTATAAGCTAAACTATTTGACCGATTTCAATGTTTAATATCTAAAATAAAAGCTCATTATATACATTACTTATAAAAAATACTCAAAAAACATATACTGAATACTTATGGCAAAAAAGGCATCTTAAGTTTTTTTTTCTTACTCGATTGATAGTTTTTACTTGATTTCTTAAAAAAAGTATGGAACATGAATAGTTTAATACTTGTTTAAATTACTGAATAAATAACAAGTATTATAAAAAAAACCGACACCGATACCTTTTATTCTTCACGAAATATTTAAGTTCAATTATGCACGCTCTTACAAATAAATTTATTTAAAAGAAATCTTCAACCGCAGTAAGTGCACTGATTTTAATATGAAATGTGTCATATGAAAAGAAATCACCCAATTTATTTTAATAAATAAAAAATAAATAAATAAAAACTGAATAAAGTTTTTTCCTGGTGCTGAATTTTAAAAAAATATAACAAAATAGAGATTATTTTTATTTAGTGACTACATTTGTAAACAAAAAACTTAAATGTCCTCTTCGGTAGATGTAGAACTGAAAAAGAAAAGTCGTTTTGAAGCACTCGTACCATTTCAATACTACAAAATCACCGATCATACATGAACTGGTTGCTGTAGATTACTGTTGAATTATATTTGTGCCTAGCTGATTACCATTAAACCTATAATTTTGTGCCAGACCTATAATCAGTGGTCAGCATGCAAAATAACCCTGGATTGAGAACTACATCAACTTACTTTTGATTTGTACAGCCACCTTTGCATGATTTACACTCAGCGCGTCAGCTTACCATGTACAGCCCACATGGTAAGCTGACGCGATGACACCCACAACGCATAGTTTCGCAGCCAGATTTACAGCCACAATGGTCCAAGAGGCTTAATTGCGACCAAATCGCTGCAACTGCCGACCATTCTGGAGTCCAACTCTCTTTTTCCTTAGTCCATCCCCAAGAAGATGGACATGGTATGGAAACTTCTGGTTTCAGAGCGTTTCCCCATATATGGCCCGCTTGGTAAGCTGCTCGAAGTGCATGATGTAGGTGGCAGGGTAGGCAGGTTCCAATTTCTCGGCCAAATCATCTGCTTTGAAATTGGCCGAGAGATTTGTTCCCTGAACGAAGCCCTCCATTGACTGACAACAAAGGTGGACAAATTTGGTTTTCGTACTGGAAGAATTCGTTCAGATCAAGCTGCCTTTCTCTGGCCACTATAAAAAGACGGGAAAATAGGAGTACGTCAACTTTTATGTTTTTGATTTTGTCAGTTGTTAGGTGTGTACCTACATATTTTAATTTTAGTATAAAGTAACCCTAGATTTGTGTTATTAATAATATATATAGCTACATCCCCACTCATTTCTAATGTATACGTTTTATTTGGAAACTAGAAGGGTTACACCGAAAAAAAAAAAAGTATTGTATAGGGTTCAAAAAATGTAGGTCCAGAAAAATATGGATTTTTGGATTCGGCTCCTGGGTCAAAAAATGTCGGACGGCCCGGCCAAACGGTGAGAGCTAGGTGGGGGGTGCTCGACCAAATGTCATAGAGGACCCTGGGCAGTTTTTGAAGCCGCCATTTTTTTTTCAAAATGGCGGATTCAAAATGGCGGCCAATTTTCAAAATGGTCCTAGCGCGCTGAAATTTCGGTCACGGAATCTCGGGGTCCCCTAGATTGGTATGGAAAAAAAATTTTTTGAAAAAATCCAAAATGGCGGAAAAAATGGCCACTTTTTTTTTGTATGGTAACTTTTAAACGGTGCTAGATAGGTGGGGGGTGCTCGACCAAATGTCATAGAGGGCCCCGAGAGAAGTACGACTGCATTTAAAAATTTTCAAAATGGCCGACTTTTTTTTTTTTTTTTTTTCAAGTTGGTCCGAGCGCGCTGAGATTTGGCATGCGGCGAGCCTGGGGGCCCGAGATTAGTATGTCGAAAAAATTTTTTGGAAAAATCCAAAATGGCGGCGGACACGGGCAAAGTAAAATTTTCGAGTAGGTTAAGCGAGCCCGAAGGGCGAGCTTCAGGCCGGGAGGCCGAAGGCCGACCCCGCGACGGGCCGTCAGGCCCGGAGCTTCACCCCGAACGGCCAGGCACCCCCGACCCCCAGTAATTTTGGGCGAGGCCGAAGGCCGAGCTGCGTTAAGGACGAACAAAGCAAAATCCTATACAAAAAGTGTGTTAAGCGAGCCCGAAGGGCGAGCTTCGGGCCGGGAGGCCGAAGGCCGACCCCGGCGGAGGGCCGAAGGCCCGGAGCCTTCACCCCGACCCCCAAGCGTGCCAACCCCAAGTAATTTAAAGCGAGGCCGAAGGCCGAGCTGCGTGAATGCAGTGCTCCCAAGCGTTCTACCAAGTCGACTGTCTTGATAAGCGAAGCCGGCGGGCCGAAGGCCCGACGGCGAAGCGTCGAGGCTAGCGAAGGCCGAAGGCCGAGCTCCGCGTAGGGCCGAAGGCCCGAAGCGTCACACGAGAGGGGGAAGTTGGAGCTTAAACACGACCCAATAGTGAAAATGTCTTAGACGAGCGAAACGGCGGGCCGAAGGCCGAAGGCCGTAGGCCCGACGTGAGCTTGTCAAGACATTTTTACTATTGGGTCGTGTTTAAGCTTCAACTTCCCGCTTACCGCCCAAAGGAGAACCGACTCTCCCCAAGCGTCTTAATAAGCGAAGCCGGCGGGCCGAAGGCCCGACGGCGGAGCGTCAAGGATTGCGAAGGCCGAAGGCCGAGCTCCGCGTAGGGCCGAAGGCCCGAAGCGTCACACGAGAGGGGGAAGTTGGAGCTTAAACACGACCCAATAGTGAAAATGTCTTAGACGAGCGAAACGGCGGGCCGAAGGCCGAAGGCCGTAGGCCCGACGTGAGCTTGTCAAGACATTTTTACTATTGGGTCGTGTTTAAGCTCCAACTTCCCGCTTACCGCCCAAAGCAAAACCAACCCTCCCCAAGTGTTTTAATAAGCGAAGCGGCGGGCCGAAGGCCCGACGCTGAGCTTCGAAACCCAGCGAAGGCCGAAGGCCGAGCTCCGCGTAGGGCCGAAGGCCCGAAGCGTCCCTTACGATTTACCAAGCACGCGAGGCCGAAGGCCGAGCTGCGGGTATGAAGTGCTCGCATGCGGATCTTTTCTTTCTACCAAAAGTACAACTTTATTACTTTTTTCATTGGAAAACAAAACTACTGTACCAACAACAACACTCACAGAAAAACTAACTTCTGCCAAAAAAGTGAGTTAGGTTAGGTTTAAACTGCGATCCTTGCACAAACGAATTGCTATCAGAAAAGTGGGTTAGGTTAGGCTAATAGAGCTGTGACACTTACATAATCGAGTTGCTACCAGAATAATGGGTTAGGTTAGGTTGAAACTGCGACCCTTATAGAAACAGACTGCTTCCAGAAACATGGGTTAGGTCGCAGATTTGTTAGTCTAGAACGACGGTTTGGAACATTTGTAGCTTTCCATCAGAGAAGAATCCTTATGCACATGGAACATAAGGACACCACATTTGCCCTTTAGTAATTTACTTATTTAGCCCATATTTCTTAACAGATTCTATTGCCTGGGTAATAAGGGTGAGAATATCAATCCCGCTTGGTGGTCATATAACGAAAAAAAAAAATCCTTTAGGGTTGATTTCTAGGATACCTAATAACTATTCTATTTACTTTTTCGAAATTTTAACTTACACATTTCACATTTATTGATAAACTAGCTTTTGCCCGCGACTTCGTTTGCGTGGAGTTAGTAATTTGGGTAGGTAGATATTTTTTTATCCAATCTCCTTTTTATCGATTCCCCTTCCCCATACAACTTTCACCCTCCTTTTCACCCCCTTAAAGGACGATTTCTGCGATAAAAACTACCCTATGTCCTTCTCCGGGACTATAACTATCTTTAATATCACCATACCAAATTTCATCTAAATCGCTTCAGCGGTTTCAGCGTGAAGAGGTAATAACAAGCAGATAGACACATTTTCGCATTTATAATATTAGTATATGGATATATATATGTATATATATCGTCCCAATGCCCACGATTCTACCTATAATAGTTATTAAGATCGATGAGACTGCGAGGAAGAAGTGCCTCCAGATCGCACAGAACCTTGATGAATGGTGCAAAATGAAGGAGGCCTACACCCGAAGGGTAGAAAAGAGCTAAAGAGAGAAAGAGAAGTTCGATGAAATTTTGAATATATTTTTATGTATTATTGCAGTAAAGTTTGTTTAATCTTAAAGCAAAATGAACAGAATTTAACTAGCAAGTAGTTGGAGTTTAGGAAGATATATTACTATTGATCTATTTTATATTAAAAACCAGACAAATGCAAGTGCTGACTTGACCGCCGAGTGTTCCATACAAGTTTTTTGACAAACGGATGGGCAGGAAGATGGACAAATAACAAAATGATCCTATAAGGGTTATGTTTATTACTTTTGAGATATGGATTCCTAAACATATATCACAAAACAAATTAAAACAACAAATTTTGACTTATGCAAAAACATTTATTTATAATAATACAATTTTCTCATATACAGTAATGTTACACAAATGTCAGTCATACCAATCATGCTTATCAAGCATATATTTTATTACCATAGCAATCAATATTGTTAGTGTAAGTACCTACCCAAAATCAATAGTAAAACAGTATGTCAAGGTAATTTTGAACACCCCGCCAGCTTAACAATTTTTACTTTGACTTAAGAAAGTTATACAAACAATAACTTACTTGCATGATTTTTTTAATTTTCATTCAATTAATTAATCATTTATTGTACACATAATAAACCCATATTATTTGTTAGTAATATAATAAAATTAATTTAATTATTTAACATAAAGGACTGCCACATTCCAAACACTATCGCTATACATGCAACAGCATCCGGTGGTCAGCATACATAGCAAACTGTTAGAGCTACCGCTCAAAAGCTTAAAAGTCATCAGTTCGAGACTTTGTGAATATACCTGATGCACTCCAGAAACACGGCAAACCCAACAGTATCCTAAATGCATTATTGTATTGTACTCTACAATACAATAATGCATTTAGGATACTAAAGCATTAAGAGTACACTGTGTGTATCTTACCCCATAGGCTGCATGTGTAGAAGTTTTAGCAGTAGGTTTTAAATAATGTTATCTTGATTTCTTTTGTACACTGTGCAAACTAACGGGCAAGCATATTACAACTCACAAACATTGAATGTCTTTCCCTTTTCATATTCACGCCATCCGAGAGGTACGTAGTAATAGTACACAATGGCCCAAGTATTTTAACTCTGACACATGTTTGAGTTCACTGATTTACAAGTGGAGGGCGGGTACTCTCCCTACAGTACCAACACGCGGCTTAAAAAACAAGCACACTTACATACTTTTCAAATATCCAAAGCACTAATCAATTGACATAACAACACCATGTCATCAGTGAAACTGATGTTATTGATGCTTACGCTAACCATTGAATAACCGACTTTGGCATTGTTGAGCAATTATGTCCACTTAGTCCTCATATATATAAGTAACATAGCAAACTTTTAAATATATTTATACGCACTTATAAACACACACATAATTTATAACTGGTTGGTTGGTTAGTTGTTTAAAATAGTTCCTGATAAAGATAGACCAATGGTCTATTTGTCTTCGGCCATTTGGGATTCCAGAGCACACTCTCCTGAGTGCGCGATCGTCATCCATCTGGATTACGTGTCCGAGCCATCGGAGTCTGGATGACGTTGGACTTGAATAGCAGATCTTCAATTTTTTGGTTTCTACCTTAGTGAAATCACCACTGTCGACAAACGGCTTTGGACAAAAAAGGATGGCGGTATTTGGTATTGAAAATCCATTTCGGGTCGTCGCACCACAGAAGTAAGTAAATAACTGGTGTATTTAATCTGAAAAGATAAAAATATTTTATTGTAAAGGACAGTATAGTTAGGTTAGGTTAATTTTTATATAATGTTTTGTTATAGTTTCAACATACAAAAACTGAATGAAAAAACATTTAAATAAAGTAATATGTATTGTAATACTTACAACAAAGAAATCATTCATTATTTTACTATAAAAATAGGAGAATTTTTTACATTTCTACGTAAACAAGACTGGCTTAATTATTTTGAGGTTAGGTTCGGAATAACCATCACCAAGACTGGCATGTCATCAGTGTTGCCAGTAGAATTTATAATTGAATTGATTCAACTGTTTGTATTTTTAATAATTATATATAATAAAGCATTATTTACTTACTACATCCCCACTCATTTCTAATGTATACGTTTTATTTGGAAACTAGAAGGGTTACACCGAAAAAAAAAAAAGTATTGTATAGGGTTCAAAAAATGTAGGTCCAGAAAAATATGGATTTTTGGATTCGGCTCCTGGGTCAAAAAATGTCGGACGGCCCGGCCAAACGGTGAGAGCTAGGTGGGGGGTGCTCGACCAAATGTCATAGAGGACCCTGGGCAGTTTTTGAAGCCGCCATTTTTTTTTCAAAATGGCGGATTCAAAATGGCGGCCAATTTTCAAAATGGTCCTAGCGCGCTGAAATTTCGGTCACGGAATCTCGGGGTCCCCTAGATTGGTATGGAAAAAAAATTTTTTGAAAAAATCCAAAATGGCGGAAAAAATGGCCACTTTTTTTTTGTATGGTAACTTTTAAACGGTGCTAGATAGGTGGGGGGTGCTCGACCAAATGTCATAGAGGGCCCCGAGAGAAGTACGACTGCATTTAAAAATTTTCAAAATGGCCGACTTTTTTTTTTTTTTTTTTTCAAGTTGGTCCGAGCGCGCTGAGATTTGGCATGCGGCGAGCCTGGGGGCCCGAGATTAGTATGTCGAAAAAATTTTTTGGAAAAATCCAAAATGGCGGCGGACACGGGCAAAGTAAAATTTTCGAGTAGGTTAAGCGAGCCCGAAGGGCGAGCTTCAGGCCGGGAGGCCGAAGGCCGACCCCGCGACGGGCCGTCAGGCCCGGAGCTTCACCCCGAACGGCCAGGCACCCCCGACCCCCAGTAATTTTGGGCGAGGCCGAAGGCCGAGCTGCGTTAAGGACGAACAAAGCAAAATCCTATACAAAAAGTGTGTTAAGCGAGCCCGAAGGGCGAGCTTCGGGCCGGGAGGCCGAAGGCCGACCCCGGCGGAGGGCCGAAGGCCCGGAGCCTTCACCCCGACCCCCAAGCGTGCCAACCCCAAGTAATTTAAAGCGAGGCCGAAGGCCGAGCTGCGTGAATGCAGTGCTCCCAAGCGTTCTACCAAGTCGACTGTCTTGATAAGCGAAGCCGGCGGGCCGAAGGCCCGACGGCGAAGCGTCGAGGCTAGCGAAGGCCGAAGGCCGAGCTCCGCGTAGGGCCGAAGGCCCGAAGCGTCACACGAGAGGGGGAAGTTGGAGCTTAAACACGACCCAATAGTGAAAATGTCTTAGACGAGCGAAACGGCGGGCCGAAGGCCGAAGGCCGTAGGCCCGACGTGAGCTTGTCAAGACATTTTTACTATTGGGTCGTGTTTAAGCTTCAACTTCCCGCTTACCGCCCAAAGGAGAACCGACTCTCCCCAAGCGTCTTAATAAGCGAAGCCGGCGGGCCGAAGGCCCGACGGCGGAGCGTCAAGGATTGCGAAGGCCGAAGGCCGAGCTCCGCGTAGGGCCGAAGGCCCGAAGCGTCACACGAGAGGGGGAAGTTGGAGCTTAAACACGACCCAATAGTGAAAATGTCTTAGACGAGCGAAACGGCGGGCCGAAGGCCGAAGGCCGTAGGCCCGACGTGAGCTTGTCAAGACATTTTTACTATTGGGTCGTGTTTAAGCTCCAACTTCCCGCTTACCGCCCAAAGCAAAACCAACCCTCCCCAAGTGTTTTAATAAGCGAAGCGGCGGGCCGAAGGCCCGACGCTGAGCTTCGAAACCCAGCGAAGGCCGAAGGCCGAGCTCCGCGTAGGGCCGAAGGCCCGAAGCGTCCCTTACGATTTACCAAGCACGCGAGGCCGAAGGCCGAGCTGCGGGTATGAAGTGCTCGCATGCGGATCTTTTCTTTCTACCAAAAGTACAACTTTATTACTTTTTTCATTGGAAAACAAAACTACTGTACCAACAACAACACTCACAGAAAAACTAACTTCTGCCAAAAAAGTGAGTTAGGTTAGGTTTAAACTGCGATCCTTGCACAAACGAATTGCTATCAGAAAAGTGGGTTAGGTTAGGCTAATAGAGCTGTGACACTTACATAATCGAGTTGCTACCAGAATAATGGGTTAGGTTAGGTTGAAACTGCGACCCTTATAGAAACAGACTGCTTCCAGAAACATGGGTTAGGTCGCAGATTTGTTAGTCTAGAACGACGGTTTGGAACATTTGTAGCTTTCCATCAGAGAAGAATCCTTATGCACATGGAACATAAGGACACCACATTTGCCCTTTAGTAATTTACTTATTTAGCCCATATTTCTTAACAGATTCTATTGCCTGGGTAATAAGGGTGAGAATATCAATCCCGCTTGGTGGTCATATAACGAAAAAAAAAAATCCTTTAGGGTTGATTTCTAGGATACCTAATAACTATTCTATTTACTTTTTCGAAATTTTAACTTACACATTTCACATTTATTGATAAACTAGCTTTTGCCCGCGACTTCGTTTGCGTGGAGTTAGTAATTTGGGTAGGTAGATATTTTTTTATCCAATCTCCTTTTTATCGATTCCCCTTCCCCATACAACTTTCACCCTCCTTTTCACCCCCTTAAAGGACGATTTCTGCGATAAAAACTACCCTATGTCCTTCTCCGGGACTATAACTATCTTTAATATCACCATACCAAATTTCATCTAAATCGCTTCAGCGGTTTCAGCGTGAAGAGGTAATAACAAGCAGATAGACACATTTTCGCATTTATAATATTAGTATATGGATATATATATGTATATATATCGTCCCAATGCCCACGATTCTACCTATAATAGTTATTAAGATCGATGAGACTGCGAGGAAGAAGTGCCTCCAGATCGCACAGAACCTTGATGAATGGTGCAAAATGAAGGAGGCCTACACCCGAAGGGTAGAAAAGAGCTAAAGAGAGAAAGAGAAGTTCGATGAAATTTTGAATATATTTTTATGTATTATTGCAGTAAAGTTTGTTTAATCTTAAAGCAAAATGAACAGAATTTAACTAGCAAGTAGTTGGAGTTTAGGAAGATATATTACTATTGATCTATTTTATATTAAAAACCAGACAAATGCAAGTGCTGACTTGACCGCCGAGTGTTCCATACAAGTTTTTTGACAAACGGATGGGCAGGAAGATGGACAAATAACAAAATGATCCTATAAGGGTTATGTTTATTACTTTTGAGATATGGATTCCTAAACATATATCACAAAACAAATTAAAACAACAAATTTTGACTTATGCAAAAACATTTATTTATAATAATACAATTTTCTCATATACAGTAATGTTACACAAATGTCAGTCATACCAATCATGCTTATCAAGCATATATTTTATTACCATAGCAATCAATATTGTTAGTGTAAGTACCTACCCAAAATCAATAGTAAAACAGTATGTCAAGGTAATTTTGAACACCCCGCCAGCTTAACAATTTTTACTTTGACTTAAGAAAGTTATACAAACAATAACTTACTTGCATGATTTTTTTAATTTTCATTCAATTAATTAATCATTTATTGTACACATAATAAACCCATATTATTTGTTAGTAATATAATAAAATTAATTTAATTATTTAACATAAAGGACTGCCACATTCCAAACACTATCGCTATACATGCAACAGCATCCGGTGGTCAGCATACATAGCAAACTGTTAGAGCTACCGCTCAAAAGCTTAAAAGTCATCAGTTCGAGACTTTGTGAATATACCTGATGCACTCCAGAAACACGGCAAACCCAACAGTATCCTAAATGCATTATTGTATTGTACTCTACAATACAATAATGCATTTAGGATACTAAAGCATTAAGAGTACACTGTGTGTATCTTACCCCATAGGCTGCATGTGTAGAAGTTTTAGCAGTAGGTTTTAAATAATGTTATCTTGATTTCTTTTGTACACTGTGCAAACTAACGGGCAAGCATATTACAACTCACAAACATTGAATGTCTTTCCCTTTTCATATTCACGCCATCCGAGAGGTACGTAGTAATAGTACACAATGGCCCAAGTATTTTAACTCTGACACATGTTTGAGTTCACTGATTTACAAGTGGAGGGCGGGTACTCTCCCTACAGTACCAACACGCGGCTTAAAAAACAAGCACACTTACATACTTTTCAAATATCCAAAGCACTAATCAATTGACATAACAACACCATGTCATCAGTGAAACTGATGTTATTGATGCTTACGCTAACCATTGAATAACCGACTTTGGCATTGTTGAGCAATTATGTCCACTTAGTCCTCATATATATAAGTAACATAGCAAACTTTTAAATATATTTATACGCACTTATAAACACACACATAATTTATAACTGGTTGGTTGGTTAGTTGTTTAAAATAGTTCCTGATAAAGATAGACCAATGGTCTATTTGTCTTCGGCCATTTGGGATTCCAGAGCACACTCTCCTGAGTGCGCGATCGTCATCCATCTGGATTACGTGTCCGAGCCATCGGAGTCTGGATGACGTTGGACTTGAATAGCAGATCTTCAATTTTTTGGTTTCTACCTTAGTGAAATCACCACTGTCGACAAACGGCTTTGGACAAAAAAGGATGGCGGTATTTGGTATTGAAAATCCATTTCGGGTCGTCGCACCACAGAAGTAAGTAAATAACTGGTGTATTTAATCTGAAAAGATAAAAATATTTTATTGTAAAGGACAGTATAGTTAGGTTAGGTTAATTTTTATATAATGTTTTGTTATAGTTTCAACATACAAAAACTGAATGAAAAAACATTTAAATAAAGTAATATGTATTGTAATACTTACAACAAAGAAATCATTCATTATTTTACTATAAAAATAGGAGAATTTTTTACATTTCTACGTAAACAAGACTGGCTTAATTATTTTGAGGTTAGGTTCGGAATAACCATCACCAAGACTGGCATGTCATCAGTGTTGCCAGTAGAATTTATAATTGAATTGATTCAACTGTTTGTATTTTTAATAATTATATATAATAAAGCATTATTTACTTACTACATCCCCACTCATTTCTAATGTATACGTTTTATTTGGAAACTAGAAGGGTTACACCGAAAAAAAAAAAAGTATTGTATAGGGTTCAAAAAATGTAGGTCCAGAAAAATATGGATTTTTGGATTCGGCTCCTGGGTCAAAAAATGTCGGACGGCCCGGCCAAACGGTGAGAGCTAGGTGGGGGGTGCTCGACCAAATGTCATAGAGGACCCTGGGCAGTTTTTGAAGCCGCCATTTTTTTTTCAAAATGGCGGATTCAAAATGGCGGCCAATTTTCAAAATGGTCCTAGCGCGCTGAAATTTCGGTCACGGAATCTCGGGGTCCCCTAGATTGGTATGGAAAAAAAATTTTTTGAAAAAATCCAAAATGGCGGAAAAAATGGCCACTTTTTTTTTGTATGGTAACTTTTAAACGGTGCTAGATAGGTGGGGGGTGCTCGACCAAATGTCATAGAGGGCCCCGAGAGAAGTACGACTGCATTTAAAAATTTTCAAAATGGCCGACTTTTTTTTTTTTTTTTTTTCAAGTTGGTCCGAGCGCGCTGAGATTTGGCATGCGGCGAGCCTGGGGGCCCGAGATTAGTATGTCGAAAAAATTTTTTGGAAAAATCCAAAATGGCGGCGGACACGGGCAAAGTAAAATTTTCGAGTAGGTTAAGCGAGCCCGAAGGGCGAGCTTCAGGCCGGGAGGCCGAAGGCCGACCCCGCGACGGGCCGTCAGGCCCGGAGCTTCACCCCGAACGGCCAGGCACCCCCGACCCCCAGTAATTTTGGGCGAGGCCGAAGGCCGAGCTGCGTTAAGGACGAACAAAGCAAAATCCTATACAAAAAGTGTGTTAAGCGAGCCCGAAGGGCGAGCTTCGGGCCGGGAGGCCGAAGGCCGACCCCGGCGGAGGGCCGAAGGCCCGGAGCCTTCACCCCGACCCCCAAGCGTGCCAACCCCAAGTAATTTAAAGCGAGGCCGAAGGCCGAGCTGCGTGAATGCAGTGCTCCCAAGCGTTCTACCAAGTCGACTGTCTTGATAAGCGAAGCCGGCGGGCCGAAGGCCCGACGGCGAAGCGTCGAGGCTAGCGAAGGCCGAAGGCCGAGCTCCGCGTAGGGCCGAAGGCCCGAAGCGTCACACGAGAGGGGGAAGTTGGAGCTTAAACACGACCCAATAGTGAAAATGTCTTAGACGAGCGAAACGGCGGGCCGAAGGCCGAAGGCCGTAGGCCCGACGTGAGCTTGTCAAGACATTTTTACTATTGGGTCGTGTTTAAGCTTCAACTTCCCGCTTACCGCCCAAAGGAGAACCGACTCTCCCCAAGCGTCTTAATAAGCGAAGCCGGCGGGCCGAAGGCCCGACGGCGGAGCGTCAAGGATTGCGAAGGCCGAAGGCCGAGCTCCGCGTAGGGCCGAAGGCCCGAAGCGTCACACGAGAGGGGGAAGTTGGAGCTTAAACACGACCCAATAGTGAAAATGTCTTAGACGAGCGAAACGGCGGGCCGAAGGCCGAAGGCCGTAGGCCCGACGTGAGCTTGTCAAGACATTTTTACTATTGGGTCGTGTTTAAGCTCCAACTTCCCGCTTACCGCCCAAAGCAAAACCAACCCTCCCCAAGTGTTTTAATAAGCGAAGCGGCGGGCCGAAGGCCCGACGCTGAGCTTCGAAACCCAGCGAAGGCCGAAGGCCGAGCTCCGCGTAGGGCCGAAGGCCCGAAGCGTCCCTTACGATTTACCAAGCACGCGAGGCCGAAGGCCGAGCTGCGGGTATGAAGTGCTCGCATGCGGATCTTTTCTTTCTACCAAAAGTACAACTTTATTACTTTTTTCATTGGAAAACAAAACTACTGTACCAACAACAACACTCACAGAAAAACTAACTTCTGCCAAAAAAGTGAGTTAGGTTAGGTTTAAACTGCGATCCTTGCACAAACGAATTGCTATCAGAAAAGTGGGTTAGGTTAGGCTAATAGAGCTGTGACACTTACATAATCGAGTTGCTACCAGAATAATGGGTTAGGTTAGGTTGAAACTGCGACCCTTATAGAAACAGACTGCTTCCAGAAACATGGGTTAGGTCGCAGATTTGTTAGTCTAGAACGACGGTTTGGAACATTTGTAGCTTTCCATCAGAGAAGAATCCTTATGCACATGGAACATAAGGACACCACATTTGCCCTTTAGTAATTTACTTATTTAGCCCATATTTCTTAACAGATTCTATTGCCTGGGTAATAAGGGTGAGAATATCAATCCCGCTTGGTGGTCATATAACGAAAAAAAAAAATCCTTTAGGGTTGATTTCTAGGATACCTAATAACTATTCTATTTACTTTTTCGAAATTTTAACTTACACATTTCACATTTATTGATAAACTAGCTTTTGCCCGCGACTTCGTTTGCGTGGAGTTAGTAATTTGGGTAGGTAGATATTTTTTTATCCAATCTCCTTTTTATCGATTCCCCTTCCCCATACAACTTTCACCCTCCTTTTCACCCCCTTAAAGGACGATTTCTGCGATAAAAACTACCCTATGTCCTTCTCCGGGACTATAACTATCTTTAATATCACCATACCAAATTTCATCTAAATCGCTTCAGCGGTTTCAGCGTGAAGAGGTAATAACAAGCAGATAGACACATTTTCGCATTTATAATATTAGTATATGGATATATATATGTATATATATCGTCCCAATGCCCACGATTCTACCTATAATAGTTATTAAGATCGATGAGACTGCGAGGAAGAAGTGCCTCCAGATCGCACAGAACCTTGATGAATGGTGCAAAATGAAGGAGGCCTACACCCGAAGGGTAGAAAAGAGCTAAAGAGAGAAAGAGAAGTTCGATGAAATTTTGAATATATTTTTATGTATTATTGCAGTAAAGTTTGTTTAATCTTAAAGCAAAATGAACAGAATTTAACTAGCAAGTAGTTGGAGTTTAGGAAGATATATTACTATTGATCTATTTTATATTAAAAACCAGACAAATGCAAGTGCTGACTTGACCGCCGAGTGTTCCATACAAGTTTTTTGACAAACGGATGGGCAGGAAGATGGACAAATAACAAAATGATCCTATAAGGGTTATGTTTATTACTTTTGAGATATGGATTCCTAAACATATATCACAAAACAAATTAAAACAACAAATTTTGACTTATGCAAAAACATTTATTTATAATAATACAATTTTCTCATATACAGTAATGTTACACAAATGTCAGTCATACCAATCATGCTTATCAAGCATATATTTTATTACCATAGCAATCAATATTGTTAGTGTAAGTACCTACCCAAAATCAATAGTAAAACAGTATGTCAAGGTAATTTTGAACACCCCGCCAGCTTAACAATTTTTACTTTGACTTAAGAAAGTTATACAAACAATAACTTACTTGCATGATTTTTTTAATTTTCATTCAATTAATTAATCATTTATTGTACACATAATAAACCCATATTATTTGTTAGTAATATAATAAAATTAATTTAATTATTTAACATAAAGGACTGCCACATTCCAAACACTATCGCTATACATGCAACAGCATCCGGTGGTCAGCATACATAGCAAACTGTTAGAGCTACCGCTCAAAAGCTTAAAAGTCATCAGTTCGAGACTTTGTGAATATACCTGATGCACTCCAGAAACACGGCAAACCCAACAGTATCCTAAATGCATTATTGTATTGTACTCTACAATACAATAATGCATTTAGGATACTAAAGCATTAAGAGTACACTGTGTGTATCTTACCCCATAGGCTGCATGTGTAGAAGTTTTAGCAGTAGGTTTTAAATAATGTTATCTTGATTTCTTTTGTACACTGTGCAAACTAACGGGCAAGCATATTACAACTCACAAACATTGAATGTCTTTCCCTTTTCATATTCACGCCATCCGAGAGGTACGTAGTAATAGTACACAATGGCCCAAGTATTTTAACTCTGACACATGTTTGAGTTCACTGATTTACAAGTGGAGGGCGGGTACTCTCCCTACAGTACCAACACGCGGCTTAAAAAACAAGCACACTTACATACTTTTCAAATATCCAAAGCACTAATCAATTGACATAACAACACCATGTCATCAGTGAAACTGATGTTATTGATGCTTACGCTAACCATTGAATAACCGACTTTGGCATTGTTGAGCAATTATGTCCACTTAGTCCTCATATATATAAGTAACATAGCAAACTTTTAAATATATTTATACGCACTTATAAACACACACATAATTTATAACTGGTTGGTTGGTTAGTTGTTTAAAATAGTTCCTGATAAAGATAGACCAATGGTCTATTTGTCTTCGGCCATTTGGGATTCCAGAGCACACTCTCCTGAGTGCGCGATCGTCATCCATCTGGATTACGTGTCCGAGCCATCGGAGTCTGGATGACGTTGGACTTGAATAGCAGATCTTCAATTTTTTGGTTTCTACCTTAGTGAAATCACCACTGTCGACAAACGGCTTTGGACAAAAAAGGATGGCGGTATTTGGTATTGAAAATCCATTTCGGGTCGTCGCACCACAGAAGTAAGTAAATAACTGGTGTATTTAATCTGAAAAGATAAAAATATTTTATTGTAAAGGACAGTATAGTTAGGTTAGGTTAATTTTTATATAATGTTTTGTTATAGTTTCAACATACAAAAACTGAATGAAAAAACATTTAAATAAAGTAATATGTATTGTAATACTTACAACAAAGAAATCATTCATTATTTTACTATAAAAATAGGAGAATTTTTTACATTTCTACGTAAACAAGACTGGCTTAATTATTTTGAGGTTAGGTTCGGAATAACCATCACCAAGACTGGCATGTCATCAGTGTTGCCAGTAGAATTTATAATTGAATTGATTCAACTGTTTGTATTTTTAATAATTATATATAATAAAGCATTATTTACTTACTACATCCCCACTCATTTCTAATGTATACGTTTTATTTGGAAACTAGAAGGGTTACACCGAAAAAAAAAAAAGTATTGTATAGGGTTCAAAAAATGTAGGTCCAGAAAAATATGGATTTTTGGATTCGGCTCCTGGGTCAAAAAATGTCGGACGGCCCGGCCAAACGGTGAGAGCTAGGTGGGGGGTGCTCGACCAAATGTCATAGAGGACCCTGGGCAGTTTTTGAAGCCGCCATTTTTTTTTCAAAATGGCGGATTCAAAATGGCGGCCAATTTTCAAAATGGTCCTAGCGCGCTGAAATTTCGGTCACGGAATCTCGGGGTCCCCTAGATTGGTATGGAAAAAAAATTTTTTGAAAAAATCCAAAATGGCGGAAAAAATGGCCACTTTTTTTTTGTATGGTAACTTTTAAACGGTGCTAGATAGGTGGGGGGTGCTCGACCAAATGTCATAGAGGGCCCCGAGAGAAGTACGACTGCATTTAAAAATTTTCAAAATGGCCGACTTTTTTTTTTTTTTTTTTTCAAGTTGGTCCGAGCGCGCTGAGATTTGGCATGCGGCGAGCCTGGGGGCCCGAGATTAGTATGTCGAAAAAATTTTTTGGAAAAATCCAAAATGGCGGCGGACACGGGCAAAGTAAAATTTTCGAGTAGGTTAAGCGAGCCCGAAGGGCGAGCTTCAGGCCGGGAGGCCGAAGGCCGACCCCGCGACGGGCCGTCAGGCCCGGAGCTTCACCCCGAACGGCCAGGCACCCCCGACCCCCAGTAATTTTGGGCGAGGCCGAAGGCCGAGCTGCGTTAAGGACGAACAAAGCAAAATCCTATACAAAAAGTGTGTTAAGCGAGCCCGAAGGGCGAGCTTCGGGCCGGGAGGCCGAAGGCCGACCCCGGCGGAGGGCCGAAGGCCCGGAGCCTTCACCCCGACCCCCAAGCGTGCCAACCCCAAGTAATTTAAAGCGAGGCCGAAGGCCGAGCTGCGTGAATGCAGTGCTCCCAAGCGTTCTACCAAGTCGACTGTCTTGATAAGCGAAGCCGGCGGGCCGAAGGCCCGACGGCGAAGCGTCGAGGCTAGCGAAGGCCGAAGGCCGAGCTCCGCGTAGGGCCGAAGGCCCGAAGCGTCACACGAGAGGGGGAAGTTGGAGCTTAAACACGACCCAATAGTGAAAATGTCTTAGACGAGCGAAACGGCGGGCCGAAGGCCGAAGGCCGTAGGCCCGACGTGAGCTTGTCAAGACATTTTTACTATTGGGTCGTGTTTAAGCTTCAACTTCCCGCTTACCGCCCAAAGGAGAACCGACTCTCCCCAAGCGTCTTAATAAGCGAAGCCGGCGGGCCGAAGGCCCGACGGCGGAGCGTCAAGGATTGCGAAGGCCGAAGGCCGAGCTCCGCGTAGGGCCGAAGGCCCGAAGCGTCACACGAGAGGGGGAAGTTGGAGCTTAAACACGACCCAATAGTGAAAATGTCTTAGACGAGCGAAACGGCGGGCCGAAGGCCGAAGGCCGTAGGCCCGACGTGAGCTTGTCAAGACATTTTTACTATTGGGTCGTGTTTAAGCTCCAACTTCCCGCTTACCGCCCAAAGCAAAACCAACCCTCCCCAAGTGTTTTAATAAGCGAAGCGGCGGGCCGAAGGCCCGACGCTGAGCTTCGAAACCCAGCGAAGGCCGAAGGCCGAGCTCCGCGTAGGGCCGAAGGCCCGAAGCGTCCCTTACGATTTACCAAGCACGCGAGGCCGAAGGCCGAGCTGCGGGTATGAAGTGCTCGCATGCGGATCTTTTCTTTCTACCAAAAGTACAACTTTATTACTTTTTTCATTGGAAAACAAAACTACTGTACCAACAACAACACTCACAGAAAAACTAACTTCTGCCAAAAAAGTGAGTTAGGTTAGGTTTAAACTGCGATCCTTGCACAAACGAATTGCTATCAGAAAAGTGGGTTAGGTTAGGCTAATAGAGCTGTGACACTTACATAATCGAGTTGCTACCAGAATAATGGGTTAGGTTAGGTTGAAACTGCGACCCTTATAGAAACAGACTGCTTCCAGAAACATGGGTTAGGTCGCAGATTTGTTAGTCTAGAACGACGGTTTGGAACATTTGTAGCTTTCCATCAGAGAAGAATCCTTATGCACATGGAACATAAGGACACCACATTTGCCCTTTAGTAATTTACTTATTTAGCCCATATTTCTTAACAGATTCTATTGCCTGGGTAATAAGGGTGAGAATATCAATCCCGCTTGGTGGTCATATAACGAAAAAAAAAAATCCTTTAGGGTTGATTTCTAGGATACCTAATAACTATTCTATTTACTTTTTCGAAATTTTAACTTACACATTTCACATTTATTGATAAACTAGCTTTTGCCCGCGACTTCGTTTGCGTGGAGTTAGTAATTTGGGTAGGTAGATATTTTTTTATCCAATCTCCTTTTTATCGATTCCCCTTCCCCATACAACTTTCACCCTCCTTTTCACCCCCTTAAAGGACGATTTCTGCGATAAAAACTACCCTATGTCCTTCTCCGGGACTATAACTATCTTTAATATCACCATACCAAATTTCATCTAAATCGCTTCAGCGGTTTCAGCGTGAAGAGGTAATAACAAGCAGATAGACACATTTTCGCATTTATAATATTAGTATATGGATATATATATGTATATATATCGTCCCAATGCCCACGATTCTACCTATAATAGTTATTAAGATCGATGAGACTGCGAGGAAGAAGTGCCTCCAGATCGCACAGAACCTTGATGAATGGTGCAAAATGAAGGAGGCCTACACCCGAAGGGTAGAAAAGAGCTAAAGAGAGAAAGAGAAGTTCGATGAAATTTTGAATATATTTTTATGTATTATTGCAGTAAAGTTTGTTTAATCTTAAAGCAAAATGAACAGAATTTAACTAGCAAGTAGTTGGAGTTTAGGAAGATATATTACTATTGATCTATTTTATATTAAAAACCAGACAAATGCAAGTGCTGACTTGACCGCCGAGTGTTCCATACAAGTTTTTTGACAAACGGATGGGCAGGAAGATGGACAAATAACAAAATGATCCTATAAGGGTTATGTTTATTACTTTTGAGATATGGATTCCTAAACATATATCACAAAACAAATTAAAACAACAAATTTTGACTTATGCAAAAACATTTATTTATAATAATACAATTTTCTCATATACAGTAATGTTACACAAATGTCAGTCATACCAATCATGCTTATCAAGCATATATTTTATTACCATAGCAATCAATATTGTTAGTGTAAGTACCTACCCAAAATCAATAGTAAAACAGTATGTCAAGGTAATTTTGAACACCCCGCCAGCTTAACAATTTTTACTTTGACTTAAGAAAGTTATACAAACAATAACTTACTTGCATGATTTTTTTAATTTTCATTCAATTAATTAATCATTTATTGTACACATAATAAACCCATATTATTTGTTAGTAATATAATAAAATTAATTTAATTATTTAACATAAAGGACTGCCACATTCCAAACACTATCGCTATACATGCAACAGCATCCGGTGGTCAGCATACATAGCAAACTGTTAGAGCTACCGCTCAAAAGCTTAAAAGTCATCAGTTCGAGACTTTGTGAATATACCTGATGCACTCCAGAAACACGGCAAACCCAACAGTATCCTAAATGCATTATTGTATTGTACTCTACAATACAATAATGCATTTAGGATACTAAAGCATTAAGAGTACACTGTGTGTATCTTACCCCATAGGCTGCATGTGTAGAAGTTTTAGCAGTAGGTTTTAAATAATGTTATCTTGATTTCTTTTGTACACTGTGCAAACTAACGGGCAAGCATATTACAACTCACAAACATTGAATGTCTTTCCCTTTTCATATTCACGCCATCCGAGAGGTACGTAGTAATAGTACACAATGGCCCAAGTATTTTAACTCTGACACATGTTTGAGTTCACTGATTTACAAGTGGAGGGCGGGTACTCTCCCTACAGTACCAACACGCGGCTTAAAAAACAAGCACACTTACATACTTTTCAAATATCCAAAGCACTAATCAATTGACATAACAACACCATGTCATCAGTGAAACTGATGTTATTGATGCTTACGCTAACCATTGAATAACCGACTTTGGCATTGTTGAGCAATTATGTCCACTTAGTCCTCATATATATAAGTAACATAGCAAACTTTTAAATATATTTATACGCACTTATAAACACACACATAATTTATAACTGGTTGGTTGGTTAGTTGTTTAAAATAGTTCCTGATAAAGATAGACCAATGGTCTATTTGTCTTCGGCCATTTGGGATTCCAGAGCACACTCTCCTGAGTGCGCGATCGTCATCCATCTGGATTACGTGTCCGAGCCATCGGAGTCTGGATGACGTTGGACTTGAATAGCAGATCTTCAATTTTTTGGTTTCTACCTTAGTGAAATCACCACTGTCGACAAACGGCTTTGGACAAAAAAGGATGGCGGTATTTGGTATTGAAAATCCATTTCGGGTCGTCGCACCACAGAAGTAAGTAAATAACTGGTGTATTTAATCTGAAAAGATAAAAATATTTTATTGTAAAGGACAGTATAGTTAGGTTAGGTTAATTTTTATATAATGTTTTGTTATAGTTTCAACATACAAAAACTGAATGAAAAAACATTTAAATAAAGTAATATGTATTGTAATACTTACAACAAAGAAATCATTCATTATTTTACTATAAAAATAGGAGAATTTTTTACATTTCTACGTAAACAAGACTGGCTTAATTATTTTGAGGTTAGGTTCGGAATAACCATCACCAAGACTGGCATGTCATCAGTGTTGCCAGTAGAATTTATAATTGAATTGATTCAACTGTTTGTATTTTTAATAATTATATATAATAAAGCATTATTTTAAAATCAAAGTTCTAACATAAATAATAAACTATACCAATAATAAATTTAATGTATTTTTTAAATGATATAATAAATAATTCCAATTATTTTTCAAGCAGTAACACCATCGAAAAATTTAAGGCTTTCTATTCATTATCAAATAGTATACTGTTAAAAACCAACCAAATTATGTCATAGGATGTTTTTAATATATATTGTTAAAATGTGTTCTTAATACGTTTAACCAAGTATATTTTCAAGAAGGAGGAAATTTTGTATTCGGATGTGATTTTTTTACCTGCCGTCTACACAGAATGGATATCTGCGGCCAATTGTTTGTTGTCCTTGTCTCCCGCTCTCCACTCGTGTGGGCCACTCCAAATTTGTTATTACTGACTTTTTTCTGCACCTGACAAAATTCGCAGGTGAAAAGTAACTTTATTTTTATTTAAATATAAACTGTTTTTCGATTAGCGTTAAAATAGCCGGACAGAATACTGGACGGAGATCTCCGTCTAGAGTAGTATGTTCCCCTACTATCCTAAGATTGATGGCCCGATTTAAGTCATTCTTTTTTAATTTTTAAGGATTAACCTCCAAAGTAATTACGTTAATCGGTTACCTCCAAAATAGTCGTTACTCACGTTAATTTAGTTTTGATCTAATGACAAGATATATAAGGAATGGAGATTTTTTTTTTTTTAATTTTTATGTATGGTAATATGTATGGTAAATTTATGTTTATTTTTTCCAAATTACCAATTTAATGGAGTATTTCTGCTGGTTTAATTTACGAAATATTTATTAATATAGTTAGTTCAGCAAATTTTGTCAGTAGAAAAGGCGCGAAATTCAAATTTTCCATGGGACGATAACCCTTCGCATCTACATTTTTTAAATTTGCCGCCTTTTTTTACTGAAAAGATTTACTTGAACAAGTATATATTCTGAAACATAGCGTAACACATATACTTATCAGTAGTAAAAGGCGCAAAATTTAAATGTTTTATGGGAAGTCAAACGCTTCGTGTCTTTATTTCTAAAATTTGCCGCCTTTTTTACTAACAAGACAGTTGTGTCATGATAGAATAACAAAAATATATTCATAAAAACCGGCCAAGTGCGAGTCGGACTCACGCACAAAGGGTTCCGTACCATTACGGAAGAAAACAGCAAAAAAATCACGATTGTTGTATGGGAGCCCCATTTAAATATTTATATTATTCTGTTTTTAGTATTTTTTGTTGTTATAGCGGAAACAGAAATACATTATCTGTGAAAATTTCAACTGTCTAGCTATCACGGTTCATGAGATACAGCCTGGTGACAAACGGTCAGACGGACAGACGGATAGACGGACAGCGGAGTTTTAGTAATAGGGTCCCGTATTTACTCTTTGGGTACGGAACCCTAATAAAAAAAAAACACAACACATAATGCCATTATTTTATCATGTTTGATCGTTTATGGCCAGCTTTATTCCTAGGCTGTTTCCTTTAACCCAAGTCCCGGCGTCTAAGTTGTTTCAAAAACTAAAACTATAACGTCCATTCTTCATTTCCCGCCGTGTTGTCGTACAGGTAAGCTTGCTTTTATTTTAAAATTAATTATTTATGTATTAAAATGGTAAAAACGTTAAGGAATTACTAAAAAAACGTTCTTATCATATTAAAGTATCTAATTTAAGTGTTAGTTTACATTGATTCAATCGAATTTTGACTACAAATTCATTTCATATTTCAAGGTAATAATTGTGAAAAAACAAAAGACTGTCGATTTTATATCATTGATATTTAACTCTTTCAATTATAAATACCTACTTTTAAACTACTTAAGCATTATTTGATACTAATTACATGGTGCAAATTGAAATAGGTTAGTAAAACTGGTAAAAACTATTAAATTGTTAGTACTTGTAAAAAACAGGAGACGCTTAGACGACACCGCCATTTTGTTTTCGAGTAAGTAAAAACCAAAAAGAAAGATTATTTACAAATTTGTATTATATAAGTACTGTTACTGTTTCAGAAAGTTAAGCCAAGCTGCTATTTCGTTGTCAAGGTATGTGTAAAACTTTTATTATTTCAATAAGTATACGTATCATTAAATATATGTGGTATTTTCTATAAAAAGGGACCTTATTGTCGATGACGCTTACGCCATTATAAACGATGCTCTGTGATATAAATACAGTGCCGCGGGACGCTGTGCGGCGTAAGTGCCATCGACAATAAGGTTCCTTTTCATAGAAAATGCCCCATATTTGTAGATGGGTAATATACCTATACCTATATTATATGAAACGTATTTTTGTATCATTTTTTTGTACCTTTATTACAATGCAATTGTCATAAGATTGTCCTGTGTTTGATACAAAATGGGCAAATACCTATATCCTCTTTAATTTCATAGTTATTTTTGTAATTTTGAATCTGGATTCTGGAACCATCTTTTGTTTCATTATAATTCAAAACTCGATTTCATTATGTCCTTTTTAGGGTTCCGTATCCAAAGGGCAAAAATGGGACCCTATTACTAAGACTCCGCTGTCCGTCTGTCCGTCTGTCTGTTTGTCACAAGGCTGTATCTCATGAACCGTGATAGCTAGACAGTTGAAATTTTCACAGATGATGTATTTTTGTTGCCGTTATAACAACAAATACTAAAAAGTACGGAACCCTCTGTGCGCGAGTCCGACTCGCACTTGTCCGGTTTTTAAAGAACATTTGCGATTTAGAATGTTATAATTATAGGTACTTGATACATACCTTTTGTTTAATATGATTAACTGATATTAAACAAGGCTTACATTCTTGACATAGGTAAGGTACCTATTTGTTATTTATATATTCCTATCAAATGTTAGTTAAATTTGAAAACATTTTAATTTTCCATTTTCATGTATATATTATAATATAGATACTATAGTAAGTTTGGACATTTTCAGATGAAACGTCAAGGAGATTCTACAACTGCCAGCAGAAGATCTAAGAGAATCGCGTCACGAACCTCGCTTATGTCTGATGATTCAGGTTAGTTTCTGATAGAATTGTATATACATTATTATATTTATGTAAATTATTACTAACAGCTTGATGACTAATTCGGTCAAACAAAATTTCGTATAAGATAACCTGTATACTTATTTATGCGGGATTCAAAGGTGTCGTGTCTATATGTGACGTTTTCAACCAAAAGGTACCACATTGTCGCTTGTCGATAAGGTTGATTTCTAATTGAAGCTACTTGAAAATAGCGCCTTTTGACAAGCGACAATAAGTACCCTTTTAGTTGAAAATGGCACATATATGTAACTAAGTAATAATTAATATCCTCAACCCAAGCCCTCTTTATTTAGATACTAATTAATCCCTTTTGTGTTGAAACATAATCATCAATGGTCTTTAACTCTTTAGTTATCTCATATCGTCGCTATACTTACTCAACCTCGTATCTGCAACACTCATTTTATGACAAAAACACCCGTATTCCGAATGAAAGAAAAACGACATTTCCATCAAATGATTGTTGCAGATATGAGGTTGAGTAAGTATAGCGACGATATACGAATACGATTCCCTTAATGAAATTTAATTTTCTTTTAATCTTTTTTCAGGCCAACAGCGGTCATTTGATGAATTTCGTTGCGTGGCTTCAGGTGAGTTTTTTCTTTCTCAAAAATATAGCGCATACTTCATCATCATTCTATTTAAGCCAACTAAATAATTAGCGACACTTTTAATATAAGAATCTATAGTAGGTACAACCGTCGACTAAATCAAATTACGCGGGACAAACATCCTCGCTCGAGTTGCAAGCGCGGTCGCGGCCACGCGACCGTCGCGCCACCGCTTCCCGCTTCGTGGCAGGAAGAGTAAACTTTCATAGTGATGAACGTCCATATGGTGACACGTGTTTTGCTATAAAAATCTTATTCTAAGTGTTAAATATGTATATGATGGTGCAGTGTGTGTTCTTAACAAAGTTTTGGTGTGATTTTTCGTATATAATAGGTACAAGCAGAAACATAAGCCAATTCGGCTATCATTCAAACCGGCCGGCTTCTATATACGTATTTTTTACATAAATAATTATTATGCAAAGAAACAAACAGGTAGGTACCGTTTTGTATACCATTGTTAATATTTTATAAGTATTTGTTTTGACGAGTCTCACGTGCGTATAACTCTGATATATAGGTAAATGGATACTACACATAACCTAACTATCCGCTGCAATTTATTTTATTTCACAACTAAAATGAACATTCTATTAAAACATTTTATTAGTAAATAACAATTTCAACATGTTATCTATGTTCCTTTTTAGGGTTCCGTACTCAAAGGGTAAAAACGGGACCCTATTACTAAGTCTCCGCTGTCCTTCTGTCTGTCACCAGGCTGTATCTAATGAACTGTGATAGCTAGACAGTTGAATTTTTTTACAGATGATGTATTTATGTTGCCACTATAACAACAAAAATACTAAAAAAATACGCAACCCTCGGTGGGCGAGTCCGACTCGCACTTGGCCGGTTTATTTATTTATTAGAGTTATTACTAAGACTCCTCTGTCTGTCTGTCTGTTGCCAAGCTGTATCTCATGAATTGTGATAGACAATTGAAATTTTCACAGATAATGCATTTATGTTGTCGCTATAACAACAAAAAAACACTAAAAGGTACAGAACCCTCGGTGAGCGAATCCGGCTCGCACTTTTCCGATTTTTAATACATATAGTCATAGTTTTGCAAAATCTTACGGCGATATATTATTAGATGACATTATTTTACTGATATATAAAATAATGTGAAATATCTTAATTTTTCTAAGCTAAATGTTTTTTACATTATGAAATATTAAAATAAAACGCGATAAAGGATATTTTAATGCAATTATGTTTCTTAATAGGTAATTAATAACAATATCCAAAAAAGTATATTTATTATAGGTATTATAATATACTAGCGACCCGCCCCGACTTCACACGGGTGCAAAGCCAATGTACTTATTATGCATATAAACCTTCCTTTTGAATCACTATCTATTAACCTTCTCGATGCCGTGTCAAACACAAAAGCTGTCATTCGGACGCCACACCGCCGAAGTATCAAAACTGAAATTGAACTCTATGCGAATGCATGTAGGTCTATGTTGCTCTGTGGTGTGTGACGTATTAATCTATTTTTGGAGTTGCCGGCGTTGGACTTTATCCGCCATTGTTATCCAAAAGATAAAAAAAATCGTATCAAAATCCGTTGCGTAGTTTTAAAGATTTAAGCACAGACATACAGCAGGAGCAGGAAGCGATTTTGTTTTATAATATATAGATGAGAAGAAATTCTTCCTATCTATACTATATTAACTAAAATAATAATATTTATTAATGTTTGATTACATTTAATTATAACGTCATTCTAATATTTTTAATTATGAACAACCTTTGTGTATTTGCTTATGTATTGCAATCTATATGCGAGGGTCAAACTTAAATTTTTTGGAATAGTATAAAAATTGTGGCAAATATATAGTTAACTTTAAATGTCAACGTCACATGCCTTATTATATATACTTTTTAGGGTTCCGTACCCAAAGGGTAAAAACGGGACCCTATTACTAAGACACTTCTGTCCGTATGTCTGTCTGTCACCAAGCTGTATCTCATTAAACGTGATGTATTTCTATTGCCGCTGTATAAACAAATACTAATACTAAAAAATACGGAACCTTCGCACTTGTCCGGTTTTTTTGTTTACTATGCGCCTAATTGATAAAAAATATAATAAATAACCGATTAATATCTTTTAGAAATACGTCTATGTCATTTCGATTACGTCTAATTACAATTTAATTATGCCCGTCTGTACTTTTCCGTCGATATATTTGTCCATTTTATTTGAAAACTTTAAAGTATATATAGAAATTTAAGCACTTTAGGTTTATTGGTATAATCTAAGAATTAATATGACTTTTCATGAGAATTATTTTAAATTCTACTTTAGAAAAAGGCGTCAGTGTCACCTTTTTTTAATACCACAAATGAATATATAACCTGGCAACGATAATAAGCGGTCCCCAAAGCATATAGAATTATAATTGCTTGCAACTCTCCGGAGTGTTACGGCGCATTGTTGCGCATAACTTTATTATGCATAATCTGACTTGATTTGATAGATTTTTTTATTATTATTATATGATCTTTAAATGACTCATTCCAAAAACTTTCACCATCACCCATATACATATACCGTATCGAAGTTTTGCGTATTTACCTATAAAACTTTATAAAATACCTAATTTGACTTTATAAAATGACCGTTTATTTTGTGTTACATATTGGATATTTACATAGCCCATTCTAAAAACTTATAGTGTTAGGGTAGGGCAGGAAACAGTGGCTCGGAAAAAATAGCTGGGTATAGTGGCTCAATAAACTTTAAAATGTTATGTAAATGTTAATCATATTATTTTTAAGGTTCTATAGTCAACTAAGGAACTCTTAAAGTTTCGTCATGTCCGTCCGTCCATCCGTTTTCGACTTTACTTCGTGATCTTTAGTGCTAGAAAATTGACATAAATATTTGATTACGCCACTAGAAAAAAATAATTCTTTTAAGGTTAGCTCCTCTATACGATAAGTTGGAATGAATTTTTTTTTTTCGCTTCAATCCTATAGTGTGGGGTGTCATTGAATAGGTCTTTCAAAATAAATATGTCTTTAAGAACCATTTTTGATAAACATTTTATTTTCGCAAATGATCGTTTTAAAAGAAAGAAAAAAAATTCCTTTTAACTTTTGAACCATGGGCACAGAATAAGTAATAGTATTATCATACAGAACGGCCACGCACCGCCTCGCCCCGACTCGAATTACCTCGCCCCGCGACAGCAGGTTGACGGCCATTTGCCGGCCGCTCAGTACTATTTTTAAAGGAACTTACACTATGACGCACGACGCGTGTACAGACATGCCGTTCACACATAGAAACATGCATAGCGGTCCGCCCTGTGCCATGGGTCCAAAAAATATAAAAAAATCGTACAAATTAAACTAAATAATTTTTAATTTAATGTTACAAACTAAACAAACATTCTTTAAACAAATAGGACTTGAGATTTAACTATCCAAATACAAGTAGGTAGCTACATCACGTTTTTTTTAGAATTTCAAGTACTTGAAAAAAAAATCTCGTCTGTAGGTAAAGATTTAACATAAAATTAGCTTTTGTATCTTTTAACTTTACGATTTTTACAAAAATGAAATAAACGAATTAACCACACTATGAAATTTATATTACCCTAAATAGGTTTTTACATTACGATTTGCCATTAGTGCTTTTCCAAAGCTTAATCGTTGTATGATAAATATATTCTAACTTTGCATGCATTGAATCAATAAATTTAAAAGAACATGGTGATAATGGACACTGCGCCTATATTAAATTATATATTTTAGGATCGTCGCATCAGGGCGATCTTCAGCGCTTTAAAGGTAACAATGCGCAGTGTACAGCCATGTCCTCGATTGCTTGTCTGTATTCATCTTTAAAAAAGCGCGGGGAGCTGAGTCGCGATGATATTGACTTGATATTACATTCTGGAGATGATCTCTATCTCTGTATTCGCCCCCCCGGTCATAATCTCCCCGCGTATTTGCGTCCAATAGAGATTCTCGATAATTCAGGCGAAGCAAGGATAGGGAACTACACGGCTAAAATGTCTATTGTTTGGATAATAAACGCAACCTATCCAAATTTCTCAAACGATGAATCCGTGGTTAACATTGAAGATATAATTACCCGAATTTTCGACCACGCTGATCATTCGGACGCGATCGATTCATATTTATTTACGGGGCTCGGATACACGACATCGTTTTGGCGCGCCAATAATAAATACTTTTATTTTAACAGCCACGGGGTTGATGAGTTTAACGTGTCCAACTACGCTACCGGGTACGCGCGTTTCTTTCAATGTTCGAGCATCAAAGCTCTCGCCAAACTTTTATTCACGCTCTTGCCATCACCTCCGACTGAATTCGAATGTACCCGTGCTTGTGAAGAGCGGGGTACGTATGAGATCAACAAGATCCGATTGGAATCTTACACGACAGTAAATTCACCACGTCGCCGTCGCGAACCGATCGTGTTGATCGAAAGACTTTCGGCTTCAAAATTGATCGAGGTCATTAACAAAGACCACACTTTGGATCCAAAATTAACCACGTTGGAACCGGTTGTCGTTGTGAACCCGTTACCTATATCGGAATGGTCAGCAAATGATATCGCGCAATTTTCTTCAGATCTAAAATTGTCGTATTTAAAACCTACGGTTGTTTTGGCACCTTTACGTGATATTCCAACAATAGACAACAAAATTCAGACCAAAAAACCGCGCGGACGACCCAAAAAACGGGGAGGGAACCGCGCGCAACAAATAACAAAAAAAAAATACGCGCAAAACAATCCGCAAGTGCTTAGGGATGCCGTAAAAAAACATTACCAGCAAAACCGTGTAGATAAAATCGCCGCAGTAATCCGAAACTCGCAAGCAAACCCTGAAATAAACAGAGCCGCTGTAAACCGATATTCGCAACAGAATCCCGAAGTTAACCGGGCCGCGGTACGACGCTATGAAGAAAATACTCGAAACGTCGATCACAACTTACGCGGAGCCGGGAAGCTCATTGGTCAATTAAGCGATGACGAATTAAAAACTATAGTTCCCCATTCTTTGAAGAAGCAATCTTTGTTTGCTTCTGACATTTATACATGTCCCAATTGTACTGCGCCTCTCTTCGAAGAAGAGAAAGGCGTTAACCCTGATGAAAGAAAATGGTGCTGTGGCGGTAATGGGAAATACAAAACAACACAATTCCACCCGCTCACTGAAGATTTTTATAAAAATCCAGATTTTATTAAACATTCGCGCGCTTTTAATCATTTGTTTGCCTTCAGCGCTCTGGGAACC
This sequence comes from Cydia strobilella, assembly GCF_947568885.1. Taxonomy (NCBI): domain Eukaryota; kingdom Metazoa; phylum Arthropoda; class Insecta; order Lepidoptera; family Tortricidae; genus Cydia; species Cydia strobilella. Next base: position 42,702,100 of record NC_086068.1, on the reverse strand, counting down.
ACATATGGTTTCCAAAACCCAGATTCGGGTATTGCTTTTGTCAAAGTTCAAGGCCGCATTTATCATAGAGTATTCGATTTGGGCTATAATGAGACGACCAATCCTATTGGTCTGTACATTGAAGACCCCAGCGAGCGTGAAAGAATCGCCACTGGACGAGGTCTCGATAGAGATATTGTTAGATGCATAACTCACTTTCTGCACCAATCAAATCCATATATTGAATGTTTCAAACGTTTAAGTCTTGAAACAACAGAACAAGCCCACTTAGTGTTCGACACTACCGCGTCGCGCCCACGAGACGGTAACATTTTGGGTGATTTGCCAATAGGTAACGAAGTCGCCGCCATAATTAGTCACAGTAATGAACGTTATTATCCCAAAAAAATGGCCATTTGGGCCATTGGCGCACGCACGGCTCATCAAGTCGATATTTTAAAAGTAGATTACTATGAGACTTTCCAGTATCCGCTATTATACCCCTACGGTGAACTGGGGTGGAAAATTGGAAAGATGGATAAATTCAATAAAGAAAAATTAACGCAATGCGAGTACGTCCGTTGTCTTGTACTTTCGGAACCGCGGTTTTCACAGTTATCACGACTCTCGGAAGAATGGATTGTTGACATGTTCTGTAGAATTTCAGAAGAAAGATTGAAATATTTCCATGACCTACAAACTTCGCGAAATCTAAACGCTGGGGCATTGAGAGTCGCCCAGCTTGACGAAGTGGTAGAGTCATTAAATGACGAAACAATATATGGCGAGGGCGGTGTCGTACCGGGTCGTATTTATTTGCCCTGCTCATTTACAGGCAGTGAGAGGTACATGAAGAAGCAATATTTAGACGCGATTGCATTATTAAACAAATATGGCTCGGCATCGTTCTTTCTTACGATGACATGCAATCCCAAATGGCCGGAAATACAACAATCCACACCTCCAGGCCAAAACCCCTCACCGACCGTATGCGCACGAGTTTTTCAAAAAAAACTTGCACAACTCATGAAAGACCTTAAGTCTGGCAAGTGGTTTGGTAAAATTGTATACATTTTGCACGTAATCGAGTTCCAAAAGAGGGGTCTTCCCCATGCTCATATCGCATTCAGAGTAGAGGGCGGCGGTCCCGTGCATGCTGTCGATATTGACACTTTTATTCGAGCCGACATACCCAGTCCCGCGGAGGCTGGGGGCAAACTCCGCGAGGCCGTTCTAAAACACATGATACACGGTCCATGTGGAGAAAATAATCGTACCGATCTGCAATGCTGGGACAGTGAATCTAAGAAATGCACACGATATTTTCCTAAAAAAGAAACTCCAGTCACGTACTGCGACGACAAAGGATTCACTCAATTTCGCCGCGATAGTAAAAACGAAGCGACAATTAAATTCCGCAACAGAGACGTCGTAGTAAATGATCTATGGGTCGTCCCTTACAATTCCGCCCTGCTCCTCAAATACGATTGCCACATAAATTTAGAAGCGTGCTCGGCCCGCGCTATGATAAAGTATCTCTATAAATATATGACAAAGGGCCAGGACGCTACTCGCGTTGCGTTGATTCCAGAGGAGGATAGAAATAATGAAATTGAAATTTACGTGTCCAAAAGGTATATCGGCTCGTGCGACGCGGCGTGGAGAGTGTTTGCTTTTCATATCGTTGGCCACTCCCCCACAGTTAAACAACTTGCTATTCACTTACCGCATCAACAAGCGGTATACTTCAATCCGCAACGTACAAATGTAGCAGATGTTGCGCAAACAGCAGGCTCCGATCTGCTTACATATTTTGCGAGACCAGTCGACAGACATACAGACAACGATAATAACAATGACAACAATATAGAGGACAAGTTTGACAACCTGACATATATGGAGTTTTATGAACAATATATCGTGCACGCGTCGAGACCAAAAAGAACAACAACTAAAATAATGGAAATGACAAATGGTAAATTCATAACGCGTAGACAAAGGGGAGAGTGTGTATCTCGAATGTTTTGGGTCGCTCCGAATCGCGGCGAGCAGTTTTATCTACGCGTACTCTTGTCCGTGTATCCGTGTCGTAGTTTTGATGACCTCATCAGACTTGGGGGCGACGGATGCTCCACATTCCAAGAAGCTGCCCGAGCAGTTGGTTTGGCTGATGACGATTCAGAGTACCGCAGATCGATGCAGGAGGCACAAACTTTCATGACCGCGCCGCGTTTACGCCACTTTTTTGTAATGTTAGCTGTAAACGGAATCCCAGTCGCGTCATTATGGGATCAATTCAAGGACCAACTGAGCGAGGATTTCATTAGACGATTTCCTAGCGATCAAATTGATAGGGCCCACGAGAAAAGTCTCGTACTCATCGGGAGATTATTGCGCAAGCACGGCAGCCGCTTGAGCGATATGGGATTACCGGAAGCGATCGACGACACCACAGAGTTGGGTCGAGAGTATACCGAATACGATCGAGCCGAATTGGTTGGATTCGTAGAGGTATGGCTGCCGAAATTGTCAGTTGGTCAGCGAGCCGTGTACGATTACGTACACGAACTCGTCACAAATACTGAACACCGCGAAAATAGTGACAACGCAATCTTTGTTGATGGTCCGGCGGGTACCGGGAAAACGTTGCTATTAAATTTGATAACTTCACACGTGCGCGGCGATTTAAACGGTGTAGTTTTGTGTACGGCTAGCTCGGGCATCGCTGCCCAAAACTACCCCAGCGGCATGACGGCACACAGCATGTTCAAATTGCCCATCGAATTGGTGGACGATTTGGGTCATTGGAGCGTCACTAAAAGATCTCAACGCGGGGAACTCATTCGGAAATCTGACGTCATCATCTACGACGAGGCCCCTATGGCACACAAATATTTAATTCACATGTTGGACAGATCGCTTCGAGATCTCATGGACTCGGAGAAAATTTTTGGCGGCAAAGTAATAATATTCGCCGGTGATTTCCGTCAGATTCCACCGGTGGTACCGAACGCTCGATCAGATTCAGAAGTAATTAACAGTTCAGTAAAATCATCACCGCTTTGGGAACAATTAAAAACTTTCACTCTGACGGCATCCCAGCGTCAGACGAACGATCCCGAATTTGCCGATTTTCTATTCAAACTGGGTTCAAATCAGCTGCCAACGGAAAGAGTTACAGTAGGACGTGGCGTCCAAAATTTAATAGACCTTTCCATGATTTCACACGTAACGACTTTGAGAGACCTTATAGATTTCGCGTTCCCAATTGACGATTTAAATGACCCTGACTTATGTGCAGGCAGAGCGATCCTTTGCACCCATAACGCTGGCGTGAAAGAGATCAATGAACGTGTGATGGGTCGGTTACTGAATGAGCCAATGCATTTCTTCGGCGTTGACAGGGTCGTCAGTGAAGGCTCCGATGAGTTATTCTTCGGTCCAGAAGCATTGTGTAGGATTCAACCTAATGGTGTTCCAGAGTACGATTTAGTATTAAAAGTCGGTTCCGTTTGCATGATCACTCGTAATCTCAGTTTCGCGGATGGCTTGGTCAACGGGACCAAAGTCATCATAGTGGCGGTAACATCACCTCGCCTCATCACAGTCCGCAAACCAAATCAACATCAGGACTACTTAATACCGCGTATTCAGTTCAAAGCCCCGATCGATCGCCGGAGCCCGATCGAGATGATGAGGACTCAGTTTCCGTTACAGGTGTGTTACGCAATGTCGATTCACAAATCGCAGGGTCAGACCATCAATCGCGTAGGTGTTGACTTGAGATCCGATGTCTTTAGTCACGGTCAGCTATACGTAGCTCTAGGTCGCGTTCAAAACCGAGATGACATCAAAATTTTAACTTCCGTCGTTAGGGTGTCAAATAACAGATTTATGGCCAATAACATCGTATATCCGCAATTGTTATAAACATGAAATTGAAATGTGCCTCCTTCAAACAAGCATCGTAACTGTTCGCCATCGCCTGAATTATGTGAGTAGTGTAAATATTAAGAGTACTGTAAATTATATTTTATTATAACTGTAAATCATGGAGGACATGGCTATTGCTGCGCATTTTTTTATAAACAAATTAACTCTTACAACACGCGTCATGAGACAAAGAAAGTTATTGATGTGAGTCTGTAATAATTATCGGTTGTCAATTGCTATGTAATAATAATCTTAAAATGTTTTTATGAATCCATATGGCGATAATATAACATTAAATTTAACATTACTTGGCTCGATGTCAATTATTCAGTGATCTGCAGGTTGTGATCTGCAGATATAGTATTCGTTTTATATTAATCAGCATTGACTCGGTCAAGTCATACCGCTATTTCAATTGAAAAGGAAATGGCAATCTGTCAAGTGTAAAAATCGAGCAATGGATCGAGGGAGGTGCACTCGAGTGCGCTTTCGGCAACAGGAGCGAAATGGCAGTACTGAATGTGATTGCGGCCGACGTTACCGCGGCTGGTGATTTCGGACGAGAGACTCGCGACGGTGGCTGGTGGCGTGGTGTTTGACACACAAGTCGACAGGGCGGCGCGAGCGAACCGACTCGACCGCTATTCGGTCCCTCTTCGAGCCAGCAACAGAGGTTTCCGTGTACAGCGAAAGGTGAGTTCGTTATCTACACTCGTGAGCAATGATAATGGATTACTTTGTGTGAAAATTTTCATACAAAGTGATCCGTTTTCATTGCTTTAGGGTGGTACACCTATTGTCGTTGATTGTTTCCATTGACACTGTTGTAAACAAGGAATCTGTAGCGAATTGAGAATTGACTGTGTTGGGGCCGCAAACTGGACGCACGCGACCAGCAGCGCGGCGAGCGGCAAATCGGGACCATTCATACATTCGGTTTTGTACAAATGTATGAATGGTCCTAATTAGCCACTCGTCGTGCCGCCGGTCGCGTGCGTCCAGTTTGCGGCCCGAGGAGGAAGGAGGAGGTGGAGGGTGGAAGAAGAGGTCGAGATAGGAGGGGGTTAAAGTAATCTCAGCTTCAATTGTTTATTCATGGTCTATTACGATCCTTTACATTTATTTATGTATTTAGACAAGTATGTATAATGTTTCGTCCGTATTCATTAATTTTGCTACCATAGGTTATGGATATAATATACATACAAATATGTCGGTCAGATTGGTCTAGCATATGTGTTGGGTAAATAAATCTGTTAATATATAGCGGGATCCGCCAGACATACATTAACAGATTAATTCACCAGACACATATGCTACACACATCCAACTGACACATTTGCACGTATATCCCTTCCTAATAAGTTTTTATGCCATTTCATAAGTCACACTCTTTTTGTGCAGTTTTTATTTTTTTTATTTTTTTTTTACTCTAAAATCGATATATATCCGGTGACAGCGGGCAATCTAGATTGTGCAGTTAAGATAGATAAAAAAATGTTTTCCTTAAGTAATACTAAAATTAACCTTATTGTTTTATTATGTTTTCTTATTTGTTACTAAACAATTTTATGAATACCTAATGTATTACATACTCACGCCTAATATTGTTAAATTATTATTGCTTATTTTTAAACATTAGTTTGTATGTGGATTAACACACCCAATATCCAATAGGCTTAATTACTTCGTCATAAGTAACTAATATCTATAATAATAACTAGAGATCCACGTGCAGACACTATATCCGCCAGATCTATCTAACGGATGTGATCGACGGACAAATCTAACAACGTGTAGCGAGACTTGGGCACATATGTGTTTGTCCGCAGAAACATCTGTACCTATTTCTCCTCATACATTGATTGATTTATTCACCAAACACATCTATCGAATATATCTGACAGACACAACTGTACGTATATATCTAACTATTATCGAACCCGGTATTAAGAACTAATTTTCTACAAACCATTTGAAAAAAAGTTATGTATTTTCTTAAACGCATACCCACTCATATTGCATAAATTGCAATTTACACGAGCCTTTTTCTTAAGAATGAATTACATTTTAATTTTACATATCATTATATACCTTCATAAGCAATGATACTATCATCTTTGCATTAAATTGTTTTAATTCCACTATTTAGCTAAGAACGAATAAAAGAATTGTAATACACTCATATGATAATTATTTTTTGAAAAAAAAAAAAAAACCAAACATGCGATGAGTAACGTATGATTCCTTAAACGACATACATAATAAAAATCATTGTTCAATAAATATATTTGAAATATTAATAAAATACCAAAAACAAAATATATATATATACTACATACTTACTACAAAACTAATTTGAATATAGATAATTTTAAATAATATTTCAGTAACGTACCAACAAAATTAAAATACTAATAATATTGAAACTTTGTAAAATGTATTTCAATAAGAATGTCTTTTAGTAAATATTTGAAATTATTTTATCCATTTTAAATTTTGCATCGCGATTTAAGACATTCCTGTTGAAGTAATTCTGTGGTCAATTCAATTTAATTATAGTAAATCTAGCCAAAAATTATTACACGACTACATGTAAATTTTGCATAAAACATTCTTGTATATGAATATCTATTAATAAATATTTAAATTATTAAATCCATTTAAATTTTGTATCGCGATTTTAGGTATTCGTATACAAGTCATGTCAATTTGCATAATTTAACACGAAAGGGTCATATGTATCACAATTGACTATAGCAATAGTCAATATAATAACTTTTAACATTATAGACTTTCATAAAATACAAAATATTATGTTGACTGCAAGATATATTTGAATAAGAATGTCTTTTAGTAAATATTTGAAATTTTACATCGCGATTTAAGACATTCCTACTGAAGTAAATCTGTAGTCAATTCAATTTAATCGTAGTAAATTTGGCCTATAATTGACTACATGAAAATTTTGTATTAAATACTTGTATATGAATATCTATTAATAAATATTTAAATTATTTAATCCATTTAAATTTTGTATCGCGATTTTAGGTATTCGTATACAAGTCATGTCAATTTGCATAATTTAACACGAAAGGATCATTTGTACCACAATTGACCATAACAATAGTCAATATAACTTTAACTGTATAGACTTTCACAAAATAGTATATTAACTGCAAGATATATTTGAATAAGAATGTCTTTTAGTAAATATTAAAATATTTACATCGCGATTTTAGACATTCTTATTGAAGTAAATATGTAGTCAATTTAGTTGAATCATAATAAATTTGGCTAAAATTTATTAAATAACTAAATGAAAATTTTGCATTAAAGCCTTGTATATGAATATCTATTAATAAATATTTAAATTATTGAATCCATTTAAGTTTTGTATCGCGATTTTAGGTATTCGTATACAAGTCATGTTAATTTGCATAATTTAACACGAAAGAATCATTTGTACCACAATTGACCATAACAAAAGTTAATATAACTTTAATTTTATAGACTTTCCTAAAATACATAATATTATATTGACTTTGCAAGATATATTTGAATAAGAATGCCTTTTAGTAAATATGAAAAATTTTACATCGCGATTTAAGACATTCCTATTGAAGTAAATCTGTAGTCAATTCAATTTAATCGTAGTAAATTTGGCCTAAAATTGACTACATGAAAATTTTGTATTAAATACTTGTATATGAATATCTATTAATAAATATTTAAATTATTGAATCCATTTAAATTTTGTATCGCGATTTTAGGTATTCGTATACAAGTCATGTCAATTTGCATAATTTGACACGAAAGGGTCATTTGTACCACAATTGACCATAACAATAGTCAATATTAACTTTATAGACTTTCACAAAATAGTATATTAACTGCAAGATATATTTGAATAAGAATGTCTTTTAGTAAATATTAAAAAATTTACATCGCGATTTTAGACATTCTTATTGAAGTAAATATGTAGTCAATTTAATTGAATCATAATAAATTTGGCTAAAATTTATTAAATGACTAAATGAAAATTTTGCATTAAAGCCTTGTATATGAATATCTATTAATAAATATTTAAATTATTGAATCCATTTAAGTTTTGTATCGCGATTTTAGGTATTCGTATACAAGTCATGTCAATTTGCATAATTTAACACGAAAGGGTCATTTGTACCACAATTGACCATAATAATAGTCAATATAACTTTAACTTTATTGACTTTCACAAAATAGTATATTAACTGCAAGATATATTTGAATAAGAATGTCTTTTAGTAAATATTAAAAAAATTACATCGCGATTTAAGACATTCTTATTGATGTAAATCTATAGTCAATTGTCAATTGAATCATAATATATTTGGCTAAAACTTATTAAATAACTAAATAAAATCTTTGCATTAAAGCCTTGTATATGAATACTTATTAATAAATATTTAAATTATTGAATCCATTTAAATTTTGTATCGCGATTTTAGGTATTCGTATATAAGTCATGTCAATTAGCAAAATTTAACATAAAAAAGGTCATTTGTACCCCAATTGATGAACACAAGATTCAACAACTTTCCAACACATACTTAGTAAAGTTTACTAAATTTTTTTAAATACCAACATCTATTAGTCTAATCGTCGCAATTTTAGACATTTTTAAACAAAACAATAGGTTGATAATGCCATACTATTATAATAAAATAACAATGATAAAGTCACTTGCGCTATATACAATCATATATTATATTTAGTTAATAGTTAATATAACTTTATCCAATAAATTTTGCGTCAGATATTTTGTATAAAAATGTTTATTAGTAATTATTTAAAATGGTTTGTTCCATTTTAAATTTAATTCCGCGATTTTAAACATTTCTATACAAAAAACCGGCAAAATCTTTAATAAATATCAATAATTGACAGTCTACTCACGGTTTACCAAAAATATTATTAAAATAAACATCATTTCTCACATGTAATAATTTGCGACATCAGATTGAACAACACAATTCAGACAATGAATGTAGTACACAAACACATTAACTGAAAAATCTAACGTTACGAAATTATTTACTTTAATTAAACCTCAAATTAAATGTCAAGATTTGCCTTTTGCACATAGTTTGTCTTATGTATGTCATTATCCTAAGTACAATTTGCCATTTTCATCTGTGAAACTGAAACCCATTCTTCGATTATACATCAAAAATTAATCAATAAATCATACAAGATTCTCTGCACATTGAAAAAGTGCGAAACTGGTGGAAGGAGAACTGACGCCCATCGTAACTAACACACGTGATCTTATGGAATATCCCACATAAAGCAGACGTTTGAACTGATTTCACTCCATAAGTTTTAACACAGAAAAGTTTACAAAATGAAGGCAACAGCCATCATAAATTTAATGAACAATAGACGTGTAAAACAAACTCAGTGCTTTATTTACACAAGAAAATTTATAATTATTGGCCATTTTCATATGTGAAACTGAAACCCATTCTTCAACTAAGATTCTCTGCATATTGAGAAAGTGCAAAACTGGTGGAAGGAGTACTGACGCCGTGACGTATCGTAACTAACACACGTGATCCTATAGAATGTCCCACTTGAAGCAGACGTTTGAACTGATTTTACTTCATAAGTTTTAAACACAGAATAGTTTACAAAATGAAAGCAACAGCCGTCGTGAATTTATGGAATAATAGACGTGCAAAACAAACTCTATGCTTTATTTACACAAGAAACTTTAAAACAAAATGAATACTGTGCACATCAACAACAAGAAATATACTAATCCAGAAACCCTCTATAAATTGACGAAGATTCTATAAAGGACCAACAAGTCACATTTTTATTAACGACTGTTTTTTTTAAAGGATCTCATTATTATAACTTGCACTAAGTACTGTTCGAGGCAAAAATTGAAGATGAAAGAGAAGATCATAAAAAAGTCAGATGTTAATGGCATTTTTTAATAACACATAATTTATCATGATACCTAATTGTTATTAACTTTTTATTATTTTAACACTGTTTGTAAATGTATTTCCATAATATTAAAAAAAAAAGAATAAAAAAAGAAAACAAAAAAAACATATACATATATATAAAATGAATAAAAAAAATAAACAAGAAAAAAACAAAAACAAAATAAAACCCATAAAAAAAGACAAAAAAAAAGCAATTACATTATTACGTAAAAAGAAAACTACGTACTATGGAAATTACATTAATTAGAAATCGATATAAAACTAATCCTGTAACTTGACATTATTTGAGTTTTTCTAATTTGGTAACGTACGTAACATTAATTTATCATTTACGTTAACAAAATATAGTAATATCACTTAATTATACATACACACACTACACACAAAATACAACTAATAAAGAAATAAACGACAATACAAAATATTACATGTGACATAAATTTATCAATACTTGCTTAATACTTATTATTAATTAGTCGATTTGTGGTTCAATTGACTCATCATTCGTACATCGTTTTAAAAATATTGTTAACAATAAATAAAATTTATATATAAGTAATATAATAACAGGATTGATAGTTCAAATAAATTTTGTTTCGTTTTATCAAAATTTCAAATATATTTATCCAAGTGTATAGGGTTTTCACCATTTTTAAGTACTGTTTTTAATGAATTCGTATACCTATGATTCATTGCACTCGTGTGATTTCTTTTAAAAATAATTAGCATATGTAAATTATACCTCTTAAATTTATTCTTGGCTAAATAGTTGACTTATTATTTGACCAATGATAATACAGTATCATTACATATAACAATATACAACGACATGTCAAATTATAATGTTATGCATACCTAAAAAAATACCGATGTAAGTTACAACTTGAAGCATTTTGAGCTACAAGCGAATAAGAATTATCTGTACACATATAATTGTTCGATCTATACAACACATACATAAATGTACCTTCTTCTTAGTAGAAGATCTACCTATACTAAAAAAATATATTATATAATATTGGTAAACGTTCAATACTTAAAATTTATACCACCGAAATACCATTGAAAAAAGATTGCAAAACTAATAATAATAAAAAAATGTATAAAAACAGTTCTTAATATCTTCTTGATCAAATATTGGTTAATTATAACAACTCGATTAAGTATATTGGATAATGAAAGTGTCATGATACATGTAAACTAATGTTTATTAATAAACATATGTATTAGTAACTCCATTTTAACTTTTATATCACAATTTTATATACCTACTTATGTAAATCGGTAGTCAACATAATTTGACCATAATGAAATGTAATGGAATGATAAACTTTATTTCAGACACATTAGGTATCAATAAAATTGTTTTTTAACAAATAACAACACAAAATAAAACAATAGGACTAAAGTTAGTATTACTTAAGGGTAAAACAAAAAATAAAAAAATAATTACCTATTCTAACTGCGCAATCTCATTGCCCGCTATTACCGGACATGTAATTTCATCCAGTGGTGCTAGAACAAGCAATACACATAGAAGGCTGTTGGGACTGACGCACACGCGTCGCATCAGAGATGCTGCACGTTTACATATAATGGCATGAAAACCGTCTATCCTGAATTCCGTGAACATATCTGAAGCACTGCAGTAACACGGCAGCCCCATCAGCATCCTAAATGCATTACTGTAGTGTACCCTCAGTGTGATATGTGGTGATATTAAACTTTGTCCAAAGTTTTATAACTACATGTAAATTTTGCTACAAATAGTGAAAATAGCTTTAATATAGTAGACTTTGCCAAACAATTTTAAATACCAACGCCTATTAGTAAATATTTCAAATCGTTTATACTTTTTAAAATTTTACAACGCGATTTTAGACGTTTGTATATAAAACTATATGCAAAATCTATGCTAATATTGTAATATAACATACAACCGACATATACACATTACAATAAACCGTATAAAAACCATGTTATAAAACACACAAAACTGCGATGCGCATACGTTTTTTAAAACTATATTTAATATAAAAATTGTTTAACCAAATTGTACTAACCGAAAACAAAATAAATACGTACTTACTACATGGGTAATTTGAACATTACATTACCAACCAAATTACTATATTATATACGTATGTATGAATTTTAAAGTAAAATTAAAGTAACTGAAATAGCTGTATAAAAAAAAATACGAGTTCTAAAAAAAAATGGTATAAAACTATCAAAATTAATAAATACGAAATAAATATATACATACAAAAATAAATGTATAAATAAATTTAAGGGATTGAATTTGACCATGAATAAACAATTTAGGCCAGCTATTTATAACAGTCAATTCTCAATTCGCTACACATTCTTTGTATTCAACAATGTCAATGGAAGCAATCAACGACAGTAGGTGAGAGGGTGGGTATCGGGTGTAGATAACAAACTCTACCCTTCACTGTACACAGGAACCTCTGGATACTGGTTCGAAGAGGGACCGAGCAGCGGTCGAGACGATTCACTCGCACCGCTCTGTCGACCTGTGTGTTGAACATCGTGTCATCAGTTACCCTTGCGAGTCTCTCGCCCGAAGTCACCAGTCGCAGTACGTCGATCGCAGTCACACTCAGTACTGTCGTTTCGTTCCTTCGCCGAGAGCCACACGTGTGCACGGTCCTCGATACATGGCTTGATTAATGCACTTGACACGATCATCCACCATCCTAAGAAATAACGCAGCTATGCTGTGTTATCCCTTAGGAAGGCGATAGCCGTTTTCATTTCAATTGATATAGCGACCGACTTCACCGTTTCAATGCTGAATAATATTTAACAATACCAATCTGATTAGATCCAATCGTCAAATCCTGTTTAAGTGACTCTTGACTTGTAATGTTTCGATTTATTGATATATTTTGAACTGTATAGTTTCATAAATTCGTTTTCTGTATTCTTCTTACACAGCAATTGGTCAACTATGATAATTTTACGTATACTCGCGCAATACTTTCTCGGTCTCATCACAACATTTCATTTACAAACATATACTTAGACATGACATTTTTGTTGTATATAATGTATATATTGTTAATTCCATATACACTGTACAGTAACATTTACGATCCACACGTAGTTAGTTGGGCGGAAATAGGGCCAAATCAATAAAAAATTTGCGACCGGTCGCGAGTTGCATTGGCTCTTATTCTCTTAGGTGAATGGTTTCAGAGGGAGCGTGCAATTGCTGAGAACTCTGGAACAAGTCTGATTATTTCCTTCCCGCGGTTGCTGCCCGTTAACTTCCTATTTACTACCGATGGTAAATAGGTAGAACTAAAATAATCAGTCGACACTGTATAAAATTACTCATATGCTTTGTTTTATTTTCAGAAAAATTTCATCATTTCACATCTACCTACAAGCCGAGTCATCGACCAGAAAGAAAATCTCACACATACACTTATAATGTATAATTATACACCTTAATCTATTAATATGTTACAGGAATTACTCAATAAATAGGTATTAGAAAAAACAAACTGGTGCAGAAACACACTGGATGTAATTTCAAAAACGAAGGTATTTAAAAAAAAAAAATATATTCTATTCATGATTACTAATAATATTATTCAAATATTAAATAAATTGCAATTTATTTTCCAGAAAAGATGTCCAAGAAGATAGATAAGGTATAGTTATCATACGTATTTCATTTTGATAAAAACATACAAACATTCTCAAACTTTCATCAATAATTTCATCCGTAGTCAGTGCGCCTTCAGTAAACTCCTTTAAAAACAGACTCGACAAACATTTTACGAATGGACAAAACACAAATGCAGGACATTGATATGCATGTATCAACTATTTAAAGCTGCATGTGCATTCGTATATAATAATAATATAATATAATTAAAATTTAAACTGCACTTACCATTGAAACTTACAAAAATACCAATTCAATCTTCGATTAATTTGAATGAATACATTTCGGGCGTAATGTTTCATTTTCCAACCTAAATACAAAAAATAGAAATATCATATACTGCTATACCTACATATTTCACAACTACACTTTTATTTTTGTCATCATAATTAGAAAAATAGTACATTGTGCATGCATATAAATAATTAATTAGATGTATGCTGTTATATTGTTCATTTCATAATTTGATTCACTTTAATATATACAGTAAATACATAGATAAAGTAGTTAGCAGTAGTTAGATGGGCGGACGTAACTCCAAGGCAATATAAAGTTTGCAACCGGTTGCGAATTGCATTGGATATACGTCTATTTTAACCTTTATGGTTAATCTGGCGAATGGTTTAAGGAGTAGCTAACAGTTGCCATGATCCCTTAAACAAGACTGTTTGTATCCTTCTCGATGGATGCCGCCTGTTAATAACATTATCCTACCGTATAGGAAATGTTAAACCAAAACAAACAGTCGTTCTATAGTATTTTACAACTTTCTTTTCACAGATATAATAAATACCTACCTGTCTACCTATCTAACAAATCTACGTAAGTAATTAAATACCTATTTATCGTAAATATCTGTGTGGTCTATTTTTCTATTCTATTCTATTCTATTCTATTTAATTTAATAACTCGCCTAAGGAAAATATTTACAGAATATCACATATATTTACAGAATACCCATCAAACGAAAAGATATAATCGGTACAACCTCCACCCTGGTCTGCAATCAAAATGTCACGGAACAATTGCAGCCAGCCAAGCCGCCTGCAGGGTGAGTCACCCGATGTGCGCCGCTTGCTGTAGCAGACTCGGTGCCCCCCACCGGAAGTGTACGTGCAGGCTTTGAAACAACTACCGCCTGGCCATAAAGAACCTTGGCCAATTTGGAAATCCCTAAACAGGCTTAAGTCCCAAGTTGGTCGATGTAAGCAAAACATGGCCATAACTCCTCGACTCAGTGTATCTGCGACACAGCAACGCAAATCATGGCACATCTATTTTACTGGCGTGCCCCGCATGCCCACATCACTGCTCGGAACTGGATCTGAGAGACGCGACAGCCAGGGCTGTCAACACCGCTGCCTACTGGGCATCAATCGTATGAAAATAAAAATGGAACCACGACACGAAAAGAAGACCGCACAACTGGTATGTACTGTACCTATATATTTTTAATAGCTTATACAACGAAAATAGTAAATTCATTCACCCTATTCAGTTAAACAATACACCTAATCTAACTATAAAACAAGCTTAACATTGCACAATTACATGTAAAATCATCTTTATCATTTTTCAATTTAAAGAGGCCCACTGATTACCAGTCCACCAAACGATATTGTCTGTCAGGTATTCGGACCTGTCAAATTTTTATTCGTTCAGTTCAACATCCTTAACTTAATCTCCTTTTGTAGGCATTCTTTCTTTAAATTTTAAGTAATTTGACTTAACTGCAATCATAATTATTGTAAAAATATTTTTGTATATAACTTCTCCATATTAAATAAGTTTCATTATATTATTATTAACAAATAATAATAATAATAATTGCTTTCAGATGAATCAACATGCAATACCTACACAAACAACTGCAGTAACTATTCGAGCAAGAAACTGACATCAAAAAGCTGCAATCAAACAACCAACCTGCAATACTGCCACCTACGATCAACGGTATAGCCATTAATTTCGTTTTATGTCTAAACCTCAAATATTTTCTCCACATCGTCAGTTATATTTATGTTGTTAAATGTTGTAGTACCAATTTAACCCTCGACTAATTTACCTACCCTCGCCTGCGGCTCGGGCAGAAAAATACGTCTCGGGTGTCGGGTGTGTAATATTTCTTTTCACATTTCATCAATAATAAAGGACACAAAAACAATAAATCAATTAGAGAGAACAAACAAACTATATCAATCTCAATATCACTGATTTAACAATTGATTTTCTCAGTGTCAATCTGTCAATTTTCTTCTTCAACACATTAGTTACAGCCAACACTCTTATCCGAACTAAAAAAGTCAAAGATAAACATTAAAATATCACATACATACATATATATATATATATTATAATTAGTTTTCAGATAAAGCTGCACATGAATAAACAACTCCATCAATATCATCTGCAGCCATATATGAGCAAGCAACGCAGACCTTATCAAAACATTGAAATGGCGCGACCTGCAGTTCATTGTGCAGCGCCACGAAAGAGAAGGGAGGACAATGCCGGCCATCACCACATCACACCACACACCACTGGACACGTCTCCTACATCAGCAGCGGCAAAATCTACTCAAACAGAATTCAACAATACGCCACACACGACGGTGAAGCTACCAGTCTCCTTCACTGCGACCTCGACACTACAGTACTGTCTTCATCCACAAACAAACGATCGACAAGCAGAGAGGATACCAAATGATATTCGCCGCCACCGGCTGCAGCCGAGACACCGAGTCACTACTACCTACAAACTACTGTCAACAATGTCAACTTACACCAAAAGGTAAACTGATACATAGGGGCCCACTGACTATCAATCCGCCGGACGATATCGGCCTGTCCATTGTTCGGAACTGTCAAATTTTTGTTCTAACTGACAGGCCAATATCGTCCGGCGGACTGATAGTCAGTGGGCCCCTTATTGAGAAAATCGGACTCATTTCATTGCCATATAATGTGAAAGAAATTTCTAACATTAATCAATTTCCAAAACGAATTCTCTTTTAAACTTAATTTTTGTCAAAACAATTTTTAATAATATCAATTTGACAATTGCATTTTTCATTTAATTGTAATATTATAAATTATATTATTATTATTGATAAAAGAAAAAATGCAGGTATTATTTTAAACATCAAACTTCTATGAAATTATGGCGTATAATCAACACGTGACACTGCGTGTGCTATCAAAATCTCTGCACTTTTCTTGGTCTAACTCTAATATAATATTTTTGTCAGAATACTTCGGGAATGTGTAACATCGTATCAACATTTCAAATGACTACAGTCGAGCTGTCAATCTACGAACACAAAAAATGGTAAGATTTTTTTTCTAATATTAGAGACAAACAAACAGACAGACAAATCGATTGAATGCAAGCAATTACTTACCCATCTATCACCCATACACAATTAGACACTTACAACATTAAAGATATTGTAAATGCGTTATGGTATTTAAGATGGGAGTATGCTACATCTAACAAATGTACATTCAATACTTCTTCACCACCCCAATTTGTAAATACTCTCTATATATTTCAAAAACTGACAAGAAATTTGAATTTTATCCATAAAAAATATGTATTTTGTAAAAATAAACAACATTAAACTATTTTCAGGTGAAAGAGTAACCGTCAACGAGTTGCAGGCGACCCGGTAATCCACGATCCGGACGAACGGTAAAGATGAACAAAATACTAAGAGTGCGTTCCCATTATGTCTTAACGACAGTAATCATACCGTTCTATATTTATATATAAGTATACCTCCATTGTTAGGGTTCCGTACCCAAAGGGTAAAAACGGGACTGTCTGTCTATCACCAAGCTACATCTCATGAACCGTGATAGCTAAACAGTTGAAATTTTCACAGATGATGTATTTCTGTTTGCCGCTATAACAACAAAAATACTAAAAAGTACGGAACCCTCGGTGCGCGAGTCCGACTCGCACTTGGCCGGTTTTTAAATATACAAACCATAACGCACGCCTATCCATCGTTACGATATAATGGAAACGCACTCTTAATCATTAACATTATAGCAAGCAACATGATCACTTTCAAAATTGCAACGTTTAAACTGCAGAGCACGGAAAACGGAACACATACTCGATGCTAACATCGACCGTGACACATTAAGAGAAAAAGGGACAGCCGTTTCACCATACAAACGTAGTCTCCATTTTCCTGTTTGGATATTGACATTATGAAAAATATTTTTATATATTTCAATGTATACTAAGTATACATTTAGTTTATTGTAAACATTATAAGCGAAAAACAAGTTTCATACAAAATTTTAAATGATCATAACTGAAACTAAACAAACGATAAACGACATCGTACTTTTTGCCCGAAATAAAACTTTTTTTTTTTTTTTTTTTATAACTGTCATTGATATACCTACAACAAATTATTGTCAATAATATATTAATATCCAGAAAGGAAAATAAGAACTACATTTGTATGAAAAGGCAATTTCGAGCGAGTCTTCCACTTTGGTCTTAGATAGTATTGTAATTCGCCAATGGCACCGATGAATGTGTGACGATCAATATCAGAGGGCTTACCGCGAACCACGTTCGATGTGATGCCTTTCTGTCGCACTTGTAAATTCGTACGTAAGTGTGACAGGGAGACAACACGTCGAACGTGGTTCACGATAGGCTCCCCGCTACACGACTCACACGAGCGAGTCAAGCCAACAGTCTCCAAGCCTTAAATTTCGAAGCACAACACGCTTCCTCCATGCTATATGAAATAATATTCAATTTTATGACGCTCATTTATTCCTTTATTAACGTCTCGTATGTTATATTTCATTTGCTTCTTTAATACAAATATGTATTTCTTTTCAGTACAATCGGCAAGGAGCAACATCGTTGGAATCAAAAATATAAACTTTGCTGGGCTGCTATGACAAACTTCACATCTTTATCTCCTGTTATGTATCTTGTGGCTACACCTTAAATTAATATATAAATTATAACTAAATAAAAGACACGTGTTTTATTAAAATAAGTATAATTCTATATACTCGTACCGGTATGTGTATACCAGCATCAACACTGTTGAAACAAAATTCATAGACTGCATTACAAAAGTTTCAAGTCCACCAAATGATTAATTATTAAGTGTTGATGTTAAAAAGTACATATTTAAGGGTGGTATTCCATCTATCCAATATGTATTTGCGTCTCACATGTTGCCTAATGAGAAAGTGAGACGCAATGCACATTGGACAGATGAATTGCCAAAAATTACCTATAAATTTTGATGACAGCGCCACCTATGAGCGATATTGGGGAACTATGTGCCTTATTGAATGCGTATTATTGATTATAATATCTATTATTTACAAGCCATGTAGGTTTTGAGTAAGTACATACAAAATCATATAGATGGCGCTGTTATTTAAATTTACAACATGCGTCTATTGCACCGCGGTTAATAATTTAAAAATTATTAAGATAACTGTTAAAAGGTCACTATGTTTATGTGTGGTATTTTCTATAAAAAGGGACTTTATTGTTGATGGCGCTTACGTCGCATAGCGTCGCGCGACATTGTGTTTATATCGGAGCAACGTTTATAATGGCGTAAGCGCCATCGACAATAAGGTCCCTTTTTATAAAAAATACCACATATTTTAATCAGTACCTACATTAAAATTCTACAATATACAGTATGACGCGCTCTAAATTACTACTCACCTATTATTTTAAAGTAAGTAAAGTTGGTATCCTACCAATCCAATATCTTAGTCCAATGTGTATTTGCTTCTTATTTGATAGGTGGAAAATCATCCTACTACAAATCATTATAAAACTTGTATACCTAACTTAAACATAGCTTAAGAGTTACGATTAAAAATTAAGTCCATCATAAACGGAGCGATAATATATCGGCAAATACCGACAGACACAGCATCTGCCGATATCTTTTACGTACTATTTGACAGAACCCACACACGAAGGTACATATATATATTTTGGTATCTGCCGATATCTTATTGCAAAACTTCTGTAAATACCTTAATATATCTTGCGACGTATCGATCGGTATATTTCATCTCTCTCACAATGTAGGTATCTACCGATATCGACCAATATATTATCGTCCCGTCTGTGATGAACTTAATTGTAATGTGCACAAAAAAACCATTATGAACATTTTATGAATACAAATAAATGAAACAACACAATTAATTAACACTCTTTAAGCTTTAAATGTCAGTAGCGTGAATATACTAATATATCAAACAAACTAAATAATTGGAAAATACAAAAAACTACATTCAAAAGTTGCCCATGATCAATTAAGTATATCTTGATTGTTTTGTTTTTAACTCCTGTTCTATCTACGAATGTAGTTCGCGTGCTATTTGCTCTTAAAATTTAATCAGGCGTCAACCTACTTTCAACGAATAATTTTATACTTATTATTGTTCATACCCTTGGAAATATTATAAAGATAATTAATAGACTAGACAGGACACGTATACAATATGCCAGATAACCTGTCGGTCAAAACAGCCACCCATAGGGTCCCACAAATTATAAGGTGTCACGGGGTAGACCTTGACGGAGATGACGGGACGAGTTTGACTCCTTTAACAGACACGGGTGGGAAACTTCCGAGGATAGGAATACGTGAAAAAATATGAGAAATACCTTTGCCCAACAGTGGGACAATATAGGCTCCTAATAATAATAATAATAATAAGCTCGGTCAAGCCCCTCTCTCCAGGTTGTCTTCATTAGCTGGCTCGAGTGAACACTGAGCTGGGACCGCACGACTCTCATCCCTGGCTTGCCTTAACCAACTGTCCAGAGTGGAGTGTCAGAGCTATATACTCGCAGGGTGGAAGAGAATTATGCCTAAGATAAAAGTTGGCACAGTGGCTGTTTACAGCCATATCATGTGTTGACGAGTCACCACCTGTTCAATTTTTCGTATTTTTAACATATGGTCAGAGCAAATACCATAATCTCTTCCATAGTCTCAGTTACCAGTCCATTAGCATTTTATAGCTCAATTCTTTTTGTCCCTTTCTCTTGCAATAGTCTTACATTAACCGGGGCTTGTCCTTGCGTGCATTACTATAACGTATACAGGGATAATCGTCAGTTAGTGTCACATCACAAAGTGAATTGTCTCTTTACAAGAGGCATCTACGTGTTAACATCGGCCCCACGCACGCCTACCAAATGTACCGGATCCCATGGTCCCGAGATTATGATAAAAATAGTAAGTACTAAATTTCAATTTTTAAATTATAAGTACAGTCAGCAGCAATAATTGCTAAGCGAGCATATTAGTATTTCAAAAAAATGAGCTTGACGCGACTTTATTGTTAAGACAATAAGAGCGTGTCAAAGTAATTTTCAACACCTCGCCCGCTTCACAACTTCTACTACTGACTGTACATGAACATTTCTTGAGATTTTATTTCAGCTATTAACAACCGCATAAATGTACCAAACGTGTATAAAAAAAAAATCAACGTATATATCAACATCACCACGAGGCCTTATTGATTAATTTATAAGAGTTGTTATATGCTTAAATTTATAAGAGTTGTTATATGCTTAAATTTTCACGCTAATATTTATACTAAAGCAAACGAGAAACTCTAAAATGATACCACGCGCAACGAGTGGTTTTCAAGTGGAGTCCTGAGAATAATGAGTTTCAAGACACAATTTAATGATAAAACAAAAGTAATTCCTTATGGCATTAAGTCCGCCATTTGTAATACTCATAATTTTATATGCAATAAAATTTAAATAAATAAATAAAATAAGTAAATGGAAACCTGAGCGTTGCGAAGGTTTCAAGAGTCAAAAGTAAAACGAAAGTTTACTACAGAGTAAATGGAATTCTGAGCGTTGCGAAGGTTTCAAGATACAAAAATAAAACGAAAGTTTACTACAGAGTGGAACGACGATACAAAAACAGCATACAAAAACCCAGCGAAGGCCGAAAGTTGAGCTGCAGGAATGAAGTGCTCGCATACGGATCTTTTCTTTCTACCAAAAGTACATCTTCATTACTTTTTCCCTTTAGAAAACAAAACTACAGCACAAACAACAGCACCAACAACAACACCACATCAACAACAGCACAAACAACAACACCACATCAACTACAGCCCAAACAACAACACCACATCAACAACAGCACAAACAACAGCACCAACAACAACACCACATCAACAACAGCACCAACAACAACAACACCACAACAACAACAACAACAGCACCAACAACAACAGCACCAAAACAACAGCACCAAAAAACAACAGCACCAAAACAACAACACCAAAAACAACAGCACAAACAACAACAACACGATGACCGCGGGGCCCTCGGGCCCCGCGCACCGCGCAAAAAACTAGTTTTAATAATATATATAGCTACATCCCCACTCATTTCTAATGTATACGTTTTATTTGGAAACTGCAAGGGTTAGGAGAAAACCAAAAGAAGTTTTGTATAGAGGGCGGAATTTGTAGGTCCAGAAAAATATGGATTTTTTGGACAAGTGGAAGACGACAAAAATGTTGGACGGCCCGGCTAAACGGTAAGACTTAGTGGGGGGGTGCTCGACCAAATGTCATAGAGGACCCTGGGCAGTTTTTGAAGCCACCATTTTTTTTTCAAAATGGCGGATTCAAAATGGCGGCCAATTTTCAAAATGGTCCTAGCGCGCTGAAATTTCGGTCACGGAATCTCGGGGTCCCCTAGATTGGTATGGAAAAAAAAAATTTTGAAAAAATTCAAAATGGCGGAAAAAATGGCCACTTTTTTTTTGTATGGGAACTTTTAAACGGTGCTAGATAGGTGGGGGGTGCTCGACCAAATGTCATAGAGGGCCCCGAGAGAAGTACGACTGCATTTAAAAATTTTCAAAATGGCCGACTTTTTTTTTTTTTTTTTTTCAAGTTGGTCCGAGCGCGCTGAGATTTGGCATGCGGCGAGCCTCGGGGCCCGAGATTAGTATGTCGAAAAAATTTTTTGGAAAAATCCAAAATGGCGGCGGACAGGGGCAAAGTCAAATTTTCGAGTAGGTCAAGCGAGCCCGAAGGGCGAGCTTCAGGCCGGGAGGCCGAAGGCCGACCCCGCGACGGGCCGTCAGGCCCGGAGCTTCACCCCGAACGGCCAGGCACCCCCAACCCCCAGTAATTTTGGGCGAGGCCGAAGGCCGAGCTGCGTTAAGGACGAACAAAGCAAAATCCTATACAAAAAGTGTGTTAAGCGAGCCCGAAGGGCGAGCTTCGGGCCGGGAGGCCGAAGGCCGACCCCGGCGGAGGGCCGAAGGCCCGGAGCCTTCACCCCGACTCCCAAGCGTGCCAACTCCAAGTAATTTAAAGCGAGGCCGAAGGCCGAGCTGCGTGAATGCAGCGCTCCCAAGCGTTCTACCAAGTCAACTGTCTCGATAAGCGAAGCCGGCGGGCCGAAGGCCCGACGGCGAAGCGTCGAGGCTAGCGAAGGCCGAAGGCCGAGCTCCGCGTAGGGCCGAAGGCCCGAAGCGTCACACGAGAGGGGGAAGTTGGAGCTTAAACACGACCCAATAGTGAAAATGTCTTAGTCGAGCGAAACGGCGGGCCGAAGGCCGAAGGCCGTAGGCCCGACGTGAGCTTGTCAAGACATTTTTACTATTGGGTCGTGTTTAAGCTCCAACTTCCCGCTTACCGCCCAAAGCAGAACCAACCCTCCCCAAGTGTCTTAATAAGCGAAGCCGGCGGGCCGAAGGCCCGACGGCGCAGCGTCAAGGCTTGCGAAGGCCGAAGGCCGAGCTCCGCGTAGGGCCGAAGGCCCGAAGCGTCACACGAGAGGGGGAAGTTGGAGCTTAAACACGACCCAATAGTGAAAATGTCTTAGACGAGCGAAACGGCGGGCCGAAGGCCGAAGGCCGTAGGCCCGACGTGAGCTTGTCAAGACATTTTTACTATTGGGTCGTGTTTAAGCTCCAACTTCCCGCTTACCGCCCAAAGCAGAACCAACCCTCCCCAAGTGTCTTAATAAGCGAAGCCGGCGGGCCGAAGGCCCGACGGCGGAGCGTCAAGGCTCGCGAAGGCCGAAGGCCGAGCTCCGCGTAGGGCCGAAGGCCCGAAGCGTCACACGAGAGGGGGAAGTTGGAGCTTAAACACGACCCAATAGTGAAAATGTCTTAGACGAGCGAAACGGCGGGCCGAAGGCCGAAGGCCGTAGGCCCGACGTGAGCTTGTCAAGACATTTTTACTATTGGGTCGTGTTTAAGCTCCAACTTCCCGCTTACCGCCCAAAGCAGAACCAACCCTCCCCAAGTGTCTTAATAAGCGAAGCCGGCGGGCCGAAGGCCCGACGGCGGAGCGTCAAGGCTCGCGAAGGCCGAAGGCCGAGCTCCGCGTAGGGCCGAAGGCCCGAAGCGTCACACGAGAGGGGGAAGTTGGAGCTTAAACACGACCCAATAGTGAAAATGTCTTAGACGAGCGAAACGGCGGGCCGAAGGCCGAAGGCCGTAGGCCCGACGTGAGCTTGTCAAGACATTTTTACTATTGGGTCGTGTTTAAGCTCCAACTTCCCGCTTACCGCCCAAAGCAGAACCAACCCTCCCCAAGTGTCTTAATAAGCGAAGCCGGCGGGCCGAAGGCCCGACGGCGCAGCGTCAAGGCTTGCGAAGGCCGAAGGCCGAGCTCCGCGTAGGGCCGAAGGCCCGAAGCGTCACACGAGAGGGGGAAGTTGGAGCTTAAACACGACCCAATAGTGAAAATGTCTTAGACGAGCGAAACGGCGGGCCGAAGGCCGAAGGCCGTAGGCCCGACGTGAGCTTGTCAAGACATTTTTACTATTGGGTCGTGTTTAAGCTCCAACTTCCCGCTTACCGCCCAAAGCAGAACCAACCCTCCCCAAGTGTTTTAAGGCCCGACGCTGAGCTTCGAAACCCAGCGAAGGCCGAAGGCCGAGCTCCGCGTAGGGCCGAAGGCCCGAAGCGTCCCCTACGAATTCCCAAGCACGCGAGGCCGAAGGCCGAGCTGCGGGTATGAAGTGCTCGCATGCGGATCTTTTCTTTCTACCAAAAGTACAACTTTATTACTTTTTCCATTGGAAAACAAAACTACTGCACCAACAACAGCAACAACAACAACTACACATCAACAACAGCACCAACAACAACAACACATCAACAACAGCACCAACAACAACACCTCAACAACTACAGCACCAATAACAACAACTACAGCACCAAAACAACAAGACCAACAACAACAACAAGACCAACAACAAAACAACAACAACAACAACAACAACACGATGACCGCGGGGCCCTCGGGCCCCGCGCACCGCGCAAAAAACTAGTTGTATTGCTATAGTTACAATTTCAAAAAACAAGCTTGTGTCAAGCCTGCCACCTACATCAGCTGCTCTCTATAAACATGCACTTCGAGCAGCTTACCAAGCGGGCCATATATGGGGAAACGCTACTCTGGAACCAGAAGTTTCCATACTATGTACATCTTCTTAGGGATGGACTAAGGAAAAAGAGAGTTTCACTGCAGAATTATTGTCGGCAGTTACAGCGATTTGGTCGCAATTAAGCCTCTTGGACCATTGTGGCTCCAAATCTGTCTGCGAAACTATGCGTTGTGGGTGTCGACTGTCGTCGCGTCAGCTTACCATGCACAGCCCAATGTAAATCATGCAAAGGTGGCTGTACAAATCAAAATTAAGTTAATGTAATTTTCAATCCAGGGTTATTTTGCATGTTGAGTTGCTGACCACTGATTATAGGTTTGGCACAAAATTATAGGTTCAATGGTAATCAGCTAGGCACAAAAATAATTCAACAGTAATCTACAGCAACCAGTTCATGTATGATCGGTGATTTTGTAATTTGCACGCATGTGGGCAAAGTTCAGAAGACCATATTTTGGAAAAACTGCAATTTTTTCTTCATGTTTTTAAATGAGTCAATAATGACAACAAACAAGGACGCTAAGACGCTGCGTTGCTAGGCAACGTATCGTACTGCTTGGTACTGCACATGCTCCGCCCGAAAGCTCGCCATGCGCCGACTCCGACTGTCTTTGCTTGCTGACAGCTTCTGCCACCTTCACTGTCAGCTTTGTTTATCTCCAGGACTACATAGTTTATACAATCGTGCTGTGTTTTTATGCTATTAATTTTGGTTTTTTACTTTACTTGTAAGGTTTACATAGTTATCAAGGGATGTCACTTCCAGGCGGCAATGCATCTTCGACCACCGTCAACAACGACTTCCCTCAAAAGCCGCAGTGTTCTCTGTGCTCCAAACCCACATATTTTAAGAACCAACATGGCCTTAGAGTACACTTGGGCAAAAAACATAAATCCTCAGATACCGCAGACAGTCTGAATACTGACCATCCAATTTCAATAGATACGGTAGACCACCCAGTTACAAACGATATTTCAGAAACCTTAAGCCGCCTAAAACATAGTATTCGTATAATCAAACGAGTCCCGAGAGGTGCAAGAGTATCGGTTACACAAAAACTTACTTCTTTGTTACAAAATGTTGTGTCCGAAAACTCTTATCAGGCCTGGGAGCAACTACTCACCTTCCCCTATCGGACCCTACATATAACCGACAAGAACAAAACTACATCTCTTACGGCTAAAATAAAACATAACTGTCAACATCCACATCGCCTCGAAGATCTCCACAGAATAGCTCCAAAACATAACACATCTTTATACAAAAATATTGAAAACAAAGTAGGGGAAGGTGACATCAGAGGAGCTGCTCGTCTACTTTTTTCGACCGACTGTTTTGCTCCTAATAACCAGGAAACTCTTTCAGCTTTAAAAACCAAGCACCCATCGCCACCAACAATCCAAAACCTCGCCAATCCACCAGATTCATCAACATCTCCCCTCACTACCTCTACCGATGGGGTCCTTAAAGCTATAATGTCCTTCCAGAGCGGCTCAGCCAGTGGGCTGGATGGGTTGGCTCCACAACACCTCAAGGACCTCCTCGCATATAGTTCAGGCAACGACGGCGAGCTGCTCCTCAAGTCACTGGCAGACCTAAGCAACCTTATGTTAGCGGGAAAAATACATACAGGAGTTACGAGCACACTGTACGGCGCCAACCTATGTGCGCTTTTGAAAAAGGATGGTGGTATCAGGCCAATTGCTGTGGGTACAACCTATCGCCGTCTTGTAGCTAAAATCGGCTGCGCTTCTGTATCCCGTCTAAGCGAATACTTCCAGCCTACTCAATTGGGTTTCGGTTCAAAGGGGGGCTGTGAGGCCGCGGTCCATGCACTCAGAACTCATATAATGCAAACCTCTGGTAAGGTCCTGCTGAAGGTGGACGTCAAAAATGCTTTTAACAGTGTCGACAGAGTTGCCCTCTTAGAACAAACACGCATAAAAGTACCACAAATTTATAACTTTATTTGGCAATGTTACAGCAACGCTTCCCAATTACTTTTTGAAGAAAATCATCTCTCCTCAGCCGTAGGCTGCCAACAGGGCGACCCGCTTGGCCCAGCGCTTTTCAGTTTAGCAATTCACCCAATAATTGTAAAATTAAAATCTAAATTTAATTTGTGGTATTTAGACGACGGCACCCTAGGAGGTGTAAGCGAAGTTCTAGAGGATCTTCGCGTTTTAATTGAAGAATTCCGCGATATCGGACTAGAACTGAACTCTTCTAAATGCGAACTTTTCTTTTCCGATACATGTACTGACAAAGATTTCGTTATATCACAATTCCGTCGTCTCGCTCCTACTATTCAAATAACAGAGAAAAGCTCACTTCACCTCTTAGGGGCACCTGTGTTAGACGAATCATTTTCAGATTTTTTAGAGAACAAAATTAAAAACCTTAACGAAGTTTCCGATCGCATGTCTAAAATAAATGCACATGTAGCGTACACCGTTATCCGTTACTGCCTTTTCGTACCAAAATTCACTTACGTTCTAAGGTGCAGCCATTTTTGGAAATTTCCCGCTTTTTTAGAAAAAATCGACATAAAAAACTGCGTTAAATCTTCTCGGGTCCGTGGTGTAGGGTTGGAGCCGGCGTAGTTTTTATCGCGTATATATATATCTTTACTTGAAAATAATTGTAGTGTATAACTAGCCTTATGAACCGATTTTGCATGTACAACCAGCCTTAAAGTTTGTAGTCTATGATTGTTCATTATTTTAGTATGTGGGTATTTTTGCACTTTGTAATTTTTCCTCAGTCACCCGTTGACCACGAACGCTGTAAAGGGTTCGAAACGTCGGGATGTATTATAAATTCAATATACGCGATATAATCCGTTTTCATAGTTTTATTTCATGAGTAACTATCGCGGTAACCGAAGACAATATTTAGTTTTTAATTTTAGTTTTTAATTTAGTTTGTATTTTTGATTTTTTTATACTTAGTGTTTAATAAAATGACCATATACTATTGTACAATAAGAAATAATAAAAAATAGAAACATTTTATCGAAATGTATGAAGTTCTATTTTCAAAATTTTTATAATTGACTAAACCGTATCGATAAAATTCTTATGCTTGAGTCGGAAGTGCCATAGACTATCCAACGTTGAAAAGAGTAAGGTTGTAGTGTTGCATGTTAAGTTGTAATACACAGATTATACTCGACGAGTAGAAAAAATATTTTTTTGATAAAGTTACGTTTTACTTCCTTACGAATTAGATAATGTGCCGAAAAGAGATGCATATGTTGGATTTGCCATTATTACATCTAATAATTGTAACATTTTAAGGTACATTTCACTCAAACATTTAAAGTACAGTAATAATATCGGTAGGCGAAGAAAACGGGTCGGTCAGGTCAGGCCACTTACCTGAACCGGGTATAAAAGGGTGATGCTCGCCGACGAGCGGTCACTTGTTGTGCTACCAGCGCCACGGACAGAGATAAGTACCTTAATCTGATTATTTATAAACTTGCGTAAAATTAAATAAATTGATTATTGAAAATGTGGTTGTTTAGAAATAATAGAAGTATTGTTTTATGAATAATGTTGTTTATCAAATACTTTCACTGCTATTAAATTATACGAGATCTTTTAGACTATTCATCATGTGATTCATGTGTTGCCAATATTTAGGTGGGCCAGGACAGATTCGTATTAAGGCAGTTGGGTTTTAGGCCAGAATCTAAGTAAGTACGACTCTGTTGAGGTCTGATTTGCTATAGGTATGTTTCTGAATAAAGCAGTTTCGACATACGACTTATGATATGGAAGTCACTTTTTCTTTAAACCAATTTCTGAGTAGGACAGATTCGAATAAAGGGGTCCCGTGACATGA
Source organism: Cydia strobilella (assembly GCF_947568885.1). Lineage (NCBI taxonomy): Eukaryota > Metazoa > Arthropoda > Insecta > Lepidoptera > Tortricidae > Cydia > Cydia strobilella. The sequence goes on along the minus strand of NC_086068.1, from coordinate 42,673,166 downwards.
CAGTACTACGTCAGATTGGTAACGAGTTGGATTAGGACTAATGCAGTTTCTTATCTCATCCGATTAGCAACGATTCGATTAAGAAATTGAACAGAATCTTTTAATGATGAATAACGGCACACTAAATCAATAGGTAGGTAGGTTAGGTTAGTTAGGTTGCTTTAGATGCCCGAAGGGCAAACCGCCGAGAAATAGGAGCCCCGCACAGCGGGGCTCTGTCGACAGGGTATGAAGGAAATGTTCAATGGACAAGTATCTATTTTGGCATAATGGTACATATTTTGTGGATAATTTTTTAATTTTTTTTATAACAGAATCCGATCAACATCGAATCGGTCGTACTCGGAATTACACATACTAAGATTCTAATATGTAATTTTCTGTCCTACTCAGAATTCGGCATAATGAGAATCTGAAGTGCTAGGAATTAGAGATTTAAATTACCTAACATTTTAGAAACTTGGATAACTTAGAAAATGCCCTATTCATAATGAAACCTATTTAGAATCCAAATTAAATAGAAACTTGTAATGGCGCGCACAGCCGCGCATCACAACACCACGCCGCGGCCACGTGACGGACAGCGAAGCTACCTATCGAGCCGCGGCCACCGATCGACTCGATCGAGTGCCAGCCCACTAGCCCCACCCGCCGCGCGCCGAGCCGAGCGTATAAAAGCGGCGCGCGCCCATACAACAGGGTCACACGATGATCCAATCTACTTTTCTCCTTCACAGGTCAAGGCGACTATCAGGCACCACTGCAATCCGAAGAAGGCACCGGGCCCCGACGAGATCCCGAACATGGCGCTCCGCCAATTGCCGCTAAACACCTTAGCGGCAGTGGCGCGCCTGTTCAACGGGATCTTGCGGTCGGGGCACTTTCCCACCGTCTGGAAGACGGGACGGGTCATCGTCCTTCCCAAACCCGGGAAGGACAGAAGAAAGCCGGAGAGCTACCGGCCTATCACGTTGCTATGCAACTTATCAAAGGTATTCGAGAGGTTGCTGCTCCGGCACCTCTCGCCACACATCCAACCCAGGCCGGAGCAATTTGGTTTCAGGTCCCAACACTCCACCACGTTGCAGCTCACCCGTGTCCTACACCACATGGGCATGGCGCTCAACAAAAAGGAGTACACAGTCGCTGTCCTCCTAGACATGGAGAAAGCTTTTGACCGAGTCTGGCACGAAGGTCTAATATACAAACTTTCTCTGTCCACAGCACCCCGCCGCATCGTGAGAATCATCGCATCATTCCTAGCAGACCGACGCTTCCACGTACAAGTGGAAGGCACGGTGTCGCAGGACCGCCCAATACAGGCAGGAGTCCCCCAGGGCAGCTGCCTATCGCCCTCGTGCTATGCGCGCTACACCGACGACATACCAGTCGTAGGACAAGCGCAACTAGCCCTCTTTGCTGACGACGCCGCTTACTATGCTTCATCTTTTCAGATGCCGCATGCAGTCTCCAAGATCCAGCCGACGCTCGACGCCCTTCCTGACTGGCTCTCCAAATGGAGGCTATCAGTCAATGTGGGCAAAACGCAAGCGCTCATCACAGGGCAAGCGCGAGACTTGCCCGCACCTCCTTCTCTTTTAGGACAGCCGCTCACGTGGTCACCCACAGTGAAATATCTGGGGGTGACCATAGACAGGCGGCTCAACATGCAGAAACACACGGCGGAGACAATCAGACGAGCGAAAACCGCTCGAATGAACCTCCGCCCGGTTTTCTGCAGCAAGCTCCCTGTACGGACCAAAGTCGGTCTGTACAAAGCTTACGTCCGCTCTCGACTAACCTACGCTACACCAGCCTGGTATTCTTTCTGTTCCAGGACCAACAAGCAGAAGATGAGGAGCCAGGAGACACTCTCGCCACGGACCATCGTCGCAGCAACCCGATTCGTAAGCAACGCAGCCATCGCCGAGTACCTGAAGTGGCGCAGCCTGGACGAGTTCATCGAGCGTCTCGCGCGGGTCATGTATGACCGCGCGGACAACTGCAGCCACGACCATCTACGAGGGATCGCGCCACACTACACACGACCACCGGACCTACACGGGGCTCGGCATCTCCCCCGAGCCCTCCTACACAACGACGACGACAACAATGAAGAAGAAGAAGAAGAAGACGTCGACGACACAACAACACAACACACACTCGGATGACGCCTACACAGGCACGATGCACACGCCAGCCTAAGCTGCCGGTCGCCTTCACTGCGGCCCCGAAACCTGGCCCCGCTCAAACGGTATCACCAGGCTAGGGGTTGCGGGGTTGGATAACGGCCGGTAGCGATAAAGCTGGCTAACAACCGGATCGCACAGTCGTCCACAAATCGACGACGGAAGACCGCCCCACGAAGATGGGGCGCGAAATAGATTCAGTCTCCGCAACAGGGATGTTGAAGAGACCCCTCACACCCTCCCAAAAGGGTATCGAGATGATACTACTGACTGACAACAGGGTCAGTTGGGCTCACCGCCTTCTGCAGTGAGGACAGCTGATCACCCGGTCGAGCCGGCGTGTTTTCAGACGCGTAGGCACCCGGTTCCCCTCCGACCCTTCCTGATTCCCGTAGCCCAGTCAGAGCCGGCGTGTTTTCAGACGCGTAGGCACCTGGATTACGTAACCTGTCCTACCCTGTATCTTGGTCAGAGCCGGCGTGTTTTAGACGCGTAGGCACCCTTGATACTCCCTATCGCCCTGGTCAGAGCCGGCGTGTTTTAGACGCGTAGGCACCCTAGGCGCTCCCCCCCGATTCGCATATCCTTCCCGTCTCGCCATCCCCTTCACTCTTAGGGGATACCGTTCCCGAATCCGCGAGTAGCTTAGGGTCCGCGCCGTACCGTTGCGATAAGTAGAAGCCACCCCGCGTCGTACCTAGTTTAGGATACCTAGACCTAAGGAATCTTAATTTATAATAAACCGGCATAAAAGCCCGCCGATTTGTATTACAGCATTAAACCTGTGTTTCCTTGTCTCACTCTGCACCCTCTCTCTCCTCTGAGCTAATTAGGAAACCCTTGCTCCCGTCTGGAACAAGGGAGGTGTATGAGGCCGCGCCCGCCCCGGCGAACGTGACCCCATCACAAACTGTTAACCTTAGAGTCGTACTTACTCAGATTAAGGCCTAAACCTCAACTGATTTAATACGAATCTTGTGGTATTTTAAACTTGTATTCTGAAGTATAATTAGCGTCGGGAGTTATTCCCAGCTATTCAGGCTAAAGTTTTGACGTGTTGACAATTGTTTTCTGTATCCACAGTATTATTTAATTAACTTATTTAAATATTGTTTTGTATTGTTATTCTTTATTCAAACAGTAATAATAACAATCACCATCTTTCTACAATGAGGCAGTCTTATTATCCCTTTTTATCTTACGCAGTTCCATTCCTTATTTAGTTTAGTAGTATGAGATCCCTTATAGGTGAATTATAGTAACATTTTAATACCTACCTAATATATAGTATGAAGAAAATAAGTCATATATGCTTGTTATTTCTCATTTACACGGTGTCATAAGTTTGATAATTTGCTAGGGATGTAACTGTGTCGACTTTTTATATCGATAAATTATGCATAAGTTTATGTGCCGTGTAATAGTTATTTGTTATACAAGGGTGCAAAGTTGTATTTTACCCGCGAGTGTGGAATTGAAACATGAGCAAGCGAAAGGATTCTATAGGTGAAAAGGTTCTAAAATAGAATCCTGAGCGTAGCGAGTGTTTCAACACACGAGAAGTAAAATACATTTGCACCCGTGTGTAACACAAAACTTTTCCCCTCACTATAGCGAGGAAAGTGCAACATCCACAGGCGTTAGATCATCTTCATCACTGGAATCACTAATTTTTTTACGATATTATAACAGAAAACACTAGAAATTCTGATTTTTACGTGAGTCGGTGAGAAGAACAGTAAAAATTTTGTTGACAATGTTGACATTTCTGTTCTGACGTATGAAATGTCAACGATGCGTTTTGAAATTGCATCGACTCAACTTGTGCGTTCAGAATTATATTTAACATCATTACAAAAAATCTAACGTTTCTTATGGAATTTTAAGGTTTATGACTTAAAATTATTAAATAAAGCTAAATTTGGTATTTTTTATTAGATTCTCAAACCATTTGTTGAATGATAATTAATATCGAACCAACCATTATTATGAGCGTTTTACATTTTGTTATCTGTCAAGCTACTTAAACACGCTCCATCCAAGGTCAAATTACTTTCCCCACTAGTGGATAAAATGCGTTTTTCCCCGCTTGTTTTAAAGGATAATAGACGGCTTTCCGAGCTAGTGAGGGGAAAAAAAATCACGGAATTGGCAAATTGATAATAGTCTGGCTAATGAAAGTTGAACCTGAAAAAACGCGGCAATTTCAAGAAATCTGTAGCAGGCGGCTCGTTGAATACAAGAATTTACTTAAAGTATAAAAATTATGCAATCCTTGTAATCAAAGAGCCGCCTGATATGAGGATTTATGCATGTACCTAATATAATAACCTGAATAACAATAATAACCTGATATGAGGATTTATGCATGTACCTAATATAGCTTTTATCTCATTTGCAGTCTACCACTCAGAACCGTACCTCTCGTTTTCTTATCATTAGAAAGAAGGCGAGCGATCTTAAGGTGTCGTTTTATCGAAAAACACTTTTGGAAATAAGTCACAACAAATATAATATTTACATACTTTTGCTTTCGTAAGTAAAATATTGCTATATTTATAAAAAAAACTTGTCAATAAAAAGACACGTGCAAATGGTTTACCTTTTTTTCTAATGCTAAAAAACTAAGTATAGTTTCTAGTCATGTACTAAATATGAAATGAAAAAAAAAACGTTCGTGTAATATATTTTTTTAATTTAATAATAGGGAATATACGAAACTCGGCGTAGGTGGCGCCACTACCACAATCTGAGGGTCTATCGCGAAACAAGAAAATCGAACTTTCGTTATCTAACATCTCTGTCACTCTTGCGTATTCGAGCGATAAAGAGGCAGATAACGAAATTTCGGATTCGAGTTTTCCGGTAGGTCCTCTGAAAACTTGTCAAAAACCTGTTAAAGGTACAGTATGTATAAGTTACTCTACGGTTTACTAAAAAAGGCTAGTGCTACACTCTGGTGGTAGAACATTGCAGTAATATCCCCTATTCCTCGTCCTTTGGAAATCTGAAATAAAAAGTTGAGTTTTGTGAGATAGGTAAACCAACAATATTAATAAAAGGAACATTCATCAATGATCATTAATGTTTTTTTTTTATTAGGGTTCCGTACCCAAAGGGTAAAAACGGGACCCCATTACTAAGACTTCGCTGTCCGTCTGTCCGTCTGTCTGTCACCAGGCTGCATCTCATGAACCGTGATAGCTAGACAGTTGAAATTTTCACAGATGATGTATTTCTGTTGCCGCTATAACAAATACTAAAAAGTACGGTATCCTTGGTCCGCACTTGACCGGTTTTTAGTATTATACTATAGTCTGGCAAACAGAATCTGTCAGTAAGTAAGAACAAACAAAACTATGGGTACAGTCGAAGGCAAAAATATCGATCCAAACAAATGGCTCAAAAATATGTGAACACGACTTTATTGTCTAAGGTGTAAGAGCGTACACATATTTTTGAGACTTTGGGAATGTATATATATTTATGCCCTTGACTGTACTCATCAATTAAAATGAGACAGTCCTGGGCCAAACTATAAGAAAGCTGTAAATGTCGATAGGTTATTGATCTGAGGTCGATAAATACACAGTGCATCACTATGCCAAAAATATAACCTTTTATAGTTAGCAGAAAATTTCGAAAATATATGCAAAAATCTACACAGACTTGAATGCAAGTAATAATTACATAAACAACACATCGATTTCAATGTTTAGGGTCCTGTCCTATAAATTAATTTCTTCAAAATTGAACAAAACTCGCCGATTAAAGGTTACCGGTTCGTGCGTATTTTCTTTTCTTCCTGTATGCGATTGTGGGAACACACTACATAAATGAAGATATACATATATATACATCGATTGACACCGTGTGCTGAGGCTGAGAAACAGTGACACTTTAAAGCAAATAAATATGGCTGTCTCGGCGCCAACTACGAATTCGTAGCTTTTGGTGTCGAGACACTCGGTCCATGGGGCAGGGGTGCACGGGGGCTCCACAAGGAGCTCGGAAAGCGGTTGAGGGAGGCAACGGGGGACCCTCGCGCGGGCAGCTTTCTCGCGCAAAGGCTTGCTATCGCGATACAGCGCGGGAATGCTGCCTGCGTGATGGGCACTTTGCCAAGAGGTCAGGGTTTGTTATAGGGATTTTTATTTTTTTAGGTAGGTTTAGTTTTAATCGTTTTATTTTATAAGTAGTCTTAATTTTGTTTTATACAATTAATGTAAATTTTATTTATCATCTTTTCAATATAGGTACAGGTGGTAGTTATATTTTGTGCCTAGTTTACTTTTAGTGACACTGTTCTAATAATAATAAGAACAGTGCGATTGACATACTCCGCGGTTAAGCAGAGAAACATGAAGTTGCTCTGACAAGAGCAGTTTAGTTTGCCACTGAAAAGGGCAGTTTTAATATTGCCCTGAGAAGGACAGTTTGATTATCAGGAACCAGGAGCCTGCAGCATCTTCATCGGACTCGTTGTGTCTTGTTTCCAAGCAGCGAGCGCGAAGCGGCGGAGCGAGGCACGGCGCGGCGGACCGACGACAGCGGAAAGGCTCGCTCAAATATCGAACATGTATTTTTATTTGGCTGGATTAAAAGACCACCAAAAACCACCATTTGACATTTTCCTCAGTTCATCTTATGACAATACTGAAAATAACGAAAGAACTTGCGGATTGTTGTCTCACTCACTCATGGACAAATAGTAATAGCGTGTTGTGAATACGATACTTTTTACCAAGCTCTTATTTTTGCCCGGCTTCTATGCTTTAGTTATTATTCCGTCATGGAGACTATATAAAGGAGCCAAATCTCTATGTATGAAAAGTGTTCATCAAAAAACAGTAATTAGGCGGCGCCACCATACACCGAAATACTACCAAAAACAACCTACGTAAATTGGTCGGGTTATTTGTTGGTTCGTGTTATACTCATGTCCCAGACCCTAACTAGCGCCACCGGAGAGATTAGGAACTATTATTTAAAGCAGAAAGCGGTCACTTTTGCAACAATTCTGCCATAAGAGATTGGCATCCTTTTCTATACCATCCATAATTCTGAGTAGGTACAGAATATTCTATGATAAATATATTGACAGTGACAGTGCACTGTCATTATGTCAACTTCCTTAAATTTATCTCTAAGTGAGTCTCTATGGTTCATTTTATATATTGCTCGAATAGCCCTCTTCTGCAGAACAAATATGGTATTTATCTCTGAAGCACCACCCCACAGTAAAATACCATATGACATAACGCTATGGAAGTAACTAAAATATACTAATCGAGCTGTTTTCACATCAGTTAACTGACGGATTTTGTATGGATGGTATAGAAAGGATCGCAATCTCTTATAGCAGAATTGTTGTAAAAGTGACCGCGTTAAGCTTTAAATAATAGTCCCTAATCTCTCCGGTGGCGCTAGTTAGGCTCTGGGACATGAGTATAACATGAACCATATAAGGCAACAAATAACCCGACCAAATTACGTAGGTTGTTTTTGGTAGTATTTCGGTGTATGGTGGCGCCGCCTAATTACTGTTTTTTGATGGACACTTTTCATACATAGAGATTTGGCTCCTTTATACAGTCTCCGTGGGATTTTGCTCACTGCAAAAGCTGCAGAACTCAGTCTATTCGAAAGAGTATCAATATGGGGACCCCACTGGAGTTTAGAATCTAAAGTTATACCAAGGTATATATAAATACATTTTATCGTATTTTTATAAATCTTCATTTTTAGTTTTAAAGTGTGCCGATAGATGGCAGTGAATTTACTGTGGTTACAAAATTTACTATGACAGTACCGCTCTAGTATAAGTTACTCTATGTTCTGAAATAGCATCGTTTACATCATTGTAAGCTTGTTGCTGTCGTTTGCCTTTGAAAATAAGTGAGGTATCGTCTGCAAACAATACTATACATGGTGGGTCTTTACAAGGTATGGCTCAAGGCAGGTCATTAATGTAGATTAGGAACAGGAACGGCCCCAATATTGATCCCTGCGGTACACCCATAAAGACTAGGTCTGCGCAGGTTAGGTTTGTAGGGAATAGCGGAAATATTCCTACCATTCGCCACAAACCCGCCTTTGTCAATTCCTGCCTCTCTTATTTGGTCCATCGTTGTTCGATCGTCTGAATCAATAGGACATGCCTCGAACGACGCACACGTTTCCTGGGCGGAAGCTCAGGAGTGTATTTCGTTTCGAGGCATGACTTATGAGATCGTTGACGTGATTGGATGCTTTGTCAAAGTAGCGTCTAGACTCGTGTCGGCGGCGTATACATTTGACGACGGGCCTACCTTATATTCATATTTCTATGGTGCCTATCCTACCGTGATGAACATCGAAAATGTCCCAATGTGTAAGAGCGATACAGTCGATACAGAGACAAATTTCGATTTTCGTAGATCGCGGTACGCCCTCTGTTCATGATTGAGTACCTAGACAAAATAAATGAGATAATTTAATAACAATTTTAGAATTACCTATCGTTTAATTTTTACACTCGAAAATATAACTTTGCTGTTCTGATATAAAGCGTCACGCATAAATTTATTATATGCAATTACCAAACTTGAAATGCGGCCAAAAGAATATGTGCGCTGTTTTCCCAAAATAACTCATTAGAAGTTTAGTTTCGCGCTGTCTAACGCGGCATACTGCCGCTCCTGAACAATAAAACGAATAAATCAGCAATTATCTGGACTATGAGTGCAGATGCTGCATCATTGCCCTGTCCGATATGTTTGCAAAGTGGTGTTTTCGAGTCGGTGCTATTACTTAGGGACCGGTTAATACACGTGTCTACTAACAAAATTGTATGTCCCGTTTGTCAAGAAGAGGTATGTGGACTAGACAAGTTGACTATCCATTTGTTCACTCATGTAAAGTTAATTAATACAAGAGATTTTAGCGAGAAAAATAATGAATTTACGGAAACCTGTAAATCAAATGCAAACATTCCAGTCCCCTCTACTAATAGGAAGAAATCCAGAACGCCAACGGCTAAAAATAAACCAGCAACATCTACGGCAAATGCACCCGTGAAATTCGTCAAGATATGTCCAAAGTTGCCAGTAATGCCAGTAAATACGGCGCCAGTATTATTAGACCCATCACGCGAACCAGCTGAAGGTGGAGTTCAAGAGGCGACTCTAAAGGTATCATCTATTAAGAAGGAAAAGTCGCAGTTGGAAGTCAATACAACCTGTGATATTTGCGGTGTCGAATTCGTGGACGAAATAATTCTGAGAATGCATCGATGCCTTATACACAATATAGATGATAATTCTAATCACAGCATTTCAAGATACCAATGTCATTTATGTCCAAAAAACTTTAAGATGAGGGGATCCCTCATGGTTCACTTGCGAGTAGCACATTACGGATTTCAATCCGATACCAGCGGCGCGCAACCCGACTCAGCAAGCGAAGCTGGCTCCGGCAATCGACATTTTCCTGCAAACGATAAACCCAGCAATTACGAGAGGAATGACAATAAACAATGGCAGTGTGATGTTTGTCGAAAATGTTTTACAACAAAATATTTCCTGAAGAAGCATAAGCGTCTTCACACAGGTTAAAATTAATTGGTGTTCGTTTGCGAGGTAATTTATACTAACATGCGAGAATGTAAGATATGTAATCATGTACTGTGGTAGTTGTATTGCAAGTTACTCATTATTTTTCTTGACTTTATTTACTTGCTTAAGGGCCCTCCACACTCTTGCGCAAATCGCGGCGCGAAGCCGCGAACGCGAGTGTGGAGTCTAGTTCGCTAATCAGTGAAATGTCTGGAGCGGGCTTTATATGCATAACTTTGTTAAGCCCCTCATTCACACTCCTACCTTGCAGTCCGCCTCGCAGGACTGCGGAGTAGGATATAGCTCACACACTTCCTACATTGCAGTCCTACCTACCAGAGGACCTACCACGAAAGACGAAAATCGAAATTTCGCTAATATCTGCCTCCCTATAGCTCTTGCGATAAACAAGAATATCTAGTGATAGAGAGGCAGATATAGTAGATTGTTAGCCAAGGGATGAAAGGCACTCATTTCCGCCAAGGTATTTTGGTGTTCGAACGCAGTGAGAGCGCCTATTGGACGCGGACTATTGTCCGAGGCAGAAATGATGCCTTTCACCCGAGTTAAACACTCTGCTTTTCATTTCGAATACGAGGAAAGTAAAATGCATGTGTTTTTTTTAAAACATGACTAAGTATACATTTTTATAGTATTTCATGAGGGCACTTTCAATTAACAATTCAGGCAAAAAAATCGTTGTTTATGGAATGGAGAGTCAAATATCAGAATTGAAATTGTATACTTAACAAATCCATTTAAACTCAAATTTCAATTGCTTATCGTAAAAAAGTTAAAAAAATCGTACTTCGAACGTAAAATGCTCTAGTGCAGACACGTATCATTTTCTGCACACCTTTTAGAACAACAATGACCCTCTTTCAGAGCATGAGAAATGAAAAAGAAATTACGCTTTTCGTTTTTCGCGGTAGACCCTCGTGTCGGTGGTCTTGCAATTCCGGTATGTGCTATTTCTAAAAAAGAAATTGCGATTTTGGTAATTTTTGATCACATACACATCGAATTCCTTTATATATTTCAATAAAATCTGCTAAGCTCGTGTTTTTCATTGTAAACAAGTGGCGGACTGCAGTCCTGCATTAACATTCACAGGGAATATTACGCGAAACTCTGCGTAGGGGCCACTACCTCAATCTGAGGGTCTATCGTGAAACAAGAAATAGTACATTTCGATGCTAGTGCGGAAAGTATGTCATTACTTTACGAGTACCGAGATATACACCCCGAGGTTATTAAAAGTAATTACTTAGACAAAAAGTAGATAGAGGTACTTTATCATTCGAAACATTATCATCTAATAATGCATGATTAGTTGATTACTATGGACAGTAGTGCACAGAAATGTACCTAATCCTAATCCTAATATGAACATTGGAAGAGATCGGTCGAAGAATAATAATACATGTCATTCCTGCTGATAGCGTACTTATGTCACAAATCCGGTCTCCAATTAACCTAGAAAACGGTATCCATGCCATGACGATTTTACGAAAATAGTACATTTCGATGCTAGTGCGGAAAGTACGTCATTACTTCACGAGTACCGAGATATCTTGCCACGAGCCGTAGGCGAGTGGCAAGACTCGGGACGAGTGAAGAATGACATATCCGCACGTGTATCGATAGACGTTTTTTAATACAGATGCGAAAAAATAAGAAAAGCAACAAGTAAAGAATGGAATTAGAAACTTTTATATTATTAATTCTGTGACACTGACATCATTGACATTGACATTATGAAGAGGTGTTTTTCTAGCTTTTATTTGACTAGAATAGATTTTGTTATTATTATTGAACCCACTTCAATGAAAGTTTTTTTTCCAAATGCATGTTCTATAATAAGACAGAAACAATTGTAAATATTAAAACATTATACTATTATTACCTAAATATCGTTATTTACGATTATTTGTGTATCGTATATTTATAAAAACAATATCGAATGTTGCCTTTGGAAACTTAAAACATTCTTACAGTAAGAAAATACGCCTCTTCTTTGACAGGCGTTCCGTTCCATTCAGACAACTTATTAAGAACGGTTTTTCAACATTAAATAATAAACGTGTTATAATACTTATAATCATGAAGAGGTAAGTAATAAAATATGAAATATGCATATTTTTCGTATTCTTACATTAACAGTAGGTTTTTATGTTGATTACGACGTTTAAAGGAAACTAATATTAACACTCATCAATAAGTAGTCATGAATTGGAACAACTTAAAATTTAAAAAAAATTGAAAAGTAAAAAGCACTAGTTCGCGAAAACTAACTTTCCGCACGCTAAACAGCCACGAAAAGTAGCACTTTTTGAGCAACTAGTATTAAAATAGTTATTTACGATACAAGTGCGGAAAAGAGGAAATTCGAAACGAGTGGCGATAAATTAAAACACGACCGCAGGGAGTGTTTTAAATCGACACGAGTTGCGAATTACCTATTCGCACGTGTATCGTACAACGTTTTACAGTACATATGGCCCTTTAAACTTTCGACGTATGCACGAAAAGTGCTATTTGACGCACTAGTGCAAAAAAGTAGCACCATATGTACTGTAAATTTCTTTATCTAACATCTCTGTCACTCTTGCATATTCGAGCGATAAAGAGGCAGATAGCGAATTTTCGGATTCGCGTTTCCAGGTATGTCCCCTGTAAGCAAACCGCCTTGATGCATCAATGTCATATTTTATTATCTCTGAAAACTTGCCAAAAACCTGTTAAATGTACTGTATGTATAAGTTACTCTATGGTTTACTAAAAAGACTAGTCCTGCACTCTGGTGGCAGAACATTGCAGTAATATCCCCTATTCGCTACTTTGCAGCTACTGCTATGTAGGACGTCAACCCACAGACAATCCTGCGCGGCGGACTGCAGCGGTGGGCGGGGCTTGTAGGACCCAATAGGCATCCTACCTGGGTTTTGTAGGACGCCATGTAGTCCTGCGACCACATTCACAATCCTACATAATGAGGCGGAATACGAGGCGGACTTCCATATAGGAGTGTGAATGGGGGGCTAAAGAACTTTAATTAACTAAATCTTTATTGTGCGATTCAGGGTTTACTTTACATAATAAGAATAACACAATCTAACATGCTATTCATAAATTAAACAAAAATGTGCATGGATCTGAGGTAATGATAAATTTATATATACCTATATATTGTTATTCGTGCTCATTACACAAATAAATGCCCTTACCGGGATCCGAAGCCAGGACCATCGGCTTCATAGGCAGGGTCACTACCCACTAGGCCAGAGTCGGCCAGACCTGTCAAAATACCGACCGGTAGGTCAGAATCGAATTTTAGTATCTAGTAACACCCTACCTAGTAGCAAAGATAGATATAACTCCGTAATAGATGGATACAGTCTAAGGAAAAAACGTGCCTCGAAAATCACGAAAATTTGATTCTCGATCAGATGGCGCCACTAGTTTTGGCCTACACTCGTATAGAGGGCGTTGACTGTTTCGTTTGTTATTTATAATTTTAACGCATACCAGTGAAAGAACATGGGTCAAAATCATATAAAAATAATTAATGCAAATAAAAAAACCATTTATCCATATTTAAATACATTTTATCGTATCTTTATAAATATTTATTTTTAGTTTTAAAGTGTGTCGACAGATGGCAGTGAATTTACTGGGGTTACAAAATTTACTATGACAGTACCGCTCTAGTATAAGTTACTCTATGCTAGTAGTAATAGTAGTAGTCTCAGAATAATGTAGTAGTAGTAGTAGTACCTACATTCACCGTTTAAATACAGTTTCGTTAAACTCAGACATATTATATCACTCACGCACTTGAGCCAATTTAGACTAAACGTGAGTGACCCGATTTAATACGTTTACTAAATCCAAAGAAAGAGGGCGCTACTAGTTTTGGCCTACAGTCGTATAGATGGCGTTGACGGTTTCGTTTGTTATTTAACAATTTTAACGCATATCAGTGAAAGAACATGGGTCAAAATCATAACAATAATTAATGCAAATAAAAAAAATCATTTATCTATATTTAAATACATTCAATCGTATTTTTATAAATCTTCATTTTTAGTTTTAAAGTGTGTCGACAGATGGCAGTGAATTTACTGGGGTTACAAAATTTACTATGACAGTACCGCTCTAGTATAAGTTACTCTATGCTAAATCTCAGCGAAAGGTTAAAAAGTAGGTTAAAGTACTTACAAGATGTTTTTAATCCCTAGCAGTCTGTAAGGCATAGGTTAAACATTATTTAATTTATTTATTATGGGATCCAAAGAATATAATACTCACATGGGATCAACCAAAATAGGGTACTTTCCTGGCTATTAAAATCAGTTTCTTTTTTCGAGCTGTCAAAAGTGTCAAAACAATCAGCGACACTGGAATTTATATGAAAACAGAACAAGTGACGTCACGGTCAAGTTACCTTTTAAGTTCTTTCCAATTTATTAAACACAAATTGTGTCAGAAAATAACTGCTGTCTACGTTTTTCTAATATTTTTCTCGTGCTTTCTTTCTTGCATGGTGTGTGTGTGTTTTTTTTATAGTTATTTGTTATACAAGGGTGCAAAGTTGTAATTTACCCGCGAGTGTGGAGCTGAAACACGAGCAAGCGAAAGGATTCTATAATTGAAAGAGTTCTAAAATAGAATCCGAAGCGTAGCCAGTGTTTCAACACACGGGAAGTAAAATGCAAATGTATTTTACTTCCCGTGTGTAACAAAACTTTTCACCTCACTATAGCGAGGAAAGTGCAACATGCAAAAAAACAGTTCATAAGAAAATAAGTCTATAGTATGTCAAAGGACTGTCTCATTTCAAACATAGACAGAGATAATCATACTACCTTTATCTTACTCTTTTACTTTATCTACTAGCACCCAAAAGAAAAGGATGAGTATAGTTTTTTTCTTCTTATTTACTGACAATTTAGTTTGACCAACTATATTTGTAAACATCAATCAAATCATCAATCATCAACATAGTATAACACAAGGGCCTGACACTATTTGATAGAGAAAGATAGTCTTACTGCGATTCCTGTAAGAGGAAAAAGAAAATAGTGCCATGCTTTGTCCTTATCACCAACTGGGTGGCATCATAGGTAGGAGGTGACGGCGAAATACCGAAATTTATAAGAGTGAAAGAGCAAAAATCTTATGCTGCCCAAATTTTATATGAATATTCTTTCACTTACCACCGGTGGCTCGGTGGCGCGCGTCTATAACTACTTGTATAGTATATATACTATGTCTATGGTATAACATTATGTAAAGCCCCCTATTCACACTCCTACAATGCAGTACGCCTCGCAGGACTGCGGCGCAGGATTATAGCTCACACACTTCCTACATTGCAGTCCTACAGGGTCTACCAGAGGACTTACCACGAAAGACGAAAATCGAAATTTCGCTATATACCTACTAGAATATCTAGGCAGATAAAGAAATTACGCTTTTCGGTTTTCGCGGTAGACCCTCGTGTCGGTTCTCTTGCAATTCCGTTATGTGCTATTTCTAAAAAAAAACAGCTATTTTGGTGATTTTATATTTCAATAAAATCTGCTAAGCCCGTGCTTCTCATTATAAACAAAATGGCGGACTGCAGTCCTGCATTAACATTCACGGAGAACTATTATATAACACTAGAGGCCCGTTGCGGCGTCAAAACGCCGCTAGAGTATGGTTCTAAAAGTTAGGTTGCCTGTCCACTGGAGCGGAGCGGTAAGCGGGGAAAAAATCGAGCAATAGAATTTCATTAAAATTACAGAGCGGAGATTTTATGTCATTCAATCAGTGGAATTTTAGTATTTGTTGTTATAGCGGCAACAGAAATACATCATCTCTGAAAATTTCAACTGTATAGCTATCACGGTTCATGAGATACAGCCTGGTGACAGACAGACGGACAGACGGACGGACAGACGTTTTTACCCTTTGGGTACGGAACCCTAAAAAACTCGAGAGCAATAAAAATGGGTACATAAAGTATCCTATCAAAACATTACATGTAAAAAGATTCATAAAATGTTCATTCATTCAGGCATTCATGTGCTGTTGTTGATGTGTAGTAGTTGTTGGTGCTGTTGTTGGTGCAGTAGTTTTGTTTTCCAAAGGGACTAAACTTCTTTAGCATCCTACCTTCTATGTGCCAAAGCAACAATAAAATAATTATGTGTCATCTTGATGAGTACGATGTGGATGACACATGTCTGACATGTTTGTCAAACACAATAATAAAATTTTATGTTGTTTTAATATATTTTTTTGTGTGGTGTATGCATGTCATTGCATGTTACAGTCTCAAAACAAATATTTGAATGGATTGGATACTGGATATCTTACATACATTGGATACAGGTTCGAGTTCAATTCAATCTCAAGTCATAACAAAGGTCACGTGATACATTTTTTCAAATTAACTTTTTAGTACTTTATCGGGAAAAAATCAAAAAACTAAGAGCTTATTGCAAATCTGTAGCATGAGACGAATCCAACGACATATAATTTATTAAAATCGAACCATAACTGTAGATCGTAGATCTGATAGCCATAACAGCCCTCAATGGTTTTTAAAGATAATAATGGTACGGCACCCCACGTGCGCGAGTCCGACTCGCACTTGGCCGATTTTTTACATTTAGTCAATATGCATATGTAGTGACACGGAACCTTTCGATCACGAGTCCAACTCGCACTTGACCGTTCTCCACATTTTAAATAGGTATGCGAAAAAAGTTTGCATATATCAACATTTTTAAAATGAAAACAACCTAGCAATTTAGAGTATTGACATAATAGTGCCCTTAAAAGTTGACACAATATACTGTCATTCATTGTCAACAAACTGTAAAATCATTTTTGTATTTTCGTACATGCTTTAAGTGTTGCGGATATTATGTAGCCCTCAAAAATAATATTTCACCATGCTGAACAACTTACTACAGATTTGAGTGCAATTCATGTTTATTATTATTTGGTCATCTTGACATCTAGAGTCAAAATAGGGAACGTGACATGTCACGTGGTCAAACACAAATTAACTTACCTTTTTCAAATTAATTTTTCAGAACTTTTTCAGAAAAAAATTAAAAACCCAGGAGTTTTATGCAACTCTCCAGCATGAGACGAATCTAATGACATATCATTTATCAAAATCGGACCATAACTGTAGATCTGATGGGATGTACAAAAATCGGCCTCGCGTAATATATATAGGTATAGATAATATGTGTTCACAGTCCAATTCGCTACATGACAGTCCTGCTACGCAGAACGTAATACCACAGACAATCCTGCGCGGCGGACTGCAAGCGGTGGGCGGGGCTTGTAGGATCCAAAAGGCATCCTACCTGGGTTTTGTAGGACGCCATGTAGTCCGCGACCACATTCACAATCCTACATAATGAGGCGGACGGCGAGGCGGACTACCATGTAGGAGACAGTAGGAGTGTGAATGGGGGAAAATTTTTGTTGACAATGTTGACATTTCTGACGATGCGTTTTGAAATTGCATCGACTTTGTGCGTTCAGAATTACATTCAACATCATTAAAAAAACAAATATTTCTTATGGAATTTTAAGGTTTATGACTGAAATCATTAAACAAAGCTAAATTTGGTACTTTTTATTAAATTCTCAAACCATTTATTTAATGATAATTAATATCGATCAAACCATTATTATGAGCGTTTCACGTTTTGTTATCTGTCATAAGCTACCAACTACCTACTTTAGTGGAAGCCGTTCGACCTCATATTAAATATATTAATAACGGGTCACTCACGTGTTTTAAGTCGAAAACGCTCGACATGTTTCACTCCGTACCGAGGAGCGTCATCAGGAGCTTGCGTCGACGGTGACGGACCGGCGCAGACTGCGGGCCGCAGCCCTCCGCGCCCGATGACTCGGCGCGGGCGCCGTTGGCGGCAGGGGGGGCGAGAAACTACCCTCGTTTACGGCATTATTGTCAAATGATGGGTTGCACACAACACTCACTACGTCATTCGCTAATGGTTCGTCCACACTATCCACCGACGTAGTACCCAAAACAGTTTTCCAGCTCGGAGGCACTGACCAACCACAATCACGGTTAAAATTCGGATGACGACCAATTTCGATAGCCTCCCGTACTTTTCGCTGAATCACAAACTTTTCTTTCGCCAGCACAGTTACCTTATCGAAACGTATATAGTGAGTCGAATCCGAATCCAATACGTGTTCCGTCACCGCAGAACCCCGGCTATCCCTGTTCTTCATACTACGTATGTGCTCGGACAATCTGGTGGAAATGTTTCGGCCCGTCTCTCGTATGTAGTTTTTCCCACAGGAGCAAGGAATCATGTATACACCCGGACTGTTCAAAGGCTCCCTATCCTTTGGCGAACGCAGCACCTGTCCTAGCTTCATATGAGGACGGAAAATCGTCTTAATGCAGTATCTCCGGCGTAATAAGTGTCCGATTTTATCCGTCACGCCCTTAATGTAAGGTAGGTATAGGGGCAATCTCTCTGCCGTAGTTAAACGGGGACGCGCTGATGCGTTCGCAACACGATAACTCTGCCTCCAGTTATAGCCATTGCATTCCAATACCCGCCTCACGTGACCCAGCTCATGGTCCAAGTACTGTGGATCACAGAGGTTCAAGGCCCGATTAAACAGTGTTCTGGGCACAGAAGATAAGTGGCACGGATGATGGTGCGAATCTGCCCTCAGATATCGATCTGTATGTGTTGGTTTACGATACACTGTGGTTTGTATCCGCCCACAAGGTTTACGCATAACCAAGACATCCAGAAACGGCAGCTTTCCTTCGTTTTCTTCCTCCACTGTGAACTGGATCTTGTGATGCCTGGTATTGAGGTGCTCCGTGAGATCCCTTAGGCTGTTTTTCGAGACAATAGCGAAGACGTCATCAACATACCGCCACCAATATCTAGGTCTAACAGGCCCGCTATTTAAAGCATTTTCTTCAAACCATTCCATAAAGATTCTATTCCATTCCATAAAGACTCACTATATACGTTTCGATAAGGTAACTGTGCTGGCGAAAGAAAAGTTTGTGATTCAGCGAAAAGTACGGGAGGCTATCGAAATTGGTCGTCATCCGAATTTTAACCGTGATTGTGGTTGGTCAGTGCCTCCGAGCTGGAAAACTGTTGTTGGGTACTACATCGGTGGACAGTGTGGACGAACCATTAGCGAATGACGTAGTGAGTGTTGTGTGCAACCCATCATTTGACAATAATGCCGTCAACGAGGGTAGTTTCTCGCCCCCCCTGCCGCCAACGGCGCCCGCGCCGAGTCATCGGGCGCGGAGGGCTGCGGCCCGCAGTCTGCGCCGGTCCGTCACCGTCGACGCAAGCTCCTGATGACGCTTTTCGGTACGGAGTGAAACATGTCGAGCGTTTTCGACTTAAAACACGTGAGTGACCCGTTATTAATATATTTAATATGTCTATGTCTCACGGAAGTTTTGTTATTAAAACCGTTCGACCTCAATTTAAAGAAATACTAGAGGTCAAAACCAAAATTTTGGCCCACAGTTCCTAAAACAATTTTCCTTAGGAGGCGAGTGCTGAAACATTAATTTTTTTGTATGGTTTTTTTTTAAACCTATTGTGTGTGGTATCATACGAAAGGGCTGTTTGAAGCGATTCTAAAAATATACCACATCATTACACTTCAGCCATTTTTTTTAAATTAAAACAAAAAGAATTTTCAAAACATACCAAGTTTGGACTCCTCCAGATACGATGTGGCAGTTTTTTTTTGTACAATATACCACACATTATACGTGATATCTTCATATCCAACCCCAAGAAAGCAATTTTAAAAATAATATCATTAACATTTTTTCTTTCAATTTTACAAAGTAACACAGTTCTACTTCAATACCTATTTAACGAGACTTATGGAACTGTACTGCAGATACGGTACATATTAATCATAAAGGGCCCTCCACACTCATGCGCGAATCACGGCGCGAAGCCGCGAACATAAGTGTGGCGTCGATTTCGCAGATTGTTCACGCCTTCGCGCCTAGTTCTCCGTTTTTGTCGGTTTATTAGCCCGCGTCAAAAGAGGCGCGAAGCGCGACCTGGCAAGACTCCACATTATACACTATTTTGACTCATATGTGGCAAGATAAATAATAATTATATTATATAAAGCGGCTATATTTTACGGTTTTACAACAAAACAAAATGGAAAAATAGCTAAATCACGTATGATGCCATAGATAACTAGCAGTTAAGCTCGATCAGCTGATGCTTTTCAGCCATATTGGCGAGAACCAAACTGCGAAATCGCCGTGAAGTTTGCGAGTGTGGAGTTATACGTCAACGTCGCGACATGTTCTCTCCGCGAAGTCGCGCCGCGATTCACGCACATAATCTGGAGGAGCCTTACAATGATACGTAAAGTTCGCTCCAGACTACGCGGCGCGAAGCCGCGAACGCGAGTGTGGAGTCGATTTCGCTGATTAGCAAACTAGACGGACGGACGGACAGACAGACACGATAGGTTTTTGAAAAAAAAAAAAAAACCATACAAAAAAAAATGTTTTAGCACTCCCTCCTAAGGGTAATTTTTTTAGGAACTGCCGGTCAAAAATTTTGTTTTGACCTCTAGTATGGGTGTGTGCCAAACGGCTACCCTGTACATCGATTTGCGTTTTTTTTATGCGAACGATAATGCGAACGGCTTGCACTACTTCAAAAATGATTAAAAACGCAAAATTTCATTAGATTGACAGATTATTTTACTTAACGATTATGATTTTAATGTGATCGACAGTATTTTTTTTTATACTACGGCGGTGGCAAACAAGCATACGGTCCGCCTGATGTCTTGTATTCAGGGTTTTTTACGACACGTAGCAACGCCACCTAGCATGTATTTTGGTGCCTACTGGTTTCAGTTCAGGGCGAACTACGTACTAGACGTAGAAACAGGAACTCTCCAAGGTCAACTGAATGCTGATGGTTTAGGAATTCCGTTTATTAGAAACTGATACTACCTACACTAAAGACAGTACAGTCGCTTAATTACACCTCCGAAAACGTAGAATCATATTCTACGTATCGAATCGAGCATTGTATTACAATACATGACCTAGATGTTTGCCTATAACCTATTTAATAGTTCCTTTTTATTTAACCGCATGTTAGTTATTGACGATTATACATATACGTAATCCTGGGCCTGCCACGTTTTTCCACACGCTGTTATTTCTAGTGCAGTTGGACTTAGGTTTGCTTATTAAACTAGCAGTGGGAGTTAGAGGCAGATCTATTATTTTTGAATTAATTGTAGGACCAGAATGTCCAGTGTCCTTAAGACCCCGAGGTCCCATCAGTAGAAAAATGTTTACGATTTGCCACAGGATGATCAGTGCGATGAAAGCTTCTGAACTAATCAATTTCCATTTTCAGGTGAAACGCCATACTCCTGCTCGCAGTGCAACAAGACATTCACGTTCCAACAGTCCTACCATAAACACCTGCTGTACCACAACGACGAGAAGCCGCACACGTGCGGTTACTGTGGTCGCGCTTTCAAGGAACTCTCCACTCTGCACAACCATCAGCGGATCCACACCGGCGAGAAGCCTTTCTCTTGCGAGACATGTGGTGCGTAACAAAACGTTCAAGTCCCCTCTTCTGTACGACTATTATGAAAAGCTGTCTGAGGCTCAACCGCGAAAAAAGAAAGTGTCTGCCTGCGAAATTTCGATTTTCGTT
Organism: Cydia strobilella; assembly: GCF_947568885.1. Lineage (NCBI taxonomy): Eukaryota > Metazoa > Arthropoda > Insecta > Lepidoptera > Tortricidae > Cydia > Cydia strobilella. The sequence goes on along the minus strand of NC_086068.1, from coordinate 42,651,617 downwards.
TTTCGCGGTAGGCCCTCCGTTGAGAGTGTGGTGTAGTGGTGTAAAACGTTCACATCCCAATAAATGTGCCATTGCCACTTACAGCACACCTGCTGCACAACAATGATAACAATGATGTAATAGTGCGTAGCCTTTTGTACACTGTACGCCCCAAAAATAAATAAATAAACGTTTTTGTTATCTTCCTCGCATTTACTCAATTTACTATTTCCTATGAATGGAAGTTGTTATAAAATATATATATATATTATATATAGTTTGTCAAAGGACTGTCTCATTTCAAACATAGACAGAGAGAATCATACTATCTTTGTCTTACACTAGTACTAGCACCCAAAAGAATGGGATGGATATAATTTTCCTGGTTGTTACTTGTTACTGACTGCCAAATTGGTTTGACCAACTTTAGTATCACTCTATCACTAACATAGGTTAAACATTTTAGTAATAAGCTACTAATATATGTATTATGGAAATTTATATTCCGAAATAAATGAATATTTATTTTATTTAAAAATCCCGATTGTTGGATTGCAGGTAAATGTTTTCGGCAACGAGTGTCCTACCTCGTCCATCGACGCATTCACACAGGTGTTATGCCATACAAGTGCACAGCCTGTGACAAAAGTTTTCGCTATAAAGTATGTATCGACTAATTTTTGACACCGACGCGACGGGCTGCATTTGAGGTACAAGTCCCATCGTACTGCATACGTTACTGACTGCATAGTTTCCATACAAGCAGATCTGGGAGTGGGATGGGATCACCTGATATCTGGTCTGGGATGCAGCCCGTCTGTGTAATTCCTAAACATTTTTTGACCACGGCACGCCCAATGACCGTTTTTAGGGTTCCGTACCTCTGTGTGTCTTGTGCGTCTGTCCGTCTGTCACTGCCTATTTTCTCCGAAACGAATGGACCAATTAAGTTGAAAAATGGTACGCATATGTAAGTTTGTAACCCAAAGACGGACGTGTAACGTAAACAAATGAATTTTAAACATGGGGGGCACTTTTGGGGGCTAAATGGGAAAATTAAAAACTATATCGTGTTACATATCAAATGAAAGAGCGCGTTGTGAGAATCCCAAATATATTTTTTTGTAATTTAAAAATAAATAGTTTAGAAGTTATTTAAGAAAATAGCCAAAAACTACCATCCCTACCCCTGTAGCCCCATTATCTCCAAAACTTCTGGGTCTAAAATTGTGAAAAAAATACACAAAATAGTTCTTTATCTATAGTTCACAGGAAAACCTATTAGAAATGTGCAGTCAAGTGTGAGTCGGACTTAATACATACTTAGTTTTTGATCCGACCTCTAAAGTTTTTAAAAGACATTTCACTCACTGGAGCCGGTTTCAATAACTTACCCCTCTGCCAAAAAAACTTGCACGACTGTGCAAAAAGTCACGTAAATACAATGTCACAATCGATTATTGCTCGTTTCCACAATCGCTTCGCAAGAGATCACTGGTAACTTAAAATGCCCGCATGTGCTGTGAGCACATGTAATAAACGATCAACCACTTCAAGCATAGAAAAAGATGGTATATCATTCCATTTGTAAGTAATTTTAGTTATTGTTATTGGTCTAATATAATTTTTATAATAATATTTTTCATCACACGTCAAATGAATCCATTTTTCAATCGATTTACAATTCGAACGTGGAAAAAAACGTCACTCCCCACGAAACTTGGTCTTCATGCTTTGTAAGAAATAATCTTAAGGTATTTGAAATAGAGTCGATAATAATATTAGCATTTTTTTTATTTAAATAAACAAAGTTACGGAAAAATCGTCACTCTAAACGAGGCTTGATTGCAATTAAAAGAGAGTTTAAAATTATATTTGCAGGTTGCAGGGTTTATTTGATATGTCACCGCAGACTTTAAAGTAGAGATGAGGGTATGGTCGATACAATGAATACATATCGATACGATTTACTAAAAATCTGGAAAATTTCTAAGTGAACATAGTAGGCTAGATGACAAATTTTTATTAATGATATTTATCGATCAGGTTTGTTTTTGGGATCAAATGTCTAAATGGAACCATGTGCATTAAAGCAATACAAAATTCATAATTTAAAGTCCGACAGTAGTACTTTACTCTCGAGTAACGCTCCTTACAACACGATATGTGAACGTGATAGACCGCGAGCCAGGCGCAAATTTCGTCAGTCATCGCCTCCCGGGCGAAAACACGTATAGCGGTTAACGGCTATGTATGATGAACCCTCGTGAATGTCAATCTTTTTTTTTGGATAAAATGCAAGGAATCGAATGGTATCTTTACTTTATTCCTTTATTGGAAGTTAGAAAAAACTTTAAATTTTGAAACATAGATCCTGCATTTTTTTATCATTTCCATATATTATTTTAATACACACATTATTGTGATAAATTGCTCATTTGCTATCTATTTTACTAGATTTTGTTATAAAATTCAACATATGATCATTCATTCATTCATCATCCATATTTATTTGAAATATATATTTTGCAGTTTTATGAGCATCCCCCAAATATGCGTCCGAAGGCTATCCTGCATAAGTGTAATAAGGGGTCATCCATTAATTACATCACACGTTTAGGGGGGGAGAGGGGGTCAAGAAAATGTGACATGTTGTGACAAGAGGGAGGGGGGAGTCACAAACTTTGTGACGTCACATTAACTTATTTAAATTATTTTATTCGCTGTACAGTTAAATAACAAGTTTTTGGAACGGTAATCGTTATTAATCGTTTAATTTTCTTTCCTAATCTGTTTTGGGTTTTCGTGTGACGTAATTAATAGATGAACCCTAAGCCTTTATAAGGGATACGAGTAGTTACTCGAAATTTTCGACTTTCGATGTTCATGTTTCGACTTTTCCACCCAGTTAGTTTAGGTACCCTTTTTAGATCCACCTTTTTTTTGTTTATAGAAACAATTATTTCAATAAATAATTGAGTTTCAATATCTGTAATTTTGATATCCAGTAAGTTATATTTGTTAAACTATTCCTCGAGTACCAAGTGGCGCTGTCTATGACGTCTAGAAAATTATATCGATACGATAATATCCAGACACTTGGAAGTCTTATTAATCGGTTCGATTACGCCTACACCGATAGGTTGAAATTGTGTCCGCATATCGTTTTTACTGCATTAGTGTGCTAATTTAACTTAGGTAGTGTTGTAGTATTGTTTTAGTATGGGTGCGTAGTAACGAGAGGAAAAGATGCATTTGTAGTTAGTATCTTTATATGCTGCTACCTCGTCTTCCCTTCGAAAAATGGCAGAATTTTTTGTTAGGAAAGATGTAGCGATGCGTAATCCAGAGTTCACTCACGTTTCACATAAAAAATTGTGTAATGTACGGAACCCTTGGAACGCGAGTCCAACTCGCACTTGGCCGGTTTTTTACCTACATCTATGGGCACGCCACGCCATCGGACCTTTACTTTGGTTGCAAATTAATTTATAAATTAATGTTTTTAGGTATCCCAGAGAACTCATAAGTGCCAAGCCCAGCCACCGGGCACGGTAGTACGACAGAGTGGTGACCTAGTAGAAAAATTGAAAAGAAAACATCCTGAACCATCGTCATCCCCTTCAGGGTCTCCAAAAGAAAGTTGTGATAATATGAAATACCACCAAGTTTCGGAAGCAAACGCAGAATTAGTACGGACGGGGGCGAAGCTTTCTTTAGAAGATACAGAAACTGATAATTTCACTCTAATAGCTGAAGCATTCAATGATAATATTAAAAATTGTACGAAACAGGTAACTGATGAGGACAATATAATGTTAGTTGAATCCATTAGTCCTGTAATAGACAAAAATATTCCTTCACCATCAGAAACTTTCAAAAACTTATGTTTGTCTAAAGAAGACGATTATAATGGAGTCCAGCAAGAGAAATATGAAGTAGGGGAGTTTTCTATGTATAAAGGATTTAACTTATTCTTGTAAGGATGACTCACGCTAGACCGGGCCGGGGCCGGGCCGGAGCTTCCGCCGCTTCGTTCTCTATGGAAAGCACCACGTGATCACCGAGCAGCCGTCATCACAGATTTAATATATGTCATAAAGGACATGTCGGACGCATATTGCATAAAATGCTTCTAACAGGCAACAGGGTACCCAACCTACCGTAATCAATCTGCTATTGTTGCTCAATCCAATCCGATTTTCTGTCAAATATCAAAAGTGCGACCAAAACCGCAATGATGTCAAGTGTCATTGTAAGTATTGAACTTAGGAATAATATGTGATTGCGTAAATTATTTGCTTTTATAACAGTATATTCCAAGATATAATCTCCTCTGCTGCTCGGTGCTCCAGAGCTTTTCGTATTTTCCAGTTAGCTAACCTTACGTTTTTGTACATTCAAGCGGCCGCTGACGGCTGCTATGATGAGTGATGACGTGATGAGGCCACAGACTTGGATGACAAAGAACAACTGTCAGGCTTTAAAACTGCGACCTCAGAATAATAACTAAAGCATAGAAGCAAAAATGCTTCGCAAATATGTATACCCGTCCTTTACTTCCTTACGAATTAGATAATGTGCCGAAAAGATATGCATATATGCTTGTCATTTCTCATTTACGTACGGTGTCATAAGTTTGATAATTTACTAGGGATGTAACTGTGTCGACTTTTTATATCGATAAATTATGCATGAGTTCATACTCTCATACTCTGGACCACCGGAAGACCTGCTACATCTTACAACACATGCAGCTGCATGGCTAAAGACACTGAATGTTGACATCTGATTTTATAATTATTTTATTGTTATTTTAATTGTTTGCCTATATATTATATACCTGCGCTATACGACTAAATAAATATGCATGAGTTTACGTGCCGTGTAAAAAAATAATCACGGAATTGGCAAAATGGTAATAGTCTGGCTAATGAAACATGAACCTGAAAAAACGCGGCAATTTCAAGAAATCTGTAGCAGGCGGCTCGTTGAATACAAGGATTCCATAACTTTTATACTTAAAGTATAAAAAATATGCAATCCTCGTAATCAAAGAGCCGCCTGATATGAGGATTTATGCATGTACCTAATATAGCTTTTATCTCATTTGCAGTCTACCACTCAGAACCGTCTAACTATACCTCTCGTTTTCTTATCATTAGAAAGAAGGCGAGCGATCTTAAGGTGTCGTTTTATCGAAAAACACTTTTGAAAATAAGTCACAACAAATATAATATTTACATACTTTTGCTTTCATAAGTAAAATATTGCTATATTTATAAAAAAAACTTGTCAATAAAAAGACACGTGCAAATGGTTTACCTTTTTATCTAATGCTAAAAAACTAAGTATAGTTTCTAGTCATGTACCAAATAGGAAATGAAAAAAAAACGTTCGTATAATATATATTTTTAATTTAATAATAGGGAATATTACGCGAAACTCGGCGTAGGTGGCGCCACTACCACAATCCGAGGGTCTATCGCGAAACAAGAAAATCGAACTTTCGTTATCTAACATATTACGTATTCGAGCGATAAAGAGGCAGATAACGAAATGTCGGTTTCGAGTTTTCCGGTAGGTCCTCTTAAAACTTGTCAAAAACCTGTTAAAGATACAGTCATACAGTATGTATAAGTAAGTTACTCTACGGTTTACTAAAAAAGGCTAGTGCTGCACTCTGGTGGCAGAACATTGCAGTAATATCCCCTATTCCTCGTCCTTTGGAAATCTGAAATAAAAAGTTGAGTTTTTTGAGATAGGTAAACCAACAATATTAATAAAAGGAACATTCATCAATGATCATTAATGTTTTTTTTTTATTAGGGTTCCGTACCCAAAGGGTAAAAACGGGACCCCATTACTAAGACTTCGCTGTCCGTCCGTCTGTCACCAGGCTGCATCTCATGAACCGTGATAGTTAGACAGTTGAAATTTTCACAGATGATGTATTTCTGTTGCCGCTATAACAACAAATACTAAAAAGTACGGTACCCTTGGTCCGCACTTGACCGGTTTTTAGTATTATACTATAGTCTGGCAACACAATCTGTCAGTAAGTAAGAACAAAGAAAACTTGGATACAGTCGAAGGCAAAAATATGTGAACACGACTTTATTGTCTAAGGTGTAAGAGCGTACACATATTTTCGAGACTTTAGGAATGTATATATATTTATGCCCTTGACTGTACTCATCAATTATAATGAGAGTCCTAGGCCAAACTATAAGAAAGCTGTAAATGTCGATAGGTTATTGATCTAAGGTCGATAAATACACAGTACATCACTATGCCAAAAATATAACCTTTTATAGTTAGCAGAAAATTTCGAAAATACCTATATGCAAAAATTTATACAGACTTGAATGCAAGTAATAATTACATAAACAACATGTTTATTTCAATGTTTAGAGTCAGGTCCTATAAATTAATTTCTTCAAAATTGAACAAAACTCACCGATTAAAGGTTACCGGTTCGTGCGTATTTTCTTTTCTTCCTGTATGCGTTTTACAGCCCTCGATCACACAAAACATTATCACATAGGGAACTTCAAACCATTACAAATAAAAACTCAGCACGTTTTCCAGCAATCTTTCAGGAATAGCAACAATATACTCGTAATTAAAATAAAGCACGATGACCGCTGATATTCCGCGAAAAATTTCAACTAAAATAATACGACTATGTCAAGTTGTTACAGTTGACACCTAACTGTCAAATAACGAACATATATTTTTATTTGGCTGGATTAAAAGACCACCAAAAACCACCATTTGACATTTTCCTTAGTTCATCTTATGACAATACTGAAAATAACGAAAGAACTTGCGGATTGTTGTCTCACTCACTCATGGACAAAAAGTAATAGCGTGTTGTGAATACGATACTTTTTACCAAGCTCTTATTTTTGCCCGGCTTCTATGCTTTAGTTATTATTCTAAGACTGCGACCAAAATGAAATGCAAGTGTGTGCGTAAATTGTCTATGAAGAAAAAAAATAAAAAAAATAGTGATGTCATGTTACAACATATTAATAATCTATCGGTGTTTGACTGCTTTATCGACTACTTTTTCAATTGTGTTGTTCCCGTTGTTTCTTTTAAGGTCTTAACACACCAACGCACTGCACCAAGGTCATTGTGCGACGCGTCCATAAGTAAGAGCGAGAAAGCGATATCTCTTTCTCGCTCTTACTTATGGACGCGTCGCACAATGACCTTGGTGCGGTGCGATGGTGTGTTACGCCCATTATCAATTATTTTTATTTTTATCTGCACATTTTTGAGTTTGACAACGGCCGCTGATGGCCAAGACCTGTTTGATTGTGAATTTAAGTAATTACATTAATGATGAATATCTATTTATTAAAAGTATTTATTTCCAACTATAATCGTGTTTTTTTAGAAACAAATTGTAATAGGTATTCGGGTGCATTTGTTATTCTAATTCGTTATTCAAACTAAATTCCAGATTCCACAATTAATGCATGTAATTATGTCAATATGTATGCTTGGAATATGTTTATTTTATTAAAATTATTTTGGATTTACGAAAACAAGACTTTATTAATATTACTGTTATAATTCACGTATAAAACCCTGGGCAAAATAAAGTGTGGGTATATAGGTATATGTCAAATACAGTTTATCTTGCATATTATTTTTCACCTCAGCAGCTCGAACAAGCCTACTTTCGTCACTCCCTGGAGTGAGGAAAGTGCGACTTTCCTCACTCCAGGGAGTGAAACAATGTAGCTTTTTAATTTAGTGAAGGCCATGAACTTCATACTTTTATTACATTTTTTTTACGGTACGGTCCGGTCCGGTCCGGTCCGGTCCGGTCTCGTGTCGTCTCGTCTCGTCTCGTCTCGTATCGTATCGTATCGTATCGTATCGTATCTTATCGTATCGTACATATTATAATACTTTTTTTTTCTGTTTATTCTGTGTAATTCGAAATACATTTTAACCTTTAATATGTTCTCACTACTGAGGTGAAAAAGTATGTGTGCAACACGAGAGCAAAGTTATTTTACATCTCTTGTTTTTGAGTCCCTCGCTACGCTCAAGATTCTACCTTAGAATCACTCGCTTCGCTCGTGATTCAATTATAGAATCTTTCGCTTTCTCGGGACTCAATATAAACACTCGCAAGAAAAACCAACTTTCCTCTCTTGTTGCACAAATAACTATTTAATACTAGTTGAAATATCGGTTAAGAGGCCGTAGTCGATTTTGGAGCAAAAATTTTAAATTGATAGATTTAGTCGTTGAAATTATACACGTTTTGTTACGTAATATCTAAATAACAAGTATAGGTTTCTATTAGCACGTCTTCTCATCTTGTCTTTTAATAATGAGGTCGCGAGCGTGCGTCACCGGAGTATATGAAAATAAGGGGCAGTTTTTATAAATTCATCAAAAATTTATGGTGGTAAATTATACAAATTGATGTATAAGAATAGTTTCAGCAAATGTTGTAGATTGTTTATGAAATTGTCACTTGTTTTGAAGTAATATCTGGAGAAAATTGATTTCGTCCAACTTTCATTTACACTACTTCAGTCATAATAATAAAAATGTAGCCTAATAAACGTCTAGTACAGGATATGTGTAATACAAAATTACCATGTTTAACCGTCCAAACTTTACGAAATTTACAAATAAGAGCGATTACCTAAACGTCCATCAGAAAAGCAAACATTACTAATTTAGTGAGAGTTTTCAAAAAATTGATCTAATAAAAGGTAAGATAAGAAGACGTGCTAATAGAAACCAGTACTTGTTATTTCAATTAGGTAACAAAAGGTGTATAGGTACAATTTCACCGACTAAATCTATCAATTTTACATTTTTGCAACTAAAATCGACACCGGCCTCTTAATATCGTTCCTAAACAAATATTTTATTTCGTTCATTAATGAACCGGTTAATTGATGGAACGCGAACTTTAAAAATTAGTTCTCTCTTCTTACCGGTTAGTTGAGAGAACGATTTATTTTTATTTTCGAGGAACGATATAATAACGGTTAATCTCAGCCGCCTACAATTCTCCGAATTCTCGATGTTAACTTGACCAGTGCTGTTGCTTGCTGACTGAATTGTTTATTTTTTATACTTTTTAGGCGTGCGACTTTTGACTGTTGGTGTGTAGTGTTACATTTAAAATGGATTCACAAAGTTTTAAATACAGTACTGGCCAATAGGCCAATAACATATCACCTCCATGTTTTTACAGCATAACTTTTTTTTATATTTGTGAGTGACTTCCACCTCTGCTTTAGGTAGTCTAGTAGTTTTTTTTTATATTGTTCACTTCATTTTTTTACTAGAGGTTTTTTAGTAATATATAATTCACAGTATTTTATTGCAATATTCATCATATATTTGTATAAAACTAGCTGTTGCCCGCGACTTCGTATGCGTGGATTTGTATGTTGGTAGTTATATAAGTCTTTTACATGAGCATAGAATATTATGCAGCAAAAGTTATCAGTAGGGACGGTTAATCATTGGTTAATAATTATACAATGCATGAAATTTGTCTTTCACAAACTACGAACACGTGGCGACATCGCGGACCCCTATTCCAGAGGGCCCTTTCATCTGGCCCTCGCCTCTGTGCTTGCCTTGACTGGCCGGCCAGAGTGGAGTCGCAAGAGCGGGACCTATGCTCCAGGTTTGAAGTGTAAAATGACATAACGCCGGCGGCCTGCTGAACGGATTACCGGGAACTGGCTACCGCAGACTCACCTCCCCAGGTAGCAAAGTGACGTCAGCGACGTCATAATTACGGCATTATTACGTCATAATGATGGCGCTGACGTTATAATGACGTATAAATGCTACCTGGGTCTCGACAACCTCACAGCCGCTCTGAAGTGTTGCTCTATTGTCGCACTGTGCGTGCGGCCGTTGTAGGGCACACTAAATGAGTTGGCGAGTCACCACCTGTCTTTAACAATTTTGAGACTGATTGTCACGGCAGGTGTCCGCTAGTCTCTCCCATAGCCCATGAAAGTGCTGCACTGCAATAGTATTTGCACCTGGCGGGGACCATCTCCGGATGTATCACATTGTGCGTTCGGGGATGATATCCGCCACGTGTATCCCTTGCTTTTAGAATAAATTGTCTTAAAGGGCCTCTGCGCTGTTGGCTTCGGCCCCACGCATGCCTCCCAAAGGTCCGGGACCCCATGGTCCCGTGATATGGAAAGACAGACAAATAATAATAATTCTTTATTGCAACCATGGTACAGTATAGATGTAAATTATAATATACAATGTCTCACATGGACCCTGTAAGGGCACAGCATATCAATAGCTTACTCATAACATATTATTATTATATTTTTTATTGTATTGTATGTAGCAAATTATTAATTTATCTAAAAAAATATCAGGTCATAAAACAATTATTCTAATTACACATGAGATCATTAATAAATGTATCATAATAAATAAATGATTGTACAATATTCATATTATAAAATTGTTTTGTTATAAATTTAGGTATGTATGTCATAGTAATTTAAGTAAGTATGTCATTGTTTTAATAAATTACTTGTTTTAATTTTAATTTTTTTCGTTCCATTTGGAGTTGAAACTCTAGGTCCATGGGGTCCCAGCGCGCATAAGTTGTTTGCAGAAATCGCGAAGCGTCTGGTTGACGTAACTGGTGACCGAAGAGCTGGCGGCTTTCTCGCACAACGTATCAGCATTGCGACACAGCGGGGAAATGCCGCCAGCATCCTTGGTAAAATGCCTCAAGGGCCTATTTTAGATTTAAGCTAGTTATTAATTTCGTTTACGTAGTACCACTGTATATGTATGTAAATAAATGCCTAATTTTCTTAAAAAAATAAATTACTTAGAAGGTGTCTGTAACATTATCATTAAAAAAGTCTTTTAAGTCGTAGTAGCATTTATTTATTAGAAAGTCTTTCAACATTTTATTAAATTGTTTCTCATTTGCTTGAGCTTTAATGTCGTTTTTAAGGTGGTTATATATTTTAACTGCCATGACGATGACGTTTGGACTAAACTTGTACTATGGAGTTTGAGTTTAGAAGTTGACGGCAAAGCTAAATCATGTTTATACCGTGTTTCGAAGCGTCGGGGCTGGTCTACTAACTTTGTAAATAGTTCCGAATGTTTTCTTACGAATTTACAGGTTTCAAAAATATACATCGAAGTTTAAGGTCAGAATTTCGTAGTTAATGAAATGTGGTCTACAGCTCGCTGGACTCCTAATATTCGCGAGGATGCGTATGCATTTCTTCTGAAATAAAAATAAATCATTTACGTCTGTGCTATTTCCCCAAAGGATAATACCGTACTTGAGCTGAGAGTAGGCATAAGTATAATAGGCTATTTTTGCCGATTGTAGACTAATCGTTTTTTTTAATTCTCTCAGGGCATATATGAACTTAAGCATTTTATTCTTTTTTTTAACCGACTTCAAGATTTCAAAGGAGGAGGTTCTCAATTCGGTTGTGTTTTTTTTTTTTTGCTTTTTTTTTTTTTAAATGTTTGTTACTCCATAACTCCGTCATTTCTGGACCGATTTTGAAAATTCTTTTTTTGATTGTAAGTATATACATACAGATTGGTCCCGTTTTTGTCAAAAAGCAGTTCTGATGATGGGATCCATGAGGAATCGAGGGAACTCCTCAAATGTTAAAGGCATACATATAGTGATTTTAGTATTTTCATCAACAAATCAAGCACTTACATTTAAAAAAGTGACATTTGATGAAGTGGAACTGCTGATGATGATCAGAACGGAACTCTTCAATGACGCATAGTTCACGTTTGGCGATTTGTCCTCTTCGTTATGTTTGTTAAGCAAGTTAGCTTTTCAAGAAACATTTTTGTCATGCTCGAGTTCTGATGATGGGATCCATGAGGAATCGAGGGAACTCCTCAAATATGAAAGGCATACATATAGTGATTTTTGTATTTTTATAAACAAATCCAGCACTTCCATTTTAAAAAGTGACATTTGATGAAGTGGAACTGCTGATGATGATCAGAACGGAACTCTTCAATGACGCATAGTTCAGGTTTGGCGATTTGTCCTCTTCGTTATGTTTGTTAAGCAAGTTAGGTTTTCAAGAAACATTTTTGTCAAGCTCGAGTTCTGATGATGGGATCCATGAGGAATCGAGGGAACTCCTCAAATGTGAAAGGCATACATATAGCGATTTTTGTATTTTTATCAACAAATCCAGCATTTCCATTTTAAAAAGTGACATTTGATGAAGTGGAACTGCTGATGATGATCAGAACGGAACTCTTCAATGACACATAGTTCACGTTTGGCGATTTGTTCTCTTCCTTATGGACCCAGACCTAAACTTGGACCCGGACTCGGACCCGGATCCGGGTCTGAACATGGACCCCAACTCGGACCCGGACCCGGACCGAACTCTGACCCAAACTTGGACCCGGACAGCCGGATACGGACCCGGACTCTGATCCGGACCCAGACCCGGACCCGGAAATGCTACTAGAAAAGTGGGTTAGGTGGGTGGTTGGGTTTTGAACTGCGATTCTCACAGAACAGAACTGCTATCGGAAAAGTAGGCTAGGTTAGAACTGCGACCCTTACAGAAACGAAATGCTACTAGAAAAGTGGGTGGTTTTACCTCCTTTTCTACATTATTAGGCAAAAGATGCTGTCTTTTTCATTTCATTGTCTGGAATCTAAGAGTGCACCATCAACAATAAGTGAACTTTCAACGGCATCCCCCATTGAAGTCGGGTTTTTTTTCTTAAAAATTATTTCATTACATGTGCTTTCCAGTTTACGCCTGTATCGATATCAAACCCTAGAAGGGTGAAGGTTTCTAAACATTCCAGTTTGTGGCCGTTAAACGAATAATCAATTTCTAAAGCGCGCTTTTGTACTGGTTTAAATTGCATGATTTTTGTTTTGTTTAAATTTATTTCCAGATTGTGGTCATTGAGCCAGCTTACCACTTTATTCATTGTGTCATTTAGGTCGGTGTCCAAGGTGTCGTTATTTAAACATAATGTAAGGATTGAGACATCATCCGCAAATAACACGCATGATTTGTCTATGACTTTAGGAAGTTCATTTATATAAATTATAAATAACAAACAACTAATTACACTTCCCTGCGGTATAGAGTGATTAATGATTTGTTCGTCTGATTTTTCATTAGTTATTTGACCCGTATTATGATCGTGGTATTGGATTTCAACGTATTGCTTACGATTTTTTAGGTAGGAAGCAAGCCATTTATGTGTTATACCTCTCACTCCTATGTCGTATAATTTATTCAATAGTAGATTACATTGTACGCGGTCGTAGGCTTTAGACATGTCTAGGAAGATTCCAACTGCATATTCTTTGTTATTTAGGGTATTAAGCACCTCCAGTATAAATTTGTAAGTAGCGAGGTCAGTGGATCGGTACTTACGAAAGCCGTTCTGACAGTCGTCAAATACATCGTATTTTTCACAGAATGAGTAAAGGCGTTTACACATTGCTGTTTTAAACACCTTTGAGGACGCGGGCAGAAGAGAAATAGGTCGATAATTACTAGGATTTGATTTGTCATCTTTTTTATATATCGGCTTAATGACTGAAATTTTTAATCTGTCAGGAAATATCCCTTCTAAAACAGTGTTAAAGCAGGAAGAAATTATAGGCATACCTATACATTAGAAACAGGAGAAACAATAGATCCGTTAGATGATAAAACTGGCTACAAATACTTAGGTTACTTGCAATCACAACTGATCCACCACAATGAAACAAAAAGCAAACTAAAAGTACAATTCAAACACCGACTTAACTCTATACTCAAAACCCAACTAAATTCACGAAATACCATCAAAGCAATAAATACTTATGCAGTACCCATCCTAACTTATTCGTTTGGCATAATTAGATGGAGCAAATCAGAACTGAAAAACTTTCAGCGTACTATAAATACCACCATGACTAAATTTAGGAAACACCACCCCAGATCTTGCATACAACGACTAACCCTGCCTAGAAAGGAGGGTGGCAGGGGAATTATTGATGTTACGAATCTCCACAACAAACAGATTACAGCAATGAGAGCATATTTTCATCAAAAATCGAATTCTTCCTCAATACACAATGCCATAGAACAGAATGACCAGAAATTTACACCTTTAAACTTAAAAGAAAAAACTACCCAAAAATCCGAAGAAATTACTGATAATAAAACAAAAATAGCCGCATGGAGCGCGAAATCCCTACATGGAAGACACTACCATGATTTAAGCCAACCTAATGTCGACAAAGTGGCGTCGAACGCATGGCTGAATCGTGGCGAGCTCTTCCCAGAAACCGAGGGGTTTATAATGGCTATACAGGACCAAGTAATGGAGACCCGTAACTATCAAAAATTCATTATGAAAAATAGAGTCATAGATTCATGCAGGAAGTGCAATAGTCCAGGAGAAACTATACAACATATTACCGGAGCATGCAGAGCAATAGTACAAACCGATTATAAGTACAGACACGACCAGGTAGCCAACATAGTCCACCAGAAACTTGCGATAAAATATAACTTGATAACCCAACCAGCCGTTCCTTACTACAAATACACCCCTGACAATGTCTTAGAAAACCACGCTTACAAGATGTATTTTGACAGAGCTATCTTAACAGACCGAACCACACACTACAATAGGCCAGATATCACTGTAGTAGACAAAACAAACAAAACAGCCCTTTTAATTGACATAGCAATCCCGAACACTCACAACATACAAAATACAATAGCTGAAAAACTTACCAAATACACAGATTTGAAAGATGAAATAGGTAGAATGTGGAAGTTAACCAACGTTACCATAGTACCCATTGTTTTGTCTACTACAGGTGTCATCCCACAACAACTACACACCTCAATAAAAACCCTATCGATATCACCATCTTCATATTTACTTATGCAAAAAGCAGTTAATTTAAACACATGCCGCATAGTCAGAAAATTTCTTCAGAACGATTTGCAACTCCCTTCTACTTCAGTTACCTTACCACCACCAGGATCAAACTATAACCGAGCCGAAAACAGCCAAAATCCATGTAGTGAATAATTTTATTATGAAATGCACTTGGCTTCGGCCCGTGCATCTCATTACACCGGTATTTCATGGAATGCCGAGAAAAACCAAGAACCATAAATAATAATAATAATAATAACAGGGCAGCTTGTGGCGAGCTGTTGGGGAGTGACGACCCCACGGACCCGAGGCGGCGCACACCTCTCCAGAGGGGAGTCGTAAGAGCTATATGCTCCAGGGGTGGAAGTGAAAGATGCATAAGACGCGAGTTGGCACAGTGGCTGCTGACAGTCACTGGGTAGAAAGCAGCGCACACCTCTCGACACCCCAGAGCCGCTCACACCGGTGTTGCTCCTGGTCGTCTTCACGACGGCAGTTTCAGGGGCCCATCTAGTCAGCGGCAAGTCACCGCCTGCCTCGATAACGTGTTTTAACATTGTTATGGCATGTGTCCGGACTTCTTTATAATAGCCCAGTCTCATTGTCCACCCAAACTTCAATCCATAGACCGGTATACTGTTCACTTTTTCTACGATAGTCCCAATGCCTGCTGCGACCGGTTCATGGGTGTCTATTGTTGCGCCTGTGAACGGGTTCCAGCAGGCGTTCTACATGACATTAAAGCTCTCCAAGGGGCCTCTACGTGTTGGATCTATATCCCCACGCAAGCCTATCAAAAGACCGGGATGCATAGGCCCGTGAAATCCGAGGAGATACAAATAATAATAATAATAATTGTTAATTTCAAGTTTTAAACTCGTACAATAAAATAAAATAAAATAAGGTAACATAAAACTTAAAAATACAATACAATACAATGATGCGGAAGCTATAAATACCTATAGATCCTTTGTTAAATTATACCTTAAATAAGTACATACTTATTATTTTCCATTTTCGTTCAGGTGCACGGCCGTCCAGTGTTTTAGGATGTTATTGCTCGGGGTGACAGATACAGCGCCAGAATATCATTTTGCTGCGAGTTATATGCCTTTATACAAAGATTGAAGTGTGCACTCAAAAAAAGGTTTGATCTCCATACATATTTTCAACCCATTTTTTACCACCCTGGGGAATGAATTTTCAAAAATTCTGAAATTAGTTATCTTCTCTTTTCATTAAATATCTTCCTACGAAGTTTCAAGTACCTGGCTTAAAATAAAATTAGGACCTCTAAAAACTTTCAACCCCTTTTTGACCCCTTTAGGGGATGAATTTTTAAAAACCGGCCAAGTGCGAGTCGGACTCGCGCATGAGGGGTTCCGTACCATTACGCAAAAAATGACAAAAATATCACGTTGTATGGGAGCCTCACTTAAATATTTATTTTATTCTGTTTTTAGTATTTGTTGTTATAGCGGCAACAGAAATATATCATCTGTGATAATTTCAACTGTCTATCACGGTTCATGAGATACAGCCTAGTGACAGACGGACAGACAGACAGACAGTCTTAGTAAAAGGGTCCCGTTTTTACCTTTTGTGTACGGAACCCTAAAAACGCTGAAATCACTTTTCTTGTATTCTAATAACAGGAGTTTATACAAATATTCAAGTCCCGGCACTCAAAAAAATGTTTGACCTTCATTCAAATTTTTAACCCCTTTGCACCACCTTAAGGGATGAATTTTCAAAAACGTTGAAATCAGTTTTCTTCTCTTTTAATGAAATACTTTTTACGAAGTTTCAAAATTCCTAGCTTAAAATAACATTGGAACCCTATACAAACTTTCAACCCCTTTTAACCCTTTTAAGGGATGAATTTAAAAAATATCTAAAATTGCTTGTCTTGTATTCTAATAATATGCCATTATGCAAAGATTCAAGTCCCGCACTCCAAAAAATATTTGATCTCCATACAAACTTTCAACCCCGTTTTCACCACCTTGTGGCTGCATTTTTAAAAACGTTGAAATTAGTTTTCTTCTTTTTTAATAAAATACTTTTTTGCGCAGTTTTAAATTCCTAGCTTAAATAAAATTGGAACCCTATACAAACTTTCAACCCCTTTTTAACCCGGATAGGGGATGAATTTAAAAAGCGCTGAAATTACTTTTCCTGTATTGTAATATTATGCCCATATACAAAGTTTCAAGTCCAGCACTTGAAATTTTTTTGACCTACATACCAATTTTCAACCCCTATTTCACCACCTTAGGGGATGAATTTTCAAAATCGCTGAAATTACTTTTCTTGTATTCTACTAATATGCCATTGTACAAAGATTTAAGTCCCGCACCAACAAAAATATTTGATTTCCATACAAAATTTCAACCCCTTTTTCACCACCTTGGGGGATGAATTTATTAAAACACTGAAATTAGTTTTCTTGTTTCCTTAATATAATACCTTTTTCCAAAGTTTCAAGTTCCTAGCTTAAAATAAAATTTGAACTCCAAGACAAACTTTTATCCCCTCTTTAACCCTTCCCTTAGGGATTGAATTTCCAAAAACGCCGAAATCCCTTTTTTGTAATCGGCTATTATGCCTTTCCAAGAAGTTTCGAAGCATTTGTAATGGATTCAAACTTTCAACCCCTTTTTAACCCTCTTCCGAGATGAATTTTAAAAAACGCTGAAATTACTTTTCCTATATTCTAATAATATGCCCATACCATATACAAAGATTCAAATCCCGCACTTGAGTTTTTTTTTATCTCCATACAAACTTTCAACCCCTTTTTCACCACTTTACGGGATGAATTTTCAAAATCGCTGAAATTATTTTTCTTGTATTTTAATAATATATCTTTACCCGAAGCTTCAAATTCCTAGCTTAAAATAAAAATTGAACCCCATACAAACTTTCATCCCCTTTTTAACCCAATTAAGGGTTGAATTTCTTAAAATCCCTTCTTATTTCTAGTACACAATATAAATGTAACCTGTTGTGCAAATTTCAACTTTCTAGCTTTTGTGGTTTCGCCTCTGCGTTGATGAGTCAGTCACTAAGTCAGTCACTGAAACTGAATACTAAATTTGTTGGTTTTCAATAAATATTAAAAATTATTAATAATATTTCTTTGTATAATTAATATAATTATTTAAACTGCTATAAAAAAGTTATTTTATTATAATTACATATTATATATATATATATATATATATATATATATATATATATATATATATATATATATATGTAGTATGACTAGTATGTATAAACACTACATGTGTACAAGCACTAGTTCTCATTATGTATTTAGGTATAGTAGGTACTTAATCGCGGTCGGCAAACTAAAATGAATTCAAAATAGTCATAATTTTTTGAAATCTGCGCCCCCAAAGTATTTAAAAAAACTATTTGTTAATAAACAGGAAAATACTAACAAACATACAATAATTAAAAGAAGTAAGAAATATTGAACACAAAAATACAACATTCGGTGCAGCACGCTGTATTCGTCACAGCAAAAGGATTCCTACTCAGCAAAACGCTTCGCTTTTTCGAGGAAAGCATTGATATTCTGCCGGACTGCCGGTTACAAATAATAAAATCGTTTTAACTTGCTGCGACATTCTCAATTTAACCGGTTTATTTCGAACGAAATAAGAACTCAAGAACGAAATGAGAACTAATTGGTGTAAACCGTTAAGAACTGTTCTTTAACCGGTAACCGCAAACGGAAACGAAATCTTTTTCGTTCCCAGGCGAATGAGCGATAACGGTTTGAGCATTGAGACCGGTTTCCGAGCCCTGAACGCCGCTAAACCAAAATAGTCAAGGGCCCAATCGTGCACGAATTGCGGCGCGAAGCCGCGAACGTGAGTGTGGAGTCTAGTTCGCTAATCAGCAAAATCTCGGAGGAATAAATGCTCTAAGAGCGAAATCGACTCCATACTCGCGTTCGCGGCTTCGCGCCGCGTAGTCTGGAGCGAGCTTCACATATGTACTGTTTTTTACAGAAAATTACAGACAAGGCGTCTCCATTTAGTTATATCCTCCAAGGTAAGCCTTTGTCGAACTGTGAATGTTGCCACAAGTAATCATTGGACCTGCTATGTTGGTAGTAGAAAATGCGAAATAGTAGAAAAATAATGCATTTGCTGTCGTACCATTGCGATGCTGTGGCTGGCACTTGTAGAGAGAAAAAACATGAGATACCAGCTGTTTTTGTTCTCGATCGACCTTATAAAATCAGTATGGATCTAAATTAAATAGTGTCGTTCATTACATCCCGGTAGTGACCATTTCTTAACAGTGATTATGTAATTTACTTCGAAATTGGTGTAAAGTAAAAGTAGATGAGTCTGAGAATTTGTCACAAATGATATATGGACTGCGTTTTGCGATTTATTACGTCTTATTTATGGTACATGCGATGTGTTTAAATTAGGCCAACAGGCGAGGCCAATAGATCGCTGCTTCTGTATCCGGGGGACACATTAAAACGGTAAGTAAACTGTTATTAAACATTGTTAAGTTATTAAAGAAAACGTGTGTTAAAAAGTTTATGGTAAGATGATGCAACTCAGTGTCGAAATATTTCCACGTATTATTTATTTGTTGTCGAGGACAACCTACGCAAGGTATTATGCGCCATTCTTGTTTATTCATGCAACTGGAGGAGCCTATGCGCCAGTAGAATTTTAATACAAATAGACGCCCGTCTTGCATGCTACTCTGCAGTGATTACGGTTTATATTTCTTAATGGTGCTATTCCTCTCCTCTCAGCTTGTAGTAGATGCGCCTATTTTGTTTCTGTAGGTATATTTTTATGCTGAATTCAGTAATTGGTAAGATTTTTTTATAACTCTCCTTGGTACTTGCAGTTTTGTTTCTTGGCAAATAGGTCCTGTAACATATTAGTAAAAACTAAATAGGTATACCTAGGTATCAGGATTTAGTTCTTCTGCAAAGGGAAAATCTTTGATAACTCTGTTATGGTAGTACTCTTTTCCCAAACCATACAATAACTAATAGTACCTACTACTGCACAGAAAGGACACTTCCTACAAAACTGAAGTTTACTAACAGTGAATCAGGGACAAATCATGCTGTCCCTTTCACATGTATGGCACTATCCCTTTCGGCTATTTAGGGTTGTCAAAATTCAAGTCATTATCTTATCTGTGGCCATGCACGCAAAGGGACGACCAGTTGTGCCAACCCTACTAATTGCTCAGAGCAATGCTGAGCCGAACCGAGCCGAGAATGCCCGAAAGGAGGATTGTCACCCCAATGCCCAAACTAAGTTTAAGCAATAGCAGCATATAGGTATATACAGCAGTGCTGGTTTTGCATTCAGTGCCTATTTATCCTTAAACATTTCTTAAAAGATTTTTATGCTAAACATAATAAAATACAAGAAAAATAACAGTTTCATTTAAAAAAATAATCTGTTGATATCTATACTGTTAGGGAATTAAGGGAATCATATTAACAGTTTGCTAAAACAATGAGTTTGTTTTTACACTGAAACCATAAAATATCATAACAAAGAAACTATTCTAATATTGCTGTTGTAGGTATTATGTTCAGAAAACAGTTGTAGATACTAAATTTATATTAGAAAAAAGTCCAGTTATAAAGATAATAAAAGAAAAAGGACCTAAACTTAAAACCCACAAAAGACATATTTGAAAAATATAAAAATACTTACTGTGGCAACATATACCTAGTCGGCTCATAAGTTCTGTCACTGGCCTTTAAAATTTAAATTTGGAAATCCTAAAACCAAAACCGTTCTGCATTTGAATTTCGAATCTTTACTAAATATTTGAGTAGTATAATTTTGCAATTTTCTGTTTTCTTCAACATGGAGTGGACGCTTAAAGATAGCCGTACCGCAATAATTGCACTATATCGTTGTGGTCACTCGCCGACTAAAATTTTTAAGCTACTTGAAAATTCAAAATTCTTTAAGATTTGTGTATCGTACCATAGAAAGATACAGTGAGGTCTCTAGTTTAAATGACAAGAAAAGAAGCGGTCGTCCGCGGACAGCTAGGACTCCAGCGGTTGTACAAGCAATTAGGGCACGCATTGCCAGAAATCCCGCTAGGAAACAAAAAGTTATGGCCCTCCAGATGGGTTTGAGCAAAAACACGGTGAAAAGAGTGCTTAATCAAGACCTGAGACTTCGTGCTTATAAACGAAAAACTGGCCATCTTCTCAATGGTCGGCTTAAAGCTTTAAGGCTTAAAAGATCTAAAGCTTTATTGAAGAAGTACGCTAAAAATAAGCACCGTTGTATACTGTTTTCGGACGAGAAAATTTTTGACATAGAAGAAAACTGTAATAAACAAAATGATAGAGTTTACGCTCGCAATAGTAAAGAAGCGTCTAATAGCATTCCCCGTATTCAAAGAGGTCATCACCCTTCATCTGTGATGGTTTGGCTGGGAGTTTCTTATGCGGGCGTCACTAGTATGCATTTTTGTGAGAAAGGAGTAAAAACTAGTGCCAAAGTGTACCAAGACACGGTGTTGACTAATATTGTGAAACCACTATCCCATACGATGTTTCTAAACCAGCATTGGGTTTTCCAGCAGGACTCTGCTCCAGCCCATAAGGCAAAGTCTACACAAGCCTGGCTCGCCTCCAATAAAATCGACTTTATACGGCATGAAGATTGGCCCTCCTCTAGCCCAGATCTTAATCCTTTAGACTATAAAATATGGCAGTATTTAGAGGAAAAGGTGTGCTCAAAACCTCATGCAAATCTAGACTCGCTGAAAAAATCTCTTGCTACGGCAGTGGCCAATATCGACATGAAAGTGGTGCGTGAATCCATTGACGACTGGCCACGAAGACTTCAAGCCTGTGTAGATAATTATGGCGGTCATTTTGAATAAATGTTATACATTTAGATTCTCTAGTTTATAAGCTTTCAAACGCTGTACAAATTATACGGAATAAACTTAAACTTTTGATTTTATTTGATACTATGTATATGACAGAACTTATGAGCCGACTAGGTATGTATCTTATTCAATCATATGGTAGGTATACTGTTTATATCTATTATTAAGGGAAGGGTAATATTTCGGAGAGTATGTCCTTCTTAACCTGAGTCGACGGAGCCGGAGATTTAAATAAAAAATGCAAATACTGTGATATTTTACCTATTTCAAATAAAAATACAAAATAGTTTCACTAAAAGGTATTTGAAATTCAAAATGCAAAATAGGTATTTTCAAAATGCTTTTTCAAATAAAATACCTTACTCTGTAAAGGTGAAAATGTAAGGTAAAGGAACTTAAATAAAACCTTAAATGTTTGCAGGCTTTAATGATGTCTTCAGTACCACTAATTGTTCAAACAGGCTTTGATTATATTAGTTGCACCTAATTATAATTTATAGCTTCTACACATTTCGAATAAATATTACTAGAGACCCGTTGCGGCGTCAAAACGCCGCTAGAGTATGGTTCTAAAAGTTAGGTTGCCTGTCCACTGGAGCGGAGCGGTAAGCGGGGAAAAAGTCCAGCAATAGAATTTCATTAAAATTACAGAGCGGAGATTTAATGCCATTCAATCGGTGGATTTTTTCCTCGCTCATAGCTCCGCCACCTCGCTCCGCTCCTGTGGACAGGCAGCCTAAGACTGAACGCTTAATGAAATAAAAAAACTCAAGAGCAATAAAAATGGGTACATAAAGTATCCTATCAAAACATTACATGTAAAAAGATTCATAAAATGTTCATTCATTCAGGAATTCATGTGCTGTTGTTGATGTGTAGTAGTTGTTGGTGCTGTTGTTGGTGCAGTAGTTTTGTTTTCTAAAGGGAAAAAGTAATGAAGTTGTACTTTTGGTAGAAATAAAAGATCCGCATGGCATGCAAGCACTTCATTCCCGCAGCTCGGCCTTCGGCCTTCGCTGGGTTTCTGCGCGTTGTTTTCTTGTCGTGCCATTTGGCTCTGATAACTGTAGAACAGCCGTCAATGGTCGGTCGTTTAGATTTTTTTGCCGTTTTTAAATATAATAATGGTACGGCACCCTACCTACCTACCTAGTACTACCTACCTAGTCCGACTCGCACTTGGCCGGTTTTTTACATTTAGTCAATATGCATATGTAGTGACACGGAACCTTTCGATCACGAGTCCAACTCGCACTTGACCGTTCTCCACATTTTAAATAGGTATGCGAAAAAAGTTTGCATATATCAACATTTTTAAAATGAAAACAACCTGGCAATTTGGAGTATTGACATAATAGTCCCCTTAAAAGTTGACACCATGTTGACACAATATGTTTACTGTCATTCATTGTCAACAAACTGTAAAATCATTTTTGTATTTTCGTACATGTTTTAAGTGTTGTGGATATTATGTTGCCCTCTAAAATAATATTTCATCATGCTGAACAACTTACTACAGGTTTGAGTGCAATTCATGTTTATCATTATTTGGTCATCTTGACATCTTGAGTCAAAATAGGGATCACATGTCACGTGGTCCAAACTCACAAATTAACTTAACTTTTTCAAATTAATTTTTCAGTACTTTTTCACAAAAAAAATAACAAATCCAGGAGTTTTATGCAACTCTCCAGCATGAGACGAATCTAATGACATATCATTTATCAAAATCGGACCATAACTGTAGATCTGATGGGATGAACAAAAATCGGCCTCGCGTAATATATATACATATAGATTTGCATAAAGTTTCGAAATACACTGCGTCATTTGTTTAACTGATTGAATTTGTTGGACTTACTTAGCCGGCAAAGTATCGAAATAAATAAATATGCGAATGTTGGCAAGGTCTGAAGAGCCCATTAGGCGCCTCACACACATTAACTGATTTGTTGGCAGCACTGAAAATGGGTGCGTTTTTATAAACCATTAAACTAAACGCTTCCGAAGGTGTTGTCAATGTCACATCACAGCTAGAGTTCAGACTAGATCACAGACAGAGAAAGATAGAATAATAGAATTACTTTTCTTTCAAACGCGCCCGGTTCCAGTACCATCCGTTTTACCTTAAGGCCGTTCCATTTGTTTGCCGCTATCTCTGTCACATTTCGCAAGAAAGAACGGGAAAGATCATGCGCGCCAAGTGTCAATTTTGATCGAATTTTGTCGATTTTTATTTATTTTAAAAACGTTACCCTACAATATCGAAATTCGAAAGCTATGAAATTACTATTTAAGTTAAGATTGTTTTTTCTTCCTTTTTTATTTATAGTATCACATAATAAATAACCGAGTAAAGTTGGATTAAAAGTCCAAGTTAGAGGTTACTTTGGGAATTAATTGTATCGAGCGAAGTGTCATAATTCGTGTATCGGAAGCTATGATATTAAAGATAATATAGTCAAGAACTACATATATTTTTTCCACGTCTACGAATATCAACGCCTCTTAGAAAAACAGGATCATATAAGGAGATTTTTCGTGACAGCGGCAAACCGGTGGAACGGCCTTTACATGGAGAGCAAAAGATGTTTTTCTATTTCAATACATTGTTTACCCCAATGGTCCATTTTGTTACCGAAGTTACGGAGGTATAGTTATGCTAAACTTCAGCTCAATCGGAAACCAGGAAGTGGGAGTGCGTCAGTTTATTTACGGTATTTTATTACGAACCCGGAACAGGCGAACCTAAATAAAAGCTTGTATTGTAGGTAGAGTTAGACCAAGAAAAGTCTGCAGAGATTTTGACAACACACGCAGTGCCAGTGTTATTTATACGTCATAATTTCATATAAGTTTGACGTTTAAAAAATAACACCTGCACTGCGTGTGCTGTCAAAATATCTGCAGACTTTTCTTGGTTTAACTATAGTATTTTTTTTTTTCGCTATTAAGAAATTTAAATAAACAATGGAATCAGTCGCAAATCGTGTAAGTGTTTAACACAGATACTTACACGTATACGCTAGTACACACTGTACACAGGTACACAGTAATACTCTCATCTGTCCATCGGTGTACCTTATTTCTTTGCAATAAGGTGTACGAATCTTCAGACAACGGTCCGATGGTAAATAATAATAGTCCAGAACTGTAAAAAAAACCTAAATGCACTGGCTAACTCCAACAAAGTCATACTTAGATGGGTACCAGGGCACTCCGACATTAACGGAAACGAAGAAGCGGACGAACTTGCTAGAAAGGGCGCAGACACAACCCTGGTCGGCCCAGAACCGTTCTGTGGAACCACAAAACGGGATGCATATTCTCTGCTCAGCAACTTAGAAAAAACGAGAGCAATCGATTGGTGGAAGTTCGTCAAAGGACAAAAACACTCGAAAGCTCTAATCAAAGGGTTCAACAGCAAAGTTGCTAAGGAGCTTCTAGGGCTCAAAAGACACAAAACCTGCGCGGTGACTAGAATACTGACTGGACACTGCAAGTTGAACAAACACATGTTTCAAATAGGAAAGATACAAGATCCGACATGCAGGTTCTGCCAGGAGTCAGAGGAGACTGCAATGCACATTCTCTGTTCCTGTGGACCACTAATGTCAAAAAGAAGTACCTACTTAGGGCGGCACGTACTGCAACCCTATGAGGTACAGAACATTACGGCCCAAAGAATCTGGAATTTTCTGGATTCAACGGGCATTAGTAATGAGCTTTAAAGGGCCGTCACAATAGATCACTGTTTGGTCGACGTGACACTCAAAGGCCCACAACGCCCCAATAATAATAAATAAAATAAATAATTACGCAAGAAATCGCTCGCTTAGTGATAAACGGGAACAAGACGAAAAACGAGAATTGTGGTAAAACGCGTTTAAAGATTTCTTCGTCAGCGCATGACACCTTCGCTGACTTATTTTGTAAACTCTAATAGCATATATCATTGTTTGTGTCATATTAGACATTGTATATAGTAATACTTATATATTTAATAAAACCTAGTTCATTTCAACATGTTTCAGAGCATTTATAAGACCTTAAAAATTAAGTTACAGTTATGTTACGCTTTATTATGAAATGTTTCAATTTTAAAAAGGCTCAATTCCTAAAGATGCTATTTAAAGTAAAAAGTTACGGCAACGATTGAGTTTGTATTTCGTAAAAATACAATTTACGAAGAAAAGTTATAGGAAAATATACCATTCAATTGAACATATTACATTTTAACAATTTAAAATTTATTTTTTTATTTTATTTTTTGTTCCTGAGTCTTGGGTGTTTTCTATGTATTTATGTATTTGTATATTATATATATCGTTGTCTAAGTACCCACAACACAAGCCTTCTTGAGCTTACTGTGGGACTTAGTCAATCTGTGTAAGAATGTCCTATAATATTTATTATTTATTTATTTATAAAAAGGTAGTAAAAGGGTTTTAAATGAAATCACCGACCTTTTACTGATTTATATAATTCTTGCTTTGGCTGAAAAAAACATTTTGTACTTAATATTCATCAAAAACTTAAGCATGTAAATATTTTATGCAGATAATCAGCCTTAGCGTCGTCACAAAAAGAGATCCGATTGTAATTGCGTAATACTTATTTACTTATAATTATGTAGGGGTCACAAACCCGGTTTTACCGAAATCGAAAAAACCCGGAAAACCCGGGTTTATAGCCAATTCCTAAAACTAGGTTTTAGCTGATAAAACTGGTTTTTTCGATTTTACAGTTTTATATACGATTCACGATTCACCAATGCTCTCGTAGGCGTTCATCTTGCTTAGGCCCGGTGTATGTAATACAGGCCTGGAATGTGGTTTTAGTCTCCAACGTTATTCTATACCTATTTGCCCGACATGACTGTGGCCACAAGTTCATCCCTACGCTTTCTTGCCATACGACCAGTGATCATATAATTATGCTTTATCAAACTGTCTGGTTGTGTCCTGCACAGATATTTAGGAAGGAAGTTGTGGCGGAGAAGATTGCCCCTAAAGTTTACTCTCAGCTCCTTGTTGGCCAGTCATCAGCATACTTAAGCAGATCGTGAATATACAAGTTAAACAAGAGCGGGGCCAGTACTGATCCCTGGAGAAACCCGTTATTAAGTAGGTACTCTGACGGAGCTGCGGTCTCGCCTAAGTGGACCATAAATGGTCTGTTGCTAAGTGTTTTCTAAGAGCCTGTTAATCTTAATGCAAGGCACTATCTTTAGTAGACTCCCAGAGAAGACCCTGACGCCATATAAGTAGTGTTGTACGCAGCTGTTAGGTCAACAAAAACTGCTGCGGACTTATTTTTTACTCTGGAAACCAGTTTCGATGTGAGTTTCTAGTACCAAGACCGGGTCGCCGCAGCTCCTGTGGAGTTGGAATCCTTTTCTTATGGAATAGCGGCGTTAATAGTGTTGGTACTTTCAGAACTATGACAACTAATACTGGGCGGTGTTGAGAGTGTGGAAAATACGCTAGCTTATAGCGCTCGGCGGCACAAGCTCGGGTAGCGTCCACTGCTCTTGTTGTGATGACTAGGTCTGGGTAGTGGTCAGTGGACACTTCTCCATCGAGCTGATTTGATATTTTCCTGGGAACGTTCAATGTTATTGTCATTTGACTGCAAAAAACAGAAGAAGCGAAATTATGTATCGCGTAAATATACCGAATTAGAGATCCACGCCGCAGCTAAAAAACCCGGCGGCGGCGCGCTGGGTTTTGAACCCGGCGCGGCGCGGCGTCGCCGGCTTGAGGACATTTTTTAGGAGGAATAATTTAAAAAAAAACATAACTATGCTAGGAATAAACCTTTATTTCTTATCTCCAACCACTGACTCAAAATTGTTTACAGTACAGCTACAGTGGTTGTAATTATCGTGAATAAAAAATATTTTGTTCACCTTTGCCGGATTTAAGCGCGATCGCTTAGCAGTCAAAACCATCCCAGCTACAGAAAACGCCCTTTCACTGGGTATACATGTAGCTGGAATGCTTAAAAGTGACCGCGCCAACCCTGCAAGCTAAGGAAACATTTTTTTTTGTTCCCAATACAATATCGCCTACCCTGTTCCTTCTGCATATCAATGATATGTTATTTACCAACAATATTCATTGCTATGCGGATGACAGCACTGGTGATAGCTGTTAAACAGGTCGTGCAAACGCCCCCCCTGAGCAGGTGTCGGAGTGCAGGATGCGACTTGTGTCTGAGATCGAGACGTCCCTTGAATGGGTCTCCGAATGGGGTAGAACGTAACCTCGTCCAGTTCAACCCTAGTAAGACACAAGTCTGCGAGTTTTCCGCCAAAAAAACCCCATTTGTCACGGCGCCAAAGTTTCAGGGCATTCCCCTTACCCCCGCTAAAAGTATCGCGGTACTTGGTGTCGACATTACGAACGAAGTCCAGTTTCGTAGTCATCTGGAACAAAAAGCCAAACTGGCCTCCAAAAAGCTTGGGGTGCTTAACAGAGCCAAACAGTATTTCACACCGGGTCACCGACTTTTGTTATATAAAGTGCAGGTTCGACCTCATATGGAGTACAGTTCTCATCTCTGGTCTGGCGCTCCACAATACCAGCTCCTTCCCCTTGACTCCATCCAACGGCGGGCAGTTCGTATTGTCGGCGATCCCGAACTTACTGACGGCTTAGAGCCTCTTTAGTCTTCGGAGAGACGTTGGCTCTCTTTGCATGTTCGTCTGTACAATGGGGAATGTTCCGAGGAACGTTTTGATCTGGTGCCATCGTCTCGTTTCTATCACCACACCTCCCGCCAAAGGAGCAAAACTCATCCTCACTTCTTAGATACATGGCACACCAAGAATAAGCGGGCATCTCGCTCGTTTTTTCCCAGAACGTGCAGAATGTGGAATGAGTTGCCTCCTGAGGTATTAGAGTTTTGAATGATTCACGGTTAGTTTTACTAGACTTATATTGACCGGGATATAGACCGTGATTACCTTTTGTATTATTTGTGAGCTCCCGATATTTCGACGCAGTTACATGCATCATGTTCACGGGTGACTGAAGATAGCGGGTGGGTGTCAAAGTTGTGTAGACAGCGCTCTGTCTACCCTCATTCTTGCGCGTTCACGGATATGAATGGTCAGTTCAACTCTATACACAGTGCGCGTAATGTATAATGCCAATTGCAATAGTGTCATCACAGTTGGTTGTTTGCCAAGCCATGCTTTGTTATCTCGCTCGCACTCGCACTCAGTGATCGCGCGCTCTCGCTCTGTGATTCTTTCGGCTATCTTCGGAAGACTTCGGGTCGGGCCGCTCGGCCGATTGCGTTTAAGTAGTCGCAAATTTCACTAATATTCTTACAAATATGATTTTCTGCATCTGCAATAAATTTAAAACTCTAGTGCGTCCGCGTAGAGCTTATAATGTTTTCTTATAGTACGAGAAGGATGCGGCTAAATCAAGTAATTTGTTTGAGATTTTGAATGTGACGAAAACAAAACCGTTTTTTAATATTGTTATGAAATGTTTGGTTGACTTTCGCGGTTCGCGGCAAACTAAGTACGAGTTACTTGTTTATCCTTTAATTTAATTGTGAATTAGTGCGTACCGTACCGAGACTAAGTGTAGAAATTAGATTTGTGTATTTATAGACTGTTTGAACTAAATTATAAATATACTTAAATGAAATTGTAAATAATAGTAAAATAATTATAGAAGTTTGCCAGTCCTAACTAAGCCTGGAGTTCCATTTTATTTTGGTAAAGTATGAAGGGAAATCAATTTGAATGCAGGTATGGTATATCTACCTGCAAAACTTACATACATAATTAATTACATACCTGTATCAGTGTCATATCAATTTTATGCAAATAATAATAAATTATGCATATTTTATGATTTATAAGAATTAACAAAAAATCTTTCACATAGCGGTGACAAAACGCAACGCGTAATAAATTAAATAAATCGATCGGCGATACGGATTACGGATAGGTACGAGACGCGCTAGTCACTAGAGTGCTGTAATGCGCTGCGTAATGTAGGAGATGCTGTAATTTGACCATCACGCGCGCGCCGCGCCGGAGCGCTGTTTCACGTTCGGGTCATGTTTCGAGTGATGAGTGATGTGATATCTCAGTGTACTATTACGTTTTCGAAAAAGTGATGTGATATAGCATTACTTTTTGGAGCACTGTTTCGCGCATGTCTACCGACAAGCACTTGGCCTTATCCAATGAATCGAAATAAATACCTACTTAGTATCGCGTTATAGGAAAATGTGTTTAGAAATGAGTTGCAGGCGTCTGCACCGCATGATCCCGCCAAGTCGAGCAAAACAAAGAGACACGGTCGTACCATCCTTTTCTCGAAGCTATTCAGGCCATTTTCGACGTCCTTTAATTTTGTGCTGGCTAAAGCTAAAACCCCGAATTTTCAGTGTCATATAGGGCAACATATGGCTTAGATATATTCCCAAGAACATTCAATTTGAACTTCTAGTTTAAGAATTATTGCACGGCAAAGTTCCTTAGTTTTGTCACTGACATACTCTGTCATCGTAATTTTAATGTACTTCTAGCAGACCCACAAGTTTTAAATTTAAAAAATAAGCAGTTTTTAGCTTATCAAAATGCTCAAACTGCATGTGGTTAGCGCTAGCGTTATGTTCAACTAGAATTATTTTTAATAGTTGACGATGATATTCGCTTACGAGTTATCATTATGCAGCCGTGCGATAAAAATTAAAGATATCTAAAGGGGCCCACTGACTATCAGTCCGCCGGACGATATCGGCCTGTCAGTTCTTCGGAACTGTCAATTTTTTTGCTCTAACTGACAGGCCGATATCGTCCGGCGGACTGATAGTCAGTGGGTCCCTTAATATTGATATGGTTATAACACCCCCTGGCACTGACTAAAATAACCGACTTGATTTCACATTAAATCTCAAAACTTTTTTGTAGTAGAAGAATTGCGTTGCGAGACTTGCATCTGTTTACAATGTTTACATACGTAATGTTTTGGATGGGTTTATTATTTAAGTAAGCTTTAGAAATTCAGTTCTTTCGTATATGACATCTATTTCAATTTATAATTTGTATACTATTATACAAATTACTACTGTACAAATAGTGTATCTATTTAAAATAACGCAAAACAAATATATTTGACTTAGTGCGTTCCTTTCATTACTAAATTCACTAGTATTGAATACAACATTGAAAACGTTTGAATCAGCGTCAGACATGTGTTTATCGGACGTGTACCCAATTTATCGAGGTCCATAGATTTAGAACGTGGATCCGTTGAACAACGGTTCCCACAAAGAGGTGCAGGCGGTGCGGGGGTCTAAATATGTTACGATACATTGGCAAGCTTAGGGTACAAGAGTGTAGGGCATCGGGCAGGCTCGCATCTGTATCGATCCGTCGGCAGCGGCACGGTACCGGCGGCCGCGGCCCGCGCGCCCGCCCGGCCCTGCCGCTCTGCCGCGGCCGCGGCTGCCGGGCCAGCGCCGCCTCGATGTCTATGTAATATACCTATATTGAACTATCCAATCAAGCTCAACTCAATCATCTAGTTTCCATTACATGTATGCTGTCACTTTGTAATGAGTATGTATTACTAACACATACACTTCCAGTCGACTTACATGTTTTTAAACTTAAGTCGGTTATAATTTTTCATAATTAAACTATTCTCCCTTTAACTTTTAATAATTAAAAATAAAAATAATATTCTCAGCACTATGTTTTAAAAGCAAGAGGATGTGTGGCACATTTCTGTAACCAAATTAAATTTGTGCATATACCAGTCCCCTTTCTAGGCGCACAATGGTATTAAACCATACGTATAGTCAGTTTTTAACATGCAGATACGTCTGCGAGCGATACTTCAAATTTTATATTAAAGGAAAAAATGGAAAAAGTTACACTTCCGGCAGGATTTGAACCCGCAGCCTCCGCAATCCGTGCGTTGCTCTTAACCAAATGAGCTACGGAAGCCTACCAGAACCTTGCAAATCTTTCCATTCCTTCCCTTTTAGCTTTTAAAACGCTAGCCTTTACGCCACCCCAAAGGCGTGTATACATAAGGGAAGGAATGGAAAGATTTGCAAAGTTCTGTACGGCTACCATGAGTTCCGTAAATGACAGTCGAAAGTGAGAAAGTTAAGGAAAATGCATGGAATAATTGTACAGTGCCTCTACCGGTCACGTAAAAAACTAAAAAAATCAACTGGCACCACGAGTCACAAACGTTTTAACGTGAGTTTTCGATACATGCCTAACTTCACACCTAAAACGTTCTCTTTCTAACTATATAACGAAAACTGAGCCAGAATTATTCTAGGTAAATACTTTACGCCGTTTACGCGAATAAACGTGACAGATGTCATCGAAAAATACGTGCGTTTTCGATGTGACATTTTCTGTCAACTTGGAAACAACAATATTTGAACGAAATATTTTTATTCGGATGTTTATTACCGTTTTATCATGTTACAAATGCATTTCCGTTATTAAATTATCATTTAAATGCTTAGTTAATCATTGTAGTTTTATCACGACACCTAAAATACACGAAAAAACCTAAACCTGAGTAATCTTTAGGTACTTAACCGCTTCGAACTACATATCAATGCAATTTGTAAATAAAACAGGCCACAGGCAACTCTGGAAATTCTAAAAATGTTATATAGTCATAGAGGTAGATTATGCTAGATATTTAACTTTGTGAACACTTGCTAGAAAAATGATGTACCTTCTGGAATGCAACAATATTTCCAAGGTTGTAATAAATAATAATAAAATGAAGTGGTATTTTTTGTTTAATAGGTTTGTAGCATATTTGGTAAGTATGTACAACTAACAGTAATAACTACATCTCATACTAACTTCATATATAAGTATATAAATAAAACTATTTGAGATTTGATAATTTAGATTATCATAGTAGTACCATTTTTGTTTGCTTTTGCGTGGATCTAATCTGCTTGTCATTACCCAGTTCACACATACAGTTTCTGATACAGAAAATCATGTGTAATCAAAACAACACTATGGTTTAGCAAGAGGTGCATAGGCATATATATATATATATATAAATATATAAATATATATAACATTTAAAACTCGCGTTTTGAACACATATTAGATTAGGCCCCATTCGCACGAGAGCTTAAAAAGCGTCGCGTTAAAACCCGACGTTGGAGCTTTTTACCGTTTCTGATATTTGTGTTCATATGAACGCTTAAAAATCACTTGTGAGTCGTACTCCCTGCAGTCCCTGCCTTGTGGAAGTGTAGTAATAAAAACACGCTTAATTTTTTAAGTAGTTTATTTGCGTATTCCGGTAAAAATGGTCGGGACTCGACTTCTTGAATGAATAATTCGGGATCGAGCTCCCACATAGTTATTTGTTACGAATGGTACGATATGCGTTATGTATTCAAACGCGTCTCGGCAGAGCCATGACGATTGACACCAAAGATTGACACTCGACAGCCATCTGACAGCAGCGCCGGCGCTTTTATAACGCTTGTGAGAACAGATACACGGAGTTCCGTATGCTCAATTCAATTTACGGCCAACGCTCAACGCCGAAAATCGAACAGTGCTCGATAAAAACCGGCCAAGTGCGAGTCGGACTCGCGCACCGAGGGTTCCGTCCATTACACAATTTAAACAATGTATTTTTTATGTGAAACGTGAGTGAAAGGTAAATTGCGGTTTACGATTTGCGACGTATTAAAAAAAAACTACTTACTAGATCTCGTTCAAACCAATTTTTGGTCGAAGTTTGCATGGTAATGTACATCATATATTTTTTTTAGTTTTGTCATTCTCTTATTTTAGAAGTTACAGGGGGCCGACACATTTTACCACTTTGGAAGTGTCTCTCGCACAAACTATTCAGTTTAGTAAGATATTATATTAGAAACCTCAATATCATTTTTTAAAGACCTATCCATAGATACCCCACACGTATGGGTTTGATGAAAAAAAAATTTGAGTTTCAGTTCTAATATTTTTTTTTCTATTTTTGTGTGAAAATCTTAATGCAGTTCACAACATACATCTACTTACCAAGTTTTAACATTATAGTTTTTATAGTTTTGGAAAAAAGTGGCTGTGACATACGGACGGACAGATAGACAGACATGACGAATCCATAAGGGTTCCGTTTTTTGCCATTTGGCTACGGAACCCTAAAAAGCGCCGCGCTTAAAAACCGCCTTCGTGTAAATACATACATGGTTATCCATTTGTCATTCAAACGCTTTTTTAACGCGCGTTGAAAAAACTCGTGCTTATGGGGCCTTATTTACCGGCAATAGTTGGTTAAACCAAATTCGCAGTAAATAAGAACAAAAAAACTATACTCATCCTTTTCTTTTGGGTGCTAGTACCAGTGAAAGACAAAGATAGTATGATTCTCTCTGTCTAATATGTTTGAAATGAGCATGAATCTAGATTCATGTTTGACAAACTATAGCAATTTTATTTGGTATGAAGTTAGCTGCATAGTTCGTGTTTAATAATCAACTTCAAGTATATTATTATTTAGTCGATGTGGCCTAGTTCAGTTACGCGTTTGTACTTACAATTTGTCCTCTAATTTGATTGTAAAACTTATGAAAGTGGCTACATTAACTATGGATGAAGTCGTTTCTTGTGAAGGGAAGGGATGTGTCCACGTATTACTCAACGAAGGCAAGGTAAAATCGTTAAACTTTGTAGAAAAACGGGATATCATTTCCGCGCCAAAATCAACAACGACTTTTGTATTCTCAGATAAGTCAGTCGCATAAGAGAAAATTCTGTATGGCCGTTTACAAAACACAAGGGATTGTTGTTTTACTTCAATTAAGGCGTAAATAATTAGTGTGACAGAGAAAAATGCCTGCAACTTGCAAACTTAGGTGTTCGCGGTAGGCCCTGATATGTTTGTAAAATTATATCTAGTAGTAGTATGAGTATGCCCTGTGCGCTATGATTAGCTCGCCTCGATACGCTAGGAAATTCATTTGAGTACAAACAGTGAAGATTGGACAGTTATTACGAAAACATAATCTTTCGGCTTGCCTTACTCCAAAACTCTAGGCACGCCACTGATGATTTAGCCCAGAATTTTGAATTCAGAGAATTATAAACATTATATGATAGCTTAAATAATATTATTAATATTAAATTAACAATAAACACATACATATATACAAGAAAGTAAATTACGTTGACCGCATAGACGTGAGTA
The DNA here is from genome assembly GCF_947568885.1 of Cydia strobilella. NCBI lineage: Eukaryota > Metazoa > Arthropoda > Insecta > Lepidoptera > Tortricidae > Cydia > Cydia strobilella. The sequence continues at coordinate 42,616,518 of NC_086068.1, read as the reverse complement.
AATATGGCAATGTCAAAACTGGTAGTTTGCTAAGGATTTCGATAGGTAATTTACCGTTTACTCATACGTTTGATATTTAGTTCTTTAGGTGACACCTAGAGGCGCTGTACAATACTCCGATATAATTCTTGCTCTGTTTTTTAGTATACTTAGAAAGGGACAGCATCGTTTGCAGTGGAGTGAAGTTGGGTACATAATACGTAAACCGACGTAAATATGTGACGTACGGCGCGTTTATTCACTTCAAGTAAGTGAAATTTACTCTGGCAACTGATGGTAGAGGAACTGGTGGGCTTCCGTAGCTCAATTGGTTAAGAGCAACGCACGGATTGCGGAGGTTGCGGGTTCAAATCCTGCCGGAAGTAACTTTTCCATTTTTTTCTTCTATACGTATAGTGTTTTAAGATCATAGCTTATATCCCTTTCCACTATTTTCCACGGATGCATCCGATTTTTAACCCAGCTTAATTCTAGGTATCTATGAGTGCACCATCAAAGTATGTGCTAATTGGCTATCTGCTCACTGCTTCTGCTGATTGCCTAAATCGGAACCGGACTGAAACCTTTAGTGCCACTGCCACCCCACACTAGCGTGTTTTGTTTGAGCGTCCGTCGGCGTCTTACTAGAGTTAGCGCTATGGAAAATGACGTCACGGCGCAGTTGCGCCAACGTTGCCTCGAACAGCAACCATAGCATAGCGTTGACAAGACGCCGACGCCGACGCTCGGGAGGCACTAGTATGGGGTGGCGGGTGGCCCTTATCAGTGTTTATTTTTCGAATCAGCTTTTTAATTACCTACACCTACCTACATTTCAGTCAACAAAACGAGCCTCTTGAATTGAATCTGTGACAGTGCAATGTTGTGGTATTATTTTTTTATTAATAGGTAAACAACGCTACCTAGTTACCTACATAATTGAATTTCGGCTCGTCCAAATTGTTTTAATTCGTTGTACCTACATAACGATCTTAAGAAAATTAATAAAAAAAAAATAGTAGGCGATAAAAACTTTATAATTATAATATATCAAATATTATACTTTTCATAAAACTTGTTAGCTAATGACCCGATGTCGATATTTTAACGAAATCATTAGTCATTTTCGTGAACCTGACTTCTAATAGGGTATTCTCCTACTAGTCAAATCAGTTTCTTTTTTAGGAATTGTTAATAGCACAATCGGATTAAATCTAACCTCGAAATCCTTCCAAAGTTATGAAATTTGGTATGTATGTTAATTAAAGGTCTCTTTTTCATGTCCACACTATTTGACATTTGGGGACCTCGAGAATCGCAGCCATCTTGGAAAATGTGTACCATCCTGGAGAAATTTGCGTTTTACTCTAAATATACGTTCTCTATGAAAATATGGTGTAAGGCAACATGAAAGCTTATTAAATTCTACACCAAAAAGGCCTAGATATCTTTGCGGAAAAAATACATCTTGTTATAGAAAATAATAGCTGAATCCAGATTGAGCGCTTATGCCCTTTCAGGGGATATTCTCTTAATATGAAACTTGGAGAAATATGAATTCCACTTTTGTCTATACATTTGTACACGTTCTACCCCAATATCAACATTTTACTCGACTGCGACTTAAACAGAAAGTAGGGTTATGGGTTTAAATACTGAAAATCAGTTCAGCCTGTAGGTCAGGATACTGGACGGGTTTTTAAAAATGACATATCGGTAGATTCCTCTTGCCCCTCACAACCTGTTTACACTTGTTTTATTAAAGAAAAATCAATACAGCCGCCTTGAGAGGACGTCGAATAGTAAATCATTATTTTACTTCTAGACATCAGTAGATCCATAATTGGTACACGAGTGCTATGCAATACAAATTTACTAAAATAAATGGAGGAAAAATGTTTAGGACTTAAAAATGTGAAGACCGGGATTTATAGGCCCGTGTAATCCGAGGAGATACAAATATAATAATAAACACATTTATTCATAAACGATAATTTGGGGTTTATTTCATATATAAACTATAAGCGATATTACCTACAATGAGCCGAAAGTGAAATACAATTTATAACACACATGTCATACAAAATAAAACATTACAAAAATCTTAACCTAAACTAGAACCTAACAAACACAAAAACTATTCACAAAATGCGTCCTGCGCCCCTTCCAGATGCAAAGGAGTCCATCACGCTCGCCGCGTTGCCACGTTGAACAGCGATGGACAACCTTTGCAAAAGGAAGGAAGGAGGATTTATACTAATACTAAATAACAATTATAAATACCTTAAATTAGCGACTTATCAAATATTTCATCAATACTATAGGAGCATCTAGTCAATAAGAACGACTTCAACCTACGCTTAAATAAAAACCAATCCGTAATGGCTTGTAGGTCAGTAGGGAGCTTATTAAATAGAGTGACTGCCTGGTATCTTGCGCAATGTTTGGCTACCTAAGTTTCGGAAGGAAGCTACCCTTTATGTTTTTCGTCCTTGTGACTAGGCGAGACTCCTGTTCTTCGTCAGTACAATCTTTCGCAATATTTTAAACAAACTGGGTAAGAAGAATAAGGACGTACAAGCTGGGACCCGTGAGAATACCCAATTTTTCAAAATACTCTCTACATAAACCAAAAGAAGGAATGTGTACCATTGCTCCGGGCAATCAAGGCTCCGTTCATAATTCATAATTTATTTATTGCATCCATGGTTTACATTTGGTGGTACATATAGGTACATAGTGGGTTTCATATGGACCCTGGTAGGGCACAGCAATAGTCTTAAATCTAAAGTATACTAGGTATAAGTATTAATGTAATCATTATATAAACTAGGTCTTATGACAATGGTTATGACATTATAATTTAAAATTATATTGCAACAAATTTATTAACGTCTTGGAGATATTATTAACAATTAAATTTAACATTGAAAATGTAGGGTATATGTATAATATTTGTTTATTTAATAGTTATGTCAAGAATGTCAAGATTAAGAATTTGTATGTCATGCAATGTTTAATAAGAATTGGTAAAAAATAAATGGAATAAAAATAATAATGTGAGTAATAATTAAAACTAATAATTAACATTAAATTCGATTAAAAATAATACCATTTGTGATCAACCTTAACATTAAATTCAATTAAAACTGGTAACATTCGTGATCATTTTTATCTTCCAAGAAATCATTCAATTTATAGTAGCATTTGTTAACTAATAAGTTCTTCAACAGTTTGTTGTTTATCTGATGTCTGAAGTTTAATATCGTCGCCGAGTTTGTTATATATTTTAATGGCCATCATTTTTGGGCTTGTTTTGTGTAGGTGTAGTTCTGAACGTTCGGGTGGTGCCAGGTTGTGCTTGTCGAGGACGGTCGGCAAATTTTGGAATAAAATGAGGATATTTCCTAACGAACTTACAAATCTCGAATATGTAGATTGATGTTAATGTCAGGATTTTATATTGAACAAAATAGGGTCTACAACTGTCTGGTACCGTAATATTAGCTAGTGTTCGTATGCATTTTTTTTGTAATATGAATATTTCTTCTATATCTGTACTGTTTCCCCAAAGGATTATCCCGTAATTAAGCCACGAAAAGGCGTATGCATAGTAAGCCGCTAGAGCGCATTCGAAGTTCGTTGATCGTTTTAATTCTCTTAGAGCATATAAGAATGTCGAAAGTTTACTGGCTAATTTTTGGATATGTGATTTCCAATTAATGTGCGTATCAATATTTAAACCAAGGAGGGTGAATGTATCTACACATTCTATTGTTTGTCCGTTAAATGAGTGATTTATATCCAACGCGTCTTTTTGGTATGGTCTAAATTGCATAATTTTGGTTTTTGAAAAATTTATATCCAAATTATGGTCAGTCAACCAGTCTGTCAGTTTTGTCAGTGTATTAGTTATGATATTTTGTAAATTTTCGTCGTTCTGACAAGACGTCAAAATCTAAATATCGTCCGCGAAGAGTACACATAGGTCATCCAGATTACTAGGAAGATTCATCCAGATTACTAGGAAGATTGTTTATATATATTAAAAATAATAAGCATCCGATACACGATCCTTGGGGAATGGAATGCTTGACTGATTGGAAGTCCGATTTAATATTGTCGATCATTCCAGTTTTGTGGTCTAGGTATTGTATCTCGACGTATTGTTTACGGTTCTCTAAGTACGAAGTGAACCATTTATGCGCTGTACCTCTTATACCTATTTCGTGTAGCTTGTCTAGGAGAATTTTATATTGTACTCGATCGTAGGCTTTCGTCATATCTAATAAAATACCGACCGCGTATTTTCTATCATTTATAATATTTAGCGCTTCTTGTATATATTTATAGGTGGCCAGTACAGTTGAGCGGTTTTGTCGGAAACCGTTCTGGCTTTCATTAAAAATGGAGTATTTTTCGCAGAATGAGTTCAGGCGTGTGCACATAGCTAGTTCGAAGATCTTTGACGAAGTCGGTAGTAGAGCAATAGGCCTGTAATTGTTGGGATCTGACTTAGCACCTTTTTTATGAATCGGCTTAATAATAGAAGTTTTTAGTTGATCTGGGATATAAAGTTGTGCCGTTGCATACAAAATGGGGAATGTTACCGAGCGAGAAATTTCCCCATACAAAATGGGGAATGTTACCGGGAACGGCACAACTCTCTGGGAATATTCCATCAGAAAACGACTGATTTACAAGCAAATAATACGGTAAGGTTAATTCATCAGCACAGCTCTTAATTAATTTAGGCGGTAATTCGTCAATGCCGTAACTACTTTAATTTTTCAAGTTTCGTATGATCGCCTTTATTTCGTACGGCTCGACCGGTCGCAAGTACATGGTGTTGAGTGTGCGTGGACCCGGACGCCCGCGCGGCTCCTCCCCTCCGGTGACTCGCCCGACGGATGCAAAGAATGCATTGAACGCGTTTGCTACTTGTGTCGGGTCAGACGTAAGATTAGTATGGATCGCTAGTTCAATGTTGTGTTGTGGTCGTTTGGTGACTTTGTTTGTGCGTTCCTTAATTATTTTCCACATAGCTATAGATACGTTCTCGGAGTTTAATAATGATGTTATATATTGATTCCTTTTGGATTGTAAAATGGCGCGTTTTAGTATTTTGCATTTTGCTTGTAGTGTTTTGTAAGAATTGGATTTTTTGTATAAGTAACTAAAGTTTTTAAGATTCTTTTGTGCTTGCATGATAATTTGATTCCTTTAGAAAGCCATTTTCTTTTATTGTTTGATTTTATTGTGGTTAATTTTTTTGGAATGCATTTGTTTAAGGTTTCCTTTAATGTACTTTCGAAGATGTGATAATTTACGATAACGTCATTATCTGGATGTAGTTTTTGGTTCCAATCTATTTTTTGTAGCTCTGACTTGAATTTTGATATATTATCCGTATTAAACAACCGCTTATATATTTTCCAGGCCTTAAAATCCTTTTTATTATTATTATCCGTAATCTCTGTATGTAGAAGAGTGCCTTTGTGGTCAGAAAATCCGAATTCATAGACGCGCGTATTTAATGATTATATTATATAAAAAGCTATTTCCCCAAAACCTTATGCTATACCGCATTCTTGACTCTACCAGGGCATAATAAACAATTTTGAGTTGATCTAGTTCTAAAACATCTCTGAGGCTTCTAAGGGCATAACAAGCAGAATGGATTGAATTTACTATAGCCTCAAGCTCTCGCTTCTAATTTAGATTAGAGTCAATGTAAACTCCCAGAAATTTAACGTGATCAGCAGTATTCAAACAAACTTGGTCCATAGTAACATCAAGTTTGTCAGTCAGTTACAAATTGCAGGCATCTTTCTATGTCACTCTAATTACGCCTTGATTGGAGTAAAAGAGATAGATGCCCGCAATTCGGGAACTTCGGTGTTCGCGGTAGGCGCTCTGAATCTAAATATTCAACGTAACTTATGATTGAGTTAGCTTCAGAATAACCAGACGAGACATTCATCGAACTGTCTTCATCTAAACTGGATGTGCTTGAATCTGACATGTGGATTACAAATTATTGCATACAAACTAGTAAAATCGTATTTTATTCGAGATACCGTAGGTACTTTTACTCAGTCCTGAAAATAAATTATACAAATATTAAATATGACTAAAATGGTAAAGTATCAAAACTATCTGTCAGTTATATTAAGATCACGAATGACCTTCTTTATTTACGTAAATTAATATATTTTTGATGAATATCTTTACCGATTGTGTACCGGAGACTAATTACTTCAGGGGACTATTAAATAGGTAATTATTTCATATTAAATACTACATAAATACCCGTCATAGCCGAAGCACGTTGTGTGACTTTTTGTAAGTGGATATAGTCGGCTTTTAGCCGTTTTCTTCCCGCTGACAAAACTGAACAATATTAAATATAATTTCCCTTGTGGTTTTATGTACGGATTTATCCTGTTTTGATAATATTTTATACATAAAACTTGCAGTTTTTGTAAATAAAAATATAACATATAAAAATATACATTGATTGCCATATAAAATTGATAATGTTAGTTTCTATTTCTGCCACGACGCTTCTCTTTCCGCACAAACTCAAATATCGAAATAATCAAATATCGAAAAAAAAAATCAAACTAAGAGGCATAATAATCATCTAATTTTAGAAAAATATTCCACGTTTGTATGGAGAACCGGTCGTCCGTCGTCCCCTTTTCTCTTAAGTGTTGACGCTCAAGCATTTTGTGAATATCTCTTATAAACTGTATAGGTATCGTACTCGGTAGTAGAATTGCGAGTATTGCCTTGGCTCCACCTCGGCCACTATAATATTACGCTATGCTCTGCATTATTTTAGCACAAACAACACAAGTTCTACACTAAATATGTTATTGTTATTTCTAGGGTTCCGTACCCAAAGGGTAAAAACGGGACCCTATTACTAAGAGTCCACTGCCCGTCTGTCCGTCTGTCTGTCACCAGGCTGTATCTCATGATGAACCGTGATAGTTAGACAGTTGAAATTTGCACAGATGATGTATTTCTGTTGCCGCTATAACAACAATTACTAAAAAGTACGGAACCCTCGGTGCGCGAGTCCGACTCGCACTTGGCCGGTTTTTTTTAAACGATAGTGTAAATTATCGAGGTTAGATTATTAATGTCCATTTACAATTTAATATTTTATCGAATTGATACCTGTTTTTGACAAAGTCAGCATGTTTTTTTTTTCCTTTGGCTTTTACTATACCTATAGGTAGTTTATCCGACATATAGGCGAATAGTGAGGTGTTACAATTTACAATATCGTGGGGCTAGTTGCGCGTGTTGCGTGTTGCGTATGCGACATGCGTAGACGAGCGTAGACTTGGACTCGTTCACTTGGTTGGCACACTTTACATCTACAGCTACACCCGGTACCCGGTGCGAGTAGGTGCTGTATTTTGAGATTGCCGCATGCAATTACACTCGACTCAGTTATTTTCTACTCTGAACCAAGTCAGACTTTTTTTTAATTAATTTAATTTGATAGACAGTCCTAGCAATTTTTGAAGATGCCGTCGAAGAAAAATAATTACACTTGACATAGGTGCTGCTAGGTCGATCTGTAGGTTTTTTAGATCATTTTTTATTTTCAGCGTTCCGTACCTCAAGGAAAAACGGAACCCTTATAGGATCAGTTTGTTGTCCGTCCGTCCGTCTGTCAAGACCCTTTATCTCGGGAACACGTTGAGTAGAGGTATCGAGTTGAAATTTAAACCATATACTCACATCTACGGTCCCTTGAAGCTGTGAAAAAATCAAACTCCTAAATTAACGTAAAAAAGATACGGCCGTTTATGCCGCAAAAAGCGCATATTTCGACACTCTTAAGGGAATCAAAATTGATAATATCGTTATAGTATTAGTAATATCGTTCTACACTAAAGCTTGAACACGCCAAAACGTGGGCACATATTTTTGCTCATAATTTTTGTCACGGGTGGTTTTGTTTACTTATATTAAAATCGCTATAGCATGAGGAACATATGATACCCCAATAGTTGTCAATTATATAATTTGTTTTCATGATAACGAGCTTTAAGGGGATCCCATGCCCCAATGACCTTCGATTTGAATCCCTTAGTTTTCTAATGTTTTTTGTAGCTTATCATATTAACAGCAACGGATTTTAGCAATATAGTATCCCATATTTACTTCAAAGTTCGTTGTTTTCGAAATATTTGGCATCAATTTTTAGAGACGTCTAAGACGAACCCAAATATGTAGATTTCGTATAAGTAAGATCTTTCACAGCAATCGAGATACGAAAAAAGTGTTTTTTAGACAATGTTTAAAAAAACATAAATAAATAAGTATTAATTTTTTTCACAAACCGCTAGACAAAATTGGAGATAATAGATTGAAGAACCGATAGCCGCTTGTCTTATAATTCTATATGTAGTGCAAAAGTAGGAGATACGATTCAAAACTTGTCAAAAATCGATGAAAACCTCAGGTAGCCCCTTAAACAATGACGGAGCAAAATCATTTTGCACAAAAAGCCTTGGAAAATTCGATTTAGACTATAGAAACTTGTGAAAATATTAATATATCAAGAATCGATTAGTTTTTGTGTTTTTGAAATGTTGCGGAGACGTTAATGAATGGAAAGATAACCAGAAAGCAGAAAAACACGAGATTAAAATGAGAAAAAAAAGAAACTAAGAACATACAGCGTTCTTATATAAAAACCGAAACCTATATTTTCTTATGTTTGCAAAAAAGGTAGAAATATCTCAAATTTATGCACAAAAAGTGAAGTCAAGTTAGATTAAGAGCCAGCAAGAGCTTATCTGCCTACAAAATAGTTGTGCTAAATGAAATTTTTATGCGAAATGTAGGGTATAAAAACGTTTGATCATTTTTAACGTATTTGAGCGTGTTTAGTGTTAGACGATGGATTCTATAGAACTACAAACTTCAAACAATAACACAGAATAAAACCTTTGACTTGTATGAGTCGCTATACATTCCAGAAGATTGCAAGATAAAAATAATGCTAAGTATCCCCATTATTTATTGATTCAGCAAGCTATTTGTGATTATATCAAGCGTCGCCGTTAATTAATTCGCATAAGGGACATTGACCAATATGTAAGTAATATTTGTGAAAATGACCTAAACCTATTTTAAAGAAGTCACAGCCGCCAGTTACTATTTTGGTAGCATTCATCGTGTTGTCACTACACTATAACAGTGACGAAGGGGTATTAACACGATAGACATGCTCACAATGCCAAAAGGGTACTTTTTTTTTATGTGATAGCAAACGAGCAAACGAGCCGGAGATGGTTCTAAATTAAGGCGGATGGCAGTGGACTGGGTCCATATCAAGGAATATGTGATAAAGACACCTGTTAAAGTTATATTATCAACTAATCCGCAAATAACTCCGGTTTGGACTACTAAAACATACGGTAATCATGTTGTGCAAAGTGCCCGTGTCCTGGTCATCACAAAGTCAATGATATGTCAAATCCTGAGCCTGAAATGAAAGTAGTATATTAGCATGATAAACTATAATATTTTCAACTATATAATATATATTCCGCTCCAGGAGGCTTTATTTTCTATATATTTGTAATTTTATTGTGCCGACGTTTTGGTGTGTTCAAGCTTTACAAATACAGAGAAAAATCTAAAATCTAAATTTGTAAAAAAAAATTGTTTAATTTGTACGGAACCCTCGGTGGGCGAGTCCGACTCGCACCTGGCCGGTTTTTAATTCAAATAAATTATTTAAGGACGACTTAAATAATAGTACATTATATTCTTTTGGTAATAGAAACACTTGAAAAGCATGAAAGTCGTGATATATTGTAAAACATTTTAAAATTGAGTCTATCAACAGTATCAACGAATGCTTGATATGAGGACTTCCTTTAAAAGTAAAGGTTTTACTTGTTTGTGACACACTATTAATTACATGGAAAGTATAAATAATCTTTGTTGTGTTAGCAAAACGACATGGGTTTAGATGTAAAACTTTGATTAAAATTAATAGGCAAGATACAATTATAGTACACAATTGTATTTTTTTCGTAGGTTGATACTTTTTTATAAGAATTTAAAAAAGCCGATTTTCTTGATATTTTATACATATTTTCAATATCATTTAAGTAATTTTGAAACAATGTCAAGTAATGCAGAAGAATTATAAATATATATATACCTATATAATCTGATATACGTCCGTATTTCCGATGACAATGCAATAATATGCTAACATGGAGGTGATCTGATGATGCAGTCGCAAGGTAGCCAGTGGAGCTCCTCGATGGAAAAACGTGAACACGTCGAGTTTGGCTCATTTGAAAGATCTCGAGAAGTACTTGGTAGACATGCAAAGGATAGGATAAAGTACAGTCGGCAATAAAAATGTGTATTCAAAAATATTGTGACGGTAACTTGTTAAATCAGCGAGTAGCGTGCGGAGAATCAGATTTGGGAATTAAATACGTCAAGGGAGTACTTAAAATTGTGCAAATACCCCCAAAAAACTCCAATGCGTGGAACCCAACACTAACAACCCCGAAGTAATTACTGTTAACAACGCAACTTATCAACTAGCTACTTGTTATGAAAATATAATAACCAACAAAGGTGCACTCAAATTCTTTTACTGCAACATGCGAAGTATAGTAACGCCTGGGAAGTTCGATGAACTTAAATGTATTGTGCAAACATTTCAAGATATAATTCACATCGTAATACTGACAGAGACGTGGCTTAAGTCCGAAGACGAGGCGAAGAGATATCAACTACCTGGCTACACCCATTATTATAACTTTAGGACTCACATGCGAGGTGGCGGAGTTTCCATCTTTGCGCACAATAACCTTAAACATAACATTATCGAAGAAAAAACCCTAAATGAAAATCACTACCTATGGATACATATCGATAAATTTTCTGTGGACATTGGCGCTATCTATAGGACGAATCACTCAAATATCAATGACTTCCATGAAACTCTGTCACTGCAGCTACAAAGAAGTAAAAGGGCAATACTATTCGGGGATTTTAATCTAAACTTACTCAGCAAAGAAAAGAAAGTTATGGATTATAAAATGATGCTAAAAGAGAACAAGTATAAAATTAAAAACAAAATAGACAAATCCTTTTGTACACGAGAAACACCCGAATGCAAAACAATACTGGATCATGTCTGTACTAACCTGAACGAAAATGATTTTCATTTAGCTATTATTGATTCAGCCTTATCAGACCATAAGCAAATATATTTTGAGTTAAAAAAGTATAAACCTAATCTTCATCAAAAAGTTAAATATGAAGCGATAAATTACAAAATATTATACAAGACAGTTGCAGACACTGAAAGCAAAAATGAACTCCATGATTATACCCTATTGGAAAACAAACTACTAGCAAGCATCCGGCAAAGTAAAACTACTAAAGTCAAGACCCTTAACTTACCGAAACAGGACTGGATAAATAAAGAAATTATTCAAGAAATAAATGCAAGAAACCAATTATGGAAGAAACTTAAACAAAACCCAACGAATAAGGAAATGGAAGAGCAATTCAGAAAGAAAAGAAATGAAGTAGCAACAAAAATACAGCAAACTAAGAAAGAGTACTACTACAAGAAGTTCATGGAATGTAAAAATAACTCTGGAAAAATGTGGACTCTAATAAATAGCCTAGCGATTAACAAACTGAGGATAGATATTCCACCCGCTAAATTGATAAATGATAACCTGATGATTACAGACCCAAATGATATATGTGAATGCTTCAATAACTTTTTCTCAACAATTGGATCAAAGCTGGCTGCAGAAATTCCTAATGTAGACTTTGTTCGAGAGACCGACCACCCTACTCAACCTATGGAAGCAAGCTACAACCTTTCTGTGTTGACTCCAACAACGAGTGATGAAGTAAATAATGTGATAAATAACTTAAAATTAAACACGAGCTCTGGGTTAGATGGCATTAACACCAAATGTATATTATGTGTAAGGGATATAATTGTTGATGAGATTGTGTCATGTATTAACAAGTGCCTTGAAGCGGGAATGTTTCCAGATAGTCTTAAATTAGCAAAGGTAACTCCCATATATAAATCAGGAAATAGGAGTGATCCAAGCAACTATAGACCCATCTCGGTACTACCAACTATTTCCAAAATTTTTGAGAAAATAATTTATAATCGCCTAATAAACTACTTAAATTCTATAAACTTTCTATACGAAAAACAATATGGTTTCAGAAAACAATCTAATACGTTGTCAGCTACGATAGATCTTATAACGAATATTAAAGTTCATATTGATCAACGGAAAATAGTACTCGGAGTGTTTATAGATTTGAAAAAAGCCTTTGATACGATTAGTCATGACATCATTCTAAATAAACTAACTAACATAGCCATTGATGGGCCGGCGTACAATATTATTAAGTCATACCTATCAAATCGTTATCAGGTTGTTAAAATAGAAGATCACACGAGTACCCCTAAACAAATAAATTGTGGCGTGCCGCAAGGCTCAATTCTAGGGCCTCTTTTGTTTCTGGTCTATATCAATGGTATTAAAGAGATAGGTCTGACGGGAGATATAACACTCTACGCTGACGATACTGCCTTATTTTACTTTGGAGACACTATAAACAATGTTATAACGAAAGCACAAAGTGACCTGGATCTTCTCAATGCGTGGTTTCAGAGTAATTTACTTACCATTAACACTACAAAGACTAACTATATTATATTCTTAGCAAAAAACAAGAAAATTGATGAATTTGATCCGCTTACAATAAATAACCAAATAATTGAACAAGTAGACAAAGAGAAATATCTTGGCCTAATTTTAGACAAAAGCTTAAGTTGGAAACCACACATTGAAAAAGTAAGAAACCGAATAGTTTCCTTGACAGCAGCCACACGGGGAATTGCACGTTTTCTGCCCAAAATAACGCGTTATATGATTTACAACTCCCTCATTAAGCCACATATTGATTATTTGATTGAAGTCTGGGGCTCGGCAGCCATAACGAATCTACAGTTACTACAAGTAGCCCAAAACAAATTAATAAAAGCATTATTTCATTATGACTATTTAACACCAACAACAAAAATATACAAAGAAACTCGGATACTTAATATCAAACAGACATATACATACAATACATGTTTATTAGTACGAAAAATAATCAATAAAAATATACACACTCAAATAGGTTTTTCGCAAAAGAATACTAGACAAAAAATGAAACTCAGAAATGCCAATGACCTAATTCTACGGCAAACCAGAACAAAATTCGGACAAAAATGTATACTATATGAAGGCGCTCAGCTGTATAATAAACTGCCAAAAAATATAAAAGAAATCAAGTCTATGTACAGCTTTAAAAAACAATTGAAAAAACACGTAAGCAATGATTCGCCATAGAATAAATTTAAATATTCGGAAAGTAAATGTCAATCATAAACAGCAGCTGTATAAAATAAAATAAAAATTCGCATACCTATATAATTTACGTAAATTAAAAATAACATTACCAAAAAAAATTGACCATTTAAAATTTAATCTTGTCTGTATATACCTAAATAGCACCTTTGTAATATATCATTGTGTATATAATCTACATATCACATTACCAAGAACGCTTAGAGTTATAAAATTGAACACCTAATAAATAAAATAAAAACAATAACTGTAATAAAACTATAATATAATTGTAATAATACATAAAAACATTGCCACTTCCAGTATCTGTAAGTTAGCGTACTTGCTGCACTGCATTGTACCGTTCATACGATAAATAAAATATGTACATGACCATTACAAAAAAAGACCCTAACATAACTAGGTAATAAGATCGATAGTTGAATATTTAATAAACTCATAGCAACTAAAAACCAGTCCCGACATTCGCGACACCTACGGTCTACTTACCCATTATACTAACCAGTACAGGGATGATCCCCGCTGACGCACAGTTATTACTAATCTCGGAAATAAGTTAAACTGGGCCTTAGCTTATTGTCAACTACAAAACGTTTTGTGTACATCTCAAGTAGACGAAATGTTAACCACTAATCACCTTGTTTTGTTAAAAGTCGGCCGATTTTATTTTACTGTATGTTTAAATACCCTCTATGTTATTAGTTCTTTCGCTAATTTCATGCAAAATAAATGTATTTGTGTAGTTTTAAGTTCTCATGTAAGTGAATTGTCAAATTCTTAGTGAGAATAAAGAATCTTAAACCTAATTTGCTTGTTTTTAGGGTTCCGTACCCAAAGGGTAAAAACGGATCCCTAATACTAAGACTCCGCTGTCCGTCTGTCACGAGGCTGTATCTCATGAACCGTGATATCTATAGGTAGATGTATTTTTGTTGCCGCTATAATAACAAATACTTAAAAGTCTTCACAAACTTTCAACAAGAATTTACAAAGAGGTCTTTTATATCGTGTATATTTTGATGAATTTCGTTCAATTTGGACTATTTCCACCAACACTATTTATATTTATCGTTTACAATTTCGCCTCGTTTTGACTACTTAGGTGACAACTCCGTTTTAGAACAGTTTGATCTCAATGGACATATGTAAGCTTACATTGATGTGATTTTTTGTATAGATCTGGTGTCGTGGCGAAGGCGGCCGCGGCCTATTATATTATATTCATATGTTTAAAGTTTTTCTTTTCTCGACTTTAAAAGTCGGTGTCAAGTCGATGTCCCGCCTTGAAACACTCACGGAAGAGGAGCATCGGCTTCCCCAATATATATAGTATTTCCTAGTACTTTAGATAAAATAGTAGTTGTATGGATGGCTGCTTGCTTTTGTAAAATGTGTATGTTTATTTGTGCATCTAGTTTGTCTATATATCTGTGTAAGTTTTTGGCTACCAATACCGGTGGCTCCTATTACTATCGGGATAACTGTGGCAGGCATTTTCCATAATCTCGTTACTTCTGTTCTTAGTAGGTGATATTTGCTCAGTTTTTCCACCTCTTTTGGTCCTATGTTGTAGTCTGATGGAACAATAATATCTATTAAGTATATGTGCTTTTGTATTTTATTTATGTATATAATATCTGGTCTATTGTGAGCTACTGTTACGTCTGTTTGAACCGGTATCTCTCACATTAGCTTTGCAGTATCGTTTTCTATTACCTGTGGTTGCGTTAATGTTTCTTTCCACCAAAGGTTATTGACATTGAATTTGTGCTTTCTTGCTAGTGACCAGTGTACATATTGAACAATGTTGTTGTGCCTTCTGGTATAGTAAGTGCCAGCCAGTCTCTCGCATCCTGAAACTATATGTTGAACGGTTTCATCTTTCGCAAGACAAAGCCGGCACCTACCATCCACATCTTTTTTGAGTATGTCTCTCTCGATTTGATCAGTAATTACAGCTTGATCTTGAATGGCAAATATGGATGCTTCTAGTGTAGGAGATATCGGTTGCTTCTTGAGCCATCTGAATGAGTACTCGGTGTCTATGTTTGTCTTTTCTAGCACTGATTTAAGGAATTGGCCGTGAAGAGGCTTGCTCTTCCATATATTAATATTCTTCTTAACTATAGCTGATTTGATTTCTTCATCGGTCCAGTTCCTATCCCCTGCTATTTCCATCTCTGTACAGAATTCTATCGCATCCTTTTCGATTGAGCATTTGTCCCGGTTTCTATCATGTGTTACTATTGCCTTTATTAAGTGGTCAATTTAGTTTCGTAAATATTGTTTGTATTTAATTATTTGTGTTTTGTATACATATTCCATATTCATTAATCCTCTACCACCTCTATCTATTGGTAAGTAAAGTCTACTAACATCTGCTTTCTGTTGCTGAGCTTTATTCATGGCTAATAATTTTCTTGTTTTTGTATATAGTTGTTAGATATTATATGATATTACCTATATATTAGTATGTTTAAAGTTTTTCTTTTCTCGACTTTAAAAATCGGTATTAAGTCGATGTCCCGCCTTGAGACACTCAAGGAAGAGGAGCATCGGCTTCCCCAATATATATAGTATTTCCTAGTACTTTAGATAAAATAGTAGTTTATATTATATTATATTATATAATGCAAGCAGCACGAGCACGACCTGCCGTCACGAAACCTTTGCATCCGTGGCGGTGCCGTTATAACATAACACCATAGCTTTCTCTCTCTACTCGGCTTAAACAGAAAGCGGGCGTCAAAAGAATTAACTTTTGGAAAATTGGAAAACGTACTTACAGCGGCACTTTGCTGACCTTTGGTGTACCGTATCTTGATGCAGTAAGGTATATGACTCGGCATAGAATATATAGTTTCTTTGTCTTAATGAAAATTTGAAGCAGCGAGTGACTGAGCAGCGGCTGAATTAAGCGTTTAAGAGGCCGTAGTCGATTTTGGAGCAAAAATTTTAAATTGATAGATTTAGTCGTTGAAATTATACACGTTTTGTTACGTAATATCTAAATAACAAGTATTGGTTTCTATTAGCACGTCTTCTCATCTTGCCTTTTAATAATGAGGTCGCAAGCGTGCGTCACCGGTAATATATGAAAAGAAGGGACAGTTTTTAAAAATTCATCAAAAATTTATGGTGGTATATTATACAAATTGATGTATAAGAATAGTTTCAACAAATGTTGTAGATTGTTTAAGTATCAAAATTACGTTGAAGTTAAGTCGATTTTCAGAGAAATTGTCACTTGTTTTGAAGTAATTTCTGGAGAAAATTGATTTCGTCTAACTTTCATTTACACTACTTCAAAGTCATAATAATAAAAATGTAGTCTGATAAACCTCAAGTACAGGATACGTGTAATACAAAATTACCATGTTTAGCCGTCCAAACTTTACGAAATTTACAAATAAGAGCGACAAAATCAGTGCTTTACGCCCGTTTACCTAAACGTCCATCAGAAAAGCAAACATTACTAATTTAGTGAGTCTGTTTTCAAAAAATTGATCTGATAAAAGGTAAGATAAGAAGATGCGCTAATAGAAACCAGTACTTGTTATTTCAATTAGGTAACAAAAGGTGTACAATTTCACCGACTAAATCTATCAATGTTACATTTTTGCGACTAAAATCGACACCGGCCTCTTAAGTAATTGTGTATTTTATTTTGTAATCTAATATGATTTTAAAGTAATTGAGTCCATGGATTGAATTTGAATTGGAAAACAAAAATAGTAGATTGTGTCACAAGGGAGCAAAATGACATATTTACGGCGAGGGCGTACAATTGAATCCTGAGCGTAGTGAGGGATTCAAGTGTTAACGCCCAAGGTGAAAATAATTTTGCTACCATGTGACACATACTGCTTTTCACATCACCTATGAGGAAATTACATACATATATTAGGTTTCAAAACATTATTATTTTAAGCAAAGATCGATACGCACAAAGTGCAAAAAAATATGTATACACGACCTTAGTATAGGTACATACTTCTGGCACTTTGTCCGTATCGATATTTTCAGACGTGACTGTACTAACAATTTAAAAGTACCTACAGCTCATAATTATGAACCTAATATCTTTTAAAAGACATCAGCAAACACCTAAAATGAAACAATGAAAATCAAGTACATTATTTTTGTAGATTTTTCTGGTAACAAATTAGCTCTTACCCCTTTGAACCAAATCTTCGGAAGACCACTTTGAAGACTAAATAATGATATCACTTATATTTATTATTATAAAGTTATTAAGTATTTACAAATTTATACACAATACAGAACCGCATAATTATGCTTTGTGAAATATTTGTACAAAACTTTTTAAATTGCATAGACAAGTATGGCTGTGTTTAAGGAGACCTAAAATGTCAAAATAAAAATTAAATTATGAAACTAATGTTTTTTACGTTTCTTTGTAAATATTACGCTAATTAATTAATTTACTTAATTTAAATATGCTATTAATTAATTTAAAATACGCTAATTACATTTATTGTTTACAATTACAACAAAATATTATTTAAGTCAGAAAAACAGAACGGCTTTCGTAAGAACCGATCCACTGACCTCGCTACTTACAAATTTATACAGGAGGTGCTTAATACCCTAAATAACAAAGAATATGCAGTTGGAATCCTCCTAGACATGTCTAAAGCCTACGACCGCGTACAATGTAATCTTCTATTGAATAAATTATACGACATAGGAGTGAGAGGTATAACACATAAATGGCTTGCTTCCTACCTAAAAAATCGTAAGCAATACGTTGAAATCCAATACCACGATCATAATACGGGTCAAATAACTAATGAAAAATCAGACGAACAAATCATTAATAACTCTATACCGCAGGGAAGTGTAATTAGTTGTTTGTTATTTATAATTTATATAAATGAACTTCCTAAAGTCATAGACAAATCATGCTTGTTATTTGCGGATGACGTCTCAATCCTTACATCATGTTTAAATAACGACACCTTGGACACCGACCTAAATTACACAATGAATAAAGTGGTAAGCTGGCTCAATGACCACAATCTGGAAATAAATTTAAACAAAACAAAAATCATGCAATTTAAACCAGTACAAAAGCGCGCTTTAGAAATTGATTATTCGTTTAACGGCCACAAACTGGAATGTGTAGAAACCTTTACCCTTCTAGGGTTTGATATCGATACAGGCGTAAACTGGAAAGCACATGTTACGAAAATCAAGAATAAAATGCTTAAGTTCATATATGCCCTGAGAGAATTAAAAAAAACGACTAGTCTACAATCGGCAAAAATAGCCTATTATGCTTATGCCTACTCTTGGCTCAAGTACGGTATTATCCTTTGGGGAAATAGCACAGACGTAAATGATTTATTTTTACTTCAGAAGAAATGCATACGCATCCTCGCGAATATTAGGAGTCCAGCGAGCTGTAGACCACATTTCATTAACTACGAAATTCTGACCCTAACTTCGATGTATATTTTTGAAACCTGTAAATTCGTAAGAAAACATTCGGAACTATTTACAAAGTTAGTAGACCAGCCCCGACGCTTCGAAACAAGGTATAAACATGATTTCAGTCAACTTCTAAACTCAAACTCCATAGTACAAGTCCAAACGTCATGCCAGTTAAAATATATAACCACCTTAAAAACGACATTAAAGCTCAAGCAAATGAGAAACAATTTAATAAAATGTTGAAAGACTTTCTAATAAATAAATGCTACTTGCTAAGACTTAAACGACTTTTTTAATGATAATGTTACAGACACCTTCTAAGTAATTTATTAAAACAATGACATACTTACTTAAATTACTATGTCATACATACCTAAATTTATAACCAAACAATTTTATAATATGAATATTGTACAATAATTTATTTATTATAATACATTTATTAATGATCTCATGTGTAATTAGAATAATTGTTTTATGACCTGGTATTTTTTTTAGATAAATTAATAATTTGCTACATACAATACAATAAAAAATATAATAATAAAATGTTATGAGTAAGCTATTGATATGCTGTGCCCTTACAGGGTCCATGTGAGACATTGTATATTATAATTTACATCTATACTGTACCATGGTTGCAATAAAGAATTATGAATTATGAAATTGTATGCACGTAATCGATTATAAAGAAATTGTAATCGATTATATGCATACTAATTTCATATGCCTATGTGTCAATATTTCATACTGGCAACAACATGTCCTTGAACAGAAAAGTGACACTTTGATCCCTCCTAGGAGGGAAGAAAAGTTCCCTTTTCGAATAGGTGATGTGAAATAGTAGATTGTGTCACAAGGGAGCAAAATGACATATTTACGGCGAGGGCGTACATTGAATCCTGAATGAAGCGAAGGATTCTATAATTGAGTCCTGAGCGTAGCGAGGGATTCTAAAATAGAATCCAGCGTAATGAGGGATTCAAGTGTTAACGCCCAAGGTGAAAATAATTTTGCTACCATGTGACACATACTGTTTTTCACATCACCTGTGAGGAAATTGTTATGTTCCAAAAAATTGTATAGAAGAAAGAAAAAAAAACATGTCCTAGAACAGAACAGAAAAGTACCACTGATCCCCCATAGCAGGGAAGAAAAGTGCCACTTTGATCCCTCTTAACGGGGAAGAAAAGCCCTTTTCCGAATAGGTGATGTAAAATAGTAGATTGTGTCACAAGGGAGCAAAATGACATATTTACAGCGAAGGCGTACAATTGAATCCTAAACGAAGCGAACCATTCTAACATAGGATCCTAAGCGTAGTGAGGGATTCAAGTGTTTACGCCCAAGGTGAAAATAATTTTGCTACCATGTGACACATACTGCTTTTCACATCACCTATGAGGAGATTACACACATATACCTAGGTACATATTAGGGTTCAAAACATTATTATTTTAAGCAAAGATCGATACGGACAAAGTGTCAAAAATATGTATACACGACCTTAGCACTGGCACTTTGTCCGTATCGATATTTTCAGACGTGACTGTTCTGTGACCTCGCTCATAATTATGTACCTAATAACTTTACAAAGACAGCAGCAAACACCTAAAATGATACAATGAAAATCAAGTACATTATTTTTGTAGATTTTTCTGGTAACAAATTAGCTCTTACCCCTTTGAACCAAATCTTCGGAAGAACACTATGAAGACTGATATCACTTATATTTATTATTATAAAGTTATTGATTTAAACTAAGTATTTACAAATTTATACACAATAAAGAACCGCATAATTATGCTTTGTGAAATATTTGTACAAAACTTTAAAAACTTTTACTTTTTTAAACTTTTTAAATTGCATAGACAAGTATGGCTGCGTTTAAGGAGGCCCAAAATGTCAAAATAAAAATAAAATTATTAAACTAATGTTTTTTACGTTTCTTTGTAAATATTACGCTAATTAATTAATTTACTTAATTTAAATATGCTATTAATTAATTTAAAATACGCTAATTACATTAATTGTTTACAATTACAACAAAATATTATTTAAGTTAGAAAAATTGTATGCACGTAATCGATTATAAAGAGATTGTAATCGATTATATGCATACTAGTTTCATATGTCTTTGTGTCAATATTTCATACTGGCAACAAAATGTCCTTGAACAGAAAAGTGCCACTTTGATCCCTCCTAGCAGGGAAGAAAAATCCAGTTTCCGAAAAGGTGATGTGAAATAGTAGATTGTTAACCAAGAGTTGAAAGGCAGTCGAACGCAGTGAGAGCGCCAATAGTCCGAGATGCAAATGGTGCCTTTCACTCGAGTTAAACACTCTACTTTTCATATCGAATGCAAGGAAACAAAACAAGACAAGGCAATTTTGCAAAATCAGTAACTAAAGTACCTAATAGACCTGCGGCCATGATTTTTTCCTAAGGACTTACTTGCAATCGGAGACTTTTCATGTGTGAAGATAAATAACCCCTAGCGATAAATATTTAGATTGCAATATTTACGAAAACACACATTTTTAAACAAACTGCAGTAATTTTAAAATGATTTGGTTAATCTAGTATCAAAATCAGCGGGATTGCCTCTTACTTTTTAATTTTTTACTTTTTCGTTCTAAAACTCCCAACAGTCAATGGCATCCCAGTCATTTAGCCAACAAAATAAAAGTATTTAAAGAAATTTAAATATTAATTAAAAATTTAGTGAATAAAATAAGCAACTTTTATCTTATATTTTATTTTATTTTCACGAATATATGTAGTGCTAAATAACTTTAAAAACCCATTTAATATCGTAAAAACGTTTAACTTTAGCTGTATAAGATACTGCCTTTGCTCATTTACGCAAGTGTATGGTTTAAAAAAATATTTTTGGTGTATTCCTTTTGGCTCCCGCCTTATGATATCGAGTAAATACAATTCAACAAAAGAAATCAAGAATAATTTATTTAAACAATTTACATCATTTTTGATAAAAATCGTTTCAATGCGGGATTAGTAATATTAGAACAATTACCAATTGTTCCAGGCGGGGAAATAAAGACACTATTTTTCAATTTTGTTTCCACCCAGTTGCTCGTGGGACGGGGACGAAGAGGAGTACAACACTTTTCTGAACTAGAGCAGAAACGTATCACTTTCTGCGCACTTTTTAAAACAACAACGACCCACTTTCAGAACATGAGACATGAAAATAATATTAACGACTTGAGTTATGTGGTGTGCACTGTAGTGTATATACACACTGTTACACACACCTTCACATAATCTGTCTTGAGAGTCTATATATTCTATTCTATATATTCCGTAGGTTAAGGATCATATTTCACATATATCATATTTTCAACTAACAAGTTGTATCAATTGACGCCACGCCTCACAGTTATAATTAGTTCATATGAAGTATTGAATAATACTTAATGCCAAATCACAGCTAACTTCCTATTTTATTAATAGAGGCAAGTTAATCAATATATCAAATATTATATTATCGAGTTTCATAATATACTTGTAGAAAATATCTTCAAGTAACATAAAAATAAATAAGTAGTCCAAATAACCGGCCTAGTGCGTGTCGGGCCACGCATAATGGAGGGTTCTGTACCTTTATACGATATGAAGAAGCCATGGGCGTACCTTCGCTTCATTTTAATGAAACCGATCATGTTCCAAACAATTTTCAGGAAAAGTAATTATGAAACTATGTTCTCTTTCAAAAAACCTCTTTAGAAAGCTTACAGTTGTATTTTAAAGACCTATCGAATGATATGCCACACGTTCGTATTGCTTACAATGATTTTTTTTCCACTTTTTAGGGTTCCGTAGCCAAATGGCCAAAAACGGAACCCTTATGGATTCGTCATGTCTGTCTGTCTGTCTGTCAGTCCGTATGTCACAGCCACTTTTTTCCGAAACTATAAGAACCATACTGTTGAAACTTAGTAAGCTGATGTATTCTTTGAACCGCATTAAGATTTCCACACAAAAATAGAAAAAAAACAATAAATTTTGGGGGTTCCCCATACTTAGAACTGAAACTCAAAAAAAAATGTTTCATCAAACCCATACGTGTGGGGTTTATACATAGATACGAGGATAGGTCTTCAAAAATGATATTGAGGTTTCTAATATTTTTTTTTTTTAACTGAATAGTTTGCGCGAGAGACACTTCCAAAGTGGTAAAATGTGTGTCCCCCTCCCCCCCTGTAACTTCTAAAATAAGAGAATGATAAAACTAAAAAAAATATATGATGTACATTACCATGCCAACTTCCATCGAAAATTGGTTTGAACGAGATCTAGTAAGTAGTTTTTAGGGTTTCGTACTCAAAGGGTAAAAACGGGACCCCATTACTAAGACTCCGCTGTCCGTCTGTCTGTCTGTCACCAGGCTGTATCTCATGAACCGTGAAACCTAGACAGTTGAAATTTTCACAGATGATGTATTTCTGTTGCCGCTATAACAACAAATTCTAAAAAGTACGGAACCCTCGGTGAGCGAGTCAGACTCGCTTGGCCGGTTTTTTTTAATGCGCCATAAATCGTAAACCGCAATTTACCTTTCATTTAATCCACTCAAATATAAAAATTAATTAATTTCATGATGATCATGACGGATGTCGGGCCGATTTTTAATCGGGTGTCGTAGCGACCGACCCCGCCCGCGCCGCACCCCCTGTGGCTCCCGCGCGTCGCATCGCGTGTGGCTGTGGGGCCTCGTTTGAACTGTCGTTAAAATGGCACCAGCTGCGGTCGTGGCCGACAGCCGACTAGTGTGAACAGAGGCGCCGACACCCGATTAAAAATCGTCCTGACATCCGACATAGTGGGAACGAGCTCTAAGGGCATGATATGGCTTACATATGTTCCCAAGAAGATTCAATTTGAACTTGTAGTTTAAGAATTATTGCGCGTCAAAGTTCCTTACTTTTGTCACTGACACACCTACTCACTCACTCACTCACCGTCCTCACCGATTATCTAAATTTTAAGGTACTTCTAGCTAACCCACAAGTTTCAAATTTTAAACATTAACGTATTTTTAGCCGTAACAAGCCATAAAAAACCTAAAAATATTGCAATATCATTCACGTTTTAAATATTTAGGAACTGCATAAGTAAGTTTGTAGTCCCATATAAAATTATGCTGTTACATAGTTACTTTTGCGGTTCCAACAAATTGTAGGTAAAGAAATAATTTTGATAATTACACAAGTAAAGGTCTAAGATATACGATGTGAGTCATGTGAGTATAAGATGTGTATAGTATGAGTATGGTATGGCTATGAGTGTGGTAAGGATATGAATATGGTATAGGTGTGGGATGGGGACTTGGGTATGAGTATTGTATGAATACAAGTATAGTTTGATATGGTCATGAGTATTGTATATTAGGTATGAGTACGAGTATATTGTGGGACGGGTATGAGTATGAGCTTTGAGAAAAGTGCTACCTGACGTACAAAAAAAAAGTATCTAGTACCCGAAAAGAAGGACTACCTACAATGAGAAAATAGTTGTATTGTATAACTAGCCTTATGAACCGATTTTGCATGTACAACCAGCCTTAAAGTTTATAGTTTATGGTTCATTATTTTTTGTATGTGGGTATTTTTGCACTTTGTAGTTTTTCCTCAGTCACCCGTTGACCACGAACGCTGTAAAGGGTTCGAAACGTAGGAGATGTCGGAATGTATTATAAATTCAATATACGCGATATAATCCGTCCGTAGTTTTATTTCATAATATTGATACGGTTTTACCACCCCCTGGCACTGACTAAAATAACCGACTTGGTATCACATTACATCTCAAAACTTTTTTTAGTAGAAGAATTGCCTTGCGAGTCTTGCTTGATGGGCTAGTTTTAGAGTAAAATGGCTGTGACATACGGACAGGCGGAAGGAGTAAGGGAAGGACAGACAGACAAGCCTAAACTTTAAGGGTTCCATTTTTTTCTATTTTGGCTACGCAACCCTAAAAACAAACTAAAGCTTTGTAGTTTTCGCGAAATGATGTTAAAATTGCCAAGCTCCATTTAATTAAAATTCATCTGTTCCTTAGAGTCTAAACTCTAGTCTGTCAATTCATCTGTTCCTTACAGTCTAGAGTCTAGTCTATTAATTCATCTATTCCTTACAGTCTAGAGTCTAGTCTATCAATTCATCTGTTCCTTACAGTCTAGAGTCTAGTCTATCAATTCATCTGTTCCTTACAGTCTAGAGTCTAGTCTATCAATTCATCTGTTCCTTACAGTCTAGAGTCTAGTCTATCAATTCATCTGTTCCTTACAGTCTAGAGTCTAGTCTATCAATTCATCTGTTCCTTTACAGTCTAGAGTTTAGTCTATCAATTTCCGCAATAAAATTATTTCCGCTTTTTTCAAATTTGAGCGGGCTCGATTCTCAGCTTTATAAGAAGTTTTTTGTAAATGTTTGAATATAGTATTCTTCTTATTTTCTACACATTTTATCAATACCATTATTACGGTACTATTTTAATATAAACGAAGTTATTTATTTAGGGGTGTCGTTTAATCGATCTGCAAAATATTTCTATTTTGATGAACAAAAATATATATTTGATCAGCAAAAATGGATACTTGGTCAGCAACTTAAAGTTAGCAACTAAACCAGTTCGCAATTAATGTCATACTGAGCTGCTTTAAATTGATTTGGTTGGCAAATTAATTATTTGAGCGGCAGTAAGCGATCCACCATTAATCAGATTTTGTTAAGCAATCAGTAGGTAATCGAATTATTTCATTTTGGATTAAAATTTAACTGATCCGCGAAAATTGGTTAGCAGAAAAATCAGTTGATCAGCAAATGTCTAACCAACCTTACCTACCCTTTGCTGATCAGCTGATTTTTTAGACAAAAAAATTATAATTGGCCTTCATTTGATTACTTCCCTTTCATCTTGTTCTTCAAAAAACTTAATTACTGCCCGCTAACTTTGTTTTCTAGTAGCAGTTGGTTTCTCTGAAGGTCGCAGTTCTAACCTAACCTACTTTTCTAGAGCAGTCGGTTTCATTGAAGGGCGCTGTTCTAACCAAACCTACTTTTCTAGTAGCAGTTGGTTTTTGTGAAGGTCTCAGTTCTAACCTAACCTAACCCACTTTTCTAGTAGCAGTTGGTGTCAAACAAGTCATCATCGAATGCGCGCACACGATTGGGTGCTCGTGTCACGTGGACTGATTTCGCTCCGCCTGCAACTCTGCCGATTATTCTAATCAATTGTAACCCACTTTATTATACCAGATTACCATTCCTTTAATATGCATACCTCTCAATTAAACTGATTTTTCTACCAATAATTATTTTTGCAGGTCTACTATTTATTAAGCAGATAAATTAAAACAAAACCAGATCGATATTGGTTATAATGTTGACCGTTTGTGAATTGTTTGCTGAACAAGAGTTGTAGCTCGATTTTTATTTATTGCCAGCAAAATTTTTGTATGCTGTCAAAATTATTTAATGGCAATTTTTTTGCAAATCATTTTTTAAAACGGTTGATCATTAAATGACTTCCCTTTATTTAGCAGCAGTAAGGGTCGGTTGCACCAAACCGTCGGTCACCGTAAAAAAGTTCGCTAAATTTTATTGTATGAGAATTTTCATAGTTCACTGCTGATGTGGATCAGTCTGTCAAATGCAGTTGGTGCAACTGGGCCTAATTCTGTTAATAGCCAATATTCATATTTCTATGCTAATGCCCAATGGACCTAAAGAATGTTAACAATAAAAAAGCAATTGACTCGGTCATTCTGCCAGTGAGGTACGTACATACATCATCAGGAAAAGTCACCGGCAATAATATCTTACACTAAGAAAAGTGCAAAAATATCTAACACAATCTTTTTGTAGTGCTACAAAATCGAGTCATTTACATATTTTTGTTTTTTTATATACTTTTTTACATGGAATAGAGTAGGTTTATGTAGATTCAGCATCAAATAGATAGTGAGATAATGACGAACAACGTGGCCAAATATATCGTAACACGCCTTTGTTACCATAGAAATAGGGATGGGTATTGGGTACCTACCTTTTTATTTTTTCTACATTAGCCGTCACTATCCATTAAACGCTGATTGTACATACAGTGTTAGGTATTGGCTTATGGAGTTTAAGTCCATGTGTGACAGAGATTTTAAGTTCCAAGGGAATTACAAAATTTCGATTAACTAGTTGATGCGTTTACAATTTAGCCAGGGGCTGCACCGAGGGGTCGACAAAGGGTCGTTGAACCACTAGGGTTCCAAAGTCGTCCCGGTTCCGAGCGGGGGCGAGCGTACTCCACTAGGCCGGTCGTTGACTCACTCCACTGGTGTATTGCACCCCGTCAAAAATATTGCGGATTCATTTTAACAGACCCAATATGTAAATTTTTCTTAATTAATTTACTGTACACAGCATGAATAACTTAATTTTTCAATAAGCATTTCTGGTCACATTCTTTAATCTTACGTTACGTTAGTATTTCACAAACGTGTTATATTGTAATAGTATGTATTTCGATTAAATATGTTCGAGATAATATTGTCACTGAAAGAACGATTAGTTACTTATTGAATAGTCAGTAGCCCACAGTAGGTCATAGATATACATACAGGGTGGCTAAAATATAAGTGCATTCCCGTTGGCCGTTGCCAGGGAGGTTTTGGGATTATACTGAGCAACTTTTACTATGGGACCAACCACAAAATCGGGAAAATAAATTTGACCCTCCCATAGAAAATGGACCAGGCAAAATGTATGAAACAGCCAAAAATTTCCTTGCGATTTCGCGGTTGGTCTCATAGTAAAAGTTGCTCAGTATAATCCCAAAACCTCCCTGACAACGGGAATGACTTATTTTTTAGCCATCCTGTATATTTCATCACACTTGCTGGAAAAATATTTCATGTAGGTGTACTGAAGGACAAAAACCTATGTATTGTTCCCGCAGGAGTTATGGATTGAAAAAAAAAAGCTATTACTCCCGAGGCAGTAATGATGTCACTTATTCATACGAATCAAACAGGTGTAAATTAATTTTGCTTTAAATAAACTGCATTTATAATTTAATTTGTTAGTTTAAGTTTCAAAATATTGAATTTGATTAATTTAATCGCCTTTTATAGTATATAGTGCAACGAGGGGGGTTAGTGAAATTATGCAAACTAAGTCTTTAGATGTACGACAGCCGCAAGACTCGAGTTTGCAATATTCTTACCACTAGAGTTACACACAATGTTTTTCATCACACTTGCTAAGAAAAAACTAAATTTTAAGCAAAATAAAATAAGTTTTTGGCAAAAATTTTATTTTTGGTACAAGCTTTTATCGCTGACTGTACTTACTTATCGAGACAATTGTAAAAACAAAAACCCCAAACACAATTAAGCTGGGCATACACGCTAGGGTACGCCTGCGCAGATTTACCTAGTTAAATTGCACAGGTAAACCCTACCTGGGTGCAGCACACACACGGCAGCGGTAAACCTGCACAAACTCTCAGTAGTCTCAGTTATGTATTTTGTATTAGCCATGGCACCGTCGTCACGTCGTCAGCTATGCTTGATATTGACGCAGCACTATTAACGTCTTTTTGATAAAGTTATTATTTTCGGAAATAACCGCAGTCTCCGATTGAAAATAAGTTCTAAGGAAAAAATCATGGCCATCTTTTACTTTAATTAAAATAATTAAGTACTGTTTATGCAAATTTGCCGTGTTTTTGGTTTCCTCGTATTCGTTATGCAAAGTACATTGTTTAAATCGGGTAAAAGGCACCAAGCCAAATTTCATCCCTTCGTTAACAATCTTCTATACTAATAGCTCCAGTTTAGCCTATTGTGATGGTAGGGTAACTACGGAACCCTTCACTGAGCATGGCCCGACATGCTCTTGGCCGGTTTTATTTTATTTCTATCGTGGTATTCTGCACTTAATACGCCAGAGGCAGGGCTCTAATTTATAAAGTTCAATTAACACAACTAGCGTTACATTCCGCTTACGAGACATTTTTATGCGATCGCAATCTACCCGCGATCTACGATCTCCGCGATCAACTGAGGCCTGCGAGCTGCGCAGGCGAACGCCACACACGCTCAGTTTTACATGTACAGTTCAAGAGCCTACAGGAAAAAAATATCTATTTTCATATTTGCGCAGGTCAACTGTGCAGTCGTAGAAAACTGCACAGTCGAATGCCACAGACGTTCGTTCTTACCTGTGCAGTTTAACTGTACAGCTTAGGTTGCGTTATTTTATCACAGAGTTCCTATGACCACCTCGTGTCTTCATCATCAGATCAGCTTGATGATACCATAATATTGCATTGTCACCCGACTTACATGCGTATGGAAATTTTCAGCTTCATCGGAAATCGGGAAGATGGTTAAATTAGTTACCTTAGATTCCATTACATAGTTAGTTCAGAGTTCCTATGACCACCTCCTGTCTTCATCATCAGATCAGCTCGATGGTACCATAATATTGCATTGTCACCCGACTTACATGCATATGCAAATTTTCAGCTTCATCGGAAACCGGGAAGATGGTTAAATTAGTTACCTTAGATTCCATTACATCTATCTATATATATGGTTGGAGAGCCGGCAGTAAAGTTTCGAACCAACGTGATACCGCGATGAGATGCACAATGGTTTCCCATAAAAGTGATGCTAAGTCCGAATTTGATAGTCTGCCACGGCGGAACTGGCCGAAAGTACAAAAAAGATAGCCACTTCCGGTGCGAAAAAGGGGGGGTCATTTAACCCATCTGATACTGCAATAATAGCTATGGCATCAGTTAGAAATTTACTGGTAGATACAGAAAAGCGAAATCTGCCAGTATGATTCCTGCCGGAAGTGCTTGGCATACGCTCTCAAAGGTGACCATAGGGACCCCTAAACTAACCCATCTGATACCAGCATGAAACCAATTCCAGTCGGTAGATATGAACCTTCTATTCAGGAATATATAAGTCTGCCAGTGCGTTTTCAGCCGAAACACCTTGACATACGAGATTTTGTGGCGCAACATCCGTGGTACCCGTATTTCGGAATTGTACATATTACGGACATTTCAAATACTGCAGGCTTATTAATTTATTACTCTATGCTTATATTTGTATATTATTACGTTATTAATAACATATATTTCAAATTTATTAATATACACAATATAATTTGGGCATTAATTTAATACCTGCTTACGGCTTTGTACTTCTTTGTTTGCCTTATAAAGGTGCTAACAAATTAGCTACCGATATCTTTACAGTTGATAGTACTTGGCTCCTGAAGTATATGTAAGTATGAAACATTATAGGTTTTATGATGTTATTTTGAGAAAATTGGAAAACAAATTTGCTTTGTAAAAAAACTGTTAATGAGATAATTAAATGAGACCCATTGAACAGATTCTAAAACTTCTTTTAAATATAAAACGTAACTGGCCACTTCACGTTGATAAATCAAATGACACGTTGACAATGACATTTAAGACAAACAAGCAGTTAAATACATGATGATTATTTTTTAGATATAATTATAGTTTATTTATTTTGTTCGGTAAATAAAATAAAAATTATGAGAAAATTTCTTAATTTCTGTTAAAAGTTCATTCTTCTAATGTAAAGTACCATCTCGTAAAATTTCTGTAGCTAATTTGTTAGCACCTTATATATAAATAATAAAATAATTTTAAATTACAATATCCTTTATTTACCAAAATAAACAAAATTATTATTATTACATACTTATTGTAAACGGGTGTGAAAAGACAGGATTTTCAACGTCAAGGACGATTTTTACCAATAATCCAAATATTTTACATCATTTTTAGGGTTCCGTACCCAAAGGGTAAAGAAGGGACCCTATTACTAAGACTCCGCTGTCCGTCTGTCCGTCCGTTCCGTCTATCACCAGGCTGTATCTCATGAACCGTGATAGCTAGACAGTTGAAATTTTCACAGATGATGTATTTCTGTTGTTATTTATAAATATTGGGAGTATTATGGGTACTAGGCGAGGATATACATACATACTTATATAGATAAATATATACTTAAATACATAGATAACAACCATGACTCAGGAATAAATATATGTTTTCATCACACAAATATATGCCCTTATCGGAATTCGAACCCAAGACCATCGGCTTTGCAGGCAGTAAGTAGGCCAGATCGGTCGTCAATAGATTAGTTATCTCAATTTGTAGTGTTATAAAACAACACCCTGAATGTTAAACTACGTCATTTTTGCGTCAACGTCAAGAAATGTAGGGGAGAGGTGGGAATGACGGTATACTTAATGTTTCAAGTCCAATAAAACTAAAAATGCTATTCTTTTTAAGTTTTTGTTATTTTTATTATTATCTTTGGTAATCAGTCTTTCATAATCAACACTTACTAGGAACTCTCTAGTTAGATAATTAAATTAAAAATAAATTAAAATGGCCAAAAGTGCCTACTCTCCATCTTGCCCCCCAGGTATGGTAAGATGGGGAACCCCTCCCGGACAAGATAAGAATGATTCATAGAAATATTATATTTATGGCCTAAACAAAACTTCAATTTTTGGATATTGGGTCCATCGTCTAATACCTTCTCACGAACTGTTTTACTTTTTTTATTTCTTAAGTCGTCTGAGAGACAGAAAATGTGTTTACAGCTAACATGTACCCCATCTTCCCTTTATAACAGCATCCACCGCTTTTTTCTTGGCCTCTAACCACTCTCCTCTATTTGACTTTCTTTTATACTTTTTCACCGTTCTACAAGAGAAGAATAAATAAATTCAAATCCGCAATTCTTCATCAGTTTATCACTTTAAAACTACGGCCGTCAACCCTATCTTACCCCATGTGCCTAATGAAATTCGAAAGTAAAAAAAAAAACCGTACTTGAAACCAAACAAGTCCTTAGCTGTTGGCGTGATTGCCGGGCCATAGGAATAAATTAACAGTATATATGTGCTGGTGATAATAAGGAAACAAACGCAAACCAAATAAAACACAAAAACCGGCCAAGTGCGAGTCGCGTTCCGTACCATAATACCATTACGCAAAAAACGGCAAAAAGTCATGTTTGTTGTATGGGAACCCCACTTAAATATTTATTTTATTATGTTTTTAGAATCATTTATGCATCAATTGTGCATTACAGGTAATGAATACAGGTGTTATAAACAATTAGTTATAGTTTGTTGTTATAGCGGCAACAGAAATACATCATCTGTGAAAATGTCATCTGTCTAGCTATCACGGTTGATGAGATACAGGCTGGTGACAGACGGACAGACAGACGGACAGACAGACAGACAGACAGCGGAGTCTTAGTTATAGGGTCCCGTTTTTACCCTTTGGGTACGGAACCCTAGAAATAACAAGGAATATGGCAAAAACAGTTTTGTTGCAAATAAATAATTAACGACACCATTTGTCTAGCCGGTTACTGTGCGAACTGATTGCCATGATGGCGACGCATCGTCATGCACTAACGGGATTCTGATGGTTGGTCAGTCGTGTCGCCATATAAAGCCGCTACCCCGTCTTACTCGTCTTGCCGCTCTCTCCCCTACATAAGATAGTGATTAGACACACCAAATAGGTGAAAAAACGCCTCAAGCGTAAAAGAAACCACCAAAAGTCATTTTATGTCGCATTTCAAGCCTGATTTAGTTATGAATACTAATACCCCCTTATTCGTAAAACTTTACGAGCCTTAATTAGTTAAATTATGTTTTCTCCTTTTCTTACAAATACATAAGTCAAAATGACAGACAAAGACAAACGATTCATATAGCTAATTCAATGACTATCAATCATATTAATCACATTATTTAATTTATTTTAACTTAATTTATTATAAATATATGTTATTAATAACGTAATAATATACAAATATAAGCATAGAGTAATAAATTAATAAGCCTGCAGTATTTGAAATGTCCGTAATATGTACAATTCCGAAATACGGGTACCACGGATGTTGCGCCACAAAATCTCGTATGTCAAGGTGTTTCGGCTGAAAACGCCCTGGCAGACTTATATATTCCTGAATAGAAGGTTCATATCTACCGACTGGAATTGGTTTCATGCTGGTATCAGATGGGTTAATTTAGGGGTCCCGATGGTCACCTTTGAGAGCGTATGCCAAGCACTTCCGGCAGGAATCATACTGGCAGATTTCGCTTTTCTGTATCTACCAGTAAATTTCTAACTGATGCCATAGCTATTATTGCAGTATCAGATGGGTTAAATGACCCCCCTTTTTCGCACCGGAAGTGGCTATCTTTTTTGTACTTTCGGCCAGTTCCGCCGTGGCAGACTATCAAATTCGGACTTAGCATCACTTTTATGGGAAACCATTGTGCATCTCATCGCGGTATCACGTTGGTTCGAAACTTTACTGCCGGCTCTTCTACCAATATACCTATTTTACGCGAGACCGATTTTTGTTCATCCCATCAGATCTACAGTTATGGTCCGATTTTGATAAATGATATGTCATTAGATTCGTCTCATGCTACAGATTTGCAATAAGCTCTTAGTTTTTTGATTTTTTCCCGAAAAAGTACTAAAAAGTTAATTTGAAAAAATGTACCACGTGACCTTTGTTCTGACGAGATTGAATTGAACTCAAACCTATATCCAATGTATGTAAGGTATCCAATCAATTCAATTATTTGTTTTGAGACTGTAACATGCATACGCCACATTAAAAATTATATTAAAACACCATAAAATTTTATTATTGTGTTTGACAACATGTCAGACATGTGTCATCCACATCGTACTCATCATAAAAACTTTTATAAAAAAAAGATAAACCGACTTCAAAAAGGATGAAATAAAATATTATCCTTTTTAGGGTTCCGTGTTTAAGTATATGCGTTACCAACTGATATGTTTGAAGTCGCTGCCAAGCCAAATTTTAAACCATATATTCATAGTGATTTTGGTGCAATTCGATAAAGATGCGGCTATATAAGTATGTACGTTGGATGTACGTTGGATTACCTAACGCAGCGTACTACGTAGGCGAACAACACGCGAATGCGAAGCGGCGCGGCACGGCGCCTAAATTAATCTAAAGAGCATTTCTAACTAATTCTTGAACAGTCATAGCACGCAAGTGTGGGATTGGGACTGAGTTATTTTCTGTCGCTTATCCAGAGGACTACATTTCAAAATATAAAACAATTCAAGGAACCTTCATGTAAAATTTCAGCTAAAGCGGTTCAGTTGTTTAGCCATGAAAAGGTAACAAAGAGGCAGACATAATTGCTTTCACGTTTATAATATTTGTACAGTTGTAATGGGATTTATAGACATAAAGCTGATAATTTTTGACTGGTATTGTTTCTACTTGGAGTACTTGGCTTGGCACCGACTTCAAACATATTAGTTGGTAACGCATATACTTAAACACGGAACCCTAAAAAGGATAATATTTTATTTCATCCTTTTTGAAGTCGGTTTATCTTTTTTTTATAAAAGTTTTTATTTTTCCATTTTTAGTTTTAAGACATTGTTAAGAGCGTGACGCATGAATAAAAAACATAATCATGTTTAACTGTAAATTCGTAAACTTTATTAAATAATCAGAATTTTCCTCGAGTCCGTCTAGGAAATCATTCCTGTCACTAAATCCATTCTCTGCCCCGCCACTGACCTAATCCCTCAAACCCCCCGATCACTCAACCTCACAGCACATCAACCCCTGATCACTGAACCCCTCGACCCTAAACCACCAACCCTTCAACCGCCATTCCCCGACCCCTTAACTCCTAACCCTAACCCCCAATCCCTTAACTCCCAACCCCTCAGTCCCCGACCCATCAACTCACGTCCCCTCAACCCCCAACCTCAAACCCCCCAAACACTAATACCCTCTACCTTCACCTCTCAGTCTCTTTGGTTGTTTCCAACACTACCTACATCAAAAATCATAATACACATACGAGGGAAGTTATCAGTAGCCTTACCACGAGTTTGACATTGATATATTCGCTATCGTGTGCGTAACAATCATCATCATCAGCTTCACTTCATCCAATTGGTGGTTTTCGAGAAAAAATGCTCAAGTTGCTTAAGAAAACGACCAAATCACCATACATGTGCCTTTAAAAATTGAGGAGTTCCCTCAATTCCTCATGGATCCCATCATCAGAACAGCACCAGATTAATGTGGGACCACCTTGGAGGTAGTTCCTTTCAAACAAAAAAAGAATTGTTCAAGTCGGACCACGGGTCTTGGAGTAATCGCTGAACATCCTACATTAAAAAAATCATCATCACTATCTTCAAAACAATCATCATCATCAGGTCCACTTCATCAAAGTGGTCGTTTTCGAGAGAAAATGCTCAAGTTGCTTATGAAAACACCCAAATCACCATACATGTGCCTTTAAAAATTGAGGAGTTCCCTCAATTCCTCAGGGATCCCATCATCAGATCAGAACCAGATTAATATGGGACCAACTTGGAAGTAGCGCCTCTCGAACAAACAAAGAATTACTCAAATCGGACCACAGGTCTCTGAATAATCGGTGAACATACATAAAAAAAAAAATAGCCACAACCGAATACAGAACCTCCTCCTTCTATGAAATTGAAGTCGGTTAAAAATGACACATGTTTGTTTTATTGTTGCTTTGGCCCATAGAAGGTAGGATCCTATAGAAGTGGCGTACCGCGTGTGCCCGTGAGGGACAGAATTTGGAGCCCACCAGCCCACCATAAACCATACAAATCGGTGGGGAAAAGCATCTATATTTACTTCAAAAAGCACGTACGGCGAGGTTTGTTCTTATGAGGATGTTAAATGATGTCGGATCTTTAAGGTAAACGGTCAGCTAATGGGGTTGGCAACTGTCAAAGGTTTGCAGAGATGGCGCCATCATAGCTTGCCCCTTTTTCTATAAGATTTGGCTTAAAGGGCTGGCATCCAGGGTATTAAAAAAACAAAAATTTGACACAATTCTAGGGATTGACAGGGCAAGCTATGCTGGCGCCCTCTGTTAATTATTTCGACCGGCCAACCCCATTTTCCGCATCGGTCCGCGCCCTTGGTGCAGTGCGGCGTATGTGCGATCGTATGTAAAAGCCGTAACAGACTACCGCACCGCACCGTGATCTTGGTGCGCCACACCCATAAGTGAGAGCGAGAAAGAGAATATCTCGAAAAGCCGTATTGGTGCGGTCAAAATATCTCTTTCTCGCTCTAACTTATAGCTGCGTCCTTAACGTATGTACAGTGACAACCTTGCACACTATCGATACGTGCGCCGCACCGCACCAAGGCTGCGGTGAGTTGTGGTAGTCTCTAACGGCTTTTACGATAGTCTGTTAAATACGGCTATAATATTTCTTTCTCGCTCTAACTTATAGCTCCGTCCTTAACGTACGTACGGTGACCACCTTGCGCACTATCGATACGTGCGCCGCATCGCACCAAGGTCGCGGTGAGGTGTGGTAGTCTCTAACGGCTTTTAAGATAGCGAGAAAGCAATATCTCTTTCTCGCTCTTACTTATAGGTGCATCGCACAATGACCAGTGCGGTGCGGTAATGTGTTAGGCGCTTAAGGTGGGCTGCCGTACGCAGAGAGCGAGAAAGAGATATTTTGACGGTACCAAGGTCGCGGTCCAGTCGTTGTACATACTTTCAAAAAAGTAAATAAAAAAAAAAAACTAAATTAGGTTCAAGGGCCTGACACTCTTTGATAGAGAAAGATAGTCTTATTGCGATTCCTATAAGAGGAAAGAGAAAATAGTGCCATGCTTTATCTTTATCACCGACCGGGCATTTTTTCATGGTCGAATTTGCTATGATGGCATAACCCGACCATGAAAAATTGCCGAATGAAATGGAGGCGATGGCGAAATACCGAAATTTATAAGAGTGAAAGAGAAAAAACCGGCCAAGTGCGAGTCGGTGTCGCCCACCGAGGGTTCCGTACTTTTTAGTATTTGTTGTTATGTTATAGCGGCAACATAAATACATCATCTGTGAAAATTCAACTGTCTAGCTAACACGGTTCGTGAGATACAGCCTGGTGACAGACAGACGGACAGCGGAGTCTTAGTAATAGGGTCCCGTTATTACCCTTTGGGTACGGAACCCTAAAAAGGATTATGCTGCCATACATGAAACTGTCTTTCTCATGAATATGTCTTTCTCTTACCCCTGGTCGCTCAGTTTCATGTCTATAACTACGTGTATATACTATGTCTATTATTAGGTCAGAGGGTCTACCGCGAAAACCGAAATTCGCAAATTGCGGCATCTTTCTCTTTTACTCCAATGAAGGCGTAATTAGAGTGACAGAGAAAGATGCCCGCAATTTGAACTTCGATTTTCGCGGTATAGCCCAGACACGGAATGTCACGGAATGTTTGTAAAATGTTTGTAAACTTCAGTCTCATGAATAATAGGAAAAAGAGAATTAAATATGAATTATACTCTAGCCCTATGAAATTTTAGGCATGAGAGCCAAATGACAAGAAGGCATCCTATCCACGAAATCTTGATTTACCGTATCATATCGCGGTCGCGTATCATGATTTTTAGTTTAGAAAGATGCGAAAAGATAGACAATAATTGTCTTTTTTGCATCAAAACTAACGATCACAAAACATGCTGGTAGGTGCTACGCGACCGAAATATAATACGCTAAAATTATACAAACGTGTCGCCATTTTATAAGAAACTAGCTTTTGCCCGCGACTTCGTCTGCGTGGAATTAGTAATTTGGGTATCTTAATTCTTAAACAAATCTGCTTTTTAATCCATCCCTTTTTCACCCCCAAATTGGTCCACACTATACATTTCCACCCCATTTTTTACACCCTTAAGGGATGATTTCGGGGATAAAAGTTATTTTATATCATTTCCCACAGCTCAAACCATCCCCATACCAAGTTTCATCTAAATCGGTTGAGCGGTTATTGATTCCCCATACAAATTTCCACCCCCTTGAGGGGTGACTTCTGGGATAAAATGTATCCTATGTCCTTCCCCGGGACTCAAACTATCTGTATACCAAATTTCAACTAAATCGGTTTAGCGGTTTAAGCGTGAAGAGGTAACACACAGACAGACAGCCTTTCGCATTTATAATATTACTAAGTTTTGCCCGCGACTTCGTCTGCGTGGAATTAGTAATTTGGGTACCTTAATTCTTATCTGCTTTTTAATCCATCCTTTTTTTACCCCCAAGTTGGTCCACACTATACATTTCCACCCCATTTTTTACACCCTTAAGGGATGATTTCGTGGATAAAAGTTATTCTATATCCTTTCCCACAGCTCAAACTATCCACATACCAAGTTTCATCTAAATCGGTTCAGCGGTTATTGATTCCCCATACAAATTTCCACCCCCTTGAGGGGTGAATTCTGGGATAAAAGTATCCTATGTGGGCTCATGCCCATGGGCTGGTAGAATAGAAGTGTTTTTTAAATGATGAGCCTAGTCACACACTGTACACACTGTCATGCTATTATTTATTAAAATTTCTGTATTTGTTGAAATAAAATATTTTTTAATGATTTTGAATGATAAATATTTAATAACATTCATTTTGAATTGATTTGGTTTGATCTTGTTTGATATTTTACAGTTTTCCTTGCGTAGGTGTGGTGAAAAATTTTGTGTTTCACTCGGTGGCAAAATTTGTTTAACCCTTGTGCCTTGAAACCCTCGCAACGCTCAAGGTTCCACTTTTCGAACCACTCTACGCTCGTGGTTCAATTTTGGAATCATTCACTTGCTCGGATATCAATATTAGCACGAGAGGTCAAACAACAACTGTCTCCTTTGTACAACAAATAACTATTATTTTTAACCGACTTCAAGATTTCAAAGGAGGAGGTTCTCAATTCGGTTGTTTTTTTTTTTTTTTTTTTTTAATGTTTGTTACTCCATAACTCCGTCATTTCTGGACCGATTTTGAAAATTCTTTTTTTGATTGTAAATATATACATACAGATTGGTCCCGTTTTCGTCAAAAAGCAGTTCTGATGATGGGATCCATGAGGAATCGAGGGAACTCCTCAAATGTTAAAGGCATACATATAGTGATTTAGTATTTTCATCAACAAATCAAGCACTTACATTTAAAAAAGTGATATTTGATGAAGTGGAACTGCTGATGATGATCAGAACGGAACTCTTCAATGATGCATAGTTCACGTTTGGCGATTTGTCCTCTTCGTTATGTTTGTTAAGCAAGTTAGGTTTTCAAGAAACATTTTTGTCAAGCTCGAGTTCTGATGATGGGATCCATGAGGAATCGAGGGAACTCCTCAAATGTGAAAGGCATACATATAGTGATTTTTGTATTTTTATAAACAAATCCACCACTTCCATTTTAAAAAGTGACATTTGATGAAGTGGAACTGCTGATGATGATCAGAACGGAACTCTTCAATGACGCATAGTTCACGTTTGGCGATTTGTCCTCTTTGTTATGTTTGTTAAGCAAGTTAGGTTTTCAAGAAACATTTTTGTCAAGCTCGAGTTCTGATGATGGTATCCATGAGGAATCGAGGGAACTCCTCAAATGTGAAAGGCATACATATAGTGATTTTTGTAATTTTATAAAAAAAATCAGCACTTCCATTTTAAAAAGTGACATTTGATGAAGTGGAACTGCTGATGATAATCAGAATGGAACTACTAATACTAATGACGCATAGTTTACGTTTGGCGATTTGTCCTCTTCTTTATGTTTGTTAAGCAACTTAAGTTTTTAAGACATATTTTTGTCAAGCTCGAGTTCTGATGATGATACCCACGAGGAACCGAGGGAACTCCTCAAATGTGAAAGGCATACATATAGTGATTTTTGTTTTTTTATCAACAAATCCAGCATTTACATTTAAAAAAGTGACATTTGATGAAATGGAAACTGCTGATAATGATCAGAATGGAACTCTTCAATGACACATAGTTCACGTTTGGCGATTTGTTCTCTTCCTTATGGACCCAGACCTAAACTTGGACCCGGACTCGGACCCGGACCCGGGTCTGAACATGGACCCCAACTCGGACCCGGACCCGGACCCGGACCGAACTCTGACCCAAACTTGGACCCGGACAGCCGGACACGGACCCCGACTCTGATGCGGACCCGGAAATGCTACTAGAAAAGTGGGTTAGGTGGGTGGTTGGGTTTTGAACTGCGATTCTCACAGAACAGAACTGCTATCAGAAAAGTAGGTTAGGTTAGAGCTGTGACCCTTACAGAATCGAAATGCTATCAGAAAAGTAGGTTAGGTTAGAACTGCGACCCCTACAGAAACGAAATGCTACTAGAAAAGTGGGTGGTTTTACCTCCTTTTCTACATTATTAGGCAAAAGATGCTGTCTTTTTCATTTCATTGTCTGGAATCTAAGAGTGCACCATCAACAATAAGTGCTTTCAGCTGCATCCCCCATTGAAGTCGGTTTTTTTTTCTTAAAAATTATTGTGTTTAAGTTTATGTCTGGTCATTTATTATATAGTGTGTGTTGTCTAAACTCGTAGTCAAATCCGTTAGGTTAGTTAGGCCATCGCGCGAGAGTGCTTCTAGGCAGTCGTGTTGTATTTGGATGTAGCCGAGCCGAGGCAAGGCAAGCTGGTTTCGTTTCGCACGTGGCCGCTGCACTCTGCACGCTGCACCACAACCGGGTTGTCGACCCGACCCGCGGCCTTGAGGCGAAGTCGCAGCGGGAGCGGGGGCGGGGGGCACCACAATGCACCCTGAAACTTCACCCTTAATATTCAAATCCCCCTAAAGTCTAAACGAATACTTTACAACTTGTATTTTTATAAGTTAAAATGCTTAACATAAAGCTGTTACTTTTTGTAACAGGTTCTGCCTTGCTTGTATAAATTAATACTAATAAAACAATGAATAAATAAATATTATCGAGCAAATTGACTAGGTCCCACAGTAAGCTCAATAAGCCTTGGGTACACAATAAAATTGCTTCAACAAAAGATATTACCTGCGATATTGTTTTAGTTCTTTAAAATCAATAAGTACTTATAACAATCCTAGCAATTTTCTACAAATAATGGCGCGACGAACTACTAGTACCTACTACCATAATCGGCTTTGCTGCTCAAGTGCTCATTGCCTTGGCCGCCGTTGTTGGCCGTCTTTGTCAACTAGTGAGTAAGCAGAACTAGTATTACAATACATACCTATTTATTTGTTATTATTTTTCAATCCGCCAATTAATAATACCTATATTGTGTGGAGGAAAGTAAGTCCCCAAGACCCGAAATACACTTAATTTTTTTTATCGAGAAGTTTGTTTTAAAAGTGTTACCTGTGTGTTAAGATCAGTCTCGTTTCCTGAATGAATTTGATTATAATACACTACACAATAGGTTATATACTAAGCTATGCTTATATAAAGATACTCGTAGTTGTATATGAAAAATATAGTCAAATATACAAATGATAATACTTTTGATATTAAATTAATGGGTCGGAATCGGAAGGGAGGGAGTAGATAAAACGGCCGGAGTCAAGGAAGGTCATTTTAAAATCGCAAATCACCAACTCCGGCTCGAGTTGTTTTTGTTGTGTACGCCGTACGCCTCGGTCTGGCGGCAGCAGGTTCGCTCTTCGCTCCGCAGCTGCAGTATTATATAGTTCCATAAGTCTCGTGAAATAGGTATTGAAGTAGAACTGTGTCACTTTGTAAAATAAAAAAATAAAAAATAAATACTTAATGTAATTATTTTTAAAATTGCTTTCTTGGGGTTAGACATGAGGATATCACGTATCATTTGTGGTATATTGTACAAAAAAAATCATCCATATCGTATCTGGAGGAGCCCAAACTTGGTATGTTTCGAAAATTATTTTTGTTTTAATTTAAAAAAATGGCCGAAATGTAATGATCTGATATATTTTTAGGATCGCCTCAAAAAGCCCTTTCGTATGACACCACACACGATAGGTTTTGAAAAAAAAAATATTTTCCATACAAAAAAAAATGTTTTACCACTCCCCCAGGGAATTTTTTTTAGGAACTGCGGGTCAAAATTTTTGTTTTGACCTCTAGTATGCGTGTGCCAAACCAAACGGCTTACATCGATTTGCGGTTTTTCTTTGTAATTGGGGTCGAGCGGCTTCCACTAATTTGTCGGCGTCGGAGGCGCGCCGGCGGGCCCACACGTTTACTTGACTATTGAGTGTATTTTTTTTACTAGCACACTACGATGATATAAATTTGACGGAACATGTGTGTCGACGCTATTGATATGAGTATAAAGCAAACTCCTATGAATGGATAACCAGTGATTCGGTGATTTTGAATTATTGGCATTTATTCAGTTCTGTCATACATACATATGAATTTGTGTCACCATTGTGCGCGGATTTTGAGCAATGTTGATTTGCATGTACTAAACATCTAGACTTGTATAAGAATTCACCACACTGAAAGTAATATGCTGTTGATATGCTATCAAACAAATCGACTCGTTACAACGACAGTGCTGCAATAATTATCACTTATTGACCTGCCTGCCCTTTCCTACTGGAAAGACTTGATGTTGTTCATGCCTAATATACTAACGTAAGCGGAATGAAATCCGGACAAAACTCAATGTCGTATTAAATAAAAACAACATGGTAATTTTTTATAAATTTTCATGTATTTTAATAATGTATGTAACAACGTTAAATACAAGATAAAGTTTACTCAAATGCGAGAT
This sequence comes from Cydia strobilella, assembly GCF_947568885.1. Lineage (NCBI taxonomy): Eukaryota > Metazoa > Arthropoda > Insecta > Lepidoptera > Tortricidae > Cydia > Cydia strobilella. The sequence goes on along the minus strand of NC_086068.1, from coordinate 42,573,876 downwards.
TTTTAACGGAAGTTGTGGTACTTTAAAGCCATCGGTGTAGAAAACGCAAATGTTGTCATTTTTTTAAGTTAAAATTGTATCTTCCTTAGGAAAACTTCTTTATGAAACTTCGTATGCTCTACATATTTCACATGCTCGTCCTTTGGACCATTGGTGTTCTCGAAATAATAGTTACCTTGCCATAAATTTCCATTTTAAGTGACATATGATTAGTCCCCCATAAATCCCATTATTAGCACAATCGGATTAAGTCTCACCTCGAAATCCTTCCAAAGATATGAAATTTGGTATGTATGTTAATTAAAGTTCTCTTTTTCATGTCCACACTATTTGACATTTGGGGACCTCGAGGAATCGCAGCCATCTTGGAAAATGTGTACCGTCCTGGACAAATTTGCGTTTTACTCTAAATATACGTTCTCTATGAAAATATGGTGTAAGGCAACATTAAATTCTACACAAAAAAGTCCTAGATAACTTTGCGGAAAAAATACATCTTGTTATAGAAAATAATAGCTGAATCCAGATTTAGCGCTTATACCCTTTCAGGGGATAATCTCTTAATATGAAACTTGGGGGAATATGAATTCCACTTTTCTATATACATTTGTACACGTTCTACTCCAATATCAACATTTTACTCGACTGCGACTTAAACAGAAAGTGGGTTATGGGTTTAAATACTGAAAATCAGTACACCCTGTAGCTCAGGATACTGGACGGATTTTTTAAAATGACATATCGGTAGATTCCTCTTGCCCTTCACAACCTGATTAGTTGATTACACCTGTTTTATAAAAGAAAAATTAATACAGCCGCCTTGAGAGGACGCCGAATCATATTTTAAATCATATTTTTACTTCTAGCGCCGTAACTATTGAGTGGATTTCAATAAAATAGACATCAGTAGATCCATAATTGGTACACGAGTGCTATGCAATACAAATGTACTAAAATAAATGGAGGAAAAATGTGTAAAACTTAAAAATGTGACTACAAAAACAGATTTTAGGTCTTAAATGGGGTTTAAACAATAGTGACAGTAATGAAATTTGACACCTACAATTTCAGGGATCCCTGTTTGCGTGTCATAAAATTGGAGCTTCGGGGACCACGGGGATCAAACGCCATCTTGAAAAGTATGTCTTTTTTGGTTTTTCTTTTTTTCTCGGAATATCTGGGTTTAATGTGAATACTGTGTATGGCGAAACGAAAACTTATTAAATTTCACACTTAAAAGTTATAAAACACCATGTCCCTAAAACCAAAGATATAACTCCGTAATAGATGGATACAGTCTAAGGAAAAAACGTGCCTCGAAAATCACGAAAATTTGATTCTCGATCAGATGGCGCCACTAGTTTTGGCCTACTCTCGTATAGAGGGCGTTGACTGTTTCGTTTGTTATTTATAATTTTAACGCATACCAGTGAAAGAACATGGGTCAAAATCATATAAAAATAATTAATGCAAATAAAAAAATCATTTATCCATATTTAAATACATTTTATCGTATTTTATAAATATTTATTTTTAGTTTTAAAGTGCGTCGACAGATGGCAGTGAATTTACTGGGGTTACAAAATTTACTATGACAGTACCGCTCTAGTATAAGTTACTCTATGCTAAAACGGAGCTTTCTTCTAGAAGTATGGCTCAGAAGTCAAAAGGTTATACTTAATCATCTACTAAAATTTTATTTTAAGACGGGCCAGAAAAAAATATACCGAAAGTTGAAAAATCGAATATTGTGAGTGTTGTGTGTCGACCCGGTAACATCCCTAGTGCGCAAAACGTTCAAGTTAATAAACAAGACTAAGTGCGGGTAGTTCGAAAAACTCGCGCGCCTAAATAGAAGATGTTGATGTCAACTTTAGCCAGTCTTCTCCGAGACCACCGGGACAACGCCGTCCTCGAAACGTCGGAGGTGGGTTTAATACTTATTTTACGCGATTAAGTCCCGTCGTTGTAAATAATAATCAGAAAAAAATACTTGTATATTTTTTTTACTTATTTTTGGAACACAAAAACATTATCTACCCATCCACGAAAAAAAAATGTGTGGAAACTTGTAAGCTTCCCTTGCAACTTGTATACAACATATATACAATAACAATACTTTCCGCACTAGCATCGAAATGTACTATTTCCGCAAAGATATCTAGGACTTATTCGTGTAGAATTTATTAAGCTTTAATGTTGCCTTACACCATATTTTCATAGAGAACGTATATTTAGAGTAAAACGCTAATTTCTCCAGGATGGTACACATTTTCCAAGATAGCTGCGATTCCTCGAGGTCCCCAAATGTCAAATAGTGTGGACATAAAAAAGAGACCTTTAATTAACATACATACGACATTTGATATCTTCGGAAGGATTTCGAGGTGAGACTTAATCCGATTGTGCTATATGCCAAAACAGCTGTTTTTGTACATTTTTGTCGGGTCCCGCATTTTCAGTTATTTATTTTTATTTTCGGAGAAGGTGACCTTAACTTTTCTTGAATGTTTGCCGATGCCTAGGATTTGCAATCCGAATATTCGGTTACGAATAATATTTTAATATCCGCCAATAATAATATCCGAAAATATTCGAATAATACAACTCAGAATATTCGAATAAGCGGATATTTTAGATAACACAGAAATAACGTTTTTAACTATTGTTTTCATACAAAGACGTTACCCCAACCAATTTTAAATGATTACTATAACAGCTAAACATGCATGTACCTATACTTTACGCAAATAAATGATCTGAATCTGAATCTAACATATTACTGTTATCTTTAAAACCGTACTTAACAGGTAAGGAGGGTTTATAATTATCTGAATTCACTGGTGCCTAGTTGGAAATACATCTAGTGCCTCACCTCGTGTTCATTTGTCTACTCGTACATTCAGTCTTTACCAATCCAGTAGCCATGAAATGCTAACAATCAAAGCAATACTTACTTACTCCACCGGATCAGTGACCCAGAAAGGATATTGGCCTCTGAAACAAGAGAACGCCATTCTGTCCTATTCTGCGCCACTGCCACTACTATGATCCTATAGCCATGGCCTCCGTTATCGCTTCTGGTGGTTGATTCTGAGACCAATCTTCTCTCCTTCGTACTCTATGATCCTAGCCATGGCCTCCAGGTCGCTTTTGTTTTGAGCCTATAGCCCCAAGTCATCAGCAAAATCCAATGATCTTATGTTTGCCGTTCAACTCTACACACCCATCACACATAAACAATTTTCGGACGATGTATTCGAGTGCCAAGTTGATCAGCATTGGCGAAAGAGCGGCTCCTTGTTTCAGACCAGTGACTAGTTCAAATTCGGCTGTTGTTCTCCACGAGCTTTTTACACTCATCCTGCTTACTTTGGTGGCAACAATTATCATTTTTAAAAAGTTGTCTTGCACTTTAAAGCACTGCAAAATTAGACAGTGTCTCTCTGACATAATTATGCTTTGGCAAAATCAAAAAATAGAATATGGATGTTTTATGCCTACTTCCATTTCCTTTTCATCACCTATTTCAACAGGTATAATCCAGTGCTGCGGTTCTAGCAATGAAAGCAAAAATAACTATGAAAAAAAACAGAGACTTTGTCTAAAACTAATAATCCGCAACAACGAAATGCAAAAATTGCATTCGGGTCATTTTTACTCTGCATGAGTCTCCGCCTGATAACGCGATTTCAAAGCATCCCATTAGGTATCTCTGAAACTAGCCTCACCGTTTTATGAGAGTTCTAGTAGCACCCTTAATAGTTCTATAGCCCTAGGTGGTATTTTTTTCCATAGTTCTGCTGATTTACGCAAAAAAATTGAAACTTCGCATTTTAGCACTCTAGCATCTCCGCCGTTATCAACTCCACGCTTATTTTAGCGCTAGATTTACGAATTATATTACTTGGAATAAATATTTTGGTTTCATTTATAATTATCCGAAATATTCGGATAATACAAATTGTATTATTCGAATTATCCGAATAAGAAAATCGGACGGATATTGCAAACCCTCATATCTTTAAGATATTTTTAAACGGGAAGTAATTAAAGGATCGGCCGTTTTTAAAACTAATCTGCAAAAAAATTGAGACGTACCTATGCATATTAAAGAAATGGTAATATGAATAAGGTGCGTTAAGAAGAAGAAACATAACATGGCGACGTTTCTGGTCACTAAAGGAGGTTCTGAAGGGCAACTACAGTCTACATACTATGAAGAAAATTGTCTTGGACACCTGTCTCTTGCCATGCCTGCTTTTTATGGCTGCCAAGTGCCAAACATGGACATACACAAAAACAATACAACTTAGAATCATAAGAACTCAAAGAGAAATGGAGAGAAGTATCCTTAAAATAAGGAAGATACATAAAATTTACAGTAAAAAAATTTGGCAAAAGACCAGAGTAGTCGATGCTCTCTCACAAGCTTTATCCCTAAAATGGCGCTGGGCTGGCCACATATCACGCTATACTGACAAAAGGTGACCATAGAAACAACAAAATGGAGAGGGCCGCAGCAGCGTTGGGCTGACGACCTATTCCAGGCTGTGGGAAAGCAATGGATGGCAATAGCTTCAAACAGAAGCAAATGGATTGAGTTGGAGGAGGCCTTCACCCAAAGAGGGGTTCACTACTTAGTAAATTAAGGTAAATTCAAACCTACAAATGTAACCTAAACTTATTGTGAATAAACGGCTTATTTATTTATTTATTTTTATCAGGTAATTAGGAACGCATTAATCCAACTGCTTGGTAGGGGACAGTACCGTGCTTATGCTTCTGGGTGTGACTGAACAGTGTTCTGTAAACCTTGAGTGAGCACACGGTACGACATCAACCAATCTTACTAGTTTTACGACTTGTTAAGCAAAATATTTTTCTCAAAAATGGACGCAAACTCGACGTTGCCGGTTAAAAAGTAGGTCGCGAAGTGCGTAGTTTATGGTCAGTCAAAAAATTAAAAAGTTAAAAACATTGCAGTCTCGATTTCAGGACTGCAATGTTGCATACAAATTCCATTATTTGTCGAGTTCCAAACTTTTTAAAAGTTGAAGCGGCCATATCAAATGAAGGCATAGGTACATTAAACAGCCAAACAGATGATCAGTACTTATTTATTATAATGTTGGTACCGCGACTATTTAGGTGTCTCAAATAGGTTGGCGTACTTTCAGCAGAAAAATACACTTCTATTTTTAATTAAAAAAATAAAACGGCGGCAAAGCAAATGTTTTTACTTTTGTCTGTGAAAATATATACATAAGAACGTTGCTTCTGTAAAATATTTATATTATAATTGTATTTTTTGCGCCATTTTTGAGAAAAGCACTATATATGACTCGGCTGGAAGGCTACTTGCTTATTAAATAAAACGGACTCCCAAGGTCGTCCGTTTAAAACGAATCCTCAGCCAGCAAGTAGCTACTTCCGAGCCTCGACAATAATGTACTAATATTACCACAGTTTTAATTACTACTAGTAGTGGTCTCACAGTGATTAGGGTCCCGAACATCAAAGCAATTTTGAAAATAATTTAATTTATTGTTCATGTGTATAATTTTTCAATATTACAATATTGAAAAAAAAAAAAAAAACTAAATGAAATTATTTTTAAAATTGCTTTCTTGGGGTTAGATATAAAGATATTACGTATCATTTGTGGTATGTTGTACAAAGAAAAATCGGTAAGGTATATCGTATCTGAAGGATACAACCTTGATATTTTGTGTCAAAACAAACAAACTATACCAACTGATGAAAAGGCGCAGTTAAAGGGTTAAAGAGGTATTTCTCGTTGGATATATGGATATTACGTATCATTTTATGATTAATATGTACCGTATCTGCACTTCTGCAGTACCTACAGTTCCACAAGTCTCGTTAAATAGGTTTTGAAGTAGGACTGTGACACTGTAAAATAGAAAAATTAAAAAAATTTGTTAATGATTTTATTTTCAAAATTGCTTTCTTGGGGTTGGATATGAAGATATCACGTATCATTTGTGTTATATTGTACAAAAAAAATCTGCCACATCGTATCTGGAGGAGTCCAAACTTGGTATATTTTGAAAATTCTTTATGTTTTAATAAAAAAATGGCTGAAATGTAATGATGTAGTATCTTTTTTAACACACGATAGGTTTTTGAAAAAAAAAAAACATTTTAAAAGGCCAATCATGTGCTAGCCCGGCTGAAGTTGGTTGGTTGGAATATACTTTTTAAAACGCAACGTTTTAGGTGACAGAATGACTTCGTAAGTCTAATACAAAACATAAAAGGTTTATTTTTGTAATTTAACATCGTACTATGCATAAACTTTTTATGCAGTATTTTAGTTTTGTTCGGGCGCTGTTTGGTCGCAGTCAACCTAACACGCTGCCCCTTGCTTCGCTCGTCGTCGCAACTATCTTGACTTTGTCAAATAACTAGGCGTTATTGTATTAAAAATATGTATTTGGCCAATTGAATTAGTTAAATGTATTTCAAATTTTGTATGTCATAACAATTAGAGATGCCACGAATATTCGGAAACTATTCGGTATTCGGCCTATTCGCCCATTACACGGATACAGCGTTAATAATTATCAAATTAAATACGTCAGTTATAATGTTGTCTTCGGTTACCGCGATAGTTACTCATGAAATGAAACTATGAAAACGGATTATAGTAGTAGTAGTAGTAAAACTCTTTATTGTCCAAAAAGAAACATAAAACAAGAGAAAAACGCATCATTTGTACAAAGGCGAACTTATCCCTTTCAGGGATCTCTTCCAGTTAACCTAAGTGAATTTATTAAAATACAAAGAGGTATATTCCAGGGTGATTCCCTCAGCCCTCTTTGGTTTTGTTTAGCTTTGAACCCACTCTCCAAAACCTTAAATTCAACAACAGCAGGATACCACTTACATTACACAGACATTGATAGACATTAACCATTTACTTTACATGGACGACATCAAACTGTATGCTGACAATGAGACTGACCTTTATCAACTGACTGACATGACAGAAAGATTTAGTAATGACATTAGAATGGAATTCGGAATAGACAAATGCAAAATCAACTCTGTTAAAGATGGACAAATATACCAACACAATTACACACTAGGATCAGGAGAGTTGATTGAACCACTTGACGAACAAGAGACTTACAAATATTTAGGATACAACCAATTACGCCAAATACAATACAAAGAGACAAAACAAAAACTAATACAACAGTTCCAGCACAGGTTAAACGCAATTCTCAAATCACAACTTTATTCCCGTAATACTGTTAAAGCCATAAATACATTTGCCATACCCGTTCTCACATACTCTTTCGGTGTAATAATAAACTGGACCAAATCCGACCTCAAAGCACTGCAACGCACAATTAATACGACGATGACCAAATTATATATATTTTACTAGCCCATTATGGTGTCCCACTGCTGGGCAAAGGCCTCTCCCCTTGTCTTCCACGACTCCCGATATAGTGCCTCCTCCGGCCAGTTGTTGAGAAAGGTGTCTAGGTCGTCCCGCCATCTCCGTCTGGGCCTGCCGGGTCCGCGCCCCTCTTCTGGCATCCATTTGGTGGCTATGCTAGCCCATCTGTCTGGATGCATGCGGCAGACGTGACCGGCCCAGTCCCATTTGAACCTAGCAGTCTTCTCACCGACGTCAGCAATGCGGGTTTTTGCGCGCACCGTGGTGTTCCGGATACGATCGGTCCTCTTCACACCTAAAATGCTGCGCTCAATAGCCCGTTGGCATACCTTCAACTTGGACTTCTGACTCTCTGTGAGTGACCATGTTTGAGCACTGTAGGTTAGGATGGGCAGGATACACATGTCGACGAGTTTTCGCTTCAGTGACAGTGGAAGGCTACCCTTCATCAGCTCTTTCATGGACCAGTAGCTCTTCCAGGCGTTTTCGACATATATATCATACATACATACATAAACATATCACACAATACAGACAGACAGACAGAATCAATAATAGGCTATTTGACTAATTTTTGAAAATGGTTTTAATTGATTGTTTATGACTTAATAATTACACTACATTGATATTTCTGTGAAATTTCCTGTATTAAATATAAAAAAACAATGTAAAAGTTTATTTATTTTGAACGCGCCTTAAACGCTGTTTTTGCAAAGGGGCTAATCACGTGACACGTGTGACGTCACACGCGAGTAAACTCAGTCAATGACCTTAGTAAATCTTATGGTTTATGTGCATTGAATTGATTATTTCACTGTCAAATGGTATATAAATGGTGTATAGTGCCGCAATGTTCAAGTACGACTATAAAAAATCCAGATAAATTGTTTGTTTCCGTTCCAACGAATCCCAAAAAAAGAAAAATGTGGTTAAAACTAGCGCGAAGAGACACAAAGAGCATTTTAGCGCATACAAATGTTTTTTATGTGTGAAGACCACTTCGATGTAAGTAATATTTAACAGTAAATAAATATGGTAGTTAAAGCAGCGGATTTTGTTGTATTTAGGTATTTCATGTATTACTACATAACCTCATAACATAGCTCTTTCAGCATTAGTAGGTAGTTAGTAGCATACTTTTTCTTTCAAACTAAAGTGCAGTATGGAGATACTATTCTCGTCATCGTATTCTATATATATATCGTCGTCGTATTCGTATCATCGAAATCGAAATGTTCGTAAATAAACAATTTCTACGTATACTCACACAGCTGTTTTTACATTTCTAAGTTCCGCAGCATAGTAATCCGGATTATCTTTAAAGAAAAGTGCAACCATTAATGCGTCTATGTCTGGTAGGTTGCCGCTATCAGCTTTCACATATTTCGGCTCCATTTTGAGATTCTTATGAATATTGTGCTACTAGATATACGGATAAATCGGAATATATCAGAAAACTGTGGAACAATAACTAAAATTAACTAAATACAAATAAAACTGTTAAAACACTCAAGGCAATCAAGAATGTTTACCCGCCTGTGACGTCATCCGAGCGTTGACCAATCACAGAGCGTTCACGTCCCTGATGAAATTTCAAAAAATATTAAATTTTCTTTCGTTTATTTTCCAAAAACTAAACATAATTTACATTCAAATATAGTGAAATATACTTTATTAGTTTATTATCTTTCAGGATGACAGCAATTCGTTATATATTTTTAATGTTGTCAAATACCCTATTAACGAGTTTGAGGAAGGGACAGATAGTGGATTTTGAGCTGAGCCTTAAAAATGGGGAGTGATTTAGCTCGTCTTAGCTCCGACGGCAGAGCATTCCACAACCGAATCGTTTGGAAGGTAAAATAATCGTTATAGAATTTAGAAGAAAAAGAAACTTGGGCAAGCAGATAATTCTGGGAGCATCTTAAAGAAGAGAGGTATTTGAAGCGCTCCTAATTTATAAGTGTTTTTTCCTCGCAAGTGTGTTGAAGAACGTCGTATGAAACGCGTGTGCATTGGTCATTACACACATCGGCTTTCATATTACGCGCTCGCTTAAAGCTCGCGAGCACAATATCAACTTAGCACACTTGTATCATAATGTACTATTATGCCCTGTTTTTCTGTAACTAATAAAATAATATAGTTGGTCAAGCAAATCTTGTCAGTATAAAAAGGCGGCAAATTTAAAAAATGTAGGCGCGAAGGGTCATCGTCCCATAGAAAATTTGAATTTTGCGCCCTTGTCTACTGACAAGATTTGCTTGACCAACTATAGTAATAATATGCCGCCGAACTGGCCGAAGGCTTTTGTTTAACTTTAAACAGATAAGGGCTCATCAAATTCATACTATATCCGCTGACAGACAGAAAACGCTGACAATTTACAATGTCTTGTAGGTCTTGAACATTTATTAAAAATACAAATACGTATATACTTGTTTGCCACCGACGTGGTATAAAAAAAACATACAATATGAAGTTTTTTAGTATTTAGTTTATGTTAGTTTTCTTGAGAGTCTCGTTTGATTTTAGTATGGAGTTTTAAAAAAAAGGAGTGTATTAGGTTTTTAAAGGATCTGCAACGCAACGCACACCTCTGGGTAGGTAAAGTTTTTTGAAGATAGGCAAATTATATTTTTGACCGATAGTATTCGTCATAACGATCACGGAAATGCAGCTCTTTTATTTTTATTTCGTATTATTTATTAAATATATTTTTTTAAGTGACCGAGATGACGTTTGTGAAATTTAATAGCAGATCAGGCACTAATGCCTTTGCACGTGATTTAATTGATGAGATAGAAAAAAAACCGATGTCAACTGTCAGTGTCACTTAGCTGTCATTGCCGAAAAATGTTAATAACAAAATGTTTAATGTATGTATTTCACGGATACGTACAGGAGGGCCTTCGCTCCTCTAATTTCGGCGGCATTGTGCTTATCGCTGTTATGATAATAATTTAAAATCATAACTAGGTCCATGTGGGGCAAGTTTGTAGAATCTGCTTGCGAACAAATCGTCACAAAAAACTTTCAGGGTCAACTTGAAATTTTTCAAAATTGCTTAATGACATCTTGTATCGAATCTCCTTTTGGTCGTCAGTTAACATTCTGGGCACCCAACGAGCGGATACTTTTAGTAGGAAATACGTTATATATGATATGGTCGACCTTCACCGATACGTCTGACGGATGAAACTTATATTTTATGAAAGAAAATATGTTCCTGAACAGAAATAAATAGGGTTGCCTAAAGAAATATGGTCAAGGCTATTTTTAAGAGAATCATCTTTCTATACCATCCATATCTATAAAACGCAACACAAGGTGTCAATACGATGTTTATTTTTATCGAATTTTTTTTTTTTTTTTTTTCTCTTTATTTAAGAGCTTGTCACCGAGGTGAACATGTCGCTCCATAGAAAACAGCAATACAATGTTCTTACAATTAATTTAATCTATTAACAATAGCTTTTCGTACAAGCTGCAGTAGCGCCATGGCGGAGTCTGATCGAACTCTTAATTATGCAAGTACAAATATAGTTTGTCAAAGGACTGTCTCATTTCAAACATAGACAGAGAGAATCATACTATCTTTGTCTTACACTAATACTAGCACCCAAAAGAAAAGGATGAGTATAGTTTTTTTTGTTCTTATTTACTGACAATTTAGTTTGACCAACTATAGATCTAGATATTAAAAAAACAGAACCATATAATATCATAATACTATCATTAAATAATTCTTTGAAAAAAAAAAACCACTTTTTTTGTTAACAGTTCCGTAATGTAACGGTAAACATTTCTCGAAAAATCAATATCCCTCACTGTTTTAGTAGATTTTGTTGCCTTAAATAGCAACACTGCCGTTTGACAGCGAGCCAGCTGTGTGGAATGTATTGGAAAAATATCTCGGAAAGTGTAGCGTAGCCGTCCTTGATGTGTCATCCATTATTACAATAATTTCAACGAAACGTGTAGGTTTCACTAATCTACATTTTGTGGTGTTTAGTTGTAGTACTCGCCCTTTTTGTTATTGTGCAGTGACGATTGGACACTGAGTGGATGCTGTAGGTGGGCTCAGTGGCATAGTTGAAATGTTTATGTAACGTTGCATTGTTAGGCTTGCTGAGTGTGTATTATCTTTGTTTCAGATTATTGTGTGAGAGTATCATTGAGTGTGAGTCAGCGTGGTTCGGACCGCGTCGTAAGGTGTGGTAGTACGCGTTTATGGTGCTAGAAACGGTCGCGTCGGTATCTGCTGAAGGCACATTAGTGGATGCGGAAGCAGCGGAGTAGCGCTCGCTCGGGTATGGTGCCGGGCAGGTAGCGCGCGCGGGCGGCCTGCGCAGGCCCAGAACAGCAGCCGCGAGTTTCCCCAGCGTCGTCTATGGCCGAGCAACACATCTCACCGTCGTCGTCACACTCTGCACTCTCGAGAGAGTCCACAAGGTAAACAACATACCAATACTCGTCCAACACAAACCATAATAATTATGCCTTTTACCCAAATATGCACTAAAGTCTGAGGTAGTTATTAATAGTGTGTTCCAAACCAAATATTGAGGGTAATCACTCTGTCTTCTTAAGGTTTATAGATTTAATTCAGTGGCTACACTGCACCTTAGATAAATGTATAAGGGCCAATGACACGGGGCACTGGCACTGCGAGCCAGGCCTACGGCTCTCCTGCTTGCTTTCAACGGGTCTTTCCTTTGTTAGGAAAGGCTTACCCGACTTGGTGCTTCCTGTGGGTGTGTGGTGTAGAGTGGTGTGAAGTGGAGGTCTCTACTTCAGTCACTATACATAATCAATATTAAGAGCCTTCAATATGCCTAGTCTATAATAATGCCCATTTTTAGTGTTCCGTGCAAAACTGTTTTGAAAAACGGAACACTTATGGGATCACTTTGGTCTTGCAAATCAGTTTGCGTTTTTTGTACAGATGTCTGCTTATAAATTTATGTAAAAATTGCTTCTGTATACATAATTTTCATAAAACTGGGCAAGGAAAAGCTTAATAGGTATCAAAGCAACATCAGAATGGGACTGTATGTGTTCTTATTCTCTGCATTATTTTAATTCACTATTGCTAATATAGGTATCAAAGCAAATCAGTATACTGATGTTAACTTCACTGTTTTCTTTACAATAAAGACCGGCCAAGTGCGATTCGGCCCGAGCACGAAGGGTTCCATACCATTACGCAAAAAAGGCAAATAAATCACGTTTGTTGTATGGGAGTCCCACTTAAATATTTATTTTATCCTGTTTTTAGTATTTGTTGTTAAAGCGGCAACAGAAAAACATCACCTGTGAAAATTTCGACTGTCTAGCTATCACGATTCATGTGATACAGCCTGGTGACAGACAGACAGATGGACGGACAGCCGAGTCTTAGTAATAGGGTCCTGTTTTTACCCTTTGGGTTGAAACCCTAATAAAATATATTGAATGATATTATTATCAAATAAATATTTAGATCAATCTAGTAAAATATTACCAAATAGATGTTATTTCACATTTAGCAAAGTGAAAGAATAAAAATCAAATCTGAAGCTTAAATTCATTAATGACTAGAGTTGGACCACACTAAGTTGGCAGCGATTTTGATAGCCCAGACTGTGTAAGTGTTATTTTAATTTAAACATCAAGCTTCTATGAAATTATCACATCAACTCTAATTACTTTTTATTATAAAGATTTTCATTAGGAATTTAATTACTTCATCATATCTAACTATTAGCAACTCCATTAGCTCTATCATTGTTAACAATGATAGAGCTAATGTAAAATTTTCACTGGTCTCAGGTGTTGTTTAGGTGGTGAAATAAGAGTGGACTGTAGTATTAACGCTGGTTTACTTTCCAAATTACAAAAAATACAAAAGGTGGCAAAGTGAATAGTCGTTAGGAATCGAGATGATAATTAATTATCAGAACTCATTTCATAATTGTAGTCATAAAAGGATAATTAGGTATGAAATCCAAACTTTGTTATAAATTGTATGTGAGCATTGAATGGATGTTCCAGTCAACATTCAATTTACACTTAAATAGTAAAAGTATAATGGTTGTTAAGATAACAACTCTTAATGATATTCATATTAGGACATGTTGTAAACGGTCTATGGGACAGAGTACTATACCTAGCCTACATAGAAGAAGAAGTGTTTTGTATTCTTGTCTTGATCAAGGGGCTTGTTTCTTTATGAGCAGGTTTACAACTTTCTGTAGCATATAATATAGCACAGTAAGCCGTTATGGAGCCGATATTAACATTAAACTTCAAGTCATATTCATTCTCATAAGTGCAAACGCCATAAGATATTATCAACAAATTTCCCAACTTTAAAGTCATTTTTAAACAAAGCATAAAGTTAACCATGTTACATTTGTGACAACTCTATATATTCAATAACAATAGTGACATAATAAGGGCACTGCAATGATTAGAGATGAATTGGGAAAAATGCTCTGTCAGAAACCGGACTTTGATTAAATAGAATGATGGCAAGTTCATCACACCTACACTGTATATCAGCATCAAAAGTAATTAATGAAATAACCCACCAAAAGTATCTGCCACCCTCGAATACTTTTCGAAAGAGACATATATCTCAACACTTCCTATTCAAAAGTACTTATGTGACACAGTCTAATTGTTCTACATATACAGACATATCTATTTTTGTTATTTTAAGCTGTTAGAGAATGTTACGTTACTTTTGACGCATAGTCTGATACGTTACTTTTGACGCTTACTGTACACGCCTTCCCATGTCAAATATATGACAAACTCATCCCTGCAGCTGCATGTAATATGGATATTGAAAACTAGGTACCTACCTCATTGTTTGAAATAAAGGAAACATTTTAAAAGTCTCTTCCTCGGATGAGACACGAACTCGCGCTACCACCTGACCTGACCTACCGCGACTTACGCCCGTACGGCCTTACTTACTTAATTAGATAACATATAAAACTACCTAATTTTATATTATTTCTTTCTAACATTGTGGTTTCCTCAGCAGACGTGAGTGCTTAAGTACAAGATAAATTTATGTACTTCCCTATTAGTTTTATTTATAAATATTATCTATTATTGATCCCATAAAATAATTAATGTATGTGTTTGTTTTTATTTTTTGTTTAATAACATTTTTAATAATTTAAAGGCATGATGAGGATGTCTGACCTGAAGTTTCATGTTAATATCGATTCTATAGCTAACTACTCCATTCATTTCAGTATTTAAATAGGAACGTATCACGTATACTTGAAACCAGGCTTTTTTCCAAAATATCATTCAAATTATACATCACTTTGTAAAAAAACATACACACACAGTCACATTACTTACTTCCATTGCTGTTGGGTCTATTTACTCCACTTAAAGGTGTTTTATTATAGCAGTGGAGGCGGCGATGCTAAATGTGTAGTAACTCGAGCGTCGTAGAAACTATTGGAATCGAAAGATTAGATGATAGAAAGAAAAAACGCATTTAACTGATTTGCAAGACCGAAGTGATCCCATAAGTGTTCCGTTTGACAAAACAAAGTTTTGCACGGAACACTAAAAAATGTTACATAATATTTTCTTTTTTAGCGAGCAGGAAAGCGTCTACAGATTTTTTTAAATGTAAAAAAAAAACACCATGTGTAGTTACTCGAGCGCGTCAGTTATTGGTAGTGTCAGTCGCGCAACATGTCTCTGATCACAAGGGTGTGTTAATCTGCCGGTTTACATAGGCAGGGTGGAAAATTTGTAAAAAAATAATTTACTCGAGCGCGTCAGATATTCAAAGGGGTTGTTAAATGGACCCTACAAAAGTGTATATATCAAATATCAATATAGGCCAAGCAATAAGAAGGTATAGAGGGAAATGCTAGGAACACAATTTTTGACTTCGTAGCTGTGTTTGGACTAGTTAGGAGATGAAGATATCAAAAGTCCCCGGCCGTAACCCTGGTGCTGAGAGGAGAGGGGGGTTTGAAGGTTAAATTTTTCGGTGTTTCGATTATATCTCGGACACTATGCGTCTGAGCGACATGGCCACTTATACAAAATAAAAGTGATTTAATTTGTTACAAGTTTTATTAGGTTGAGTTTTATGATATCTTGTATAGTTTTGAGATATCCGCTCTTATTGCAACAACTAAAAATATAAATCACAATTATATTTTACACCCGTAAGTTATACGTAACCTAGATAAAATTTATAAAAGAGCTTAATTTACAAATAGGAGTCAGCGATAGCGAAAAAGTTAAAGGGAAAAAGAGCTGGGTGCACTACTTCATAAACGATTTCTGACACTCCTGCTTGCTCAAATCGGCAGATTTTTTAAATTTATTTATTCTTGCTTTATTCCCTTTAAAATAAAATGAAAATCGAGCGCGCTCGAGTAAGTCAAGGTCGCGATTTTTTTTTTCAATTTTGTGACCCTGCCACTCGCTTAAGGATCGCTAAAATCGTCAAATTATTGAAAAGGCCACTATTTAACCAGTAATTAATCCACCATCCATCCATTTGTTCCGAAGTCATGGGTTATTTATTTTTTGTATTTATTTATTTATTTTAAACTTTATTGCATAATTTAAAAAAACGAACATTTTGCGTTGATCTGTGTCGTGTTAGATGTCCCCTGGTATTTATTTATTAAAAACAAATTCATTAATATAGTGCGACATAAAATAGGAGAACTTGTTCATAGATGGCAACACCAGTCTCTCTCGCTATAACGTAATTCCGTAAGGAATTCGTTTAGGAGGTGCAAGCGCGCACTGCTCGCCCTTAGAGCTGGTCAAAGACGCCTAGTCTAACTAAGATGGCAAAATAGTAGAAATATAATTTTTAAGAAAAAAAACCGACTTCAATGGGGGATGCCGTTGAAAGATTACTTATTGTTGATGGTGCACGAGAGATTCCAGACGATGGATTGAAAAAGACAGCATCTTTTGCCTAATTATGTAGAAAAGGAGGTAAAACCACCCACTTTTCTAGTAGCATTTCGGTTCTAGGGTCACAGTTCTAACCTAACCTAACCCACTTTTCTGATAGCATTTCGTTTCTGTAAGGGTCACAGTTCTAACCTAACCTAACCTACTTTTCTGATAGTTTTGTTCTGTGAGAATCGCGGTTGAATGTCCATGTCTGGCTGTCCGGGTCTAAGTTTGGGCCCAAGTTCGGTCTGTGTCCGGGTCCGAGTTGGGATCCGGGTTCAAGCCCGGGTCCAAGTTTGTGTCTGGATCGATAACGAAGAGAACAAATCGCCAAACGTGAACTATGTGTCACTGAAGAGTTCCATTCTGATCATCATCAGCAGTTCCACTTCATCAAATGTCACTTTTTTTAATGTAAATGCTGGATTTGTTGATAAAAATACAAAAATCACTATATGTATGCCTTTCACATTTGAGGAGTTCCCTCAGTTCCTCGTGGATCCCATCATCAGAACTCGAGCTTGACAAAAATGTGTCTTGAAAACTTAAGTTGCTTAACAAACATAACGAAGAGGACAAATCGCCAAACGTGAACTATGCGTCATTGAAGAGTTTTGTTCTGATCATCATCAGCAGTTCCAATTCATCAAATGTCACTTTTTTAAATGGAAATGCTGGATTTGTTGATGAAAATACAAAAATCACTATATGTATGCCTTTCACATTTGAGGAGTTCCCTCGATTCCTCATGGATCCCATCATCAGAACTCGAGCTTGACAAAAATGTGTTTTGAAAACCTAACTTGCTTAACAAACATAACGAAGAGGACAAATCGCCAAACGTGAACTATGCGTCATTGAAGAGTTCCGTTCTGATCATCATCAGCAGTTCCACTTCATCAAATGTCACATTTTTAAATGTAAATGCTTGATTTCTTGATGAAAATACTAAAATCACTATATGTATACCTTTGACATTTGAGGAGTTCCCTCGATTCCTCATGGATCCCATCATCAGAACTGCGTTTTGACAAAAACGGGACCAATCTGTATGTATGTACTTACAATCAAAAAAAGAATTTTCAAAATCGGTCCAGTAATGACGGAGTTATGGAGTAACGAACATTAAAAAAAAAAAACAAAAAAAAACATACAACCGAATTGAGAACCTCCTCCTTTTGAAATCTTGAAGTCGGTTAAAAAATTAAATAAAAAGGAACTACTTATGTAAAAATATCCCATACTAAATTGTTGCCATGCCATTGCCATTATTACGTCAAAAATGTGACAGTTACGTAGAAAGTGGCGCCCTCATTTAATTTCTACTATTTTTAACCGACTTCATGATTTCAAAAGGAGGTTATCAATTCGGTTTTTTTTTAATGTTTGTTACTCCATAACTCCGTCATTTCTGGACCGATTTTTATATTTTTTTTTTATTGTAAGTATATACATACAGATTGGTCCCGTTTTTGTCGAAACGCAGTTCTGATGATGGGATCCATGAGGAATCGAGGGAACTCCTCAAATGTTAAAGGCTTACATATAGTGATTTTAGTATTTTTATTAACAAATCAAGCACTTACATTTAAAAAAGTGACATTTGATGAAGTGGAACTGCTGATGATGATCAGAACGGAACTCTTCAATGACGCATAGTTCACGTTTGGCGATTTGTCCTCTTCGTTATGTTTGTTAAGCAAGTTAGGTTTTCAAGAAACGTTTTTGTCAAGCTCGAGTTCTGATGATGGGATCCATGAGGAATCGAGGGAACTCCTCAAATGTGAAAGGCATACATATAGTAATTTTTGTATTTTTATCAACAAATCCAGCATTTCCATTTTAAAAAGTGACATTTGATGAAGTGGAACTGCTGATGATCATCAGAATGGAACTCTTTAATGACGCATAGTTTACGTTTGGCGATTTGTCCTCTTCTTTATGTTTGTTAAGCAACTTAAGTTTTTAAGGCATATTTTTGTCAAGCTCGAGTTCTGATGATGAGACCCATGAGGAACCGAGGGAACTCCTCAAATGTGAAATGCATACATATTGTGATTTTTGTATTTTCATCAACAAATCCAGCATTTACATTTAAAAAAGTGACATTTGATTAAGTGGAACTGCTGATGATGATCAGAATGTAACTTTAATGACACATAGTTCACGTTTGGCGATTTGTTCTCTTCCTTATGGACCCAGACCCAAACTTGGACCCGGACTCGGACCCGGACCCGGGTCTGGACATGGACCCCAACTCGGATCCGGACCCGGACCGAACTCTGACCCAAACTTGGACCCGGACAGCCGGACACGGACCCAGACTCGGATTCGGACCCAGACTCGGATCCGGACCCAGACCCGGACCCGGAAATGTTACTAGAAAAGTGGGTTAGGTTAGAACTGTGACCCTTACAGAAACGAAATTCTATCAGAAAAGTAGGTTAGGTTAGAACTGCGACCCTTACAAAAACGAAATGCTACTAGAAAAGTGGGTGGTTTTACCTCCTGTTCTACATTATTAGGCAATATTATAATAATTAGGCAATTAGGCAAAATTAGTCAAAAGATGGATTAGGATAATTACGCAAAATATGCTGTCTATTTCATTGTCTGGAATCTAAGAGTGCACCATCAATAATAAGTAAACTTTCAGCGGCATCCCCCATTGAAGTCGGTTTTTTTTTCTTAAAAATTTTTTTATATGTGATAGTCAGCAAACGAGCAGACGAGCCGCCTGATGGGAAGCAGTCATCGTTGCCCATGGACGTAAGCAACATCACAGGAGCCACTTAAGCATTGCCGACCCTTGAGAACCCTAAATACCCGCTTCTTGAAGAATCCCATGTCGTAGCACAAAGGAAATACCTCAGGAGGCAACTCATTCCACATTCTGCACGTTCTGGGAAGAAACGAGCGAGATGCCCGCTTATTCATGGTGTGCCATGTGTCTAAGAAGTGAGGATGAGCTTTGCTCCTTTGGCGGGAGGTGCGGTGATAGAAACGAGACGATGGCACCAGATCAAAAAGTTCTTCGGAACATTCCCCATTTAGTACTAGCGGTTACGGCGATATTTGCATCGAAAGCTGCACTTGATGCAGAAGGCAAGCCGCTTTGCCCAGTAATACTAGGGACCAATCTGAATGATTACATCCGAGGAAACACAAATGTCATCCACTAGAATTCAAGATGGCGGACCTTTTCCAAAATGGCGGCTGCAAAATTTAAAAAAATTGTAGACACAAAACGGGTGCACCGATTTTAGTGATTGATATATCAATCAATTCGTATTGACACCTGTAATCGGAAAAAAAATACCATTAAAGAAATTAAAGATGGCGGCCGAACATTAAGAAAATTATGTTTCTTTTTCCTCTTTTTTTTCCTTCTACTGAAAATAACAACTAAATGGTCTATGGTATGGTCGCATATTCTTTCATTTAAATGAAACCTGATAATATTAGCTACAAAATAAAATAAAAAACTTGACAATCCGTTGAGTAGTTTTTTAACTATACGCATTTCAAAAAGCGCGTAACCCCCGTCCGAAACGGCCCCCTCGCGTCAAAACTGACAACTTTGATGATATTTCTTTATATTTAAAGGTAAAAAAAGAAAATAATACATATTTACTTTATTGAGCTATAAATAAATGTATTGCCGCTTATTATTTGTAACGTTCCACGGAAAAAGGAACCTTATGGAGGCTGGCGCTTACGTCGCATAGCACCGCGATAGTATTGGAGCGGCGTTAATAATAGCTTAAGCGCCAACCGCCATAAGGTACCTTTACCCGTGGGACGTCACATTTACTCCTCTTTATCATCTTGGTCCGATGTAAAAAAAAAAGAAAATTCATATGAAATCAGAACAAAATATACCTACGTAATCTAATTAAATTGAATATATAGAAATGAACTACGCCAAACTGTCCCGCCCCTCCATTACTATTTCAGTGTGTGTAGTATTGAAATAGTAATAGAGGGGCGGGACAGTTTGGCGTAGTTTATCTATAAGTACCTTTCATTTTTGCAGTTGCCTTTGCATGTGCTGATGTGCTGCATTCTGCATTGCACTGTGCAGGGTAGACCCACCCTCCGACGCGCTGCGCTGCATGTTTCGCAACCTCTTTCGCATATGCCTCTGTGACATTGCCATCCTCTTGGGGTTGGAAGTCATCTAATGACAGTTGGGAACCGCAATGGTCTGAAGCCAGGGAGATATGGCTTGAATTATCATACCTGGACCATTGCGGCTGTAAAAAAGGTTGCGAAACAATGTGCTGCACGTGTCGGAGGGTGGGTCTACCCTGCACAGTGCAATGCAGAATGCAGCATATGGCATATGCAAAGGCAACTGCAAAAACGAAAGGTACTTATAGATAAACTACGCCAAACTGTCCCGTCCCTCCATTACTATTTCAATACTACACACATTCTTCTTCTTTTTCTTCTACCTAAGCCTTTTCCCATTATCTGGGGTCGGCTCTCCTTGTCCTCTTTCTCCACACAGGACGATTATGTGCTGTTCCGGCGTCAATATTTGTGTTTTTCAGGTCAGTTTGGACCGTTGTCAGCCAAGTAGCAGGGCGTCTTCCACGGCCCCGTTTCGTCGTTGGTAGATCCAATGCCACTCGTGCCATGTGATCTAAAGACCGCCTGATTACGTGACCGTACCAGCGTAGTCGCTTTTCCTTCAGCTTTTCTTCAATAGGAGCGATTTTAAAACTGCCTCTCACGTATTCGTTACGGATCCTATCCCTCCGGGTGACTCCAGCTGACCAGCGAAGTATGCGCATATCTGTTGTATGCAGTTTTTGAACGTGTTGTTTTGTTGATGCCCAGCATTCGGTTCCATAAAGTATGGCGGGTCGTACTGCAGTTTTATATAATTTACCCTTTATTTTTAAAGGCATTCTGTTATCACACAACACCGGTCAACTGCCTCCACTTCATCCAGCCTACTGTGGTTCTATGAGTTAAGCGAGGTTTAGACTAGCAAGAACTTGCATGCAATTTACGTTACATTGCTGACTACTAAGGTAAACTGCATTCAACATGTTTACCAGATACCGCAATGTAATGAAAATTGCATGCAAGTTCTTGCTAGTCTAAACCTCGCTTTACGTCTCTATCAATTTTACCATCGTTGCTGATTATCGACTAAGTATTTAAATTCTTTCACTGTAGGCAGTGGGACATCATTTATGTAGAGCTTGATTGAGTTGGGATCTGTTGTACCGTCAAACAAACATGACATGTGTTCTGTTTTCTTACGGCTTACTCAAACCATTTTCCTCTAATGATTTAGTCCAAATGTTTAGTTGATTTTGGAGGTCTTCGACATTATCTGATATTAGGGCGACGTCATCAGCATATAATATGTTCCATGGCACTGGTTTTTGGTGAGCCCTTGTTAGGTAATCTATGGTGACGTTAAATAATAACGGGCTTAATATTGACCCATGATGGACTCCGTTGCTTATTTCAAACTTTTCACAGGTTCCAGATGGATTACTATCTGGGTGGTGACATTGGTATACATATCCTGAATTAATGCTATATACTATTCAGGTACTTCATGAAACCTCAATACTACACACATTGAAATAGTAATGGAGGGACAGTTTGGCGTAGTTCATTTCTATATATTCAATTTAATTATATTCGGTAGGTATATTTTGTTAAGATATCATATGAATTGCCTTTTTTTTACAGTTCAACCACATCGGACGAAGATGATAAAGAGGAGTAAATGTGACGTCCCACGGGTAAAGGTACCTTATGGCGGTTGGCGCTTAAGCTATTATTAACGCCGCTCCAATACTATCGCGGTGCTATGCGACGTAAGCGCCAGCCTCCATAAGGTTCCTTTCTCCGTGGAACGTCACAAATAATAAGCGGCAATACATTTATTTATAGCTCAATAAATAAAGTAAATATGTATTATTTTCTTTTTTACCTTTAAATATAAAGAAATATCATCAAAGTTGTCAGTTTTGACGCGAGGGGCCCGTTTAGGACGGGAGTTACGCGCTTTTTGTAATGCGTATAGTTAAAAAACTACTCAACGGATTGTCAAGTTTTTTATTTAATTTTGTAGCTAATATTATCAGATTTCATTTAAATGAAAGAATATGTGACCATACTAAAGAACATTTAGTTGTTATTTTCAGTAGCAGGAAAAAAATGAAGAAAAAAAAACATAATTTTCTTAATATTCGGCCGCCATCTTTAATTTCTTAAATGGTATTTTTTTTCCGATTACAGGTGTCAATACGAATTGATTGATATATCAATCACTAAAATCGGTGCACCCGTTTTGTGTCTACAATTTTTTTAAATTTTGCAGCCGCCATCTTGAATTCTAGTGGATGAAATTTGTGTTTCCTCGGATGAAATCATTCAGATTGGTCCCTAGTATCACTGGGCAAAGCGGCTTGCTTTCTGCATTAAGTGGAGTTTCATTTTGCTAACCGCTATAGCTAATTGTACAGACGGTAGAACATGCAAAGAGAGCCAACGTCTCGCCGAAGACTAAGAGGTTCTAAGCCGTCAGTAAGTTCGGGATTGCCGACAATACGAACTGCCCGCCGTTGGATGGAGTCAAGGGGAAGGAGCTGGTATTGTGGAGCGCCAGACCAGAGATGAGAACAGTACTCCATATGGGGTCGAACCTGCGCTTTATATAACAAAAGTCGGTGACCCGGTGTGAAGTACTGTTTTGCTCTGTTAAGCACCCCAAGCTTTTTGGAGGCCAGTTTGGCTTTTTGTTCCAGATGACTACGAAACTGGACTTCGTTCGTAATGTCGACACCAAGTATTCCGATACTTTTAGCAGTGGTAAGGGGAATGCCCTGAAACTTTGGCGCCGTGACAAATGGGTTTTTTTTGGCGGAGAGCGCGCAGACTTGTGTCTTACTGGGGTTGAACTGGACGAGGTTACGTCTACCCCATTCGGAGACCTGTTCAAGGGACGTCTCGATCTCAGACACAAGTCGCATCCTGCACTCCGACACCTGCTCAGGGGGGGCGTTTGCACGACCTGTATAACAGCTATCGCCAGTGCTGTCGTCTGCATAGCAATGAATATTGTTAGTTGATAGCATATCATTGATATGCAGAAGGAACAGGGTAGGCGATAGTACAGATCCTTGGGGTACTCCAGCGTTTATGGGCTTATAATCCGAGCATATTCCGTCAGTGACGACTGAAATGCTACGCCCAGATAGAAAGCTGGAGACCCATGTGCACAACCCCTTAGGAAGCCCGTACGAGGGAAGTTTGGAAAGAAGTGCCTTATGCCAAACCCTATCGAAGGCCTTTGCGATATCCAGGCTAACAGCCAGTGCCCCTCCCTTGCTCTCTATGGCGGTGGCTCATCGGTGAGTGAGGTAAACAAGAAGGTCTCCCGCGCCTCGACCACGGCGAAATCCGTATTGTATGTCGCACCTCACTGTACACTAAGACATATTCCTGCATTCCGATTCCCACATACCTACTCTAATATTTTAAGACATACAAGAGGTAACACTGTAGGATCTGGTCTTATATCCTATACCAAGAAAACTTTGAGAACCACAAAATCTCCTTAATTTTTTGCCAAGTGTTAAATCGGATTAAAAAACGACAAAAACAAAAGTTTGTTCCCGCCAGAATATTAGGCAAATAAATTTTATTATTATTATTTGTATCTCCTTGGATATCACGGGCCTATAAATCCCGGTCTTTTGATAGGCTTGCGTGGGGATATAGATCCAACACGTAGAGGCCCCTTGGAGAGCTTTAATGTCATGTAGAACGCCTGCTGGAACCTGTTCACAGGCGCAACAATAGACACCCATGAACCGGTCGCAGCAGGCATTGGGACTATTGCAGAAAAAGTGAACAGTATACCGGTCTATGGATTGAAGTTTGGGTGGACAATGAGACTGGGCTATTGTAAAGAAGTCCGGACACCTGCCATAACAATGTTAAAACACGTTATCGAGGCAGGTGACTTGCCGCTGACTAGATGGGCCCCTGAAACTGCCGTCGTGAAGACGACCAGGAGCAACACCGGTGTGAGCGGCTCAGGGGTGTCGAGAGGTGTGCGCCGCTTTCTACCCAGTGACTGTTAACAGCCACTGTGCCAACTCGCGTCTTATGCATCTTTCACTTCCACCCCTGGAGCATATAGCTCTTACGACTCCCCTCTGGACGGCCAATAAAGGCAAGCCAGAGCTGAGAGTCCTGCGGGTCCCCTTGGGGTCCACTCCGACCGACGAAGACACGCCGGAGACGGAGACCCTGACCGACTCTCTGGAGCACTCGGGTCCGTGGGGTCGTCACTCCCCAACAGCTCGCCACAAGCTGCCCTGCGGGCTTATTATTATTATTATTTGTATCTCATATAAACTCACGGGTATATACATCCCGGTCATTTGATATGCGTGCGTGGGGATACAGATCCAACACGTAGAGTCCCTTTGGAGAAGTTTGCTGTTATGTAATAACAATAATATTCTACATGACATTAAAGCTCTCCAAGGGGCCTCTACGTGTTGGATCTATATCCCCACGCAAGCCTATCAAAAGACCGGGATTTATAGGCCCGTGCAATCCAGAAGGAGATACAAATATAATAATAATAAAATTTAATTTTTGAAGCCTTACGTGTCCCACTGCTGGGCAAAGGTCTCCCCCCAGTTCCTCCACAGATCTCTGTCCAGTGCTGTGTCTGGCCACTCCTTCAAAAAGGAGTCTAGTTCATCCCGCCATCGCCGGCGGGGTCTGCCATGTCCCCGATTTGAGTTTTCGGGCTCCCACTCTGTGGCGATTTTGCCCCACAGCTCATTCGGCATTCGACAGACGTGACCAGCCCAGTCCCATTTTAGCTTGGCCGCCTTCCGAGCTACATCGACGATTTGGGTTTTGGAGCGCAGCGTGGTGTTCCGGACTCGATCCACCAATTAGACACCTAATATGCTACGCTCCATGGCTCGTTGGCAAACCTAACATTTTATTCTCATAAAATATTTTTATTGACAAAACATCGGACGTTTTCAACGTATGCAACATAATCTCCTTGCTTTAGGGCCAGTTGCACCAACCATACTTAACAGACTGATCAACATCACTCAACCGAGTACTATGAAAATTCCTATACAATCAAATTTAGCGAACGCTTTAACGGTGACAGACGGTTTGGTGCAAGATGGAATTAGCTATTAGTGTTAATTCTATGTCATATTAGTGCTGTATTGAATCACCAAATTTTGATACCAAAAGACAAATGTATTGATTAAATGTTTATTTTTTACTACAAACTAGTTTTTGCCCTTAACTTCGTCTGCGTGGAATGATAATGATCACAATGATTGACAAAAACTATCCTATATTCTTACCCGGGCCTCAAATTATCTCAATACCAAATTTCATCTAAATCGGTTTAGCGGTTTAAGTGTGAAGAGGTAACAGACATACAATGTTGCTTTGCAATTATAATATTGGTAAGGACAAATAAACTTAAATTGCACTAGAAATAGGGATATGTATATTCCATAATAAATGATACATGCGTTACATGTTCAGGTCTTCTCAAAGCAGGGTGGTGGGCGGTCGGTCGTTGCGTCTAGAGCGTCGGGCCCAGAGACGCAGCGTGACGTCGCCCCTGCCGCGTCCTCCTAGCCGACACTCGTCGGGCCGCGCCTCCCACGCCGACTCCCAGGTCCGCGGCGAGCTGCGCCGGAGCTCCCGGCTAGTTAGCGCTCTTCCGAGGTCTGACTATTCCATCAGTGAGCGTTGGTCGTACGGAACCGACATATACGAGACACGATACAACACATCCGACTTGAGAGCCGGAGAGGACACCGGCAAGCCATCCACCAGCGGCCATAACAAACGTGTCAGACCGTCTTCACATGAGAGGAAGAAGCAGAAGACCCACTCTGGATTAAGTAACAGTGCTTCTGAAGAGTGTATCGCACATTGTACTCGCTCACGGACTAGCGTGAAGCCGAGCGAGAGTGTTTGTGCTCAGGCGCCCTACAGTTTGAAACCAGTATCGGTGACTCAAATCCCATTGAATCACAATTCTACTGGGTATTCCACCGATGCCCAGGCCCCTGTAAATAATCCAGACAGTGGTTTGTTGCCATTAGACGAGAGAGACTTTGCATATTCCCCATTTAGCTCTTCCACTGTTACTGATATACTAGACTCTGATTATTCCGTTTATAGTCCAAAAGCGAGCCGCAACAAAGGAAAGAAAAGGAAGAGGTCTTCATCGAGTAAGAAGAGCAGTGATGTTCTGATCTCTAAACGGACTAAGACTGGCAATCAGTTTACGGAGGCTGCTGAGGAATCGAAATACACTGATAGAGAGGGATCCTTGTTAAGGAAGCCAGCCAGCCGATATTCCTTGAGACATACTTATCCTCGCCCAACCGATCAACTAGGTAATTATGCTCAACTCACCTGTTTTTTATTAATGTTATCATGAAATTTTGTTCGTGATATAAATTATTTTCTTTGTTAATTATGGGTAGCGAACCAACACATTTACATACATGTAATTTGATTGTAGCGCCACCACCAAGGGCTTCCAGCACAGTTACGTTGTGCAAAGTAACTGAGCGAAAGAGCGCTACAGACACTCGTGAACGACCTCAGACACCTCCACTCCCAGCTGAATTTCAAGGTGATTTTATTATATTCTACAATATTTGTGTAAATATCATGCCAGAAATTTAACCACAACGACAAATATTTTTTGTATAATAACTTTTTTGTTCTGTCCAAGTGTCCAGTATAGTTAAGCGAAAACAAATCAAGATTTCACATTATTGTTTGGTGTCCAAATTTATGAAAAACCCTTTTGATTTGATCCACAGAAGCAAGTACATCAAAAACACGCAGCTCTAATAGCAAGCTTCTTATTGTTCCCCGCGATCTACCGTATCTACGGCAGACTAACGCCCGAAGGGTAAGTGTTTTCTTTTATAGTTACCTACAACTAAAACTGGGCGTGTGATGCGGCTTACTACAAGTCATGTAACGAGAACAATATACGGTTCACAAGACCACGGACGTAGCTTAGAGTAATTATTTCATGAAACCGATGCTGCCAAAAATGCAGGGGTGCGGGGGACGAGCTGATCGCGTCCCGTGACGTGATTGGTCCGTTCAAAGTCGCGTGGGCGTCAAACAAAAATATCTGCCGGGCGCTAGTGATGTGACGCGTTGAATAATTACATTGTCATTGTCAATCAAGCATATTTTGATTGCTATGTTGATTCGTTTATGCGAATATTTTTTTATACAGGTGACTTCTTTATGGGTGTTATTTATATTCCTATTTTGATGAACAAAAATATTTATTTGGTCAGCCAAAATGTGTATTTGATCAGCAACTTAAGGTTAGCAAGTAAATCAAAATCAGTTCGCAATTAATGTCATAATGAGCTGCTCTAAATTGATTTGGTTGGCAAATTAAGAGCGCTATTACATTTCGGCGTTGAGCGAGTTTAGGTATTTTACGCGCTGCGGTGGGCTGTGCGAGCTCAGTATACCGCTCCCTTCTACCACGTTTTCCCTCTCGCTCGCACTACAATGATGGATTAAATAATCTTGATCCTTCGTGAAGCATACTGAAAACAATTATAACGACACTAACTGTACTTAAAATTTAAAATCCTAATTATTGTTATTTGGTACGAAAATACTAAATCCAGTGCAAATGTACTTACTTTTGTATTATAAGAGAATTATTTTATACTAGAAAGAAATTTTATACTCGCTTGTTTACATGTTTCGTCATTACATTTGGTACAGGTACAGGGTAACCGTACCGCTTGGGTAGCGAAACTATTTTAGCTATATGTAGCAGTGTTGGCCGTAATTGTTAATTTTAATTAACCATTGATCAATTGCATTAACCGCCAGCATCCTTGGTACAATGCCTCAAGGGCCTATTTTAGATTTAAGCTAGTTATTAATTTCGTTTACGTAGTACCACTGTATATATCTTGTATGTAAATAAATGTTATTAACCATTAGTTCCGCCATTAACCATTGCATTACGCACCAATTGCATTAAAGTTAATTCGAATTAAATTTTTGAGACGTTAATGGCCATTGAAGTTAAAGTTTTGTTTAGTGTTGTTTGACATATCAGTCAAATTTGACAGATTGACAGTTTTAGTCTTTATTAGTGAAAATTAACATGGTTTGTTTGCTAAATTATATCCCAAAAAGATAATTTTCACTGAAAATGACAAAAACTATCAATCTGTCAAACTTGACTGATATGTCAAACAACACTAAACTATGTCACTTAGTACCAAACTTTAACAAAACATGTTAATTTTCACTAAAAATGACAAAAACTGTCAAACTGTCAATTTTGACAGTTTTGACAGATGTGTCAAACTACATTTTCCATCCCATGACTAATGTTGAAGGTCCTATCAAAATCGGACAAAACGTTTCGATTTGGGATCCAAAAATATCAAAATGTCGCAAAATGACAATTTTGACAGATTGTATAAATTTACACTTAACAATGTCACTTGGTGCTAAATTATATCCCAAAAAGATAATTTTCACTGAAAATAACAAAAACTGTCAATCTGTCAAATTCAAAAAAAAAAGACGATTCGGATGACTAAAACAGCGTGTGCCTATGTTGCACCAAACCTTAGATCCACTAGGTACTGCCAGGGTTCAGCATCAGCTCTATCATGGGTACTGCTCTCCTAAGTGCTCATCAAGACGAGTCGGATGACTAAAACAGCGTGTGCCTATGTTGCACCAATCCTAAGTTCCACTAGGTACTGCCACGGTTCAGCATCAGCTCTATCATGAGTACTGCTCTCCCAAGTTGCTCATCAAGACGAGTCGAATGATCAAAACAGTGTGCGCCTATGTTGCACCAAACCTAATTTCCTTTAGGTACTGCCAGGGTTCATAAGGAGGATGAGTAATACATACTCAAAACTTATACAAGTTCAGTCTTAGTTATATCGGAGCATCGTTTATAATGGCGTAAACGCCATCGACAATAAGGTCCCTTTTTATAGGAAATACCACATTTTATTCTGTTTTTAGTATTTGTTGTAGCGGCAACAGAAATACATCTGTGAAACTTTCAACTGTCTAGCTATCACGGTTCATGAGATACAGCCTGTTGACAGACGGACAGACAGACAG
Organism: Cydia strobilella; assembly: GCF_947568885.1. Classification (NCBI taxonomy): domain Eukaryota; kingdom Metazoa; phylum Arthropoda; class Insecta; order Lepidoptera; family Tortricidae; genus Cydia; species Cydia strobilella. The sequence goes on along the minus strand of NC_086068.1, from coordinate 42,544,304 downwards.
CGGAGTCCTAGTAATAGGGTCCCGTTTTTACCCTTTGGGTACGGAACCCTAAAAACAGAATTAAATAGATATTTAAGTGGTGCTCCCATACAACAAACGTGATTTATTTACCGTTTTGTGCGTAGTACGGAACCCTTTGTGCGCGAGTCAGACTCGCACTTGGCTGTTTTTTATTTTATTTACTACCTATAAAATGTCAGGTAATTTCAAATATTTTTATTGTTGTTCGGAAGTTTGTTATGTTACTCGGATCAAAGTTTCTCAGTCGCAGTTTACACGCACACAGTATAGCGTTTTACACGGCGCCTGCCACACACAACGATAAAAAACCTCGGTCGCCGTCGAAAACGTGCGGAGCCGACCGACTCAGGTCCGACCTCTTCAAGCTCTGCTCAAAAAATTGCCAAAAAATTAAAGTAGAATTTGATAAACACAAATGTATACCAACAGTATAAGCAAACGTTGTAGATTGCTCGTGTATAAAAATGACTTCGATACTAAGTAGATTTTCGTAGGAATTTACACTTGTTTCGAAGAGAAAATTCAATTCGTTTAACATTGATTTTCTCTTTCTTAAAAGCATGTAGGAAGAATATCGTTCGATATTCCTAAAGTACAGGATATTAATAATACAAAATATCCAACTTTAGCAGAGTAAACTTCTCAAAATTTACAAATAAGAGCTCACAATTCAGTGCTTCACGCGGTTTTTCGTAAACGACCATCAGAAAAAAAATCATTACTAATTTAATTAGTCCTTTTTCTAAAATGTACAACGATATTCCTAAAGATAAGAAGACGCTCTTACTGGAACAAGTACTCTTTATTTCTAATAATCAGCGTAAAATCTTAAATCTTGTCGGGAATATCATCAATTTTACATTATTTCGACTTTTCTTGTAAGAACGCTCTTAATTATTTGATCGGCAGTAAGTGATCCGCCATTAATCAAATTTTGTTAAGCAGTCAGTGGGTAAGCGGATTATTTCATTTTAAATTACAACTTAACTGTTCCGCAAAAAATAGTTCTAACCTAAGCCACTTTTCTAGTAGCAGTTGGTTTCTGTAAAGGTCGCAGTTCTAACCTAACCTAACCCACTTTTCTAATAGCAGTTTGTTTCTGTGAATGGCGCAGTTCTAACCTAACCTAACCCACTTTTCTAGTAGCTAATATCTTCCATTTTACACCTATAATACTCTCAAAGTACCAAAACGGAAAAATATCACCAACAAATACGTTAGAACACCGCAATGTGACTGCTAATAATCATCGAATGAAATGCACGCACACGATTCCGCTCCGCCTGCAACCCTGCCGATTTTTCAAATCAAACGCAACCCATCTTATTATATCAGATTACCATTTGTTTAATATGCATACGTCTCATTTAAACTGCCAACCAATTTTTAAATCTTGCTGACCAAATAATAATTTTGCAGCTCAACTATTTATTAAGCAGATGGATATTGGTTATAATGTTGACCGTTTGTGAATTATTTGCTGAACAAGAGTTGCAGCTCGATTTTGATTTATTGCCGGCAACATATTTGTATGCTGCCCAAATGATTTAATGGCTATTTTTTTGCAGATCAGTTTTAAAAATGGCTGATCATTTAATTAATTCCCCTTATTTATTTATTTTAAACTTTATTGCACATCAAAGAAGGTACCTACAAAAGTTACATTATCTACCATAGGGCCAAACCGCCAAACAGAAAAATGTCAAGGTGCTTCAAATTGGTAATACCGTACTCCGTAATAGATGGATACAGTCTAAGGAAAAAACGTGCCTCGAAAATCAAGAAAATTTGATTCTCGATCAGAGGGCGCCACTAGCTTTGGCCTACGCTCGTATAGAGGGCGTTGACGGTTTCGTTTGTTATTTATAACTTTAACGCATACCAGTGAAAGAACATGGGTCAAAATCATATAAAAATAATTAATGCAAATTTAAAAAATATTTATCCATATTTAAATACATTTTATCGTATTTTTATAAATCTTCATTTTTAGTTTTAAAGTATATCGATAGATGGCAGTGAATTTACAGTGGTTACAAAATTTACTATGACAGTACCGCTCTATCTTATTATATCCTCTTTGGTAATACATACTTAGTTGTGGCTACAAGACCCACCCATTAAAAACACCTTGTATGATGCTATTAAGAGTCCGCACTTTAATGCTTTATCTCAATTTAGAATCATGAGCGTGGGCAAAATCGTTTTTTCTCACTGTTTTTAAGCATAAAAGCACCATTGTTCGAGCTGCTGAGATAAAAACATTTCGTCATAATTAACGTTTTCCTCACACCATGTATGATTTTAATAAAATTTGTAAATGTTTCTCGTAATTAAAAAGTTAGGGAAGGTCTCTTAAGATCATTCTCGTAGATCAGCGCGGTATCCTACAAAACCCACCTAATAAAGAAACATCCTGTATAATTCTATTAAGAGTTATTACATGAGATATAACAAATATTTATTTGTTATTATGTAAATGAAATGTTATTTAACACAATCTTTAACTAAATGTGATTTAAATTATTTGGCTGAATGGAACTATCATTGGCATGTTGGCTGTCGTAAACAGAAAAAAAGTTAAATCGGCGCCCGCTATTCATACTCAAAATTGAATCAAATTAATGCATCTTAAATTGCAATCGTGTGTTTTTGTATAAAAATGGTCTTGTGATTAATTTTGTTTGTGTTATTTCATCAATGTATTTATCATCGCTAAAAGTCCTTAGAATATTAACTTACGAAAACAAAAAAACCTATTCTCATAAAACATTTTAAAATGTATGAAAAAACACTGAAAAGGGCTGTTTATGCATCTAAAAAACTAGAAAACATAAGAAGAATAATTATTTCGTATAATAAAGTAAAAACTACGTGGAAGATTATATCTGAGAAAACAAAAAAGGTAAAATCGCAAATTCGACACCAAATGAACCTCTCAATTAATGCCGTTTTAACTAACGACCCTGTTACTGTAGCGAACACTTTTAATACGTACTTTGCGTCAGTTGGAGCACATTCGACTAACAACATACCTCGTGGCCTTAACCCTAGCGAACAAAACCTATGCATAAATTTATCAAAAACGAACTTAATCGAGTTCAGGCTTCACCAAAGAACAGCGTTAGAAACCGAAACATTCTATATCGATACCAAACTGGAGGTTGTTTAAAACATGCTCTCTGCTCGGTATTCAAATGGATCAGCATTTAAATTGGAAAAACCATATAGATAAGATATCCTCAAAGTTATCCCAATTTACTTACGCCCTGAAGGAAATTAAAAAAACCTCGGACCTAGCTACAGCAACTTCCGCATATCATGCATTTACCCAAGCGTGGCTACAGTACGGCATCATTTTATGGGGCGACAGTACTAATACCCCTGACTTATTCTTAATTCAAAAAAGCTGCATTAGCATTTTAAGCAATATATATGTGGACGAGTCATGCAGATCCCATTTTATTAAGCTTAAAATACTAACGCTGACGTCCTTGTACATTCTCTAGTCATGCAAATTCGTGCGGAAACACATCTATCTCTATATCCAAACTAAAGACCTTTGTAAAGGAAACCATGACTTGAGGCCAAGGAACAAACTGGTGCAAATTGAAATAGCCAAACTTAAAATTATCTCGAACGGACCACATTCCATGTCGATGAGAGTCTACAATAACTTGTCATATAGTAGCTGAATCATACACGACTTTTGTTACAAAACTAAAACAATATTTGATATGTAAAGCTTTTTACACACTCGAAGAATATATGAAGGACGGATCGGAAAATATAAAGCGTAAATTGTACAAATTGTAAATTATAACTTATTCTCTAGGTTGTTATATTTTAAGATTTGTCTCGCCCTAGCAGGGTCCATGCTGTACTCTATAATGTTATTATTATATGTAAACACCTTGTAATACCATGGTTGGCATTCAATAGATTATATGATATGAATGATATAAGTAATATGTACTGCTGAATTGATAATTTATCGTTTAAGTTCAAAGGAAATAGGTACCTTACCGTAAGTGTAATTCTCATATTATTTGTTTTATTGTGAATTTTTCGCATATGAAATTTTAATTAGAATTGAATTTCCTTATCAGTAGTAAACAAACTACAAAAAAAAAAATACAATTGTGTACTATAATTGTGATTTAGTATCTTGCCTATTATTTACAATCAAAGCTTTACATCTAAACCCATGTTATCCAGAAAAAAATATTTTTTGTCCATAAGACGATCTTCGTTTTGTACTAGTAGTCCATCATTCGGACTTTGTTGTTGATTTTTGACCGAATACTTAGTTTCTCATGGGCGGCACATCATTTAGAGCCTCAAGCAAACAAACAAAACCAAGTATTTGGGACCAACCCCTAAATCGCGAAAAAAAAATTAATCCTCCCATAGAAAATGGACCAGCCAAAAAGTATGAAACAGCCAAATTTATTTTCGTGATTTCTGGTTGGTCCCATAGTAAAAGTTGCTCAGTATAATCCCAAAACCTCCCTGGCAACGGGAATGGAGTTATTTTTTAGCCACCGTGTATTATAATGATTTGTTGTTACGTCGAATAGTACCAATTAGCCTCATGCATGAAGTTTATATTTGAACCAAATATTTTTTATTTGGATATTTGTTACCGTTATATCATGTTACAAATGCATTTCCGTTATTAAATTATAATTTAATTGCTTAAAATAATAAATCAAAAGTTCAAAAATTTGCCCGCGAAAAGCTAGTGAGCGAAACGCAACGCCATTGGTCGAAACGTCACGTGACGTCACGCGTTTCGGCATTAGTTGTTTTGTTCTGCGACGCACCGATTTTGAGAAATGTGGTATTATTAAAATGTATTTTAGTCGCGATTCAGCGATTGAAAATGGTTATCTCTCATACGTTTGTATCACGATTTACCTAAAAATAATATGAAATGAAGAAACATAAACACAAAATAAGTATTTAAACGGGCGCCAAGAGTGTCAAACCAAACAGCGCTGCGCGCCTGTTTAGGTTATGTATGACACTTGACAATAATTTTATTATTATAAAAGATACACCGAGTGTATAATTCGGTGGAATTCTGGAATTTAACCCTTTTGAAGTGAAAATCACGTGAAAGTACATATTGTTCCTCAAAGAAAACAACACCACAAATACAATTAGGGAGAATTCGGACCATCGGCAGTATTGATGCTTACATGATGTCTACGACATAAAAGGAGCTATGTGTAAATATACCATATGATCCATACATTCATAACGTCCAACAAAGAGTAAGACTATAAGTTTGCAAGAGTTGCAAAGGCAGAGGCAATACTTCTGTCTTTTACAAGCTTTTATTTAACTTGCAATGTATGTATGTAACTAATGTTTCTACGGGTCAAATCTTGCAAGTTAAATTTGACCTTATTCCCAGTTTCCGATGAAGCTGAAAATTTGCTTGCATATTATTATTTATCTCCACGGGACTTAATCGCGTAAAATAGTTTTAAATTTACCTCCGACGTTTCGTTTCCCGTGGAGATAAATAATAATGAGTAAAAATCGTGAAAGTTTAAATCAGTGTTTTGCTTGCATATGTAAGTTGGGTGACAATGCAATATTATGGTACCAACGAACTGATCTAATGATGGAGACAGGAGGTGGCCATAGGAACTCTGTGATAAATCTATGTAACCTGTGTGTGGGGTTGTAAGAATGTTCTTGTTGAGTATTACTTACCTGTAGGAAGAATAGAGTTGTGCCAAGCCCGGTAACATTCCCCATTTTGTATGGGGAAATTTCTCGCTTGGTAACATTTTCCATACAAAATGGGTAATGTTACCGGGAACGGCACAACTCTAAGGAAGAAGTACAGTCGGCGATAAAAGCTTGCATCAAAAGTGTTTTTTTTTCCTAAAAACTGCAAAAACATGCTAATATTATGACCCTAGAAAATTTATGAGTATCATGAATGTAATTTTTATTCATATTTGTGTCAATAGGTTGACCCATTGAAAATTTAAACCTAATATTTCATATTCAAATTTTTTAGTAGTCAGAACAACTCATCAAGCATAGTTAGCATATCTACCTATCATAAATAAAAGAAATGTATAATATAATCAATTGTTTTATTATAACATCCTGCATGTTTTTTTAATGCACAACCATCAATCCTTACAGTGTTTATAGTATTATGGTGTACATTCACATTCTCACACCTCACATTTCTTTTATACTAGCGGTCAAATTTCAATTTTTGGTCCTGTTCTCTCATAATTTCTGTATCCACTCGGACCTGAAATTATTAAATAACTGTTAATCTTTATTGCACAAACAAAAACATACCCAGAACAGACAAAAATCTGTCCTTTCTACCAGACCTCAATAGTTGGTACTTTTTTAAAACTTTTTGTCATAATTTTAGGACTGAAATGGGACTTAATCATGTGCACTTACTTTATTATTTAGCCTCTCAAGTACAAAAATCTCGTTTCTTTCTTAAATTTATTAGTGAAAATCATAGTTTAAATCAACATAAAACATTAGGATCTAGGGTTCACTGCACTTGTTAGGTATTTTAGGATTAGAAAGAGCTCTGTAAAAGTAAGTACCTATGAGGTTTTAGGTAAGTATACCTAATAATGTGAAAGAATATTATGTACCCACACATCTTATCATGTGAAGAGAAGCAGTATATTGATTTCCTACTATGAGTAGATTAAGTATAACAATAACCGACATTCAGATTTAAGGTTCAATGCAAATAACATATTGTCAACTATATACTTGACAATCAGACTAGGACAAACCATTTCTAAAGTTTGCGCCGCTACTTGGCCGCTACCCATATCGCCTATGCCCACAATATCTTATGATATCTTATAAAACAATATAATTTATACTTTGTGACTACACTTTGGCACAAGACAAAACTTAAAGTGGTTGTTAAGTTCATCCGTGCAATTTAAAACATATTAAATGGACAATAAATGTGAAATTGCGAAAATGCTCGAAGAACATTAGTACTATTAGTAGCAAACGTCAGTTGGACCGGTTAGACGCAAACGTGTGACGTCATAACGCTCTGTCGAATTCGCGCAAAAAATTATGAGCGTTTCAACCGCTCAAAAATTTTCAACATTTTAAATATTTTTTAATAAAATAATGTGAAGGTTTACAAAAGTATTTTTATTGTTTTCGGTGTTCAAACGATATAAATTATGATTACCAAAATAAAATAAAAAAACGCATTGAGCTAATTTTATTTTGAATGGTGGTTGGAGGCAATTTATTGTAAATTGACAGCTGTTTCAGTTAATTGTTAAAATACCCACACTAGTTTCTTAAATATAATTACAATGAATCAGATTTAAAAATAATGATTGTGTGTTAGCCGACTGTAAATTTAAATTTTCCAGTGTAGTAAGATCGTTTATCGTGGAAATACAGCATATGTCCCTCGCACTTTAACTATAATAACTAAGTGTCTTTAAAACAAAATGACTGACTGAATAATTGTGTGAAAGAGAACAATTTCAAGGGTGATAGACATAACGTTGTATATATATGAATGTTATTTCGGTCTGTGTTATTGGTGTGATCGCGTTGGTTTCCTTTGCGTGTTTTTCACGTCAAAAGTGGCGATATAGAACGGCGAGCGCGGACGAGACGGTCGGTCTCCTACTACATTGTACGGTACACAATACAATACATTACTAATGTATTGTATGAAGCTTGTTTCGCTATTGACATGTTGTAATGTTCGGCAGAGCATCGCAGCTGCAACGGGCGCTACCCTGGGTGCGTGTCTGACGAAGAGGAGCAACACATCTCAGCATCACAGCCAGGACACATCTGCCAAGAGACAGGTCAATTGCTCTTATGTACATTTTATACAATTTGTACGCCAATATCATTTTGAAATGTTTATAAAAGTATGAAATATTAACACGAAATCGCTGTTACTAGAAACATTGGAGTTCTTAAAAATAAGATAAATATAGAATATTTAAATGTGTGCATTATACAGGTGGCCCAAAAATACGTTAACAAATATTTTTTAGGAATATTTTTCTTACATACACGTCTTTTACAAAACTATAATTATTTAACTAAAATATAATAATTTTTAAGAAAATAAAACCGACTTCAATGGGGGATGCCGCTGAAAGTTTACTTATTGTTGATGGTGCACTCTTAGATTCCAGACAATGAAATGAAATAGACAGCATGTTTTGCGTAATTATCCTGATCCATCTTTTAACTAATTTTGCCTAATTGCCTAATTATTATAATATTGCCTAATAATGTAGAAAAGGAGGTAAAACCACCCACTTTTCTAGTAGCATTTCGTTTTTGTAAGGGTCGCAGTTCTAACCTAACCTACTTTTCTGATAGCATTTCGTTTCTGTAAGGGTCACAGTTCTAACCTAACCTAACCCACTTTTCTAGTAGCATTTCCGGGTCCGGGTCTGGGTCCGGATCCGAGTCCGGGTCTGTGTCCGGCTGTCCGGGTCCAAGTTTGGGTCAGAGTTCGGTCCGGGTCCGGATCCGAATTGGGGTCCATGTCCAGACCCGGGTCCGGGTCCGAGTCCGGGTCCAAGTTTGGGTCTGGGTCCATAAGGAAGAGAACAAATCGCCAAACGTGAACGTGTCATTGAAGAGTTCCATTCTGATCATCATCAGCAGTTCCACTTAATCAAATGTCACTTTTTTAAATGTAAATGCTGGATTTGTTGATGAAAATACAAAAATCACAATATGTATGTATTTCACATTTGAGGAGTTCCCTCGGTTCCTCATGGGTCTCATCATCAGAACTCGAGCTTGACAAAAATGTTTCTTGAAAACCTAACTTGCTTAACAAACATAACGAAGAGGACAAATCGCCAAACGTGAACTATGCGTCATTGAAGAGTTCCGTTCTAATCATCATCAGCAGTTCCACTTCATCAAATGTCACTTTTTAACCGACTTCAAGATTTCAAAAGGAGGAGGTTATCAATTCGGTTGTTTTTTTTTTTTTTAATGTTTGTTACTCCATAACTCCGTCATTTCTGGACCGATTTTGAAAATTATTTTTTTGATTGTAAGTATATACATACAGATTGGTCCCGTTTTTGTCAAAACGCAGTTCTGATGATGGGATCCATGAGGAATCGAGGGAACTCCTCAAATGTTAAAGGCTTACATATAGTGATTTAAATATTTTCATCAATAAATCAAGCACCTACATTTAAAAAAGTGACATTTGATGAAGTGGAACTGCTGATGATGATCAGAACGGAACTCTTCAATGACGCATAGTTCACGTTTGGCGATTTGTCCTCTTCGTTATGTTTGTTAAGCAAGTTAGGTTTTCAAGAAACATTATTGTCAAGCTCGAGTTCTGATGATGGGATCCATGAGGAATCGAGGGAACTCCTCAAATGTGAAAGGCATACATATAGTGATTTTTGTAAGATTTCAAAGGAGGAGGTTCTCAATTCGGTTGTATGTTTTTTTTTGTTTTTTAATGTTTGTTACTCCATAACTCCGTCATTTCTGGACCGATTTTGAAAATTCTTTTTTTGATTGTAAGTATATACAATTGAAGAGTTCCGTTCTGATCATCATCAGCAGTTCCACTTCATCAAATGTCACTTTTTTAAATGTAAGTGCTTGATTTGTTGGTGAAGATACTAAAATCACTATATGTATGCCTTTAACATTTGAGGAGTTCCCTCGATTCCTCATGGATCCCATCATCACAACTGCTTTTTGACAAAAACGGGACCAATCTGTACTTACAATACTTACAATCAAAAAAAGAATTTTCAAAATCGGTCCAGAAATGACGGAGTTATGGAGTAACAAACATTAAAAAAAAAAAAAAAAAAAAAAAACAACAACAACCGAATTGATAACCTCCTCCTTTTGAAATCTCGAAGTCGGTTAAAAATAAACATTATAGGACAATTGTACACGGATCGACCTCGTCCCACAATAAGCTCAATAAGGCGTGTGTTGTGTTGTGTTGTGTTGTGGCTACTTGACGTCGATATATGTATATACTATATGTAATATGTAAATAAAGCGCTGGTGGCCTAGCGTTAAGAGCGTGCCACTTTCAATCCGGAGGTCGCGGGTTCAAACCCTGGCTCGTACCAATGAGTTTTTTGGAACTAATGTACGAAATATCAGTTGATGTTTACCAGTTGCTTGTAGTTGCTTTCGGTGAAGGAAGACATCGTGAGGAAACCGGAATAATCCCAAAAAGGCCTAGTTTCCCCTCCGGGTTGGAAGGTCAGTGGCAGGCGCTTTCGTAAAAACTAGTGCCTACGTCAATTCTTGGGTTAGTTGTCAAGCAGAGCCCAGGCTCCCATGAGCCGTGGCAAAATGCCGGGATAACGCGAGGAAGAAGAAGATAGTTTTATATAAATACTTATGTAGTTACATAGAAAACAAACATCCATTACTCAGGAACAAATGTTTGTGAAAAGCACAGAAATAAATGCCCTCGCCAGGATTCGAACCCCGGACCACCCGCTTCGTAGGCAGTAAAATAAACGTATTTATTATCTTTAAAATAATATCCTTTAGCTTTGACACACAAAGGCAAACATTTGTTAAAATTATTAACAATATGCCGCAATACAAATTGTTGTCAACGTATTTTTGGGCCAGCCTGTAGGTACTTGCAATTATTTCATAACTATAACATGTAGGTATTTAAAAGGTAAATAAGGACCCTTTTAAAATGGTTAATAGAATAACGTGTCGTTCAATTTATACAAGACAGCATCTTTTTCCGTGTCATTCATTATTGACGTCACACTTACAATGTACGAATTTGAATGCACAGTTGTGGTGTCGGTTTAAGTAAGTAGGTATATCTCATATACATACGCAATCAACATTTGTAAGATTCTATACTGCACTGTAATTATGATGCGCATATTTGTTAACAGACAATGTTGGTACGTAACTTTTCAGAATATATTACTCGTAACATGTAGGGACAGTCAACATCAAAAGTAGCGGATCCGACTACGCGTCCAAATCAAATGTACATATGTACCATTCTCTCAAAGCATAACAAAAAAAGATATGTCTCTGTAAATAGAACCGTTAGACAGATACTCTTGAACGCAAACTGTAGAGATTTATCTTATCTCCATTTGGAAATATATTCCAGGGTGGCAGATAATTTTGGCACCTTATTACATCCGCTACTATTGATGCTCACTGTACTAAGCAGATCCGTTTGTTAACGAACCTTTAAGAAAACCGAAGGAAGTGTGAGTCGGACTCGCCCACCGAGGGTTCCGTACTTTTTAGTATTTGTTGTTATAGCGGCAACAAAAAATACATCATTTGTGAAAATTTCAACTGTCTAGCTATCACTGTTTATGAGATACAGCCTGGTGACAGACAGACGGACCGTCACCGTGGAGTGTTAGTAACAGGGTCCCCTTTTTTACTCTTTGGGTACGGAACCCTAATAATGTTGTATGTATAGGCTACTTGACTAATTTTTGAAAATGGTTTTAATTGATTGTTTATGACTTAATAATTACACTACATTGATATTTCCTTGAAATTTCCTGTATTAAATATAAAAAATCAATGTTAAAGTTTATTTATTTTGAACGCGCCTTAAACGCTGTTTTTGCAAAGGGGCTAATCACGTGACACGTGTGACGTCACACGCGAGTAAACTCAGTCAATGACCTTAGTACATCTTATGGTTTATGTGCATTGAATTGATTATTTCACTGTAAAATGGTATATAAATGGTAACTATAAAAAATCCAGATAAATTGTTTGTTTCTGTTCCAACTAATCCCAAAAAAAGAAAAATGTGGTTAAAACTAGCGCGAAGAGACGATAGAGAGAGAGAATATTTAACTGTAAATAAATATGGTAGTTAAAGCAGCGGATTTTGTTGTATTTAACGAAACAAGATCTAGGTATTTAATGTATTACTACATAACCTCAAAACATAGCTCTTTCAGCATTAGTAGGTAGTTAGTAGCATACTTTTTCTTTCAAACTAAAGTGCAGTATGGAGATACTATTCTCGTCATCGTATTCTATATATATATCGTCGTCGTATTCGTATCATCGAAATCGAAATGTTCGTAAATAAACAATTTCTACGTATACTCACATAGCTGTTTTTACATTTCTAAGTTCCGCAGCATAGTAATCCGGATTATCTTTAAAGAAAAGTGCTACCATTAATGCGTCTATGTCTGGTAGGTTGCCGCTATCAGCTTTCACATATTTCGGCTCCATTTTGAGATTCTTATGAATATTGTGCTACTAGATATACAGATAAATCGGAATATGTCAGAAAACTGTGGAACAATAACTAAATACAAATGAAACAGTTAAAACACTCAAGGCAATCAAGAAATTTTACGCGCGTGTGACGTCATCCGAGCGTTGACCAATCGCAGAGCGTTCACGTCCCTGATGAAATTTGAAAAAATATTAAATTTTCTTTCGTTTATATTCCAAAAACTAAACATAATTTACATTCAAATATAGTGAAATATACTTTATTAGTTTATTATCTTTCAGGATGACAGCAATTCGTTATATATTTTTAATGTTGTCAAATACCCTATTGTATGGGGCGTAATTGAACCTTGTATTTTGTTAGGTGCCGGGAAGCGAGGGCGCGGGCGGCAGCGCGGAGGGCAGCAGGCGGGCGCGGGCTCGCGACATGCCACAGCCGCAGCCGGCGTCCACGCGACGAGACAAGCGAGGTACGACCATTGTTAGATCATTATGTGATGGCTGAACGGCTGATGTGAATTTCTTCTTCTGCTTCCAGTGCCATCTCCTACCGGAGGTCGGCAATCATGAGAGCTATACGATCTTTAAACGCAGCTGCCCGTAATAATGAACGTGTGCTCTGTTTGAACCATGTTCGGAGATCGTTGAGCCTTGAGTTACGTCTTCGTCCGGATGATCTTTTTTACCTTGGATAATGAGTTGAAGGAGTTCATATTTCTCGTTTCGCATGATATGACCAAAGTACTGTAGCTTGCGTTTTTTGGCTATCATTAACACCTTGGCCTCTTTATTTACTAACTGCAGCACTCTTGCACTCTTGTTTTGTGCAGTAAAGTGTTTACTACTACTACTGTGAGTGTTAGGCCCTAAGCTTCTATCTTGAGATCTATCGTAGGGGTGTGGACTGTATAGGGTGTGGCATAGGCGGCAGAGGATGGAGTAAAACAACTGGAGCCCTTCTTATATCAGATGCAGGAGGGTCGAGGTCGGAGAGGTCTTCTTTTTTTTCTTTGGAGAGGTGTTGATTGCTCGGCTGCTCGATTCGTAATGGCTTGCTATTTTTTTTTTTTTTAACATAGAAATTAGAGTCGGCCGGACAATTTCCCGGCCCTATGCTCTTTACCCTAAATAATGGCTTGCTATGGCCGGCGCACCGCCTTTTATTCCCTCCATATTTAAAGACCTCGTCCCCCGCGCCTCACCGGCGCGCGCGTCTGCGCTTCGCGCATGCGCAGACCTCTCTTTCCTCGACTCCTACGTTTCTCTTTATATATTACATGTTAAATGACTCTAAGTTATAAAATATTATGCGCGTCGTGTACTACTACTACTACTACTACTACTACTACTACTACTACTACTACTACTACTCTTTCGTTAGTTATTCTATCTGGCCATGATATTTTCAGGATGTAATTTGATGAACTACAACGAGAGATAGCTATCATGAATTGATCGGTATGATTTAATAGAGCTAATAATATAGCTAGTTAACTTTTGGGCTTGAGCTGGTGGAGGAAACAAGTTCACCTGATATTTTTTCAACTGTGGTTACTCATAGAGTACGTCTGAATGTTTAAATTAGCTCGACTGTTATGTACCACTGCTTGTGATACGCTTTTATAAAGTTATCGCGTGTGATGATATATCAAAATTAAGCTTACTATTGTCTTCGATTACCGCGATAGTTAGGTACTCATCAAATAAAACTATGAAAACGGATCGCGTATATTGAGTTTATTTACTTATCGTGCATTTTGGGCTTACCGTGGGACTTAGTCAATCTGTGTAAGAATGTCCTATAATATTTATTTATTTATAATACAATCCCGACGTTTCGAACCCTTTACAGCGTTCGTGGCCAACGGGTGATTGAGGAAAAACTACAAAGTGCCTAAATATCCACATACAAAAAATAATGAACCATAAACTATAAACTTTAAGGCTACATGCAAAATCGGTTCATAAGGCTAGTTATACAATACAACTATTTTCAAGTAAAGATGTATATTATATTATATTTCGTTCGCAGCTTAAGTGGCTGCCCATCCGATTCCGACGCAACACACATATTCTTTCTCTTCTGTATGCCACTCTATTTCACCCCAATACTCCTTCCTATCTTAAAGCCCGGTTTAAATATCTTTCCTCACTTAGATGCTCTCAAAATCTGCTTCTTGTTCCCCCTCCCTCTTGTTCAAAATTTTACATCAACTCTTTCAGTTTTCGTGCTGTCCGGCTCTGGAATAATCTGCCCATTAATATTAGACGTGCTAAATCACTCCCCATTTTTAAAAACCTATTAAAAGATCATTATTTGTCTATTTCATAATGATCCTGTTGTCCTTTAATTTATTTGTCGTTATTATGGCTTCCTTTGTCATTTATATATATATGTATATTTGTATACTACATTTGTATGTTTGTATAATACATGTAGTCTAATTTAACTATAACATTCAGCTTCAAAAGTCATAATCCACTGCAGTACATTTGACATCTTTCTTGTGAATTTTTCTATAACAAACTTCTCCTTTAAATTCTTCATGCTACTAGTTTTAGCCTTGTCACTTTTAATTTCAGCAAAACTTTCAAGAATCCTTGATAATGCCTCTTCGGATATTCCAGCCGCTGGAGTCTGTTCCTGGGTTGTCGATGCAATTTCTTCTAATAAGTATCCCTTAAACTGCATGTTACCATCCTCATCTGTGTAACATTTAGTTATATCAGATGTCAGTGATATCCACACCTGCCTCTTGTCATGTCTTCTTCGCAATGTATTTTTCACTTTTTTGAAGGTTTCTGTCGCTATAATCGCTTCATGTAGCTTTACTGGTTGATATTGCTCAGGGATAACAAAGACATTCTTGCCAATATCCGTTATAGAGTTTACGCAAATGATATTAGACTTCGGGTCGTCACTACTTGCTTTTACTTCAAACTCAAATCTCAATTTCTCCATCTTTGCCAATAAATAGCTGAGAATGTTGTTTTATAATGTGCGTTACACACAATGGAGGCGAAATAAAACCAAAAATGTGTTGCTCTGAAAAGAGAATAGTTTTTTTTATTAACAGTTACTTATTTCTAGCTTAACAATCTAACTTAACTAAATATCTAAGGTACTTACCTGAAAAGAGAAACAACATTAAAGCTATTATTCCACCAAGTATTTATTTCTAATTTTCTATTCAATAATTGTTAATCTTATATGGGATCAGTTCAGTTCAGTTTTTGGTTCTTATGGCATCTGTCCATTGGGACAATTTTGCCAGCATCAAGGTTGTAGGAGCAGAATTTCAGTATCAGAACTTGATCCAGTCCGTGTAGATGCTTGATCGGTTGAAGAATCTAAACTACTATAGGAATAAAAATAGAATAAATGGGCGTCCAGAAAAACCAATAGAAACTATAGAAAGCAATGCGCCAACTGCCAGGATCAGGTTTTTTTTTTTTTTTAAAGGAACATTACAGGAAAGTTTAGGTAAACAAACAGGTAAAAACTTTTAAAAGGAGCTAAAGCTTGATATTAAAATCTTTCATAAACTTAGCAAGGACATAAACAAAGGTAGTGTTAACCAAAGTAAGAATATGGTTTATGTTAATAGGACGTTGAATATAGTCAGGAAGAAAATCATAAAAACTGGCATGAGTATTTGGACAGTTGAAGAAGATGTGATCAAGGGCGCCTTCCTCCAGGCCGCATTCACATAATGAATGATCTAGAATATGGATTTTGGCTAGCCAAGCAGGGGAAGTATTGTGGCCAAGTCGAAGACGAATAATAGAGGAGGTAACTGACTTGTGAATCTTATGGTATTTGAAAAACCAAGGTCTGACAAGAATATTCGGTTGGATCCTATAATAGCGATTGCCAGTGGATTTGCTAGTTATCTCCCACTCTTCAGTCCACTGTCTGACAAGATCTGCTTTAGCAGAGTTGCGGAGGTCCTGCATATAGCACTTGGAGTAAGAGGAAGAGCAACCAATTTCAATCGCCTGTTTAGCACAGGCATCTGCATGCTCATTACCATCAATTTCACTATGACTAGGGATCCAAGCAAGAACAACTTCAAGCCCAAGTAGAGAACATTGGTATAGGGACTGTCTAGTCTTAAGGATGATAAAAAGATTATCCCTGGAGCGAAGTGGAAACTTATGTTACAATGCACTTTTTACGAACACCGTCTGACGTTTAACCTGTCAACTGTCAATGTGTCATTGACTGCCACAGATTAAGTCCATACTGAGGAAAGATGAATGAAGTTAACAATGCTTCATTTACATATGTGTAGTATATGTATTATATTATATTTTTATTGTTTTCTTTATTTTGCACCACCCGATAACTACCGTTTCGTTCGCCATCTCTCTATCTGAAGGTTGTCTGGAAGAGATCGCTGTTTAGCGATAAGTCCGCCTGTTGTTACCTACCAATTTATATCTTTTCTCAATGTCTGTATCTTTTTTCATGTAGTGTGCACAATAAAGCATTTTATTATTATTATTTTTTCCTTTATTTATTTTGAGTCTTAGGTTAGGGTTTTATAACATGCATATAAAAGTAAAATACAAAAACACTTACAAAAAATATATAAACACATTATAAAAAACCTAACCTAGGGTGCCGCCGGCAGCGGGGTAGGGCCCAAGCTGCCGGTGGTCAGGGCCGCAGAGAGAGGAACCGGCGGACTATCCGCGCCGTGTCCAAGATCACCGCCTTCTGCATCTGACCCTTGATCCAACCACCTAGCGAGAGTCTCTCAAGGTGTTGGTCGAGACTCTTCGCTATGAGACCGTTCGCTGAAACGACTATCGGGACAATGATCGTCGAATCAACATCCCACATGGCGGTTATCTCGTGAGCCAAGTCTAGGTACTTACTGGACTTGTCCTTCTCGGCTTTCACGAGATTCTCATCATGGGGGATGGTGATATCGACGAGCACGGCCCGGCGCTGCGATCGATCTATTATCACAATGTCAGGCTTATTGGCTACAATAGTCCTGTCAGTGATGATAGATCGATCCCAATAGAGCGTGGCACGACCATTCTCGAGAACTGGCACAGGTAAATACTTGTAGTACGGTACTTCGCGGTCCACAAGGCCGTATAGAAGAGCAAGCTGCTGGTGAATAATCCTGGCTACGAGATTATGTATGTGCAAGTACTCGCCGTTAGCAAGATGAGAACAACCGGAAATGATATGCCTGAGTGACTCTCCGGGACGGCGGCATGCCCGACAAATGTCGACCGTACCGTCCTTCAGGATATATTTCCGATAGTTGTTCGTCATCATAACTTCGTCCGCAATCGCACAGGCAAAACCCTCGGTTTCTCCGAAGAGGTCCCCTAATCGTAACCAGTTCACCGACGCGAGCAGGTCTACATCGGGTCCCATGAGGGCCTTACCAGCCACTGTGCCAACTCGCGTCTTATGCATCTTTCACTTCCACCCCTGGAGCATATAGCTCTAGCGACTCCTCTCTGGACAGCCAATGAAGGCAAGCCAGAGCTGAGAGTCCTGCGGGTCCCCTTGGGGTCCACTCCGACCGACGAAGACACGCCGGAGACGGAGACCCTGAGCGACTCTCGGGAGCACTCGGGTCCGTGGGGTCGTTACGCCCCAACAGCTCGCCACAAGCTGCCCTGATATATACCTACCACACACACCCCCAAACCTACACCTCGGACCCGAGAAGATTTAATTCCCTCCTTAATTGTAGGAGGGTATCCCAATATGGGACCGGCAACAAACTCGGCGGGACACATCTTTTCAAAACATATTATACTCAGAATGTCATACAACACAAAGGTCTTACAGTCTATGTCTCGCTTGCTACTTTATCAGATGGACTACCGCTTCTCCCTGGCAAGAACCAGAGCTTCTATACGCAATATACGCGATATAATCCGTTTTTCATAGTTTTATTTCAAAATTTAGCTTATTTACTTTAGAGTTGACTGGAAGTAAATAAGTTAAAATAATGGCATTAAATAACCCTATTAAATGTTTTAATATTTGCTAACAGGGAAAAGCAGTCTGGGTTCCTGCGCGAGTACCGGTGGTGCGTCGAGCCGCTCCCACCCGCAACCCTTAACCACGGTAAGCTTTGTCCGTCACCGACCACCAGCCAGCCAGTCCGGCCTCAACACGTCGCCGAGACGGACACAACGCCCCCCCCCCTACCCCCTTGCCCTGCGGTGCGGTGCGGCACACAAACACTTTATTTTACATGTTTCACATTTAAACGAAGTCCACAGTAGAGTATCAGTAAAGTGGCAAATCATGAAATAAATAACGATTTTGTTTAAAGGAGACAAATGTTCTGGAATATTAAAGCGCGCGATTGTTTCATGCAATCAACGCAGCGTAATGTAGTAATATCAACGGAATGTAGTAATAATGCCATTTTAAATCAGATAATCGGAGGACCATATATTGTTTTTCTCAAACATGCAATGAAATATCGTCCTTATGTGCGTCATAACAGGCTTCAAAGTATCACGTTTCGGGCGGAGCAACTCGAGAGAACTGTAAAGGAATTTCATACGAAATTGAAGGCGTAGGCCGGAAAGTATTTATTTTTTAAATTTTAATGTAAATAAACATGGCGTCTGTGTTCATGCGAACAGGGTAAACAGCAGATTTTTTTCAGTCGTAGCGCAAAAATATTCAAATTTTCGTTCCCCCGTAACCCTTAATTTATATTTAAAATAACACGCAAAAAAAAAAACTATAGGACTATATCTCCTAAACCGTGCGTCGTAGCGCAAAAATAGTAAAATTTTTGTTCCTCTTTATGAAACCCCAACGTAATATACAAAAAGCACAATGAAAATCAAAAAACCGGGCAAGTGCGAGTCGGACTCGCCCACCGAGGGTTCCGTACTTTTTAGTATCTGTTGTTATGGCAGCAACATAAATACATCATCTGTGAAAATTTTAACTGCCTAGCTATCACGGTTCATGAGATACAGCCTGCTGACAGACAGCGGACAGACAGACAGACGGACAGGAGTCTTAGCAAAAGGGTCCCGTTTTTACCCTCTGGATACTGAACCCTAAAAAGAATTTTAAATCATTATAGGGCTGTATCTCCTAAACCGTGCGTCGTAGCGCAAAAATAATCAAATTTTTGTTCCTCTTCGATACTCCACGCACTGAATAACCTATCACATTACGACATGAAACAATCATCATTATCATCATCATGTTTGTAATATTATTTAATTGCATGTTTGAGAAAAGCACTATACATACCTCGGCGTGAAAAGGGGTTGCCGGCCTCATAACTATCCGGCCTCACTGCGTTCGGCCGTCTATTCTATTCGGCCGGCAACCCCTTAACTTCACGGCCTCTGTAGTAATGTACTATTACGCGGTGAACGCAGCGACAAACGCATTGTCATTTTTCATACATTTCGTGATCGCATGCGTTCAACGCTGCGTTTAACGCATAAAACATCCGCGCGCTTCAGTTAGTTCAATTCTGAACACGAGTGTCAACTTAAACAAGTATTTTATTATTATTGTGGTATTAAGATTATCATTTTCATATTAACATTAAGTAACATTTTCGTCGATGAAAACTTACACAGCCGGGCTAGCACATAATTGCCGCGACAGTATCTCGCCACGAGATAGACTACCCGTCCCCCTTTAATTCATACAGTTAGTAAAAGACGGGTAGTCTATCTCGCGGCGAGGCCTACTGTTGTTGTAAAAAGTGTCCTTAGGAATGTGTAAATGACGTGTTGTCTTCTATCCAGGGTGCCGCCGCATCCACATCGAATACGCCGCCGCCATCTGCTTCAGCGGCTTCGATGCCTAATAACGCATCGGAGGATGCTAAACCTAAAAGCAAAGGTAAACCAAATAGTCTAGTTGTTTACTTTACCAAGTTTCATATGTCGTTCGTTTTTTAGTGAAGAACAATGAGTGCATGTGTAAAATCCGATTGAATAGCAAAATTTTGTAACAAAATATATTGATTTGATCAACACAAGATTTATGAAAGTTAGGCAGTAGCCAGTATAACAGTGACTCTCGCAAAGCTTCGCACGAGCGTTTTTAAAACGCGCGTTAAAAAAGCGTTTGAATGACACAAATGGATACATGTGTATTCACACGATGCCGGTCGCGCTATTTTATCAAGCGTTGGATTTTCGACTTTAAGCGTTGGTCGTTAAATCGAATTTAGCGTGCGGACGAATTCAAGCGCTTTTTTTACGCGCGTTGAAAAAGCGCTCGTGCTTTGAGGCCTTAGTGACATGATCGATCTGGTAACAATGTCACGCAGCGTCGTGTTCAGCTGAAGAATGTGCGAGCGGCGGTGTCGGCGGCGGTGGGGCGCCGGGGGCGAGCGGCGGCGCGGCGGCGGCGGCGGCGGCGGCCGCGGCAGCGGCGGCCGCGGCAGCCGAGGAGTCCTCCTCCGAGGAGGGCGAAGTGGGCCGCCTGCAGGCGCTGCTGGAGGCGCGCGGCCTGCCGCCGCATCTGCTCGGCGCGCTAGGGCCGCGCATGCAACATCTCTTGCATAGGACTGTCACCGCTAATTCAGGTAAGGTTTAATTTAGGTAATCATTGCTATTACAAATCATTTGTAAAGAGCGCCTAACCAATAGTTATTTGTGCAACAAGAGAGGAAAGTTGGTTTTTCTTGCGAGTGTATTTTGAGTCCCGAGAAAGCGAAAGATTCTATAATTGAGTCACGAGCGAAGCGAGCGAGGGACTCAAAAACACGAGATGTAAAATAACTTTGCTCTCGTGTTGCACACATAATTTTTCACCTCAGTAGTGAGAACATATTAAAGGTTAAAATGTATTTCGAATTACACAGAATAAACAGAAAAAAAAAGTATTATAATATGTACGATACGATAAGATACGATACGATACGATACGAGACGAGACCGGACCGGACCGGACCGGACCGGACCGGACCGGACCGGACCGGACCGGACCGTACCGTACCGTAGTATGAAGTTCATGGCCTTCACTAAATTAAAAAGCTACATTGTTTCACTCCCTGGAGTGAGGAAAGTCGCACTTTCCTCACTCCAGGGAGCGACGAAAGTAGGCTTGTTCGAGCTGCTGAGGTGAAAAATATATAGGTACGCTAAGAATTATTTTCCTTCAAGAGAGCAATCGATCATCTTAAGGCCCAGTAAGTTCGTGTTCTTCTCTCACTCTCACTGAGCGTAAGCGCTATGGAAGTGCGTCCCCTTCCGGGCGGATGTCATGTTTTTTAACTTTAATTTTTTGTACGTTTAGGGAAATAAAACAAGTAATCGATACGTTCCCTCAAACATGATATTGCTAATTTTTAGAAGCAATTTTCATATTTTGTAGCGTTTGTGCATAATTTGTTACAAATTGTATGTAGTAGTAGTAAATCACTTTATTGTACAAAAAAAAGCATATTGTATGTATGGGCACGGGGGCTCCACAAAGCGCTTAGCAAACGCCTGAGGGAGGCCACAGGTGACCCTCGCGCGGGCGGCTTTCTCGCGCAAAGATTGGCCATAGCAATCCAGCGCGGGAATGCCGCCTGCGTGATGGGCACCTTGCCTAGGGGGCAAAATTTAGAAAGTCATTTTATGTAAGTATTTTTAAGTTTATTTTTACTTTAGTATAATTTAGTATTATTATTTAGTTTGTAATTTGTTTATTGTTTAAGTATCTTTTAGTTTTTTATTATTAGAAGAACAATACAATTATAAAATTTATAATACATTTATAAATATAAAAAAAAAATTAAATGTCATGAAACAATTACATTAAATAAATTTTATTGTATGTTCGTGATTTTTCTTCTATCGAGCGAAAGTCAAAAACTCAGGATTCGAATCGATACAGTCCCGCGAGAAAGGCCTCAAGATTGCTAATTAAATGTATGGCAGCCGTATTGTGATCCAAAAAAGCGCTGCGACTTTTATAAAACTCTTTTTTCTGTACCTACTGCTACTGCACGTTAAGTTTTATGAATGCTTCAACAGCACTTTCGTCTTACCAACCTTCAAATGATATGAAGTTTGACATATCTATAATAATTCAATGTTTTTAAGAATAATAATAACTGCATCAATAAATTGCTCTGATATTTAGATTAAGGTAATATTTAAAATTTGACAATTTAAAAGTGCTTGTTGCTAGGCCTATTTGAATAAAGATTATATTGACTTTGACTTTGATCTGCTGCTAACTGTTCTGTTTGGCCATCGTTTACTAATAGATATGTTGTTATCGTGCGCAGCGGCATCAAAGGCGGCGCAGCTGCTCGCAGGGCTGCAGGCGACCGGCGACGAGGGCCAGCAGCTGCAGGCCGTGATCGAGATGTGCCAGCTGCTGGTCATGGGCAACGAGGACACGCTCGCCGGCTTCCCCGTGCGCCAGGTCGTGCCTGCGCTCGTCAACCTGCTCGCTGCCGAACACAACTTCGACATGGTACGTCGTGACATCCTACTCTAAATACCGGTTAAACCTGGAGTAACCATGGTTACCAGTACAATTTGACACTGGGTTAACGGTTTAACCGTTTATCCCCGGGTTAGTGGAATGGTGCAAGTGGCGCTTAGTGGGTAACGTCACAGATTATATAATAGTTATTACGAACACATACTTATCTCTCAAAGAAAACGCAAATACCTACCGTTTTGATACCTACGCAAAAATACAATGGAGTGACCTTCAACGCGCCGCTCCCCGCACCGCGCGCACCTGCATAACGCTAGGGTTGCCGACACTTAGAAATGATTTTCCGAATAAGTACCTACCAAAGAGGATATAATAAGATAGAGCGATACTGTCATAGTAAATTTTGTAGCCACAGTAAATTCACTGCCATCTACACACGATTAAAACTAAAAATGAACATGTATAAAAATATCACAAAATGTATTTTATATATGGATAAATGTTTTTTTTTATTTGTATTAATTATTTTTATATGGTTTTGACCCATGTTCTTTCACTGATATGCGTTAAAATTGTTAAATAACAAAGGAAACCGTCAATGCCATCTATCCGAGAGTAGGCCAAAGGTAGTGGCGCCATATGATCAAAAATCAAATTTTCTTGATTTTCGAGGCATGTTTTTTCCTTAGACTGTATCCAACTATTACGGAGTCTATCTTTGGTACCTACTTAAACAGCGGAGTGAAATAAAATAAAATCTGTATCTTAAATTATGTATTTTAATCATTCATTTAGAATTGTTTTACTTTTATGTAATGATTTGATATACCCAGGACATAATATATTTAAATAGCAGTAAGTACTTCCTCCGCTCGCTTGGTATTCCTGCATCCACCCACACTACAAGCTGTGCTATTTTTTTGTTGATGACATTTTTTTCGTTTCTACATTGGCATATTAGAGCGCGCGGTGACGTGCGTGCGTGAGCGCGTGTGGCAACTAACTGGCTATTAGATTTAGTACCGCCGGCGGAGAGAGTCGTAAGTTTAAAATCCGAGCTCGCGTGGAGAGTTCCATAGGCCTGGTAACGGCAAGATATTTGCCGTCATAGGCGTCAGACATTTTATTTTTTCTCAATGAACGCGTTATTAGTTAATATAAATTTAAGTTCGCATTGGAGAATTTTGAGAATGGAGGAGGATCGCGGCGTTAAAAGGGCGTTCTTGGGACGCCAGGTGGGTGGGGCGGAGGCCGATCGGACGTCCCAGGTATCGCTGGGGCGATGCTGTTGGAGTAGATTTGAGCGCTCTCCATGCCGATAACTGGCGGGAGATGGCACAGGATCGAGACGACTGCCGTATACTCGTGTCGGAGGCCAAGACTCATTTTGAGTCGCTGCGCCATTAAGTAAGTAAGTAAGTATTGGAGAATGTATTATTCAACAAAAAAAGAAGAGCCGTTAAAAGTTATTCCATGTCTTGTAAAATGTTAATTCTTTGGCCAGATCTTAAATATTTTGATAATGCCTACATTTAAACAAAATTCTTTGTTAATAAAATATTCTTTGCTGGATTTACCTGATAGTCGTAACACTCGTGTTTCAGAGGTAAGTTCGGCGATATAAAGTTTAAAGAAACGGTTATTTAATAGTTTAAAGAAATAAAGAAAGCAATATATGTATTTGCCCCTATCCGTGAAACGTCTGATGTTTAATAAATGAGGCTATGTAGCTTGGTTGGGCTATTATTATTATTGATTTATATTTAGAACAATGCCATGCATTCAATGCTTTAAACTATTACATGCTAATAACCTACCCTCTTTTTTGCTCGCATTACGATACCGACTTGGAAATAATACACAATAGGTACAAATAATAATAAATAACTAAAAATATTATAAATAACCTAGCCTAAGATAAGAAATGAATAGAGAATAAATAACTATTTGGGGACAATTGTACACGGATCGATCTAGCCCCAAACTATGCAAAGCTTGTAATATGGGTACTTCCTGCACTTCCCTTCCCCCAGCGAGCTGACATAACGGTCACTTGTTGTCACTTCATGCTTCATGCCCTTGGCCGATAGCGGCAAATATATTGCCGTTTTGTAATTCGAAAACCCCAAAATTATATATATATATATATATATATTTCTCTTTCTCAAAAAACAAAAAAAAATCCATGCCGTGCGTGTCACTAAAATGTTCGTTTCATTGTTATCAAAAATATTGGTTAAATTGTTAAAGGCTCTAGATGGTCCTAAAAGTAGACAGTTGTTGCCTGCTTGTTTGGGTTGGGGCTTGGGGCACTGTGAGGGGTTAATGTTAATGGTTCGAACACGTATGTGTTGATACTAGACTAGAACAACAACGTTGAGAGGGTTGCCCTAGTACACAGTAGCATAGACTTACACTTGTTGTTACAGATGAACCACGCGTGTCGCGCGCTCACGTACATGCTTGAGGCCCTACCGCGCAGTAGCGGCGCCGTGGCGCTGGCCGTGCCCACCTTCCTGGACAAGCTGCAAGCCATCACCTGCATGGACGTGGCCGAGCAGAGCCTCACCGCGCTGGACATGCTCTCCCGCCGACACTCCAAGGCCATCCTGCAGGCGGTAAACTACTTTCTGAATTATACGTCAACTTTAACACGTTATATTACATACACCGGTACACTTTTTCTCTATGTTGCGTCAGGCGTTTACCTTATCGATTACCATAGCGGCGCCAGCAGCTTGAGCGCGTGCGTACTGACGTGAACAGAGATCCGGGACCTTTTGAATAATAAAATACAAATTAATTACTTGAATACAAACCATTAGTTATTTTACATACAAAATCACTAATAGTATTAGCTTGTAATTTATTATTTTACACTGCTTGCTTGCTTCATATCCTACTGGAAAACAGGTTCCAAATCATCTAATAAATGAAATTGAATATCATGTAATTTTTGAAGCGCGGAGTTTCGGCGTGCCTGACGTACCTGGACTTCTTCTCTATCAACGCCCAACGAGCTGCGCTCTCCATAACGGCCAATTGCTGCCAGAATCTTACCCCCGATGAATTCCATCTCGTCAGGGATTCGCTGCAGTTGCTTGCTAACAGGTGAGTTAACTGATAACGTCGTTTATATTCCGTCTTAGCCTTTTAAAATGCATTTATTTTTCTTGTTTTAATGTATCGTTCTTATGATTAACGCAGAAGTGTAAACCATTTACTTAGACTCACTGTCAGTCAAAGAAGTCTCGTTTTGGTCCAGTGTGTAGGTTAAGCTACCACTTTTCTCAGGCGGTTGATATAGAAGTTGCGTGGTGATTTTCTAGTAGAATGTAGCTAAGTTGTGGGACTAAAATTGATAAATTACCTACATTTATACTTATCATAATACAAATTAGCTTTACGCAGCCAAGCTTTCAACTAGGCCGTTGCCGACCATAATACCCTCTTACCAACAGCCTCAGCCCTTATATGGTATACTTATAGCATAGAGTAACTTATACTAGAGCAGTACTGTCATAGTAATTTTTTTAACCACAGTAAATTCACTGCCTTCTGTCGACACACTTTAAAACTAAAAATAAATATTTATAAAAATACGATAAAATGTATTTAAATATGGATAAATGATTTTTTTTATTTGCATTAATTATTTTTATGATTTCATGTTCTTTCGCTGATATGCGTTAAAATTGTTAAATAACAAACGAAACCGTCAACGCCATCTATACGACAGTAGGCCAAAGCTAGTAGCGCCCTCTGAACGAGAATCAAATTTTCTTGATTTTCGAGGCACGTTTTTTCCTTAGACTGTATCCATCTATTACGGAGTTATATCTATCTTTAAAAGTGATTTCAAAAACGTTGATTATAATTAGTTAATGTTGTGGTATCGTTCGGCAAAAGATTAACCCAACAAGACAAGAAATCAGTGGAATGCGTCTGCCTCGCGTTCTCGCGGCTGGTGGACAGCTTCCAGCAGGACCCGACGCGCCTGCAGGAGATCGCCACGCCGGACCTGCTCACCAACCTGCAACAACTTGTGAGTTGACTTGTGTGTTCCTTTTTAAGTATACGAGTATGTTTTGCCTTTCACTGCATGAAGCTATGTTGGCCCGATGGGGATAGGAGCTAATAAACTGGGATGTTAATGTGCAGTCGGTAGGCTCTAGAGTTGTCATTGACAATATACGGTTGGGCCATTGACGTAGAACTTGGAGGGCGACTTAACCTAGATATTATACTTCGCATCTCGTATTAAGCCCTTCGTCGTATTTTACCTTACCGAGTAGAATCTGATGAACACTAGGGGTTGAGCGGTTTTCACTTCGGATGCGAGCCCGCCTGTCGGCTCTCTAAATGACATATAATATCGTAGTGGCGTGCGGAGGGAGGGAGCCGCGCTGCGTCAATGTGAAACCCGCATGTGATGAGAATGTGTGTGTGTGTACGCAGCTGGTAGTGGTGCCGGCGCTGATCTCGGGCAACACGTTCATCACGGTGCTGCGGCTGCTGTGGGTGATGTGCGCCGCGTGTCCGCAGCTCGCGCTCGCGCTACACCAGCGCTCCATCGCCGACACGCTGCTGTGTCTGCTCACCGGCTCGGCGCTGCACCAGGAGGTAACGTAACACTCCTACTATATCTAACTGTCGCCTCAACGTCGAATCAACCTATGACAGTTTATTTTTATATAAAGTAGCTGACACGTAAGATTAACATTATTCTACAACTCTTTTTGAATTTTTATCTGGTAGTTGGTAATATTTCGGCACAGGTCAAGGAGGAAATGCTGGATTTGTTGATGAAAATACAAAAACCACTATATGTATGCCTTTCACATTTGAGGAGTTCCCTCAACTCCTTAGGTTGGTTTCCTTAGGTTCCTTATTTATTATGTGATACTATAAACAAAAAAAAAAAAACAATCTTAACTTAAATAGTAATTTCATACCTTTTGAATTTCGATATTGTAAGGTATTGTTTTTAAAATAAATAAAAATCGATCAAAAGAGACACTTGGCGCGCATGATCTTTCCCCCCGTTCTTTCTTGCGAAATGTGACAGTGACAGCGGCAAACCTATGGAACGGCCTTAAGAAAAAACACAAAATTTAATGGATGTATCCTATGCAATAGATAACCTTAAATGGAAATGGACTGGACACATGCTGAGAGAACCAGGACAGAAATGGTCAAAAATTGTAACATCCCGGTACCCCAAAGACGGGAAAAGGAAAAGAGGCAGGCCGAAATAGCCCATTCTTTTTAATTATTTTATGCTCTTTATGTAGGACTGAAATTGCGTGTATTTAGGTAACAACTTCGTATTATTAGATTGTGTCATTAAAAATTAAATAACAAACCAAAGAACGTAATAATACCGGTATCTTTGTATAAAGAAAAAACCGGTTACGAGCCTTGGGCAGGCCTTACCGCAGATGGGAAGATGACATAAGAGCTTTCGCTGGACTAACATGGACATGGACAAGAAGAGCAACCAACAGAGAGGAATGGAAGGTCTTAGGGGAGGCCTATGCCGATGTCAACTCTAACATCAAATGAACTTTAATGTAATATGTTTGACTATTATTTTGACAAATATATAAATACATAAATAATAAATAAATAAATAAATATTATAGGACATTCTTACACAGATTGACTAAGTCCCACGGTAAGCCCAAGGAGGCTTGTGTTATGGGCACTCAGACAACGATATATATAATATATAAATACTTAAATACATAGAAAACACCCATGACTCAGGAGCAAATATCTGTGCTCATCACACAAATAAATGCCCTTACCGGGATTCGAACCCAGAACCATCGGCTTCACAGGCAGGGTCACTACCCACTAGGCCAGACCGGTCGTCAAACCTAACAAGAACTGTATAATTTGAAATTAAGCTCGAAATAAATGGCTATTTTATTTCATTAATTTTAACTACTCCTATTGAAGGGGCATATATATATATATACAGGGTGGAAAGGCACGACGATCCTTTCCGCAAAAGGGGGATGTTTGGATTTAGGACTGTATTTCCTCTAAAGAAACTCGGCTCATATTCGTAACCGTTTTGAAGTTATAGGCAGTTAACTTTTAATGCAAAATACTGCAAGTGACAACCCTCATTAGGTTCAGTAACATATATGGTTATATCCTCTTTGCTTAGAACTACTAATATCTGTGACACAAAGACATTTCAGTGCAGGTGACAGATTTGACGTGCGGTCTGCAGCCGCAGTTGCAATAATACACTAAATACGCAAAAATGGCCATGCCACGTGCAGTCGGCCTTGTCATTAATTTTACTATGGAAATTGACAACCGACGTGTCGGAGCAGTAGTGCAGCTGCGGTCGGGAAAACGTTAAAATCACCATACGTGCAGTCGATATAGTCATTCATTTTACTATGGAAATTGACAATAACACCGACGCGTTCAGGCCGCTGCAGTAGGGTCGGAGCAGTAATGCAGCTGCGGTTAGAAATGGACTGTCACCTTTATCCGTGATAAAACCGTGACCCAAATAAATTGCAAATTACGCGAAAAAAACCTATTTTCAAAATGCCCTTGGGAGCCCGCGATTACCTAAATGTGCTTATGTTATACAGGGAGTGTAATTATAATGCCGCCGAGACGTTACGACGCTACAGACAAAGATATCCTCCACCACACCCAACTAGCCGTATGTCAATTTTACGGGCCCTTGATCGCGTGGCAAATAATCAGCTAATAGTACCACTAACGGGCCAAAACGACCAACGGAGAGGAGGTGTAATTCACATTGCACCAAGGCTTGAAGAGCGAGTGCTGCGGTATTTCGAGCAAAATACAAGGGCTAGTTCGAGGCAGGCAGCTCGACATTTCCTACCCACCTCTTTATCACAATGTAAATATTATTGTAAACATAAGTGTCACATTACACTTACATGTAGGTAGATAGTACGTAGTAATAGTAGTAGGGTTGTCACTAAGAAGAAGATTAATTAATTTTAATATTTTTACTAATTGTTCGTAACAAAAATCTAAACATTACGAATCGATTCTCCATCACTTAAACTAACCCCCCTTTGCGAGAAAGATCGTCGTGTCTTTCCACCCTGTATATATATAACCATCGGCATTTTACAAATACGTTGTCTATTCTTTGTATGTACAGATATATTATTGATTCACGTGTGGCATGGTGACTGTTGTCCACCTTGTGAGGTGCTAGCTGTGTTGCAGAGAATTACTATTTGTAACTAGAACATATTCCAAGATCTTGTGGTTCATTTTAGTTGCCTTTATTTATACAATACCTCTTTAATTCAACCATCACAGTTCTCATAACTGCGACCGATATAAACTATTATTAAAATCACTTGTCTTGTTAAATTTCTAGTCAATATTATTGGTACCTACCACCGTTCAGATTATTGACACACGTGTCGTTCCCATTGCATAAAAAAACTTTCATTCGAGAAAAATCGAATTCTGATTTCATATATTATAAAATATTCCAAAGTGATTCACCAGATCAAAAGATTAACGATCTACTTGCGTCAGATGTTGAATTGAGATTCATTGTATGCTTATGTGCGCCGCTGTTTTTGTAACGCGGACAATGGGTGCAGGAGACATCAGAAAATGCACAATAGTATTTACATATCATACATCTTTTCAAATATTCTGAGCAATATTACACATAAAAGAGACATGTCGACATATTATGTAGATATAAATACATTAAAATACAAAGCGGAAGCGCATGAACCTAGAGATCTTTTCACTTCTTTTGTTATTTAAATCGAACCAGATGGGTACACTACATAATTCAGAAATATTTTATGCCGAATTTTAGAATGCCATGTATTTAACAGATCACCAGATTTAGTAAAATTTAACACCAAAAAATTCGTTTTTACCACCAAAAATAATGAATGATCACCAAAATAAGAACTCCTATTTAATGAGAAATGATTCCAAAATTTGTACCATATTTTTATCCTTTTAATACAAATAACACCAAAATAATCATTTTTAACCCAAAAATTGTAATCGATCACCAAACTTAGAACTCCATTTTAATGTGAAATTATAACCAAATTTTTTAATCTTGTTATCCTATTAAAGCAAATGACTCCAAACTAATCGTTGTAAACCAAAAAATAGTAAATGATTACCAAAATTAGACCTCAATTTTAATGTGAAATTATAACCAATTTTTTTAATTTTGCTAAATTAAAAAAATCCTATTAAAGCAAATTACTTGAAGTCGGTTAAAAATGTGCAAATATTTATCATCTAGTTATTCCATTAAATTAATTAATCCTCTTCGTCACTTGTTTCTAGTAGCATTTCGTTTCTGTAAGGGTCGCAGTTCTAACCTAACCTAACCCACTTATCTGGTAGCATTTCGTTTCTGTGACGATCGCAGTTCTAACCTAACCTTATCCACTTCTCTAGTAGCATTTATTTTATGTAAGCGTGGCGCGTGACTGAATTAAGGCGCTTCGCGCAGTTTTTGGCCAAAAACTGTTACTTTTTAGAGCTTATAACTTCTAAATGAGTCAACCAAAAATTATGAAAAAAATATATATGCATCTTCACTCTATGGACAACAATCGCAACATTTGACTTTTTTCCTGAAATTTGTAGTTTCACCGAAAAAAAAATAACACGACAGGCCGTTTTGCGGCTAACTTTGCTTATAACTTCTAAACGGCTTAATCGATTAAAATTATTTTTAAACTAACAAAAATGTTTTAACAGGTTCTACAAACGCAACATAGCTTTTCTTAATCAAAAAATATTTTCTTAAGAAATCGAACGTTTTTCCACATTTCATGCGTATGCAGCCTGAAAATGGCGTGGCCGGCAGTCGTGTGCCAGCTTTGAGACGAGGAGGCTGTGTCGCTCGTCGCTCCGTGCCTTCCTTGCACTATGTTCGCTTATGCACAAGCAAAGTGCTATAATATCGGAGTTATTGTGGCCAAAGAATAAATAACTGCAGAGCGCTGATTTGGTTGCGACGCGCATTAGCGAGCGCAACACGGTATTTTGCGGTCTATTACAATGAATGTAATGATAATATCCGTATATATTATACTATAATATACGTATGTTTGAGAAAACTTCATTTGAAATAAATAAATAAATGTTTTCTAACCGACATATTATAATGTTAACCACTAAAAAAATAAATGACTGCAAAGCGCTGATTTGGTTGTGGCGCGCTTGTAATAAAAACCGGCCAAGTGCGAGTCGGAGTCGCGTTCCAAGGGTTCCGTACATTACTCAAATTAAACAATTAATTTTTTATGTGAAACTTGCGTGAAATGTCTTTAATAAACCCGTAGGGGTTGGATCAAAAAGTAAATTATTAAGTCCGACTCACGCTTGACTGCTCATTTCTAATAAGTTTTCCTGTGATCTATAGGTAAAGATCTATTATGTGGATTTTTTTCAAAATTTTATACCCAGTAGTTTCGGAGATAAAGGGAGATAAAATGCTCATTTTTTGCCTATTTTCGTGAATAACTTCTAAACAATTTAAAAGTGCTTGTTGCTAGGCCTATTTGAATAAAGAATATATTTAATTTAATTGAATTGACTGTTTATCCTAAAATTATAAAAAATATACATTTGAGATTCTCACAATGAGCTCTTTCATTTGATATGTAACACGATATAGTTTGAAAAACTTTTTTTTTATTTTCTCTTTTACCCCCCAAAAGTGGCCCCCGTGTTTAAAATTAATTTGTTTACGTTACATGTCCGTCTTTGGGTCACAAACTTACATATATACACCAAATTTCAACTTAATTGGTTCAGTCGTTTCCGAGAAAATAGGCTGTGACAGACGGACAGACAGACAGACAGACGCACGAGTGATCCTATAAGGGTTCAGTTTTTTCCTTTTGAGGTACGGAACCCTAATAATGATGATATTCCCACGTAATGATTGAGAAAACTTCGAACTTCGAAAAATAACAAATTTGTAGTAGTATATGAAGCTAGTAGGTACTTTAATTTTATAAGTTAACTATTAATGGCATTATTTATATTTATTTATTACGGATAAAAAAAACTGTATAAAATAAACGCACTGTACGCCTCAATTTAGTACATATCAAGCTTTAGCTATAAATCTTAATCCGTCGATTTGACTTAGGTATTTATTTGTAAGAAACAGATAAAACACAAATTAACTAACTGAGGCTTGTAAAGTATAATGCATAAGGGAATATATTTTTATTATAATTTACGACCTCCCACTACACGCATGATCTACTCATACTCAAACAACAAAATATCTGCAAAAGATACACAAATACGAGGTATAGCGCCAAATGCCGCGCGCCTCTGGGCTGTAGGTTATTCTTTGAACCTCGTTCCGCCGCAGTCGCCGCACCGAGACGAAATTCACGTACGATCGCAGTGAGCGGGGTGCGGGTACAGAGACGCTGAGACGCTCAAGGCCAAATCAGCGAGAATCGTCTTAAGGATTGGGTCAGGCGAGCGCGGCGCGTGCGGTCGCAGTTCTAACCTAACCCACTTATCTGGTAGCAGTTAGATTCTGTGAGGATCGCAGTTCTAACCTTACCTAACCCACTTTTCTTGTAGAACTTCGTGACTGTAAGGGCTGCAGTTCTAACCAAACCTAACCTACTTATCTGGTAGCATTTCGTTTCTGTGACGATCGCTGTTTTAACCTAACCTTACCCACTTCTCTAGTAGCATTTCTTTTCTGCAAGAGTGGCGCGTGACTGAATTGAGGATTGGGTCAGGTGAGCGCAGCGCGTGCGGTGCGGTGTACGGGGGATTGAGCGGGAGGGGCTAGTAATTTTGGCATCATTTTACTTTATTTGGTAATATGTATACATTTTTTGGTAATCATAGTGGTTTATTTAAGTGAAAATATCGCATTAATTTGATCTTCAAGATTTGGTGATCATTAATTATATTTGGTGACCATTCATGATTTTTGGTGTTTGAATACAATTTGAAGTGCAGTCGTGATTTAAACAGGTGGTAGTTTTGTAATTTTAGACCTTATTTTTTTGGTGTTTAGTTGTTTTTGTTGGTGAAAGTGATTTCTTTATTTAGGGTACCAGTGTATTTTTTGGTGGTCATTATATCGATTGTTAAATGCTCGACCCTTCAAAATTCTGATTGTTGTAATTGCGGACGAAGAAAATCATGAAGATTCATATTTCCGAATAGCAAAAAGGACGATTTTTTTTTAAATTCCGAACCACATCATTCCGAATATAACAATTCCTACAGTAGTACAATCGGATTAAGTTTAACCTCAAAATCCTTCCAAAGATATGAAATTTGGTATGTATGTTAATTAAAGCCTCTTTTTCATGTCCACACTATTTCACATTTAGGGACCTCGAGGAATCGCAGCCATCTTGGAAAATGTGTACCATCCTGGAGAAATTTGCGTTTTACTCTAAATCTACGTTCTCTGTGAAAATATGGTGTAAGTGATCCCCGACGCTCCAATTTTATGACACGCAAACAGGGGTCCCTGAAATTGTAGGTGTCAAATTTCGTTACTGTCGATATTGTTTAAACCCCATTTAAGACCTAAAATCTGTTTTTTGCAGTTACATTTTAAGTCCTAAATATTTTTCCTGCATTTACTTTAGTAAATTTGTATTGCATAACACTCGTGTACCAATTATGGATCTACTGATGTCTATTTCATTGAAATCTACTTAATAGTTTAGGCGCTAGAAGTAAAAATATGATTTAATAATATTCGGCATCCTCTCAAGGCGGCTGTATTGATTTTTCTTTAATAAAACAAGTGTAAACAGGTTGTGTCCGTCCAGTATCCTGAGCTACAGAATGTACTGTTTATCAGTATTTAAACCCATAACCCTACTTTCTGTTTAAGTCGCAGTCGAGTAAAATGTTGATATTGGGGTATAACGTGTACAAATGTATAGACAAAAGTGGAATTCATATTCCTACAAGTTTCCTATTAAGAAAATATCCACTGAAAGGGTATAAGCACTAAATCTGGATTTAGCTATTATTTTCTATAACAAGATGTATTTTTTCCGCAAAGATATCTAGGATTTTTATGTGTACAATTTAATAAGCTTTAATGTTGCCATGCACCATATTTTCACAGAGAACGTAGATTTAGATTAAAACGCAATTTTTTCCAGGATGGTACACATTTTCCAAGATGGCTGCGATTCCTCGAGGTCCCCAAATGTGAAATAGTGTGTACATGAAAAAGAGACCTTTAATTAATATACATGCCAAATTTCATATCTTTGGAAGGATTTCGAGGTTAGACTTAATCCGATTGTACTACAGTGACAAACACCGAATTTAACATTTACGATTTTTTAGATCACGAATTCCGAATTGCCATTATTGCGAAATTATGAGTTCCGATTTGATTTGATTCCTATTTTATATATCTCAATTTTTAAGATTCCGAATAAACTTATTCCGCATGTATTGTTAATACATAAAGGTACAGTCGCCATCAGATATATCGGAGCGGCCGAGGTGCTCACAAATATCTGAACACGCCTCTATTGTCAAGGCGTTAAAGTGCGTGTTCAGATATTTTTGAGCACCTCGGCCGCTCCGATATATCTGATGGCGACTGTACCTTGGTCGTTAAAATAAGCAGAAATTCATCTTCCTCGCGTTGTCCTGGCATTTTGCCACGGCTCATGGGAGCCTGGGGTCCGCTTGGCAACTAATCCCAAGAATTGGCGTAGGCACTAGTTTTTACGAAAGCAACTGCCATCTGACCTTCCAACCCAGAGGGGAAACTAGGCCTTGTTGGGATTAGTCCGTTTTCCTCACGATGTTTTCCTTTACCGAAAAGCGACTGGTAAATATCAAATGATATTTCGTACATAAGTTCCGAAAAACTCATTTGAACCTGCGACCTTCAGATTGCAAGTCGCACGCTCTTACCGCTAGGCCACCAGAGCTTCAAATAAGCAGAAATGCCTTTTATTTTTTTTTATTTTACGTAATAGTGTAACCCGTTCGAATTAAAAAACCGCAAATCGATGTACAGGTTAGCCGTTTGGCACGCGCATACTAGAGGTCAAAACAATTTTTTTGACCCGCAGTTCCTAAAAAAAAATTCCCCTCGGACAGTGATAAACCATTATTTTTTTTGTATGAAAATTAATTTGTACAAAGAAAAATCGATAAGGTATATCGTATCTGAAGGATACAACCTTGATATTTTGTGTCAAAAACTAAACAAACTATAGCAACTGATGAAGTAAAAGTTAAGGTGCAGTTAAAGGGTTAAAGAGGTATTTCCCGTTCGATATATGGATATTACCAAAGAGGATATAATAGGATAGAGCGGTATAGAGGATAGAGGGCATAGTAAATTTTGTAACCACAGTAAATTCACTGCCATCTATCGACACACTTTAAAACTAAAAATGTTGATTTATAAAAGTACGATAAAATATATTTAAATATAGGTAAATGATTTTTTTTTTTACTTGCATTAATTATTTTTGTATGATTTTGACCCATTTATTTCATTGATATGCGTTAAAATTGTTAAATAACAAACGAAACTGTCAACGCCCTCTAAACGAAAGTAGGACAAAGGTAGTGGCGCCATCTGATCGGGAATCAAATTTTCGTGATTTTCGAGGCACCGTTTTTTCCTTGGACTGTATCCATCTATTACGGATCTATATCTATCTTTGATATTACGTATCATTTTATGATTAATATGTACCGTATCTGCAGTACAGTTCCATAAGTCTCGTAAAATAGGTATTGAAGTAGAACTGTGTCAGTTTGTAAAATTGAAAAAAAAAAAAAAATAGTAGTAGTAGTAATCACTTTATTGTACACAACACAGGTTTACAAAAAATGTTAATGATATTTATTTTTTATTTTTATTTATTGATAATGGGAAACAAACAGCGAAAAATGACACATATATTATTTTCAAAATTGCTTTCTTGGGGTTGGATATGGGGATATCACGTATCATTTGTGGTATATTGTACAAAAAAAATCAGCCATATCGTATCTGGAGGAGCCCAAACTTGGTATGTTTCGAAAATTCTTTTTGTTTTAATTAAAAAATATGGCCGAAATGTAATGATGTGATATATGTTTAGAATCGCCTTAAAAAGCCCTTTCGTATGATACCACACAAGATAGGTTTTGGAATAATTTTTTTTCATACAAAAAAAAAATGTTTTATCGCTCCCCCGGGAATTTTTTTTAGGAACTGCGGGTCAAAAAAATTGTTTTGACCTCTAGTATGCGTGTGCCAAACGGCTAACCTGTACATCGATTTGCGGTATTTCTCTGTAATTGGGGTCGAGCGGCTTCCGCTATAATATAAGAGATTGACAGTACGTTTCTGTAAGCAGTTTCTTTCTGTGGGAGGTTGGTTGCACCTAACCTAATCCTACTTATACCGGGTGTTTCCTGTAACAGGAGCAATAAATTAAACTGGAGGCTGTACGCCTCAAACTGACCAAAATTTGTTCAGCAACTTTTTAAAATTATGAAATTTTTAGATTATACCTTTTTCATACTAATTAAATATTATTTTCAATGTACGCTGCCATCTGTGTGTTTGACGTTGCTTGTCACCCTTTAAACATAACATATTTTGCAATACATTGCGTCTTAGAATAAACTTTAAAGTGTAATGAAAATCAAAACACGTTATTTTTAAAAGTTGCTGAACAAATGTTGGTCAGTTTGAGGAGTACAGCCTCCAGTTTAATTTAATGCTCCTGTTACAGGAAACACCCGTTATAAGATCGGTTTTTTTCTTGGGTTGGGTTGCAGTTCTAACCTAACCTAAACCTACTTTTCTGTAAACAGTAAATTTCTAAGGGAGGTTGCAGTTATAACCAAATCTAAACTTATATTACTTTCTGTGGGGGTCGCAGTTCAAACCTAACCTAAACCTCCTTTTCTAAAAGCAATTTTTATTTCTGCGGGGATGCAGTTCTAACTTAACCCAAACCTACTTTTCTGTAAGCAGTTCGTTTCTGCGAGGGGTAGCAGTTCTAACCTAACCTAAACCTACTTTTTTGTAAGCAATTCCTTTTTTTGGGGGGTTGCAGTTCTAACCAATGCTAAACCTGAAATAAAACTATGAAAACGGATTATATCGCGTATATTCGCAAACTCCAGGCAAACGAGCTCAGGATACCGCGGGTCAACCAGAGGTCCATCATTAAGATCCCCACAGTCGAGCGCAGGCCTGCCATTCTGCCTTTTGTCAGGGGGGTCACGGACAGGATCAGCCACATCTTGAAGCGTGCTTCTATAAAACATATTTCAAGCCAATGAAGAAGATGTCACAATTCCTGAGGCCTGTAAAATGCAATACCCCTCTACAGATTGCAGGAGTGTACAGGCTGGACTGTGAGTGTGGCCTATCATATGTCGGGCAGACGAAACGGAGCATTTCCACTCGGGTGAAGGAACACATAGCTGATGTCAGCACCGTCGACGTAGGTCTGCAGTCTGTGAGCATGTCATGGATAAAGCCAATCACTCAATCAAGTTTGATAAGCCTCTGGTTCTTGCCAAGGAGAAGCGTTACATACCCAGAATGCTGCGCGAGGCCATTGAGATTAAGAAATATCCAAACTTTAATAGGGAAGATGGCTTTTCTCTACCACCAGCTTGGGATCCTGTAGTCCATCTGATAAAGGAGCAAGCGAGACATAGACTGTGAGACCTTAGTGTTGGATGATGCTGGACATTCTGATGTTTTGAAAAGATGTGTCCCGCCGAGTTTGTTGCCGGTCCCATATTGGGATACCCTTCTACAATTTAGGAGGGAATTAAATCTTCTCGGGTCCGTGGTGTAGGGTTGGAGCCGGCGTAGTTTTTATCGCGTATATATATATATATCTTTACTTGAAAATAATTGTAGTGTATAACTAGCCTTATGAACCGATTTTGCATGTACAACCAGCCTTAAAGTTTGTAGTCTATGATTGTTCATTATTTTAGTATGTGGGTATTTTTGCACTTTGTAATTTTTCCTCAGTCACCCGTTGACCACGAACGCTGTAAAGGGTTCGAAACGTCGGGATGTATTATAAATTCAATATACGTGATATAATCCGTTTTCATAGTTTTATTTCATGAGTAACTATCGCGGTAACCGAAGACAATACAATGCTAAACCTATTTTTCTGTACTCTACATATTTCCAAAACATTTTATGGCGAATTTTAGAATGCCGAATTTACTTAACATGATGCGATACGACAGGCACCCGTAGAAATAGCGCAGTCGTGATTTTCTTCTATCGTGGGTTTCATATAAATACGGCTTAGTGCATGTTTTAGCTTTTGTTATGGTCCGTTACAATTTTATTTTTTGTATTTATAACAACTACCTACTTTCTAGTATAATTTCTCTAGAGCAACTCGGTTTTAGCGGTTGAACATAATTAAAATTGATCCAAAAGTAACGAAACTGGCTAAACCAATATCGTGACGATTTTGTTCGATTCGGACAATGTTACGTAGTTGTCCCTTTACTTGATTACAACTTGCAATATGGTAGATTATTGTAAAGTACGCATATTCCTTGTTTTGAACCGTAACACCGTCCTGGGGCCCGTTTATCAAAAGCTTATAGCTTGTAATACAAGTGGAAGTCCCTTTCTAACAAAAGCTGTCAAAAAGTGACATCCGCTTGTATTACAAGTTACAAGGTTTTGAGAAACGGGCCCCTGAACGTAGTTTTATGTCGGGCAGCAAGTGGAGCTGCTGCCGCGCTCGCCGCAGGAGCTGTACGAGATCACGTGCCTGATCGGTGAGCTGATGCCGCGCCTGCCCACCGACGGCATCTTCGCCGTCGACCAGCACCTCGACCGGCCCTGGTCCGCGCCCACCGAGCGCGCCGCGCACTGGCAGTGGCGCGACGACAGAGGTATCATATTATGCTGTTCACATACTCACTACGACACACATTCCCTGCTACCCAAATATTTTTATGTTATATATACTTAGACACTCGAAGGGGCGAGGCAACTTGGCATGATTAATGATTATTCATCGGGTAAAACTAAGCTATTCTAGTCTAGCCCCCTGCACAAAGCGGCCATCATCTGGTTACGTCCAAGAAGAGGGAAGAACGGATAGCTCCTCTGGTACTGTCTGTGTACTATTATTAAAATACAATGAGAATTTACAACTTTAACCTACACTACAGTATCGTATTACCTAATAAGTAGTGTAACCTCGTAATCGACTATTTTGTATAGTGTATAAACTGTTATAAACATACGTCGCACTACAGCGGGCATTTTGCGGGCAAGTCATTTGGTAAGGTTCACAAATCAATTTTCGAGTTGTTAGAATAAAATATGTGTACTTAGTATTTGGTACCTAGTATTTGTAATGTGCAAATCCAAATACCTTAGCAACTAAGGCTGTACATTAGTTAGGTATCTATTTGTTAATATCCCTTCAATTTTAAATAAACATAAGACTCAATACTAAATATTGAGACTACAAATTGTCAAAAGTACGTCTGCACCCTAAGGGAAAACAAGTAGTATATCTTAAATTACTAAGTGTCTTAAAGTCTAATCCTGGGTATGAGACACTTAAAATGATAAATAAACTAATTCAGGACGAAGAGGTTGAGACTACAAATAATGTTAATAAAAACACACTCCAGCATTTTGAGCAATGCAAATACTTGCCAATAACTTCAGTCGATGTTGAGAGAACGTTCTCCCATTTGAAATGGATATTTTCAAGCCGACGAAAATCATTGACTGCCATAAGTTTGGAAAAAATATTAATATATCCGCATAATAAGTAAGTTGTTAAATCAAATATATACTATGTACTTTGTATTATTCGGTCTTATTTTTATTTAAAATTAAAGGGATATAAATCAATAGATACCTAACTAACGTACAGCCTTAGTTGCTAAGGTATTTGGATTTGCACATTACAAATACGAGATACCAAATACTAAGTACAAATACTTTATTCTGACAACTCGAAAATTGATTTGTGAACCTTACCAAATGACTTGCCCGCAAAATGCCCGATGTAGTGCGGTGCGGCGTATAGTTATAAACAATTGGATTTTACACGTAGTGGTATGAGGTGTGGTTTGAAAGATTAACCTTGTTTTTATGAGGTAAAAAGGGAAACTAGAACAAAATGCAATGTTTAATTCGATCAAAGTTGTATTATATAACAGTTTGATCGGCAATCAGGTTTATGGCGATCGTACTCTTGGGCTGAGTCGCGCGCGCTGGAAGCGGGCGCGACGGCTGGCGAGGAGGAGGTGTGCCTGACGACCTTGGGCCGCTCGTACACCGTGGACCTGACGGCCATGCAGCAGCTCAACGACCACACCGGCACGGCGCGCCCCGTGCAGCGCGTGGCGCCCGCGCCCGCGCAGCCCGACCAGGCCAACCCCGCCAATGCTGCGCCAGGTAACACTTATACATGTACTTGCTCAAACCAAATTGGCTCAAACATCCTTTTCTTTTGGGTGCTAGTACTAGTGTAATACCTACAACTATTTCTCTACATGAAATATCCACAACTGTTATGGACACGTCCTAACATTGTTAAATATGATAGCTACCGCAAAACAGTAGTAGCCTATTTTATTTAAAATATGGCTTTTATTACTTTAGGGTACCTATTTCAAATAGAAGTTTTAGTTTTTATATGCAGGTAATATATACAGTGGAAAATTATACCTCGATTTTATACATTCTATTCGTGTAACATTTCGGTGAGAGAGATAATTTTCTTTTTTTATATATTTTTGTCTTGCTTTGTTTATCGATAACATTTATGTCGATATTTAATTTTGTTAATCCCTCATTTTAGCTGGAAAAAATTCTAGGTATACTTATCCACATACCCGATGCAGCAATACTGACAGTTCGAGAATCTTTGGTTCGGGAGAGACTATAATATTCTATGAACATATCAGATGACAGAAGTCAACATGTTTTCGAGTGCCAGCCATTCTGACAAAGGAACTTTTATCCACAATAGTATACATATTAACCTATATTGTTTTATTTTGTCCGACTTCTTCACTTCTGATGCAGTCGCGAAGTTTGTGGACGAATGACGCCAGGGACCGGCCCGCTATCCCTTATCCGGGTTTTATAAGGGTATTGCATAAGGCTTAACTCACCATACCCTTTGCCAGACGAAACCCTTCATTTTGCTTTTAAAAACCCTTGTATTTGTGTAATCGGTAGCCCAAATACCCTTACAGAACCCTTATCATCCGCTCACCAACACCTTGCATATTGCTTATAACGGTTAGCCTTATAAAGGGCTTCCCTTTTAGCATATAAGCGTGCTAATTTAAGTCGTCTACCTTGTTCATAAAGCACACATTACTTTGAATCCGAACGATCGTCGGCGGCGTTCTTTGACTAGGCACGTATTTTCTTTCCTTTTCATACACTAGCATAGATATATACTAATCCTGTCTCTTTCACGCAAAGGGAAACCTTTATAAAAAGCGCTTAAAGATAAGGGTAACCCTTGTTAGCTTTCCGATAAGGGTTAGTCAAAGGTAGGGGTATGAATGGGCTTGCAGATCAAAAGGGAAAGTCTTTCAATGTGTTAGCCGTGTTTAAGGGACGCCCATTGAAAGGGTTTTATCGCGGAAAGGGTTGTCCGGTCCCTGAATGACGCACACCAAAGCAGAGCACGTAGTTGTTTGTATATATATATCGTATCGAGAAAGAGCAACACGCGAAAATAGCGTTAATCAGGAAGTGAGTACAGTAGTTTGTTTGTTTGTTTGTTTGTTTGTTTGTTTTTGAATAGTGACTCGTACATAACATGTATGTGCGTATTGTAGATCCTCGCATCGCCATGGTGCGCTGCAACTCGGGGCTGGCGCGCGCGCTGCTGGCGGTGCTACACGAGGTGTATTGGAGCTCGGCGGGGCCCGCCGTGCGCTCGCAGGCGCTCAAGGCCATCCTGCGCTGCGTCTACTACGCTGACGCAACGCTGCTCCGACAAGTGCTCAAGATGCAGGTCGGTTCAAACACAGCCAGACCAATGTTGTCAGCTGCACGGCACTTGAATTAAATATATTTATCATTTTTGTGGGATTATAATATTAGCGTCAGAAAAAGATAGTATGGTTCTCTGTCTATGTATCATTGCAACGGACCCATGTCAAACTAAATCTACCGTGTTTGGACGCCGTCACTTATGTTCAGATAAGAGTATTATCAAAGATAAATATAACTCCGTAATAGATGAATACGGTCTAAGGAAAAAACGTGCCTCGAAAAATCTCGAAAATTTGATTCTCGATCAGATGGCGCCACTACCTTTGGCCTACTCCCGTATAGAGGGCGTTGGCGGTTTCGTTTGTTATTTAACAATTTTAACGCAAATCAGTGAAAGAACATGGCTGAAAATCATAAAAATAATTAATGCAAATAAAAAAATCATTTATCCATATTTAAATACATTTTGTCATGTGTTTATAAATCTTCATTTTTAGTTTTAAAGTGTGTCGATAGATGGCAGTGAATTTACTGTGGTTACAAAATTTACTATGACAGTACCGCTCTATCCTATTATATCCTCTTTGGTATTATTCACAATGTCTTTCTAAACCAGCAGCAGCTACCTATAGCAGCGGGAAGCTTTTTTACCTAATGTGGAAATGCGTCAAACTTTTATTATAATCTGTTTTTTAGGGTTCCCAAAGGGTAAAAACGGAACCCTATTACTAAGACTCCGCTGTCTATCTGTCAGTCCGTCTGTCCGTCTGTCTGTCTCACCAGGCTGTATCTCATGAACCGTGATAGCTAGACAGTTGAAATTTGATGATCACAGATGATGTATTTCTGTTGCCGCTATAACAATAAATACTAAAAACAGAATAATATAAATATTTAAATGGGGCTCCCATACAACAAACGTGATTTTTTTTGCTGTTTTTTTCCGTAATGATACGGAACCCTTCGTGCGCGAGTCCGACTCGCACTTGGCCGGTTTTAATTTATTCCGTAGACTAAAATGACAGTTCATGTGGTACTAAGAAATGTCATTTCATACACATTAAACGTCATTTTAGTCTACGGAATAAAAAAACAGACTGGTAAAATTTGGTGGTGGTGGAAATGCGTCTTAACTATTAGGTGGTAAAATTTGGTCGCCGTCTGTTAAACCATATCGAATAAGCGTTTTGAGTTGTTACTACTAGTGATCCTAGACTGTTGCAATACTTTTGATTATAGGTACCATATTATACTGCTGCGAAATAATTATGAACTGACTTATTGACTTAACACATTTTCTACTTTCGAATAAATACTGTTTCGTATTGTATAGGTGATATCATCGCACATCGCGGGTATGATGGCGTCGACGGACCTGCGCATCGTGGTGGGGTCGCTGCAGCTGGCCGAGATCCTGATGCAGCGGCTGCCTGAGGAGATGGGCGCGCAGTTCCGCCGCGAGGGCGTGCTACACCAGGTGGCGCA
Source organism: Cydia strobilella (assembly GCF_947568885.1). NCBI lineage: Eukaryota > Metazoa > Arthropoda > Insecta > Lepidoptera > Tortricidae > Cydia > Cydia strobilella. The sequence goes on along the minus strand of NC_086068.1, from coordinate 42,500,079 downwards.
GCTGGCAGAACGCACACCCCCATCTAATGCGCCCAACCAGGCCCGCCAGCCCAAGCTTAAGGTGAACCTTATTTACTATTTCTCAAGGGTTTTACATAGATTTATCCTCGCCTAACTCCTGGAGTACGCTGATCTCTGCCCACAGCGTCAAGTTCTATAGAAATGCTGTTGTCTACAATGTGATGCAATTTGACGCTGTTCGGAAACTTCAACACGGACACCAAAACCTTCGACGGCTCGTAATTTATTTAAGAGAATGTCTCTAACATCTCGGCATAAGGTCGGTTTTTCCCGAGGGGCTACAATATGGGGTTCTTCAAAAAAGGAGTGTACAGGTTTTTAAAGGGTCGGCAACGCGCGTGTAATATTTCTGGTGTTGCAGGCGTCCATAGGCTACGGTGACTGCTTACCATCAGGCGGGCCGTATGCTTGATTGCCACCGACGTGGTATAAATATATATATATATATATATATATATATATATATATGCTCGCCCAGTTGCAATATCAGGCCCAAGGAATGCCTAACAAATTAATACGAATTATCTAACAATGTTTGTAGATGGGTTGTTGTTGAAGAAAAAATTATGCATCAAATTTGACAACCTGATGTAGTTGTGCTTCCAGAAAAGGCACGATGACAGTAATTAAAAGTCACTAAAATATTATATTTATTTAATGAAACTTTAGTCGTAGAATACGAAAAACGCATTTATTTTTTTATATTTAGCGAGATTGGTAAATGTTTTGTTAAAATAAAATTACAAAATACGCAAGTCCGCCATGATTCGGTGAACACCAATCAGAGCGAATGACGTCACGTTCATGTAAACAAATATCCAAAGTACTGAAAGTACTAGTTCTCCTATGTTTCTCCTGCTATTTTATTTACGATTCACGGATTCAATTTTAGTAGTTTACACCGAATATTAACTAATAATAATAACTTGAATCATGGAACAAAGATTTACTGAGGCAAACCAAACATTGCTAATTTGCCTAGAATCGATGTGATGATGCTTGGAGAGTTTTTACAATCAAACGGATACTTTTGTTCAGCAGAATTTAGAAATGTCAAAAGTTCCTTGTAAGTTGTAATATTTATAATTATATAAAAATCATACTAATTTAAGTAATTAACTAAATCCAAATCCTGTAAAATCGCTTTTCATGTGTATTCCATAGCAGGTTAATATTAGAATTTGGCATTGTCTATTAAATACAACACTGGTGCAATTTGAAACCTAACCTCAAAAACCTACTCTCATGCAATTTTTATATTAAAGTTACGCCTCAAACAAGATAAATACTGTTAGGTATAGTAACTGAAAAATAAATTAAATACATCGAAATGATCTTCGCAAAAATAAAGATGAGTCTTAGGCAATACGGCCGTTGTCTCGCCTTGCAAGTGTAGCTAATTGTTTCGTGTTGTTTTATTGTGTGTAACAAGCATAAATAACTTATTAGGAGTTGTAATTGATGTATTATTACACTGAGGAACTGCACAACATTTAAACACTTTGGTATTCATATTTAATAATACGAAATAAACAAATTATTTAATAAGCTTCTAAGGAACGCCTAGAACGTACGTTTTGTTTATATCAAAGAGGATAGAGCGGTACTGTCATAGTAAATTTTGTAACCACAGTAAACTCACTGCCATCTATCCACACCTTTTAAAACTAAAAATGAAGATTTATAAAATACGATAAAATGTATTTATATATGGATAAATGGTTTTTTTATTTGCATTAATTATTTTTATATGATTTGACCTAAGTCCTTTCACTGGTATGCGTTAAAATTGTTAAATAACACACGAAACCGTCAACGCCCTCTATACGAGAGTAGGCCAAATGTGGTGGCGCCATCTGATCGAGAATAAAATTTTCGTGATTTTAGAGGCACGTTTTTTCCTTAGACTGTATCCATCTATTACGGAGTTATATCTATCTTTGGTTTATATGAACTTAACGTCACTAGGGACGCCATGACACGTACAAGCGTTTTGGAGCGATTTTAAAATCTAAAAACTAAAATGTAGTTTTTTTCCTACTAAACCTTTATTAAATGCAGAAATATGTTATTAATAGTAAATAATTTATGATTCTTAACATTATAGGACAGTTTTTCAAAATCTGTCATCATGCCTATTATAGTTTTTTTCACATAGCTTTTGGGACGGTGACAGCTGTCATCTCAATATATATATTCAAATAAATTGAATGGCATTGACAGCTGTCACGGTACCCAAGCTATGTGAAAAATACCCACTATAATTACTTTTCGGCTACGAACAAGAGCCATCAGTTGAATGTGAAAAGGCTGATGCCTGTTTATTGATTGTATTGTATTGTATTGTATTGTGTATGATATGATATGATAACGGAGGTTGTTGGTACAGTCCCCGGCGGCGAGCGCGCGCTCCAGTGCCGGCTCGTCCCCGCCGGCCTCGTCCTCCAACACGTCTCTCGGCCACAATCTGTCGATGGCCTTCTCTGCTTCCGGGTCATTCATCAATTCTTCCATGCGTAAGTGTTACTTTTTTACACTAAATCCATTACGTTTTCTTATTTGGTAATATTTCCAGCAGCCCCTGTACCGAACTGTTGGCAGTCGTTATAATGTTTAGAAAAATAAATGAAATGGGTAGTTTTATAGTTATGCTGAGTTACGTTACACGGCAAATACACTACTTCGTTCACCTGTGGCGGTCTTATACGTTGTCTCGTTCACACACTGGACCGACGTGCAGATCCGCATCGGCGTAATATAGGCGCGTTAATCATCCGTATAAATCACTTGCGTCTAATGATGTTGTTCAAAATGAGTCTTAACGTGTTAATTTAATTACTTATATATTTGGCAGCGCCCCTTGGCATCGAGGGCAGCGGGCCCGAGCCCGGGACCGCAGCGTCCGCCGCGCAGCCGCAAGCGCCTGCCGCAACGCACAGGTCAGTTGTGTTGCCCTTCTCGACAATATTCGACAGGTGATTGATAGCTACACACTTTTGCATCCCTCTATGTATATTATTTTTATTTAGGATAGCCATCGGGATTGGGAACCTGATTGATGATAACCACGCAAAAAAATCTCGATACGCATGAAATTGCATGTGTGTCTACGTAATTGCATGCATTTGACAATAATACCGCTAATATTGGACTTCAATTTTTTTAATCCCGACGAAAGGGAGACTAAGCGAGACATTGAGATGATGTTTGTTTAGATGAAGTCGATGCCACTATGATAGCAACGCGTAACAAATAAGTAGCGAAAATAGCCGGTGTACTAGATATAGAAAATGTATTGTCGTGCACTGTGCAGGTCTGCGAGCCCGCTGCAGCTGGCCGAGATGCTGAAGCGCAAGCGCGCGGTGAAGCGGTCGGGCGGCGCGCCCGCGCGGCACGCCCGCCGCCGCGACGACGCCGCCGCGCACAGCTCGCACGCCGCGCCGCCGCACCACTCGCACCAGCTGCATCATCATCCACACCACACTGCGCCCGCTCACAGTACGAACCGACTCACTCACTATTCATACTATTACCGCCCTCCACTTGACTACACTACCTACTCTTCAACATAAAATATGCTGCTAGGCTAGCACAATCCAAATTTAGGCTCACTGGACATTCTAGTCTAGATCTTCATGCTCAATTTAGACGCAGGTATAGAGGCCTATGAAGCTCGCATAACATACTTGAGAAATCGGGACGGTCGCCACCGTGACCCCTCGTGGCCCATGGAAATGACGTCAGCACCGAAAGTTGAAGTCGCCGATTCACTGCTTTTAGGATATAACATGAAAAATGTTTAAATTTTACCTTAAGAATATTAACGGATTGGTGCAACATGTTAGCTACAATGGCAAGCAAATACCTAATGTCTCTTAAATGTTATATTTATAGACCCGACCCCGACCCGCTTAGATTGAGTTGTGTTAATACTGTTAATCCAGGCTCTACCGCGGCAGCGTCGTCGCGCTCTACGAGCCGCGTGGGCGCATCGAAGACGTCGTCGTTCCTGTCGTCGCTAAACCCCTCGCGCTGGGGCCGCACGCCGCACTCGCACAAGGACACCGGCCTGCTCGTCTCGCCGCACTCCTCCGCTAACCTCACTCATCAGAACAAGTAACTTATTCTATTTTATTATAATATATTACTGGTGGATTCACAACAGCTGGCACCAATACCAATGGATTGAATGACTGAATAAAAATATCTATCTGTGTATCACATCAACCAATAAAATAGTAGCTTTCACTGTATACCGATACAGGTGTCACTCATACAATGAGTTTCGTTTCACCTTTCGTGAAGCAACCTGTGCTTAAGGCCAGCATTCGCACACAATGACGATCAATGTACCGTTGAATGCAATGCGTTGCTCACTCATAAGTCGCTCTCGCTCTCGCTCTTAGGAAAATCCACTGTTTTGTTTCCAATCATTTGTTTCAAGTGTGTAACTTCACTTCCTGGATGTGAAGTCAATGTTTGGCTTGATTTTGTGTTGAGGTCAATACGGACAAAGACCTATGAAACTCTGTATAAGATGAATACAGTCTAAGGAAAAAACGTGCCTCGTAAATTAAGAAAATTTTATTCTAGCACAGATGGCGCTACCACCAATGGCCTATTCTCGTTTAGATGGCGTTGACGGTTTCGTTTGTTATTTAACAATTTTAACACATGTCAGTAAAAGAACATGGGTTAAATTCATGTAAAAATAATAAATACAAATAAAAAAATCATTTATCCATATATATAAACACATTTTTTGATGTTTTTATTTTTAGTTTTACAATGTGTCGATAGATGGCAGTAAGTTTACTGTGACTACATAATTTACTATGACAGTACCCCAGCTCTATCCTATATATTCTCTTTGATACGGATAAGTGTTGGTGCGGGATAAGTATGGCTGGTCTTCACATTGGGATCTGTTTACACATTGATTAGTGTTTATTGTCAGTTCATACATTTGCCACTAAACGCAAGTAGCAAAAGTATGAACTCGCAATAAACACTAATCAATGTGTAAACAGACCCCAATGTGAAGACCAGCCATACTTAACCCGCAGCTCAGCGAGCTTTATACAAGTTTTTTTATTTCAAAAAATAAATATTCGCTTTAGCAGCATTCACATCACGTAATAATAAGTACCGAGATTTTGGCTCGTTCACGACATAACTGCCATGTGGGATGTTGATTCGATCATTCATGCGATAGTCGTGTCAGCGAACGGATTTGGTAGCGAATTCTCTACCAACACCTAGAGAGACTCGCTAGGTGACTGGATCTAGGGTCAGATGTAGAAGGCGGTAATCTTGGACGCGGCGCGTATAGTACGTCGGTTCCTCTCTGCGGCCCTGACCACCGGCAGCTTGGGCCCTGTCCCGCTGTATATACAGTGGCCAAAAAATATGGGGTAATTTTTTTTTTCGCGATTTCGTGGTGGGTCCCATAGTAAAAGTTGCTCAGTATAATCCTAAAATCTCCCTGGCAACGGGAATGCACATATTTTTTGGCCACCCTGTATATGTTTATATGTATTTCGTATTGTTTTGTGTCATGTTGAGAAAGTTCTTGGTATTTGTATGCATTAGCGAAAATATATATGTAATAATGACTTATGCATAGTAATCAACTCTCAAAAAATATGTAAATCAGCTGCCAAGCGGATTGTGTATTACTATTTTACCTTAGTATGAAATGCATTATGCGAGATGAAAACTAACAGTGGCCTATTTCATGAAAATTTGTGACTTGTAAAACAAGTGGAAGTTCCTTTATAGAGAAAGAAAGAAAACCCCTGCTCAATTGCTCATGATACAAGTTACAAGCTTTCATGAACGTCTAACGGTCAAACGGTCAAACGGGGCGTGTTGCTACTAATCTAGCTATGAAGTCTATTGCATTACGATTTATTCAAGAAAACAAGGAAACTGAATATGTTACCTATCAAATTAATTTATCATTGTTGCTAAGCGAACAATTTTAATACTACACTGGCTTTTGCCATGCATTACATAAATAAATAAATAAATATTATAGGACATTTTTTACACAAATTGACTAAGCCCCACGGTAAGCTCAAGAAGGCTTGTGTTGTGGGTACTCAGACAACGATATATATATAATATATAGATACTTAAATACATAGAAAACAACCATGACTTAGGAACAAATATCTGTGCTCATCACACAAATAAATGCCCTTACCGGGACTTGAACCCAGGACCATCGGCTTCACAGGCAGATTTGATTATATATTGTTTTGTGTTGTTATGACATTGCTTGTTGAAGTATTTTGTTTTGTGTTGTTTTTACTAGTTTTTATTTAACATGCAATGTTCTTATGTTATAAATATGTAAGTTGCCTTCAAATAGGGAATATTACGCGAAACTCTGCGTAGGGGGCGCCACTACCACAATCTGATCTGAGGGTCTATCGCGAAACAAGAAAATCGAAATTTTGTTATCTAATATCTCTTGCATATTCGAGCGATAAAGAGGCAGATAGCGAAATTTCGGATTCGCGTTTCCCGGTAGGTCCTCTGTAAACAAACTGCCTTGATGCATCAATGTCATATTTTATTATCTCTGAAAACTTGTCAAAAACATGTTAAAGGTACAGTATGTGTAAGTTTACTAAAAAGGCTAGTGCTGCACTCTGGTGGCAGAACATTGCAGTAATAACTATCCCCTGTTATATGGAGTGTAGAAGTAAAAGGAGGAAAATCTCTATATATGAAAAGTGTCCATCAAAAAACTGTAAATAGGCGGCGCCACCATACACCGAAGTACCTTGACCGTACACCTAGTATTTTATATAGATGTGCGACCGTGAGGGACAGAACATACGCAATGCGACAAAATTAGAAACACTTAACATTCCCGACAACACACTGTGGGACGAAATTCGGCTCTCATTGACATAGAAACCGAAATCGTTATTTTTATGTTTTTTGATAATAGGTTTAGAATAGGTTTAGCCCAGCATTGTTATGGTAACTTATAAATGTTAGACGATTAGGAATGAAAACTGTCGAGTTACGATATATTTCCAAAAAAAAAAGGAATGGAGCAGGAACAAGAAATCATTATTACTCAAGAACCACAAAACGAACCGTAATATCCTCGCAGATGGTAATACTATGAATTATTTGTGATTTTTTGGCATACTACATATATCCATGACGGGTGCGGTTTTTTTAAAATCAATTGTTTCTAAAGAAAAAACACAAAAACCAAAGTCAATATTTTAAGTTACTTTTGATTGAAATGGGTTTTGCCCAGTATGTGTCTATGCTACCCAAAAGTTTCAGACGATTTAAGTTGAAAATAGTAGTTGTTTTTTTTTTTTTTTTTCAAAATAAATGTATAAAGCAGGAACAAAAAATCAAGATATCTAACTATAAAACCACAACCAAAACGGTAATATCCTATCAGATGGTTATATAATAAATTATTTTTGATTTTTTAGCATACTACATATATATTTTTTGTAACTACTAAATTCATGCCTAATCGCCTGAAATTCACGAGTTAGCATAACAATCCAGTATTGATCCATTAAAACCCATTTCAATCAAAAACAACCCTTAAAATTTGACTGGTTTTTGTTTTTTCCATAGAAACAATAAACGATTTAGAAAAAAATCGCATCCGTGACGCTGACGGATATATGTAGTATGCAAAAAAATCAAAAATAATTCATTATATAACCATCTGAAAGGATATTACCGTTTTGGTTGTGGTTTTAGAGATATCTTGATTTTTTGTTCCTGCTCCATACATTTATTTAAAAATAAACAATACTTATATTTTCAACTCAAATCGTCTGAAACTTATAAGTTAGCATAAACATACAGAGCTAAACCCATTTCATTCATAAAATCCTTATAATGTTGACTTTGGTTTTTGTGTTTTTTCCATATAAGCATTTAATGATTTGTTTTTTAAACGCACCCGTCACGAAAAAAACACAAATAATTCGTAGCATAACTATCTGCAAGGATATTACCATATTTGTTGCGGTTCTTGAGATATTTAGTTTTTAGGGTTCCGTACCCAAAGGGTAAAAACGGGACCCTATTACTAAGACTCCGCTGTCCGTCTGTCACCAGGCTGTATCTCATGAACCGTTGCTATATATAGCTAGACAGTTGAAATTTTCACAGATGATGTATTTCTGTTGCCGCTATAACAACAAATACTGAAAACAGAAAAAAAAATTAAGTGTGGCTCCCATACAACAAACGTGATTTTATAGCAGTTTTTTGCGTAATGGTACGGAACCCTTCGTGCGCGAGTCCGACTCGCACTTGGCCGGTTTTTTTGTTACGGCTCCATACATTTTTTTTGAAAAAAAATCATAACTATTATCAACTCAAATCGTCTGAAACTTATAAGTTGGCATAAACATACTGAGCTAAACCCATTTCATTCAAAAAATCCTTAAAATGTTGACTGGTTTTTGTGTTTTTTCCATAGAAACAATTAATGTTTTTTTTTAAACGCACCCGTGACGGATATACGTAGTATGCCAAAAATCACAAATAATTCATAGTATTACCATCTGCGAGGATATTACGGTTCGGTTTGCAGTTCTTGAGTAATAATGATTTCTTGTTCCTGCTCCATACATTTTTTTTTTGAAAAAGAATCGTAACTCGACAGTTTTCATTCCTAATCGTCTAAAATTCATAAGTTACCATAATAATGCTTAACCTATTTCAATGAAAAAAAAACATAAAAATAACGATTTCGGTTTCTATGTCAATGAGAGCCGAATTTCATCCCACAGTGCAACATACCAAAAACAAGGGCATGACACTCTTTGATAGAGAAAGATTGTCTTATTGCGATTCCTATAAGAGGAAAGAGAAAATAGTGCCATGCTTTGTCCTTATCACCGACCGGGTTTTTTTTTTCATGGTCGGGTTATGGCAGCATAGGTAGGAGGCGATGGCGAAATACCGAAATTTATAAGAGTGAAAGAGAAAAAGGATTATGCTGCCATACATTAACCTGTCAATACATGAATATGTCTTTCTCTTACCCCTGGTCGCTCGGTTTCATGTCTATAACTATTATACTATGTCTATGACCAAAAACAACCTACGTAATATGGTCGGGTTATTTGTTGCCCCTCCGCCATTTCATCTCTACATTATTATACCTCTATGGTTCATGTCATAAGAGTCTCCTATATATTAAAATACTCTTTGGTCCCAAAACCTACCTAGAGCCACCGGAGAGATTAGGAACTATTATTTACAGCTGAAAGCTGGTCACTTTTGCAACAGTTCTGCCATAAGAGATTGTCGTCCTTTCTATACCGTCCATACCCTATTAGAACAACCATTTTTCTACTCCTTGTTTAACGCAATGCCATGGGTTAGTTATTATCTAAAATACATGTCATATAAAAAACATAATGACCGATTTCAGTGAAGTTTTCTGTAAAAAAATTGTGATTATTTCAGCAATAGTTGTTATGTAAATTTCAACTGCTATAATTTGGTGATAGGTTCTGAAATTGTAAATATTGTTATAGAGTTAACGCCATATTTGGGCGATTAGTTTGTATTTAACACTTGTTTCTGCATTACTTTGCATCAAAGATAGATATACCCTCGATCAGATGGCGCCACTAGTTTTGGCCTAGTCTCGTATAGAGGGCGTTGACTGTTTCGTTTGTTATTTATAATTTTAACGCATACCAGTGAAAGAACATGGGTCAAAATCATATAAAAATAATTAATGAAATTAAAAAAATCATTTATCCATATTTAAAATACATTTTAACGTATTTTTATAAATCTTCATTTTTAGTTTTAAAGTGTGTCGATAGATGGCAGTGAATTTACAGTGGTTACAAAATTTACTATGACAGTACCGCTCTATCTTATTATATCCTCATTGCTTTGCATACACGTTCATCTTTTAACATATTAAAATAATGACAATTTGTTATATTTTTTGGATATATTCTTTAAAACTTGACAAACACATTTCCATCTATTATTTTTAGTGTTGTCTGCTTACGGCAATTGATTTCCTTATCCTTTACAACTGTTCAAGTTCCGGATTCGAGTTTTCCGGTAGGTCCCCTGAAATCTTGTCAAAAACCTTATGAATGAGTTACTCTACGGTGCACTAAAAAAAGCTAGTCCTGCACTCTGGTGGCAAAACATTGCAGTAATATCCCCTATTCCTCGTCCTTTGGAAATCTGAAATAAAAAGTTGAGTTTTGTGAGATAGGTAAACCAACAATATTAATAAAAAAAGGAACATTCATCAATGATCATTAATGTCTTTTTTATTAGGGTTCCGTACCCAAAGGGTAAAACGGGACCCTATTACTAAGACTCCGCTGTCCGTCTGTCTGTCTGTCACCAGGCTGTATCTCATGAACCGTGATAGCTAAACAGTTGACATTTTCACAGATAATGTATTTCTGTTGCCGCTATACAAAATTATTTTTACAAATACTAAAAAGTACGGAACCCTCGGTGCGCGAATCCGACTCGCGCTTTGCCGATTTTTATTTATTTAATACCTACATATTATTTATTCAATACCTTCAAACTGTTTTAAGCTATTTTCTTCAATTCAGATTTCAGTATTTGTAGTTTGACTACGATATTGTACATTAATAAGAAATTTTGCGACGCGATTGCCCATTTACTACTATCCACATACTACCTACGTCATAATTAATTCTTACATAAGCTTAAAAAACTTTCACATTACATTACCTTCTTAAATGGGCTTTAGGGTTTCCATAACTGTGATATCCCAAATTGCCCGTTAAACTAGACTCAAACTAATTTTTTCGCCCTAAGTGACGATTTTTTACGACACATACTGTACGTTTCTTGAAAGAAAGATAACTTTACTACAGACAAGCAAGCTTTCTCTGCACTGAGTTACGCGACATCGCGTGCTCAGTTGTTGTTCAATCAAGAGTTTCATGTGGTGTGACTGTGTGACATATTCGCTATCGTTTGTTCAGAGAGAAAGTCCGCGAGTGGATCCAGTGGACGGCAGCGCGGCTGGTGCGCGAGTGGGGTGCGCTGGGCGGCGGCGGCGGCGCGCTGGACCAGCTGGCCGTGCTGGCCGGCGCGCTGCCGCACGCGCCCTCTCCGCAGCGCCGCGCCGCGCTCGAGCAGCTGCGCGACACGCTCATGCAGCACGACGTATCGCCCTTCGAGGTACGCATACGCACGCCGCTCCAAGGTTATATTATAACCCCGTCATTACACGTACCGGACGTGCACGCAACTAATACCATACCAGTACCCAGTAATACCTTAGAGTGCTCAATCCATACATGAGTTTATCTTACTTAATAGCAATTAAGTTCACTTAAACTATCGTGAGACATATTTCAAAATATTTATCAGTACGGTTTTTACTCACTATTATTTTTAGTCGCTTTTGGCGACATGTTTCGGATTCTTTGGGAATCCATCCTCAGGCACGAGTGTCCGCGGCGGTTGTACGTCGTGCACTGCCCGCGCCGCCCGCCTCGTCGCTCGTTTCGCACGCGCTGATGGGGCGGGGGCGGGGGGCGCGGGGCAGTCCGCAGATGGAGTCGTCAAGTGAAGGTCTGGTAGGGCGGCTGTATCGAACGAAGTCAAGCACACTGCACTCACTATGTCCCCGCGATCGTCACAACACACTTGCCGCTTGACCCTAGGTATTATAGGCTTCCATGCAGGTGGCAACATCCAGCCTCCGTCCCGATTGAAATTAGGGCGGCGTGCAATTTCAATCGCCTCGCGAATCTTACGCGGCACAAAACATTTCTCTTGTACCAGTAATCTCGCTTTATCGAAACGAATGAAATGGGACGCGCCTATATCGTTCGCATGCTCTGCCACCGCTGAGTTCCTGGTGTCCATGTTCTTTACGCTGCGTATGCCAAAAGCGACTAAAAATAATAGTGAGTAAAAACCGTACTGATAAATATTTAGCAATTAAGTTGTTTGGCAGGTATGATAAAACGTATTACATACTAATAACTTAGAGAATTTAACAACCGGAGTCGCCTTAAAGAGCTTACCCCTATGTCGGAAACCTCGCCCAATGGTCATACTCATTGTATGGACTGACGTTTATCTGACATGGCTATTTGTACGTCATGTACAAATAGCCATACATTTGACATGCCCCTCCCGCAAAAATCAGCAGACTGTTTTGTACAGAAAATTACAGACAAGGAGACTCCGGTTGTTAATTTCTCTACTTCTCACTTACACCATTTACTAACCCGGTGTTAACCGGTTTAACGTGGAGTTACCATGTTTACCAGTACAATTTGACACTAGTTTAAAGGTTTAACCGCTTAACCCCGAGTTAGTGGGATGGTACTATCCCTGGCTTCCACATGCTATGTGCTACATACGCTACCACGCTAAATACGGTACGGCTATATACATACGTGACAACCTTCTACCATCGGCTACAATTATATGCAACTCTATAAACGATGTGAGTATATGGTGAAGAGCCCAGGAAAAGCATCAGCTTAAACCTAGGGCGTTTTTGCTCTATATTCCAGGCAGAGGTATACGCCATTATTGAATGTGCGTCAATCAATCTGCAAAGCAACTACGGCAACCATACTATATATATCCATTCGGATAGCGAGGCCCTTTTTTTTTTTTCGCAGGGGTAAATGCCTACGCATCTCACCCTCGGGCCAGGGAAGCCCATAAGGGGGGGTGGTATGTGGAACTCGCTCCTCCTGCTCCCTCTGTTAGTCAGAGGGAGGGGAGGAGAATACCCACTAACATCCCCTGCGGCGATTCTCTGCACTGCCGTTTATGGGGGCGCCATGGGGTCGCAAACGTTCTACCACGACGTCCCCCGGCTGCCTTGGTTCACCCAGAGGCTTCCGCGCCGAAGGAGGGAAGGATTGGAATGCGCTACAATCCCTCCTCCAGACGTGTGGAGTCTTCCATTGTGGGCCCCTTACCCACGGACTCCACTAGGGGTATTGACGGGCAGCAAAATGTGCCCGTCTCCTACCTCTACGTCTGCGCCGGATCGGGAGCGCATCAGCTCTTTCTTCGCGCTCCCGCTCCAAGGCCTCCTTCTGAGAAATGACGCTTTCGCAGAAGGGGGCCACCGCCTCCCAGTCTCTCGCTCCTCAGCATGGCCGCCTCAACGCTGTGGAGCGAGAGATCATCCACTCCGATGGCACCGATCAGGGTGCGGCGTTCCTGCGCCCAGCGACTGCACACCTCTAGGGTGTGTTGGGCAGTGTCATCCGGGTCACCGCACTCGTGGCAGACCGTGCTGGCTTCCCTCCTGATTATATGCAGGTAATGACCGAAGCATCCATGTCCGGTCATTACCTGCGTCAGCCTAAACCCGATCTTGCCATGCCCCCTCTCCAGCCATTGGTCGAACGACGGGAGGAGTGCCCCTATAGTGCGAACTCCATAGAGGGAGTCCTCCAGGTCGTTTTTCCATCGGTCCCTCATCCTCATTTGCGCTTGGCGGCGCTCCTCTCTTAGCTCTTCGGGAGCGGGGAACTCATTCAGGGCCCTGCGCCTTACCCGCTCTCTGTGCGCTTCTGCGAGCACCTGTGCGTCCAGCTCCCAGGGCATTGTGCCCGCTATGCATGCCGCCGCCCACGCCACCGTGCGGTAGCCCCGCACCACCCGAATGGCCACCACTCTTTGCGGGGCCCGGAGTCGAGCCCTATTTTCTGCATTGAGCCTGTCGGCCCAAATCGGCGCCCCATATAGGGCCATGCTTCGGGCCACCCCCGCGTACAAGCGGCGGCACGCGAGATTCGGCCCTCCTACATTGGGCAGCAGCCTGCTCACCGCTGAAGCTGCCGCCGTAATTCGGGGAGCAAGTTGGCGGAAGTGCTCCCCGAAATTCCGAAAGAAAGAAGAAACGATGTGAATACCGCAATTACAATAGTACAAGTGGGAGATACGAAGATATGCAATATTTACAAACCACCGAATAGTCCGTGGCCCCAACCTGCACTTCCAAACTTCGGACACCCTTCCATCGTAGTAGGAGATTTTAATAGCCATCACACCTCCTGGGGTTATAAAGGTAATGATAGTAATGGTGAGGCCATTGTGGATTGGGCAGATGAGTGTAACTACTTTCTGGTGTTCGGGAACAAGGATAAAGGCACCTTTAAATCTGCTCGCTGGGGCCGAGAATATAACCCCGGCCTAGCCTTTGTTTCCCTTGACTGCAACCGGCGCCCCATACCAGTAAATAGAACTGTACTGCAGGATTTCCCACATACCCAACATCGCCCAGTCCTTCTGGACGTCGGTGTTAAGATACCAATAATCCAGTCATTCCCTGTGCCACGCTGGAATTTCCACAAAGCCGACTGGGGAAGTTACACCCAGGTATTGGATGACTCAATTAGATGGATACCGCCCCTAGTAGAAAATTACGAGAGATTTTTAAAATTAATAATCTCGACGGCAAAAAAATACATTCCACGTGGATATCGCAAGCAATACATACCGTGCTGGAACTCTGACACCGAGACCCCTGTGGCAAGAATACACCAGCACTGCGGACAGCAATGTCGGCCACGCCCTCATAACATCCCTAAACCGAGCACGCCAGTTGAAATAGGAAAGCACAGTCCAAGGCATTTCAACGGGGCAACGCTGCCAGTATCATGGGGACTTTTGAACCGGCTACGGTCCGAAGTGGGGACTTGGCCTAGTTTAATTTAGTGTTTAAGATTGACAAAGCCTGTTGCGGATTATATCATTTGTTAGTAGGTGACGAAGCCTGTAGCTGATTTATTGTTGTAAGCACTTGACGAAGCCAGCTGATCATGAACTATGTGTTGTATATAATAAATGATTACTTATAGCTTAATTTAACCTAATGAGAAGATGGACTTGCAAGTCCATATGAGTGCGCGCGCGCGCGCGCGCGCGTGTGTGTGTGTGTGTGTGTGTGCGCACGCGCGCCGCGGCGCGCGTGAATGTAATGTGTGTGTGGTGTTTAGGTTCCTAAAACATTTTGAATTAAGTTTTCTGTATCATAATAACTCTTACATTTAAGCCAGTCTGTTATAATTTTTTTACATTTATAAAATGGTAAGTGATATATATTTAAGTGCTTATGTATGACATTGTATAATTTGCCGGATTTATAGACAAATTGTCTACTAGCGTATGTGGTATTTATTGAAGTGGTTGGAATTATGTTACCGTTTCTCCTTGGATTTCGTGTGGTAGGTGTATATGGTTTAGATTTGTGTATTTTTAAGGTTGCAAATAATATGTAGAGTTTTCTTACAGTTAGTACATCAGAAAGCTTAAATAGGTCTACAGTTGGAAATCTAAATGGTTTAAAATGCATAACTTTTAATAATGATCTCTGGGCTCTTTCGAGCTCTAAAAATTTGGTTTTAGTAGCGCCTCCCCATACCGGTATGCAGTAACTAATTATTGATTGAACTAAGGTTAAATATATTTGTTTAAGAAGTTGTGAAGTAGCGATATGTCTTAAATTTTTAAAGACCCATATAAGCTTCCTGACACGGCTCATGAGCAGCTCTATTTGCAAGTGCCATGTTAGGCGTTGGTCGACTAATATCCCTAAATACTTAACGCTTTCAACTTTATTTATAACAGAGCATGCACAGTTTTGTATATTGTTATTACATGTATGAATTTTTATGTTATAAATGGAGCCAGGTTGTGAACTATTGTAGTTTGTGAAGCAAATGTAGTTTGTTTTTGTTGCGTTTAATGTAAGGAGACGAGAGTGGAGCCAGCAAGCAACTTCTGATAAACCTAGTTCTGCAGAGTGTTTCACGTCTTCCCAAGTGTCTCCAGTGAAGACAATGGCAGTATCATCGGCATAGGTAAAAAAGGTGTCCTCTATTAATGTGCATATTACAAAGCTGGTTTATATATATTAAAAATAGGGTTGGGCCAAGGACGCTCCCCTGTGGCACACCAAAAGATATTTCTGATTCTTCGCTTATGTAGGTTCCTATTTTTACTTTTTGCGTACGGTTTTGCAGATAGTCTTTAAAAAGTTGTAGTGGGACGTCTCTTATACCTATATTTTCTAAAACTGAGACTAAGGTAGGAATGGAAACAGTATCGAATGCTTTTTTTAAATCTAAAAATACTGTTAAGCATTTTTTTTTTTATCTATTTTGTCTACGATCAGAGATGTGAGAGCTGTTACTGCATCTTCAGTAGATAGTCCTTTTCTAAAGCCATATTGATTGTCTGATAGTATTTTGAAGTTTGTGAGGTAATTAAGAATGCGGTTATTGAGTAGTTTTTCTAATATTTTAGAGATAGCTGGTAAAACAGAAATTGGCCTGTAGTTGGATGTATCATCTCTGTTTCCACTTTTGTACACTGGCGTAATAATTGCCTTTTTAAGTGCGTTTGGAAAGGTGCCGGTCTTAAAGCAGATATTGATAAGGTGAGTTATAATAGGAACAACTATTGGACTAGCCATTTTTAAAAAAGTTGCAGATATGTTATCCCAACCCGGGGCACTATTTGATTTCAAACTCATTAAAGTCGTGTAACCTTCCCTGGGATCAGTGTCTAATAATACAAAAGGAGATAGTAAGGGGTTTACCGGTTGATTAGAATTGTAAGAAATATTGGAATTGTTTGTTAAAAAGTTTTCAGCTAAAGATTTTCCGATAGCGGCGAAATACTCATTTAAAAAGGAAGAAGGAGCTGAAACTGCTGAAGTCACAGTCTGCCCCAGACCCTCAATTCAGTCGCTCGGTGACTGCTGATGAAATACGAGTCCAGTATCAAGTGCATCAAATGCGGGAAGGCCTGCGGAGAAGACAACATCTTCCCAGAGTTTATTAAGCATTGTGGACCTCGCGTGCAAAAGTGGCTTGCAAAGTTTTTCACAGCCATCATCAACTCTGGGAAAATTCCGCCCTCCATGAAACTGGCGAAGATAACTGCAGTAATTAAGCCTGCTAAACCGACCGACCGAGCAGACAGCTACCGCCCAATCGCACTTCTCAGTGTGCTGTACAAACTCCTGGAGCGGGTACTGCTCGATCGCATTGCTCCGACCATCGACAAATATATCCCACAGGAACAAGCAGGATTTCGCTCAGGCCGCAGCTGTAGTGATCAAGTCCTTGCGCTCACGACCCACTTGGAAAAAGGCTTCAATGAGAACCTTAAGTCGTCAACTGCATTCATAGATCTGACAGCTGCCTACGACACCGTGTGGCGGCAAGGCCTCCTCTAAGCTCCTCAAGGTGGTCCCATGTATAAAAATATATAGGATCATCGAGGATGCTCTTACCAACAGGCCATTCCGCGTCCTCCTTGGGAATGAATCCAGCAGTACTAGGGTGTTGAATAATGGGCTACCTCAGGGATCAGTCCTGGCTCCCACTCTTTTCAATTTGTACACCTACGACATGCCAGAGACAATCGAGGAAACTCACTTACGCTGACGACTTAGCTCTAGTCGTGCAGGATCGCAATATAAGTACCACTGAACACCGCTTAGAATATGACCTAGCCGTTATGGGCGAGTACTTTACCCGCTGGCGCCTATGTCCTAACGCCTCGAAAACTGAAGTGTGTTGCTTCCATCTAAATAACCGACTAGCTACCAAGAAACTCAGCATCCCATTCAGGGGCTCCTTGCTCAACCACAACCCGTCTCCCAAATACCTGGGTGTCACTCTGGACCGAAGTTTAACTTACAGCTCACACCTTAATAATACCGCAGCAAAACTGAGAACCAGGAATGGCATTCTGCAAAAACTAACGGGAACAACATGGGGAGCCTCTGCCAGCTGCCTGCGAACATCGGCCTTGGCGCTTGTATACTCTACAGCGGAATACTGCGCCCCCGCCTGGCTCAACAGTGCCCACACAAGCGTCATTGAAACGCAGCTAAATGCTACGATACGTCTCATCACGGGATGCATGAAGCCCACCCCTGTGCATTGGCTCCCAGCTCTAAGCGGCATTGCCCCTCCCCCACCTCCGTCGCAAACACCATCTGCTCAGAGAAGTTAACAAAGCCCATGAACGACCGGAACTGCCTCTCAACAGAGACTTGGCTACGTTCAGATGTACAAGGTTGAAGTCCAGAAACCCACCGGCTTTCCTTACCCACCAACCATGCTCTCAGTGGAACCTGAACGAAGCCTGGTCCGAAGAATGGTCACAGGCAGACGTCCCATCTGATCTCTAAGCTAAACCCACGGAGCCACGCGCCTGGGTTCAATGATTCACGCCGTGCCTGGTGCATGCTTAACCATCTGAGAACAGAAATCGGCCACTGTGCGTACCTCCGAAAAAAATGGGGATGGAGTGATCAGGAGTGCTGCGAATGCGGATGCCCAAAGCAAACTGTTCGGCATATCGTTTTGGAGTGCCCACTGACAAAGTACGATGGCCCAGTGGAAAATTTTAAAACCGTAACGAGTGCAGCCATCACCTACTTGGACAAATGTAGATTTAGATTATAAGCTAGCTAATAAATGAAAGTGTAAAATATAATTGCCATACGATAAATAAAAGTGGAATGGTGCAAGTGGCGCTAAGATGAATAAGATTAAAATTTGCTTTAACCTTAATACTGATTAAGCTTGAATCTTATGACACCTAATTTGAGTTAATAGTTAGTAGTGAGTTATATAAATGTAAATGTATGTGTAATTTATGTGTTCTGTTATTATTTTCCTTTGACGACCGGTCTGGCCTAGTGGGTAGTGACCCTGCCTGTGAAGCCGATGGTCCTGGGTTCGAATCCCGGTAAGGGCATTTATTTGTGTGATGAGCACAGATATTTGTTTCTGAGTCTTGGGTGTTTTATATGTATTTATGTATTTGTATATTATATATATCGTTGTCTAAGTACCCACAACACAAGCCTTCTTGAGCTTACTGTGGGACTTAGTCAATCTGTGTAAGAATGTCCTATAATATTTATTAATTAATATTTATTATTTATTTCCTACATTTATTGAGTTAGTCTACAATATTAATTTAGATATAATTACACTTATAAAAAGTAGGGCGTCTATTTAGTTTTACCTTATATATATATAGCCCTCCATATCGTGTCCGACAACGGCGACCTTTGCAATTTTCTCTGATGAGCACGTATATGGCTCGCAAAACCGAACTTTGTTTTAAATATTCGGTCGCACTGCGCACAATAAAGCTGCCCTTGTTCGTTAGAAGTGTATGCGTAGGACGGCTTAGGTCGAGACTTCCGTTGAATCCGCTTTTGGTCCAGGTGTTCAAGTCGACCCAAGTAACATTTTAGCGATAAAAGCTGACTATTATTTCGATTAAACACTGATAGCGATAGTGCGGCCTAAAATTTAGCGATATAGCACGCTATAACTCTCTTATAGTCGGAATTAGGCACCGACGTCAGTGCTTGAAGCTCTACAGTGGTTCATTTTATGTGCAATAGTGATAAACTAGTGATATAATAGTGCTACAATAGGGATTATTCTTGCCGGAAGTGATAATAAAGGGTTAAAGTAGCAGTATTTTTACTTATAGTTCTAATAACCTTGTGATATGTTATCTTGTATCACTTCCAGTGTTACAAGAACGCTGCAGTAGTGAAAACAATCGTTTGTAGTTTTAAAATGTCAAAATATTTAATACAATTTCCAATAATCGCTCATAGTGTTGCGTGACGTAGTCAGACAGATTGTTTATAATGGCAACAGCTTGATGGTTTATTGGAATTATTATTAGGTACCTGGTGAGTACACAGCAAAGTTTCACGACACGTATTAGAGAATTCAACTGAAATTCTATTGCGGTTATTACTTTTCTGTCATTACCTATATATATGGCATTTTACATCTCAATTTTCAAGCGCCTTGTAAATATACATGTTTTGATAAATTTTGTATACTAAAACTACTAGCCTAGTTTAGTTTTTGTAACTAAGTTATTTATAATCTTTAGTTTTGTGAATGATTATGCTAAACATACTAGATATTGTAATATGAGAACAAAATGACCTTAACAATTACTGCTTTATTACTAGATATTTCAAGCATTTTTGTGTTTGTTTGTAAACAACATGGCGTAAATAATTATTAAGGCTATATTTGATGTGGCATTCAACTTTAAACAACAATGTATCACGATAAACCATTAAAGGTTATAGAGAGAAGTATCTTATACCTGAAATACTTAAAAATAACTTTAAGCTGTAATAATGTTCGCACAAACACTCTTGAAGAGCTACGGTTCCATACTGCTGTTATAGCACTTCTAGCACTAAAAAACTACGTGATTTAACAGGGAAAATTATGTCGGTTGTATCACTATATTACTAAGAGCTATAAGAATTACTGTTGCCACTCTTAAATGGCTTAAGAGTATTTTTATAGTTGTTGTAACACTGTAGGCGGCATTAAGCACTAAAAGGTAAACATAACACGATTATAGAGCTATAGCGCGAGTAAGTTATAATGGGCACCCCAAAAGAACCTTCAGCGTTAAAATCTACTTAAAGTGGTAACCATAATATATAAAGAGGCAGCTAATACCACCTTATTACAGCCTTTAGCTGCATTATGCAATCATATGTCTATTATATCACCTTACTAGCGCCAGTGTATTAATATAAGACCGTTTATTTCCATAGTATCACCTAAAACTATTATTATGGGTCTTATAAAACTACTATGTCACTCAGGACTAAATGAGTTGTTGTTATGGCTAATGTGTTTGTTGGGGAGCTTCTTCGAAAGTAGCTACACCTTCTCTTACCTTATTGCGCCATTTCGGTCTCTTAACCGCAAGCTCCTCCCAACGCTCAGATGGGATGTCGCAAGCTTTGAGATGGCGCTTCAGAACGTCTTTATATCGCAGAAACTGCCCCCCGTGGCTATATTTCCCATCCTTGAGTTCCGAATAGAAAACGGATTTAGGGAGTCTACAGTCATCCATGCGACAGACGTGGCCACTCCATCTCAGTTGGCTTTTCATTAGAATGGCCTCCATACCGGACACATTGGCTAGACGTAATACCTCCGTGTTAGTCACACGATCTTGCCACTTAATTCTAAGTATGCTGCGTAAACAACGCATGTGGAAAGTGTCAAGCTTTCTGATGGCTCCCTTGTACAGGCACCAAGACTCTGAAGCGTACGTAAGTATTGGAAGCACCATGGCCTTGTATTCAGAAAGCGTTGTTTGGTGTTTTAGATCGTGCGACTTCCAAACACGTTGGTTTAATTTTCTAAATGTGGCTGCAGCTTTGGCTATGCGTGATGGAATCTCTGAGGCAAGGCGATTATCGCTTCGGATTTGGCTACCCAGGTATTTGAAGATTGTAACGTCTTTCAATGCTGAATTACCCAAGACAATTGGAGTATTATCAGCGCTGGCACCTCTGGCTGGTTACCTGGGCCTGGTTTACCTTAGATAGGTAGTTGACAGCGCGACGAGATTGAGGACTTAAACATAATCTGTTGGTTGTCCAGGTGAACCACTCCGGCGTACTGGGCGCCCTGCTGCAGTTCCTGACGGGGCTGGACGACGCCACGGTGGCGGGCGCGCGCGACTGCGACCGCGACGGCGACTGCGAGGGCGAGGGCGAGGGCCGCGACGCCGACCAGGTGGCCGCCTGCGAGGAGCGCCTGCGCCTCTTCCTGCACGTGTTCGCCGACATGCCGCTGGTGTCCGAGTAAGACGATTAACCAACCACATACAATATTGACATATATTATAAACAATTCATTTTAATAGAAATGGATAAGAGATAATGGATATTCTAAAAAACAATCCTCATCTTCCATTCCATTGCATTTACAATCTTTCTTTTTTTATTATCAGAAATAGCATTTGTGTTTTGAAGTTCAAGTTTTAATTCGTGTGCGGCTAGAGTATATTAATTCACGGTCACTATGTCAGTGAAAAACGTTGACATTAAAAACCTACTAAGTCAAAAATGGTGCCGATTGACTTAACCGGCACCAAATTGTTTACTTTACCATTAAAATTTTTATACTTTAAAGTTTAAATATCCATTCGGATAATCTTTAACCAAAAGAAAAAATAAGAGTGTGAACAAAAATTAGGAAATGAACAATGTAATTAGACAGTACATACATACCCCCTTATTCATAATACTTTACGGGCCTGATTTAGTTAAACTATGTTTTATCCCTTTCTTACTAATACACAAGTCAAAATGACAGATAAAGACAAACGATTAATAGCTAATTCAAGCCAGTAACTCGTTTATGAATAACGCCAATAAGACTAAGTACATAGTTAGGTTATATTTCAGCATCAGCGAGTGGTCGGAGAGCGGCGCGCTCCTGGGCGGTGGTGGTGGTGGTGGCGGCGCGCTGGCCGCGCTGGTGGCCAAGGTGAACGCGTGCGTGTCCCACCTGGAGCAGTTCCCCGTGCGCGTGCACGACTTGCCCGCGCGCCCCGCCACCTCCGCGCTCAAGTTCTTCAACACGCATCAGCTCATGGTGAGTGCGCACAAACAACACCTAATCTTATACATATTGTCATCCGAATATGTCCTCTTTGAGCTACAGCTAATCAATCATCTCTCAATACCTGATTAGTTAACCCCAGTTATAAAGCACACTCGGCGGCTATAGGTATTGCTTTTGCGTCTGAGCTAGGCGCATCATTTGGATTCGACAGTTGACGCAGAGTTTTATGCACAACCGGTTAAATAATATTGCCTAGATTTTGCTAGTTCCCAATTTCTGAACTACATATTATTTGTATTTTATATGACTACATAGATAGATAATAATTATCGAATAATATGGTCAAGCGAAAATGTTTTGATAGTTATTTTTTGATACAAGTTTCATTTTTGTTTTATTGCAGTGTGATCTCAAACGCCACCCAAGTTGTACTAATCTCAAGCAATGGAAAGGCGGTGTCGTACGGATAGATCCGCTTGCCTTAGTTCAAGCGATAGAAAGGTAAGATTCACTGGTATTCAACTGCACTGTTAAATTCTTCGTATGTATAACCAACTTTAACTGTTTTAAATATAGATTTCATGGCCGTATTTTTGCAAACATTTGTAATTTGTCATTTACTTTACCACAATCGTTTATTATGTCACCGTATTATAGGCCAAGCAATAAGAAGGTATAGAGGGAAATACTAGGAACACAGTTTTTAACTTCGTAGCTTTGTTTGGACTAGTTAGGAGATGAACATATCAAAAGTCCCCGACCGCAACCCTGGTGCTAAAGGGGGAGAGGGGGGTTTAAAGGTTAAATTTTTCCGTTTTTCGATTATATCTCGGAAACTATGGGTCTGAGCGACATGGCCACTTATACAAAATGAAAAGTGATTTAATATGTTACAAGTTTTATTAGGTCTATTTTTTTGATATCTTGTATAGTTTTTGAGATATCCGCTCTTGAAGGTTTATTTAGGGCTCTCATTTTTATCTTGATTATCTACATCAGTAAAGCTACTAGGCCGGGTTTGGGATCGTTTTCGTGTAAATCAGGGGTGCTGAATTCATTTATGGTATCAACATTGACACCTTTCCGAAGTAAAGGGACCGGGTCTTTTGATATGTTCACCTCCTAACTAGTCCAAACAAAGCTACAAGGTCAAAAATTGTGTTCCAAGCATTTCCGTCTATACCTTTTTTTGGGCATTTATTTCCTGGCCTATTAGGTGTGTGTAGTAATTAAACATCCCTATTCTTGCCCCTGGCTTAATATCGCCATAGCTAGATTAGGCTGTGGCTGCAGTGGCAAAATAGGTTTCAGTTTAATATGGTTATTATTTGTTGTTTGTCAGATATCTAGCACAGCGCGGCTACGCGAGCGCGCGGTCGCGCGACGGCTCGACGGCGGCCGCGCAGTCGGACGACGACGCTGGCTCCGAGGACGACGTGGAGGACTCGCTCGCCACGCCTCCCATACACCAGCCCACTGAGTACATACCTACCTACGCACTGCACTATATACTCTTTGCTCTTTTAACACTTTACATTATCCATTATATCTCATCTCATTACATTACTGACAGTTATAAACACTAAAAATAAAACTATACCAAACATTTTTCTTTTGAAAATCGAAAGCATCGGACTATGTAGATACGCAGTCTTACCCACAAAATGGTGCGAACGAAAAATTCTCCACGTTTTGCGAAATTTTTGAAATCTTTTCCAACTTTTTGGAAACTTCGTAACTTGCACGGCACTACTATGAAAAAATCTCGTCACAATCTCTCACACTGCTACTCAAAGTTGAAAGGCAGTAACTCTGTATGCATCCCATACATAGATTAGATACCATAATTTTCTTTGGATTAACAAAATAAGATAGGTACGAGTATTTTTTAAATCAAAGTAATGCCGATTTGTACTCATGAAGCATACGGTTTGTGCACGATTGTCCTCTGGTATTGTATTACATGAGATATGTTTCCCAGCACCGACCACAAGCTGGAGTTCCTGATCGGCGACGCGGTGCTGCCCTACAACATGACGGTGTACCAGGCCGTGCGGCAGTTCGGCGAACACACGGACGCCGACACAGACACAGAAACTCCGCTCGGTGAGTGTCTTTATTGATCGCCACGTCTCTTTCTCAGGCGACTCTACTCTAGGGTTGCCAGCCCTAGTGCACAGATTTGCGATCAAACTCCTCAGTAAAAAAAGTTAGACCTTTTGTTGCTTACTATTTTAGTAAACTAATTTCAATATTCCGGCAACATAATTTAACTTATCTTAGTATACTTCTTATAAATGTAAACTAATCATTACATTAGCAATAAATAAAGTGTTGTAATCACTCGTCGCGCTTACGATATTTCGCTCGA
The DNA here is from genome assembly GCF_947568885.1 of Cydia strobilella. Taxonomy (NCBI): domain Eukaryota; kingdom Metazoa; phylum Arthropoda; class Insecta; order Lepidoptera; family Tortricidae; genus Cydia; species Cydia strobilella. Next base: position 42,475,230 of record NC_086068.1, on the reverse strand, counting down.
GGAACCGCCCACACTAATATAATAAAACAAAATGTAATGTAGCGAATGCGGGCATCTGGGTGCAAACGCACACGATCTACTACCGCGCGGTGGAGGGCAGCGAGCCGCCGCGCGTCGACACCGCCGCCTCGCGCAAGGGCAAGGGCCAGCCCACCAAGCTCTCGTCCCGTCGCAAGCCGGACGTTCTGTGGAACGGTAAGCTACACAACTTTCTATATTATTTATTGTATTGCCTGACCCACTCGTCACACGAAATACAGACGTGTAACGGCTAGTTGAGAGGGCTGGCCATTGTACCTGATACTGCTACACTCTATTTCTAACAAGAGTCTCCGACAAGTCTCATATGCGATACCACGCACTCAGTTATACTACATATACTCAGCGACGGAATATATTTATACACATCGCTCTCCATAGAAAAATGCCTTTCAAAAATGACCACAGACACACTGACACTGACAGCTATCCGTTCTCTGTTCATATGTCCCACCAGCTTTTAATTATATCCAATAAACAATTTCCTGCTGCTAAAAAAAGTTGTTATTGGTCAATATCAGGCCAATTGCGGTGTTATCTATATTCAGAAAAATATTTGAAAGTATCCTCTGCTCGCAGATAAATCGGCATCTCAAAGGCTGGTTTTGTGATGAGCAGCATGGATTCTTAGCAAAGCGTTCCACCACATTTAATCTTATAAACACAACAACCATAATTGCTAATAGCTAGATGATAGTAAACAAGTCGATGTTGCCTATTTATTGCAGTATGGCCAATGTAGGTCTAATCTGTACCCAGTACTATCAGGAATTGGTCAAGGTAGTAACCTGGGTCCTCGATCTCCTTTTTCTCGTCTTAGTTAATGACCTGCCAGCAAATATTAGACACTCCACTTGCTTAACCTTTTGGACACCAATTATCGATATATACGCACCGTAGGTTCAACGGCAAAGACCGATTAATCTGTCATAGACCACCTGCCATAGATCTGATCATCATCAGCAGTTCCAGTTCATCAAATGTCACTTTTTGAAATGTAAATGCTTGATTTGTTGATGAAAATACTAAAATCACTATATGTATGCCTTTAACATTTGAGGAGTTCCCTCGATTCCTCGTGGATCTCATCATCAGAACTGCGTTTTGACAATAACGGGACCAATCTGTATGTATATACTTACAATCAAAAAAATAATTTTCAAAATCGGTCCAGAAATGACGGAGTTATGGAGAACAAACATAAAAAAAAACATACAACCGAATTGATAACCTCCTCCTTTTGAAATCTTGAAGTCGGTTAAAAATAGACAAATTTAAAAATAAATGAATTTCATGTTAACAATTTTTGTTTTGTACAATAAAGTGATTTACTACTACTACTAAATGATTATTCTCCCGCCAAACATTGCCTTTGGAAAAATAGTTTTTAAAAGTATATGTGATAGGCCACCTCTTTGTTTTTTGTTTTTATACCTATAGCAAAACTTATCTGTCTGTATCTGTGATAAGCAGTAATTGCGTAAAATGTTAGGGAAGTAGGTGTACGTCAAGTGCCGTCGCTTTTGCGGGGAATTTAATGCCAATGACAAATTGACAGCTTAATGGTCATAAGTCTTTATAATTTAATTTCAACCTAAAAAATTAGGTATAATAAAAAAAACTTAATTGTATTAGAGCTACTTTTGGGCATTTCTATTTTACCAAAAAAATCGTGTTATTAATTAGGAATTTTTATATTATTTCTACTCAGTCACGAGCTTTTTTAATTTTTACTGCGAAAAAAGTGACCCCAATATTTTTGGTCCGTTTGATTAAGGTTTTCAATTGATACTTACAACCTTGACTACAGTCACAACAAATCGGACAAAAGTTTTAAAATCTAAAATACAAGTAACAACTTTAAATAGGAATGCCTATTTATATGATCACCCTCGATACCAAATTCGAAAAATTGGTTCCTGATCACCGATTAAATTCCATCTTATATATGCACTTATCCCAACACACCTCACGTTCTATGCTGCGCGGTTTCATTGCTGCTGCCACCGCCGTAACTAATATCAACAACTACATCATCTATACGATCTAAGTTATTCAGCACTGAAATAACACCGGTATCATATTTTTTATTTTTATTTTATTAATTTAACAACGAAACAAACAGCGAATATACCACATAAAAATAAATCAGAAAATACATATATCAGGTAAATTAGCCAACACTGTTTCCACTTATATATTTTTGTTGTTTTATTTTTATTCGCCAAAATTAAATTTCCGCCCTGCCTATTTATTTGAATTCCCATTGAATTAATTTTGAGCCTTATGAAAAACCGTATAAAGTACTAAATACAATCTGACATCTGACTTATGACATCTGGTTTTATTCGGTATTATTTTACAAAACGCGTATCTCGACAAAGCAATATTAAGCAGAAAACAGTCAACAATCAAATGACCTTCATGACATGAACAGGCAAGGAAAGCAAGATTAAATGTATTGTTTCTCTTTCTTCGGTCAATGGAACGTCTTTAGAGTTTCTATTCCTCAAAAAAGGCCAGTGGTTAATACTAAACTAAGTGCTATCTTAAAAAAACATGATGGGGTCACTGACCTGTCCCTGTAAAGTGAGGTAGTGTGCGTGAAGTGCGCTTGTATGTGAAATGGGTATATTGACAGAATCTGAAAATTTACCCACTCTCCCGTCGCCTTAAGCAACAACGGTAACTAGATAACGAAATTTGTAAATTTCGCCAATTATTCGATGTAAAAAAATAACAACACCACAAGAATTGTCTCAAAATTAGACATGTTACATTACATTGGCTTTATTCAGATTGTAATAATACATACATTGTAGCGATAATAGATCGATCTACCTAAGTATTTAAAAAAAAAATAGTTTTGCTGCTAAAGCCATGCAGACGAAATTGATAATGTATTAAAATGTAGATGGAGTAGTGCCAGCACGCGAGTCGCCACTAGTGATGATCCTGCGGTCGCCGCTGCTGGCGGGTGGTGGCGGCGGCGGCGGCGGCGGCGGCGGCGGCGGCGGCGGCGGTGGCGGTGGCGGAGGCGGTGGCGGCGGCGGTGGCGGCAGCGGCGGCGAGCGCGAGGTGAAGGACGCGGCGCTGCCGGCGCTGGCGCTGCTGCGCGCGCTGCACGCGTTGTCGCGCCACTGGCCGTCGCTGTACCGCGCCGCCTGCCTGCCCGACCACCGTCCGCTAGTGCCTAATGCTGACTTCATAAATGCCAAGGTATAAACGCGCGGCTCATTCATTATCACCTGACATTATCTTCCTTTTCCTTGGTATGAGTTAAACTAGCAACATATGATTATTATTGAGTATAAATTTCATGTAATGTTTCTCTTTTTAGCTTGCTGCCAAAGCCAACAGACAACTTCAAGACCCCTTAGTTATAATGACCGGAAACCTTCCGCCCTGGTTGAAAAAGATTGCATATGCGTGGTAAGTATTGACTTTCGTAAAGGCTGACAAAATGATATTTATCCCTGAGATAGTGCCAGTACGTACGGCTTACATTTGGCAGTAATGTGCGTACGTCATGTCTTATGTATAGTCAAATAAAATGTAAGTCCCGGTCATGTCAACAATCAATTTTAAGGTGCAGTAGTTTCAGAAAACGAATTTTTTTAAAACTCGTAGCGCTTTTTTGGATCAAAACGGCTGCCATACATTTTATTAGCAATCTTGAGCCCTTGCTCGAGGGACTGTATCGATTCGAATCCTGAGTTTTTGACTTTCACTCGATATAAAAAAAACCGGTCAAGTGAGAGTTTGTTTAACTCGCGCACCGAGGGTTCCGTAGAAACTTTAAATTTTCTCATGTAACTATAATCACGAAAGACTTTTGACCAGAATCATAAGTAATAAGCGTAATTGTGTATAGCCCCATCTATCGGCAAATTGGCTAACTAATTTGCGCGACCTCTGTATGTATGTTGGTTTGTCTGGGATAATTCTTTACCATGTGAACCGATTTCAACAATTTTTATTTTATTTTAAAGAAGGTGGTTTTAAAGCATAGTTCATATAGAATTGGTACGCACTAGAAAATTGATATTTTTTAAGCAAACGATATAACAAAGTTATGAATGGTGAATTTTAAATAGTAATAGTATTTAGCTTTTAAATATGTATAAATAAATAAATAAATCTCTGTTATGTAAATAATTACGAACTTTTTTCGTAATGGACCCCATCATATTCTGCACAACACCTTTGGCGACATTCTTGGTGTGTTGATCCCATGTAGATCGCAACGAATTGATATCCTGGACAATTTGACTAATCATGTTTTTTTTTTATGACTGCTTTCTGAGTAGTTTTCTATAGATCGATATTGGGGACAATTCGGAGGATTCATCTCGCGGGGTATGTAATCAACCTGATTATAAGTATACCACGCCAAAACTTTTTTTTGAGTAGTGGCAGCTGGCTAAATTAGGCCAAAATTTCACGGGACTGTTATCGTTTCTAATAAATGACAAAACTCATTTCTCTAAGCACTCTTTAATATAAAAGTCCGACTTCATTGTTAATGATGTAATAAAACTTTTCGTCTTAAGGCCGCAACTTCCAATTCCTTGCCATATCATATATTTCTTTGCGAACTTGTCAAGTTTTACGAACTTATATTTTTCGGGAACATTTCCTCTACGGCCATATAATGGACATGGTCTGAAAATAAAATATATTGAATATACTGAATAAAATATTGAATAAAACTTCGAACCGAGTAGTTGATTAAAATCGAGTTTTACATACGTCTCGTCGTCCAACAACAAGTAACCTTCGAATTTTGTCAAAACTCGGTCGCACAATAGTCTAGCTCGTGTTTTAGCTTGTCGGTTCTATTTAACGGTCCAATTTGAATGTTTAATTGCTTGATAGCTCTTAATAGCCACCTCTGAGGCGAATCATCTTTACAGTACTCCTCCCTCCTCCTTGCATCGGTTTCCTCATCACTGAGGGTCGTGGTCACTTCTAGAGAACAGCCTCTCTTGGACAATTTGCCTCCACCTCTTTCTGTCTGTCGCCGAGTGTAGGGCACCGTGGAGCGTTACATCAAGGGCTGAGCGGATTTGGTCTGTCCACCGCATTGGGCTCCTGCGTCTCGGCCTTTACAGTACTACGAGATTCTATGAATTTTCATGATAAATCGTAATCAGGCAGTCCTGGATTTTGTTTGACTGACCTTAGGACTTTTTTCCAAAATATTATTACTTGTGCCAGACCTCCGATTAGGTTGTATCTTCCTGTTGGCGGATAGAGTCTCCTTGCAACGTTGTATGACCCTACAATCACTAGTTTTTAGCATCTTAAGCGACTTTGATATCTTCGTCCCGGACTAATGAGAATTTGTGAGGTATTTGTGCACGTTCAATCTCTTTTTCTCAATTTCCATGGTCGAAAACTTTAAAATGCATAAAGCCAGCAAAATAATATTTTCACCATAAATGCTTTGACGGTGATTGAATTGTAATTGTATTTTTTTTTCTCGCTAGAAACAAACAATCTACAACTAATTGTGCCAATTCTATATGAACTAGGCTTTAGTGTAATCTCATAGATATTTCAAGTAAAATCACAGACCACCCCCTATAGACTGAGCTTATAGTATGACTCGCGGTCACCGCCCGTATGGTGTATAGGTCTTATATAGGATTGCTCGCGCGCCGCTCCGATCAGTTGCGTTGCGCCTAAGAATACGACCTATTAGCAGTGTGCACGTCTGTACGAAAATAAATCGTAAATATTTGAATTCGTTCGCTAATAATTTATATTGCAGAGTAAAATGGTGTGGCAAGTCATCTAAGACTTCCAAATACAAAACGAATGGAATAACATTCCACAGTTAATTGTGAAATTTATTATTTTGTTGAAAATTGTTTCTTGTCCGCGGGGTTCATTTAATACTGGTCAATATGGTTGTACTGAGCAGCAACGAAGTATGCCCGTCCCTTTTCGTCAACATGAAAATGCAATGTGCTATCCCTTTCACGTTAACGACTAGGGATGTGACGGTGATGGTTTCGTCAGTTGCGGAAACTTCGTGCTTTCGTTCGTACCGTATTGTACCATTTTAAAAAATATAAAAGAAAACCGGGATTCTTTTTTATTGATAATAATTAATATGTAGAATCTGTAGTTTTATTTAGCTGGTAGTTTATTTATCTTAGTAGGTACGTAGTTTAGTTTTTAAGGTTCCGTACCCAAAGGGTAAAAACGAGACCCTATTACTAAGACTCCACTGTTTGTCCATCTGTCACCAGGCTGTACGTCATGAACCGTGATAGTAAGACAGTTGACATTTTCACAGATGATGTATTTCTGTTGTCGCTATAACAACAAATACTAAAAAGTACGGAAGTTGGAGTTACTGTGTAAATCTCATGAATGTATATTTCACCACAAAATGTATGCAACACCGAGTATTCAATTTCATACTTATTTTCTGGGACCCTTATTAGGTACTTTACGTTTAGAATCTTATATCATTAATATGCTATAGTAAATTGTTAACCAGGGATGAAAGGCACTCATTACTGGCGAGGTATTTTGGCGCTCGAACGCAGTGAGAGCGCCAATGGTCCGAGGCAGAAATGATGCATTTACCCGAGTTAAACACTCTACTTTTCATTTCGAATATGAGAAAAGTAAAATGCATGTGTTTTTTTTTAAAACATGACTAAATATACATTTTTATAGTATTTCGTGAGGGTACTTTCAATTAACAATTTAGGCAAAAGTATCTTTATTTATGGAATGGAGAGTCAAATATCAGAATGGAAATTGTATAACAAATCCATTTAAACTTAAATTTCAATTGCTTATCGTACAATTAAAAAAAAATCGTACTTCGAACGTAAAATGCTCTAGTGCAGACACGTATCATTTTCTGCACACCTTTTAGAACAACAATGACCCTCTAAAGAGCATGAGAAATGAAAAGTATTTTTTTTAGATACATTTATAAAGTACCTACTTAATGAAAGAGTATATTGTTTTAATATTATAAATTAAGGTACAACTGGTACCAGTACCACTTGCCTGTAATGAACATGTCCCATCCCTACGGTTACACGTGTCGTTTGGAACGACCAATCACAACGCCGTGTGCACCCGTCCCCCGCACCCGCCCCCCGCACCTCAGATGTTGGTGATTTGTGTCGCGAACAAAATGGCCAAGTTTAGGCTTCTATAGGCGGTTTTCTGTGAGAATAATAAACACCCGCAAAGGGGCTTGAATTGCAAATTAAGTTACAAGATGTTTTTGATAAATAATATAAAAAGTATTCAAGATAGAGGTGTGATTATTTTTCCTGTAATATTTATGATATTGTTATTATTGTGTAAAAATTTTATAATTTTTGGTTTCAAATCGATAGCTTAAGTAGTTCTCGAGATATTTAGCAATGTGACACGCAGACGGACGGACGGAACCCTAAAAACGAACATAAGTCTAAAATGCACATTAAACATTTGTTACATATTATGCACAAACGCTAAAAATATGAAAATTGATTCTAAAAATCGGCAATATCATGTATAAGGGAACGTATCGATTACTTTTTAGGGTTCCGTACCCAAAGGGTAAAAACCACCACTCGTACCACTGAAAATCCGCAACATGGCGAAGGTCAAATTAAACTTAGTCAGGCTCTACATCAGACAGGCTTTCACAGATATGCATGGATTTCAAGTTTTATAATTATAATTTTATACATTTTAGACGAAGGTATGATCCTACGTAAGATGTTATTGTTGTTATTTCAGCCCATTCATATTTCCGTTCGAATGTCGTCACTTATTGTTCTACGTGTTGTCATTCGACCGCGACCGCGCACTGCAGAGGCTAATCGAAGCGGGCGGCGAGCGCGGCGGCGCGGCGGCGGCGGGCGGCGCGGGCGCCGACACGGAGCGCGTGGCGCCGCGTCTCGACCGCCGCAAGCGCACCGTGCAACGGCAGAATGTTTTACGCCAAGCCGAACACGTTATGCACGAGTTCGCACACTCCAAAGCGCTGCTTGAAATTCAATACGAAAACGAAGTGGGCACCGGACTCGGCCCGACTCTCGAATTCTACGCGCTCGTCTCACAAGAGCTCCAGCGCGCTGATCTTGACCTCTGGCACGGGAGCGAAAACTTTAAGCAGAAACCGCACTCTTTCGGCGGTGAAATAGTGAAGAGTCAACCGCCTATGGTGACCGACCGGTCGTCCGCCGAAGTGGCGGCGCGCCTGGCGTCGTCCGTGCGCGACGCCCTCAGCTTGAACGAGGAGCGGTCGGCGGAGCCCTCGGAGCTGGAGAAGGAGACGTCGATCCCGTCGCCGGCGCCCGACGCGACCTTCGTGTCGTGGCCGTGCGGCCTCTTCCCTCAGGCCATCGGCCGGAATGCGCGCGCATCGCATCTCTCCCGCGTCAAGGCCAAATTCCGCTTTCTGGGCAAATTCATGGCTAAAGCTGTAATGGATTCACGAATGGTAAGTTGTTTGAGCTAATTTATTTTAAGATCCTCTCTTATTTATTCTATTTACCGTTATTTTTTGTCACTTCGTTTACTATTCCCCAAAATTGTGTATTGAAGTAACAATTAAACCCTTATATTACCTGTAACTTTTAATGTGAGAGAGCCAAAGAGATTCTTCCAACTTGATCATTTTGTCTCTTGCGTTCAAGTGTGGGTCTAAATGTAATTTCAGCTATTTAAGGGACGGTTGCACCAAACCGCCTCTCACCGTTAAAGGGTTCGCTAAATTTGATTGTAAGGGAGGTCTCATAGCTGACTGCTGAGTAACATTAGTCAGTCCGTCAACTCTGGTTGTTGCAACCGGCCCTTAATCACAAAATGGTCCTGAGGAGTGTACTAAGTGGAGTGTTGTGCCATGGTCCAGGTGGATATCCCTCTGTCGGTGTCGATGTACCGTTGGGTGGTGGGCGAGGAGCGGTGGCTGAGCCTGAGCGACGTGCGGCACGTGGCGCCCGAGCTGTGGCGCTCGCTGTGCCGCCTGCGCCGCGTGGCCGAGCGCGCCACGCTCGTCAACGAGGACGACTCGCACACGCCCGAACATAAACAACACTTGGTAACACAACACACACTCATCTTAATACCTACATATCAATAATATATACAATAACCTTTTGAGATAAAACAAACAAATGTAGGGTCCATCTATACCATACCATATGTGATGGATGAACATGCTGACTTTATACAAATCAAATAGGGCATTTGACTGTATTTAAAATAAATTATTTTACACCATGCATGAAATAAAGCACCAGAAGATTGATTTGATGGAGAAGTCTACCTACGTAGTTATTATTAGACACAATTTCTATTTTAAAACCCGTATAAAACTATAAGGAGTAGGTAATTAATTTGATCATGACGTCACATGCTATTGTTTCATATAAATTCCATAGTAGCAAATCATTTCACATTTCAAAAAAAGAAATTGATTTGACTAGTAGTCAGATACCCTATAGTTCTCATTTTGTCTCTTTACATTTTCTGCTCTACTCCTTTCGCGACTTCGCATTATATAGGTATATTAGGCATGTACAAGGTAAGCTCCGCGGGTAAGATTGAACAAATCGCAAACACTTCACTTCGTTATTCGTAGATTCTATTGTTTTTGGCATTCGATAGGCCAAGCAATAAGAAGGTATAGAGGGAAATGCTAGGAACACAATTTCTGACTTCGTAGCTTTGTTTGGACTAGTTAGGAGATGAACATATCAAAAGTCCCCGACCGTAACCCTGGTGGGGGGGGTTTGAAGGTTAAATTTTTCGGTTTTTCGATTATATCTCTGAAACTATGCGTCTGAGCGACATGGCCACTTATAAAAAATTATGTGATTTAATTTGTTACAAGTTTTATTGGGTCGTTTTTTGATATCTTGTATAGTTTTTGAGACATCCGCTCTTAAAGGTTTATTTAGGGCTCTCATTTTTATCTTGATTATCTACATCAGTGAAGCTGCTAGGCCGGGTTTGGTAACGTTTTCGTATAAATCGGGGGTGCTGAATTCATTTATGGTATCAACATTGACACCTTTCCGAAATAAAAACATATAAACTTTTAACAAATAACTTTTTTAACTTCTTTTCAGGCTTAAACCGCTGAACCGATTTAGTTAAAATTTAGTAAATAGATGTTTTAAGTCCCGAGACAGGACATAGTATAGTTTTTATCTCAAAAATCATGCTTTGAAGGTGTGAAATTTGGTGTGAGGGGAATTCAGCTTCTTCGCCGAAGTTGAATTCCTGAGGTCAATACTGTTTAAATTTAGGTTTGAAGTCATGTTTTGTATCATTTTCAACTAAATCAAACATGTAGACCATCCCAAATATTATTTAAATAGGTTCAGCGGTTATTGATTCCCCATACAAATTTCCACCCCACTTTTCACACCCTTAAAAGATGATTTTGGTTATAAAAACTATCCTATGTACTGTCCCGGGCCTCAAACCATCTCTATACCAAATTTTAACGAAATCGGTTCAGCGGTTTAAGAGTAAAGAGGAGTTTAAAAAAAACATCTTTTTAAATTTTGCTTTTACTTAGGAATGGTGTAAATGTTGATACCATAAATGAATTCAGCACCCCCGATTTATACGAAAACGTTACCAAACCCGGCCTAGCAGCTTCACTGATGTAGATAATCAAGATAAAAATGAGAGCCCTATATAAACCTTCAAGAGCGGATATCTCAAAAACTATACAAGATATAGAAAAACTTGACAATAAAACTTGTAACAAATTAAATCTCTTTTCATTTTGTATAAGCTCTGACGCATAGTTTCCGAGATATAATCGAAAAACCGAAAAATTAAACCTTCAAACCCCCCTGTCCCCCCCAGCACCAGGGTTACGACCGGGGACATGTTCACCTCCTAACTAGTCCAAACAAAGCTACGAAGTTAAAAATTGTGTTCCAAGCATTTCCCTCTATAACTTTTTTTGGGCATTCATTCCCTGGCCTACGAATTGTGTGTTCTTGATGTTATACAGTGAAGCTTAAATATAACGTGTTACATGATATTGCACACGTATTGTATTGAGCATCAGATCAGTAGTATAGTGATTGATGTCGTCACAGATCAGCAGTTTGGAGTTGGACGGGTGCCCGATTGAGGAGCTGGGGCTGGACTTCATCCTGCCGGGCGACGGCTGCACGGAGCTGCGGCGCGGCGGCCGCGACCTGCCCGTCACCGCGCACAACCTCCACGACTACATCACGCTCGTCACGCACTGGTTGCTCTATGAAGGTACGCACTACACTACGCACAACACTACTCTATGTACACACGAACGTACGCTGTCGCCCATCCCCAGACTACGCCAAGGAACCCTTCACAGACTTGACCCCGACGAAGTCTTAGACCACCGCTATAAACACACTTCATTTTACATAAGAATTCCACATTTCCACACTCTGTAAGTTTAAACAGACTAGCAGTTAACAGTTCATTACTAAAAGATCTACAGCAAATGTTAAAGCCTGCTGATAAGGACTGTATCCTTTATTATAAATACAACTTTACTACGCCGTGTTTTTTTTGTATTACTTTTTTATTTAAAAAAACACGTGTTTAATTAGTGCTTTAATAATAATAAGGTACACATTTTGTCCTGGGAGCTCGACGTAAAGCATATGGTTTAGACAAAATTTACTCAATTCTCCCGAGTTGCAATAACAATTTCGTACAAATACTACAAGAAAATTTACGGTGTGCGAACAAAACGATAGCACGCAGTTACGCATGAACATGATTGTAAAGCGAAACATCTGGGCATAGTTTAATCATTTCTTTTAGTAAAAAAATAGTACATTATTGTCGAGGCCACGAATTAATAAACTAGTGGATGTGAAATGACTCCTATTTAGTATGAAAACCAGTGTCGCTAAACTCACACATTCATAGCCACGTTAAAATACGTCACACACTTACAAAATTGCTCTGATTCGTAGCAACTTTCCATACCAAAAGGTTATTACCGGTGGACATTTCTCGAACGAATATCAACTGTAGGCTACATCAGTGACGGTTTAAAATATAATGTCAAAGCTATATGACATACGACTCTTTCATTATCTCATTAATCTCACAAAAGCTCGCTCAACGTTCACCTAATACAACTAAACACCAGATGGCGTTATTTTATATAGTTTTAAAATCACTTACTTATTACAGGCGAGAAAACGGCTAAAAAACCAGTATAAGTAAGGTCTAATTACGCATGGTTTGTTACGGATCTCACGGTCACGTTACACTGGTGTTTTCGAGATCTCTACACGCCTGCGAGTAGCTAACCGTTGGAACTTCTTTCCATTCGACGATATAGGGAGGGGACAGTGTAATCGGAGTGTTTTATCGATATTTGTGTGTTCAGTTAGGTATTGATATTTCATTACCGTATGTTTTAACACATTTAGATGATACTTTATTTATGATTATAATATAGGTAGTGATAATCGTGATTGTGCGAAAAATAATATGTAGTACAGTACAACAAATATCTAACTAGAAATTTGTTTCTTATTAATTGCCAACTAGGTTGTTAATGTGAACATTAAATATATCTTAAAGTCAAACAGATAAAATCATAGTTCTTTAAAGGTCGATTAACTCAGTATTGCTGTTATTTTGTAATCACAAATCTGCAATTACTTACATAGGTAAGTATTCGTCTTTAACAATATATTTACTTGTAGCAGCATTTAAGGCCAATTTAGACGGGACAACCTGATTAAATTGTCAAATTAATTGTATGGTGTGAAAGCATACATGAAACTGGCTCATCGATCCCACTTGATTTGATTGTTAGATTGTGACCTATCAAATCAGGAAGGGGGGCGGCAAAATTCCAATATTTGACGCTAGTTTGCGTGGTACGGAACACTTTATTAATTTAGTGAGCCCGAATGTCACTAATAATTACTAAATTAGTAACTAAGTTTTAGGCGTGTGGTCGCTAGATGCGATGTATGGCAATTTTATCCCCAGAAATCTTTCTCTAAGAAATGCTCCTAGCAAATGGTGCTATATTTTTGAGGAAACTAATTTTCTTGCCCAGTAGCATTGATCCATTTATTTTTAATATCGGCATCTTGTGGTAACCTACAATAATTAATAATAAAGAAATAGAAAATATAAAACGTTTATTCATGGCACATTGCATGCATTGTACGCATAAGTGCATTAAGTATACTTTAGAAGTGTTAAATGTCGTTATTGTTAAGTTTAAGTATATAGTGTATGTCTGTGTATTTAGTTCCGATCACAATGCTATCCTAAAACTACTGTCGAACCTCCTAGTGGGAATTGTCTTAGGATGTAGGCTATATGTACTGTTTTAACTTTGTCTGTAAATCTTATTGGTCTGTATCTGTTTTTTTCCCCAATAAAGAAAATAAAAATAAAATAAAATAAGTACCTAGTCTAATTATATTAACGATGAAAATATGATGGGTGTAAAAAACAAAAACGTATGTAAAGGAATACGAAGGTTTGAAAGGTTGCCATGAAATGACCCCGACTTAACTTAGTGCTTGATGACCAGAGCTGCCATATTTACTAAGACATTGATTATCCCAAATAATAATTAGAAACGTGTCTAAAACAATAATTTATTACCGAACCAAACATCAAACTTGAAATATCGTAACTTTAACTTTATCGATATAAATATCGACATTGCGCAGCATCTGAGTAGCGAAGTTATTTGACATTTAGGATAGCGAATATTCCAGATAAACGTAAAGAAAAGTGACAAAGGATTGTGAACTCTAAGTTCTAACTGATAAAATATAGATTTACTTAACGAACATTCGTAAATAATGCAAAATAAACAGATTTTTCGTATTTATCGGATTATATTTAAATAAATAACCACCGGTGATAGGAAATACCACCACGTGAAAGATTTTTTAAACCGCTGTGATTTCTGCAGCTTAATACTGCACAATACGGCATTTTAAATTTAATTATCAATTTTTGTTAGACGAGCGTACGTACGACGTGAATGTCATTCGAGCATGAAGTTTACACAACAACTGAGCATAGTCTGTGCATAAAGTGAGTCGGTCGCTACTAACTGTCGGATAGACGGGAACGCCCACTTGCCATCTCCATCCTACTCCGTGGTCGAGGCTCGGAAGTAGCTACTTGCTGGCCGAGGATTCGTTTTAAACGGACGAACTTGGGAGTCCGTTTAATTGAATCCGAAGCCAGCAAGTAGCCTTCCAGCCGAGTCATATATGTATAGTGCTTTTCTCAAAAATGGCGCAATAAATACAAATATAATAGAAATATTTTACAGAAGCAACGTTCTTATGTATATATTTTCACAGAAAAAAGTGAAAAGATTTGCTTTACCGCCTTTTTATTTTTTTAATTAAAAATAGAAGTGTATTTTACTGCTGAAAATACGCCAACCTATTTGAGACACCTAAATAGTCGCGGTACCAACATTATAATAATAAGTACTGATCATCTGTTTGGCTGTTTCATGGACCTATGCCTTCATTTGATATGGCCACTTCAACTTTTAAAAAGTTTGGAACTCGACAAATAATGGAATTTGTATGCAACATTGCAGTCCCGAAATCGAGAATGCAATGTTTTTAACTTTTTAATTTTTTGACTGACCATAAACTACGCACTTCGCGACCTACTTTTTAACCGGCAACGTCGACTTTGCCGTCCATTTTTGAGAAAAAAAATTTGAATCTGTGCGTGGTGGCTTTTTAGAGAATATGGTATGTTACTTAGGGTTCATCCATTAATTACGTCACACGAATTTCGAGGTTTTTTGACCCCTCCCCCTGGTGTGATGTCGCATTTTTTCAATGAAATCGGCAAATCGAATTAAGTATTATTAATATTTTATCAAAATATTTTTGACAAAAGAAATATTAACTTAAGTAACATAGCGCTTTCACTCACGTGTTTTTAGTCACCCGCGCGACATTTTTCGGAGAGCCTAGGTCTCCAATAAAGTTAAGTTAATATGTCTCACGATAGTTTAAATTCGATTAAAAGAAATATTAGTCATTTTATAACCCAAAACAGATTAGGAAAAAACATTAAACGATTAAAAACGAATATCGTTCCAAAAACTTGTTATGTAACTGTACAGCTAATAAAATAATTTAAATAAGTTAGTGACGTCACAAAGTTTGTGACCCCTCCCCCATGTCACAACATGTCACATTTTCTTGACCCCCTCCCTAAACGTGTGATGTAATTAATGGATGACCCCTTACGACAAATCGCTGCCCCAATATTATAAGGTTCTATGTTACCTTTTTTCCACAATATGGGTTATGATTAGTACGTTATTCTACGTGTCTTTAGATTATGTTCCTGAAACCAGGATCTTAATATCATCAACTAATAGTCCAAAAATCCCGATATTACATGGTTCTATGTTGTGGTTATAAAACTAACAAGGGTAACAAGGTCCTATGTTTGTTTGATTGTTATAATTGCATAAGTGGCTATATCATAATATATTGAATTTCATACGATAACCTTTCACCATCAAAGTGTATTAGTACTATGCCTTATGGGAAACGGTCGAAGAGATAGTTCAGATCCGGAAACGGCTATCAAATTTCAATATGTTGTTGGGCATGGTACTGGGTCTCCAAAACTGCCGGGAGACAGCGGCGCCGGCCATCTACTTCAGCGGAATGACGTCATCAAAATGACTCCCGCCTCGTTGCGAATATTGCATTTTGCACCCAAACTATGCATTGCACATGCACATACACGTATGGGGTATTAAACGAAAGCCAATAAAATTTTATATAATTTCACTAATCACTATGTACCAAAATATACAATAGTTTATGAGAAATTTAAAAATAAATCAATATAATGAAGAAAAAAAAACGATTATTTGGGTTTTTTAACCAAACCAAAAGTCGGGCGTTAAAGCAATGTACTTACTACAAAATTGAAGCTAATGTCCCAAGCCATACACTGATATCAAAATAATCAAAATAAGACCAAAAATGTGAAAATTATGCATCAAAATGTAGGTATTTGCTAGAACAAATGCATTAAAGTTAAAAAAATCGAAATTGGTCATTTTCAGGATAATCTGCATAAGCTTCTAGTATGTTATTAGCAATATTAAAAGGATCATAAAACTGCTGGGAGACAATCTCTATAGTGCCTGAGTGACAAATAATGGCGTCATACATGTGACCGCTGCCGAAATTTGCAAAATCTAAATTATTACTATACCATGAGTCATATATGTTAGAATACAACAGTTAGACCAGGTTTTATATGTATTTATTATAAACGATACAGTTCTTATAACTAACTTTATCTGATAGTACATAGTAAACTAATAACATTAAAAATTTGTGCTACAGGCGTGATTCGTCAACTGGAAGCATTCAAAGAAGGATTCGAATCAGTATTCCCGTTATGTAATCTCAAAATATTCTATCCAGAAGAGCTGGAACAAGTGTTCTGCGGAAGCCCGTCAGGTAAGATACATCCTTAGATACCTATAATTTAGATACCTATAATAATAATAGTCCCGATATTGTTATTGGGCCGTGGGACTGGGAACCATACCATGAACGAATGAAAGATTAAAATGATGGTGTTGTTATTGTGTCAGGCGGTCGCGAGGTGCGGTGGGAACCGCGCATGCTGGCCGAGTGCATCCGGCCTGACCACGGCTACACGGCCGAGTCGCGCGCCATCCGCATGCTCATCGACATCCTCGCCTCCTACAGCCGCGACGAGCAGCGCCTATTCCTGCAATTCGTCACGGGCAGCCCCCGTCTTCCCACTGGAGGTAAGCTGCGTACCACTCGCAATCTTTTGTCTATTTAATTAATAGTTGGATAAGCGGTATGTAACCAATGTATGTGTGTGCAGGTTTCAAGGCTCTGAATCCGCCTCTGACGGTGGTACGCAAATCACTGGAGTCGTCGCTGGACCCGGACGAGTACCTGCCGTCGGTGATGACGTGTGTCAACTACCTGAAGCTGCCCGACTACAGCGACGCCGAGGTGATGCGCGCCAAGCTGCGGCTGGCCGCCTCCGAGGGCCAGCACTCCTTCCACTTGTCCTAAACGTCCGCCTCCGCTCTCGACGTATACGTTTCGCCTGATATCCGATAGCCCTCCAGGCCTCCACGCTCAGCAGGCTGGTGGCTCGCGTGTTACTGTTTGCACCACTAATTGGTACGGTGTGTGCGTCGCGTCACGCGTCACGCGCACAATCCGGTTCAGGGCATACAGCTTTTGTGCAATCAGAGTGATTTATATTTACCTTTCGTTACAGACACTAAAAGTGCTGTGCGGACATTTATTATTATCATTTTGTTTTCTTTGAATTCTTTTTTTACAATTGATATAATTATACTATATTCTGTGTTAAAGTAATGTGATAGCTTTGTATATTTCTTTATCGACACTATAGAGAGACTAACGACTCTCGACATAGTAGTATATGGAAGTGTGTGACGTGATTCTGCGAGACAACTCTTGATGAGACGAGTTGTCGGAATGCGTGTGACGTGTCGCGGCAGCGGCGCGACCTCGCAGCGCCGCCGGCCACCGCGCCATCCTCGCCGGAGACCGCGGCGCCTACCGCCACCGCCGCACTGTCTGTTATATCATACTTATAAATATAATAAGCTCTATTATGTTTGAAGGACCTCTGGATTTATCCTTCAAGAATCAAAAGTTAAAATAGCATTTATTACCAAACGGTGTATGTTTTCATTATCATTTAAGTTTCATTAAAGAGTAAAAGTGCAAAATTTGAATATGTAACGATTTCAATAAAAGCATGTAAACATATTGAATCAATCAGGTGTCTTATTTATGCTGTCTCAACCCGCAATTTTACTGTTTTGCATATTTAGGAAATAGGTCATGTATTATTACTATTTACTAAACGGAATGAGCTGTAAGAGAGGCGTGCGGGTGCGCGAGAGGGAGATAGAAATTCTTCCCGCGCTCCCGCGGTTAGTTTAGGAACTAAAGAAAGTAAATAAAATCACAAATTAATGAAAAACCTTACTTTTTGTATAAGTACAGTCGAAGGCAAAAATATCAATCGAGACAAATGGCTCAAAAGTATGTGAAGACGTCTTTATTGTCCAAGGTGTAAGAGCGTACACATATTTTTGAAACTTTGGAAATGTATATATATTTATGCCCTTGACTGTAACGTAATATCACCCTGTATCGACCCACTAGTTCCTGAGGACCCGTAACATGAAGCACTATGCATAACTTTTGTATTTTGTGGATCTCCAACTACTCACTACCGCTAAACGTACCATATTTGCATTTTGTCGCACTGACTATACCTCAATTAACAGATTTGCGGGCCTGCGACTGGCCTGCGGTTTTAGGCTCAGGCGACGTCGAAGAGAATTGTTTTTACAAAATTATATATGGTTTGCGAGATAAGTACGTCCCTAAAAAATGGTAATAATGCTAACTATCCACATTGGTTTAGTCGCGGGCTTATACGGGCAATAAAGGAGAAGTACAAGTATTTTAAGAAGTTTATCTACACACATATCATAAACCCTCTATGATGCCTTCAAAATCCGTAAATAATGGCCAACATTAAAATAAACTGTTTTGTTACAGCAAATTTTTTATCTGTGAAAATGTTATTATTACTAAATAATAACTAAAGCTATTATTCTGAGATAATAACATCGATTTCGATAATATTATTTTATTAAAATTTCGAACATCTCTGAAAAATAAAGAAATTTGATTTGACCTCTATTCTAATATCAGTCAAGATGACGTTTTATTCGAAATGAAATGTCAATTGCATACAAATTTGACAAATCTCGCTTGTTAGTTGGCATATCTATGTATGAAAAGTGTCCATCAAAAAACAGTAATTAGGCGGCGCCACCATACACCGAAATACTACCAAAAACAACCTACGTAATTTGGTCGGGTTATTTGTTGCCTTACATGGTTCATGTTATACTCATGTCCCAGAGCCTAACTAGCGCCACCGGAGAAATTAGGAACTATTATTTAAAGCTGAAAGCGGTCACTTTTGCAACAATGAGGGCTAACGCGTATGAATTCGCCGCTAGGGGCGCTAGTGTAGATGGTGGTCTTTTCCATAGTTTGAAATGACAAATGTCACTTGTCACTTCAATGACTGACAGCTGTTCTTTAGTCTTTTGGACCACCATCAACAGAGGCGCCAACTGGTGAGCAAAAAAACGATAGCCCTCATTCTGCCATAAGAGATTGGCATCCTTTTTATGCCATCCATAGATATGGCAATCGACCCCCACTCTAGTTTCTCTGAATAAAAAAAAAACTACGGATGCATGACATGCGTGAAAAAAGTTTTCTTTGCCGCCATTTGACGTGCCGTTTATCTTTGAATTAGTTTGTAGGTAAAAAATAATTTGTTTTGTTATTTTGAAAGTAACTAGTAAAAGTTTCGTGTAAAATGTGCGATAAAAATATTTCGGAGACGCCACCTCATATCCGCGAATTCCGCCAGAGAGCAACTATGCCCCAATGTCGGCTGTAATATGAGGTAAGTGAATATATCATAGAAAGTTTATAATATGTGTGTAGATAAAGCAGTGTATGTAACTGTACATAATTAGGCATTAAAACACTCGTGTGATTCTATTATGAAACTCACTACGTTCGTTTCATAAACCCACACTCGAGTTTTAGTGCCTTTCATTATGTAGCAGTCACATAAACTACTATTAAGACTTACAAAAACCTTTCAGACAAGTACACCTTTGAATTACTTAAAGATAGGGTCAAGTTACTCGAACAAGAGTGCTACTCCAAATACATAAGCCAAGTTGAAGACTCGCTAAAAACCAATCCGCGTTATTTCTGGTCTTTTCTGAAAAACAATAATAAGGGTTCTTCTTTTCCTCCTTCAATGTCTTACTCTGGCTTTACCTCGGACACTGGTGTAGGCATTAGCAACTTATTTAGCGACTACTTTCACTCTACTTTCTTAACTAATAATGCTTCACCTGGTTCTTACCCGCTTGATGGGCCTGCAACTTCTGTTATTGCTGATATTGCATCCATCGAAGTCCAGCCTGACCAAATCATGAAACTTCTTAAAAGTCTCGACCTTAGCCACAGATTATATAATAGTTCTTACTCTTTGTCTTAGCAAATCTACCGGGCCTGATCATCTTCCAGCTGTTTTCCTTGTCAATTGCTCTGAAAGCATCTCGCAACCACTAGCTATACTTTTTAATAGATCACTTTCAGAGGGAGTCATGCCACGATTAAGGAAATCTGCATTTGTTACACCCATTCATAAAAAAGGAAATAGGAGTAATGTTGTGAATTACCGCCCGATATCTAAGTTGTGTCTTGTATCCAAATTACTTGAGCGCGTGGTTTACAACCAGGTGTATGCCTCTCTTAAACATGTATTCTGTCCCTATCAACATGGTTTTCTTAAACAAAGATCTACGGATTCCAACCTTATTTTATTTAATGATTACCTGTCACGCAGCTTGGTTAGTGGAGATCAAGTCGATGCTGTATACACAGATTACAGCAAGGCGTTCGATCGCATCGACCATAATCTGCTATTACAAAAACTTTTATCAGTAGGTATAAGAGGAGACCTCTTTCGATTGTTCTCCTCCTCCGCACGGATTCTCATCATCGTGGGTGGAAATCCCTTCAGGAGTGCCCCAAGGATTTCTTCTTGGACCACTATTATTCACCATTTTTATACAAGATATTTCCCAATGCTTTATACACTCAAATATTCTTTACAGTACATATGGTGCTACTTTTTCGCACTAGTGCGGGAATGAGCCCTTTTCGTGCATATGTCGAAAGTTTAAAGGGCCATATGTACTGTAAAACGTTGTACGATACACGTGCGAAAAGGTAATTCGCAACTCGTGTCGATTTAAGACACTCCCTGCGGTCGTGTTTTACTTTATCGCCACTCGTTTCGAATTTCCTCTTTTCCGCACTTGTATCGTAAATAACTATTTTTAATACAGTTGCTCAAAAAGTGCTACTTTTCGTGGCTGTTTAGCGTGCGGAAAGTTGGTTTTCGCGAACTAGTGCTTTTTACTTTTCCAATTTTTTTAAATGTTTACTTGTTCCAATTCATGACTACTTATTGATGAGTGTTAATATTAGTTTCCTTTAAACGTCGTAATCAACATAAAAACCTACTGTTAATGTAAGAATACGAAAAATATGCATATTTAATATTTTATTACTTACCTCTTCATCATTATAAGTATTATAACACGTTTATTTTTTTGGCGATTTTTTTACTATTCTGACGGGCTGTCCTGGACTCGCTGTTCGGTGTCAAGGACGCATACTTAGTGGAGGTACTCAACAGGATGCAAGGTATCCCCTATATCTTAATCTGACGCGCTCGAGTGACTCCACAAATCCCCTCTTGGGCTCCTCGACCATAGGACACTTCCATACGTATCAACGGTTTGTTTCTTCCTCGCCGCGTCGCGCAGCTTCGCATTCGCGGTTAATTTAGTATAATTTAGTTTTAGACTTAGGTAGATTAATTACTAGCGCACGCAACTCTGTAAACTGGATCTTGCTACTGTTTATTTTACTTTTCTGTCCATAATCTTGTGTAGAAATGGCATCTCACCTCCCTAGCAATAAATTGTAACTAAATCTTCTAATCCTTCTGTGCACACATGCTTAGAGTTATAGTCTAGATCTGAACTGTATGCTAATATTGTATTAATTTCTGAAATTGTCTGTAACTTGTTTTGTGAGCCAAATAAATAAAATAAAAATAAAAAAATTCGCTTGGCCGCCGCCTCGCTTCGCGTTCGCGAGTTGTTCGCCTACGTAAGACGTAGCCTAAGTTCCGTTTAAGGAAATAATGTGTAAAAATCGTGAGTTTTAATCAGTGACAAGGAATTACTGTACCTTTATAATAGGGCATGATTGTTAGAGACGAGACCATTGATATTCAGGATTATTGAGATTCTAATTGCAGTTTTTTACTTTTTTATGAGAGGTTTTTTAAATAATAAATCAGAGGTTTTTAATACTTGAATACTTATTTATTTTATATGAAACACATTATTTCGTGTACATTAAAAAAAGCGGAGACAGAATGACAGGCAGATTCTACAGGATTCTTTCAGAGGATTCTTTCAATAGGTTGCGTTCAGAAACGAACTACAAATACTACAATTATCAAAGTAAAATGTTTTTAACGTTTTACAGACTATTATTTAACATTCCCCCTTAATTGTAGATTAGTTCACAAACATTTTTAAACTTAACAGGCTCTAATGGCTTGGTTAGAATGTCAGCACAGTTATATGAAGTAGGTACATACTCTACACATAAATTACCTCTTACAACATTTTCATGAATGAATTTATAACGAACATCTATATGTTTAGAGCGTCTGTTCAACACTCCATTCTCTATCAGTTTTATAGCACTTTGATTGTCCACTTTAAAATTCACATGCACTTTTATTTGTAACATTTCTTCTATTAAGTTTTTTAGATACAGCACTTCTTTACTGCATTCTGCAGCAGCTATATATTCAGCTTTGCAGCTTGAGAGTGCGACTATAGGTTGTTTCCTTGCACACCATTGCAAGGGACCTCCGCAGTACATAATAATGTATCCAGTAGTGCTTCTTCTTGATTCCAGGTCTCCAGCAAAGTCGGAGTCGCTGTAGGCGATTTGGTAAGGTCTGAGTTTGTGTCATAGCCGATATCTATATTCTTACTTCCTTGTATGTATCTTAGGGTTCTCTTTACGTTTTTCACATCAGTGTTGGTAGGTTTTTCCATGTTACGACTTTCAATATTAACCGAGAATGCCAGATCCAGTCGAGTCTTGCTACTTAGGTACATTAAAGAACCTATAGCTTCACGGTAGGGAAATCTCACATCTTCTGTATCTTCTTTGTCTTTTTCCTTCAGATCTTTTACTAATGGTGTCGGACATGGTTTAGAGTTTTTCATCTTAAATTTTTCCACTATGCTTTTGGCATATTCTTCTTGTCCAATTCTTATTTGTTTTTCTGTTCTAACTATCTCCATTCCTAGAAAGGAAGTAGGACCTTCTACAAAAGTCATTTCAAAGTCTTCTTCAAGTTTCTTCAACAATGAGAGCATCTCTTCTTTATTTTCTCCTATCAGCAATCCGTCGTCTACATATATTCCAAGGATAACATCTCCATTTTCTGTTTTGAAAATACAGTGATCTGTGTTAAGTGGGCATAATCCCTTCTTCTTTAGGGTCATTGAGAACTTTTGGTTCCACTTCAGAGGAGATTGTTTTAGTCCATATAGGCTTCTTTTCAGTTTACATATTTTTCCTTCTTTTTCATATCGGTATCTGCATGTGATCTTCAGTTATCTCTCCGTAGAGGAAAGCAGTTTTTATATCCAGTTTCATGATATGGTATTGCTTATTTGCAGCAATAGCTAGCATAGTTCTGATAGAACTGTTATTAATCACAGGACTGAAAGTTTCTCCATAGTCAATGCCAGGTTTTTGTTCACATCCTCTCACCACCAATCGAGCTTTGTACTTTCCATCACTTTTCTGTTTCAGGACCCATCTATTGCTCAAGATTTTTCTTGTTCCAGCTTCAGCTCTATCAACAAGTTCCCATACTCTGTTGTCTTTCAATGATTGTTTTTCAGAGTTGATGGCTTTTATCCATTCTTCTTTTTCAGAACCGGTTGTGGCTTCGCTGTAGGTAAGGTAAGTGAAATAGTTGTTTAGTTTTGCTGGCTGTTTTCTTATTCTTCCAGACCTTCGAATTGTTTCAGGTGTTTCTTCTTCGTCAATGGTTTCTTCTCTTTTCTGGAGGTTTTGAGTTTTGCTTCATTCTTCTTTGTTTGGCATTTCTTCTCTTCTTTCTTGATTTAGAGTTTCTTTTCTTTCTTCTTGTATTAGGTTTTCTTCGTTTCTTTCTTCTTCTCTTCTATCTTGGTTTAGAGTTTCTTTTCTTTCTTCTTGTCTTGGGTTTTCTTCGTTTCTTTCTTCTTCTCTTCTGTTCTGGTTTATTACTTCCAGTTCTACCACAGGTTGTTGTTTTATATTTTTAGGTTGGAAAGATCTTTGTATTAGATTTGAGAAAATTACATCTCTTCGCTCTACGATACGTCGCTTTTCTTCATCCCTAAGACGGTATCCAGTAGGGGAATATCCGACCATAAGGAATTTCTCAGATCTTTTGTCTAATTTACTCAGGTTTCCAAGTATTTTACTGTGAGCTTGACTTCCGAAGTAGCTCAGATTCTTCAGATCCGGTCTTTTACCAGTCCATAGCTCTGAGGGTGTAACCTCTTTTCCATCTGTAGGTAGTCTGTTGATTATATATGTCGCGGTTCTTGTCGCTTGACCCCATAGATATTTAGGTACGTTATTCTCATACAGCAAAGCTCTTACTTTTTCCAGAATTGTACGGTTTAATCTTTCACTCTTCCCATTAACTTGAGGTGAATATGGGATTGTGTAATCCAGTAATATTCCCTTTTGTTTGCACCATTCTTTTATGTTATTAGAAGTGTATTCTCCACCATTATCACATCTTATCATTTTTACTTTCTCGCTGTGGGTTCTTTCCGCTTCTTGTAAATATTCTTTCAGGTATTCAAACGCTTCATTTTTACTTTTCAGCAGGTATATTTTTGCAAAATGGCTATAGTCATCCATCACAGTGAGTATATATTTCTTTCCATCCCAGGTGTTGGGTGTTATGGGACCACATATGTCTGTATGTATAATTTCCAATTTTCTTTCAGCTCTTTTTCTCTGGGTATTAAATGATAAACGGGTTTGTTTGGCTTCTAGGCAAACTTCACAGTTGATGAGTTGATCTAACTTTAGTTATATTTATGCCATCTACTTTGTCTAGCATTTTTTCCATTGTTTCTTTGCCCGCATGACCAAGTTTTATATGCCAGTTTAATGCTGTATCATTTTTATGTGTTAATAAAGATGTCTCTTCTTTTTTAATTTGCAGTTTTATGAAGTACAGGCCATTTTTATTTTTCTCACCGGTTAACACTTCTTCATTGTTTTTAGAAATTATTACTTTGTTTTTAGTGAACAATACTTGTCCATCTTTTTCGGTGATTTCATTTACAGAGATCAGGTTTTCTGGTAGTTCAGGAACATATAGTACTTCTGTCAGGTTTACATTCTCCGAATTAATTACACCTTTTCCAGTAGATATTATCTTCTCATTTTTTTTAGCAATTTGGATGCTGGTTTCTTCTTTTTTAATCTCGAATAACATATTTTGGAGCCCCACTACTAGTACCTTACCTTGCTCAATTATATAACATGGTCCTAGAACAAGAAACTGTTCCCAAACAGTGGTGCAGCTCTGATATCATCCTACTGTACAAAAAGGGCAATCCACTAGATGTTGGCAACTATCGCCCAATCAGTCTCCTGTCCAGTGTCTATAAACTCTTCACATCCATACTACAGACCCGACTAACGCCAACTATAGATGCGCACCAACCAATTGAACAAGCGGGATTCAGATCGGGATATTCAACTATAGACCATATCCATACCTTAGATCAAGTAATAGCAAAGTACATAGAATGTAACTACCCCCTTTATATAGCCTTTATAGACTACTCGAAAGCCTTCGATAGCATTACACATAGCTCTATCTGGCGAGCTCTGAAAACATGTAAAATCAACAAAACATACATAAACATCCTAATAAACATCTATAGCCAAAGTGTAAGCCGAGTAAAAATGGAAAGGAAAGGAGAGGAGATAGCTATAGGCAAAGGGGTCCGACAAGGAGATCCACTCTCGCCGAAATTGTTTATAGCAGTGCTAGAAGAAGTTTTTAAGAACATGCAGTGGAAGAATAAAGGAATTAGTATACTGGATAAACGTCTGACCCATCTACGCTTTGCAGATGATATTATAATCTTTGCAGAATCTGCGACCCAACTAGAAGACATGATGAATACCCTTGACAAGGAGAGCAAGAAAGTAGGACTGCACATGAACACATCTAAGACAAAAGCTATGACCAACAGTCGAAGAAGATCAATAAATGTGGCAGGGACTGAAATTGATTATGTTAATGAATACATTTACTTGGGAAAACACATATCCTTTAGCCCATCTAACAACGAGGAAGAAGTGGACAGACGCATAAACACAGCCTGGAAAAAGTTTTGGTCCCAGAAAGAAATCCTGAAAGGCGAATACAGCATAGCCCACAAGAAAATCGTTATGGACACCTGTATCCTGCCAAGTCTAACTTACGGAAGCCAAACTTGGACATACACAAATAAAGTGCGTAAAGCTATAACGACCTGTCAAAGATCGATGGAGAGAAGTCTATTAAATATAAGAAAAATACAGAAAATTAGAAGCGAAATAATACGTCAAAAGACCAAACTTACAGACGCTCTTCAACAAACTCTTCATCTAAAATGGCAATGGGCAGGTCATGTATCCAGATATCGGGACAAAAGATGGACACTGGAAGCAACAAAGTGGACTGGACCTGTAGGACGGAGGCGCTCAGGAAGGCCCAAAAAGAAATGGATAGACGATATCTCCTCCGTCGCAGGAAAAGACTGGCTCCAAAAAGCCCAAGACAGGGATGACTGGAGAAAAAGTGAGGAGGCTTTTACCCAGCAGTTGGGATCTGCAGTCAGCCCCAAAACAAAGCCAAAGTAAAAACACAAAAACAAGAAAGAAATTGACTGTAGAACAAACAAAGCTTAAATAATAAAATAATAATAACATATTTTTGTTTTTGGTCATGTGTGAAGTACAACCTGAATCAACAACGAACTCTTCGACGTCAAGGTTCCTTGTTTTATTAAATGTTGTTAGAAATGCTACCTTTTCCTTAGTCTTATTTTTCTTTAAGAAACAGTCTTTTTCTTCGTGATTTGTTTTTTTACAGATGCTGCATTTCTTTTTGTAAAAACAGTCTTTTTCTAGATGATTTGTTTTTTTACAGATTTTACACGCCTTAGTTTTGTTTTTAAATGCTTTGAAAGCCACTTTTTCGGATGAAGACAAATCAAGCTCGCTTTTGTCAGTCTCTTTTCTTCACTCAGTATTCTGCCTTGTAGATTTTCTAGAGTTTTATCGGCAAAAGAAGTGCTTTCCCACGCAGTTATTAAGTTGTTATATTCGATAGGTAAACTTGATATGATTTTTGAGATAATCATTTTTTCTTCGATTTTTTCACCGAGCCCTCGTAGTTTAAATGACAGATTTTCTAAATTACCCAAGTGTTCTGTCATTGAAGTGCCCTTTTTATAATGGCATTGAAAGAAATTCTGCATTAATTTGCACCTTTGTTGTTCATCAGATTTTTCGAATAGGAAACATAGTTTCTTATACATGTGGTAGGCACTTTCACATGTCATAATTAAGGTTAAGTGTTTTTTATCAATAGTTTGCATAATAATGCGTTGAGCTTGCGCATCTTTCAGGCTTTGTTGGGACGAACCGGCACTTTCGACGGCGTTTGTCGATGCGCACACAATTTCGTACAAACCGTAGCTTTTAAATAGGATTTCGACTTGAAATTTCCATATCGGGAACGATTCGGCGTCCTCCGGCGTTGAATGTTGGCTAATTCCGCTGCCGTAATTGGTATCTCCATCGTTTTTCTTTATTTTAGCTTCTCTCAAAACTGCCACATTTGTCACAGAGAAATCGTATTACTGTTGTACTTGTTTTACTCGTGAAGAACCACGGACCTCTGCTACCATGAGAGGTTTTTTAAATAATAAATCAGGTTTTTAATACTTGAATACTTATTTATTTTATATGAAACACATTATTTCGTGTACATTGAAAAAAGCGGAGACAGAATGACAGGCAGATTCTACAGGATTCTTTTAGAGGATTCTTTCAATAGGTTGCGTTCAGAAACGAACTACAAATACTACAATTATCAAAGTAAAATGTTTTTAACGTTTTACAGACTATTATTTAACATTTTACCTATTACTCGGGAAAACATTTAAACATTAGTTATTTCATGGTGTGCAAAATATGCAACCCAACATATATGGGAATCTTTCACTGACCTTTCTGTCCCACACTTAATTATAAATTATTAAAAATATAATGTAAAAATAAAAAATACCAATTTTCTTGTAGACGATTAACAATATATTTGAACCTACTTTTACTTTTATAACAATTATGTTGCCTCTATTTGAAGACAGCAAAGTGTTGTATTGTGTTACAAGTGGAAATGATTACTGAGTCTGGTCTGAGCAGACCTTCTCTTAAATATTTAAAAATACAATCAGATGAAGACAATGTGGCTGCTGTAGATACAGCAGCCACATTCAGATGAAATTCATTCATTTCAGATGATGATTCATTTGTTTTCAGATGAAAACATTTTGTGAATCTACGAAGTGATGGAATATAGTAAGCAAAAAATATGTACATAAATGTAAAATTAACACTATCTTATTTAACCAGTAAACAAATTATCCGCTACATGAGTTATTTGACTCTAACAAGTAAACTGGAAGATAAACATGCATACAGGTTACAGAGACAGGGTTCAAATAAGATATACAGTAGAGTCTGGTTATAACGACGCCCAAGGAACCGCTGATATTACGTCGTAATAACCGGACGTCGTACTAAACGAACTGCCAATTTTAATATATATTTTTAATCAAAATAATTACATCATTTTGTATTGATTATTACTTATGCGAACACAAAAGAATACAAAAACATTACAATTGAAATATTTATATTTACGTTAGCATTACGACTTTGTCTTAAATGGAGAGACTTGTGTGTTTGGAAGAAGCCACTTTTTACGCGTACTCACTCATCACCCGCAAATTACTCAAATCCCGTGAAATAAAAAAGTCATAATTCTTGGGGATCTAATGAAGAGGGGGGTGGTCACTTCGCAGTTTAGGTAGATTTGGCCGGCGCGCCTCCCGGGCAGGAGTATGGCAATGGGCTGCCGATTGACTCGCGCAAAATAGAAAATACATAATGCCTTCGAAATCTAAATCTTTAGATATTGTTCTGTTTACGGATGTCTGAATAAACGGAAGAACAAGGAAGCAAAAATAACATTTTTAATACAGTTGCTCAAAAAGTGCTACTTTTCGTGGCTGTTTAGCGTGCGGAAAGTTAGTTTTCGCGAACTAGTGCTTTTTACTTTACCAATTTTTTTAAATTTATACTTTTTCCAATTCATGACTACTTATTGATGAGTGTTTATATTAGTTTCCTTTAAACGTCGTAATCAACATAAAAACCTACTGTTAATGTAAGAATACGAAAAATAATATTTCATATTTTATTACTTAACTCTTCATCATTATAAATATTATAACACGTTTATTTTTTAATGTTGAAAAACCGTTCTTAATAAGTTGTCTGAATGGAACGGAACGCCTGTCAAAGAAGAGGCGTATTTTCTTACTGCAAGAATGTTTTAAGTTTCCAAAGGCAACATTCGATATTGCTTTTATAAATATACGATACACAAATAATCGTAAATAACGATATTTAGGTAATAATAGTACAATGTTTTAATATTTACTATTGTTTCTGTCTTTTAGAACATGCATTAAAAAAAAAACTTTTATTGAAGTGGGTTCAATAATAATAACAAAATCTATTCTAGTCGAATAAAAGCTAGAAAAACACCTCTTCATAATGTCAATGTCAATGATGTCACAGAATTAATAATATAAAAAGTTTCGAATTCCATTCCTTAATGTTGCTTTTCTTATTTTTTCGCAACTGTATTAAAAAACGTCGTTCGATACACGTGCGGATATGTCATTACTGCACGAGTACCGAGATATCTTGCCACGAGCCGTAGGCCAGTGGCAAGACTCGGGACGAGTGAAGAATGGACATATCCGCAACTGTATTAAAAAACGTCGTCCGCCGCACTAGCATCGAAATGTACTATTTTTAACCGACTTCAAGATTTCAAAAGGAGGAGGTTATCAATTCGGTTGTATGTTTTTTTTTTTATGTTTGTTATTCCATAACTCCGTCATTTCTGGACCGATTTTGAAAATTCTTTTTTTGATTGTATGTATATACATACAGATTGGTCCCGTTTTGGTCAAAACGCAGTTCTGATGATGGGATCCATGAGGAATCGAGGGAACTCCTCAAATGTTAAAGGCATACATATAGTGATTTTAGTATTTTCATCAACAAATCAAGCATTTACATTTAAAAAAAGTGACATTTGATGAAGTGGAACTGCTGATGATGATCAGAACGGAACTCTTCAAAGACGCATAGTTCACGTTTGGCGATTTGTCCTCTTCGTTATGATTGGTAAGCAAGTTAGGTTTTCAAGACACATTTTTGTCAAGCTCGAGTTCTGATGATGGGATCCATGAGGAATCGAGGGAACTCCTCAAATGTGAAAGGCATACATATAGTGATTTTTGTATTTTCATCAACAAATCCAGCATTTCCATTTAAAAAAGTGACATTTGATGAAGTGCAGCTGCTGATGATGATCAGAAATATCAGAATGGAACTCTTTAACGACGCATAGTTCACGTTTGGCGATTTGTCCTCTTCGTTATGATTGGTAAGCAAGTTAGGTTTTCAAGACACATTTTTGTCAAGCTCGAGTTCTGATGATGGGATCCATGAGGAATCGAGGGAACTCCTCAAATGAGAAAGACATACATATAGTGATTTTTGTATTTTCATCAACAAATTTTTTTGAACTGCGATCCTCACAGAACCGAACTGCTATCAGAAAAGTGGGTTAGGTTAGGTTAGAACTGTGACCCTTACAGAAACGAAATGCTATCAGAACATTGGGTTAGGTTAGGTTAGAACTATGGCCCTTACAGAAACGAAATGCTACTAGAAACGTGGGTGGTTTTACCTCATTTTAGTTAGGCAAAAGATGCTGTCTTTTTCATTTCATTGTCTGGAGTGCACCATCAACAATAAGTAACCTTTCAACGGCATCCCCTATTGAAGTCGGTTTTTTTTTCTTAAAAATTATTTAAATTCCGGACTATATTTTCAAAGGAATAAGTACTTCTGTGGCATACCTATACTTCCGTGGGAATCAGACATACCATCTTCGGATAAAAAAAATATGTTTACAGAATCAACGTTTGTAATTCCTACATATTTATCTTAAAAATAATAAATCAGTAGGTATAGGTGCAAAAACTTGTCAAGTGACAACCCCGTGCCGATACTCGCAGCTCGGTCATAAAACTGCGGCGCGCAAAGAAGATTCACGGTTCGTGCGTGGTTATAAGTTTCAATTTTGCTTGCAGGCGGCGCGGCGAGTATAGGTATAATTTTGTACCTAAATCTGGCTTTTGTTAAGGAGTGAATTTTCTGTACGGTAGTACTATTAGTTTTTCTGTGATAAAGATGCCAATCGTACATCGGCAATCAAAGAATAAATACGTTTTTGGCCAAAATTTTCAATTTTATTACAAGCCTTTATCGCTGACTGTGTACTTTTGTTTCAACACGCAACTTATAGAGACAATTCTAACAAACACAAACACAATTAGGTTGCATTATTTTATCACACAGTTCCTATGGCCACCTCCTGTGTCAATCATCAGAAGTGGGTGACAGTCCAAAACATTGCATTGTCACCCAACTTACAAAATTGTCTGTGAAGTTTAAGCTCAATTAAATAATGGGAAGTGGGTTTAATTTAGCTTGCAAGATTATGAAAAGTCACATGACTATTTCAAATTTGCTTAAGTTTTTTTCCAACTATCTCAAAGATCGGAGGCATTATTTCCAGCAAGGAGGATTTAGATCAAAAGACTACTTTACTCGCTCGGGTGTGAGTCAAGGTAGTAATCTAGGACCTACTCTGTTTTTGACTATGATTAACGATCTTCCTTCTGTTATTAGCAATTCTAGATGCCTGGTATTTGCTGACGACCTTAAACTCCTGCAGCCAGTGGCTGATGTTCGAGACTGCAGACTACTTCAGGAATCTATTAACAAAGTAGCCGAATGGAGTGTGACCAATCGGTTGCAGTTAAATGTGTCTAAGTGCAAAGCCATTTCCTTTTCCCGCTCCAAAACGCCTGGAAATTCCCATATTGTCTACAAGGCGTTTCCCTTGAGCGTGTTAATAGTATACGGGATTTAGGGGTCACTATTGACAAAGGTCTGACTTTCCATGATCACATTGTTGACATGTGTAAAAAGGCTAATAAAAACCTAGGTTTTATCATGCGGACTGCTTCCCAGTTCCGAGACACTAGGATTGCTTTAGTCTTGTACAATGCTTTTGTCCGTAGCCGGCTGGAATTGAACTGCATCGTATGGGATCCAAACGACCAAAAATACAGCATACAGCGGTTCGTCCCCAACGACTATGTGCGCGCGGGCGCTCGACGCCGGCACGCGCTTTTCGCAGTCCCCGTGACGCGCACGCAGTACGCGCGCCGAGCGCCCACGTCGAGAGCCCTCGAACTTCTAAACGGTTTAGTTGGCTCGGTCCAGGATGCTGACCTTTTTAATGACAAGTTGTGTCTTTTGTGCTCAAAAATATCCCAATATTTAAATGTTTTTGTCACACGTCCCTAGACTAAGGCGGGTTAGTGCACAGCCTTATGGGAATATAGTTCAGATCCGGAAACCGCTTTCAACTTTTAGTATGTTGCTGGGCATGGTACTGGGTCTCCAAAACTGCCGGGAGACAGCGGCGCCGGCCATCTACTTCAGCGGAATGACGTCATCAAAATGACTCCCGCCTCGGTGCGAATACTGCATATTGCACCCAAACTATGCATTGCACATACACGTGTGGGGTACTAAACGAAAGCCAATAAAATATTATATATTTCACTAATACACTATGTACCAAAATATACAACAGTTTAAGAGAAATTTAAAAATAAATCAAAATAATGAAAAAAAAAAAAAAACGATTATTTGGGTTTTTCAACCAAACCAAAAGTCGGACGTTAAAGCAATGTACTACAAAATTAAATTGATAATGATCTCAAGCCATACACTGATATCAAAGTAATCAAAATCAGACCAAAAATGTGAAAATTATGCATCAAAATGTAGTCATTTGCTAGAACAAATGCATTAAAGTTAAAAAAATCGAAATTGGTCATTTTCAGGATAATCCGCATAAGCTTCTAGTATGTTATTAGCAATATAAAAAGGATCATAAAACTGCTGGGAGACAATCTCTATAGTGCCTGAGTGACAAATAATGGCGTCATACATGTGACCACTACAGAAATTTGCAAAATCTAAATTATAACTACATACACGTCTGCTATATCAAACGAAAGGTTATTAAATATATTATGATTCGTTAATACATTGTTTATAAAAACAATGTATATTTTAGGAGCTACAAACAAAGAAAAACCACTTTTTTGAGAAAAGTTCGTGTATATATATTTTATAGCTCAACTAAAAACGTTATAACAATTTTACGTCTAATATAAAAGAAACCAGTTATTCAACTATACGTCACAGCTTAAATTTTTAATTTCGGACAAAAACTGTGGAAGTTGTACAAAAAAAACTAAAGCGCGCCAACAATTCTACCTTAATGCGCTCATATTATGCAAAGAATAGTCCGAATTATCCGGTATTAAATGAAAGAACATTACATAAAACACATGAAAACGATATTTTGGAGTGGAATTATAATTTATAAATTGAATTTGTTTGATAAATAAGTAAAACAACGGTTTCTTTTCGTACCTAATCTCCTCCTTTGAAAGTCGGTTAAAATTTAAGTTTTGTGCACCTGGGCTACAAAGGCGAATGAATTGACGCCTCATTCATCAAAATTAGTTCAGTAGTTCCATGTAAATAGTACATCACACGTAGACAGCAAATTCTGCCTATTTCTATTGTCTGGGAAAGGACACTGACTTCTGTAACAGGTTTTTTACTTAGCTCAGAAGTCAGGGACTTCAACACCTATTTTGTATTTGCTTCTGTCAATTTTTTCAATTATCAAACCTGGACCATTGCGGCTGTAAAAAAGGTTACGAACCAATGCGCTGCACGTGTCGGAGGATGGGTCTACCCTGCACAGTGCAATGCAGAATGCAGCACATGCAAAGGCAACTGCAAAAACGAAATGTACTTATAGAAAAACTATGCCAATCTGTCCCGCCCCTCCATTACTATTTCAATACTACACACATTGAAATAGTAATGGAGGGACGGGACAGTTTGGCGTAGTTCATTTCTATATATTCAATTTAATTATATTAGGTAGGTATATTTTGTTCTGATTTCATATGAATTTTCTTTTTTTTACAGTTCACCCACATCGGAAAAGATGATAAAGAAGAGTAAATGTGACGTCCCACGGGTAAAGGTACCTTATGGCGGTTGGCGCTATTAACGCCGCTCCAATACTATCGCGGTGCTATGCGACGTAAGCGCCAGCCTCCATAAGGTTCCTTTTTCCGTGGAACGTCACAAATAATAAGCGGCAATACATTTATTTATAGCTCAATAAATAAAGTAAATATGTATTATTTTCTTTTTTTACCTTTAAATATAAAGAAATAAAATCAAAGTTGTCAGTTTTGACGCGAGGGGGCCGTTTCGGACGGGAGTTATGCGCTTTTTGTAATGCGTATAGTTAAAAAACTGCTCAACGGATTGTCAAGTTTTTTATTTTATTTTGTAGCTAATATTATCAGGTTTCATTTAAATGAAAGAATATGTGACCATACTATAGAACATTTAGTTGTTATTTTCAGTAGAAGGAAAAAAATTAAAAAAGAAACATAAATTTCTTAATATTCGGCCGCCATCTTTAATTTCTTAAATGGTATATTTTTTCCGATTACAGGCGTCAAGTCAATACGAATTGATTGATATATCAATCACTAAAATCGGTGCACCCGTTTTGTGTCTACAACTTTTTTTAATTTTGCAGCCGCCATTTTGGAAAAGGTCCGCCATCTTGAATTGTAGTGGATGAAATTTGTGTTTCCTCGGATGAAATCATTCAGACTGGTCCCTAGTATCACTGGGCAAAGCGGCTTGCTTTCGGATAAAGTGCAGTTTCATTTTGCTAACAGCTATAGCTAGACGTCATTCCGCTGAAGTAGATGGCCGGCGCCGCTGTCTCCCGGCAGTTTTGGAGACCCAGTACCATGCCCAACAACATACTAAAATTTGGTAGCGGTTCCCGGATCTAAACTATCTCTTCGACCGTTTCCCATAAGGCATAGTACTAGGTGGGAGATATGCCCGAATATAAAATGTTGTTTTATTATGTTTAATTATCAGTATTATTATGTTTCAGTTTATATTTATGATGAATTGTTTGTTTTGTTGTGTTTGTTTACTTGTCTTGTCTTGTGTTGTGTATAAAATGTATTGTGTATTGGCCTCCGCTGTGAGCCGGACATGTTTTTGGAAATAAATAAATAATATTGCTGCGTATAGGCAAAGGGGGGAGAGGAGTTGCGTGGGCGGGACGGAGTAAGATTCTTCAATTTATTTGTTAATACTATGTCGCTCGTCGTTGTAACTGGACTTGACAGATAGATTTTGTGTCAATTTCCATCGTTAAAAGTGGTCGGTCGTTATAAGTGGTCATAATAAACGGTTATACTTTCATAGTAGCTCATACTAGAACCAAACTTGTGCTTATACTTACGTTGCTATTACCAGTTAGCTGTTATATGCGAAGTCGTACTAACCGGACTCTACTGTATTGCTAAGCTCATAACATAGTTAAAATGGTTTTGGTCTAGAAATCCCTAATAAACATGCATACAGTTTTCTAATAAAATATCCATACCTACTAATGACATTTATCATATAATTGACACTTATATAAATGAAGTGATAAAATCCTAATACATTCCATTATTCTTAAAATACCATTGCTATCCAGCCAAGTATGAGGCATGATCCCCCTATTGGTGTGAGTTTACGTAAACTGCGGTCTCCAGTGAATGCATGGTAGTAACAGGTTCCACAGAACAACCCCATCCCTGCCATGAAGAATGCTCCAGCCTGTAATAACAATAAAACATATTTACACACATTCTTAATAACATCACTTCTGAATAGCATACATTATGAGCTTTAAAACTTACAATGAAAGGTCTTTTGCAGAGTGGCACTGTCATCAGTGCCAAAGTGTGCAGGAAATGGAACCGATTAGCAGTATCAAATATTTTCCTCAGATCTTCTTTGGTATCGGTTTCTGGGAAAGTGCGATGGGCACCCATAGCTCCCAGTACTACGGCGGAAGCTCCGCTCAGGCCGGCGAGCCGCACGAACGGCCCAGCTTCTTGCGCCAACTCCCAGAGAGGCATCTTTACTATAATAGTTACTGGGGGAGCCTCTACAGTCTTGGACTTGAACACGCCCTGAAAATCCAAATGGAAAACAAGGTGAACTGATTACCCAAATACAGAATAAATTGAACATGCAAATCATTTACGTCAAACGGGTTCGACTAGATAATATTATTTTGCCTTATCATTCGATAATGAATGGATTGGCAACTTACGATATGGCGCAAGAAAGTCATAGCTCCGTCCGTCACCGTATTAATCATCAAAGTATCCATCAAATTTACCATACCTTTTGTTTATTTACAACTGATATTATAAAAAAATAAAGAATGGGTATTGACGTAAATTCTCTGAAGTTGGATCCAAAGAGTATAACCACTACGTGGTCGGATCAATAAAAACGTATACTGACTACACTACTCCACTACTGAGGTAAAATTTGGACTGTCAATGTCAACTTGACATTTTTTTTCATTACTACCATTACTACTTCAGAATAATATTACTACTACTGGGGCATAGACATAGTATTGATAGTATATACAATACTGGGGTAATTAGTTGGGTAAGCCTTTCTAATATCCATTTCACAGGAGGGCAGAACAGTACTGCTACAATGAGGGCTATCGTTTTTTTGCTCCCCAGTTGGCGCCTCTGTTGATGGTGGTCCAAAAGACTAAAGAACAGCTGTCAGTCATTGAAGTGACAAGTGACATTTCGAACTATGGAAAAGACCACCATCTACACTAGCGCCCCTAGCGGCGAATTCATACGCGTTAGCTCAGAATAATGACTAAAGCATAGAAGTCGGGCAAAAATGCTTCGCAAATATGTATACCCGTACTTTACTACCTTACGAATTAGATTATGTGCCGAAAAGAGATGCATATATGCTTGTTATTTCTCATTTACGTACGGTGTCATAAGTTTGATAATTTGCTAGGGATGTAACTGTGTCGACTTTTTATATCGATAAATTATGCATAAGTTTATGTGCCGTGTAAAATAATAATCACGAAATTGGCAAATTGATAATAGTCTGGCTAATGAAAGTTGAACCTGTAAAAACGCGGCAATTTCAAGAAATCTGTAGCAGGTGGCTCGTTGAAATGAAATTAAATGAAATGCGTGGAATACAAGGATTGCATAACTTTTACACTTTTTATAATTTTCATATTCTAAAAATCATTAAAAAGTATAAAAATTATGCAATCCTTGGAATCAAAGAGCTGCCTGATATGAGGATTAATGCATGTACCTAATATAGCTTTTATCTCATTTGCAGTCTACCACTCAGAACCGTCTAACTATACCTCTCGTTTTTTTATCATTAGAAAGAAGGCGAGCGATCTTAACGTGTCGTTTTATCGAAAAACACTTTGAAAATAAGTCACAACAAATATAATATACGATCATTTACATACTTTTGCTTTCATAAGTAAAATATTGTTATATTTATAAAAAAACTTGTCAATAAAAAGACACGTGGAAATGGTTTACCGTTTTCTCTAATGCTAAAAGACTAAGTATAGTTTCTAGTCATGTACAGTCAGCTGCAGAGAAAAGGAACCCCTCCTGCATACAAAGTTCTGTAAATTAGTATGGACGTGGGGTACCTTTTCTCTGCAGCTGACTGTACCAAAAAGGAAATAATAAAAAAAACGTTCGTGTAATATTTTTTTTTATTTAATAATAGGGAATATTACGCGAAACTCGGCGTAGGTGGCGCCACTATCACAATCTGAGGGTCTATCGCGAAACAAGAAAATCGAACTTTCGTTATCTAACATCTCTGTCACTCTTGCGTATTCGAGCGATAAAGAGGCAGCTAGATAACCAAATTTCGGATTCGAGTTTTCCGGTAGGTCCACTGAAAACTTGTCAAAAACTTGTTAAAGGTACAGTATGAATAAGTTACTCTACGGTGCACTAAAAAAGCTAGTGCTGCACTCTGGTGGCAGAACATTGCAGTGATATCCCCTATTCCTCGTCCTTTGAAAATCTGAAATAAAAAGTTGAGTTTTGTGACCAACAATATTAATAAAAGGAACATTCATCAATGATCATTAATGTCTTTTTTATTAGGGTTCCGTACCCAAAGGGTAAAAACGGGACCCTATTGCTAATACTTCGCTGTCCGTCGGTCTGTCACCAGGCTGTATCTCATGAACCGTGATAGCTAGACAGTTGAAATTTTCACAGATGATGTATTTCTGTTGCCGCTATAACAACAAATACTAAAAAGTACGGTCCCCTTGGTGCGCGTGTCCGACCCGCACTTGACCGGTTTTTAGTATTAAACTATAGTCTGGCAAACACAATCTGTCAGTAAGTAAGAACAAAGAAAACTATAGGTACAGTCGAAGGCAAAAATATCGATCCAGACAAATGGCTTAAAAATATGTGAACACGATTTTATTGTCTGAGCGTACACATATTTTTGAGACTTTGGGAATGTATATATATTTATGCCCTTGACTGTACTCATCAATTAAAATGAGACAGTCCTGGGCCAAACTATAAGAAAGCTGTAAATGTCGATAGGTTATTGATCTGAGGTCGATACATCACTATGCTAAAAATATAACCTTTCATACTTAGCAGAAAAGTTCGAAAATATATGCAAAAATCTATATAGACTTGAATGCAAGTAATAATTACATAAACAACATATCGATTTCTATGTTTAGGGTCAGGTCCTATAAATAAATTTCTTCAAAATTGAACAAAACTCACCGATTAAAGGTTATCGGTTCGTGCGTATTTTCTTTTCTTCCTGTATGCGATTTACAGCCCTCGATCACACAAGACATTATCACAAAGGGAACTTCAAACCATTACAAATAAAAACTCAGCACGTTTTCCAACAATCTTTCAGGAATAGCAAAAATATAATTAAAATAAACCAAGATGACCGCTGAAACATCCCGAAATATTTCAACTAAAATAATACGACTATATATGTCAAGTTGTTACAGTTGACACCTACCTGTGAAATAACGAACATATATTTTATTTGGCTGGATTATATTATAGAACCACATAGGACCATTTGACATTTCCCTCCGTTTATCTTATGACAATACTGAAAAAAAACGAAAGAACTTGCGGATTGTTGTCTCACTCACTCATAGACAAAAAGTAATAACGTGTTGTGAATACGATATCTTTTACCAAGCTTTTATTTTTGCCCGGCTTCTTTGCTTTAGTCATTATTCTGAGCGCGTTAGCCCTTATTTGAACGCACACGCTGAGACAGAACAGTACTGTCTTTCTCGCTCGTCTATCTTGTGGCTGGACTCGTGTGAACGCGAGGGCAGTGCAGTGCAAAGAGCAGGAGTTGTTTTGCAAGTGGCGTGGTTTGCTAAATGTTTATGTATGGCAAATGGCACCTCTTAAATTATCAATTTCCTCTAAAACTTGAACCGAACACCCAAGCTCTGATCTTCTTGCCACCCAGGGTCTGACCCAAAGCTTTTTTTCCTATTTATTTCACTCTCTACAATTTCAATTAGCTCATCCAGAGCTATTTTTGCAGCAATTTTTAGTAAGTGGCGTAAATGTTGCCGTTGTCGCCGTCGACGCTCCATGGCTATTTCACTCGGACTATCCTACTCTCAGAATAATGACTAGAATAATGACAGAATGTTAGAAAAATATACTTTTTCATGTTTTGTCTATGCTCCCTTGGTATAAAAAGCTGGGTGACCATCATGAATCTAGTATAACTGGATCGGTCATGAGGAGTGGGGGAAAATGACCGAACGGGATAGTCTTATGTATCTTTCAGTAGGAGTAGCAGAGAAAGCGCTGTTATTGTTTGTCCTTGTCATAGTTTCACTTTTCCACCGCTGCCACAACCGAGGTTGTGGCAAACAAATAAGTACGTGACATGTCATGTTTGTTCGTTGCTTGTTTAATTATCGTTGTTTTGTATGAAATTGTGCTTTCTCTTATGAAATATAGTGATGGTTAGCGTTTTGAATGCTTGAACTTTGATAAAATACTGGTGAATTGTTCTGTAATCGGCTGTAATAGCCGCTCTGAGCAAAAATATGAGATCATAACCTTTCACACGTAAGTACGGTATTTTACACCTTCCTCTTAACGCAATGTGTGAGAATAACATCGTAAAATTACGTTACACTCAAAGCAATGTAGAATCAAACGATTTCAATAAAAATATCACAATTATTTACGCAAATTAACAAAACATTATTTGTAAAATTATCCGCCCAAATTACGTAGGTAGGTAGGAGTCTGAGATCAGCCATTTTTAAACTTCTTCGTAATTTAGCTGCATAACAATCATGTTAGGGATACCAGATTAAAATATCATAATTTTATGGGTAATTTTGACCTCGAAGTTTTTTCGTACTTCTATTTCCAAAAAATAAATAAACAAATGTTGTGAAGATTAAATGTGGTGCACATTAATTGGTGTGATTGCGATTTGTGATTTCTTTAAATTAAAACCCATAATACATTTTATTTTACGTTTTATTTACTAAACATGTTTAGTTTTGTACCACCTGCGCGAATTATAGGAGGTATTTCATTGTTTATACGCCTAAAAAGAACGGCCCATTGACATTTTATTTAACAATTTTTTAATACCGTCAAACAAGCTAACTTTGCCTCCAGGGTAATCGCCCCAACGTGATATCAAATATTGGGGTAATTTTTACCAATATGGTATCCCCACGTTTATGACGTCATCTATGTCTATCCCTTACGGGCGCACGCGTATAGCTGGTCTATGTAATGCTAGGTCTATGGTGACCATAGAGTTGCTCTCTCTTTCTGATCCTAGCAAAGCCGCCTAGATGTAAGTTTTTGTGTCGTCCATTTAATCAATAATTTAAATAATAATAATATATCAAATGAATATTCCAATATAATTGTGCATAAAGAAATAGTAGATGGTTTGATTTGTCTCCGCCACTGCCATGAGGCATAACCTTCCTGCGCCCCATATTCTGCTAACAGGTTCTGGGCCCAGGCATAAAAGCTGTAGAAAAGCTATTTAAAAGGCGTTGAGATAATTTTCCATATTACCCGAGTTACCGCAATGGCGCAACAAGGGACGACACAAAGCACGTGCAACATAACCTCCATGTCCAGCTTAGAGAAATTAAAAGGCTTGGACAACTGGATTAATTGGAAATTTGCTGTGAAAATGGTGCTCACGCTCGATGGTTTATGGGGCTGCGTCGATGGCACAGATACGGATACTACAAAGGACGGACGGGCTTTAGCAAAAATTTGCTTGTCATGTGAACCACACCTGTACCAAATCGTGCGAGATGCGAAGACCGCTAAGGAAGCATGGAAATCGTTGTCCGATACATTCGAAGACAAAGGACTGTATAGGCGAGTACTTTTATTACGAAAACTACACCGAATTGAATATGGTCACTTTGCGAGCATGTCGGAATACATCGAAGGTGTCCTTAAGCTCGTTACGCAGCTAGCTCATATTGGCAAGGTCATCGATGATGCAGAAACTGCAGAAATTCTTTTGTCCGGCTTACCGGAGGAGTTCAATGTACTAGTGTCCAGCCTTGAAACTGCTAACCTCAGCGTCGCCTTGACAAGTGAGGTGGTCCGGACCAGACTACTTCAAGAAGACCACAGACGAAGCCAATGTAACACAACAGACAACTTAGCGTTTATGGCTAACAGGAAGAAGAAAATCAACAATAACATATGTACTTACTGTCAGAAAAAAGGCCACTCCGCAAACCGCTGCTTTAAGAAGAAGCGAGAAGAAGCAAAGAAAACTGGACAGGAACACACTATGTTCGCTTGTGCTTACTCAGCGACACATTCCAAGGAATATGTGCTCGACAGCGGAGCTTCGGCTCACATGTCCGGTGACTTGTCTCTACTTCATGATGTCAAAGACAAGAAATGTGTGATCACTATAGCCAATGGACAGCATCTAAATAGTGAAGTGATTGGTAAGACTTTAATTTCTCCTGAATTGACTCTAAATAATGTGCTATATGTACCTAATTTAGCAATTAATTTAATGTCTGTTAGTGAAATTACTAAATCCGGTTATGTTGTAGTGTTCTCAAACGATTATTGCAATGTCTATAGCTCTTGTCAAATCACAGGCAATAAGGTTTTAACAATTAATAAGCAAAATGGGCTTTATAAGTTGAAAGTGGATGAGCAAACTCGACCTGACCCCCAATTAGGTAACTCTATGTCCCTGCATAGGCAAGGATCCATGAGTGCCAATGCTGCTGATGCTGTGCCTTACTCTATTATGCATAAGCGTTTAGGTCATTTGAACAAACAAGGTATGTCATTACTAGGTGGAGGGGATAAGTGTAGTGTCGTATTTCAGCCTGAAGACTGCACTGGTGCACAGTGCATCGCCTGCCTTACCGGGAAGATGTGTGAAACATCGTTTCCGCGGTCAAGTGCGGGGCGTGCTGCTAACCTTTTGGACCTGGTGCATAGTGACATCGCCGGACCGGTTCATGTACCCAGCTGGGGCGGAGCTCGGTATTTGCTGACATTCACCGACGACAAGTCAAGACGTACCTTTGGCTATCTACTGAAGAACAAGTCTGAGGTGAGTTCTCATTTTGTTAATTTTAAAACATTAGTTGAAAAACAAACTGGACTGCGTATTAAAGTATTACGTACTGACCAGGGTACTGAATATTGCAATAAAACTTTGTCCGATTACCTTAAAAAGGAAGGCATAATTCACCAAACTACTTGTCCTTATTCTCCTTCTCAAAATGGTGTCAGCGAGAGAGCAAATCGTACGATTTTTGAAAAAGCTCGAGCTATGTTACAGGAATCTCAATTACCTGATCGCTACTGGGGCGAGGCTGTTATGACGGCCATTTATTTAAAAAAATAGGTCGCCTACCAGCGGATTGTCAGGTAGAATTCCTGAATGCGAATGGACTGGGTCTGATAGGTTAGACCTCAGTCATCTACGCGTTTTTGGCTGTGTAGCATACTCTCATGTCCCTAATCAGAAGAGACGTAAGCTAGATGCTAAAGCAAAACAGCATATTTTTGTAGGATATGGTGAAACATGCAAGGGCTATCGCCTAATAGATCCCGTTAATCCAAAAAGGGTTATTTATTCTAGAAGTGTTGTGTTCCTTGAGGACAAATTTATAGGAAATAATCTATCGCGTGCAAATGCTGGGGCGAAAGGAGCAAATTTTATTCTTTTTGATAATTTTATTAATCACATGAATATTAATGATAATAGAGAGAATGAGAATAATACTTGCTGCAATAATATTTTAAGTGATAACTGTGATACTAGTGTTAATGAGAACTGTGATATTAGTGATAAGTCTAACAAAAGCTCTATAAATGTTTCAGATGCGGAAGTGACGCCAATTGCGCAATCTCCGCTCTCTGATCAGTACCTATCACTCGATGATGATGGTGGTGATGAGGGTGATGTGAACCTGCACTCAGGGACTCCATCCTCGCTGCCAGACCCCTCATTTCGAGGAGGAGAGTCGACTTCACCGGTTGCTGCCGATGCGTCGACGTCTCGCCCCGTTCGTAGTACAAGAGGTATTTTCCCAGAGAGACTTAATGATTTTGAACTGTTGTCGCTATATGTCACTGATAGTTATCAAGATGAACCACAAACATACACCGAGGCTATCAGTTCCCCTGAAAAACATGAGTGGCTTACAGCTATGAGAATCGAACTTGATTCGATGGTAAGAAATAATGTATGGGAACTGGTAGACAGGCCTATGAATCAAAATGTAGTTAAAAATAAGTGGGTTTTTAAAAGAAAATTAGATTCTGCAGGTAATCTTGTTAGATACAAAGCTCGATTAGTTGCCTGTGGTTATAGTCAAAAGGAGGGTAAAGATTTTTCAGATATCTATTCACCAGTAGTAAGACATCAAACCCTCAGACTTTTGTTTAGCATTTCAAATCAGCTGGCACTACATATGGATCATATAGACGTCACAACCGCTTTTTTGAACGGTAATCTTGATGAAACGATCTATATGG
This sequence comes from Cydia strobilella, assembly GCF_947568885.1. Lineage (NCBI taxonomy): Eukaryota > Metazoa > Arthropoda > Insecta > Lepidoptera > Tortricidae > Cydia > Cydia strobilella. The sequence continues at coordinate 42,430,847 of NC_086068.1, read as the reverse complement.
AGCAACCGGCTGGTTTCAAAACTGATAAAAATAATAATAAAGTATGTTTATTAAAAAAAAAGCATATATGGCTTGAAGCAAGCAAGTCGTATGTGGAATGTAAAGATTCATAAAGTGTTAAGTGAAAATGGCTATATACAAAGTAAATGTGAGCCTTGTGTTTATGTTAAGAAAACCAAAGAGGAATATATTATCTTAGCATTATATGTGGATGATTTTTATGTCTTTCATAACGGCTGTATTGATAAGTTGCTTGCACTTTTAAAGAATAATTTTGAAATTCGACATTTAGGAAAATTGAAAAATTGTCTTGGTATGAAAGTAACTGTAACAAATAATACTACTGTATTAGATCAGTCAGACTACATAAGGCACATTTTAGCTAAATTTTATATGAGTAATTGTAAACCTGTATCTACTCCATTGCCAGTAAACTGCAAGCTAGATAAATCTGACAAGCCATGTTTAGAGGATGAAAAATATAAATACAGACAGCTTTTGGGGTCACTTATGTACTTATCAGTGTGTACCCGCCCGGATATATCTTACGCTTGCAGTCAGCTGAGTCAGTATAGTACATGTTTCGACCAGAGTCATTGGCGTGTCGCTAAACGGGTACTTAGGTATTTAGCTGGAACCATAAATTATGGTCTTTGTTTTCAAAGAAGTAATAATTTAGATATTGTAGCTTATGCCGATAGTGATTGGGCAAATGACTTGTCGGATCGCAGATCTTATACCGGCTATGTTGTAAAAATTGGTGAAAATGTGATTAATTGGGAGGCTAAAAAGCAGAGATGTACAGCCCTATCAACATGTGAATCTGAGTATATTGCCATAAGTGATGTATGTAAAGATATATGCTTTGTTAAGAATTTCTTGTCAGAAATAATTGACAAACATTTTAATGTTACCGTATATAATGACAATCAGAGTGCTCAGAAATTGTTATTAGCCAAAGAATATTCACATAAGAGAACTAAACATATTGATTTGCGATACCATTATGTTAAACAGCTGATACAGGATAAGAAAATTAATGTTATGTATTTACCTACAGATAAAATGGTTGCTGATATATTAACTAAGCCTTTGTGTATTGAAAAACATACATGTTTTGTAAAGGGTCTAAAATTGAAATGTATAGAATGTTAGTGCATTCATTCACATTTGTAATTTTGCTTCTTCCTTTTTTTTGTTAACATGTATGCAGTTATATCACAGAGCTTTTTATTACAGGAGCATATAAGGAGGAGTGTTAGAAAAATATACTTTTTCATGTTTTGTCTATGCTCCCTTGGTATAAAAAGCTGGGTGACCATAGAGTTGCTCTCTCTTTCTGATCCTAGCAAAGCCGCCTAGATGTAAGTTTTTGTGTCGTCCATTTAATCAATAATTTAAATAATAATAATATATCAAATGAATATTCCAATATAATTGTGCATAAAGAAATAGTAGATGGTTTGATTTGTCTCCGCCACTGCCATGAGGCATAACCTTCCTGCGCCCCATATTCTGCTAACACAGAAGCATAGAAGTCGGGCAAAAATAAAAGCTTGGTAAAAGGTAGCGTATTCACTTTTTGTCTATGAGTGAGTGAGACAACAATCCGCAAGTTCTTTCGTTTTTTTCAGTATTGTCGGATGAACTGAGGAAAATGACAAATGGTTCTATGTGGTTCAATATAATCCATATAATCCAGCCAAATAAAATATATGTTCGTTATTTCACAGGTAGGTGTCAACTGTAACAACTTGACATAGTCGTATTATTTTAGTTGAAATATTTCGGGATGTTTCAGCGGTCATCTTGGTTTATTTTAATTATATTTTTGCTATTCCTGAAAGATTGTTGGAAAACGTGCTGAGTTTTTATTTGTAATGGTTTGAAGTTCCCTTTGTGAGAATGTCTTGTGTGATCGAGGGCTGTAAATCGCATATAGGAAGAAAAGAAAATACGCACGAACCGATAACCTGTAATCGGTGAGTTTTGTTCAATTTTGAAGAAATTAATTTATAGGACCTGACCCTAAACATTGAAATCGATATGTTGTTTATGTAATTATTACTTGCATGAAAAATGAAAATGAAAATATTTTATTTCATTAATAAAATGTTACATTACAAGGTAGTAGGTTGGGACTTCCTTTTAAGTAATTTAATCTACATTAAATGTGTGTGTGTGTGTGTGTGTGTGTGTGTGTGTGTGTGTGTGTGTGTGTGTGTGTGTGTGTGTGCGTGCGTGCGTGCGTGCGTGTGCGTGCGTGCGTGCGTGTGTGTGTGTGTGTGTGTGTATGGGTGTGTGTAGGTGTATGAGATCGTGTGAGTGCAGGTGGTGAGGTGATGTACTAATCACCACTTCTTATATATAGGTACTGTAAAGCATAGAACTATGTATCGTACTTTTCTTACACAATAGGTATTTTATTTTCTTATACAATAGCTACTGTAAAGTAAAATGTCATATTTTCTTAGACTTATTATATTAATACTGATAAGTAGCTACTTTAGACTTTAAGTTAATGTCAACTTTATTTAATATATCAGAGCCTCTGTCTCCTCGTAGTTAAGTATTTTAAGCCACTCGGTTAATATTTTTTTACATTTATATAGTTGTAAATTGTATATATTTAGTATTTTGTTTATTTTATTGTACACATATGCAGATTGCGCTCCAAACTGTCTCTTAGCAAATACAGATTTTGTAGTTGATATGGGGGCAACATTATGTTTTCTTCTACGATTTAGCAGCTGTGGGTTAAATGGTAATGTTTTATGTAGTCTCGTTGTTAGACTTGTTGCATTCAAGTCTGTATAGATTTATGCATATATTTTCGAACTTTTCTGCTAAATATGAAAGCATAGAGTAACTTATACTAGAGCGGTACTGTCATAGTAAATTTTGTAACCCCAGTAAATTCACTGCCATCTGTCGACACACTTTAAAACTAAAAATAAATATTTATAAAAATACGACAAAATGTATTTAAATATGGATAAATGATTTTTTTATTTGCATTAATTATTTTTATATGATTTTGACCCATGTTCTTTCACTGGTATGCGTTAAAATTATAAATAACAAACGAAACAGTCAACGCCCTCTATACGAGTGTAGGCCAAAACTAGTGGCGCCATCTGATCGAGAATCAAATTTTCGTGATTTTCGAGGCACGTTTTTTTCCTTAGACTGTATCCATCTATTACGGAGTTATATCTATCTTTGATGAAAGGTTATATTTTTGGCATAGGGATGTATCGACCTCAGATCAATAACCTATCGACGTTTACAGCTTTCTTATAGTTTGGCCCAGGACTGTCTCATTTTAATTGATGAGTACAGTCAAGGGCATAAATATATATACATTCCCAAAGTCTCAAAAATATGTGTACGCTCAGACAATAAAATCGTGTTCACATATTTTTGAGCCATTTGTCTGGATCGATATTTTTGCCTTCGACTGTACCTATAGTTTTCTTTGTTCTTACTTACTGACAGATTGTGTTTGCCAGACTATAGTATAATACTAACAACCGGTAAAGTGCGGGTCGGACGCGCGCACCAAGGGTTCCGTACTTTTTAGTATTTGTTGTTATAGCGGCAACAGAAATACATCATCTGTGAAAATTTCAACTGTTCAAATTTCAGACAGACGGACAGACGGACAGCGAAGTATTAGTAATAGGGTACCGTTTTTACCCTTTGGGTACGGAACCCTAATAAAAAAGACATTAATGATCATTGATGAATGTTCCTTTTATTAATATTGTTGGTTTACCTATCTCACAAAACTCAACTTTTTATTTTAGATTTCCAAAGGACGAGGAATAGGGGATATTACTGCAATGTTGTGCCACCAGAGTGCAGCACTAGCTTTTTTAGTGCACCGTAGAGTAACTTATTCATACTGTACCTTTAACAGGTTTTTGACAAGTTTTCAGGGGACCTACCGGAAAACTCGAATCCGAAATTTCGTTATCTAGCTGCCTCTTTATCGCTCGAATACGCCAGAGTGACAGAGATGTTAGATAACGAAAGTTCGATTTTCTTGTTTCGCGATAGACCCTCAGATTGTGGTAGTGGCGCCACCCACACCGAGTTTCGCGTAATATTCCCTATTATTAAATAAAAAAAATTTTTTTTCGTAATAATAACTAAAGCATAGAAGCCGGGCAAAAATGCTTCGAAAATATGTATACCCGTCCTTTACTTCCTTACGAATTAGATAATGTGCCGAAAAGAGATGCATATATGCTTGTTATTTCTCATTTACGTACGGTGTCATAAGTTTGATAATTTGCTAGGGATGTAACTGTGTCGACTTTTTATATCGATAAATTATGCATAAGTTTATGTGCCGTGTAAAAGAATAATCACGAAATTGGCAAATTGATAATAATCTGGCTAATAAAAGTTGAATCTGAAAAAATGCGGCAATTTCAAGAAATCTGTAGCAGGCGGCTCGTTGAATACAAGGATTGCATAACTTTTATACTTTTTATAATTTTCATATTCTTAAAATCATAAAAAATATAAAAATTATGCAATCCTTGGAATCAAAGAGCCGCCTGATATGCATGTACCTAATATAGCTTTCATCTCATTTGCAGTCTACCACTCAGAACCGTCTAACTATACCTCTCGTTTTTTTTTATCATTAGAAAGAAGGCGAGCGATCTTAACGTGTCGTTTTATCGAAAAACACTTTGAAAATAAGTCACACTTTTGCTTTCATAAGTAAAATATTGCTATATTTATAAAAAATACTTGTCAATAAAAAGACACGTGGAAATGGTTTACCGTTTTTTCTAATGCTAAAAGACTAAGTATAGTTTCTAGTCATGTACCAAATAGAAAATGAAAAAAAAAAAAAAAAAACGTTCGTGTAATATATTATTCTATTTAATAATAGGGAATATTACGCGAAACTCGGTGTAGGTGGCGCCACTACCACAATCTGAGGGTCTATCGCGAAACAAGAAAATCGAACTTTCGTTATCTAACATCTCTGTCACTCTAGCGAGCGATAAAGAGGCAGCTAGATAACGAAATTACGGATTCGAGTTTTCCGGTAGGTCCCCTGAAAACTTGTCAAAAACCTTATGAATAAGTTACTCTACGGTGCACTAAAAAAAGCTAGCTGGTGGCAAAACATCGCAGTAATATCCCCTATTCCTCGTCCTTTGGAAATCTGAAATAAAAAGTTGAGTTTTTTGAGATAGGTAAACCAACAATATTAATAAAAGGAACATTCATCAATGATCATTAATGTCTTTTTTATTAGGGTTCCGTACCCAAAGGGTAAAACGGGACACTATTACTAAGACTTCGCTGTCCGTCTGTCTGTCACCAGGCTGTACCTCATGAACCGTGATAGCTAGACAGTTGAAATTTTCACAGATGATGTATTTCTGTTGCCGCTATAACAACAAATACTAATAAGTACGGAACCTTTGGTGCGCGCGTCCGACCCGCACTTGACCGGTTTTTAGTATTATACTATAGTCTGGCAAACACAATCTGTCAGTAAGTAAGAACAAAGAAAACTATAGGTACAGTCGAAGGCAAAAATATTGATCCAGACAAATGGCTCAAAAATATGTGAACACGACTTTATTGTCTGAGCGTACACATATTTTTGAGACTTTGGGAATGTATATATATTTATGCCCTTGACTGTACTCATCAATTAAAATGAGAGACAGTTCTGGGCCAAACTATAATTATTATTATTTATCATTTACAACGGGGAGATGGGCCTCGTTAGCATTGTGCTGCAACCCGTCTAGGAGAAGGAAAACTCCAAAATATAACCCGGGGAGATGGGCCTCGTTAGCTTTGTGCTGCAACCCGTCTAGGAGAAGGAAAACTCCAAAATAGAACCCGAGGAGATGGGCCTCGTTAGCATTTTGTGCTGCAACCCGTCTAGGAGAAGGAAAATTCCAATATAAAACCCCCAAATCCAAGGTGTTAGCCGACCCGAGCCGAGGGATGCATAGCCAGAGGGTAGTACTGGTGTTGAACGGAGGGTGTCTGTGTTGGCGGTCACAGGACACAGTGGTGAACCGCCTTGCTTCAGTACAGGGTCTGCTGTTGTGGACATTTAAATCCCTTTTACTCGTGGGAACGCAATGGAGATTCAAAATGATAATAGTCATCCGAATGGCGGCGACGTGGTACGCCACTCGTCACGTCTCGTTTCTCGCGAGGGTGACAAGCGGCTCGCGGAGAGCCGCTTTGCTACGCTGAATGTTGGAGGAGGAATGGAAGAGAAGTTAAATGAGGTTTTGCAACTTTTGCAGATGATGGATGAGAGAAAAATTGATATTTTGTGTGTTATGGATGGAACCTACACGGCGTATTGGTCTGGGGTACCTAGTTCGGATCGCGCCTGTCAGGGAGTTGGTGTTGTACTTTCCGCAAGAATGGCTGAGTGTGTGAGAGAATTTGAATGTGTGAATTCCAGACTGATGTGGATTAGACTGAAAGTGGGAATGATGCGCATATTTTTGGTAGGAGTTTACGCTCCAGTAGACCGGGGTGCGAGTATCTCACAGCGCGTTCGGGATGAAAGGCAGATATTTTGGGATGAACTAAGAGAGGTTTTGAAAGTATGTAAGAGTAATGAAAGATTAGTTTTGTTAGGTGACTTCAATGGCTGGGTAGGAATAAAAAGGGACGGATTTGAAAAGGTTCCTGGTGACGAGAGAGTGAATGATAATGGGAGAAGCGTGTTAGAAATTTGCCAAGAGTGGAACCTTTGTGTAACAAACACGATGTTTGACCACAAAAGGATACACTTATACACTCGAGAGGCGGAGAATGTTAGGAAAAGTATGATTGACTTTGTGATAGTGGATGAAAGAATTAGGAAGAATGTTATCGACTCCAGGGTGTATCGAGGGTCGGGTATCCATTCTGACCACTTCCTGGTAATGTGCCGATTAAGTGGCTTGTTTAAAGGATGGAGACAACGACCCCGTACAGTTACTGTCGATTTAAAAAGAATAAAAGTGGAGAATTTGCAAGAAGAAGGAGTAAATGATGAGTATAGGAGTAGATTAAAAACCGAATTCAATGGTATGGATGAGATAAGTGAGACTGAACAATTGTGGAATAGTTTTAAAAATAAAGTAGTAAGTGTGGCAAGTGAAGTATGTGGAGTAAGGAAGACGCACAAAGAAAAAAAGGAGAAGAATGTTTGGTGGGATAAAGAAGTGCAAGAAGCAGTGTGTAAGAAGAAAAAGTTGTGGTTGGATTGGTTAACCACAAGAGCTAACCAAAGAAATCACACGGCTTCATTTGATGAAGTCAGTGAGGCGAAAAAGGATTATAGAAGAATGAAAGTGTTAGTAAAGGAATTAGTAGACAGAAAGAAAGACGAACAAAAAGATAAAATGGAAGAAAGGCTCTCTCAAGATTTCCAAACAAATATAAAGTTTTTCTGAAAGTCCGTTCGTTTAGCCAGGGGTAACACCCAGAATTCTGAGCTAAAGTCAATAAAAGACAAGAATGGAAGATTAGTGAATGAGGAAGAATGCATCTTAGAAAGATGGAAAGAGTATTTTGAAAGTTTGTTTGATAAAGAGGAGGCAAGCACGTCATTTTCGGAGTTGAATGAAAGCATTGAAAACGTGTCGGAGAACGAAGATAGTATTAGCATGGATGAAATTGTGAAAGCGTTGAAAGGAATGAAATCAGGGAAGGCTGCAGGGTATGATAGAGTTTCTGTCGAGATGCTGAAAGCTGGACAAGGCATTGTAGCAAGTCAGTTGTACCGCCTTTTCAATATGTGCTTCAGAACCGGTCAAGTGCCCAGGGACTGGTGTAAGGCCGTCATTGTACCTCTTTACAAAGGAAAGGGATCACAACTGGATTGCAAAAACTACAGAGGCATTAGCTTACTCAGCGTCGTCGGCAAATTGTATGCAAAGATATTGATTGAAAGAGTAGTGAAAGAAACCGATGAGAATGTATGGGATGCACAAGCGGGATTCCGAAAGGGTATGGGATGTACGGATCAAGTCTTTTCCTTGCGATGCATAGCCGAAAAGTATTTGGCCAAAGGCCAGAAGGTCTATTGCGCTTTCGTGGATTTGGAAAAGGCTTATGACAGAGTGGTAAGGAATGAACTTTAGTCGGTACTGTCGGTGTATAGATTGAGCGGCCGTCTCATTCAGGCACTGAAATCGCTCTATGAGGATTCCAGTGCTTGTGTGAGGGTAAACGGGTCGTACACTGAGTGGTTTAGCATCGAAAAGGGTGTTAGGCAGGGATGTGTAGCGTCACCGTGGCTGTTTAATCTGTTCATGGACAGTAGTTTGCATGATTTGAGAATTGATGAATGTGGGCTGAGAATGAGTACCTGGTATTGCTAGCGTCATCGGGTGAAGAGTTGCAGGAGATGGTAACTAGAATGCATGGATCTTTTGAAAGGAAAGGAATGAAAATAAATGTAAGTAAGACGAAAGTTATGGTAGTTGAAAACGAGGAATATATGACAAATTGTGAAATTTTGATTGGTCAAGAAAGAGTAGAAGTGAAAGAGTTTGTGTATCTGGGAACATTATTCACTAGGGACGGTAAGCATGATAAAGATATTGAAAGGAGAGTGAGTGCTGGAAATCGCGTGAATGGGGCACTTAATGCTTTTATGAGCAGCCAGAAGGTGTCGCAAAAGGCACGGTAGGCATAAATTATTCCCAACCCGCGCCGAAACTCTGGATAGTGCTCTGCTCTCGAGTTCTGCTCTCGATATCATATACAAGCTTCTCACGCCTTTCCAGAACCCAAAACGAGGGATATTGGCACATCCTGTATCGTAAAGATCGTCATGGATATGCGCCAATATACATATAACAGCGTTGGGGACAACACAGAACCTTGCGGAACACCAGCATTAATGGCTATACTATCGGAGCAGCTTTCGTCTACTACGACTCGTATCGTATGCGTCTAACGGACAAAAACCTAGCGATCCATTTGCATAGCATAGTCTCTCGAGCAGACCTCGACGCCAGACCCGACCGAACGCTTTAGCTATGTTCAGCCTGACTGCCAATGCCTCACCTTGATTCTCAATGGCCAAAACCTAGCGGTATGTGAGATACCCCCTCGTGCGGCAAGATGCCTCGAAATGAACGCTCTCCGACAACCGCGCTTGCGGCGGCCGCTATTTTTAATATTGAAAACTTGCCGAAAATTTGAAATTGCCGCCCGAGGGGGTAAACCTACACTAGAATCTAGAGTCGCCGATGAAATCAGGCAATTAAAATCATGAGGTCGCATCTTCATTGAGTGACAAAAACATCCCATATAAATATGTATCTAGAATAGTGACGTCACCGTTATATGTATTTCAATATGGCTAATGGTGTGTTGTTCTATAAAATTAAACGCCTCTGATTGTAAAGTACTTTAAAAAGCGATAAGCGAGGTAGATAAGGGCGGCAAAATCTGCATTGCTACTGGCGGCAAATGTCTAAATCCGCCACTGACTATAAATATATAAAGCCAGTAAACTTAAAGTTGGCAGACCAATCTACACGTGGGAAGACTCGCTGACACAGGACATGGAGTATTACACCAGCCATCCCTCTAAATGGCTCAATACGGCAGACGACAAAGGTGAATTCATCAAATCAGCAAGAGAAATATATGAACTAGACGAAAGCTACAGCGAATCAGACGAAGAAGAACCAACACCTCTAATCGACGAGCAAACGGCATCTCTAAATGATATCGGCTTTGCTTGATACAATATATCATACGAAGACCAAAACGGATACGACGCGAAGCATATCACCAACGTCGTCCCTCGGTATGCTGGCTAGTCCGGAGCAGGCATGTTCCTGGCTGGGTGTGGGGTCTCTTGTCTTGTCTTGTCAGAACACGATACCCAATATGCCCACTATGTTTTTTACACTACACAGTTACACCTTGTATACAACCACGTTCGAAAGTTCGCTGGAAAACTTATACATATGGCTAGAGGAAGACGGAAAATAAAACAATAGTAATAAATGCGATACCAATATCACTCTTTATTTTTTTTATAATCGCACTGCGGCTACCAAAAACGGCATGCTCTCATTTACGTTAAGTTACCGAAGAAGAAGTAAAAAATAGATTATGTAAAATTAGAAAAAAAATATGGTCTACCAACTTGATTATCCATTTATGGAACTGTTCCTTTTTAGGGTTCCGTACCCAAAGGGTAAAAACGGGACCCTATTACTAAGACTTCGCTGTCCGTCCGTCTGTCCGTCTGTCTGTCTGTCACCAGGCTGTATCTCATGAACCGTGATAGCTAGACAGTTGAAATTTTCACAGATGATGTATTTTTGTTGCCGCTATAACAACAAATATTAAAAACAGAATAATATAAATATTTGAATTGGGCTCCCATACAACAAACGTGATTTTTTTGCTGTTTTTTTCCGTAATGGCACGGAACCCTTCGTGCGCGAGTCCGACTCGCACTTGGCCGGTTTTTTTCTAAACAACATAGTTTATAAGTAATCGTATCTACTTCGTCAATAGCATTATAAGTTCTATTATAATAGGCATGATGGCAGTAATTAAAAGTCACTAAAATATTATATTTATTTAATGAAACTTTAGTCGTAGAATACGAAAGACGCATCTATTTTTTATATTTTGTGAGATTGGTAAATGTTTTGTTAAAATAAAATTACAAAATACGCAAGTCCGACATGATTCGGTGAACACCAATCAGAGCGAATGACGTCACGTTCATGTAAACAAATATCCAAAGTACTGAAAGTACTAGTTCTCCTATGGTTCTCATGCTATTTTATTTACAATTCACGGATTCAATTTGAGTAGTTTAAACCGAATATTAACCAATAATAATAACTTGAATCATGGAACAAAGATTTACTGAGGCAAACATTGCTAATTTGCCTAGAATCGATGTGATGATGCTTGGAGAGTTTTTACAATCAAACGGAGACTTTTGTTCAGCAGAATTTAGAAATGTCAAAAGTTCCTTGTAAGTACAATAAACAATATTTATAATTATATAAAAATCATACTAATTTAAGTAATTAACTAAATCCAAATCCTGTAAAATCACTTTTTATGTGTATTCCATAGGTTAATATTAGAATTTGTCATTACCTATCTATTAAAGACAACACTGTTGTAATTTGAAACCTAACCTCAAAAACTTACTCTCATGCAACTTTTATATTAAAGTTACGCCTCAAATAAGATAGATACTGTTAGGTATAGAAACTAAAAAATTAATTAAATACTCACATCGAAATGATCTTCGCAAATATAAAGATGAGTCTTAGGCAATACGGCCATTGTCTCGTCTTGCAAGTTTAAGCTACGTGTTTCGTGTTGTTTTATTGTGTGGAACATTCACAAATATTTTAATAGTTGTTATTGATGTATTATTACACTGAGAAACCGCACAACATTTATACTACCAGTGTATATTTTATATAGTAGTAGTAGTAGTAGTAGTGTAGTGTGTAGTGTATAGTGTATAGTGTGTAGTGTATAGTGTTCATATTTTATAATACGAAATAAACAAATTATTTAATAAGCTAAGGAACGCCTATAGAACGTGCGTTTTCTTTATATGAACTTGACGTCACTAGGGACGCTATGACACTCACAAGCGTTTAGGAGCAAATTTTAAATCTAAAAAGTAAAATGTAGCTTTTTCCTACTAAACCTTTATTAAATGCAGAAATATGTTATTAATGATAAATAATTTATGATTCTTAACATTATAGGACAGTTTTTCAAAATCTGTCATCATGCCTATTATGAGCAGTGTCTGGACTTAAACATTAAAATCACATTTTCACAACATTTCGATTATGTTTAGGGCTGCCATCTCTTAATTAGCCGAACCCGAACAAAGACTTTAAAAAAACCCGGACATTTGGCGTAAATAGCATTTTTTCCCCGGACGTGTCAGAAAATAATATTATTAAAAAATAATCGCTTTATTTTTCATTTATTATTTTTTTTAATTCACACAATGCGTTATTTGCATTAAATAATAAGAGAGAATCAATTTTTCACAAATAAACTAATAATTATTGTCTCTTTCTTATAAGTAGATAGCTTGTAATCTTAACTAAACTATTTTTGAAATAAAACTATGAAAACGGATTATATCGCGTATATTGAATTTATAATACATCCCGACGTTTCGAACTCTTTACAGCGTTCGTGGTCAACGGGTGTCACCCGTTTTCATAGTTTTATTTCATGAGTAACTATCGCGGTAACCGTAAACTATTTTTATTTTTATTATGTGAAATTCTGCCAATCAGTTATTCAATCATCTTCTGTTAAGTTGACCAGATTAAGATGGGCGATGGAAGTTTCATCGTTCCGTCGCCCCGCTGCAACGACCAATCGCGTTAGCTCGCTGGATCGTGCGCGGCAAATTTAAAGTTTTTATGGTTTTTTGTATTACGCATCATATTCAGGGTCAGTCAGGGTCAGCCGCATTCGAGGGAAGCCAGTGCTGTCAAACTGGTTTAACTTGGCAGATATTCTGAATCATATTAACTAACCACTTTATTAAACGTACACAATGTCAAAATGGAAAAATTACAAGGCGATTTTATTTTAAAATCCCAAATGATATTGATCTATTATCATTTTTAAATAGGCAAATAATGCACAACCCCATTAAACCCACCATACGTTATTATTTAGTGTACCTACGATTAAATTGCAACGCTTGTACTTATTATAATTAGAAAAGAATGAAAAAAAAAATAGCCTATTACGATTTTTGCGGACGGGAACATACTGAATTCAATAAAAACCCTAGGTTACTTTACTTTAAATGTAGGATACATTATTATTTTTTGTGTGATACATGCTCAATGTTATTTGATGTTATAAATCAAATATTACTCGAGTATAAATAAATAAAAAAGTTATTAGGTTATTAGTTTTTTTTTTCAATTTTCTGAATTTTTAAATTTTTACATTTTATTTAAATATCTAAATGAGATATTTATTTGGATTATGTGTCGACGTTATCACTAGATGTATTATCTGTCCCTTGCACCGAAAAGTTCAGCTATTACTAATTTCCATTGCGCCATACTAGCCGAGCGTACTTTTCTTGGGCTAGATGCTATTTTGTCGTATTACGCTACTTACGCTGAATGAAGCTAGTGCATTGATTGCGCTTTGTATTATTTATACGGTTTTACCTACTTTGTACACAGTGTTTCCTCACATTCAAAGGCACTTTTTGAAAACCCCCCGGACGGCCTCCAAACTAGGACAAATCCGGGGAAACCCGGACGGATGGCAGCCCTAATTATGTTTACAGTATAATATGTAAGTGTTTCGAACAAGATTGTTCTGAATGTTGGCAGCTGGGTGGGGGCTGGGTGCTACCTCAAGGCGCCGGGCTCCGCATGACCAAGCCCGCGGTAGGGCAGCACACGCCTGCGTACCTGGAAACCAAACCGAAGTGCATGTTAAACAACAAGACAATAGGCATGTTGTTCACCTTTGAAGTTACTTCGTTCGTTTTAAACATTGTTGGCTGGCTGATCATAAATAAGCATAAAATAGCGACCTCGTACGTAATATGTATAATCATTAAAGGACATTATACATTTCAGTGGCGTAACTAGGGGGGGGGGGGGGGGCAGAGGGGGCAAGTGCCCCGGGCGCCATCCACGGGGAGGGGGGGGGGGACCAAAATGGGTAAAAGGCAGCAGCAGGGAAACTTTTGTCAGTCGTCAGGGGGCGCAAATTTGGTGACTGCCCGGGCGCCGTATCCTCTAGCTACGCCCCTGATACATTTATACATTAAGGGCCAGTTGCACCAACCATGATTGATGTGCCTATCAACGTCAATCAACAGTAAATTTTGAAACTTCCCATATAATAAAATTTAACGAACGGTATAACGGTGACTGACGGTTTGGTGCAGTGCAACAGACCCTAACTCTGTTATTCATAAAACTTAGCAATCTCTTAAAAATCTCTGTTACTTTTAGGCCCGTCACATTTAACACAAAAAATAGCTTAATTCGCTAGCTAACGGCTAGTTTTAGTAGTAGGTAGATTTTTTAATATGTTGTGAGGATCACTACCAGCATCGTAAACCCAATTATGCAGCTTCGAAAGACCTGTGCTAACTTTGCACCACTCGAAAAACCGCAAAATATTCGTACTTACCTTCTTTGGTATTTCACTATACTGGACAGAATTGCCCATTTTTAGGGTTCCGTACCCAAAGGGTAAAAACGGGACCCTATTACTAAGACTCCGCTGTCCGTCTGTCTGTCCGTCTGTCCGTCTGTCACCAGGCTGTATCTCATGAACCGTGATAGCTACACAGTTGAAATTTTCACAGATAGTGTATTTCTGTTGCCGCTATAACAACAAATACTAAAAACAGAATAATATAAATATTTAAATGGGGCTCCCATACAACAAACGTGATTTTTTTGTTGTTTTCTTCCGTAATGGTACGGAACCCTTCGTGCGCGAGTCCGACTCGCACCTGGCCGGTTTTTTTATCTCGGTAAGTATTTTTTTCAAATACAAATTTCGTCTATTTTTAACAAGGTTCTTCTTAAGTCCCCTCCATACTCGTGCGCGAATCGCGGCGCGAAGCCGCGAACAACGCGAGTGTGGAGTCGATTTCGCAGATCTACGACGCCCGCTCCACACGCGTTCGCGGCTTCGGCTTCGCGATGCGATTCGCGCACGAGTGTGGAGCGATCTTTAGGTGTCAAATCCTCCTTTTAAGGCGCTAGTCGCTATTGTTGGCCGTAAACTCTTACTTTCTAGAGTATATATCTGCTTAACGGTGTAATAAAAACTTATGAAAAATATATATTAATCTACATTTTTTGTACAACATCCCTAACGTTTGACTTTTTCCCTGTGACTTATAGTTTATCCATAAAAGGAACATTACGACAGGCCGTTTTGCGACTAACTTTGCTTATATCTCCTAAACGGTTTGTTCGATTAAAGTTATTTTTAAACTAAAATAAATGTTTTAACAGCCACTACAAATGCAACGTTTCATAATGTTAAAAAATAATATTTTTTTGAAGAAATCGGATATTATTCAACATTTCGTGCGTATATAGCTCGAAAAAAGCGTGGCCGACACCCGACAGTCGTGTGCTAGCTTTGGGACGAGGAGGCTGTGTCGCTCGTCGCTCCGTGCCTTCCTTGTACTCTGTATGCTTGTGCTGAGCCCAAGTGCAATAAAATTGGAATTATTGTGGCCAAAGACTAAATAACTGCAGAAAGTTGATTTGGTTCTGACGCGCTTTAGCGCGCTTAACACGGTGTTTCGCAGCCTATTATTACGAAAATAATGACAATGTTTCCACTTATGTTTGAGAAAGCTTCATTTGAAATATGAAAATAAAAGTTTTCTAACATGCGCGGACATATTGCCATTTTTACGTTTTTAATAAAGTTCGATTCCTAACAAAACAATAATTAATTGATTTATATAGGCTATCGATTTACGTTGTATATAGATATTTATTTATTTATTTTTAATTGTGTTGGGAGATTGGTATAATCTCCCATTGATTGGTGGTGGTTGATGATGAAAAAGAACAGTGACAAGTAAGAGTCAATTGATATTCTTTTATAAGCTAATCATAAATGAAAGTAGGCATAATCCAAATATAAACTATTTATAAATAACCCTTACAATTGATTAAGCCGTTTAGTAAAAATACCAAAATGGCCTGTCGTATTTTTTTTGGCGAACTATAAATTAAGGCGAAAGGAAAAACTAAAACGTACTACTTACCACCGCAACGATAATATGAGTACCTATGCTATAACGCAATAGTTCATATTTTACAAATGTTTTCTTGTTCAGATACGAATAGACCTTGCATTTCGTGGAGGCGGTAAATTATTATAATGGTAAATAATACCTCTTTATAGGTAATTTAGAAACTATATACTTACTTACTGTTACGATCTAGAGTATTTCTTCTAAATGGGTAAACAAAAAAATATGATGAAAATATATATGAATCTTTATTTATTGTTCAACAATTATAACATTTAATTTTTTTCTTAAAATTTTTAGTTTCACCGTAATAAAAATAATACAACGGGCCATTTTGCGGCTAACTTTGGTTATTTCTACTTAACGGCTAAATCAATTAATATTATTTTTAAACTAACAATAATGTTTTAACAGCTGACGGTCTTTCCACCGCGATACAACCGGGCGACGATTTTTTTTTAATTAACAATATCATCTAAATTCTAAATAAACTACCATCTGACAAAGTATAATGAAATGGGATGCGATGACTGAAAATATTTTTTTTCGCATGTTCATGTGACCAGCTGACGGTCCACCGAGATACAACCGGCTGACCATTTTTTTTATTCACATTAGCATCTAAACTATCATCTGACAAAGTATCAAGCGGGAGGCGATGACAATATTTTTTTGCGTGTTTCACTGGCTGCCATTCCTCAACCCACCAACGGAGCGGCAGCTGACGTCTACGAGGGTTCATCATACATAGCCGTTAACCACTATATCGGAGTTATTGTGGCCAAAAAATAAAAAACTGCAGAGCGCTGATTTCGTTGTGGCGCGCTTGTAATATAATGATGATATTTCCACGTAATGTTTGAGAAATCTTCGAACTTCGAAAAATAATACTAGTTTAACACTAATAGGTAGGTAACAATTCCCAAAATTTTATATGTAGGTAGACTAGGTAGTAGGTACTTAATTTTATAAGTTATCTATTAAATGGCATTATTTATATTTATTTATTACGGATAAAAAAATGACTATAAAATAAACACTGTACGCCGTACGCCTCAATTTAGTACATACCAAGCTCTAGCTATAAATCTTAATCTGTCGAATTGACTTATTATATTGGTATATTATTTATTTGTAAGAAACAGATAAAACACTTATTAACTAATTGAGGCTTGTAAAGTATATAATGGATAAGGGAATATATTTTTATTATAATTTACGACCTCCACTAAACGCATGATCTACTCATACTCAAACGACAAAATATCTGCAAAAGATACACAAATACGAGTACAGCGCCAACCGCGCGCCTCTGGGCTGTAGCTTATTCTTTGAACCTCGTTGTGGTAAATTAACGTACGATCGCAGTGAGCGGGGTGCGGGTGCAGAGACGCTGAGACGCTCAAGGACACATCAGCGACTATCGTCTTAAGTATGACACTTGTGTTAGGAGGTATTCGCTCTTTCATACAAAGGTGAAAAATTAAAAATAGGTTTGACAATATTAAAACTAAACTATAGTTGGTAAAACCAAATTGGTAGTAAATAAGAACAAAAAAAAGTATACTCATCCTTTTCTTTTGGGTTCTAGTACTAGTGTAAGACAAAGATAGTATGAGACTCTCTGTCTATGTTTGAAATGAGACAGTCCTTTGACAAACTATAACAGACACTACAGACATTACAGAGTTGATTCTGGTTTTAAATTGTAGCAATTTTAGTTAATTTTAGTTTGTTCAATAGACCTTTTTAATAAAAAATGCATAGTTTAGGACTTATATATTGAGAATACCAAAAAAGATACAAAAATTTTGCTGTTTTTCGAGTGGTGCAAAGTTAGCACAGGTCTTTCGAAGCTGAAAACTTGATTAACGATGCTGGTAGCTGGTAGTGATCCTCACAACATATTAAAACATCGGAACTAGCCGTTAGCTTGCGAATTTAATGTTCGATATGAATAGAAGAATAGAATAGAATAGAATTTATTCAGGACGCTTTTAAACAACAAAATTTTGTACAAAAACATGTCACAAAAACGGTTTTAAACGTCACTGAAAAGGTTTCCACTCAGCTTGGTGTCAAGGTACCTTTTGAATATCTTAACGCTGGTCTTCCGTGGAAGCCCTTTCAAAAAACGCGACATAGCTATATAAATGAGATTAAGCAAGTTCGTATATCTAACTATTTAATCCTAATAAGAGATAAAATAATCTGCGATCAGGCATTAAACATAAGTATTCTCATAAAATCTAATCATAATTAGCAACGTTATTACTCGTACAGCTACCTTTACTACGCTCTGAACAAACTATCACACCGCACCGTCGTTGAGAACAACAAAAACAATTTTAAAAACATGAAAAAACCGGCCAAGTGCGAGTCGGACTCGCGCACGAAGGGTTCCGTACCATTACGGAAAAAACCGGCCAAGTGCGAGTCGGACTCGCGCACGAAGGGTTCCGTACCATTACGGAAAAAACCGGCCAAGTGCGAGTCGGACTCGCGCACTAAGGGTTCCGTACCATTACGGAAAAAACCAGCAAAAAAAATCACGTTTGTTGTATAGGAGCCCCATTTAAATATTTATATTATTCTGTTGTTAGTATTTGTCGTTATAGGGGCAACAGAAATACATAATCTGTGAACATTTCAACTGTCTAGCTATTACGGTTCATGAGATACAGCCTGGTGACAAACGGACATACGGACAGCGGAGTCTTAGTAATAGGGTTCCGTTTTTACCCTTTGGGTACGGAACCCTAAAAAACAGCAAAAAATCACGTTTGTTGTATGGGAGCCCCATTTAAATATTTGTATTGTTCTGTTTTTAGTATTTGTTGTTATAGCGGCAACAGAAATACATCATCTGTGAAAGTTTCAGCTGTCTAGCTATCACGGTTCATGAGATACAGCCTGGTGACAGACAGACAGACGGACAGACGGACGGACAGACGGACAGCGGAGTCTTAGTAATAGGGTCCCGTTTTTACTCTTTGGGTACGGAACCCTAAAAACAACAATATTAATATACCATAGGAGATGTAGCATCGGCACTTAATTTTATTACATTTTTTGCAAATTCAGGATTCGCTTTTTGTACTTAATTTTAAATGAATTAACAGATACTGAATTGCGTATAGGTGGCGGTATATTGTTCCAGCATTTCGTGGCAGAGTACTTGAAACTGCCACGAAATGCAGATGTATTGTGCCGAGGACAAGCAAGACGACTAGCACATCTGACATAACGTTGAGAAAATTGCAACTTAGCTATTAGATACTGGGGCGCTAAAAGTGTTTACAATGCCGAAAAGCATACAAGCGAAATGCAGTGCTCGTCCTGACTCCATGTACATTAACTACTATTTAGGAAAGGTTTCACATGTATTCGTAGTATGTGGAAGCAGTCGGGCCTATTTGTCTCATTCTAACAAACAGAAATGTTACATATAATTTTGACTTTAGCACTATGTAGGTTTGTAGGTATTATACTGGCTTTACACCCTTTTATTTACTCTCCGCGATATTATAATTTACATGCAGGAGTAATTAATAAAATATGAGATACACGGTTCATTGTTACCCTTGGTTGGAAGCATGCACCGCGCAGTGGATGTCCTGGTAGATCTGCTGCGTGATGTTGCGCGCCGAGTCGCAGCGCGTGAGGTAGACGCAGATGCCGGCGCCGCCGTCCGCGGCGCGCGCGCACGCCGCGTCGTTCGCCTCCGCGGGCGCCTGTACAACAGTGGCCCATTATAATACATATACGTCACGTAAGAGCGAGCATTATATTATATGGTCAAATGAACAGAAGGTGTTTTTTATATGGGTCAGTCGGCAGTGCTGTAAGATCAAGTGCTAGTAATTCCACGTAATTGTGGTCGTGCTCAAATTATATGCTCATTTTTTAGATTAAACTCGCATGTTGAGAATTTCTTATGGTAGGAGAGCCCAAGAGGGATTTTTTGTAGTTAAAGCCTGACCAGTAATATATGATCATGCGCCATGTTGCGGAATTTTATTGGAACTGATTTTTTACACTGGTAATAATTTTAATAATAGGTTGTCACTGTCGTCAGTGTCTTGTGGCGGTTTACTTGAATAATACTTAAGTGTTGAATATTAAATAATAAATGACAAAAAATGTCCCAAACTATACATAATCAAGAGCAAAACATTGTAAATAATGTAAATAGTAAACTGCTGGAAAAGAACCGTTCGGGAAATTAAACTATTTCGATACGAAACATTTCCAATTTAACATCAGAGCTGACAGGTAAACAAATCAAAATGTCATTATAGTCTGGTTATTACGACTTGGTTATTGTAGGGTTATGTTATACAAGCGAGGAAATACAGTAACAAAAATGAGTGTTTGAAGAATATTTACTCTGTGCTTTGGAGACGATCAATCTTGTTCATTGACTATATACCAGAACCAAAGTAAGGTAATTTTGACCTATGTGTGATGCGTAAGAAAATGCATGACTTTTATACAGTAAAAAAGAAGAACCGACAATAAAAAAATGTAAGCACCGAATATTTGGATTCTGATGTTGATTACGGTGAATAAAAGTAGGTATGTAAGTCAAAAAAACGAGTTGCCAATCCACATTGTTCAAACTATACTAAACTGTTACTATATATATGAGAATAATAGCGCCCTCTTGACAATGATCATATATTCCTGGTCAGGCTTTACCTACGTATGAATTTTCTAAATCTGACGGTTACAATGTGAAAATCTTGTAACTGTTAATCAGATTAAGAAAATACGTACAAATAATTATCAGATTAAGTATTAGCACAATTATAGCATCAACGTGGACCAAACTAACTAAATCCACAATCTACTTTAACGATTATTTTAACTGCCCACCAACGGCACCAACACAACCCAAACAGTAACTACAAAAATCCCCTTTTGTGCTCCCCTACCATTAGTAACAGTTTCGTACGTAATTAAAAAAAAATAGCGACAAATACTGAAACAACTTAAACTGGGAAGGATAGGTAATAGTTATTGCTAAATGGGTCAATTGCAAAGTAAGGACCCGCAATTACTCAAGTTTATTTATTCAATTGTTTTTCTTCGGTTTTTTCCGTAATGGTACGGAACCCTTCGTGCGCGAGTCCGACTCGCACATGGCCGGTTTTTTTATGTTTTTAAAATTGTTTTTGTTGTTCTCAACGACGGTGCGGTGTGATAGTTTGTTCAGAGCGTAGTAAAGGTAGCTGTACGAGTAATAACGTTGCTAATTATGATTAGA
Source organism: Cydia strobilella (assembly GCF_947568885.1). NCBI lineage: Eukaryota > Metazoa > Arthropoda > Insecta > Lepidoptera > Tortricidae > Cydia > Cydia strobilella. The sequence goes on along the minus strand of NC_086068.1, from coordinate 42,409,779 downwards.
TTTTATGAGAATACTTATGTTTAATGCCTGATCTCAGATTATTTTATCTCTTATTAGGATTAAATAGTTAGATATACGAACTTGCTTAATCTCACTTATATAGCTATGTCGCGTTTTTTGAAAGGGCTTCCACGGAAGACCAGCGTTAAGATATTCAAAAGGTACCTTGACACCAAGCTGAGTGGAAACCTTTTCAGTGACGTTTAAAAGCGTTTTTGTGACATGTTTTTGTACAAAATTTTGTTGTTTAAAAGCGTCCTGAATAAATTCTATTCTATTCTATTCTTCTATTCATATCGAACATTAAATTCGCAAGCTAACGGCTAGTTCCGATGTTTTAATATGTTGTGAGGATCACTACCAGCTACCAGCATCGTTAATCAAGTTTTTAGCTTCGAAAGACCTGTGCTAACTTTGCACCACTCGAAAAACAGCAAAATTTTCGTATCTTTTTTGGTATTCTCAATATAAGTCCTAAACTATGCATTTTTTATTAAAAAGGTCTATTGAAAAAACTAAAATTAACTAAAATTGCTACAATTTAAAACCAGAATCAACTGTAATGTCTGTATTGTCTGTTATAGTTTGTCAAAGGACTGTCTCATTTCAAACATAGACAGAGAGTCTCATACTATCTTTGTCTTACTACTCTACTCTCCTTTGGTCTCTACTTTGGTTGTACTAGAACCCAAAAGAAAGTATACTTTTTTTTGTTCTTATTTACTACCAATTTGTATGAAAGAGCGAATACCTCCTAACACAAGTGTCATACTTAAAAGGAGGATTTGACACCTAAAGATCGCTCCACACTCGTGCGCGAATCGCATCGCGAAACCGCGAACGCGAGTGTGGAGCGGGCGTCGTAGATCTGCGAAATCGACTCCACACTCGCGTTGTTCGCGGCTTCGCGCCGCGATTCGCGCACGAGTATGGAGGGGACTTAAGAACCTTGTTAAAAAATAAACGAAATTTGGATTTGAATTTTGAATTTGTATTTGAAAAAAATACTTACCGAGATAAAAAAAACCGGCCAAGTGCGAGTCGGAGTCGCGCACGAAGGGTTCCGTACCATACCATTACGCAAAACATGGCAAAAAATCACGTTTGTTGTATGGGAGCCCCTCTTAAATATTTATTTTATTCTGTTTTTAGTATTTGTTGTTATAGCGGCAACAGAAATACATGATCTGTGTAAATTTCAACTGTTTAGTTATCACGGGTCATGAGATACAGCCTGGTGGCAGTCGGACAGACAGACAGCGGAATCTTAGTAATAGGGTCCCGTTTTTACCCTTTGGGTACAGAACCCTAAAAACAACAGCCGGGCTAGCATGATTGGCGCGAGAGTATCTCGCCGCGACATAGACTACCCGTCCCCCTTTAATTCATACAGTCACGTCATAATAAAAGACGGGTAGTCTATCTCGCCGCGAGATACTGTCGCGCCAATCATGTGCTCGGCCTACTTGTAAATAAACGTACATTATTATCCTTAGTAAGTTTAAGGTTAAATGTGGTCCCGTTCACTTGTAAAATGAGCGCGTCCGAGTTGGCATCGAGCAAGGGCTGCGTCCAGCCGAATTGCTCCAAGTGGTAGGGTTGCAGGGGGCTGGCAGCCGTCTTATTGTGGTCCGCGGCGGGCACCCTGGTGGTTGCCGGTGGCGCGGGCGCCGCGGGTGCGGGCGCACCGGGTCTGGGGGGCGCCGGGAACCCAATTGACTGAGCGGCGGGGAAGTACGCGGCTCCTGGCGCGCTCAGAGCTACTCCAGCAGGACCTTAAACACATCTTCATTAACTTTCAAGGTTTACGGAACATGAAATAAATAAATATTATATATCTCTGGCCGCCCAGGGGCCTTCTATTCTATCATATTTTTAACCATTATTTTGAAAAAGCAATATTGGATTGAATTTTGTGTTAGCAAGTTTTGATCTGTGGGCGGCAGGAGAGTATATATTAACATAAAAGTCATATACTATATTATTACAAGTTATTATAATGTTCAGAATAAAAATATGTTATAATTTAACTTTTCAAGTAGACAGTAAATTAATTAATTAAATCGACAGCATGTTACTAGAGATTGATTGAATTAAGACTTAGTCCTAAATGTCCTAATACCTTTTTATTTAGTGTGCGTATTTATTAGGTACTTAGGTAGTATTAATGATGAACATGTCAAAGACCAAGCTCATGACTATATAAAAGAGTTATTTTGTCAATACTTTTTATGTTACAAGTTAAGTCTAATTGTTCTTTCTAATTCTAACTGATTATGTAATACGGGCAACCACTGGGGCTGCAACACAGTGTAAACTAACGCAGTCTCCAGGGCTCCAACTTCATATGTCCTACCATGTATGTTTTGAACAATAAAGATTTATTTATTATTATTATGACTAACAGCCGAAAAAGAAAAGTGGTAGTGGATGGAGAAGAAACGTCATATGTCCAAGAATACATATACATACATATACTTTTCCAGGCACGACAGTCTATTTCTCTAAAACCAAAGCTCATGGACATGTGTATTCTTCCAATCTTGACCTACGGAGCACAGATCTTGGTCCTTGGAGACTTGGTTCTTGGCAAAAGTTCAGAAATCCACCCTCAACTTGACCGATCGCATCAGAAAACCTATACTACGCTCGAAAACCCAAATGACTGACGTGGCTGAAACAGCCGCCAATCTGAAGTGGGACTGCGCGGGACACGTTTGCCGTATTCCAGATGAATTCTGGGCTAAATCAACCACCATTTGGACCCCACAAAATCGAACCCGAGTTCGCGGCAAACCTTGACGGCGTTGGCGAGATGACCTCGACGCCTTTGACAGGAACTGGTGGGAGACGGGTCAAACCGGGATACGTGGAAAGGGAGGAGGAAGGCCTTTGCCCAGCAGTGGTACAACAAGTTGTCCCCTAGCCCTACGCGGTTAAGAATCTTAAGATTGATGTTTTTTCTAACAACGAAAAACTGTTTATTTTTCTCTTTTAGATGACTGAAGAACCTAAAGGACCCTAGGTATTAGGTAGCAACCTAATACGAATCCTAAGATATGCCGTAGGCACTATTTTTTACCCGACTGCGTCAGAAGGAGGGTAATGTTTTTCGAGCGTATGTATGTATGTCCATTTCTTTGGCACGCCCTACAGCCCAAACGGCTGGCTGGACGGTGTTTAGGGTTCCGTACCCAAGGGGTAAAACGGGGTACCTGTTTTACCCATATTACCAAGACTCTGCTGTCCGTCCGTCTGTCTGTCTGTCTGTCTGTCCGTTTGTCACCAGGCTGTATCTCAAGAACTGTGATGGCTAGACAGTTGAAATTATCACAGATAATGTATTTCTGTTGCCGCTATAACAACAAATACTAAAAGTACGGAACCCTCGGTGGGCGAGTCCGACTCGCACTTGTCCGGTAATTTTTTCTCGACTGTCAATACAGGAAGGATAATACGATATAATAATAAGGACCGATTTATGGGTATATATTTGTACCCGTGTCCCGTGAATGGGTTCTAGCAGGTGCATTACATAACAGCAAACTTCTCCAAAGGGGCTCTACGTGTTGGATCTGATCTGTATCCCCACGTACGCCAATCAAATGACTTGGATGTATATACCTGTGAGTTTATAAGAGATGAGTGCTACTGAAGGATACGAAAGAATTTCGGTGATTGAGGAATTATTAAGTAGTCTCAACAAATATCATCGGCGAAACCAGATCCCAAATGAACAAAGAAAAACCGAGTAAATAACGAGTCAAAATCGAGCCCCAAGAATTATTTTAATTTTTATTATAAGATCATTTCCCGATTGACTTTATAAATTTTCCTGTAATATTAGTAATATACAAAGGCCAAACTGAAAGTAATAAAATGTTCATTATAATGGAATCGGCTTGAAACGTACAGTCAAGGACAAGTCGTTGTCGTCGTACGGACAAAGTGTCAAAAAATGTGTACACGACATATTGCCCATGCCCATACATTTAGGTTCATGTGTTAGGGTCATGTCGTCAAACTCACCATGCTTATGAACCTATTGAATGAGCTGATGTCTTTACTGATACTGGAAAGCGATATGTAAACATACAACATACCTATACGAGGTCCTGGACGTTAGTGCGATGACGATAACTCATTGCTGGTGATTATTTATTTATTTATTTATTTATTTGTGAGTTTCACATGATTATCCATCTGGTTTCTTGAGCTTAATAGTCGCCTCCAACCTCCCCTTCTAGCGACCCCATTCCGCACAATAAGTTTACCTTAAGTTAATATGATGAGTGGTTACACTTTTGCGTAACTACAATGTGTTCTATGAGTGATTCTCAAAAGAGTGGCATCTTAACCTGTCATCGAGTTTTCGAAATGAATGTATGCTTATTTTCTGTTTTTCATATGTAAAAAAATATATTTGTACATAAACAAATGTGTTTTGTGGTTGTGTGTAGGTATATATTTTGGCACTTTGTCCGAGTGTACACGGCTCATGTAGAATGAGCTGTGCACTGATGTACACTCGTTAAATATTTAATAATGCTCTAGTTAGATATGTATGGAAGTAAATAAGTAATTACTTACAAGTAACAGACTATGCAACATGAGCTTGTCTCTTAAATATCTTTGGCAAGCCTACCTGACGACGATAAACCTGAATAACCCTGGTGGAACCGACGGCGGGAATAACTATAGCCACTATATGCCATCAATGGTGACGTTCCTGAAATTTACACATTTACCAATTACAATTACTATTATCAGGGTACAAGAAATCCGAGCGTGCGTTTTACTAGTGTGGCTTATCGTTAATTTTAATAATTAAAACAATATCATGCTTACAAACTTTTTAAGCTTATGCACATGCTAGCGTATACAGGCAGTCGTACAACGCAATTGTGTAGTCTTCACTCAATGCATGAAATGATGACGCGAGCAAACAACAGAGTTATAGTTATGAGTTATGACCATCTTCTCCGGGCCAATAACGATACCGCAAAAAAGTTATTTATAAACCAGTTCAGGGAGATGTATCATGAATGAATCTATCGCCCCTTTAATGGGTTAATTAACGGTACCAAAACTAGCCTACAACGTCTACAAAAATGTACTCATAATTTACAACATTTCGAAATGTGTAAAGTGGGCTCAATCGAAAACCATTTCGTATAAAACGCTATCTGTGTGTAAGACGACAGTTTTTAGATTTTATTCCATCCAAAACATATAATACGCCGAAAAATTACTTCCGGACCGGAAGCGTTACGTCAATACATTATTTACAGTTGTTAAGAAGTTAAATCCTTTTAAAGTAAGAACTTAATCCACTTTATTAATAGCACAATCGGATTAAGTCTAACCTCGAAATCCTTCCAAAGATATAAAATTTGGTATGTATGTTAATTAAAGGTCTCTTTTTCATGTCCACACTATTTGACATTTGGGGACCTCGAGGAATCGCAGCCATCTTGGAAAATGTGTACCATCCTGGAGAAATTTGCGTTTTACTCTAAATATACGTTCTCTATGAAAATATGGTGTAAGGCAACATTAAAGCTTATTAAATTATACACAAAAAAGTCCTAGATATCTTTGCGGAAAAAATACAGAATTCCACTTTTGTCTACACGTTCTAGCCCAATATCAACATTTTACTCGACTGCGACTTAAACAGAAAGTAGGGTCATGGGTTTAAATACTGAAAATCAGTACACCCTGTAGCTCAGGATACTGGACGGATTTTTTTAAATGACATATCGGTAGATTCCTCTTGACCTCCACAACCTGTTTACACTTGTTTTATTAAAGAAAAATCAATACAGCCGCCTTGAGAGGACGTCGAATAGTAAATCATATTTTTACTTCTAGCGCCTAAACTATTGAGTAAATTTCAATAAAATAGACATCAGTAGATCCATAATTAGTACACGAGTGCTATGCAATACATATTTACTAAAATAAATGGAGGAAAAATGTTTAGGACTTAAAAATGTGACTGCAAAAACAGATTTTAGGTCTCCCCAGACCTCAGTTTAAGCAATAGTGACAGTAATGAAATTTGACACCTACAATTTCAGGGATCCTTGTTTGCGTGTTATAAAATTGGAGCTTCGGGGACCACGGGGATCAAACGACATCTTGAAAAGTATAAGTCTTTTTTGGTTTTTCTGTTTTTCTCGGAATATCTGGGTTTAATGTGAATACTGTGTATGGTGAAACAAAAGCTTATTAAGTTCTACACAAAAAAGGTATAAAACACCATGTCCCTAAAACAGAGCATTCTTCTAGAAATATGGCTCAGAAGTCAAAAGGTTACACTTAATCATCTCCTACAAAAAATATATTTTAAGACGGGTCAGAAAAAAATACTTGTATATTTTTTTTACTAATTTTTGGATCACAATAACATTATCTACCCTACCACGAAAAAAAATTGTGTGGTAACTTGTAAGCTTCCCTTGTAACTTGTAAGCCCTATTTATAGAAAAAAGGCTTCGTTTTTGGGACATGGTGTTGTATAACTTTTTAGTGACTCAAGAGACCATCATGCTCTCGCTTGATTGTATTGTTTTAGTTAATTTTAGTTTTGGACACTTAGAGACCTTATACACCTCTAAGATTTTATTTTGTTTTAAATTTATTTTATATGTAATAATACCTATATTTTTAATGATTCTGAGAGGTACAGACCTTTACATCTCTATGTCAATTTAAATTTGTAATTTAGTTATTTATAGGTAGGCATACCTTCTTACGAATTATGTTGTGATTATGTGGCGCTATGCCGTCTTTAATGTAACATACGACCACAAATGTTGTATCTCACTGAATTAATTTACTTTATATATATTAATACAGCCCGGCAACTTGAACATGTCATGCTCGCTTAAAAGTCTTTGCTTACGGTGGCGTCGTTGATCGGGTCGCCACTTTCCCGAATGAAGGTTGAGGGAGACGATGGCTGAGATACGCGTCATACTCGTGAACGGGTGCTGTTTGTGGAGACCGGTCTGTTTAACCCTTAAATGCATAGTGATGTATGTATGTACACAACAAAAAACATATAATTTTATGCATAATTAGGTAAAGTCTATTTGGTCCTGTATATTATTTTGATCGTAAATTAATACACTTTCCGTCGTTTTATTGAAATTTGCGCAGTATTTAAGTTTAAAAAAATTACATTTCTTTTAACACGAAATGGCGGAAAATTGGGAAAATTTAATGATTTTTAATATGTAATTTAGGCGGTTTTTTCGGGGTTTGTAATTATTTATATTTAAAATCTTTATTATAGGTATATTACATATAGTATAAATTTCTAATGGTAGTAAGATTTTTTATATCTTTTACCAATAATTGTATAAATTTACATAAATTATTATTTACCCTATGTAAATTCTAATACTGGTTAAGCAGTGAAAATCGATGTTTTAATTTATATTTTTATTTTTCCTAGAATCAGTAAACAATTATGTAAGACATATATTAATTTCAGGCAAAAAGAAAAAAATCATGCATTTAAGGGTTAAGTAAGTTTACACGGGCTTCATTTTACCTATATAACTTTACTTTTGAGTGGCATTAACGTGAGGCACTTCATTCGGTTCTTGTCTGTCTGATTTAATATCTTGTCTTTTTATTAATTATATAACAATTCAAGTCTTGGAGACTGTGGAGAGTTTTTTTTGTGTAATTTGACATTTATATTTATGTAATTGTTTTATGTAATTTTGGGTTAATTTTATTGTGTGTAAAAATTGACATGTAAAAGTGCCCCTGTGGCCTATTTGCTGAATAAATGTTTGATGTTCGATGAGTGTGGAATTATGAAGGGTTTTTCCACAACAGACCACCTTCAGACCCTAAGTCAAATAATTGAAAAACACAGAGTTCCAGATACCGCTTTATATAGGATTTGTCGACTTTAAAAAAGCTTTCGACTCGATTACTCATACATCCATATGGCAGGCACTAGAAAATCAAGACATTCCAGAAGTCTACATACAGGTCATAAAAAAGATCTATGAAAAAAGTACAGCCAGAGTAAAAACAGATAAAATAGGAAGACAGATCCAGATCAACAGAGGGGTAAGACAGGGAGACCTAATGTCACCAAAATTGTTCATAGCGGTCTTAGAAGAAATATTCAAAAAACTAAACTGGGAAGAAAGACGAAAAGGCATCAAGATAAACAACCAATATTTATCAAATCTCCGATTTGCTGATGACCTGGTAATATTAGCCCACAGTGCAACGGAGCTCAGTATACTTCTGAGGGGACTAAATTCACAAAGCCAACAAGTTGGTTTAGAAATGAATGAGGAAAAAACGAAAGTTATGACCAACTCAAAAAAAGTTACTATACAAATAGAGAGTACATCATTGGAATACGTTGACGAGTATATATATCTTGGAAAACAGGTATCATTCACAGACTGCACATACAAGGAAATAACAAGAAGAATTGGACAGACATGGAAGAAGTACTGGTCTATGAAATATATATTCAAGAAGAAAATACCAATGAAACTAAAAAAACTAGCCTTTGACTTATGCATTCTACCCTGTCTCACGTATGGTAGTCAAACATGGTCACTCACAGGAGATATCATCAAACGAATTCAAGTATGTCAACGGTCAATGGAGAGAAGTGTCCTTAACATAAAGTTATCAAACAGAGTTAGAAACACAGAGATTAGAAGAAGAACAAAATTTATAGATGCGGCGATACATATACTGAAAACAAAAATACAATTGGGCAGGGCACATAGCGAGGATCAAAAATAACAGATGGACAAAAACAGCAACAAATTGTAATCCAAAGATTGGTAAGAGAAAAAAAGGCAAACCAAAAACAAGATGGGAAAAAGACCTAATAGAAACAATAGGAAAAAACTGGAAAGAAATGGCAACAGACAGACAAAAATGGAAAAAAAATGTTGGACAAATACTTAAATATAATAGAAAAAGGCGATTCGGAAGAGGCCTAGGTCAAAAAGACCTTACGAATATGCATATGGAAGAAACATACAATAAATATTAATAATTGTTACATAAAATGTCAACAGTTCGTATAATAAAGGCTTTAATAATAATAATAATTATGCTCGCAGGGCAGCTTGTGGCGAGCTGTTGGGGAGTAACGACCCCACGGACCCGAGTGCTCCCGAGAGTCGGCCAGGGTCTCCGTCTCCGGCGTGTCTTTGTCGGTCGGAGTGGACCCCAAGGGGACCCGCAGGACTCTCAGCTCCGGCTTGCCTTCATTGGCTGTCCAGAGAGGAGTCGCTAGAGCTATATGCTCCAGGGGTGGAAGTGAAAGATGCATAAGACGCGAGTTGGCACAGTGGCTGCTAACAGCCACTGGGTAGAAAGCGGCGCACACCTCTCGACACCCCTGAGCCGCTCACACCGGTGTTGCTCCTGGTCGTCATCACGACGGCAGTTTCAGGGGCCCATCTAGTCAGCGGCGAGTCACCGCCTGCCTCGATAACGTGTACAGACATTGTTATGGCAGGTGTCCGGACCTCTCAGCAATAGCCCAATCTTTTGACCAGCCAAACTTCAACACCATAACCGGCACTCTTTTCCACTGTGTTTATAATAGCCTCTACGCCTGTTGGAAGTGTTGGAACCGATTTACAGGTATCTATTTGTACCCGTGAATGGGTTCTAGCAGGTGTATTATATAACAGCAAACTTCTCCAAAGGGCCTCTACGTGTTGGATCTGTATCCCCACGCACGCCTATCAAATGACCGGGATGTATATACCCGTGAGTTTATATGAGATACAAATAATAATAATTATTATTATTATTCACCAGCAACTTGCTCTTCTATACGGCCTTGTGGACCGTGAAGTACCGTACTACAAGTATTTACCTGTGCCAGTTCTCGAGAATGGTCGTGCCACGCTCTATTGAGATCGATCTATCATCACTGACAGGACTATTGTAGCCAATAAGCCTGACATTGTGATAATAGATCGATCGCAACGCCGGGCCGTGCTCGTCGACATCACCATCCCCCATGATGAGAATCTTGTGAAAGCCGAGAAGGACAAGTCCAGTAAGTACCTAGACTTGGCTCACGAGATAACCGCCATGTGGGATGTTGATTCGACGATCATTGTCCCGATAGTCGTTTCGGCGAACGGTCTCATAGCGAAGAGTCTCGACCAACACCTTGAGAGACTCTCGCTAGGTGGTTGGATCAAGGGTCAGATGCAGAAGGCGGTGATCTTGGACACGGCGCGGATAGTCCGGCGGTTCCTCTCTCTGCAGCCCTGACCACCGGCAGCTTGGGCCCTGCCTCGCTTCTGGCGGCACCCTAAGTTAGGTTTTTTATAATGTGTTTATATGTATTTTGTATTGTTTTGTAAGTGTTTTATATTTTACTTTTATATACATATTATAAAAATACTAACTTAAGAAAAAAATAAAATAAAGAGAAATAATAATAAAAGAGTGTGGAATTTAATAAGCTTTCGTTTCGCCATACACAGTATTCACATTAAACCCAGATATATATTCCGAGAAAAACCAAAAAAGACTTATACGTTTCAAGATGGCGTTTGATCCCCGTGGTCCTCGAAGCTCCAATTTTATGACACGCAAACAGGGATCCGTGAAATTGTAGGTGTCAAATTTCATTACTGTCACTATTGTTTAAACCCCATTTAAGACCTAAAATCTGTTTTTGCAGTTACATTTTTAAGTCCTAGATATTTTTCCTCCATTTATTGTAGTAAATTTGTATTGCGTGTTACGCAAAATATTAGAAGCATTTATAAAAATATTGACGATTTAGACATTAATTTAACCTCATTACAACAACAACCCGACATTTTAGTTCTCACGGAGTGTCGACTGATAAAGGATAGGCCGCTCCCTATAAAACAAAATTTTTTCCTGTTACAGCACTACCAAGCAAATAACACAAAACGATGGAGTTGTTGTTTACATAAATAACTCAAACCGACACCAGGTTGGAGAGGTTATATTAGCGGACGCGTCATGTCTCCAGATTTCCCTTTCATGTGTCACAATTTTATGTATTTATCGCTCACCGTCAACGGCTAACACAAGTAACTTTATTTCTTCATTAGATTTACATTTAAAAAACAACCATTTGGGTAATAATGTTGTGATCACAGGTGACATAAATATTAATATTCTAAAACAGAATAATTCGACCGATTGCTATCTAAACATGTTGGCTTCCCACGGACTGTTGCCCGCTCATAAACTTAATACCCGAATCAACAGTTGTCTCGACCATATTATAACAAACTTAAACCCCAATTTATTTTTTTCCATGACAACCGTATTAGAAACGACAGTAACTGACCACTTTATGACTCTGCTTAATATTTATTCTAAATCAAAAAATACATCGAAAATTGTCACAAAAACAATCACTGACTATTCTGCTGCGCTTTCCTTGTTTAAAACGAATAACCTTGACGAGTTGCTTAAAATTAAAGACCCTAACCAACTTACAAATAAATTAATCCAACTCATTCAATATGCTATCGATTCCAATACAAAAACAATCAAGATTCCTTGTAATAAACAAAAATTGAAACCGTGGATTACACTGGGCGTACTAAAATGTATTCACCATAGAAACAAATTACACAAAAATCTGCGATGTGACCCCACTAATGAAGTACAACAAATAATTTATCGACGTTATAGGAACTACTGTAATAACCTTAAAATTAAAACAAAAATATGAAAGGGACCTTCACAATAACGCTAAAAACAACAATAAAAACTTATGGAATTCAATAAAAACTATTACAAATCTAAATAAAACGAAATGTAATAACGATGAACTCTTAAACTTATCTGACACCCTCTACCTATCTGCAAACTTAATCAACAAGCACTTTGCCAATGTTGGCCAACAATTGGCAGAGCAAATTCTACCTCCAGGAAATGTAAATTCTAATCTAAGTACTTACCTGAGCTCCTTACATTCACACGTGTCCTCGATCGGTGTAATTGAACCGGATCTAAAGGAAATTTAATCATTGCTTCTAGACATAAAGCCTAAGTCTGCGGCGGGCTGGGACAACATACTGAATATATTTAGAGGTGGAAAGAATTATCATGAGCCTAAAAGACGATTCCGCGGCTGGTTGGGATGGGATATCGAACAAAATAATAAAGACATTCAGACACATCTTGGTTCCACCACTGACACACATATTTTAAAAGTGCATCTCTGAAGGAATATTTCCAAAATGTCTGAAAAAAGCCGTTGTAATCCCTGTCTATAAATCTGGTAGCAAAATACAAGTAACAAATTATAGACCGATTTCTCTTTTACCAGCGACATCTAAAATCCTGGAAAAAAATATTAATAATAGACTTGTTCAATATCTGGAGAAAAATGCCTTCAAGGCAAAGACGCAGTTCGGTTTTAGGTCCAAGTTATCAACCGCAGATGCTGTACACGAATTGACTGACTATTTAGTTCAGGAACTAGACAAGGGAAACAAGACAATTGGAATCTTCCTGGACCTCACAAAAGCCTTTGACACCGTTTCTACTTCCATTTTACTGCACAAGCTTGAATCACTAGGCATTAGAGGCACACAACACAAATTAATCGCGAGCTACCTAGACGGACGAACTCAATGCGTTAAAATAGATAACATTATCAGTTCCGACTTAGATAACACATCTTTTGGCTTGCCACAAGGAAGTGTCCTGGCCTCGACCTTATTTTTAATTTATATTAATGACCTATGCAATCTAAAAATAGATAGTGGCAAAATCATTTCCTACGCAGACACACTGCCCTACTTTTTTCCGCAAAGTCAACAAACGAGGTCTACGAGTTCGCACAACGCGGATTTAATGTTGTAACCGACTGGCTAAAACGTCATCTACTAACACTGAACTCTGACAAAACGAATTTAATAAGTTTTTCCATGCGGAAAACAGATCCGGTCGCACATAACCTCAAACTTTACGCACATAACTGTAAGGAAAAATCGAATAATCCCTGTTCATGCCCATCTCTAGCTATTACTGACAAAATTAAGTATTTGGGAGTCTTGATTGACGAAACCCTCATTTTCAAAAATCACATTGAATCATTATGCAATAGAGTCCGAAAGTTAATATTTGTATTCAAAAAACTTCGTTCGATTGCTGATCTAAATTTAATTAAGCAAGTATACTTTGCACTATGTCAATCAATACTAACCTACTGCATTTGTTCCTGGGGTGGCACAGGTAAAACTAGCCTACTAACCCTAGAAAGAGCCCAGAGAGCGGTACTAAAGGTAGCTACTTTCCGCCCATTTTTATACCCTACTGACCTCCTTTATAAATCATGGGAAGTACTAACTGTTCGTCAATTATATATATTAAGCACAACACTAAAGCAGCACGCCAGAATTCCTTTCAACCCTGAATACAGAAACAAAAGGCGCAAAGATATAATAGGTATTCAAACCGCTCAAAGGAAACACGTATTTTCATCTAGATTTTTTGTCTTCTTGGGCCCATTTTTGTACAACAGGTTAAATGTAAAACTAGACCTATACCCACTTAGCTATGCTTGTTGTAAGAATACTCTACGACGCGCCCTTCAAAATATGACGTACGATGATACAGAGAACCTACTAATAGTCGTAACATGATTGTGTACTTTGAAATTTAATACTTAAGACCCATTTTGTTAAGGCGATAAGACTTCTATTGTGTAAGTACTACTATTAATTTATAATTAAGTGAATAATTAAAAATTGATTAATTTTGTCCTTCGCTGCCTGAAACACAGGAACTCCTAGTTCAGGCATTCGTAAACCACTTTCCTCTACTAACAACTCTTAGTCTTTAAGATGAACCTCTGTACAATACTTTTTTCAATAAATTATTTGTATTTGTGTATTTATAAAATTGGCAAAAACAGAGTTGGTCCCATTATCGGGCATCTCAGTTCAGTCTGCTTCACACTAGGAATATTCCCTGATGCCCTCAAACGAGCTATTATTCATCCAATACATAAGGATGGGGATAGAAAGTGTAGTGTATTGACGCTTCGAGCGCTTACGTCATGGTGACGTCACTGACAGTTAGGCTCAGTCGATATTATACCGTGAGCAGAGCCGGACGTACCGCGTGATGTTTGTGTTGGCGAATCGTTGGAAATACATTACATCGCATGATATACTGAGGTAAATACAGTACATTACATGTGACGACGAGGAAAACAAGAAAAGAGGAAAGGGAAGACAGGTTAGTCGATCTCGATTAATTATCAAGTTTTGTCAGTGTGCAAAAAATTGGTTTAAAATCGAATCCACTGTTTCAAACAAGTGATAAGTGAGAGTACGCACTGGTGGTACACCTTTCACACTCACTTCTAAAAAACAAAGAAAACAATATTTCCATAAAATGTTGATATTGGGGTAGAACGTGTACAAATGTATAGACAAAAGTGGAATTCATATTCCTCCAAGTTTCATATTAAGAGAATATCTCCTGAAAGGGTATAAGCGCTAAATATGGATTCAGCTATTATTTTCTATAACAAGATGTATTTTTTCCGCAAGGATATCTAGGACTTTTTTGTGTAGAATTTAATAAGCTTTAATGTTGCCTTACACCATATTTTCATAGAGAACGTATATTTAGAGTAAAACGCATATTTCTCCAGGATGGTACACATTTTCCAAGATGGCTGCGATTCCTCGAGGTCCCCAAATGTCAAATAGCGTGGACATGAAAAAGAGACCTTTAATTAACATACATACCAAATTTCATATCTTTAGAAGGATTTCGAGGTTAGACTTAATCCGATTGTGCTATAAAGTATATTCACATTTACGGTAGTAGTAGTAAATGCGCTGAGTAAATGTCATTAGATAAAATAATGCCACGGAACTGTGTATTATATAAGATGATTTAGGGGTCGAAAAGGGTTTGAAACTAGTTTTTTTTCTAACACAGAGATAATACGTAAACGTAGCTCTAAAACTGACGTAAAGTACGATGTTCACTTATACGCAATGACGATAAAATAAACATTGAAAAATGCCCGATTAATTTAACAACATACAACATTATAGAGTTGGTGAGGGTTGAACTTGGAAGAGCAAGGGACTGAGTTAATAGGAAAGCGAGGTAACAATTAACACTATTTCCGTTTCAATATATGTATGTCAGGGCATTTGGGAATGGGAAAGAATATTAAAATAAATGAATGTGTATGCGAATGAAAGAAGTATGTCTTTCAAAAAGGATGAAGGGTTTCATTCACGTGCTGCGTACCATGCTGTCGATTATACCTACATTAAAATTTACTGCAGACTTGTAGAGTAGCTATTTACTTGTTTAACGACATCTCAAACTACGAGTATATCTTAAGTACTGGGTTGTTTTGTTTCAAAGAGAATAAATAAGCACAAGATAGCGCTTTCTTACAAGTCAATAATGTACGTATACATGTAGACACCATAAGAAAGGTGCATGACGTGTAAACTATATATTAGTGAGCTCTCCAATAGTTGTAGTACGTATTTATTACTCGAAAGATAAATACCGATATTTTTGTTGAATTCCGATAATTAAAAAAATAAATAGATAATTTTAGCAATCAAAGTTAATGACATCAACGTTATTTGCACTAAAGTCTTTTCATTTCTATTAATACTACTGTTTACCTAAATGGGTTCTGAATTTCTGATAAGACCTTGGCAACTTTCAATTGTAATTAGGTTTAGGTACTAACATTAGGAACGTAAGTCTACTAATAAATCAGTATGAGTTCATCTCGTAATCGAAATAAATATTTTTAATTCATTCATTCATTCATTCATTCAATTGTAGGTACTTACAGAAGGACCAATGTATCCATAAAGAATACCAAGGCGCGTAAAGTAGTGCAAAATATTGATGTCGCAATTTAGACAGCTGAACTAGATGACTATGTTAGTGGTTGGTTGGTGCCAAGCATATATTAATATTTGACAATACAGTTGCCACTAAACAAACGTATGGCGCCGTCCATATTTTGTACCACTTCCGCATCACAGTTTTTTACCTGGTCCAACAAAGATATCCTTATTACTAGAGATCACTTTCGAACATACCTCGATGTTCGTCGGCATCGCCGAGACCGTCGTCCTCCGCGCCGTCAACGTCATAGTCGGCGGATACGATGTCGTGCGCGACAGGCAGAGGCGCGCCAAAGAAAGCCTCTTTAGAACAAAACAAGCGGCCAGTAAGCACGGTTAGGCACATCACGCTTCACACACATTACACCTCAGCTGGTAGAACAGTTATCCGGCTATGTCTTCACCAAGTCCGATGTACGCGTTGGGCCAACTCTGGCCAAGCTCAGGGACATAAAGAGACGAGCGCTTTTACCATCGTGTCCCGCCATTAATCTGGCGCATTGACCAAAGTTGGCTCGAAATTTCTCTGAAGCTGTTTTAGGTCAAACGATACCAATTATTGGTAGAAATGCGCTTATACTTCTTGTTGGGAAAACTGGGAGAATTAATTTACTTTGCATAATGTATAATTGTATACACGGAATTAATTCTAAGAAAGCAATTACATGACGTTCTCTAGTGGCTAACAAGCAGCTCTGCAGCAGCTCACATTATTTTACTAATGATACTTTAACTCTTGAGCGTGTTAATGTTTTTATTTGAACCTTTTAAAATTGTTTTTGTGTTTTGTGTTGCAGTTATTTGACACATGTAGGTATTTCAACACATGTTTTGGAGAATTTTTGGAGTCACTCGAGCGCGTCAGATTAAGATAGGGGGAATACCCAAGGGCTACCTTGCATCCTGTACCACCACCAAGTATGCGTCCTTGAAACCGAGCCTGGAGTCCAGGACAGCCCGTCAGAATAGTAAAAAAAAAATCGCCACCTTGAAATACTCGAGCGCGTCAGATTAAGATATGGTGGATTAATTACTTGTTAAATAGTGCCCATTTCAATGATTTGACGATTTTAGAGATCCGTATGCGAGTGGCGAGCGGTCACAAAGTTACAAAAAAAATTGCAACGACTTATTCGAGCGCGTTCGATTTTTATTTTATTTAAAAGGGAATAATGCAAGAATAGCTAAATAAAAAAAAATGCCGATTTGCGCAAGCCGGAGTGTCAAAAATCGTTTATGAAGTTTAGTGCGCCCAGCTCCTTTTAGGGTTCCGTAGCTAAATAGCAAAAAACAGAACCCTTATGGATTCGTCATGTCTGTCTGTCTGTCTGTCCGTCCGTATGTCACAACCACTTTTTTCCGAAACTATAAGAACTTGAAACTTGGTAAGTAGATGTATTCTGTGAACCGCATTAAAATTTTCACACAAAAATAGAAAAAAAAACCAATACATTTTGGGGGTTCCCCATACTTCGAACTGAAACTCAATTTTTTCCATCAAACCCATACGTGTGGGGTATCTATGGATAGGTCTTTAAAAATGATATTGAAGTTTCTAATATCATTTTTTTCTAAACTGAATAGTTTGCGCGAGAGACACTTCCAAAATGCTAAAATGTGTGTGTGTGTGTCCCCTGTAACTTCTAAAATAAGAGAATGCTAAAACTAAAAAAATATATATGATGTACATTATCATGTACATCATCTAAGATCATCATCATCATAGATCTAGTAAGTAATTTTTTTAATACGTCATAAATCGTAAACCGCAATTTACCTTTCACTCACGTTTCATGTACGGAACCCCCCGTGCGCGTTTTTTTTCCCCTTTAACTTTTTCGCTATTGACTCCTGTTTGTAAATTTAAGTCACATAGATATTATCTAGGTTAAATATAACTTACGGGTGTAAAATTTAATTGTTATTTGTATTATTAGTTGTTGCAATTTTTTTTTCTTTCTTTCTCTCTCACACCGTCTTCACATAGCCCTCCATTGCCATTATTTTAATAATGCGTTTTTAACGTAATAATTAAACAATTGTTAATAATAGGGGAGCCCAAGTAGCTAAATTTGAAATAACTCGAGCTTAAAAAAATCGATGTTAACCAACATTTATTCAGAAATCTTCTAACTGTGATATCTCTTGAACCCGTTGGTCGATTTTGGTCTACTTGGCGGCATTCGACGCAGTTTTTTAGGCACAAAAAATATATATTAATGACAGGAATTTTAAACTTGTGGACATTTTTTTTGTAAATCGTCTGAATAAGGATACTGCTCCACATTATCGTCAGATTAAGGTTTCACATAACTGGGACATGGGACAATCTGAACCAGTCTGTATATTAAACTGCCACGCTCGAGTATTTCAAGAAGGCGGAATTTTTTCGCAACTTTGTGACTCTGCCATTTACTTACGGATCGCTGAAATCGTCAGATTATTGAAATAAACTCTTTTGTAGGGTCCATTTAACAACCCCTTTGAATATGTGACGCGCTCGAGTAAATTATTTTTTTTCCCAATTTTTTACCCTTCCGTATAACCACCCGGACCATGTAAATCGGCAGATTAAAATACCCTTGTTATCAGAAACATGTTGCGCGACTGACACTACCAATATCTGACGCGCTCGAGTAACTCCACATAGAGTTTTTTTTTTCACTGTTTTAAAAATCTGTAGATGCTTTTCTGCTCGCTAAAAAAGTAAATATTATATAACCTTTTTTCCTTCCTATCATCTAATCTAATCTTTCGATTCCAATAAGGTCTCTATGACGCTCGAGTAACTACACATTTAGCATCGCCGCCACCCCAGCTATATTGCATGCACGAAATGTAATGTGTAACAAGTTAGTTATAATGAATCATGTAAACAATACGATATTTATATAGGTATATCTATTCCATTCGAATATTTAAAAAATGTAAATAAAAACAGTTACAAGATTTTGAACAGTTTGAATGGGGTTGGCCGGTCGAAATATTTAGCAGATGGCGCCAGCATAGCTTGCCATGTCAATCCCTAGAGTTGTGTCAAATTTTTGTTTTTTAATGCCCTGGATGCCTCTTTAAGTCAAATCTCATAGAGGCAGGGGCAAGCTATGATGGCGCCATCTATGCAAACCTTTGACAGTTGACAACCCCATAGTTGAGCGATAATTCGTTCAAGATCCGAATGGCATAGACTAGTCGTTATTTCAATGATTACGCAAAACAAACGCCGATACAACCCAATGATCACAGACCATATATTTAACTAGACGCAGCAAATGCTCGTACTTCGGAAAGCCATTTTTTTGTGTATACAATGCACTAATAAGCACCGCCTGGACGCGTTATTGTTGAATGCGTTTTAAGTGCAATGAGCGATGTGTAATCTAAAATGTAGTATTTCATTCATCAACAGCCCTGGTAATGACGTCATTCATAATTTGTAGTAATTAGTTTGAGGTGCTTGCTAAATCTAGTTCAATGTATAGTCTGTGCTGATGATACACCATACACCCAAGGCCTATTTCAGTAATGGTACAGAACAGTAAGAATAAGAATCTTGTATACGATGATTTTATAATAAAATAGCAACGAATGTTCCACTTTTGTTTTATACAGCTCGTTATTTTAACAAAAAGGCCTCCAGTATACCTAGTTTATGATCAAGATGCCACTGGCAAATAAATAATTATAATGTTTACAAGAAGCGGATCGATGTCTACAAGCGATGTTAGGGTACTGACTGATACTTACGGCTGTGGAGAGCCGGCCTCGCATGCCCCACCAGCAGCGAGGAGGGGTAGCTCGCGAAGCTGTGCGCGGCCACCGCTGAAACAAGCCCCACCCCACGTCACAACCACTGTACCGCGAGCCAGGCGCAAATTTCGTCAGTCATCGCCTCCCGGGCGAAAACTCGTATAGCGGTTAACGGCTATGTATGATGAACCCTCGTGAACGTCAGCTGCCGCTCCGTTGGTGGGTTGAGGAATGGCAGCCACCGGAACGCGTAACACGGTCTTTCCACCGCGATACAACCGGCTGACGTTTTGTTTTATTAACAACTAGCTGTGCCCGCGGCTTCGCCTGCGTGGAATTTGGTGTGTCAGTAAGCGGCTAATTCACCCCTAATTTATCTCCCTCTCCCCTGGAGGCGGAACTTGAAGTCAAGTTGACAGATTGATACGCTAGAGGACTGTAGTCGTCCAGATAAAATATTTTACAATTAGGTACCACTAAATAAAACTACACCCTTGACGTGATTTAAACGACATCGTGTATATCGAACGATACAGTACCATTTTTGTATTTTTACGTCCTTGACTGTACCTATCCAAATCATGTCCATGGCAAATATTATCCAAATCGGTCCAAAATGAGGGGGATGCGCGGGATGAACACGGCTTCTCCGGCGCCACGCGCGCTGGGTTGCCGTTTCATCCGAAAGCGAAGCGACCTGCCTGGCTAGAGCGCCACTGAGTCTCTCACCGTGGTCTTTCTCAGACTCCTGAGACCGTGCCCCTTGTAGCCTCAATGCGTTGCGAGACTTTCGCGAAAGATTCGATTTATTTCGGAAAAGCATGGTAACGCGTATAAGTCCCAAATCTTTTGACATTTAGTCCGCAAACGACATAGAAACATTTTTTTCAATGTACCCGCCTTCGTGGCCATTATTAAGAGGAAAGGGTACGGCCGCTTCTCCATACAAACTCAGTCTCCATTTTCCTCTATCATTATGAAAATATTTTAGGTGCATAATTTGATGTATATTTACCATAGCTAAACGCTACGTTTTCTACGTTTGACTTTTTAACATTTTTTGATTATTGTAAAAATTAGGAGCGAAAAACAGATTTCATGCAATTTTTTTAATGCTTTTAACTTTTATAATAAGTAATTAAAAATTCCAAAAACACAAACGTACACGGTACATAGCTGTGGTTGATACACAACTAATTGTGTCAAAATATTTTGAATAATGTTAATATCAAGAGAGGAAAATGAGGACTACAGTTGTACGAAAAGGCGATTTCGCGCGGGTCCTCCACTTTCGTCTTAAGTGCTTAAAGGAGGCGATACGTATGAATATGGATGCGATATAATTACGATTAGGTATAATTCATGATGGAGAAAATTAATAATTTTAAATAATATGCAATTAAACGCGTGTTGATATGCGTGTTGATTTTACCACTACGTAACTATGAATACTTGAACACTTAATGTTTACTCTGTTCCCAAAAAGATGGCACTGTGCAATGTGTGGAAATTAATTTATTGTTCAATTCAAAAATTAAATTTGTTGATATCCGTACCCCCTCTTCTAAACTTAGAGTTAATTTGGCAAAATCCTTCCTCAGTGGCTTATCATGTCACAACGTTTTAATTTCAGCGCCATCTGTTAGTTTGGCAGGGTACTCGATAGCCGTAGGACATATTTGAAGAAAAAGCTTGCACCTCCTTCCTAAGTAGCGCTATAAGATTCAGGTGCAACCTAACTCAATTAGTCAAGTGTGCTCAAGCGATAAAAATGTCGATTACGGCGTTCTCTGAATAAAAGATTTCCTTTGGGAGAATTAATCCTGGTGTTCCTAAGATATATTTAAGAAGTGGAGCTACCCAGATTTTTGATGTAGGGGGGTGGGGATGTTTAAAATTAGGTTCTAAGTTGTTTAGTATCATTTTCAACGAAATCAAAAGACGTATACGTAGATTTCTTGTAAATCAGTTCAGGCGGTTATTGATTCCCCCTACAATATTACACCTTCCTTTTCAGTTTTAAGGTAATTTTTTGGGATAAAAACTACCCTATGTTCTTTTACGGGACTCAAACTATCTCTATACCAAATTTAAACTGAATTGGTTCAGCGGTTTAAGCGTGAAGAGGAATTTAAAAAAGTTTTTTTTCTTCATATTTTTTGTGTTTTCACTCCGGAATGGTGTCATTTTGATATCATAAATGAATTCGGCACTTTTTGATATCATAAATGAATACGGAACTTGGCCTAGCAGCTTAAATTATATAGTTATCAAGATAAAATTTTAACCCCTTTTTCACCACCTTGGGGGATGAATTTTTAAAAATGCTAAAAAAAAATCTTGCTTTTGAATATAATACCTCTTTGCAGTGTCAAGTTAAAATAAAATTTGCACCCCAAGACAAACTTTTATCCCATTTTCAACCCCCTGAGGGGAAAATTTCCAAAAACGTCGAAATTACTTTTTTGTAATCGTCTATTATACCTTTCTAAGAAGTTTCAAAGCATTTGTAATGGATTCAAACTTTTAACTCCCTTTTAACCCCGTTAGGGGACGAATTCTTGAAAACGCTGAAATCACTTTTCCTGTATTATAATAATATGCCCACATACAAAGTTTCAAGTAACGCACTCGAATTGATCTCCATACAAACTTTCAACCTCTTTTTCACCTCCTCAGGGGATGAATTATTAAAAAAAGTTTGCGAAGTTTCAAATTGCTAGCTTAAAGTAAATCTTGAACCCCATACAAACTTTCATTCTCTTTTTAAGTTAGGGGTGAAGTTTCTCAAATTTTTATAGCCTATAACCTGGCCGTGGATTTTTTCAACAGATTAGTAAAGTTTGCATCAAAATCCGTTCAGCCGTTTTCAATTGATGCGCGGTCAAAAAAACAGACAAACAGTTAAACAGACAAACAGACAAAACTTCTAAAAACTGTTGGAACGTGTTCTGTAATCGATTCTAAAAGTATCCCCAGCCAATTTTTTTTGAATGTCTTCCATGTATAGACTTCGACCCTCTTCCGCTTTATTATATGTATAGATAGCATCTAAACTACCATCTGACTAAGTATCAAACGGGAGGCGATGACGCCGATGACTGAAAAGAATTTTCTTTTTTACATGTTCATGTGACCAGCTGACGGTCTTTCCACAGCGATACAATCGGCTGACGATTTTGTTTATTAACAATAGCATCTAAACTATCATCTGACAAAGTATCAAGCGGGAGGCGATGACAATTTTTTTTTATAGACTTTATTTGCTGCCATTCCTCAACCCACCTACGGAGCGGCAGCTCACGTTCACGAGGGTTCATCATACATAGCCGTTAACCACTATACGAGTTTTCGCCCGGGAGGCGATTGGTCATGGAAACCTGTTCCTGGCCCGCGGTCTACACCGTCCACCACCCGACACCACACACGCACGCACGCAACACATCACTAGTAACTATGTACTATCACTTATACTATACTCACGCCCACCGTAATTCGGCCGATCTGGAACAACAACAAACATTATAATCCATGTGTATTTTGTTACAATTATTTGTAAAATGTTGTAGAGTTCGAGCATGAGTAGAAGTTATTCGAGTATCAGTAGCCCTTCGCCGGTCGGATATAAAAAGTGAACATACGGCGCATCCCAAATTGATCTTTCGTTACTTGCATTCTAGCAAAGAGAATATGCTTAAACACGGTACTCGACTGAAAAGCTCTCTATTATATCACGATTGTATAAAATATTATTTGGAATTTTTGTGGTAAGTACTCGTAATACTGTTTATAATTGCGAAAAGTCTTCCTTTTTAGGGTTCCGTACCTAAAGGGTAAAAACGGGACTCCGCTGTCCGTCCGTTTGACCGCATGTCTGTCTGTCCGTCTGTCACCAGGCTGTATCTCAAGAACCGTGGTAGCTAGACAGTTGAAGTTTTTACAGATGATGTATTTCTGTTGCCGCTATAACAACAAATACTAAAAACACAATAAAATAAATATTTAAGTGGGGCTCCGGGGGCCAAACGTGATTTTTCCCCGTTTTTTTGCGTAATGGTACGGAACCCTTAGTGCGCGAGTCCGACTCACTCTTGGCCGGTTTTTTTTAATTACATCGGTGACATTCAATGGCTTTCTTTTCAACGTCAGTCGTAAAAGAATAGGGTACTAGCCCCGGTGTAGTGGAGTTGGTCTAGAGTAAACTATAGCATCATAATCTCTTAAAACCTTGTCTGATGTGTCTTAGACAAGCAACAAGAAAATAAAGGGTAGATAAATAGTAACAATACTCATGTCTTCTTTCTTTTATGGAGGCTTTAAATTTATATACCGCAATATAGGTACATTATTACATATTTTCTTTACATATTGTAATTATGATGTCTCACATTGATTAAGATAAAGATCATAATATATGGGCAGGTCTCACCAGTGAACATAATCTTTTATAAAGGGATGCTCCAGATAACTACTCTGTTACTGTCTGCTACTCTTTGTTAGATATGGATTATCTTTACATCAAAACTCTTATCTTTATGTGTAAAAACTTAGAACGCAGTAAGTAAATCTCTTATTCCCTGGAGCGTTCATCGATTTAACACTCAATAGATGGCGTTGACGCGCGGTACGCGAGCGCCGGCAACTATAACGCGTTTTGAACGCAGAGAAGAATAATCTTGATCGTTGTCGATTTCAATAGCAAGTAACATTATTTTTATTGTTATAGCCACTCCTTTATTTCATTATATATGCATGGTAGTAGTGAATTCAGTTTATTATGTTAAGAAAATATACATACTTGTATGTACCCAGAGATGACCAGGGTGCCTAGCCAAGATGCCAACCGTTTAGTTTACATTAAAACCAAATCTGTAGCTGGACTCTGAAATGGGTAATAGAAACGCGTTCCGTGTGTCTTTCGCTTTCCAAATAACCAGGGTGCCTAGCCAAGATGCCAACCGTTTACGCTCCGTAGCAAACGAAACGTAACTGTCTCTGTCGCACTAATATGGAAGGGTGATAGAGAGAGATTACGCTATTGTTCGCTTCGGAACGAACGACTGGCATCTTGGCTAGGCACTCAGGTTTAGTACCTACAGTTTACGTTAAAACCACTTAAAACCAAATCCGTAGCTGGCGTAGCTGGCCACTGAAAGCCAGATGCCAAGATGCCAACCATTGGTTCCGTAGCGAACGATAGGGTAATCTCTCTCTATCACTCTTCCATATTAGTGCGACAGAGACGGTTGTGTTTTGTTCGCTACGGAGCGTAAACGGTTAGCATCTTGGCTAGGCACCCTGGTCATCTGCAAAGCGAAACACATACGGAACGCGTTTCGACTACCCATTCAGAGGCCAGCTACAGATTTATCTTATCTTATCTTATAGTTTCGGGGGCCCTTACGGATACACTTCGACCCATAGGGATCTTTTGTGCAGTTACCCCCTAGGAAAGATCCGTCCGCTACTCAAGAGCCTTCCCCACCATCTCCATATGCCGGATGATGGACCTTATGGGTAGCTTTTTGAATTCCTTTGGTACCAGGTAGCCTGTTCCAAAGTCCTTCATTCTTTGTCTGGCGAGGGCGTGACATTCACAGATAAGGTGTTCTATTGTCTCTTCCTCTTCGCCACACATACGACAATCGGTGTTGTCAGCGTGCCCCATCTTGGCCAGGATTCCCTTGACCCCGTAATGGCCAGTAAACACCCCCGTTATTATTTGGAGTTGCCGTTTGCTAAGTTTCCAAAGCTTTTTGCTCCAACCAGAGTCTACCCCTTGTATAAAGAGCTTTGAGTGCTTTAGACCCGTCAAGCTACAGATTTGGTTTTAATGTAGACTATAGGTACCTAAACGGTTGGCACCTTTTCTACAGAGGCCAGCTACAGATTTGGTTTTAATGTAAACTATAGGTACCTAAACGGTTGGCTAGGCACCCTGAACAGACCCGAATCACCTAAGCGAAAAAATTTAATATTTGTGGTATAAAATGTACCTATGATCACCTAAGGATCAAGATTTTCTAATCGCAGTATACACCACTTCTCGGAACTGGCTCGCTGGTTACGAGCGCAACGAACACCTGACGATCGAGCACGGGTCCGTCCCCTAAGCGCGCTCGGCGGAGACTGGCCGCGCAGGGTGTCGGTGCATACGTCTTTTAAAAATATTTAAATTTACGGCAAAATAGGTCCTATAGGTATGTTTTTTTTTATGGGTTTACATAAAGTTTGCTATAATATTATTTTGAGGGCAAGATATAAGTACAATTTGCGATAAAAAAATATAATGCGACCCTGTTTTCACCGAAAAAATTAAGAAAACTCGGAAGGTATTTTATCAAATTTTTTAAATGAATCTTTGATTTTCAATCATTTCAGCCCCTCGTACAAGATATGGTGAATTGAATTGTAATCATTCATGTACCAAATGATTCTTGTTTACTGCAAAATTGACAACCGAAACGACACTTCTCACTGCAAATGTTGAAAAATACTCCCAAGAAAACTCATTTATTTTAGGTTTAAAAAGAGAAAATGAAAACATTAACTATTTCAGTCGCTAGTTTCGGAAATGATTATTTACGATTATATTATTATAAAAATATTAAAGTCAATTCTGTTTTCGCTTATGAATACTTTGTTATGATGTAAATCTTACATTTTGTTTTGTGTCATATATATAATTTGCTTTACTAGTAATTTGTTAATTTGTGGTAATTATTTTTTATTTTGAATTATTTTGGAGAAAAAAATATTCGAGAGAAAAAATGTAACTGTGTTGCATTTAGGATAGTGTTTTTAGTGTGAAAACATAGTTTGTGTCAATTACGTCCAATGCAATCTGATACTATGTCATAATATTCTAAATAACACAAAAAAAATTTAGAGTTAAAAAAAATTACTTAGGTTGAATTTAATCGTTTAAATAGGTCCATTAAATGATTTTGGGTCTTATTAAGGCATAGCTTCATAAGATATTTGATGATTTTGTTGTAACAGGCTGTCACCGTTACAAAAGAATATTAAAGATATTAGAGTTTACATCTTATTAATTTGAAATGCGGGATAAATAAGATATATGAATTTGTGTCACTTGCATCCACTGCATAAACAAATATTACAAAAATATTATTTGCGTTCAAACGAAGCTAGCGGGCGGTCTGAATGGGCAACGGAGGCCGTGCAGGGTGGGGCCGCGGCGTGACCTTGCCGTACGCAACGCATGTTTACTTCGCCTGTGCGCCAAATTAACGCAACTTATTCAAAGAAGTTATACTACTACAAGCAAGCAAAGAATGCGTCGAATTATCTTTTACCTATTTAAAACTTATAGATATTGTACAATGTCACCATTATGCAAAAGAACTGTAAGTACATGTTTGATTTGCGAGCGAGCTGGCAACATTGCGTAGGGAAAGCTTAAAAATATCGCGTTTACTTGAACGCCACATACATTTGTGACAGTGATAGGGAAAAGGTACCACTAAAGTAAAATTTGGTTATTAATACCGTGACTTTCTTTCATTCTTTGATAAAATTCTACTTTGATAAAAAAATAGCTATTTATGCAACAAGTGCGGAAATCATCTTTACGCACGTGTATCATACAATGTTTTACTATGCATTGTGCGAGTAAATAAAAAAACATATCATGGCAAATAAGTTTAATTATTAAAAGGAGTGTTTTAAATCGACACGAGTTGCGAATTACCTATTCGCACGTGTATCGTACGTTTTACAGTACATATGGCCCTTTAAACTTTCGACATATGCACGAAAAGTGCTCTTTTCCGCACTAGTGCGAGAAAGTAGCACCATATGTACTGTAAAAAAAAATGAAAACAAAAAGCACTAGTGCGGAAAAGTAGTACTTTCCGCACGATATGGCTCCGTAGGAAACGCACTTTTCGAGCACATAGAGAGCAAAAAATATAGGGCTGTATCTCCTAAACCATGCGTCGTAGCGCAAAAATAATAAAATTTTCGTTCCCCTTTATGTAACCCTAAAGTAATACATGAAAAATACAATGAAAAAAAAAGAAAAAAATCTTTATAGGGCTGTATCTCCTAAATCGTGCATCGTAGCGCAAAAATAATCACATTTCCGCTCCCCTTTAAGAAGCCCCTAATTAAGATTTAAAAACGCAAAAAAGAAAAAGAGGAAAAAATCTTTATAGGGCTGTATCTCCTAAACCGTGCGTCGTAGCGCAAAAATAAACAAACGTTTCGGTCCCGTTTATGTAACCATTAATTTATATTTAAAAAAAAACGCAATAAAAAAAAAACAAAAAAAACTTTATAGGGCTGTATCTCCTAAACCGTCGTCGTAGCGCAAAAATAATGAAATTTTTATTCCCCTTTATGGAACCCCAAAGTAATATACAAAAAACACAAACAAAAAAAAAACAAAAAAATCTTTATAGGGTTGCATCTCCTAAACCGTGCATCGTAGCGCAAAAATAATCATTTTTTCATTCCCCTTTAAGAAACCCTTAATTAATACTTAAAAAAAAAAACAAAAAACCAGGAAAAAATCTTTATAGAGCTATATCTCCTAAACCGTGCGTGGTAGCACAAAAATAATCAAATTTTCGTTCCCCTTTAAGAAACCCTTAATTAAAACTTAAAAAAAAACCAGGAAAAAAAACTTTATAGAGCTATTATAGCTATATATATTATTATACAGATATATTATTATATATATGTATATAGATATAATATCTCCTAAACCGTGCGTGGTAGCGCAAAAATAATAAAATTTTCGTTCCCCTTTATGCAACCCATAATTTATATTTAAAAAAACGCATTAAAAAAAAAATATATATAGGGCTGTATCTCTTAAACCATGCGTCGTAGCGGAAAAATAATAAAATAATAAAAAGTAATATACAAAAAACACAATGAAAAAAATGAAAAAAAATAACGAAAAAACTTTATAGGGCTGTATCTCCTACACCGTGCATCGTAGCACAAAAATAATCAAAGAAACCCCTTTAAGAAACCCCTAATTAATACTTAAAAAAACAAAAAAAAAAACCAGGAAAAATAACTTTATAGAGCTATATCTTCTAAACCGTGCGTGGTAGCGCAAAAACAATAAAATTTTCGTTCCCCTTTATGAAGCCCCAAAATAATTTACAAAAACATAAGAAAAAAAATGAAAAAAATAATAACAAAAAAACTTTATAGGGCTGTATCTCCTAAACCGTGCATCGTAGCGCAAAAATAATCAATATCCGTTCCCCTTTAAGAAGCCCCTAATTAAGATTTAAAAACGCAAAAAAAAGAGGAAAAAAATTATTTTAGGGCTGTATCTCCTAAACCGTGCATCGTAGTGCAAAAATAATAAAATTTTCGTTCCCTTTTATAAAACCCCAAAGTAATATACAAAAAACACAATGACAAAAAAAGAAAAAAAAACTAGGGATGTATCTCCTAAACCGTCCATGGTAGCGAAAAATAATCAAATTTTCGTTCCCCTTAAGAAGCCCTTAATTAAGATTTAAAAACGTAAAAAAGAAAAAAAAAATCTATATAGGGCTGTATCTCCTAAACCGTGCGTCGTAGCGCAAAAATAATCAACTTTTCGGTCCCCTTTATGTAACCATTCATTTATACAAAAAAAAACGCAAAAAAACGCAAAAAAAAACAAAAAAACAGATTTTTTTTATAGGGCTGGATCTCCTAAACCATGCGTCGTAGCGCAAAAATAATAAAATTTTCGTTCCCCTTTATGAAACCCCAAAGTAATATACAAAACACACAATGAAAAAAATAAAAAAAACTTTATAGGGCTGTATCTCCTAAACCGTGCGTCGTAGTGCAAAAATAATCAACTTTTCGGTCCCCTTTTTGTAACAACCATTAATTTATATTTAAAAAAAAAACGCAAAACAAAACAAAAAAAAAATCTTTATAGGGCTGTATCTCCTAAACCGTGCGTCGTAGCGCAAAAATAATCAAATATTCTTTCCTCTTTATTCAACCCTTAATTTAAATTTATTAAAAAAAACGCAAAAAAAGTTACATATAAATGATTACAATGGGCAATTCCTGTTCTTTAATGAGAAGTAACAATACTAGGTGTACCGTTTACCTGAGGTTGTTGATAGGTGATGAATGCGTTTGCGTTAAGTGTCATTTTGTATGGGATTTTGAGTTTCCACTTGAAATTTTCACTAGGTTTCCTGTTTTAAATTAGTACTAAATGTTGTATCAGTTTTTGTCCAAAATGGATTTAGGTAAATTTTGCGAGCTTTCACTAAACTGCTGTAACTCGGAAACTTAGAATCTACAAAGGGGATCTACTAAATTATGACACGTATTAAAGCCTGACCAGTAATATATGATCATTGTCAAGAGGGCGCTGTTCATTCTCATGTATAGGGTGACAGTTCAGTATAGTATGAAAAAATGAGTTCCAGTGAAATTCCGCAACATGGCGCGTGATCATATATTCCTGGTCAGGCTTTACTTAGATTTTTTTTATATTGATAAAAATAATGTTATCCGTTGGAGACGTCCTGAAACGAAAGCGTTCAATTCATGTTATGTTGTGGGGGCTTGGCTAACGATAATCGCAAGACATAATTTTGTAACATACTATACCAGGTGGGGCCTGTAACTCGACCAAAATAATTAATACATAATATTCTACTCATCAAATGATGGCACTTTTTTTCAATAACTTTCAAATATGTAGGTATTATAAAGTTTTGTATTTAATGTACATCATCATCATTGTAATTTATGTTGCTTGCCACGCTTAAACATAACAAAAATCACAATATATTGCGCCTTAAAGTAAACTTAAAAAGTTTACTAAAAATCGAAAAAAAGTAATTTTTAAGTCGCTGATGTAACATTCTCAATCAAAAGGTAGGTACCACTTTGTCGTTTACCATAAAGACGAAATTTGATTATATCTTTATACAAATAACCTGTCAGAGTCATCGACAAAGTGGTACCTTTTGATTAGGAACGTCACAAATGTTGGTCAGTATGAGGAGTGCAGCCTACAGTTTATTTTTAATTATATTTACATACCTACTACGGTAAGATTGATAAGACAATGTAATTATGCCTCCGAATGAAATAAATACACTGTATCGCAAAACTAAGTGGCGAGACAGCTCATAATGCCATCTCTTTCACTCTTGGTTGGTATTAACAAGGGTAAAGGAGATAGATAGTATTAAGATCTCAGTCGCCAGCTGATATTGCGGCAAGTATAATAAGCACCCCACCCGCGTAGGTACCCTTCCCCGCGCACGCCCTTCTTGCTCAATTGAGTTTTATTTTGCCAGATAGTAAAAAAACCGTGGATCAAAATGACCCAAATTATGAATGATGTCTCAATGTGGTATTATAATATTGTAGACGTAAACTTAATAATATGTTTTTTTTTTGTGGCAGATACAGGTTGTTAATTAGAAAAATTTTTTTTTTTAAATAAAAGCGGTGGATGAATTTGACACAGATTTGTTTGAATAACATATAACAATGTTCTGTAAAGTACAACACTTCACTTACCGACTCTAATATTATTTTAGGCGTTTTAGGATCAATATTAGGTATTTATTAAATGCCATTATACCCGTTGGTGAAAATGACACAAAATGCGTGTGTACGTCGGAAGCCACTTTGCCTTTACAGGGAAACAAAGAATTTCGTCTCTAATATTTTTTTCACAGAATGCTGATTGAAAAAAGAAATACCAAAATTTCTACTTAAGCAAATACCTAGGATGGCACAAAATATTATTTTTAGGTTTAGTATATGGTCTGGAAACTACATATAAAAAATAAGCAACATTAATATTCTTATAACCTCAGAAGTTATTGGTACAGGTCTATAATAGTTACGTCGTAATGTTGAATGAAAAAGGAAGCATTTTGCAAAATACGCTCGTTTGTAGGAATAAGGAGAAGTTCAAACCCTAATTTTATTATTGATAATTCTCATGTAATTGGTGGGAGAATTTTTTAAAATTTCTCTACTTTTTGCCAGGAAACTCAAAAGCCAATGTTGACATTTCTCATAGCAACTTGTTTTATTTTGCCTTAATTTTAATTTTTTGATGGAATATAGAGATAGGTATAGGTTTCCATGATAGATAATATATAGATATACAAATTCATGCCAAAAATACAAGTGCTTGTTTTTGGGTAGATTTTGAGACATTTATATTTATAAATTATTTAATTATCTTCTATAAACATCTACACTGTTAAAATGGACTAAATACGAATATAATGATAGGATTAAACGAACTTACCTGAAGTGAAGTTCAATCCTGATTACATGAAGTATTTAGTCCTGGATAAGGGGTATCCCGACCCTCCTCGAGTAACCATGGATCCATTGGTTACTTCCCATTTAGTGCATGAATACTCTAAACCATGGAGACTATATAAAGGAGCCAAATCTCTATGTATGAAAAGTGTCCATCAAAAAACAGTAATTAGGCGGCGCCACCATACACCGAAATACTACCAAAAACAACCTACGTAATTTGGTCGGGTTATTTGTTGCCTTATATGGTTCATGTTATACTCATGTCCCAGACCCTAACTAGCGCCACCGGAGAGATTAGGAACTATTATTTAAAGCTGAGAGTCTGAGTCGGACTCGCACACCGAGGGTTCCGTACTTTTTAGTATTTGTTGTTACCACCTCCGAGCCCGCGTAGTACGTGCGGAACTTGTGCTTCGTCAGAGAACCCTCTGCGATCTGCACGTTTACAACACGTAAGTTCGGTCACAAAGGTCTTGACTGGTAAAATGTAATTCAGCCTTCAATAAAAAAACCGGCCAAGTGCGAGTCGGACTCGCGCACGAAGGGTTCCGTACCATTACGCAAAAACGGCAAAAAAATCACGTTTGTTGTATGGGAGCCATACTTACATTTTTTTTCTTTATTTAGAAACAAACAGTCTCTTATATTAATAAGTTGTTACAATATAGGGTAATCAGAATTATAGACCCCACAGTTTCCTAAAATTTTATTCTGTTTTTAGTATTTGTTGTTATAGCGGCAACAGAAATTTATCATCTGTAAAAATTTCAACTGTCTAGCTATCACGGTTCATGAGATACAGCCTGGTGACAGACGGACAGCGGAGTCTTAGTAATAGGGTCCCGTTTTTACCCTTTGGGTACGGAACCCTAAAAACGTTGTCCAAATCATATTGCCCCTTTATTGTCCTCTTTTCTGTCTACGAGTATGGCACTTCTGCATGCATGGCCTCCAGTTTTTAGTCGAAAGTCGACTTTTTACTACATTAGCATAGCCGTGTAGCTCTACCCGCTAATAGCCCTTTCTATATGTGTTACTCTTAAATTCCTACATGTAAAAATTAGAAAAACAAATAGTTTTTTTTTCGCTTCGTACAATTGGTATTTCTTGTATTTAATTTTGTTATTGTAGAATATTTCCATATTAAATTAAACTACATTTATAATAATGAAAACCCTAGTTTTAGTACAAACCTTAGAATAAATATGCTCTGGCTAGACGAGAACATATGGATCGGGGCTAGTACTTCTCGCTAGAAAAATAAATAGTACCTACCACTGCAATCCGCAACATGGCGAAGGCCAAATAAAATCTTGCTTTACATCCGTTACTTATGCATATCAAAGATAGATATAACTCCGTAATAGATGGATACAGTCTAAGGAAAAAACGTGCCTCGAAAATCAAGAAAATTTGATTCTCGTTCAGAGGGCGCTACTAGTTTTGGCCTAGTCGTATAGATGGCGTTGACGGTTTCGTTTGTTATTTAACAATTTTAACGCATATCAGTGAGAGAACATGGGTCAAAATCATAAAAATAATTAATGCAAATAAAAAAAAACATTTATCCATATTTAAATACATTCTATCGTATTTTTATAAATCTTCATTTTTAGTTTTAAAGTGTGTCGACAGATGGCAGTGAATTTACTGGGGTTACAAAATTTACTATGACAGTACCGCTCTAGTATAAGTTACTCTATGTGCATACTAATGGGGTTGGCAACTGTCAAATATTTGCAGATGGCGCCAATGGCGCCATCATAGCTGCTTGCCCTTTTGTCCAGGGCATTAAAAAAACAAAAATTTGACACAATTCTAGGGATTGACAAGGCAAGCTATGCTGGCGCCATCTGCTAAACACATCGACCGGCCAACCCCATTCTCCAAGTGTTTGATGTACCTAGGTATGTTTTAGTTAGTGAGAACAGAGTAGGTACTCACTGGGTTCATCCACTGACTGAGTGTCGACGGCGTTGGTTGCGTTCGGCTTCACTACGACGAGAGAGGTCAGCGGGGTCACCACCTCGTACTTTAATCAAACGTAAACATACATACATATATATATGTATGTATAATAACGGCGAGAATAAAGTTTCATAATCACATATTTTTGTCTTGATCAATATTTTATACCTTGAGTAGCTCCTCCTTCAAAATACGCAATAGGTATAAAATGGTTATTGATTGATGATTATCTGGTATTAATGTGTATTGTATAATTGTATATAGTCGGCTCCGAGGAATTATAACAAGCCTATGCTTGCTTCTCACGTCTTTGATGATGAGCCTCTTATCCTATCTTTTGCTTATTCGTAATTTTGGCCACATCGGCTGATTATCCTGGGCTAGGCATTTTAATCTATTAATATATAGTATATATAGCTTGCTGTTCCTACTGTTTGGTGCGACGTGCGACCTTTATACGACTTAAGTTCAAGCTTTGTTTAAAACACGGTGTATATATAGCTTGCTGTTCCTACTGTTTGGTGCGACGTGCGACCTTTATATGACTTAAGTTCAAGCTTTGTATAAAACACGGTGTATATATAGCTTGCTGTTCCTACTGTTTGGTGCGACGTGCGACCTTTATATGACTTAAGTTCAAGCTTTGTTTAAAACACGGTGTATATATAGCTTGCTGTTCCTACTGTTTGGTGCGACGTGCGACCTTTATATGACTTAAGTTCAAGCTTTGTTTAAAACACGGTGTATATATAGCTTGCTGTTCCTACTGTTTGGTGCGACGTGCGACCTTTATATGACTTAAGTTCAAGCTTTGTATAAAACACGGTGTATATATAGCTTGCTGTTCCTACTGTTTGGTGCGACGTGCGACCTTTATACGACTTAAGTTCAAGCTTTGTTTAAAACACGGTGTATATATAGCTTGCTGTTCCTACTGTTTGGTGCGACGTGCGACCTTTATATGACTTAAGTTCAAGCTTTGTTTAAAACACGGTGTATATATAGCTTGCTGTTCCTACTGTTTGGTGCGACGTGCGACCTTTATATGACTTAAGTTCAAGCTTTGTTTAAAACACGGTGTATATATAGCTTGCTGTTCCTACTGTTTGGTGCGACGTGCGACCTTTATATTACTTAAGTTCAAGCTTTGTTTAAAACACGGTGTATATATAGCTTGCTGTTCCTACTGTTTGGTGCGACGTGCGACCTTTATATTACTTAAGTTCAAGCTTTGTTTAAAACGTTAATTGTTAAATTGTTCCTAATTGTTACAGATCTACTCTTAATATATTTTAAGTTATGTTATCATGTTATGTTTTTCACATGTATGAAGCTTATATTCGTTTTGTTTCAGTATAAAGAATATTTTGCGATACTCTACCAGGGTCTATGTCCCTAAATGTTACCATGTAATGTAAAAGTGTACTTGGATGCAATAGGTTAGATGACAAATTTTTAGTAATGGTATCAATCGATCAGGTTTATATTTAAGATCAAATGTCTATATGGGACCCATTGCATTAAAGCAATACAAAAGTCAGAAATAATAGTCAAACCCCGACAGTCGTACTTCACTCGCGAAACGCTTCTAACAAAACGATAAGTGAACGTGAAGTCAAGTTCACTGAGAGCCCATTTTGAATGTATGGACAAAATAATATTGCGTTTTTGTCGGTGAAATATTGCGTTTATGTATGTTGCTATACAATATTTTTTTTGGATAAAATGTAAGGAATCGAATGGTACCCTTAGTTTTTGCCTTTTTGAAGGTTAAAAAATTACTTAAATTATAAAACTTTCAAGTCCTGTATTTTTGTATTATTTCCATATATTATTTATTGTGATTAATTGCTCATTTGCTATCTATGTTACTAGATTTTGTTATTAAATTCAACATGTGTCATCATCCCTATTAAAGATCTCTCTATCTCTATCTTATTCTTAATTATTAGCCACCGATCTCTCTGATCTTGTGCGCGGTCTTTAGGTACTAATAATTGTCTTAAAAATGTGCATTGACACGTTTTCAATTAATCATCTACGACAAGGCTTCCGACCAATGTGTTATTCAATACGGCAACGATCGTTAAGTGGCCCTCGTGTTAATATTATAGCAGCAGGTACCTTGAGCGCCAGTTCCTTGGCCTTGGCCTCGGGGCCGCCGCCGGCTGGCTGGCCGTCGGCGGCGTCTTTGCGGTCCAGCAGCTGCCGGATGGTGAGGCTCACCCACAGCCGCTCCAGCGGCAGGTACTGGTCGCGGGCGCGCGCTACCGGCACGCGGGGGAACACCGTGTAGCGTCTCTGACAAAAACATTATAACACCATTTGCACCAACCACATTAGGTGGACTGATCAACGTCACTCACCACTACTCAGCAGTGAACTATCAAACTTCCTATACAATTCCACCCAATACAAACGCTTTAATGGTGACAGACTGTTCGGTGCAACCGACCCTTACTAATAAACGCCTGTCAAATAAAAAAAGCTGCTATCATTTGTCAGTCACATTTACAGTTGTATGTATTTGTTAAAAGAGACAATATTGAACAGAAGCGTATTTTTATGATTAACGGGTTAAGTAAGTATATAGATACTATAGTGTTACTGCACTATAGTCAGCGCAACGTAAGAATTGCTATTTGACAGAAGTTATGATATTGTATATGTCGCAGGCATTTTGTAAGAATTCCGCCGTTTACTAACGGCGCCGTCATGTTATAAACGCGAAGCGGTTTGCAAATTGCGCTTAATAGTGTCAACGTCAAACGTTGGGGTTTTGCTAGGGTGACCATGGCTTAAAAAAACTTAAACCTCAAAACTTAATTAACTAGATGCGGGGCTCCTATTTCTGGGCGGTTTACCCTTCGGGCATCTGAAGCCACCTACCTAACAAACCTAACCTACCTATCCATTGATTTAGTGTGACGTCCGTGAAAACATTACACTTTGGGGAAAAAAGCGTAGGTAGGTAAGTAGGTTAGATGTATTCACGGACGTCACACTAAATCAATAGGTAGGTAGGTTAGATTCGTTAGGTGGCTTCAAATGCCCGAAGGGCAAACCGCCCAAGAGTTAAGTTGTGAAGTAAATGTTTTTTGAAAAGAAACAGTCCGACGAACTCCAGATTTCACGGACACCCCAGCGTTTTTCATAGTGTTGATGTGCAGCGCCACGCGTGGTAAATTAAAGAACTAATTCGATCAAAATGCCGCGGCCGTTAATGCCGTTGGTATTTTACGTAATGCCGACTTTTTACAAATTGCCTTCGGCAATTTGCAAACCGCTTGCCGTTTATACTATGGCGGCGCCGTTTGTACAAAATGTCTGCGACATATATATAGATATATACGGTAATGCTATCAGTTAATCGGGACGTCTTATGGTCTTAGGTACATATACAATTATACATCTCATAACTGTAAAATATGAAATCATATTATCAATATCACTTCTTACGTTGCACCGACGATACTGATTGTAATGTTTATAAATAGGTAAATGGGTTATGTCATAAATAATTACAGACACAGTTTATTTTTCACCACACCAGTTCATAAAGGTTTTGTGAGAGGATGGATGCACGTCTATCAACAGTCTTCTTGAATCTGCTTGTAGTATCTTAGCGCCACTTGCACCATCCGATCCCACTAACCCGGGGTTAACCCGTTAAACCGTTAACCCAGTGTCAAATTGTACTGGTAACAATGGTAACTCCAGGTTAAATCGGTTAACCCCGGGTTAGTGGATGGTGCAATTGACGGTTAGTGTGGTAAGCTACCTAGAAATAGTTGATGCCTAATTGTACTCGTAATATCAGGGCATTTCTCAGAGGTGACGTTCGGTGCGTGACTTCGGTGCCCATTTTTTTTACTTTATGGACATATGATGTTAAAATAAACAATTAGGCTTAAATTTAAAAAATATTGGTGGTAATAAAATTATAAATATTTCTGTTGTCAAAAATATTCTGATAAATTATTAATAATACTTAATTCGATCTGTTGGCAAACAACACCAACGGAAGCAAAACCGGATGACATTGCCGATCGCATGGTGGAAGTGCTAGAGCTAAACGCGACAAAGTCTTTACCAAGAAAATTAAAAAGGACCTCAAGGCACTAAAGCAGCGCTCGCCAAGGAATCAGCATTTATCCAGGCCCTTCGAGATCACAGAGATAATGAATGCCGTTAAAACTCTAAAGACCAACAAAGCAGCTGGCCCTGATAATATCTACAATGAGTTTATACTGCACATGGGCCCCGTTGCTATGAGCTGGCTAAGTGCTCTGTTCAAGTATATCCTTCAGCACAATAGGCTTCCAAAGGAGTTCAAGATATCGAAAGTGGTCGCAGTCTTAAAACCAGGGAAACCCGATAATCATCCGGAGAGCTACCGACCAATTGCCCTTCTCAGCTGCATATTTAAGCTCTTAGAACGAGTTCTAATGGTCAGAATCGAACCATACATAGACGCCATCACTCCTCCAGAACAGGCTGGTTTCCGAACCGGAAGAAGCTGCACAGACCAAGTCCTTGCCCTTACAACCCACATCGAAGCAGGTTTCCAGAACGCGCTCAAGTCTACAGCAGTTTTTATAGACCTTACTGCTGCATACGAGTCATACGACACAGTGTGGAAGCAAGGCCTTATTTACAAAGTGCGCTCCGTAATCCCAGGCAGAGAGGTGGCGGACCTAATTACTAGCATGCTGAGCGAGCGAGAATTCGAGGTCTTTCTGGGAGACTGCAAAAGCAAAAGGAGGAGGTTTATTTCATGAGTAACTATCGCGGTAACCGAAGACAATATCAAAAGGAGGAAACTCAACAACGGCCTTCCACAGGAGTCGGTCCTGGCACCTGTACTTTTCAATTTATATACCCACGACTTTACTCGTCAAGAGGTCCTTAATAATAAAAATAATTAAAAATATTGTATAAAATCGCTACCGACTTAAACATGCATGTTAAATAATTTGATAATATTTAATTTTATTTATTAATGTATTACAATTATTATACTTTGAATCTAATAATAAAATATAAATATGTGTATAATTATTAAGGAATTAAATGGCTTAAATTAAATTAAAAAAATACCCACGACCTTTAAAATAGAAAACCTTCCAAAAAGAGGCTAGCAGAATATTTCAGGTGTTGGCGCCTAATCCCTAGTATAAGCAAGACCGAGGTATCATGCTTCCACCTAAGCAACCAATTGGCAAACTATCAACCAGCTGTATATTTCAATGGTGAAAAGCTTAGATACAACCAATGTCCTAAATATCTCGGGGTTACGCTGGATAGGTCCCTTACTCTCGCGACACGAGCCAAATCCTAAACCTGTCACGAAACGCATAATATTATCCACGGCATCACAGGTTTTCGATCCGCTCGGATTATTAAGTCCAATGATAATTATCGCCAAATGTTTATTACAACGGCTGTTTTTATTAAAGGTAGATTGGGACGCAGCTGTGCCCGATGACGTCACGCAAGCCTGGCACCGCTTCGTAAGCAACCTGGCTATTTTACCTAACATTCGCATACCACGTCATGTTATGTGCAAAGACCCTATATGTATAGATTTGCATATATTTTCAGACGCAAGCCAATTAGCTTATGGCACTTGCGCCTATTTGCGAACGATTGATGATAAATCAGCTGTTACCGTCCGGTTGCTATGTTCGAAAAAAGTGTGCCCAATTTCGCCTCCTTTGAGTACGCCTCGACTGGACTGGAGCTGTCCGCGTGCTTATTGGGCGCTAAATTAAAAAATAATATAATAGTTCCGCGCGAAATTCAACCGAGTAATATTTCATACCGATTCAACTATCGCACTAAGTTGGCTCCAAATGCAGCCTAATTTAATAAAACCTTTCGTTCAAAATAGGGTTGCAGAAATCCGAGAACTAACGAAAGAACATTCGTGGCATCATGTTAGCGGCAAGTGCAACCCGGCCGATTTGGTTTCTAGGGGAGTACAGTTGGACGCACTTCGCACATCCAGTCTCTGGTGGAGCGGCCCTGACTTCCTTCATGACATTAATTATAATGCTCAGACTGTAAATCCGTCATTGTTGCCAGACGAGTCCCAGATACCCGAACGTAAAACGAATCCGATGACTAGTCTGGTATGCAACGACAATAACAATAATAAACTATTTACATTTGACAGGTTTTCTCAGTTCAACCGAATGCAGCGCGCAGCCGCGTACGTAATTCGCTTCATTCATAACTCGCGCAATAAGGATGCACGTCGAACCGGCGCGCTCACTGTAGAATTGTAGATGAACTGAAGGAATCTGAGATATTACTCTCGCGCTTATCGCAATTGGAGTCATTATCGGATGTTCACAACGCATCGATAAAGAACAAATGTATCGCAAAGGGTTTCTTAGCCAAATTAAATTTGTTCATTGACAATAATAACCTAATTAGAGTCGGCTTACGAATTCTTCTAGGTTTGATTACGAAAAGAAACACCCGATATTACTTTCTAGTAAGCACCATTTTACTATTTTATTGTTCCGATATGAACATAAAAGATTATTGCACGCGGGACCGCAGCATATATTATTCTCGCTTCGCGAGGCCTGGCGGCCCGTAAGCGGTAGGAATCTTGCTAGGAGTGGTTCACAGCTGCGTTGTTCGCGTTCGTTTTAAGGGTAAAACGTTAACTCCTATTATGGGTAATTTACCATCTGAGCGATTAGAACCAGGGTTCGCGTTTGTCAATTGCGCTGTGGACTATGGAGGTCCATTCTACATTTTAAACCGCAAAGGTCGGGGAGCCACAACTGTCAAGGCGTATTTATGTATATTTATATGCTTTGCTACGCGCGCAGTTCACTTAGAGTTGGTTCCGATCTCTCATACTCATACTCATACTTTATTGGTAATATAAATTACATGTCAAGATTTACATATGTACATTTCGGAAATATAAATGGATGAAATCAATTATTATTATTATTATATCATTATTACAGCATTACAGTCTCTTCAGATGCTTACCTACTGGCGTCGAAAAGGTTCATTTCGCGTCATGGTAAACCTTCAAAAATATTTTCGGACAACGGACGGAACTTTGTAGGTCTTATGAATGATTTTTCAAAGTTTTTAAAATCATGTTCGAGCGAAACAAAAGAGTACGCAATGTCACAAAAAATTGAATTTATCATGACGCCTCCTTATGCTTAGTCATTTTGCCGGTCTGGTCGAGGCTGGTGTTAAGAGTTGCAAGCATCACTTGCGACGTGTGATAGGTGATGTCAAGCTAACTTACGAGCACTTTAGCAATATTTTGACGGAATGCGAAGCCATTCTGAATTCCAGGCCTTTGAGTCCTTTGTCCTCAGACCCGCAAGACTACACCCCTTTAACCCCTGCTCATTTCCTTGCTGGACGTCCGCTGACAGCCCCTGCGTGCGCTGACCTCAACGACGCTCCCGTGCACCGTCTGTCACGATACCAGCGAGTGGAACAAATGCGACAACATTTCTGGGCCAGGTGGTCGAAGGAGTTCATATCCGAGCTGCTGGTCAGGACAAAGTGGACGCAAAATTTGGACGACCTAAAGGTGGATACCCTCGTCCTAATCAAGGAGGACCATGCTCCGACCCTCAAATGGAGCTTAGGGCGAATCACCAAGACTTACCCGGGCAAAGACGGCGTCTCCCGAGTAGCCGATATCCGCACATCCCGCGGCACTGTACGCCGAGCTTTTTCGAAAATCTGCCCGCTACCTACGCATGATGACTAACTTTACTGTCTCATCTTCACATTGGAAGTGGACTCTTCCAAGGTCGGGAGCTTATGTTACGGCAATACCTAAAGCGCATAAAAACCGGCGGCGGCCCGTGACCTTCAGCCCGGCCCGCGCCTAGCGACCCGCGTGCTTATCCCCGGCTGCGATGCACCTCTACCACGAGTACCATGACGTCACACGCATGTCATCGCGTCATGCCCCCAGCAGCCAATGAGAGGCATGCATCAGATATGTCGTGATCGACAGCCAATGGTGTAGCGGCTCGTCATCCCTGCGCGCACCAATGAAGACAGAGGATGACAACTCACAATTTGATTTCTCTTCGAACAACTTACGAGCCTGTTCCTTTTTTTTGTTTGCTCATTTTTATAGATAAAGTTAATTAAGTAAAAGATCCCGAACTAATCATTTCAACAACCTGCCATCCACATCAGCGCAAATCCTGGCTATCAAGCCCCTACTACGTATGTCTATAAGCGCAGACAAATAACTCAAATGATTCAATAACAAATGATTCAATAATTATTGAATAATTCGATGACTCAAATAATTCAACGACTCAAATAATTCAATGACTAAATAATTCAACGACTCAAATAATTCAACGACTCAAACAACTCAATAACTGAAATAATTAAATGACTGAAATGATTCGATGACTGAAATAATTCAATGACTGAAATGATTCAATGACCCAAATAATTCAATTACTCAAATAATACAATTACACAAATAATACAATTACTCAAATAATTCAAGGACTCAAATAATTCATAACTCAAATAATTCAATAACAACTAATTCAATAATTCAAATAATTCAATGACTCAAATATTATATAATACTGTATATTTTATTTTATTATTACTCAAATAATTCAATAACTCGAATAATTCAATACCTCAAATAATTCAATGACTCAAATAAT
Source organism: Cydia strobilella (assembly GCF_947568885.1). Classification (NCBI taxonomy): domain Eukaryota; kingdom Metazoa; phylum Arthropoda; class Insecta; order Lepidoptera; family Tortricidae; genus Cydia; species Cydia strobilella. The sequence continues at coordinate 42,367,136 of NC_086068.1, read as the reverse complement.
TAAATGACTAATAATACAATGACTCAAATAATTCCATGACAAATCATTCCATGACTCAAATAATGCCATGACTCAAATAATACAATGACTCAAATAATTCAATGACTCAAATAATTCAATGACAAATAATTCAATAGCTCAATACTCGATACTAAATTCTCGATACTCGACGCTCGATGCCAGATCAGATGCTCGATGCCGGATGCTCGATGCCGGATGCTCAATGCCGGATGCTCAATGCCGGATGCTCTATGCCAAATGCTCGACGCTCTATGCTCTATGCCCGACGCTCGATGCTCGACGCTAGACGCTCGACTCGAGACTCCAGACTCGAAACTCCATACTCGAGACTCCATACTCAAGACTCCAGACTCCAGACTTAAGACTCGATACTCCAGACTCGAGACTTGATATCCAAGACTCCAGACTCGAGACTCGATTAATAAATCAATAAACATTAAATCGTCTTGTCTATTATTTCGGAAGATATAAGCAAATTTTCTTATAATTGGTACATAGGTAAAAGTGGGCTTACATGGCCTGATGTCCAGTGGCGCGAGCCCCTTGCTAAGGCCGTGGAAGCGGGGTTACTCCTGACTATCACAACTCTGCTGCATGGGCCGTTTTCCAACAACTTCCTGCTCTTTGGCGCTCAGGGGTGCAGCTGTCATGCTCTTCATACGACTCGTCTCTTTTTCGTTTATGAATGTGTCTAAAAATATACTGAGTCGCATATATATGATTAATAGCTAATTGACAATACTAATTACTCATAATAACTTGTAAACCTTTTGTTAACTGTTACTAATATGATAGTAGTCTTTGTAAACGCATAAACACGATTGGGATTACCATAATTCCTTACACGCAACCTTACTTACTGAAAGTTTCACCTTTCTTCGTCATTTGTAAATTCATAAACTCTTACAAATGATATCAAATGTAAACAACAGGAAATCATTATTTATATTATAGCCTCTTTTAATTTAAAACTTTTGTAAAATTTGTAAACTCACTGTAAACTACTGTTAACACTATATTGGGCATACCCTAATGCAATTTGAGATCTGCCATCTAAAAAAAAAATTGTTTCGACCAAAGCGCTTAAACCATTTTTGTTTTAGATCAAACTTATGATAGTGAAATAACTACAAACTTCAAATTATCACCAAGAAAGACGAAAAAAGAGGAAAAAGAAAAAAAAAATGTGCATATGTATCAAATTAGAAAGACCAATAATTTGCGGTTAAGTACTTAACTTCAAGGGCGCAAGTTTTTTCACCAAGGTTATTCGAGAGCCTTGACTAATCCCGCCTTCTGACATGTTAAGGTCAGTTCAATGAAACAATCCGATGATCCAGCAAGCTTTGTATTCACGTACACTCCGACATAATCAAGTAACTTAACCTCAAATCATAACGTTTGGCTAGTACAATATGACAACTCGATCTGCACTCGTTCGTTGATTATATGCTCTTTGGTAGCCTCCCTCGTTCTGCCTCCCAATCATAGTGCCAGTTGCCGCCATCTTGCCTCACCGGAAGCGTTACGAACTTACGACTTAAAATGGTGCGACCAATCGGGAGCCAGCTCGAAATGTCAAATACTCACTTCCGTTATTTATAAAATGAATATATTTTAATAAACAGTCTTAACACTGTTTATCAAAATATACAGAAATTTAAAATACATATTTTAATAATTAATTGTGACTATGAAATCCTAACACAAATGACATACCTCTGAGGATGGCTTACGCACTATTTAACCGAAAAAAGCACAAGCACTTAAACGCTTCACCAAATTCCAAAAATCACGTAACCAAACCTACCGAATGCCGAACACACCTTTACGAAATCCGCAGGCAGACCGGGAGCCGACGTGTGCGCTCGGCAGTAAACGTGGCGCGATTGAAGCTAAGCTACAAGCTACCTGCGCACGCTATATACCTTTGTGAAAGATTATTTTATTAATATTGACACAATTGACGAATATTTTGCCAACGCACTTGATTAAAATGATTGTAGGAATATATTGTATTCTTTTTTTTATATTTACATAATAACAATATTTGACATTCATATACCACCCGACATTATTATATGCACTATATTTTTTAGCTAGATTAAGTATTCATGTAAATAATAGGGTATTTGACAACATTAAAAATATATAACGAATTGCTGTCATCCTGAAAGATAATAAACTAATAAAGTATATTTCACTATATTTGAATGTAAATTATGTTTATTTTTTGGAAAATAAACGAAAGAAAATTTAATATTTTTTGAAATTTCATCAGGGACGTGAACGCTCTGTGATTGGTCAACGCTCGGATGACGTCACACGCGGGTAAACATTCTTGATTGCCTTGAGTGTTTTAACTGTTTTATTTGTATTTAGTTAATTTTAGTTATTGTTCCACAGTTTTCTGATATATTCCGATTTATCCGTATATCTAGTAGCAAAATATTCATAAGAATCTCAAAATGGAGCCGAAATATGTGAAAGCTGATAGCGCAACCTACCAGACAGACGCATTAATGGTTGCACTTTTCTTTAAAGATAATCCGGATTACTGTGCTGCGTAACTTAGAAATGTAAAAACAGCTGTGTGAGTATACGTAGAAATTGTTTATTTTAAGAACATTTCGATTTCGATGATACGAATACGACGACGATATATATATATATATATATAGAATACGATGACGAGAATAATATCTCCATACTGCACTTTAGTTTGAAAGAAAAACTACTATGCTACTAACTACCTACTAATGCTGAAAGAGCTATATTATGAGGTTATGTAGTAATACATTAAATACCTAGATCTTGTTTCGTTAAATAACAATATCCGCTGCTTTAATTACCATATTTATTTACAGTTAAATATTACTTACATCGAAGTAGTCTTCACACATAAAAACATTTATATGCGCTAAAATGCTCTTTGGGTCTCTTCGCGCTAGTTTTAAACACATTTTTCTTTTTTTGGGATTCGTTGAAATGGAAACAAATGATTTGTCTGGATTTTTTATAGGCGTACTTAAACATTGCGGCACTATACACCATTTATATACCATTTTACAGTGAAATAATTAATTCAATGCACATAAACCATAAGATTAACTAAGGTCATTAACTGAGTTTACTTGCGCGTGACGTCACACGTGTCACGTGATTAGCCCCTTTGCAAAAACAGCGTTTAAGGCGCGTTCAAAATAAATAAACTTTAACATTGTTTTTTTTTATTTAATACAGGAAATTTCACGGAAATATCAATGTAGTGTAATTATTAAGTCATAAACAATAAATTAAAACCATTTTCAAAAATTAGTAAAATAGCCTATTGTATATACTGTATAATTGTATTTGCTTGTACATGTACGTAACGCAAATAAATAATAATCTGAATCTGAATCTGATATGCCGACAAGGTTTATAAATTCCAGTGAAATACCTAAATTATTTTGAATCAAATAATATAAATAATAGACTATTGTAGAATACGTAAACAAACATTAAAAATTAAAATATAATTCCCGTCAAGGGGCCGTAGTCGATTTTGGAGCAAAAATTTTAAATTGATAGATTTAGTCGTTGAAATTATACACGTTTTGTTACGTAATATCTAAATAACAAGTATTGGTTTCTATTAGCACGTCTTCTCATCTTGCCTTTTAATAACCAGGTCGCGAGCGTGCGTCACCGGTATTTTATGAAAAGAAGGGGTAGTTTTTAAAAATTCATCAAAAATTTATGGTGGTAAATTATACAAATTGATGTATAAGAATAGTTTCAGCAAATGTAGTAGATTGTTTAAGTATGAAAATTTTGTTGAAATTAAGTCGATTTTCAGAGAAATTGTCACTTGTTTTGAAGTAATTTCTGGAGAAAATTGATTTCGTCTAACTTTCATTTACACTACTTCAAAGTCATAATAATAAAAATGTAGTCTGATAAACGTTAAGTACAGGATATGTGTAATACAAAATTACCATGTTTAGCCGTCCAAACTTTACGAAATTTACAAATAAGAGCGACAAAATCAGTGCTTTACGCGCGTTTACCTAAACGTCCATCAGAAAAGCCAACATTACTAATTTAGTGAGTCTGTTTTCAAAAAATTGATCTGATAAAAGGTAAGATAAGAAGACGTGCTAATAGAAACCAGTACTTGTTATTTCAATTAGGTAACAAAAGGTGTACAATTTCACCGACTAAATCTATCAATTTTACATTTTTGCGACTAAAATCGACACCGGCCTCTTAGTTATGATTTTTTGTTTCAACAAATCTGGGTGTGGGACATACCCACTGTTCGTCAATTTTAGCGTTTAACATTTATTTTCTTTTAATATATATACTACATGGAATGTTTTACTAGTTGCCCAGGTGTATCAGATGCTGATGGATTTGTATGATTTAATTCAAATTTTTTAAGCACTAAATTCACGTGTTTATGCCCCCGTACACGTAAAAACGCCAACTCTGAGAAATGCCCATTATTAGTTCACCTATTATTGTTTTTAATTTGTTTGAAGTTTTGCAGTGACTTAGTATATAGGTATAAAGTATTATGTTTATATTAAGTTATGCTGTACAACTATTATGATGAAGAAAAAAATGGCTCTTGATTGTTCAAAAACTGATGAAAAAGTTGCATGTTATCCACAAGAGTGGCAAAGTAATCAAATGCAAATTTTGAGTTGTTTCTTTATGTTGGCTGGTAGAATTGACATTTAAATGATTGTTTTGAATGATAAATATTTCATAACGTTCATTTAGATTTGATTTTGTTTGTTTTTATAGTTAAGTAGTATTTTCCTCCCCTTGGTGTGGTGAACAATTTTGTGTTTTTATCGGTGGCAAAATCTGTTTAACCCTCGTCTGTTGAAACCCTGGCAACGCTCAAGATTTCACTTTTGGCTTTCTCGGGTTACTCTGGTATCAATATTAGCAAGAGCGGTTAAACAACAACTTTGCCCCTATGTAAAACAAATAACTATTACACATGTGTAAAAAGGTTAAAAGAGATATGTAAGGCATTAAGTGGCAGTCAGTACCTTGCCCACGCCGTCCTCGACGCCGCAGAAGCCCTCGACCCGCGGCGACAGCTCGGCGGCGCCGGGCGCAACGCGCCCCGCCACCACCACCTCCGAGCCCGCGTAGTACGTGCGGAACTTGTGCTTCGTCAGAGAACCCTCTGCGATCTGCACGTTTACAACACGTAAGTTCGGTCACAAAGGTCTTGACTGGTAAAATGTAATTCAGCCTTCAATAAAAAAACCGGCCAAGTGCGAGTCGGACTCGCGCACGAAGGGTTCCGTACCATTACGCAAAAACGGCAAAAAAATCACGTTTGTTGTATGGGAGCCATACTTACATTTTTTTTCTTTATTTAGAAACAAACAACCTCTTATATTAATAAGTTGTTACAATATAGGGTAATCAGAATTATAGACCCCACAGTTTCCTAAAATTTTATTCTGTTTTTAGGGTTCCGTACCCAAAGGGTAAAAACGGGACCCTATTACTAAGACTCCGCTGTCCGTCTGTCCGTCTGTCTGTCCGTCTGTCACCAGGCTGTATCTCATGAACCGTGGTAGCTAGACAGTTGAAATTTTCACAGATGATGTATTTCTGTTGCCGCTATAACAACAAATACTAAAAAGTACGGAACCCTCGGTGCGCGAGTCCGACTCTCACTTGGCCGTTTTTAGTATTTGTTGTTATAGCGGCAACAGAAATACATCATCTGTGAACATTTCAACTGCTATTACGGTTCATGAGATACAGCCTGGTGACAGACGGACAGACAGACAGCGGAGTCTTCCTAATAGGGTCCCGTTTTTACCCTTTGGGTACGGAACCCTAAAAAGCAAGACATAATTAGAAAGCTTGTTTTATACTGATCAAAATGTAATATAATTATTAAAAAATTTAGATCGCGACTTTCTTTACTACCTACCTGTTTACTTGGATTGGCGTTAGACGAAAATACGCGGCTGGATTGTGGAAAATTATACTTCACAAATGGGAGTAAAAATCAGACACATTAATAAAATAGATACAATTAAATAAATAAATATTATAGAACATTCTTACACAGATTGACTAAGTCCCACGGTAAGCCAGAGGAGGCTTGTGTTATGGGTACTCAGACAACTAAATGCCCTTACCGGCATTCGAACCCAGGACCATCGGCTTCGCAGGCAGGGTCACTGCCCACTAGGCCAGACCGGTCGTCAAACACAGACAATTGTTTATTTATATGAACCTACTTTATTAGAACGTTATTTTATCACCAGCATTTAGTTCTCCAACAAGTCTGTACTTCAAACTTAGGGTACTTTTCTGCAACACGCTTATTTTTCACTGCCATCCAACGATTAGGTTTGGTTTGGTATATTTGGTAAAACATGAACAGTTGCAATTTACGCAGTCCCAATTACGATACACATTAATTATATATCTAAAGAAAGATAAAAAACCCAGCTTTTATTTTATGCAAGATTCAACAATGAAAAAAAGAAAAATAAATATGTCACCTTGAACAGGCTGCGTATTATTTGCATATTTTTCTATAACTTTTGTTCTGAATACATAGAGTTATGCAAAACTGACCCAGTAAATTGCGTTAAATTATATTGTAAGAAATTGAGCATTAAATAAGCTTTCAACCCATATGTATGAATAATAAAGGATCTGTAACTAATATAACTTTTTTATCAGTAAAAATCTTCGTCACACAACTTATGACCTGACTAAGTATATACATCCTGTATATAACATGGCCTCCAATATCCTTATCCAATTTATAAGGGAAGGTTATCGCACCATGTTACACATTCCACCCCGGTCAGATGAGATTCAATATATAAATATATGACTATGTTTAATTTATAAGGGAAGGTTATCGCACCATGTTACACATTCCACCCCGGTCAGATGAGATTCAATATATAAATATATGACTATGTTTAATTTATAAGGGAAGGTTATCGCACCATGTTACACATTCCACCCCGGTCAGATGAGATTCAATATATAAATATATGACTATGTTTAATTTATAAGGGAAGGTTATTGCACCATGTTACACATTCCACCCCGGTCAGATGAGATTCAATATATAAATATATGACTATGTTTAATTTATAAGGGAATGTTATCGCACCATGTTACACATTCCACCCCGGTCAGATGAGATTCAATATATAAATATATGACTATGTTTAATTTATAAGGGAAGGTTATCGCACCATGTTACACATTCCACCCCGGTCAGATGAGATTCAATATATAAATATATGACTATGTTTAATTTATAAGGGAAGGTTATCGCACCATGTTACACATTCCACCCCGGTCAGATGAGATTCAATATATAAATATATGACTATGTTTAATTTATAAGGGAAGGTTATCGCACCATGTTACACATTCCACCCGGTCAGATGAGATTCAATATATAAATATATGACTATGTTTAATTTATAAGGGAAGGTTATCGCACCATGTTACACATTCCACCCCGGTCAGATGAGATTCAATATATAAATATATGACTATGTTTAATTTATAAGGGAAGGTTATCGCACCATGTTACACATTCCACCCCGGTCAGATGAGATTCAATATATAAATATATGACTATGTTTAATTTATAAGGGAAGGTTATCGCACCATGTTACACATTCCACCCCGGTCAGATGAGATTCAATATATAAATATATGACTATGTTTAATTTATAAGGGAAGGTTATCGCACCATGTTACACATTCCACCCCGGTCAGATGAGATTCAATATATAAATATATGACTATGTTTAATTTATAAGGGAAGGTTATCGCACCATGTTACACATTCCACCCGGTCAGATGAGATTCAATATATAAATATATGACTATGTTTAATTTATAAGGGAAGGTTATCGCACCATGTTACACATTCCACCCCGGTCAGATGAGATTCAATATATAAATATATGACTATGTTTAATTTATAAGGGAAGGTTATCGCACCATGTTACACATTCCACCCTGGTCAGATGAGATTCAATATATAAATATATGACTATGTTTAATTTATAAGGGAAGGTTATCGCACCATGTTACACATTCCACCCCGGTCAGATGAGATTCAATATATAAATATATGACTATGTTTAATTTATAAGGGAAGGTTATCGCACCATGTTACACATTCCACCCCGGTCAGATGAGTTTCAATATATAAATATATGACTATGTTTAATTTATAAGGGAAGGTTATCGCACCATGTTACACATTCCACCCCGGTCAGATGAGTTTCAATATATAAATATATGACTATGTTTAATTTATAAGGGAAGGTTATCGCACCATGTTACACATTCCACCCCGGTCAGATGAGATTCAATATATATATGACTATGTTTAATTTAGTCGAAACTCTCTGTTAAGTACAAATGAAACATTATTGTTTTGGGTTTTTAATATATTTTAATGTAAAGCCTGACCAGAAATATATGATCATGCGCCATGTTGCGGAATTTCATTGGAACTAATTTCTTACACTAGCAATAATTTTAATGATAGGTTGTCACTGTTGTCAGTGTCTTTGTGGCGGTTTACTTGAATAATGCTTAAGTGTTGAATATTAAATAATAAATGACAAAAATGCCCAAATGATAGACGAAATAATTTTTCAGCTATAGAGCTGAGCTGATAAGATGTTACGACTAAATTAAATATAAATGTAAATTTATATAAATTTGTAGGTAAATCGGAGGCATCGATTCCGTGGATTACGAGAGAAGATTGTATCTCCTGAGGTTTTATGCTGCCAAAGAAAAGCAAACGAAAAATAAAAAATAAAATGCAATTAGACGACATTGACCTGTGTGCGATACGTAAGAAAATACATGAATTTCATACGGCAAAAAAGAAGACTATAAAAAAAGTGTGAACACCAAATAAATGGGTTCTGATTTTGATTACGGTGTGTTACGGTGAATAAAAGTATGTAAGTCAAACGAGTTGCCAATCCACAATTCCACATTGTTCAGACTGTACTGAACTGTTGCCATATAAATGAGAATAATAGCGCCCTCTTGACAATGATCATATTATATTCCTGGTCAGGCTTTAATACTAGCATTAATAAATCATTACTATGACTATTTTGCAGCCTATTGCGATTTCATTCAGGGAAATAAAGTACCAAATTGTGATGGGAGACAACTCGATTTTGTTGAGCGGGGGGTCCGTTCCGGCATTGTATTAGGGTCCATTGATTGGAGTGATATTTATACTATTAATGAGCGTGATTTAATGATCAATGATCTTCCTGACGTAGTGACGGATTCTACCTGCCTCCTATTTGCTGACGACTTAAAACTGGTCCGAGTGGATAAGGATATCTCGGATTGTCGTAAATTGCAGGGGGACATTGACAATGTTGTCCAATGGAGTGTAGACAATAAGTATACTTCAACGAAACCAAGTGAACGGTAATTTCGTTTAGTCGTGCACATAGGCCAATGAACCATCTTTACGACATCGGTGGAAAGCCGCAGTTGCCGGAAAACACACTCAAAATAAATATGTTAGGCTCCTTTACGTAAAACTCTATGGCGTAAGTATACCCTGGATATCCCTTGCTGTATCCCACACTCATCGTCCTAGGAATGGTAGGGCATAACAAGCTAGAGGTGAGGCGGGAACTTGCCCTTGCTTTATATGTAGTTAGAGTGATAAGAGGAGAGTTGTGTAACCCCGGGGTGCACGCCCTGGCGCTGAACGTGCCGGACCGGCACGTGTGACGTCGCCCCCGGCCGCCACTGCTGGCCGTACCCGTTGCTCGCACAAGACTGCTGAAAGAACCTCCTAACGAGGGCTATTCGCACTGTCAATAAAGTTGCGATGGGGTTAGATATATTTACGTGCTCCCTGAATGATTTCACAAAGGCCACTGTGTTAAAATTAAGTTAATTTTATATTTATACTATCAAAAACTGATTTTTGGCTTGTTGCTTATCTATTTCATTAGGCAAAACTTGTAATGATATATTTAAGTTTTAATTACTAAAAAAAAAAAACATACTAGTATTATTAAAAACAATTTTTAATACAGTTGCTCAAAAAGTGCTACTTTTCGTAGCTGTTTAGCATGCGGAAAGTTAGTTTTCGCGAACTAGTGCTTTTCACTTTTCCAATTTTTTTTAATTTATACCTACTCCAAGTAATGACTACTTATTGATGAGTGTTAATATTAGTTTCCTTTAAACGTCGTAATCAACATAAAAACCTACTGTTAATGTAAGAATACGACAAATATACATCATCATATTATCATTTATTTCATATTTTATTATTTACCTCTTCATCATTATAACACGTTTATTTTTTAATATTGAATATTGAAAAACCGTTCTTAATAAGTTGTCTGAATGGAACGAAATAGCTATGGAAGGTAGAGGTAGGAATAGCTGCCGAAGCGCCTGTCAAAGAAGAGGCGTTTTTTCTTACTGCAAGCATGTTTTAAGTTTCCAAAGGCAACATTCGATATTGTTTTTATTCCTTACTTGTTGTTTTTCTTATTTTTTCGCAACTGTATTAAAAAACGTCGTTCGATACACGTGCAGAAATGTCATTCTTCACTCGTCCCGGGGCTTGCTATCTCGAGTGCTCGAGATATCTCGGTACTCGTGAAGTAATGACATACTTTCCGCACTAGCATCGAATTGTACTATTCCAATTCCATTGATTAGAAGACTAGCTAATATGTGCCATTTTCATCCAAAAGGGTACTTATTGTCGGTTGTCAATAAGGCGCTATTTCCGTAATGTAAGTAATGACATACTTGCCACACTAGCATCGAAATGTAAGTACTATTAAAAAAAAAAACATTTTTGATACAGGCTTTTCTTTCCACAGTCAACTAATAACAACCCAAACACCCACCAGGAGGTTGCGTTGTTTTATGACAGAGTTAGTATGGCCACCTCCGATCCCCATCACCAGACCAGTTCGATGGTACCATAATATTGCATTGTGATTGTCACCCAACTTTAGTAGACCGGTGTGTGAAGTTTCAGCTCAATCGAATAACGGCAAGTGGGTCTAATATAGATTGCAATATTTGATTACATACAGACAAAAGGACAAATAAAAATAAAAGCTGGTAGTTATTAATAAAAAAGTTAGTAAGAGTGAGATTAAGTTGTTAAACAAGTGTTATGTTGGTGGTTGGTGTTGGACTGTGTTGGTGTTGAGAGTGTTGAGACCTGGTCGGGCGGGTAGATGAAGGTGACGTCATCCAGCAGCGGCGAGGAGATCTGCTTGTAGAAGTCGCGCAGCTGCAGCGCCGCGTCGGCCGCCTCGTATATGTGCCGCATGAAGCCGTCGTTGCGCAGGGACAGCTTACGCAGGAACGACCGGTCGGCGTCCTCGCCTGCGCACACAGAGACAAACAGTTCATCGATACTTCTTCGGTTTATATTGCCTAAGATGTGACATGTGACATGTGTGTATGTGCATTTGCATGCTTGTTAGAGTGCACGTGCGGACGAGCGCGCACGTAATTTGTCTAGTTATGTTACGTGTAGAGTAACGCACCAAAAGCCAGGCAGAAAATGGAGGCCTTGCGCGGTCCCGAGTTCTTCTCAGAGAGGCGGTTGATGATGCGCTTGGGGTCGGTCTCGCCCACCGTCGGTTCGCCGTCCGTCAGGAACACTATGATTGACTCCAGCTCCTGTTTATCTGAAAACAATTATTAACACCGTTTTATACCGTTTCAGCTATTAACTACGTCATTATTCTAAGATTTTATACATTTAATCTGTTATAGTATAGGCATAGAGTAACTTATACTAGAGCGGTACTGTCATAGTAAATTTTGTAACCCCAGTAAATTCACTGCCATCTGTCGACACACTTTAAAACTAAAAATGAAGATTTATAAAAATACGATAATGTATTTAAATATAGATGGTAACCAGTGTCATAACAGGTCATAGACTATTTGACAAACATATTTTTATAACAGGTGTCACAGAGAGTCCCCTATGCAGAGGATGCATGGAGACAGAAGAAACAGCCTCTCACGCGGTGCTGGAATGCAGCGGAGCGGCCCCATACAGGGCAAAACATCTCGGATCCCCGAGGTCCTACTCAACATCAAAGGTTTGATAGGATTCCTCGAGGAGCTGGGCTGGCAGGACTAGCCTACCCCCCCATGTCACGCAAAATAGGCGCCAGTCGTCGAGTTGCGGAAAATCGCCCGAACTACAATACAATACAAGAAACCTTAAAGGAACTATTTGGTCCATCTTGCTATTGACTGTTCATCGATACACTTAGGTATTTCAAAATCTCACTGTCATTACATGATAAGTTGTTATGTGCGTGAGTTGAACTCTAGTGGCGATACGTTATGACTATATTATCTTGACACACGGACGTAGTGAAACCTTGCTGTTGGTCTCACCGTCATCGTCTTGTTGGGTTTGCTCCGTGGTGGCCGCCACCACTGTTGTTTCCGTGGCAGGAGCGTCCTTAGCGGCCGTGTGGCCCGTGTGGCCCGTGGCCCCCGTCTCCCCCGCGAGTCCCGGCTTGCTCACGCCTTTGCGGACGATGTCGATGGCAACATCGAGGGCGCTGGCTATGTTTGTGCCTGTGCAAGTAACACGTTCGATCTATAACCACATGTTTCGGTTCCGATATCAGTGCAATATATCATTTGGGTGGGCCAATACTTTGCTAGTTTGAGTTACCGTTATGCGTGTTTCCTGTAGTAGTGGTTATCACAATAATGGACTTTACCAATTTTTTTTGCTGGACCCTTAAACACATGTTTAAAGCTTCAAACCTTCTTACTTCTTAAAAACTGTATGATGAAAGCCTTAGCAAAGTGTATTCTAATCGTTAATGTCCAGAGGAAAGACTGGGGGTGTTTGCGGGGGTATATATTTATTAGTAGGGTGTGACCGACCTCCGACCGCGACCAGCCTGCTCACGATGACCTTGGCCTTGTCGATGTTCTCCTTGGTGGCGCTGGAGGGCGGCAGCAAGGTCACCTTGCGGCTGTTCTCACTGTTCCAGTTGGTGTAGTAGAAGTCGTTCGGCGGCGACGCGGCCGGCTCGTCGGCTTCTTTTAGTTCGTGGACCTGCCATCAAAATATCTCGTGTCTCAAAGTGATTATACCATTTTAGGGCTAGTGTGCAGTGTAAGACCAGCCTATACGGTTTATTATCATCCATGAGGATCATCGCACATCATACACAACGCCACAGATTAAGAAACAGTATACTTAGTATTATCATACAGAAGAAACGCGCTCCACCCCGCCTTGGATGGAATTACCTCACCCCGGGGCAGCAGACTGACAGTCTATTGACAGTTCGGTTAGCAACGGCGATGATGGTAAGTTCAAAATGCCGGTGTATTGTGCCAAGTAAGGATTGAAGCTTGTCAATTTCAAGTAAATACAGATGTAGTGAAGAATCCTTAACCATCGTATTTTCACGGAAACGCACGAACGTGTTATACTGTTTCAGTCAACCTCAGTACAAAAAGTACTGCCGCACAGGCCGGCGCCGGCCCACGTTGTACCTTGACGCTGGAGCTGAACTCCACGATGCTGAAGTAGTCGCCCGGGTGCAGCTCGGACAGGATGGCCTGCATGGCCTCCCGCAGCTGCACGATCTTGCGGTCGGACATGGAGCCCGATGTGTCCAGCACGAACACTACCAGCTTGGTCAGGGGCGGCAACGACTCCGGCGCGAAGAAATGCACGAAGTAACCATCGTTCACCTATAAGAAACTCAGCATTTTAGAAATTAAATAATTCAAATGGATACTTCAAAGTAAACACTCACTCATTTTTTTAAATCATAATCATAATATTTTTATTCAAAATAGATTCATACAGAACACTTTTTGAAAGTAAAAAAAAAAAAAATTGTAGAGAATAATTAAAAATAGTTGACATTGAATATATAGGTCTATTAAAATTAGATAATATATAGGTCTATAAAATTATAACTTTTATGCCACGCTTAGCTGTACAGGTAAGGTATCCGACCATACGTGTTTGTCTGTTAAATAATCGTCTACTCTGTAATAGCCTTTCTTTATTAAAGTATCTTTTATTATAGTTTTGAACTTGTTTTCTGTCATATTCACAATGTGATCGGGTATCTTATTGTAGCAACGTGTACAGAGCCCCAAAAATGATTTTTGTACTTTGCTTAGCCTAGTTCTTATATCTAATAAATTATTCTTATTCCTAGTATTAAAATTGTGTACATCACTTTTTTTCCGAAACTGTAAAAGATTCTTTCTCACATACATTATGTTGTCATATATAAATTGACTAGGCAATGTCATAATATTTATTGTTTTAAACAATTCCCATACAGACTGACGGCTTTTTAAGCCATAAATCGAACGTATTGCTCGTTTTTGTAAGATAAAAATAGTCTCAACATCAGCAGCTCTGCCCCAAAGTAATAGCCCGTAACACATTAAGCTATGAAAATAACAAAAGTAGACCATCTTTGCAGTATCTTCATCGGTTAGCTCCCTAATTTTCTTTACTGCATATACAGCTGAGCTCAATCTTTTTGACAGTGCCACAATGTGAGGACCCCATTGTGAACTAGAATCTATCGTTATTCCTAAAAAAATTGTTTTTTGGGTAATATCTAATACCTCGTTATTAACGGACAATCCTTGTATGCATTGTTTGACGTTAGGTAGCTTAAAGTGTACACATTTAGTTTTTTTTGCATTTAAAACTAAGTTATTAGCAGTAAACCATTCATGTACTTGTTCTAGAGCATGATTTATACTGGCAATGTCATCGGAATCTCTATTGACATGAAATATAAGTGACGTGTCATCAGCAAATAAGACAATTTTAGAAAACTGCTCCGCCATAAATGGAAGGTCATTCACGTAAATGAGAAATAAAAGGGGGCCTAATATCGATCCTTGTGGGACACCGATCTTAACCTGAGACCCCTTAGACATAATTCCATTTACGGTTACTTTATGACTTCTACCCACCAGGTATGACTTTATTAATTCTAGAGCCTGTCCTTCAACCCCGTAGTAATTTAATTTTGATAGCAGTGTCTCATGATTCACACAGTCGAAGGCTTTTGTTAAGTCACAGAAAATGCCAATAGCGTCTTTTTTCCCTTCCCATGCCTCAAAGATATGTTTAATTAAACTTACGCCAGCATCCGTAGTGGATCGACCCTTAGTAAAACCGTACTGCTGTTTATGAAACAATTTATTTCTATTGAAATGACTAAGAAGTTGTGTTAGCATAACTTTCTCGAAAATTTTGCTGAGTACAGGCAAAATAGAGATAGGTCTAAAGTTACCGGCATCTTTGGCGTCACCAGCTTTGTATCGTCACCAGGTATCACTCTGCTTTCTTTCATCAGGTCAGGAAACGTGCCTTTATCTATACATTTATTAAATATCGAACTTAAATAAGGTGCAATAGTAACTATAATAGCAGTGCAGGCTTTCACAGACATCCCCCACAAATCTTCTGTAGATTTAACTTTTATTTGTTTAAATGTTTTTATAATAGCCTTAGAATCAATGTATTCAAATTTAAATTTATTCCCACACTTAGCTACATGAGCATTTAACATGGTGATAGCCCTACAAGGAGAGGAGTTGAACGATTTAGTTGTTGCGATTGGAATATTTGTGAAGAATGTTTCAAATGCTTGAGCTACCTCTAAGTTTGTACAGATTAATCCATTGGACGAATTAAGGACAATATCTTTATGAGGCGGTTTTGTCTTTCCCGTTTCTTGTCTAATAATGTCCCAAGTTGTTTTTATTTTGTCTTGAGATACTTTAATTTTATTTTTAATATAATTAGATTTCGCCGCCCTACATACTTTTTTATATGTTTTTGAGTACATTTTGACATACTCTCGAAAAACATTCTCAAGATTAAATGAATTAAATAAATTTAAAAGTTTACATGTCAATGCATTGTCGTATAAAATGTTTACATTAAAATCACCACATATTACTATATGTTTATTTGCCTTACTAATTTTTGTCAATACATCATCCATAACAGATTCAAAAGTACTAAAATTTTGGTCATTCGGTGGCCTGTACACGCTCACTATTATGAATTCATCCAGTTCCACACAAGACAATTCTATTATTCGCTCTACCGACATTTTAACTATATCACTACGCTGCCTAAATTTAATAGTATTTCGAACTAATATAAGTGAGCCACCATGAGTAGAGATCTGTCGGCAAAACGAACTTCCCAGAGAATATTTTTTTATAATTTAACGTCAAAATTTTAAAAGGATTCTGCCAGTGCTCAGTCAAACAAACAAAATCATGTTGAAATCTGTCCATACATAATTCAACTTCTAGTTTCTTATGTGAAAAGCCTTGTATATTTTGGTGAATTAATTTATAAGTCATGCTTTGATTTATCTTCGTCAGACGGCTATTCTTAACATTATTGCTACACTTATTATCAAAAATTCTTTCGGTATTATCTTTGCTTAAGTTGGTCACGAAAGGAACACTTACTTCCTTCAATTACATACTTCAGGAGGCTAGAAACATCTCCGAAAATAGTTCTTATTCCATTATTGTTTATGCGACCACATTTATTTTTAAACATACAGTAATCATAAGTCAAATTTTTGTTGCAGTCAAGAAGGTACGCATACACATTTTTTTCTACATCAATGAACAATAAATGATTAAATCTTTCTATTCTTTGGTTAAAAATGGCTGCATAGTTGTTACACTTAAAAATTGGAGAACATAGTATAATATTTGTATGCGTACATTCCTGAAGCGTATTGTTTATAAATCGAACTACGCTGGCGTAATCCTGCGAATGGATAAAATCTTCCTCCCCAATGAAGATCAAACAAAAGTCGTTCATGGTGTAATCGACCAACTTGTTTCCTAAATCTTTTAAAAGTGTTTTAACGTTAGCATTAGGAGTAAGGTAGTGACATATCTGTTAATCGTCGTCTAAGTAGTGGCCAGCAATTGACAGTATGTTATTACGGTTATTCGAGCTTAACATGCAAATTTTATTTTTGTTATTAGGTGCTTTTCCTTCAGAGCGATCTTGATTTGTCGTATCGCTTGCGTAATCTATGGATGAATGAGGAGTACTACTGTCTGTCTTAATAGCTTGTTCAGTCCTTTTCCTGAGTGGGTGAACTGATTCTTCATTGACAACGAAAGATCCCTTAGTTGGAGTGATATCTTCGCACTCATTTTGACTCGTTTCCGTCGGTGTTCCATATATTAAATAATTTTTTGTTATTGTACCCTTGCTACGCAGTTTTTTCTTCTTTCTGTTACTTTCCACTTTGGTTGGTGTCCACTTTTGACTGTTCTCGACAGTTTTTTTGAGTTCCATGACTTCGATGATTATGTCTTATATTTAATTAGTAAGCAATGGTGTAACCTTGCTTATCTACGCACATATCGTTAGTGCTCTAAAATGCGTTCAGAAACCGTAGGAAATGACCAGCATTATTACAACCAATTTTACTATGAGAACTTTCTTATCTGTGGTAGTTGGGGTGTATTGGGGTAGTTAGCAGTAGTACCTTTACAGGACTGTCGGTCGGCCTGCTTGCAGGTGGCAGTTGCTGCCTGGTCTGCAACTCTCTATAATCTCTCCACTAGTGGCTCCAAGTAGCTGTTGTGTGTGCAGCGGCCACACCCTAGTAAGCCACGTCGACCCGTGGGCGAAACCTAGTGGGGGGTGTTATGAACGCCTTTGGCGGACATAGCTTTAAGCGGGGGGTGTTATGAACTCCTTTGGCGGACATAGCTTTAAGTCGGGTGATCCCCCGCATTAGCACATGAAGACCTCGTCGGTGTAGGAGGCAGGCAACGTCGATAGGCAAACGCAACCGGCAACTACAGCGGTGAGGCAAGGTAAGGTACTCGTGGTGTGCCTTCAGAGAGCGTGCGTCAGGATACTACCAGTGACACGCGGCCAATCACTGCACCTTACATCCCTAGTCAGTCGCATCGGTCACCCGATCCATTGGCAACAGGGGGTCAAAGGCGAGAGAGTGGATCTGCACCTGCGCAACTGCTCGTCCACTTAAATATATTCACGCGCAGATGACTCCGGCAACATTTCATGGATTATGAGCTTTCTGAGAAGTCCTGCGGCGATGAGGTACTGATGGTGGGGTAAGGGTATGGTGTGCACGAGCCTTAGTTGGTGCCTATGAGACAACTTCCACACAATGAGTACCACCATGTCGAATGCGGGACCGGGGCTCCCGAGCATAGAGAAATTGCAAGGTAACATAATTTATTGATAAAGGTAATTGTTTACACGTCAAGATTAGGTACATAATATTTGATTACATTTAACTAAATGTAAATTATCCGCACAATACAAATGTCAATCATAATAGAATTAATAGAATTTTACAACAAAATAATGGTAAACATAAACATCACATCTATAATATCTAGTGTACACATGTACTTTACTTATTTATATTGTGTGTGTGGATCGATGATACTTTATCGAAAAATTCGTCGACGGTGTAGCAGGTCATCTCTAATAACATTTTTTTAATTTTATTAGCAAATGTGACGTCACTAGGGGCATTTCTGATGTCGGCAGGTAACGCGTTGAATAGCTTGACTCCTAAGACATAGACGGATTTCTTGGCTTTAGCAGTAGTATGGGGCGGGATCAAAAGCAGATTTCCCCCGCGCGTACTTCTGCCTGACTGCTGCTCACGGGTTTTATACGAGCTGATGTTATTTCTAACATACTTACACGCTTCTAAAATGTAGACACTAGGTAATGTTAGGATTTTATACTTAATGAATAATGGAAGTGCCGAGTGGTCGTAAGGTTTCCCCGCGATTATTCGTATTGCTCGTTTTTGAAGCTTGAACACTCGCTCACGATCAGCCGCTGTCCCCCAGAGGTCGACACCATAAATCAATATCGAGTGAAAATACCCGTAGTATACTTTTTTCATATTTTCGTCTGAAAGTGTCAGGGCCAGTCTCGATAGTGCAAAGGCTGTTAAAGATAACTTGTCGCACATAATGTCTATGTGAGCTGACCATGTTAGACCAGAATCGATAATGAAGCCTAAGTATTTGGTTTGGTCAACTTGGGGTATTGGGGTGTTATCAATACTTATTTTTAACTCTGTCTGGGACTTTCGAAGTTGGAAATGAATCAAGTTGGTTTTCTCTACATTTAACAGCATGCCGTTAGCACGGAACCACTTTGATATCTGGGTCATAACATGAGTCAGTTCAGCGTAAGATTCTCAATACTACTATCGTTTACTATTATGCAAGTGTCGTCCGCGTAAGTTACATATTCAGCATCGGAGCTAGCAGCCGTGATATCATTGATAAGCAACAAGAATAAGTAATTACCAATCGTGGATCCCTGGGGCACGGCACACTCGCCTGTGGGATCCAGACTGGACTTAGAGTTCAGGACGTGGGTGCGCTGCACTCGGTTTTTTAAGAATGACGCAATTAATTTGTGAAAGTTACCCCCCACCCCATAGCACCACATTTTTTGTAGGAGGAGCTGGTGATCCACCATCTCGAAGACGCGCGACAGATCACAGAAGACGGCCGCCACCTGCCGCCCGCCGTCGAGGTGGGCGAGCACCCGCGCCTTTAAGTCGCGCGCCGCGCTCACCGTCGACCGTCCCGATTGGTACGCGTACTGGTGTATATCGAGGATGTTATTATCTACAAGGTGATTCATTATTCGCTTACTTAGTAATTTCTCGAAGACTTTTGAGACGATCGGTATCAGCGCGACAGGCCTAAAGTTCTTCAGAATATGCATGTCGCCTTTTCCCTTGTAGATAAGTTGAATTTTAATAATTTTGAGAGGATCCGGATACACTCCTGCGGCGACGCAATCGTTAAACAATTTCAGTAGCAAAGATACTACGGTAGGTGGGAGATATCCGAGTATGTTAGTGGTCATATCGTTGCTATCTTTTGATGGTTTATATTTTATTTGCTTTAATGTCTGAACAATTTCGTCGAGCGTAAAAGGTCTAAATTGAAATTTCAAGAGCTCGGCCGGTAAGTATTTTTCTAGGTAAGCGAGCGCATCCCTAGGACACGGTTTGGGATTGTGGGCATTAGCAGTAATAGCAGTAGTGTAATACCGGTTTAGCGCTTGCGCGGTAGCGGTCGCACGCGCCTCAGCGCAGTCGCCCTCCGACCTGCTCACGAGTACGTCTAGCGCTCCGCTCCCGCGTTTGTTGTTATTGCACGTCTCGGATGCTATAATACGCCACACACCCCTACACATGTCGTCACATAATGCTATTTGTTTATTTATATACTTAGTTCTAGTGAGTAACGGGACTCTAGTCCTAGCAAGTGCGAAAACATATCGACATTACCCATAGATAAACTTTGTTTACAAAGACGAATTTGGTTACGTAATTGTCGCAAAGTGTCATTGGCCCACACACTGGACCTATTTTTTACGGGACATTTCCTCACTGGGAAGTGTAGATCAAAAGTGTGTTTGATAACATTTAAAACAGACTCACATTGTTTACTAGGACATAAGTTTTTTGCTAACAAGGCGTCCCATTCATAAAAGATTAAGCTTTGTTTAAAACCATTTATTTTCTCCTTTGGAAAAATACGCTTAGCTATATAGCGTGTATTTAAATTATTTTTACACATATTAACTACAATGCTCGTACTCAAGTGGTCAGATACATTCATTTGATAACAGTTAGTACTTTTAATGTCAGTTTTAGGTAGGTTAGTGTATATGTGGTCAATACAGGTTACTGTTGATGTCGTTATTCTAGTTGGTTGTTTAATGTGTTGCTTAAATCCAAATTGTTTTAAGATGTTACATAATGATTTAGTATTATTATTTTTGATAAGTAAATCTATATTTAAATCGCCAACTATTACAACTTTATTATTAATTTATATATTTAGATTAAATAACTGATATAATTTGGAGAATAATAAGTCAATGTCACCGTTCGGAGGTCGATATATACACACCACAATTAGGTCCATACCTATACACTCAACTGCACACACCTCAAACTGCTTCTCCACTGAGATCTCGGATACTTCACGTCGCTCGATGGTCGTGATGCCAGACTCGACGTAGATGCATGCCCCGCCTCCTATGCGCGAAGGTCTGCAGTACTGGGCCCGAAGACTGTAGTTCAGTATGCTCACAGAGGATATTTTAGCTAATGTTAGCCAATGCTCCGTTAGACACAGTACGTCAACACGATCACAGAGTTGTAATTCGCACTCTAGCTTATAAGTTTTGTGTTCAAGTCTATTTACATTTTGGTGGAGAATCGTGACCTGTTTCGTGCTTGACTTGTTATTGTTGAGAATCGGCGGCGGCGGCGGCGGAAGCGGCGTCAGCGGCGGCGGCGGCGGCCTCGGCGGTGGAGTGTCGTCGGTGGTCGCGGGGCGCACCGATCGCATGCCCGGCGCCGTGCCGAAACCACTCGCGAACCTCCGTTAGCGGTGGCCAATTATCACTTTGCATAAGAAGGTCGAAACTGCTTCCAGGCACCGTTATCACAAAGGATGCGTAGTAATTGTGCTTTAGCATTAGCTTGTCAACTGTGCAGTCAGTGACACCGCACTTTTTTAGGATATAGGACTTTATTGCGTCAGAAGTCGTGTCAGATTCAAAAAAGCATGCGTGAATTTTTTTTGCACGCTGAGTAGTTTTTAAGTCACCACTATCAACCGGTCCAGTTCCAGTTACAGCTTTGCGGCGCGGTTTTTTTTGCATACGGCCCTTGTGTCACTTCTTGCCATTGTTCATTTACCGCTTGTTCTATTAGGTCAGTGTTGTAAGTAGCATTGTCAGTTTGCGGTTTAGGTGAGTCCTGTGTACCGGAGATAGGGGTTGAGGTAGAATCGTCCCTGTCTTTAGGAGTATCATGAGTGCTGCATTTTGGCAATTTCGAAGACGAAGCCAAGTCCTTAGAGGCTGTTTGTTGAACAACTTTGTTCGCGGTGGGTAATGAGTAGCGCGGGTAGCGCCGTGGTTCGTTAGAAGCGGGTAGTGCTCGGCTCGAGCAGTAACGGCCGGCGGCTTGAACTTGGTCGCGGCTACAGTCACAGGATTTTTTTCTTGCGTCTTCGGCGCGATCGATCCGTTAGGGTGATTGTTGCGTGCAGCTACATCACTGCATTTCGTGCATATACGTTGAACGTTTTCTAACTCATTTATTTTATCCTCTAGCCTTTTTAAATCTACAAGTACACATCCCATTTTTTCATTAATCGGTAGTAAGTACTTCTTAATTACTTTTTCTAAAGATTCTATGGTGGATTTTGACATTTTTCACCAAAAAAGACAGCTCACGGTTACACACAGACGCGCACTCGCTGGCGATCGAATGTCAACAGTAACTGGAATACCTGGAAGTTTGATATGGAGTGCGTATTGGTGCACGATGATTTGTGGTAGTACATAGAGAAAGTTGCTGACACAACAGATGCTACCGCAAAGAAAAACGATCAGAGAGCGCGAACCAAAATCTGTTTACTGATCGAGAGTCAGTGCAAGGTGCACGTACCTAAAGCTACTACGGCGTATGAGACGTGGAATAATCTTAAAGTAGCTTACGAAGACAAAGGTATCAACAACAGGTGTAGATTGTTGTCAAGGCTAGTGAGCCTAAAACTGAATATGTTTAATTCAATAACTGAATATATAACTGAACTGATGCAAGTTAGCAACCAACTAGCAGGCTTAGATAAAGAAATCGATGATGAATTACTAGCAGCACTCATGCTACAAGGCCTACCAGAGGAATATGCGCCTATAAGGTTGGCGCTGGAGAGCGCGAACATATCCTTAACTTCGGACTATGTTAAAACAAAACTGCTGCAACTGGATGATAACAGAATGAGTGCAGGCCCAAGTAGTAGACATACTTCGAGCTCGGCGCTCACTACATCAAAGCATCATAACACTCATAAGAAATTTGTTCAGAGAAACAAAGAGTTCAAAGAGAAGAGGACTGTAAAATGCTTCATTTGCGAGGGACCGCATAAAGCTTGTGACTGTCCACACAATCCACGTCAATCGAAGAGGAATCATATGGCGACGGCACTAACCAGTGTGGATCGAGAGAAGACTTATCAAGACAAGTGGATAATAGATTCAGGGGCGTCAGAACATATGAGTTTCAGGAAGGACTGGATGGATAAGTTTGTGAACTTTGAGAAAAAGGTAGAAGTGAGTTGCGCGAATGCAGGTAAGGTTTTTGGAGAAGGTTTTGGTATTGTAGAGGATGATTCACTTGATATTAGTATAAGCAATGTGATGTATGTACCAGACTTGTCTTCAAATTTACTTAGTGTGAGCAATATGGTAAATACTAAAACTAAGGTTGTGGTTTTTAATAAAAAAGGTTGCGAAATTTATAATGCTGATGAATGTTCTATAAAAGGGAACCCATGTGTAACCGGAGAGCATGATAGGGGCATTTATAAACTAACATGTTCCTCACAGGCAGTTGCACTGGCGTCTACAATTGGAAACGAGGTGGAGCTTTGGCATAAACGGATGGCAGACTTGAGTGTACGTAACCTGACCTTATTGAGAGACAAAATGTCAACAGGGGTGAGTTTTTCAAGCATTACTAACTCAAAAATAGACTGCGTAGCCTGCTTGATGGGCAAGCAAACTAGGCATCCATTTAAACGTAACCATGCTACGAGAGCTGGAGAGCTCCTCGAGCTAATTCATTCGGATATTAGCGGGCCAATGAGTGGTAAGTCTATTGGGGGTCATAGGTACTATATAACTTTTATCGATGACTACTCGCGAAAAACCTTCGTATATTTTCTTGAACCAAAAGTGAAGCGTTTGAAAAAATAAAAGAGTTTATAAATGTAGCTGAGAGGCAAACAGGAAAAAAGGTGAAAGTAATAAGAACTGACAATGGAACTGAATACGTAAACAGAAGAGTGCCTATCTAAAAGAACATGGCATAAGGCATCAGCTCACCATTACATACACGCCTGAACAAAATGGTGTAGCCGAACGTGCAAATCGCACAATTGCTGATAAGAGCCGAGCAATGTTACAAGAAGCAGGACTTCCCGTCAGTTTTTGGGCCGAAGCAGTCAACACCGCTGTATACTTAAAAAAATAGAAGTCCCACCATAGCGGTAAAGCAGATGACACCAGAAGAGATGTGGACTGGACGAAAGACAGATTTAAGTCATCTCAAAGTCTTCGGATGCAAGGCATACATGCACATACCAGATCAAAAGAGAACCAAGTGGGATCCGAAGAGTAAAGAGCTGGTATTTGTAGGATATTGCGAAGAGTCAAAAGGGTACAGGCTGATAGATCCTTCAAACGGAGAGCTGCATAGAGCCCGAGATGTAGTATTTTTCGAAAACCAAAAATATGAAGGAGGCACAAGGGCTCATGATAATGAGAAGAAGCAGCACGTTATAATTAACCTTGAAGATCATGTACCGCAATCAGTAACTCCACAGCAAATAGATAATGTTCAGCAACGGGGAACTCTACAGCAAAATGTTCAGCACCTGGAGTCAAATGATGGAGATCATGATGCTCATACTGAAATATCTGATGGTGAAGAAAACTGGGTTTCGTCTGAAGATAGACCAGATGAAGAAAATAGAGATATACCAGTAGAATTTTTACCAGCTGAAGACAATAGAGATACACCAGATGAACCTTTAGTGGAAGAAAGGAGATATCCACTCAGAGACAAAAAACCTGTTCAGTTACCTGATTATGTAACCTACCAAGCGACATCAGAGGTGGATGATCCGCTCACAGTGCAAGAGGCATTATCCAGAAAGGATGCTCAACAATGGAGAGATGCGATTAAGGATGAGCTAGACGCACTGAAGACAAACGAAACGTGGATTCTAGTAAAGCCTGAACAAGCAAGCAACGTTATTGATTTCAAATGGATATTTAGAATCAAAAAGGAAGCGGGGAATAAAACTCGTTACAAAGCACGCTTGGTTGCACGCGGCTTTAGCCAGAGAAAAGGCATAGATTACGACGAGACTTTCTTACCGGTAGTGCGACACAGTTCAATGAGACTTCTCCTAGCTTTAGCAGCTAATCTCGGTCTACAGATTGATCACATGGACGTAAAAACCGCGTTTCTTAATGGAAGTCTTATTGAGAGAGTCTTCATGCGTCAACCTCCACATTTTGAAGAGGAAGGGAAGGAAGACTACGTGTGTCTTATCCAGAAATCCCTATATGGACTTAAGCAAGCACCACGATCTTGGAATTTGAAGTTACACGCTGAGCTGGAGAGCCTTAACTTCAAACGATGTAAGAATGAATCGTGTGTTTATATGAGAAAAACAGAAAAGGACACGATAATCCTAGCTGTATATGTAGATGATATTTTGATACTATATAACAATGAGATTGAGATGAAACAGGTTAAAAATGGCCTGAAGGCAAAATTTGAGATAAAGGATTTAGGAAAGACCGAACTGTTTCTTGGAATGCGCATTAAACAAGAAAACCGAAGTATTCAAATCGATCAAGAAGAATACATTGACCAAGTTCTTCGCAGGTTTAAAATGGAGAACTGCAAGCCAGTTAGTACTCCAGGAGTTCCAGGCCAACGTTTTCAGAAACCACAAGAGCCATATACACCTGATGAAAGTATACCCTACAGAGAGCTGATAGGATCACTGATGTATATAGCTGTGTGTTCTAGACCTGACATAGCGCACTCAGTAAACTTTATGAGTCAGTTTTGTAACTGCTATGAGGAAGTTCACTGGACTGCTACAAAGAGAATACTGAGGTATCTTAAAGGTACGAAAAGCATGGGACTATAGTATTCAAAGGAGACATACGAATATATACAAGGATTTGCCGATGCTGATCATGGTGGAAACCTTGTTGACAGAAAATCATATTCCGGAAATGTCTTCATGATGACAAAGGGAGCCATTTCATGGCAGAGTACCAAACAAAGGAGTATAGCTTTGTCAACAGCTGAGGCTGAATATTTGAGCCTATCCGAAGCTGCCAAAGAAGCCATATTCCTTAAGAGGTTCCTTACAGAAATTATGGGAAAGGAGGAGTCGCCCATAACAATACATACGGACAGCCAATCCGCTATGGCAATTGCACAAAACCCAGTGCAACATCAGCAGACTAAGCATGTTGATGTTCGCTACCATTTTATCAGAGAAGCAATTGAAAATGGTGCAATTTCGCTAGCGTATTTAGAAACGAAGCGAATGGTGTCTCACATCTGCACAGGTGGCAAACCGCGGTCACCTGTTCACCAATCAATGCGGTCGAAAGAAAATCCTACACAAGACTCAAAAACATCTCATTATAAGCACCTGGTACGTTAGAACTCTTTTGGATGATGATCGTAATCTATGCCCCGAGAGGAAAACTGGGCTCATTGCAAGGGAGCTGGATAAATATAACATAGACATCGCTGCTATAAGTGAAACACATCTCAATAGAAAAGACTAAATGTATTAAGTTTGTCACTAGTAGTAACGTAAGGCTTGTGCAAACAAGTGTCATTGGACGAGGAATTGGAATTGGTTAATAGTACAGTTTTTCTTGGTATAACTTTAGATTCTAAACTCCAATGGGGTTCCCATATTGATACTCTTTCGAATAGACTGAGTTCTGCAGCTTTTACAGTGAGCAAAATCCGTCAGTTAACTGATGTGAAAACAGCTCGATTAGTATATTTTAGTTACTTCCATAGCGTTATATCATATGGTATTTTACTGTGGGGTGGTGATTCAGAGATAAATACCATTTTTGTTCTGCAGAAGAGGGCTATTCGAGCAATATATAAAATGAACCATAGAGACTCACTTAGAGATAAATTTAAGGAAATTGACATAATGACAGTGCACTGTCAATATATTTATGAGAATATTCTGTATGTACATAAAAACATTGCCAGTTTTAAGAAAAACTGTGACATACAATACATTAATACTAGAAATAAGCATAAGCTTGCAGTACCCTTCACTCGGCTCCATAAAATTAAAAAATCATTCATGGGTAACTGTGTAAGATTTTATAATAAACTTAAAATTTTAAAAATATGTAAAACGTAAACTTATCTCTAAAGCCTATTATAGCACACAAGACTACATAAATGATGAAACACCGTGGGATTGTGATTGAAAATAATTAATTATTATTATTGTGTTAATAATGATGAAATTGATAATTCAATGAATACCTAATATTAGGTAATCCGTATTTTTTGACATTTAGATTTTTATTCTAGAAAGTTTCTAGACTAGTATTTTTTATACAATTTTGGTGTTTGACGATCCTTTTGTGAATTCTTATTATTAAGTTTGACATATCTACCTATATAATAATTCAATGTTTTTAAGAATAATAATAACTGCATCAATAAATTGCTCTGATATTTAGATTAAGGTAATATTTAAAACTTGTCAATTTAAAAGTGCTTGTTGCTAGGTCTATTTGAATAAAGAATATATTGAATTGAATTGAATTGAATGGCTCAGGGGAGCTATGTGAGCGGCTTGGTGGCTACACGTATTACTGGAGCGGAAAACCACATGGAGAACGGGCAGCAAATGGCGTTGGGTTTGCCATACGTAATCGATTGGCAAGGTCCCTGTTGGAACTGCCAAAGGGCATCAGCGACATAATTATCGCACTTCGGCTTCAACTGACGTCTAACAGGTACATCCATCTGATTAGTATTTACGCGCCAACATTGCCATCTCCAGATGAAGAGAAGATTAAATTTTATCAGGAACTTCGTGGTGCTCTTGGAAAAATACCTTCCGCCGATAAAATCATTCTGCTCGGCGACTTCAATGCTCGTGTTGGCGCCGAACATAGTTTGTGGAATGGGGTCCTTGGGCGTCATGGAGTCGGGAAATGCAATGCCAAGCTCTCGGTTAACTGAGCAGTGCGATGTTCTCGCGCGCTGGGCAGAACATTTTAAAGAGGTTCTCAATCCTCAAACCCAGACCACTGACTTGCCATACATAGAAGAACTTGAAGATTTGCCCGTCGTAGAATATCTTGCTGATCCTCCATCGTTTGATGAATTCACGGCAGCAATTAATAGATTAAAGAACTCGATAACGCAAGGGCTAGACAGCTTACAGTCAGAGATTTACAAATACGGCGGACCTAACATTAAAGGCAGACTGTTCGATCTCGTCAAGAAGATTTGGGAGTACGAAGCTATCCCACAGGATTGGAAAGATGCCTCCATTTGCAAGTTGTACAAAGGCAAAGGTGATATTTCTAACTGTAGCTCCTACAGGGGCATCTCCCTCCTTTCTAGTGCTGGAAAAGTTTTGGCTCATATTATCAACAAACGTTTAGCCCTCCTTGCAGAGACATTGCTCCCAGAAACTCAATGCGGCTTCCGCCCAAGAAGAGGTACGATTGATGAAATCTTTGTTGTAAAACAACATCGGCCTCTGTTTATGTACTTTGTTGACTTAGAAAAAGCCTTCGATAGGGTGTCACGAGATGCTCTCTGGGTTATATTAATGAAAACTGGCTGTCCTGGGAAATTCGTAAACTTGGTACGCCAATTCCATGTGGATATGTTGGCAAAAGTTCGACATGAAGAGAATTTCTCAGACCCATTTCCAAGCGTTCTACCAAGTCAACTGTGTTGATAAGCGAAGCCGGCGGGCCGAAGGCCCGACGGCGAAGCGTCGAGGCTAGCGAAGGCCGAAGGCCGAGCTCCGCGTAGGGCCGAAGGCCCGAAGCGTCACACGAGAGGGGGAAGTTGGAGCTTAAACACGACCCAATAGTAAAAATGTCTTAGACAAGCGAAACGGCGGGCCGAAGGCCGTAGGCCCGACGTGAGCTTGTCAAGACATTTTTACTATTGGGTCGTGTTTAAGCTGCAACTTCCCGCTTATCGCCCAAAGCAGAACCAACCCTCCCCAAGTGTCTTAATAAGCGAAGGCCTGCGAAGGCCGAAGGCCGAGCTCCGCGTAGGGCCGAAGGCCCGAAGCGTCACACGAGAGGGGGAAGTTGGAGCTTAAACACGACCCAATAGTGAAAATGTGTTAGACGAGCGAAACGGCGGGCCGAAGGCCGAAGGCCGTAGGCCCGACGTGAGCCTGTCAAGACATTTTTACTATTGGGTCGTGTTTAAGCTCCAACTTCCCGCTTACCGCCCAAAGCAAAACCATCCATGCAAGTGTTTTAATAAGCGAAGGCCGAAGGCCGAGCTCCGCGTAGGGCCGAAGGCCCGAAGCATCCCTTACGATTTTCCAAGCACGCGAGGCCGAAGGCCGAGCTTCGGGTATGAAGTGCTCGCATGCGGATCTTTTCTTTCTACCAAAAGTACCCAGTAGTCATTACTTTTTCCATTGGAAAACAAAACTACTGCACCAACAATAGCAACAACAACAACACAACAACAACAGCACAAACAACAGCACAAACAACAGCACCAACAACAGCACCAACCACAACACCTCAACAACTACAGCACCAAAAACAACAGCACTAAAAACAACTGCACCAACAACAACTACACATCAACAACAGCACCATAAACAACAAGAACAACAACAACAACAACACGATGACCGCGGGGCCCTCGGGCCCCGCGCACCGCGCAAAAAACTAGTTCGTTTGTCTATAATTTAAAAAAAAAAACATTCGTCTTGAAGGAGGATCGAATTTCCGCCATTACTGTTATCATTGTTTGTTGGTTTTTTGACTTTTTTGCTGTTAAGAAAGTAGAATTGTGAAAAATTGTTTGTAATTTACATTTTAGTTGAAAATATGAGTAGTTTGTTTCTGTATTTGTTCAAATAAATTTTTTATTGCATTATTTTAATATCTATAGTCTTTAGACATTTTACAGGTAGCGGTAGCACTAGTAGCAATGCAGGTCATTTCTCTACGGCTTCTGAACCCATCTTAGAGTACTTATGATATGTGTGTAGATAAAGTAGTATATGCAACTGTACATAATTAGGCCTTAAAACACTCGTGTGATTCAATTATAAAACTCGCTGACACTCATTTCATAAAACCACACTTGTGTTTTAAGGCCTCTCATTATGTATCAGTTGCATAAACTACAATTACCCCAATGCTTACTAAATAAATGTTTGCCAACCTTACTTATTATCACGGAATAAAGAAGGAGAATTTTGCGGATAATGCCCAGCAAAACTAACTAACTAACTATAAAGAAGGAGCGCGCCGCGCCCTGACAGGAAGCGGCCTGCATGAGCCTGGATTAGTACGGAAACCTATGTCACCAATACGCACACTACTACAAACACAACGCTATCTAAACTAAAGGGATGATTGGCCATATTTTTCTTACGTCGAAAGAGATTATGAGCCCTCGCCCATTACAATAATTTGGACTTTACAGTAAAGGAAATTATGTCGAAATTGCATCTACGATTTTTATCTACAAATTGCATATACAGATGTCAATCACAATGAAAAAATCAACGATGATCACAACTCTGACCAACGTGGGACTCGAACCCACAGCATTTTAAGGTTTACAACCTTGACCACCTTGATTTGTAGATTGTAAATTTGTAATAATGTGGTACGTCCTACGTCCCACAACAAAAAAGGAATAATTGAGGGCGCCACTTCCTACGAAAGTGTCACTTTTTTGACGTAAAATGCTCAAACATGGAAACAATTTAGTATGGAATTTTTTTCTTTCGGTGCGATTACTTCCGAAAAAAATTACTTCAATAAATGGTTGTTGAAGACCCTTATTATTTTCGAAAGACTTATCCAACGACACCCCACACCATTGGGTTCAAAAGAAAAAAAAACGCCTACTTTAAGTGTGGGGGAGGTACCCTACTTTTTGTGATTTTTATTTTACCACTTTGTGAGCATTATTGATCTACATATCTATGCCAAATAACAGGTTTCTAGCACTAACGATCGCGAAACTATAAGGGTTGGCTGACTACGGAACCCTAAAAAAACAGCTCGTATGTGGTGCTGCTTAGCCACGTTTTATCAATGAATACCAAAAGTAACTGTAGACACACAGACACCATGCATAAAAGAGTAACCACAGTCCATAGACGCACGTACCTAAGTACCCACTTTTGAAATGTTCACGTTTCTCATTCGTAGAGTTACTGTCGCTAAAAGCAAAAATCTACTATTTCAATCTCTTTCGCTGTTATAACTTTTCATGGGTGTGGTAGGCAAAAATCGTGGGTACCCTCGGGTTGTGCTGTATAAAATTCGGCCAGGATCCGTTTCATACACAGTCAATGTTCGGTTAGCTTAAAAATGTTTAAAGAGGATGTATTTTCAAAATGGCACAGCGTCGCCAAATGAAGGAGTTTAATAATAAATAATACTTCGTTTTAAAGAACATAGTAACTTTTTACTTAAATAAAACAAAATTGAGCGATATCGTTTTTTTTTTAAGAACAGTTATCTTTAAAAAACGTTTAAAAAAACCGTGTAAAAAGAAAAAAACGTTAAATGCTAAAAATTTGCATCTTTGGTGACAGATTGCACAAAAACTAGAAGTGATAGCACTATACCGTGTATAAAAGATTAATACCAAATTTATAAAGGATCACTTCGTTCCTATACACTTTTTCTGTATCTTGAACGGTTTTCTTAAAAATTGAGAAAAACCGCGTTTCGGGCCCTTTGCGGGGGTGACGCAGAGGGGGAAGGCTGGGGAGGGTTAATGAAAAATAAGTTCGGTCCATAACGTACATTACGTACATATCCCAATTAAAAAAAAGTCTTCCATTAATTATGCCGTAATTTTAGCTAATTTCCCTCAGGTAACCGTATTTAAGGATAATATGTCCTTAAAATTGTGTATGAAATTACAGGTGGTTCGATTTTCATACAAAATTCAATCTGCTTTAATTAAGGCACTACACACTATTACTACACAAATATTTGCTCATTTATCTACTTTCGAATATTCGTTTGCGCTAAATTAATAGAAAAACTTTGTTTCATACAGAAATCATACATAAATCAACGTAATTTTTTCATCAATTTTACGTATGTGTGTGTCACAAATGTCGTGTACAAATACGTTGCGTTGCGTGCGGCGTTGCCACTCTATGACGTTGGCGACGTTGCCTGGCCGACCTGGCAGGATTTGCAGTGCCGTCATGTTTAGTGCATTTTTATTTGACAGTGTTGACACTGACACATAGGGTCATGTTCAGTCATGTTTATTGTGACTTATCAATTTGTTTGTATAAATTGAAAATGATAGCAACGTCTAAATCAAGTTACAAAAATCATCGGTGTTCTGGTCCGCGAAAATCCGGAAAAATTCAGACTCAATTGAAGCGGAATTCATGATGGTGAAGTTTCGTAAGGTACAGTTTCATTCCTTCATTGTACATTGTAATTTTCTCGTGCCGATCTTTTTAGAAAATAATTCTCACTTCTTCCGTAATAAATATAAGCAGTGAACAATACCTATATAATGTAATTATTACTGTTTTGATTGCCGAATAGTCAATGTGTCACTAACTCTAGGTTTTTTTAGGTATTGTGCAAAATGAAGAGGCATTCTTGGAAATAAAATATTTTCCTTCATTAGCCAGAAAAAAACAGGACATCCTCACTGCAATAAAGTAAAATAAAACATTTCCTGGGGATGAAAATTATGGAATTTTGTCTATGAATGAAAAACACAATTATTACTAGGTAAGTAAATGATAACTTTATTAGAATCCATATTGTTGCATCATCTTTCTTCCTATAACATTAGAGATTTTGTGCTATCATGATATTATTTTTCTTTCAGGTACAGGGACAACTACGGATAACAAATATGAAAAAATGTTATTTCATTTGTTGTGTGAATCCATCTACACCAACAAGACATCCACTGCTGGACATAGGCCTCCCCAGGGATCTCCACAACGACTGGTATTGCAAGACCGGCCAAAATATCGAGAAATAAATAATATAAATAAACATGATAAATATCCCGTTTTCTATAATAGTTATAATTAGAAGGCCATGCAATGTTGTTCTACTGTTACTCACTGTACCTACTTGAATCCAAAAAAAATATATAAAAAAAGTTTTAATTTTATTTTACAATTACTACTTTATTATTAGTACATTACGATACAAGTGCGAAAAGTAGGAAATTGGCAACGAGTGGCGATAAATTGAAACACGACCGAAGGAAGTGTTTTAATCGACACGAGTTGCGAATTACCTTTTCGCACGTGTATTGTACAACGTTTTACAGTACATAATTATGGCCCTTTACATTTTCGACATATGCACGTATTGTACTAATTACCGCACTAGGGCGGTAACGTATATGTAGCACCATATGTACTAAAAAGTATTTTACAGTACATATGGTGCAACTTTCTCGCCCTAGTGCGTAAAGAGCACTTTTCATGCATATGTCGAAAGTTTAAAGGGCCATATGTACTGTAAAACGTTGTACGATACACGTGCGAATAGGTAATTCGCAACTCGTGTCGATTTAAAACACTCTCTGCGGTCGTGTTTTAATCTGTCGCCACTCGTTTCGAATTTTCTCTTTTCCGCACTTGTATCGTAAATAACTATTTCAAACTGCAAGGGTACGATGATAGATCTCAATTCAATATAATTTTGCAACATTTGGCATTATTAGGTTATAAATTGTATGGAGATGAAATCTATCATCGTACCCTTCCAGTTTGAAAAATACTATAGAGGCTGGGCAGTAAGGGATTGCTTTACTTGTAGAACTATATTTAGCGCTTTAAAAAAAACTGATACCTGACACTTACAAACCTGGACTTCCTTGGGCTAGTGCTACTAAGAATCGTCAGTATTCTCCATCCTTTCTGAGTTGGAAGAACCCAAAAAGGTGAGATTTGTGAAAGTCAGGTTTTCAATATATGTGGCGTTTTCAACCATTCGGGTACCTACTTATTGTTGTCATATTTCCATAAAGCTTCAAAATGAAATCAACCTAATCGACGACCGACAATGTGGTACCTTTTAGTTCAAAACGTCACATATTTTAATAAAACGTTATAAACTAATTTATTAATAATACTGAATATCTGGGAGAAAAAGAAAACATAAGTAAAAACTCAAAAATGCTCGTTTTCCCAGAGATAAGACCTAGCTAGATCGAACCCCTTACAGCAAATTTCATCGAAATCGTTAGAGCCGTTTCCGATATCACTGAAATATATTTCGGTTATATCGGAATCGGACAAGAATTCGAAGAATAAAAGGTATAAGAAACAAAAGATAACACAAAAAGGACAAAAAAAAGTACCCCTGACGTACCAGTCTCGAATCGAATCCTCTTGCACGTATTTCTACGAACATACCGCAACGCCATTGCAGCATACTTACACTGCATGAAATTGTCTACTACAAGCATCGCGGAAACACTGTTTGCATGTGTGAGTAATAGTAGGAAATAGCATGACAGAAACACTCTGTCGACTTTAAAAGTGTTTTTTGCACTAATGAAGTATTCAATGTTTATTATAATAGTTCAATATTTATGTAAAGAGTGCGCTAAACATAGTTTTAAGTATACAGATACCAACACTATTCCACAAAAAAATAAAACCTGAAAATTTGCGAAAGTGACGCCATCTAGCGGGGTTTAAGCTTTGGGTAACCTAGTCGAACCACCTTAATGAAGTATTGGATCCGTGATGTTCGAAAACAAAAAGTCTTATGCTTATTTTAAAGACTATGAACTCTACTTTATTCCTAGTACTTACTAGGAATAAAGTAGAATTTTACTAATGCTGTAATGCAGGGGTCGGCAACCGGCGGCCCGCGAACCGCTCGCTTGCGGCCCTCGAGCCTCCGGGTTACATCAGTCCTACGTCACTAAAGTGATCGAGTGAAAAAGAAAAGTCTTTCATTTCAATATAATTTTTTTGGAGTTGGGACCCATTATCACAAGAATCACAAGATCTACATTAAATGTGCACACACTCAATGCTGTTTTGTGTGCTGATCACTCAATATGCACAGACGTGCCAATATGAGTGTCTGCCTATCGCAATGTAAGAGCGCTGAATGTGGGGTTTCGCCCGACCTTTAAGTGTGAGGGGCGCCGCAGGCGCCCTGTATATGAGAGCGCGCGAAGGGCGCTGAATAACTGTGAGGGACGCCGCAGGCGCCCTGCATGTAAGAGCGCGCTTCGAACGCGCTCTGAATTTCGGCACTGAATAAAAATATTAAAAATGTATATTAAAAATAGTCCTTTTCGACAAACGACAATGTAGTACATTTTGTCTAATAAATTCACGAATTATTAAGTGTGCGGGCCCGCTGCAATTTTGCTAACCGCTATGTGGCCCTTGGCTGCTAAAAGGTTGCCGACCCCTGCTGTAATGCATCACGCGACATGCTAAAGACAGCCCAAAAAGTTTGTAGCGATAGAATAAGTTTCACTTTAAAATGGAACTAAAAGAATTCCATACTAAATTGTTTCCATGTTTGAGCATTTTACGTCAAAAAAGTGACACTTTCGTAGGAAGTGGCGCCCTCAATTATTCCTTTTTTGTTGTGGGACGTAGGTAGTCTTTTGTCATTATTCTTTATGGTTATCTAGAATATTCGATATTATGAATGTGAAAGAACATTCGCATCTTAGATTCTATTGTACTGTGAATTATGGATGGTAAGTATAGAAAGGATGCCAATCTCTTATGGCAGAATTGTTGCAAAAGTGACCGCTTTCAGCTTTAAATAATACTTCCTAATCTCTCCGGTGGCGATAGGTAGGCTCTGAGACCAAAGAGTATTGTAATTTAATGCCAGCACCACACTTCGATGTATTTGGCAAATATTCGTGTTGCATCCCTTTTGTTTTGTATGTGTTATAGCTATAAGTATATAGATGTACGCATAGGCTAAGTACCGTTGGCTGCGTCCAACGGCCGACCGATCAGTTGATTACAGGACTTCTATGAGCGAGCACGTTCGTTTATCTTTCTGCCTCCTAACCTCCAATAGTATTTTATACAATCATGATATAATAGAGAGCTTTTTAGTCGAGTACCGTGTTTAAGCAACGAAGCTTGCGGAGTTGCTTAAGTTAAGGTACGAGATTGAAAAGCTTAATTATATCACTATTGTATACAATACTTTTTCTACGAGACAAAAAAATAATACTTTCAACTAGTAGAATGATATACTTAGGTAAACAAACCAAAAGTATACAGCTAAGATACGCGAGCTGCCGCGGCCCGCGATACCTTCATATCATACTCGTACGCGCCCCGGCCGCCGGGCCCGGCACCCCCGGCGGGTTGGTCAAGGACACCTCCTCGTAACTCACGAGGCCCTGGTACCTGCTCCGCGCTAATTTCAATTTTAAGACAGTTTTTTTCTCGATTTTGGCCACCGTAGCCTATGGAGACTAACAAGCAACGCTAAGCGGTTTTCGTAGGATATGGATGTTGCTATATGAAGGGTGTCACATGCGCGTTTATGACTTATGAAGCAATTGTTGGCCAACCAATCACAAAGCAGATGCGACGCAGCAGCGTGTTTAAGTAGGCTA
This sequence comes from Cydia strobilella, assembly GCF_947568885.1. NCBI lineage: Eukaryota > Metazoa > Arthropoda > Insecta > Lepidoptera > Tortricidae > Cydia > Cydia strobilella. The sequence continues at coordinate 42,330,516 of NC_086068.1, read as the reverse complement.
ATTTGCATTAAATCGAGTCTCCTTAAACAAGAAATATTTTACTGAAATGTATGAAGTTCTATTTTCAAAATTTTTATAATTGACTAAACCGTATCGATAAAATTCTTATGCTTAAGTCGGAAGTGCCATAGACTATCCAACGTTGAAAAGAGTAAGGTTGTAGTGTTGCATATGAAGTCGTAATACACAGATTATACTCGATGAGTAGAAAAACTAACACTGGCGACGAGGATGGGATGGCAGTAAATAATAATAATAATAATCAGCCCGCAGGGCAGCTTGTGGCGAGCTGTTGGGGAGTGACGACCCCACGGACCCGAGTGCTCCAGAGAGTCGGTCAGGGTCTCCTTCTCTGGCGTGTCTTCGTCGGTCGGAGTGGACCCCAAGGGGACCCGCAGGACTCTCAGCTCTGGCTTGCCTTCATTACAGCAATAGGCGTCAATGAGATCGGACGTGTTTATTAAAATAATTAATTATTCGCGTGCATAATTCGTAATTGTCTGCATTTACATTCGTGCATTATCTGGGTCATTAGTCATCTATCGCGACCTACGGCTATAGTATAATGTCTAAGTGGAGTAATCAAGTGTAATCGAAAAATGTCGTTGGTGAACAGTCCATTTAACCGGAGTGGACTAACACGCCGCAGCCCGCCCTCAACGCCCACACCGCAGCCCAGCCCGCCCGGGCCCGCGCCCGCAAACATGCAACAGGAAGAAGAGCCCCCGAAGGTAATTCCCACAAGTGACATCCAAACCTGGCTGAAAAAGATTGAACTGAACCTGCAAGACGTATGCGCTACATCTGCAGAAGGTAAACTTAACACTGACCAGAAGATCAGAATTAACAACATGTGTCGCAGCGTGAGCCACTTAGCCTCACAAATGGCTATTGAATATCAATCCCTAAAAAACCACGCAATCCAAGCATACCAGTCCCGCCAAGCTCACCAGGAAAAAATGGACCTCGTACAACGCATCCAAGAACTAAAGGAATCGATTGAGGAATCCAACCGCCCTGCTTCGGGACCTGTTTCGTTTGCCGAAGCCCTTAAGAAAAATGGAACGAGGTACGTTCAACCGTCTAACATCAGTTCAGTCGCAATTTACCCGGTCGACAAGTTGAAATCGAGTGAGGAGACAAAATCCCTCGTTCAAAAGATTATCCGGCCCGACGAGATGAAGCTGCACGTGAGAGGGTTGCGCAAGATCAAAAACGGCGGTGTTGTGATCAGCACTGACTCAAAAGAAGACGTCATAAAACTCAAGCAATCAGCGCAGCTTACGACCTCTGGACTCACCGTTGACGAGCCCCAAAAACGCAAGCCCAGAATTGTAGTCATCGGAGTTCCCGCGGACATGCAGGAACCTGAAGTCCTGAAGTGTATTTACCAACAAAACTTAGCCGATAAATTACAAGATTGGTCGCTCGAAAAATTTATGGCATCTACTAAGCTAAGTCACAAATCCGGAAAAAAGGACGCCGACACATGTAATTATATAATTGAGGTTTCTGGATTGATACGCAAGGCCTTAATTACGAACGACAGAGTTTTTGTGAACTGGTCATCGTGCCCTGTAAGGGTTTCACCTTGGTTACGCGCTGTTTCAAATGTCAGCTCTACAATCATGCAGCGAAGACCTGCAAAATGGAGTCTAACATCTGCGGACACTGCGGCGAAGCGGGTCACTCATTCAAGGAATGCGCAAAAAAGGACGAAGCACCAAAGTGTGCAACATGCTCGCACTACAAGAAACCATGTAACCATCAAACAGGCGACCCCGAATGCCCAGCTAGACAAATGGCCGAAAAAAGGTACATAAACTCCATAGATTATGAAGGCGCCTAGGAGCGCTAACTTTTCACATATTTATATAGCACTTTTTGATTCATTCGTTTAACTACCTATGAATAATAGCATATTCTCTGACCTAGATAGTTTCTCTGTATCAGAGTCTAAAGCATGCGACGTCGAAACCTGCAAAAAACACATTCGTCCCAGCCGAAATCCATTATCGATCTTAACACAAAACATACCAAGTATTTCCAAAAATTTTGACAATTTTATTGTATTTCAACAAAGACTGGATATAACTTGTGACATAATTGTCTTGACAGAATGTTGGCTTGGTACCCATACCAATCTACCAATTATGCCAGGGTACATTTCGTATTGCACTAAGTTTAATTATAACCAAAATGACGGGGTAGTAGTTTTTGTAAAAAATAATTTAAACATCACCGTTGAGGAACCCCAAATACAAGATTGCAATCGGCTTTTAATAAAAATCGGATCAGACACTGCAATACTAGCCTTGTATAGACCGCCTTCATTTAGAAATATCGGTAATTTTATCGAGTCTCTGGATGAAAACTTAAGTAAATTAACATCCTTTAAAAATATTGTATTGATAGGAGATATTAATATCAACATTCTATCTGATAGCAGCGAATCGACTTTGACAGCCCAGAGCTACCTTAACCTATGTTCTTTCCATGGCTTACTCCCAGCGCACACGCTTCCTACGCACCAAAGCGGGTCATGCTTAGATCATATTATGGTAAAATCTAATTTTTCGGCATTAGCACTTATTACTAACTCTACAGTGACCGACCACAGAGCTGCCCTACTAACCCTCTATCGTAAATCACGTAATACATGCACTCGCACGCAATTTGTGTCTAAATTAAATATAAACAAACTTGGAGATGATTTATGCAACATTGACTTTGGCCCCGTTTATTATTCTGCTGATGCAGAAAATAGTATGCTGTACTGGATTAAAAATGTCCAACAAGCAATATTTCTTAACACCAATAAGACACGTCTAAATCGCAAGAATTTTAACATAAAACCATGGATTACCCCGGGACTTCTTCGATCAATGAGACACAGGGATAAACTCCACTTGAAAGCTAAAGCAAATCCAGACAATCTTATATTGCAATTGTCGTATAAAAGATATCGTAACTTTTGTACCAACTTACTGAAAAACGTAAAAACAAACTACGACAAAAAACAGCTGGAAATTGCTGGAAAAAACAGTAAATTAGTTTGGAAATACCTTAAAAACGTAACATTCACGGCAAAACAACGGGAGTCATCTGCAAGTTTGTTGCAAGTAGGTCCGTCCGAATTGTTGGCGGCAAATAGCACAAATGAATTTTTCGTTAACATAGGCAAAACCCTGGCAGAAAAAGTCCAGGGCGAGCCGTCTGCATTCCCTTCAAGAATACTTTCCGATACAAATAATTCATCCAAATCATTTGTGCTATTAAATACGGATGAAGCTGAGGTGGAAAGAATTATCATGAGCCTAAAAGACGATTCCGCGGCTGGTTGGGATGGGATATCGAACAAAATAATAAAGACATTCAGACACATCTTGGTTCCACCACTGACACACATATTTCAAAAGTGCATCTCTGAAGGAATATTTCCAAAATGTCTGAAAAAAGCCGTTGTAATCCCTGTCTATAAATCTGGTAGCAAAATACAAGTAACAAATTATAGACCGATTTCTCTTTTACCAGCGACATCTAAAATCCTGGAAAAAATTATTAATAATAGACTTGTTCAATATCTGGAGAAAAATGCCTTCTTGGCAAAGACGCAGTTCGGTTTTAGGTCCAAGTTATCAACCGCAGATGCTGTACACGAATTGACTGACTATTTAGTTCAGGAACTAGACAAGGGAAACAAGACAATTGGAATCTTCCTGGACCTCGCAAAAGCTTTTGACACCGTTTCTACTTCCATTTTACTGCACAAGCTTGAATCACTAGGCATTAGAGGCACACAACACAAATTAATCGCGAGCTACCTAGACGGACGAACTCAATGCGTTAAAATAGATAACATTATCAGTTCCGACTTAGATAACACATCTTTTGGCTTGCCACAAGGAAGTGTCCTGGCCTCGACCTTATTTTTAATTTATATTAATGACCTATGCAATCTAAAAATAGATAGTGGCAAAATCATTTCCTACGCAGATGACACTGCCCTACTTTTTTCCGCAAAGTTAACAAACGAGGTCTACGAGTTCGCACAACGCGGATTTAATGTTGTAACTGACTGGCTAAAACGTCATCTACTAACACTGAACTCTGACAAAACGAATTTAATAAGTTTTTCCATGCGGAAAACAGATCCTGTAAGGAAAAATCGAATAATCCCTGTTCATGCCCATCTCTAGCTATTACAGACAAAATTAAGTATTTGGGAGTCTTGATTGACGAAACCCTCACTTTCAAAAATCACATTGAATCATTATGCAATAGAGTCCGAAAGTTAATATTTGTATTCAAAAAACTTCGTTCGATTGCTGATCTAAATTTAATTAAGCAAGTATACTTTGCACTATGTCAATCAATACTAACCTACTGCATTTGTTCCTGGGGTGGCACAGCTAAAACTACCCTACTAACCCTAGAAAGAGCCCAGAGAGCGGTACTAAAGGTAGCTACTTCCCGCCCATTTTTATACCCTACTGACCTCCTTTATAAATCATGGGAAGTACTAACTGTTCGTCAATTATATATATTAAGCACAACACTAAAGCAGCACGCCAGAATTCCTTTCAACCCTGAATACAGAAACAAAAGGCGCAAAGATATAATAGGTATTCAAACCGTTCAAAGGAAACACGTATTTTCATCTAGATTTTTTGTCTTCTTGGGCCCATTTTTGTACAACAGGTTAAATGAATTAACTAGACCTATACCCACTTAGCTATGCTTGTTGTAAGAATACTCTACGACGCGTCCTTCAAAATATGACGTACGATGATACAGAGAACCTACTAATAGTCGTAACATGATTGTGTACTTTGAAATTTAATACTTAAGACCCATTTTGTTAAGGCGATAAGACTTCTATTGTGTAAGTACTACTATTAATTTATAATTAAGTGAATAATTAAAAATTGATTAATTTTGTCCTTCGCTGCCTGAAACACAGGAACTCCTAGTTCAGGCATTCGTAAACCACTTTCCTCTACTAACAACTCTTAGTCTTTAAGATGAACCTCTGTACAATACTTTTTTCAATAAATTATTTGTATTTGTATTTGTATTTGTATTGGCCGTCCAGAGGGGAGTCGTAAGAGCTATATGCTCCAGGGGTGGAAGTGTTAAAGGGCATAACGCCGCGAGTAACTTCGGAGAAAGCGCAGCACACCTCTCGACACCCCTGAGCCGCCCACGCCGGTGTTGCGTCTGGCCGTCTTTACGATGGCGCATCAGGTGCCCATCTTGCGAGTGGCGAGTCACCGCCTGCCTCGATAGCACTGTATAGCACAATGTTATGGCAGGTGTCCGGAACTCTTAGCAATAGCCCAGTATTATATTCCACCTAAATTTAAGCCATAGACCAGGACTCTTTCCACTTTTCTATAATAGCTCCCAATGCCTGCTGAAACCGGTTTACGGGTATCTATTTATGTACCCGTGAATGGGTTCCAGCAGGCGTTCTACATGACATCAAAACTCTCCAAACGGCCTCTACGTGTTGGATCTATATCCCCACGCACGCCTTATAAATGACCGGGCCTGAAAACCCGAGAGTTTGTAACGGAGATACAAATAATAATCACACCGGTGTTGCTCCTGGTCGTCTTTACGACGGCAGTTTCAGGGGCCCATCTAGTCGGCGGCAAGTCACCACCTGCCTCGATAACTTGTGAAAACATTGTTATGGCAGGTGTCCGGACGTCTTTACAATAGCCCAGTCTCATTGTCCACCCAAACTTCAATCCATAGACCGGTATACTGCTCACTTTTTCTACAATAGTCCCAATGCCTGCTGCGACCGGTTCATGGGTGTCTATTGTTGCACCTGTGAACGGGTTCCAGCAGGCGTCCTACATGACATTAAAGCTCTCCAAGGGGCCTCTACGTGTTGTATCAATATCCCCACGCAAGCCTATCAAAAGACCGGGATTTATAGGCCCGTGAAATCCACAAGGAGATACAAAATAATAATAATAAAGCCTTTATTTCCTTAACTTACGAAAAAATATTTACAGTTGTGTTTAGTTTTAAAAAGTGTAATATATCTAACTTAATAAGAATAAGATGTCATTCCGCAGAAAATTGTGCGATTTGATTCCGCTAAAGGCACGTGGGAGGAACTAGAGCACATGGCGGTACCTGCTTATACAAGAGATAAGGATTATGCCTGAAAATTTTCAGCTACAAGCAAACTGTGCTCGGAGCTACAGAGCGTGGCGTGACGATATTACCCGAAATTCTCCTAACGTCTCCTAATCTCAATGTGCACGTTGATGTAAGAACCCCAATAACAGATTTTGAATACTTACAAGAATTTCACCATTCTTTGGACGTTCCACATCGTACTGCACTACGAATTGTCCGAGCACCCCCTTCGGTTGGGTCTTCTCAGTATGATACCACCTTGAAGATTGTTGGGATTCCTTGCTTTTCTCCTAAATGAAAATAATGGGTAATGTAAGCAATGTTATATTTAAAAGTCAAATTGAATTAATTAATTTTTCACCTCAGCAGCTCGAACAAGCCTACTTTCGTCACTCCCTGGAGTGAGGAAAGTGCGACTTTCCTCACTCCAGGGAGTAAAACAAAGTAGCTTTTTAATTTACTGAAGGCCCTGAACTGCCACTTCATACTTTTATTACATTTTTTTATACGGTGCGGTACGGTGCGGTACGGTGCGGTACGGTGCGGTACGGTACGGTACGGTATGGTATGGTGGGTACACTACATAATTCCGAAATACGTTATGCCGAATTTCAGAATACCTAATTTTATTATTCCGATTTTTAAATGCTCGACCTATTAAAACTCCGACTGTCGTAATTACGAATGATGAAAATCACGAAGACTTATATTTCCGAAAAGCCAAAAAGCCGAATTTTGTAAATTCCGAACCACATAATTCCGATTATAACATTTCCGATGGTGACCAGCACAGAATTTGACAATTACGATTTTTGAAATCACGAATTCCGAATTGTCATTATTCCGAAATTTTAAATTCCGAACCGCATAATTCCGATTATAACAATGAGGGCTAACGCGTATGAATTCGCCGCTAGGGGCGCTAGTGTAGATGGTGGTCTTTTCCATAGTTCGAAATGTCACTTGTCACTTCAGTTGTTCTTTAGTCTTTTGGACCACCATCAACAGAGGCGCCAACTGGTGAGCAAAACAACGATAGCCCTCATTCCGACAGTGAAAAACGCCGAATTTTACATTTACGATTTTTGAAATCACGAATTCCGAATTGCCATTATTCCGAATTTTATAATTCCGATTTGACGTTATTCCTATTTTAAATATCCCAATTTTTAAATTTCCGAATAACGATATTCCGAATATATTGTTAAAGTTCGTTTTCTTGAGGGTCGCAGTTCTAATCTAACCTAATCCAATTTTCTGGTAACAGTTCGTTTTCTTGGGGGTCGCAGTTCTAACCTAACCTAACCCACTTCTGACAACAGTTAGTTTTCTTGGGGGTCGCAGTTCAAACCTAACCTAACCCACTTCTGGCAACAGTTCGTTTACTTGGGGGTCACAGTTCCAACCTAACCTAACTTACCTAACCCACTTCTGGCAAGAGTTCGTCTGAATACCGAATTACTCAAACGAAACGTGTCTTCATTTGAATATCACGAATTTCATATTTCCGACCTTACAAAAGACCGAATTTCTGAATTCCGAATTATCTTATTTCCGATCGGACAATGGTTTTTCGGAATTTAAGAATTCGGGAAAACATTTTTTCGGAAATGTGTTAAATCGGAACTTTAAGCTTTCGGTAAAATGACAATCGGATTTAAAATTTTCGGAAATAGCACATTCGTGATTTTCTTCCATCGTGTTTTTAAAAATCGTAATTTTGATATTTCGGACTTATATAAATCGGGATTATGAAAATCCTGCTTATGAAATTCGGAAAAACATATTTCGGAATTATTGGGTGTTCCCGGTTTGGTATGGTATGGTATTATATTTTTTTCTGTTTATTCTGTGTAATTCGAAATACATTTTAACCTTTAATATGTTCTCACTCTGAGGTGAAAAATTATGTGTGCAACACGAGAGCAGTTATTTTACATCTCGTGTTTTTGAGTCCCTCGCTACGCTCAAGATTCTACCTTAGAATCTTTCGCTTTCTCGGGACTCAAAATAAACACTCGCAAGAAAAACCAACTTTCCTCTCTTGTTGCACAAATAACTATTAAACTATTCAACAAGTGATGTGCAATGTGCCCCTGTGTATTCTAGCGGCAAGGAATAATAATTGATGCATATTGCAACTAATTGAATGTTAAAAGTAATATAATATGTGTCACGGCTCACGAATACCAACCTCATAGCCTAGGTCAGGAAATAAATGCCCAGAAAAAAGTATAGAGGGAAATGCTTGGAACACAATTTTTGACTTCGTAGCTTTGTTTGGACTAGTTAGGAGGTGAACATATCAAAAGCTAGTGAGAGCCCTAAATAAACCTTTAAGAGCGGATATCTCAAAAACTATACAAGATATCGAAAAACTTGACTGAATAAAACTTGTAACTAATAAAATCTCTTTTCATTTTTTATAAGTGGCCAAGTCGCTCAGACGCATAGTTTCCGAGACATAATCGAAAAACCGAAAAATGGAACCTTCAAACCCCCCTCTCCCCCCCCAGCACCAGGGTTACGGCCGGGGACTTTTTATATGTTCGTCTCCTAACTAGTCCAAACAAAGCTACGAAGTTAAAAATTGTGTTACCAGCATTTCCCTCTATACCTTCTTATTGCTTGGCCTAGACTTGCATGAGACACGAATACTAACCTCATAGACTTGCATGAGTCTCTTTTGCTCCTCAAGGTCCGGCTTGAACGTGATGGTGGCCTCGCGCTTGTCCTCCGACCTCTCGATAACCGCTATCGCGTTACCTAGGCTCGAGCAAAATAATCTTATTTTTTTTGTGCTATTTTACTTAGACTTATATTGACCGGGATATAGACCGTGATTACCTTTTGTATTATTTGTGAGCTCCCGATATTTCGACGCAGTTACATGCATCATGTTCACGGGTGACTGAAGAAAGCGGCACCCACCCGCCGTATTCTATTGGCATGCCGTTCTCCTGGATCTTGTTTCTTACTACCTCAATGCTATCAATTACAGGTACGTTAGTGAACAATGACTCTACGTCAAAACTGACCATCACTTCATCAGGTTCAATCCTAACGTCCTGTACGATCTCAATAAAATGGCGAGAGTCCTTCACGTACGATTCCGACAAGATATCAAAAATACTAAATAACTACTCTGTAAAAACTATCTTCACCCCGCACAGGAAAATTGCACAATTTCTGCGGTCGCCTAAAGACAATTTTCCCCTGGAAAAACCTGGTGTATACAAAGTTGAGTGCAGCTGTGGTAGTTCGTACATTGGGCAGACTAAACGCACTATTGCCTGCAAAATTAAAGAACACATTGCTGCGGTCAAGAACAATGACGTTCGCAAGTCAGCTATTGCTCAGCATCTCCTTGAGTCGGGTACAAATAACTGGATCGAGTTGCATAGTCCCAAGGTCATTTCGACAGAACGCCACTATATACCAAGATTGGTTAGAGAAGCCGTTGAAATTCACAAATACAAAAATTTCAATCGTGAAGATGGGTTTAAACTGTCAAATGTGTGGAATCCTGTGATTTGTTTGTGTAAAAAACCAGTGATATCCGAATCAAACAGGCGTAGTGACACCGTGAGTGTAGTGTGTTTGGACAGACCAACGAGTGTGAACGCGACCGGACCAACAAGTGTGAATGCGACCGTTGGTAACGTTGAAAGTGAACGCAGCCGACGCGCAAGAATGAGGGTAGACAGAGCGCTGTCTACACAACTTTGACGCCCACCCGCTATCTTCAGTCACCCGTGAACATGATGCATGTAACTGCGTCGAAATATCGGGAGCTCACAAATAATACAAAAGGTAATCACGGTCTATATCCCGGTCAATATAAGTAGTGAAACTAACCGTGAATCATTCAAAACTCTATTTTACTTATTTTGATACCTATATAGGTACTAATTAAACATATGCATTATTATAAAACATTGACATGCGACAACGTGCCAGCCAAGCCCGCGCAAATTATATAGCGATTATTTAAAAATCTGTAGAGAAAACTGAATGCTTAGTCTAGAATTGTCTGACTTAGCGACGTATCGTGCTGATAGAGCTACTTTCTAGCTAAGCGGCTCTGTCGCAACGGCCACAGCGTTAGAACCGCTGCGTCAGTGTCGCAGCGGTAATTGACGCAGATTCGTTTCCGACCGCCGCGACTCCGACGACAGTCACAGTTGCTTTTCCATACGGTGCTGACGTGTTGATATATAAAGATGAACCGACCAATTAAACAAATATTATTAAAAGAAGAGGAGGATTATGATGTTTTGCTTCGTTAGTTTCGTTACTATTATTACAGTATGGAGCGAAGCCTACAGCCTACCCAACGTAATAATGAAAAGGTGAAGGCACTTATACCTACTAGCATCCTGACATAATAGTACATTATGATACAAGTGTGCTAAGTTGGTCATTACACACGAGGCGATATTGTGCGCGCGAGCTGTAAGCGAGCGCGCAATAAGAAAGCCGATGTGTGTAATGACCAATGCACACGCGTTTAATACGACGTTTTTCAACACTCTTGCGAGAAAAAAAAGAAACTTTCATATTAATCAAATTTTAATAGTTAAAACAGTATTGTGTGTTTCATCTGTCATTCTCGTACTGCCGGCCGGCCCTCGCTCGCCCCGGCCGCGGGCGGCGCAGCGGGCGGGCCGGCCGGGCCGCGCACTGCGCAGGCGGTCGGGCGCGCCCGTGCCCGCCAGTCCGACCAATAGGGTATTTGACAACATTTAAAATATATAACGAATTGCTGTCATCCTGAAAGATAATAAACTAATAAAGTATATTTCACTATATTTGAATGTAAATTATGTTTATTTTTTGGAAAATAAACGAAAGAAAATTTAATATTTTTTGAAATTTCATCAGGGACGTGAACGCTCTGTGATTGGTCAACGCTCGGATGACGTCACACGCGGGTAAAAATTCTTGATTGCCTTGAGTGTTTTAACTGTTTTATTTGTATTTAGTTAATTTTAGTTATTGTTCCAGTTTTCTGATATATTCCGATTTATCCGTATATTTAGTAGCAAAATATTCATAAGAATCTCAAAATGGAGCCGAAATATGTGAAAGCTGATAGCGCAACCTACCAGACAGACGCATTAATGGTTGCACTTTTCTTTAAAGATAATCCGGATTACTGTGCTGCGGAACTTAGAAATGTAAAAACAGCTGTGTGAGTATACGTAGAAATTGTTTATTTTAAGAACATTTCGATTTCGATGATACGAATACGACGACCATATATATACCTTATATATATAGAATACGATGACGAGAATAATATCTCCATACTGCACTTTAGTTTGAAAGAAAAAGTATGCTACTAACTAACTACAGGTTACGTATAACTTAGATAAAATCTATAAAAGAGCGTTATTAATATATAACTTGTACGCAGTCGAATGCTGATAGTGATCCTACGGCGCTCCTCTACAAGGCGGAGTCGGCATTCGTTGGTGGTTTTAGACGGTTATTCCTATACCACTGGTTATTCCGTCATCGCTCCTGGCTCCCTCGGGCCAGGTAGCATGCATAAACGCATTTCCCCAACGTTCTAAAAAAAAGGTTAAGTATAACTTACGGGTGTAAAATTTTATTGTTATTTAAATTTTTAGTTGTTGCAATTTTTCTTTCCTTTCCCCATATAGCCCTCCGTTGTCATTATTTTAATAATATGCTTTTAACAATATAATTAAACAATGTTAATAACAGGGGAGCCCAAGATGCTACATTTGAAGTAACTCGAGCTTAGAAAAATTCGTTGTTAACCAACATTTATTTATAAATCTTCAAACTGTGATATCTCGTGAACCCCTTGGGGCGATCTTAAAGTGTTCGCCTACATGGACGACATAATCGTCGTTTCCGAGGATTTCAATAGTCATGTAACTTACTCTTACGCGTTTTGGATAAGTTAAAGAGAGCAAACTTAACGGTTAACTTAGAAAAGTGTCGTTTCTTTAACAGCCTGCTTAGATATCTTGGTTATGTGGTTGACGGCTCTGGCTTGCGTACGGATCCAGAAAAAGTCGAGGCTATTTTAAATTATCCCACTCCAACTAGTCACGAGGAAGTCAAGAGGTTTCTTGGAACTGCTACGTGGTACAGGCGGTTTGTCCCTAATTTCAGTACAATTGCTGGTCCTCTAAACCGGCTTACGTCTACAAAAAAGGGCTCTCCACCGTTTGAATGGACCACGGAGGTAGACTCTGCGTTCAAGGAACTCAAGGAGCGACTTGTTTCTGCTCCGGTGCTTTGTTCTCCGGATTATTCTAAACCGTTCGAAGTACATTGTGATGCTAGCAATTACGGGATATAGGTGCCATGCTGACCCAGACTATCCAGGGTAAGGAGCACCCGATCGCGTACATGTTGAAGGCCTTGACCGCTGCTGAAAAGAACTACAGTATAACCGAACGCGAGGCTTTAGCTGTAGTGACTGCGCTAGAGTATTGGCGATGCTACGTGGAAAATGGACAGCCGTTTACGGTTTATACTGATCACAGTGCACTTAAGTGGTTCTTGTCTATTAACAACCCGATCGGTAGATTGGCTCGTTGGGGTGTTCGTCTCTCGGCATCTAACTTTGTTCTCAAACACCACAAGGGTGTGGATAACGTCATTCCAGATGCGCTATCTCGTGCACCTGTTGGTGCCATTAGTACTTCGAATTCTCATCTGACCTCAAGGGATACTTGGTACACTAACATTTTTAACGGTTGCCTTCATAACCCGATTGATTTTCCAAATTTCATGATTAAAGACGATTCCTTATACCGTTTGTCTAAAAATAAGCATGTACTTACGTCGGAATTTTCGTGGAAGTTGGTTGTTCCTATGGAGCTACGACAGACAACCATTTCCGATAATCACTCCGAACCTTCAGCAGGGCACATGGACATTTTTAAAACTTATATTGTTTACGATACTATTGGCCCCGTATGTATCAGGACGTTGTTCAGTTCGTCGGATCGTGCGACAAATGTCTGGCATATAAGGCTCAGAATCACCAAACTTTGGGGGTGATGGGTAGGCCAAAACAGTGCTCACGACCATTCCAGATGATCTTCATTGACCTGATGGGCCCGTTACCAACTACGAGGAAAAGAAATAACTACATTTTAGTTGTCACGTGTTGTTTTTCGAAATATTGTTTAATTTTCCCACTTAAACAGGCCACTGCGGAGGTGATTGTACAAATCTTGGAAGATTCCGTTTTTCTAGTGCACGGGGTACCACAAACGGTCCTAATGGACAATGGGCCACAATTTGCGGGGAAGGTTATTGATAAATTTTTCAAATATTATAATGTCCCAAACGTTTTTTTTTTCACTCCGAGATATAGTCCACAAGTTAATTTGGTGGAACGTTACAATCGTACGATTATTACTTGTATTTCCACTTTTGTTGAGGATGACCATAGGTCCTGGAACGTGTTTATTCCCAGGGTTCAATTTGCCATAAATAGCGCCGTCATCGTCAATGAGGTTTCAAAGTATGCACCATCGTTTCTAGTGCATGGTCGCGAGTTGGTACCTTGTGGGACACATTATACGGACAACGATATCGGAAACGAGGTGATGTTCCTACCACGCGATATCTACGCCGAGAACTTGGGTTGCCTTTCCGCTATTTTCGACGACGTGCAAAAGAAACTGTGGTACGCTCTTGAAAGAAGTATTGTATTGTATTCATTTAATTCAAGCAACATGGCTCATAAAAGCTTTGAAACATAAAGATCTATTAAAATTAAAATACAAACTTAAAAATTAAAATATGTATTACTAAAATATTAACTAAGTTACTGGAAACATGTCAAAAATAAAAGAATAAAAATTAACTAATAAATAAAACATGATTCACGTAGAATTTCAGATAAACTAACTTTAAATCGAATGTCATACAAAAATCATAGTCGCGTAAAAATAAGTAACATGTCCCTCATAAATTAATTAATACCCATACAAGACTTCTTAAGAAGTACTTCGCACTACAATCTTAGACGCAAACCTGTGGAATTTTCTGTGGGGGATATAGTTATGAAGCGCGCCTATTTCCAGAGTGACAAGGGCAAGCAATTCACAAAGAAGCTGGCTCCTAAATTTATAAAGGCTAAGATCGTTGGGAAAAAGTCACCTCTGGTTTACGTTTTGCAGGATTTAGCGGGTAAAGATAAAGTAGTATAGTATATTCTGTTATTATATTTAGTTGTTATTGTTACCTGTTGGTCACACTTCAAATTTAAAGTCGGGAATAGTTATGTTGCGCTTTAACATCTTTAGGTAGTGGTTTTTGTATGGTCTCCAGTTCTTGCAACGGGAAACCCTTATAATCTTTCTGAAATCGAGCGTTGGAATTGGGCCTATAAGGCAGTTGCTAACGTGGTAGTGTAAGCGTGATGTATAAAAGATGAATAATGTTAGTGTAGTTACGAGTACCAAGTGTAGTCGCCGAGTTTTATTCAAGCAGCAACACAGCCAGTTCGAGCGCTCGGCGTCAAGACCAGTTCCGGTGACGTCACATCATCGTCAATAAATACCCTGACGCGGTCAACGGAGCCCTCTTTCGCTAACCAGCCGTCGAGTTGTACAGAAGTGTCAGATTCAGATTAAGTATTGATTACCCTCATTATAGGTATTAATTAGCTAATGTCGTCTTTTCGCCTTGCATATCAATTATTAATAATAAAGTAACTGTGTAGATTATGTTATAATAAGTTGAGGTTGCTTGTATGTTGCATTTAATAAGAGAATCAATCACTGATTAAATATAGTACTTTATTCCACCCTGTCTAGTTGTAGGTTATTATGGGACAATAAAGAGTGTTATTTGGTATTAATATTGTGTTTCTTTCACAAGTTTCACGGATTTTATTCCTAAAGAGTAATAAAATCCTTCATGGCGTGCCGGGGTACTGTAACATAAATGTTACGTAACCTAGGTTAATCATATGTAATTATTTCTGCGATCCTTAGATACGTAATTGTCGGGGTTTAAATTAATATGTTACATTATTTTGCAAGTATGATATTTTTAACACTTACCTCATATTTACTTAATTCCTACAATAATCTAGGGATAAAGGTATTTACATGTATAAGTGCTAATTCGTAATCGCAACTCGTTATTTTTGTGGCTGCCTATACAAGCGGCGCGAATCTGTACCGACCGGTTCCGCGCCTCCTGCCGCACTTCCCCCGCGCTGTCTGGGGCCGCGCCGCGATCCGTCCGGCCGATCGATCATTGATCAATGATCATTCGTTTCTGAGGCTCAAGGTAGACGCACGTCGCTCTCTCGCAGCGTCCGTGCATGTCGCAGCACTCGGGGCGATACGAATTTAAATTTTAAAAAGGGCTTAGTAATTGCCTGAGTTTCTGTACTCGTTTAGTACATGTATTGATATTAGAGTCAGTGCAACCCCTTTGGGTAAGTGTTGAACATTTAAAAGTACTTAAGGGAGTAGTTGAATTTGAATTGTGCTCAACGGTTATTTTCCGTTAGGTTGTAACGATCTTTTCTTTGTTTGATTTTGAACTTCCTTAGTGTAGTTTAGGTTAGACGTGTGTGCGCCGATTAAAAAATGATCGGCGGCGGCGGCATATTTTCGGCGTGAAATCTGCGTGACCTTGACTTTTAGGTTTCTTAAGAAAAATCATTAATTTGTTGTTTTTCTTGAAAATTTGATCAATCCAGGTTTTTTTTTTCATCTATGTTGAAAGTTGTAGGTCCTCGCTTTCAGTACGGGCAGCCTACAACTCTTATTACTTTGTTTCTGTTTTACATTTACATAAATATTGATTACTGAATATAAAATATTAATTAAATACATACATATATATATATATATGTATTATTAAATTTCTTTAGTGTGTTTATTATTTTTGTGATGAAATTTTCGAACGTTTCTTTTTCTATTATTTTAGATACATCATACGGGTCAATTTTATGCAGTTCGCAGAGAAACTCGTGGTCACTGCGGAAGTATAAATATTTGGGACAGTGTTTGAGTAGATGGTCGATAGTTTGTGGTGTCGTATCATCGCATGGGCAGGTATATTAAGGGGTTACCTGGTCCCAAAGTCCCAATGACCTACGATCCGATCTGTAACTCTCCATTTTCTCATGATTTCTATGGTTTATCGTATTAAGAATGACGGACTTTAACAAAACAGATCTCCAAAATGCTTGAAATTTGCTAGACATAGCGGACTGCCAATGCCATGGCTTCCTTTTAACGGTTTTCTTGTCATACAAGCACCAGGCTTACTGAGACGTATCTTTTTTCTCGTTCTCTCATTGCTGAGGATCGCGATCACATGTAATTTGTCTCCATTTCGCACGGTCATAAGCCGTGTGGACTGCACGGTGCAAACTGCCGCAAACCGACCTCTTCATTGCGTTCTAGCTTCTCACACATGCTCCAACTCGAGCACGTTTGCCATCGGCCTGAATACATGTGTTTCTCCACATCATGAAAACCGCATGATATGTCCGAGGAATCTAAGGGCTCGCCCATGGCATGTTGTGAAGAGGTGAGTGGCGATATTGAGCTCTCAGAGTTTGGGGGGTTTTTCTTCTAGCTGTCCAAGGTATAAGCAGCAGTCTACGTCAACACCACATCTCAAAAGCACCAACCTTTGCCACTTCACACTTTTTGAGACTCAGCGTTTCGGTACCATACTGGAATATTGAAAAGACGAGAGCACGCAAGCGCACTTTATTTGCACGCCGAATACCTCTGCTCTTCCAGATCTTGTCGAGGTTCATATCACTCTTAGCCATGCCAGCTCTGCGGCGTATCTCGGCGGTGCAACCACCGGCACTGGTTATCAACCCAAGATATACAAACCAGCTCGCTTTTTGGTAATCGCCGAGTGCTTCGGTAACTGGGACTACTGGGAGAATATTTGCCCTGTCTACTACCATTACTTTTTTCTTGGAACGGTTGATCTTAACACCCCTCTAGAACTTTTATCTTCAATTTTCTTCAGAAGAGCCGCCATTTTGATGTATTTGCTGTTGTTATTCCCGTTAGGCAGGCGACTATAGTAGCACAGTTTGTTACAAGAACTTTTGTACCAGGTAATATTATTATCATATTATGGAAAGGGCTTATAAGTTTATAACTACTACAACAATGTTTGGTTAATTGAAAGCCCCAGTGACCCAGGTGACTGTAACCATAGCAAGGAGTGTCAAGAAAATGTTGCTTTATCCATTTACAGCTTGCACATTTCCGTAGGGCAAGCGAATCTACAATGTTGTCACTCTGACTCTCTCTTTCTGTTTTTAGGACACTGGGTCTCGAGATTATTCGCACATCAACATTTTCAGATTTTTCTTGGACAAATAAAATTTGAGACGCAAGCAATTAAGCAAGGATGATCGTCGCAATATTAGCCAGTTAGTTTCCTTTTCTATTCCACCTTGAGGTCCCATGGTACATGAGCCCTGTGTTTTCGTTGCTCGTAACTCGTACGTCTTGTCATGACTGAGGATTCTGCCTTCATATGTGAGGCAATGTGAATTCACAATTAACAAGAACCTACTTCATATACCTATCGCTATCTCATCTTTCTTGACGCTGAATACTGAGGATTACTAAGTTACTTTTATCGGTGTGTCAAACAGTTTGTGCAACTGGCTCTTCTGTTTTATTGGATTAATAATTGACGTATATCTGACAAAAAAATCATATTGTAATTCAAATACCAACATGGAATAGCTAATTAACAAGACTCAAGGTCACGCCGATCATTTATCGGCGGCGGCGGCGTGGCAAAAAAGCCCGGCGGCGGCGGCGCGCCGGCGCGGCGCACACATCTAGTTTAGGTGCTTAATCTTTCTTGCGAACCTTAAGTGCTAGTTTTAATGTTTCTATCTTAATTTAAAGCAAGATTTAAATTGTAATTTGTTTATTTTCTAAATCTAAATAAAAATCTAAAGTGCTTAACTGCTTATTTTGTAAGCTCCGTCTGACTGTGACATTATAACATCACCAAGGCATTCTTACCACTATCACGCAGTACTTTCTCTTCCGCTTCTGCATTTCTTCTTCAAGCCGGTCACAGTCGACGGAGCCGTTTCGTGGGTCATTTACTAAGACGAGGTAAAATAATTCCAGGGTGCTAAAACACGGCTAGAAGGCCGACGATGACACGCGCACGCTCACCCTGAAGAAGGTCGCTCACAGCAACACAGCGGGTCCAGGGAAGTACTAGCGTGTGGGAGCAACTACTTTCGTCAACCGGGAGTAGGAATCAGACGGCTTATCGGACTTTGACCCTTCGACGTTTTCGTAGGCTCGCGACGTTTTAAGGTAGAAATAAATTGTTAATAAGTAAGATTCCTTGTTTTAATTTGAACCTCACAGCCTAAAACGCAGCACCCTTGGTCGATTTTGATCTACTTAGCGGCATTCTGCTCAGTTTTGAGGTACAAAAAAAGTTTACAAATAAAATAAATACATACGACAGGAATTTTTAAAATTATCTTGAAAAATAAAAATATTTTTTTTAATTTCAAATCGTCAGAATAAGGATACTGCTCCACATTATCGTCAGATTAAGGTTTTTCATAAATGGGACATCAATCTGAACCTGTCTGTATAATAATCTGACACGCTAGAGTATTTCAATATGGCGGTTTTGCAACTCTGTGACTCTGCCATTTGCTTACTGCTAGCTGAAATCGTCAGATTATTGAAATAGACACTTTTGTAGGGTCCATTTAACAACCCCTTTGAATATCTGACGATTTTCTACCCTTCCGTATGACCATGTTAACCGGCAGATTAACATACCCTTGTTATCAGAGACATATTGCGCGACTGACACTACCTATATCTGACGCGCTCGAGTAACTTCACATGGTGGTTTTTTTTACATTTAAAAAAATCTGTAGGCGCTTTCCTGCTCGCTAAACCAGAAAATATTATATAACATTTTTTTTCTTCCCATCATCTAATCTTTCGATTCCAATAGGTCTACGACGCTCGAGTTTACTACACATTTAGCATCGTCGCCTCCCCAGCTATAAGTAGTATTTGGTTTAGTCTGTTAAAAAAATTGCAAATACAAGTTTTAAGGGCCTAGATTATGCATGTTTGCTCATGTGTGCAGCAAAAGCACATTCTTCCTTAAGAAATCTGCATAAAAGAAACATTTTTTAGCATTTTTAAATGTAGTTTTTAATTATCTTGAACCACAGCAAAACCTAATAAAAGTGATAAATGGCAAAATGGCTTAATTCACTTGGCATAAATATATTCCACTACCCAACTCATATTAGAACTATAGTGCGCGATTTTAACTGGTACAGCAACAGATTTACATTATTTTCTGGTTTTAGTTATTAAACGAGCATTAAACACACATTGTTGTTAAGGTACCCTGATCAGTAAGTGGATAAGTATTATTAAGTATTATCTGACCATTTTCAAACCATTCTTACGATAATTAAATGGCGCGACCCGTCCAACAATTATTTTCTTATTTTTTCAAACATCTTAAACTCATAAGAATACTATTTATTGTAATCACAAAATACGTTAATGTAAAGGTAAATAAACGTTCTTTAAATTAATACTAATATACATTAGGTAGTTCAATTAGGCTAAGAGCTAGACTCAAGCAAATTAGTCCGATTTGTGCAAACGGTGGGATTTTTCGATAGCGAATGTATGAGAATTGTAAGGGGAAAATTCAAAGGGCTAGTGGGGTAACGGTATCACTTTTCAGCCCGGCAACATCGGGTTTCTAGGAGCGTAGGAACCCCACTACAAGGATCAGAAGTCAAACTGCGGTCCGCAATTTTTGCCAACGAACATCTCATTCGAGCCTGCTCTAATACCAACTGATGAAAAGGCGCAGTTAAAGGGTTAAAGAGGTATTTCCCGTTGGATATATGGATATTACGTATCATTTTATGATTAATATGTACCGTATCTGCAGTACAGTTCCATAAGTCTCGTAAAATAGGTATTGAAATAGAACTGTCACTTTGTAAAATTGAAAAATAGCACAATCAGATTAAGTCTAACCTCGAAATCCTTCCAAAGTTATGAAATTTGGTAGGTATGTTAATTAAAGGTCTCTTTTTCATGTCCACACTATTTGACATTTGGGGACCTCGAGGAATCACAGCCATCTTGGAAAATGTGTACCATCCTGGAGAAATTTGCGTTTTACTCTAAATATACGTTCTCTATGAAAATATGGTGTAAGGCAACATTAAAGCTTATTAAATTCTACACAAAACAGTCCTAGATATCTTTGCGGAAAAATACATGTTGTTATAGAAAATAATAGCTAAATCCAGATTTTAGCGCTTATACCCTTTCAGGGGATATTCTCTTAATATAAAACTTGGAGGAATAGGAATTCCACTTTTGTCTATACATTTGTACACATTCTACCCCAATACCAACATTTTACTCGACTGCGACTTAAACAGAAAGTAGGGTTATGGGTTTAAATACCGAAAATCAGTACATCCTGTAGGTACTGGATACTGGACGGATTTTTTAAAATGACATATCGGTAGATTCCTCTTGCCCTTCACAACCTGTTTACACTTGTTTTATTAAACAAAAATCAATACAGACGCCTTGAGAGGACGCCGAATATTAAATCATATGTTTACTTCTAGCGCTTAAACTATTGAGTGGATTTCAATAAAATAGACATCAGTAGATCCATAATTGGTACACGAGTGCTATGCAATACAAATTTACTAAAATAAATGGATGAAAAATGTTTAGGACTTAAAAATGTCACTGTAAAAACAGATTTTAGGTCTTAAATGGGGTTTAAACAATAGTGACAGTAATGACATTTGACACCTAGAATTTCAGGGATCCCTGTTTGCGTGTCATAAAATTGGAGCTTCGAGGACCGCGGGGATCAAACGCCATCTTGAAAAGTATAAGTCTTTTTTGGTTTTTCTGTTTTTCTCGGAATATCTGGGTTTAATGTGAATACTGTGTATGGCGAAACGAAAGCTTATCCACACTAAAAAGTTATGCAACACCATGTCCCAAAAACGAAGCCTTTTTCTAGAAATAGGGCTTACAAGTTACAAGGGAAGCTTACAAGTTTCCACACATTTTTTTTTATTCGTGGTTGGGTAGATAATGTTTTTGTGTTCCAAAAATTGGTAAAAAAATTATACAAGTATTTTTTTTTCTGACCCGTCTTAAAATAAAATTTTTGTAGATGATTAAGTATAACCTTTTGACTTCTGAGCCATATTTCTAGAAGAAAGCTCCGTTTTAGGGACATGGTGTTTTATACCTTTTTTATGTAGAACTTAATAAGCTTTTGTTTCGCCATATTCACATTAAACCCAGATATTCCGAGAAAAACAGAAAAACAAAAAAAAACTTATACTTTTCAAGATGGCGTTTGATCCCCGTGGTCCACAAAGCTCCAATTTTATAACACGCAAACAGGGATCCCTGAAATTTAAGATGTCAAATTTCATTACTGTCGCTATTGTTTAAACCCCATTTAAGACCGAAAATCTGTTTTTGTAGTCACATTTTTAAGTCCTAAACATTTTTCCTCCATTTATTTTAGTAAATTTGTATTGCATAGCATTCGTGTACCAATTATGGATCTACTGGTGTCTATTTTATTGAAATTCACTCAATAGTTTAGGCTCTAGAAGTAAAAATATGATTTACTATTCGACGTCCTCTCAAGGCGGCTGTATTGATTTTTCTTTAATAAAACAAGTGTAAACAGGTTGTGAAGGGCAAGAGGAATCTACCGATATGTCATTTTAAAAAATCCGTCTAGTATCCTGACCCACAAGGTGTACTGATTTTCAGTATTTAAACCCATAACCCTACTTTCTGTTTAAGTCGCAGTCGAGTAAAATGTTGATTTTGGGGTAGAACGTGTACAAATGTATAGACAAAAGTGGAATTCATATTCCTCCAAGTTTCATATTAAGAGAATATCCCCTGAAAGGGTATAAGCGCTAAATCTGGATTCAGCTATTATTTTCTATAACAAGATGTATTTTTTCCGCAAAGATATCTAGGACTTTTTTGTGTAGAATTTAATAAGTTTTAATGTTGCCTTACACCATTTTTTCATAGAGGACGTATATTTAATTTTAATTTTTAATTTTATTTATTAAGAAACAAACAGTCTCGTATATGTAACATTAGGTACAAGGTTAGTTAGTAATATTGTAGACTTACAGTTTCCTTAATTAAATTTATGTAAACCTAAACATTAAAGCATTTGATTTGAAAGTATCTAATATCTATATGAATTATCGATTTCAATCGTTAATAACAATTAAAGGTGTGTTAATGAATAGTGCCAGAAAACTTGCAGTTATGTAAAAATAATACTAAAAACAATAGGTATGTAGAACAATATGTAAAAACAAAAGAGATGTAGAGTAAAATGCAAATTTCTCCAGGATGGTACACATTTGCTGCGATTCCTCGTGGTCCCCAAATGTCAAATAGTGTGGACATGAAAAAGAGACCTTTAATTAACATACATACCAAAGTTCATAACTTTGGAAGGATTTC
This sequence comes from Cydia strobilella, assembly GCF_947568885.1. Lineage (NCBI taxonomy): Eukaryota > Metazoa > Arthropoda > Insecta > Lepidoptera > Tortricidae > Cydia > Cydia strobilella. Next base: position 42,307,783 of record NC_086068.1, on the reverse strand, counting down.
AAGTTTAGACTTAATCCGATTGTGCTAAAAAAAATAAAAACATAATGAAATAATTTTCAAAATTACTTTCTTGGGGTTTAGATATGAGGATATCACGTATCATATCGTAGGGAAATTTTTTTAGGAACTGCGGGTCAAACTGCGCGACAGTGCTTGCGGAAACACTGTCGCTGCGCTCGGTAGTAAGTTCATGCATTTCCATACTGCATACTAGGTACTATCGCTCTGTCGCTGCGTTAGTGACGCCAGAGCCGCTTTGCTCGGAAGTCAACCTTAAGGTCCTCCTCCTCCTCATCCTCGTCTTCTTTTAATAATATTTGTATAATTGGTCGGTTCATCTTGACTACATAGTATAAAACAAAGTCGCTTCCTGCTGTCTGTCTATCCCTTTCTCCCTATGTAAACGGATTTTGATGCGGTTTGTTTAATAGATAGAGTGATTCAAGGGGAAGGTTTATATGTTTATATCAGCATTACACCCGTGCGAAGCCGGGGCGGGCCGCTAGTTATATATAAACACGTCAGCACCGTATGGAAAAACAACTGTGACTGTGGCCGGAGTCGCGACGTCCGTTAGCGAATCTGCGTCAGTTACCGCTGCGACACTGACGCAGCGGCTCTGACGCTGCGCCCGTTGCGACAGAGCCGCTTAGCTCAAAAGTCTAGCTTAAGAGCGGTACGATGGTACTTATACCACCAATAATTACAATTCTCACGTCGTCGTCGACTGAGCTGAAATGTAGCTGGTTTCTTTTGATAAAGCCCGACATAAGCACTGGTCCAGCCACTTCTATGGCATATATCCACCGCAAATGGATACAACCGGACTTACTAACCCTTTAGGTTGTTCTCTTGAACCAGAGGGACAACCTAAATGGACAGTAAGTCCGGTTGCCATTTACCTGTGCGTGCTTATTGAATGAAGTAATCGTGGTCGCAGTCGTCGGATATGACAAGGTACATACAAAACACAAGGTTACAATTAGAAGGTATACAATAGATGCTAGTGCACTCACTAGGGTCGGTCTCGGTGGGGTCGATCTCGTTGCCGGTGCGCACCTCGGGCACGCGTAGCGCGGTGATGGGCTGCGCCTCGCGCACGTGCACGGTCACCGTGAGCTTGGGCACGGGCGCGCCGGGCAGCATGTTAATGTCGTGATTGTACACGCCGTTCCGCCGCCCCAGCAGCTCCTCATACGTCAGGTTGAAGATGCCCATGCTGTTTGGTCCCACGTTTACATTCACCATGAACTCGTTGGAGTCTCGAGCTCTGAAATGTCAAATTACATGTAAATTCTTCTATTTTTATCAAATTAATTTGTTGTTCCGGATTTTATCATTTGGTGACGAAGTCTGTAGATCTGTGTGAAGACTTGTACGAAGTAGCGGGTTATAAACATTTCTTCGTAAATAATTTATACAAATTGTCAAGAACTTACTTGGCCGCAACATGACCGGCACTTATTCCTTGAGAGACTGCTTGATCATATATCCCTTTGGCTTCTTCTTTTTCTTTTACATAAGCTTTGTACGTTATTCCGTCCAAGGTCCTGGAAAATAATAAGAATATTTTTAAGTGTTGGTCACGCTCATTAGTGGTTTGGCGGAACAGGCTTTAGGTTACTATTCGCTCATGTCGTCGCAGACATGGATATATTTGGTATCACTGCATTCAGTGTGATGTCCTTAACACAAAGATATGAGATGAGTCGGCAGTACAAAGTTTTTAACTTTTTTCTTTTAATCATATCGTGTGGGGTACCAAATGAAAGGGCTTTGTGAGTAGATCACAAATATATAACAAACTGTAACAGTTTCACTACGTCGTCTAACAAATTACTAGAAAACGTTCAAAACTTTCGCAAACCACACTTGACTTTGAACTGCTCTAAATTGAAAATGAATGGATCATTCCAAAATACATACCAAGTGACTGTGAATATCCCCTATATATATAATGTTAAAAAGTAATTAACCAGATATAACCAAAAATATAAAAAAGTACATCAAGTTGAATATCAGTATAATTTTTTGTTATGTTCACGACATCACACTGAATGTACTGATATATATATCCATGTCTGCGACAACATGAGAGAAAATCGATTTCTAGAAGACTTCTTGACCAAAAACCGTCCCCTACATACAAACTTACTGCATTAAAGTAACTTACAAATACTTGTACACTAGCGAACAGAAACGGAAGTTTATGCAAGACTAAGATGCAAATTAAAAGAAATATAGGTAAGGCCTCATTATCCGATATTTATATAATATATAGTTATCCGTATTGTGTAACATTCATTTTGAATAGGTACCAAAGAAAAAACACTTCATTTGGGAATGGAAACCAGCCCTAAACTAGCAACGAATATCTGTGTAGGTATGTCCAAAAAATTATACTTGATCAACATTTTTTCGACGACGAATATTTTTACTTTGGGTACTTACTCGTATTGTATTGGTAAGTACACTGAAAAACAATAAAAACGTGTCACTTTCGGTCAGGTCAAGAAATATCCTTATCAAGTGTCCCGTTCTCATAGCCCTTGAGTACTTAGTCAGGTCGTAAGTTCTGTCACAAAGGTTTTGACTGATAATATGTAACACAAAGCCTTCAATAAAAAAAGTAAGATGATTGCAAGCTTGATTGAAAGCTGGCAATCATGTCTTACTTGTGATTGATAGCTTGTTTTATACTGATCAAAACGTAATATAACTAGTTAAAAATTTAGATAGCGACTTTCTTTACTACTTGTTTACTTTGGGATTGTCGTTAGACGAAAATACGCGGCTGGATTGTGGAAAATTATACTTCACAAATGGGAGTAAAAATCAGACACATTAATAAAATAGGTACAGTCCGTTAACTCTCAGAATGACATTCGTTTTTCGGGTATAATCGGACGTAATCGCGTAAGTAATAGAACATGACAGTGTCTTGTCGTACTGATTTAGTTGCAATCCAACACCCAAAGAATGCAGTCGTCTTTTCAGCCTTAAACTATATAGAGTAGTTAATACCAACATAACTAGTAGGTGAATATTTTAATGGGGACTCATCTCAAAAAGGGTATTTCTGTAAATGGTCAATCACGAAAAATCATATATAAAGTATATAAATATTTTTGAAAAGAATCGGAAATTTTTAAGAAAAGTGATAATTGTAATTATTTTAATAAAATTCAAGACCGCGTGATAGAAGTAACAGGAATTTCAAAAAATACATTAAGAAAAATATTAAGCGAAGCCGACCAAAAGCCTCCATCCAAGCCCTTTGAAACGCCAAAGAAAAAGAGACCGAAAAAGGACTGTGTTAAATCTGGAGGATGGTATATGATTTCCAGAATAGATTCAAAGATCTCCCGAATTTGAAAAATTGTATAATTTTACCGTGTGAATTGCAATATGTGACTGGTATTAACAACTCTATACACAGAAGTAGTAAATGACGATGTGACGTTCTGTTTTCAAATTACCTCCGGACGAATTTCAAATTCTGATTCTACGAGTATTTTATTTAGATTATGACAAAAAGTCAAATCGCAATATAGTTATCAACTGAACATTAAGCATAATGTCATTAAATTAGGGCTTATTTTACATTGAGACAATAGGTATCCTTAACTTTTTGCGGTAAGTTTAAAACTTTTTGTGAGTTAATAAGAAAGCAGAACAGCAGTATCACCTTCGCGTGTTACCGCCGATACCCGATGTATCTTTCTAAAATCCGAAGGTCATTCTAAGAGTTAACGGACTGTACAATTGTTTATTTATATGAACCTACTTTATTAGAACGTTATTTTATCACCAGCATTTAGTTTTCCAACAAGTCTGTACTTCAGCTAATACCCTTCAAACTTAGGGTACTTTTCAGCAACACGCTTTAAACTTTAATAAAAACAACCTATTGAATAAACAACAATATGCTTACCACTACCAGCCAGGACGTTCTACCATCCATGCCGTTGCCGCGCGAGACGTTCATCTAAAGGTCATAAGTCACCTAGAGGCAAAACGACAGGTTGCGGCTATACTCTGTGACCTTTCTCTGCCTTCGAACTCGAACTCGTGCATCACCCGCTCCTTCTAGCGAAGTTGGACCATTATGGTGTAACAGGTAAACTACATCACATGATCGCCTCTTTTCTCCAGGGACGTAAACAATCTAACGCCGGTCAAGTCAAGGGAGAACGATCAGAAGTGCTCGACGTAGGAAATTGTACCCCAAGGCTCCACAATGGGAAATAACCTGTTTCTCATTTTTATGAATGACTTCTCAGAAGCATCTAATGAAGCTGAGTTTGTCCTTTTTGCTGACGACGGCTGAGTAATTGCTGCAGCTGACAACCAGGGCCGTGTTGCCCGTGTTGCATAATAAAATATTGTCCATTTCGCCCAAAGGGGAACTAGAGAGCACACCCTTAACATCACATGTAATGGATTGCTAGTGCCGCAAGCCGCAAGTTGACCACGTAAAATATTTAGGCCTTACATTCGACTCCGGCCTAACATGGGGACCACATATAGACTCTCCTGTGACCGCCTTGCTGCCGCTTGCTTCGCGCTCACAAGGTTGCGCCAAAGTCTGCACCCCGACAACGTCAAAAAGGCTTACTTTGGCTATTTTCACTCCTTATTAACGTATGGAATAGACCTATGGGGTGACGCCGCGGATCGCGAGAGTCTTCAAATGACAGAAGCACGCAATTCGTGTAGTCGCCGGTGTCAAACCAAATGTACAATCGCCCTCAAGATATAGGGAAATTGTATTTGGAGAGAAATTTAACGATGCCAGTGAAAGCGAATCAATCAAAAGCCAACTCACCCCGTGTCTGCATGTCGAACAGCTGGTCGGTACCGACATTCTCCAACGGCGAGCTGATGCAGTAGTGGCTGCGGCGAGGGTTTAGAGCACACAAATCGACAGTTTTAACACATTTTGGATTAATCACGACGAACGTGCTTGCGCATACGAGCATGAGCGGCCACACTACCCTGCCTTTATATCCTAGTTTAGTTCCAGTCTAATGCTGCGGAACCCAAATACAACTTTAGGCAGCGCCACGAACTTCGTCCGCCCCGCACACGGCTAGCTAAATCTAAAAAATGTCTGCACACAATCGACCCTAAAATCTATAACCGAGTCTCTGAAGACATAAAACCTGCGAATAGCAATAACTCATTCGTACTCAAACTTAAAAAATACCTAGTCTCTGCCGTCTTTTATCCGTTGAATGAATTTTATTCTTCTGATAGGAATAGCACATGAGTGCTGCAGCCTGCACGATACATTAGGTTAGCAATAGTGTACCGAATTTATAATAATGCATTGTAATTTTAATAATTATATGTATGTATATGAAAAATAATGTAATTTAGAATAGTAATGTATTGTAATTATTATGACGTGTAAAATTGAAATTTTATTAATAAATTATTGTATTGTATTGTACTTCACTGCCATCCAACGAGTAGGTTTGGTAAAACATGAACACTTGCAATTTTCGGAGTCCATTACACATAAATTATACATATAAGACCCAGCTTTTGTTATATGTAAGATACAACCATGTAAAAATAGTACATTATTGTCGAGGCTCGGAAGTAGCTACTTGCTGGCTGAGGATTAGTTTTAAACGGACGACCTTGGGAGTCCGTTTAATTGAATCCGAAGCCAGCAAGTAGCCTTCCAGCCGAGTCATATATAGTGCTTTTCTCAAAAATGGCGCAATAAATACAAATATAATAGAAATATTTTACAGAAGCAACGTTCTTATGTATATATTTTCACAGAAAAAAGTAAAAAAGATTTGCTTTGCCGCCGTTTTATTTTTTTAATTAAAAATAGAAGTGTATTTTTCTGCTGAAAGTACGCCAACCTATTTGAGACACCTAAATAGTCGCGGTACCAACATTATAATAATAAGTACTGATCATCTGTTTGGCTGTTTAATGGACCTAGCCTTCATTTGATATGGCCACTTCAACTTTTAAAAAGTTTGGAACTCGACAAATAATGGAATTTGTATGCAACATTGCAGTCCTGAAATCGAGACTGCAATGTTTTTAACTTTTTAATTTTTTGACTGACCATAAACTACGCACTTCGGGACCTACTTTTTAACCGGCAACGTCGACTTTTCCGTCCATTTTTGAGAAAAGGTAAATAAATAAATAGGGATCAAGATCACCTTGAACAGGCCACGTATTTTTTGCATGTTATTTATAACTTTTTTCTGAATAGTACGTAGAATTATGCAAAACTGAGACAGCAAATTACGTTTAATTATATTGTAAGTAATTGAGCATTGAGCATTGAGCATTAAATAAACTTTCAACCCATATGAATAATAAGGGATCTGTACCTATCTTTTTTATCGGTAAAAATCTTTGTGACACAACTTATGACCTGACTGAGTATATATCTATGAAACTATAAATATAGGAATGAGTCAAAATTACATTTGGAATCCGCTAATGAAGGCGGTCTCCGGTATGAGCACCCTGAAGACGGCCTCCTGGCCGCCGTCCGAGGGGTTGCGCACGCGCGTCACCACGGCCGTGCGTGCGTAGCGCATCGACACCTCGGAGCGCACGTCCATCTCCGTCACCTTCAGCGGCGGCGGCGGGCCGCTCGTCGTCGGCGTCGGCGTTGACGTCGGCGTCGGCGTCGGCGTTGACGTCGGCGTCGGCGTCGGCGTTGACGTCGGCGTCGGCGCCGGCGTCGGGCTTGTGCTCTGCTAAGTGGTAAACAGAATCTGACCAAAATTGTGGAAATTATGCATCAAAATGTAGATATTCGCCAGAACAAATGCCTCAAAGTTTAAGGAAACCAAAATAGTCATTCTCAGGATAATCTGCTTAAGCTTGTAGTATGTTATTATTAGCGATATAAATAGGATCAAAAAACTGCCGGGAGAAAATCTCTATAGTGCCTGAGTGACAAATAATGGCGTCATACATGTGACCACTACCGAAATTTGCAAAATCTAAATTATAACTATACCATGAGTCATACATACACGTGTGCTACATCTAACGAAAGGTTATTAAAAATATTAAAATGTATTATAATTCGTTAATACATTAATATTTACAAAAACAATGTATAGTTTAAAAGCTACAATCAAAGAAATGACACTTTTTTTTTAAAAAGTACGTGTATATCTATTTTATAGCTCAACTAATAACGTTATAACAATGTTGCGTATTATATAGGTATTAAAGAAACCAGTTATTCAACTTTACGTCACAGGTTAAATTTTAAATTTCTGTAGAAAACTGTAGAAGTTGTACAAAAAAACTAAAGCGCGCGCCAACATGCAACAATTCTACTTAAATGCGTTCATATTATGCAAATAATAGTGCTAATTATCGAATATAAAATGAAAGAACAATACATAAAATACATAAGAACCGCCCAAGTGCGAGTCGGACTCTCGTTCCGTTCTCGGGTTCCGTACCATTAAGCAAAAAACGGCAACAAAATTACGTTTTCTACAAACGGACAGCGGAGTCTTAGTAATAGGGTCCCGTTTTTACCCTTTGGGTACGGAACCCTAAAAAAACTAGCCAAGTGCGAGTCGGACTCGCGCACTAAGAGTTCCGTAACATTACGCAAAAAACGGCAAAAAAATCACGTTTGTTGTATGGGAGCGGAGCCCCACTTATATATTTATTTTATTCTGCTTTAGTATTTGTTGTTATAGCGGCAACAAAAATACATCATCTGTGAACATTTTAAATGTCTAGCTATCACGGTTCATGAAACTGGTGACAGACGGACAGACAGACAGACAGCGGAGTCTTAGTAATAGGGTCCCATTTTTCCCTTTGGGTACGGAACCCTAAAAACGACATTTCTGACGAATCATATTTTATAAATTGAATTTTCTTGATAAACAAGCAAAACAACGGTTTCTTTTCGTACTTAATCTCCTTCTTTGAATTCGGTTAAATTGTAGTTTAGCTTTTATTACCTGGGCTACAAAGTCGAACAGATTGACACCTCATTTATCTAAATCAGTTCAGTATTAGTTTCACGTAGTTAAACAATGGGGTCCCTTTGTTTGACATAATGTAATGATTGTCATATTATCATTAGTCATAATTCTGGAACCGTTAACTTTTCAGGATTTTCCTCAGGTTATCCTATAGGTCAGGTTAGGTTTGTTTTATGGCAATCCTGAAAAGTTACGCGTTTCTGAGAAAAACCAAATTATGACTAACGAAGATGTGGACAAACAATACATTATGACTAAAAACTGTATGGGAAACATTAGAGACTCGTAAACAAAAAACTGGCATCAAATTCAACAGAAAAATAATAATTGGGATCTTGAAATGATAGTTTGGCAACTAAATAACAAATTGGCATCTATTATTGTAAAGCGTATGATTTTTAATATTTGTTGTCATAGTAGTTGTTTACACCCACGTAATTATATTGAGCACATCGTTTCAGGTAGTATTTAAATTGCGGAAGCAGCTAAATTTAATTAATATTGGTTTATTTTAATATTATAATAATTAAGTAATAATTTTAATAATGTTTTAATCGCAATCCGTCCCTGTCCCTTACCTGGTTCGTGCATAATTTTAAATGGCACCCGAGCGAGGGCTAGTCCAACGCTAAAAAAACCAGTGTAAGTGCGCTCTCCGATAACGCGCCTTTGTTACGCATATCGATGACACATTTTAGACTGGTTCTGTAGCGTTCAATTTGCCGGCACTCAGTAACCGCAAAGACCACACAGCTATGGAATATGTTTTCCCATTAGTTCATTTCAAACCTTATTGCAATCTCCATAGAGTGGTAATTGAATAACCGGTTAAAACGGCCCTACTATTTTTTTATGCTAGTAAGTAGCACTTGCGGTTTCACTAAACAATTGACAGAGGATAAGCCGTAAGGGGACTGTTTGAAATCTAAACACTATATACAAATAATAAAGACGTCTGTGCTGTGCAGATGCGGAAAAAGAAGAGTTAGAATATCTACGAGTATAAGGGATTAAATACATAGTTACATACCATACATTTTATATCTCTCTTTTTCCGCACATTCTAAGCGCCACTTGCATCATCCCACTAACCCGGGGTTAACCGGTTAAACCGTTAACCCAGTGTCAAATTGTACTGGTAACCATGGTAACTCCAAGTTTAACAGGTTAGGGGTGCTACGGACAGGAAACCTAGAGTGCCGAGTCCCTTCTCATTCCTCTTGATCAGCTGTTCCGGGGGAAAGAGAAGGGCTCTCGGACGGTGCACCCCGGGGGCAACGGTAAGTAATCTCTTGGTTTGCAGGTAATTGCTTACCGGTGCTGCCAATGTCCTTCTTCTTCTTATCGTGTGAAGGGATCAAAACTAAATAATATTTTGCCAATATCTTGCCACCTCTAACCCTCGGGGGGTAGCTCTTATCAGGTCTTCTGTAGTGCACGTGCACGAAACACTGCATCATATGTTGCGTTGTTTGTAGGTCGCCACATTCGCATAGTACATCACTTTGTCCCGGGTTGATTCCCCATTTCAGAAGGTTTGGATCGACCCACTCCTGATCTTAATCTATTTAAAGACTTCCAGGTCACCCATTTTTCTCTTGCGCCAGGGGGTAAGTGCTCTTTAGGTGTTATGTTTAGAGAGTCTTCATTGAGCTGCGATTTCCATGCTGTAAGACGGGCCTCTTGTGGCGTTTGGTGCTCGAGGGCTGGATTGGTGACGAAACTCCTGCGTGACTTTAGCCTGCCGGTTATAGGAGTATGTGAATGTAGTGGGTGTCGGGAATCACACAGTTGTTTTGCGCGTTCTACAGCGGTTGCCACGTCTCTACGTATGTGAGGAGGAGCGATTCCGCTCATTTGGTAGAGATGATCGCGTTTGGTAGGTTTAAGACACCCAGTGATCAGTCGGCAGGTTTCGTTGAGAGCAGTGTCTACCTGACCTGTGTGTGCAGAGTTCTTCCACACCGGTCATGCGTACTCTACGGCCGAAAAACTAAGCGCAAGTGTGGTAGTGCGGAGTGTATCGGGTTGCACCCCATGTGGTTCTAATGTCCTGTCACGGGGGGGTAAGGAGGTTCCGTTCCGCACAGGTTGTCCTCTCAATGAGTTCACCTGAGTGCGTGCTGGAGGGGGGCCTTTGGGCTGGGCGACTGCGGTCGCGGATGGGGCCTTCGGGCGCGTGAGGGCACAGGAATGCCGCTGACCTGTATAAAACTGCGGTCCCCGTAACTGTCTAGGCAGAGGGCCTATGATGACGGCCGGGGGGGTTGCCACTGCTGGCCGGCGCCGGCGTGGTGGCCACGAGGATGACCACCTCTATAAAAAATCGCTAAGGCAACCTCAGGGGGTGGAACCCGGGGTTTTTCCATCTCCTCCCGGCGTGGAGGTTGTCATGAGGGACCAGTGTGTGGTGTCGCCCTGCACACTACCTTCGAGAGAGGGAGCTTCGGCTCCAGGGCCTTCGGGTCTAAGAAGGGGACAGCTTCGGCTGTCGGCAGCAGGCGGTGTTCGCGGTGGAATGCTCTGCGATCCCGTGTTCACCGCCCCCATTGCTGCGAGACGGGCATACCGTGGTTTAGTCGGTATTTGGCCCCTTGGCCACAAGTCCGACATATCCGTCCTAGTTCCCCGGCTAGGCGGAATGCCTAAATGCATTACTTTACGTAAAAAAAACCGGTTAACCCCGGGTTAGTAGGATGGTGCAAGTGGCGCTAAGAGAAATAAAACGTAGTAAATAGTAGGTACATCATTTGTCTAACGTTGAAACCCTGAGGCTGTAGGGGCCTAGCGGGCGTCGCGTCTATAAGAAGTTAACAAAATGCGTTACGTTGGCTTCGGGTGACCAGAGGGCTGACCTCTATTTCAGCGGAACAAAATTCCGAGGGAAAATGCTGCCAGCCTTATTAGCGCAGCCTTGAAACCCTTGCAAAACTCAAGATTCCACTTTTCGAATCACTCGTTACGCTCGTGGTTCAATTTTAGAATCTTTCGCTTGCTGGGGTACTAATAATAGCACGAAGGGTTAAACAACAACTTTGCCTCCTTGTAACAAAACACACAACTAATAACTATTATAAGCTTTTAAATTAAGTGTTTTATTATGTTTTTTACCCTGCTGGGGTTAAAGTGATTTGCTACGAGTAGCCTACATAAAATGCTCTTATATTATTGGACCGCGAGCCAGGCGCAAATTTCGTCAGTCATCGCCTCCCGGGCGAAAACTCGTATAGCGGTTAACGGCTATGTATGATGAACCCTCGTAAATGTCAGCTGCCGCTCCGTTGGTGGGTTGAGGAATGGCAGCCATCGAAACGCGAAACACGGTCTTTCCACCGCGATACAACCGGCTGACGATTTGTTTTATTAACAATAGTATCTAAACTATCAACTGACAAAGTATCAAACGGGAAGCGATGACGCAGATGACTGAAAAGATTTTTTTTTACATGTTCATGTGACCAGCTGACGGTCTTTCCACAGCGATACAATCAGCTGAAGATTTTGTTTATTCACAATAGCACATAAACTATCATCTGACAAAGTATCAAGCGGGAGGCGATGACTAATTTTTTTTATAGACTTTATTTGCTGCCATTCCTCAACCCACCAACGGAGCGGCAGGTGACGTTCACGCGTGTTCATCATACATAGCCGTTAACCACTACACGAGTTTTCGCCCGAGAGGCGATTGGTGATGGAAATCTGTTCCTAGCCCGCGGTCTATATGTATAAGCGCCACTTGCACCATCCCACTAACCCGGGGTTCACCGGTTAAACCGTTAACCTAGTGTCAAAGTGTACTGGTAACCATGGTAACTCCAGGTTTAACCGGTTAACCTCGGGTTAGTGAATGTTGCAAGTGGCCCTAAGCCTCGGTAAGGCATTTTGTTGACTCCTTATAGAGGCGTCACGCTAAGCCCTGCATCAGGGTTTCAACTTTCAACGTCAGAGAAATGATGTATTCGTACTGGTATGTAACTTTACATTTCTCTAATATTTGTAGTAATAACACTGCCAGGGCATGATAATAAGATTATGGGACAGGGACTGCTGTCTACGTACGCATGTATATTGTTTACACGAAAATACTGAATTGATTTTGGTAATTGAGGTGTCAATCTGTTCGTCTTTGTAGCCCAGGTAACAAAAGCTACAATTTAACCGACATTCAAAAAAACCGTTGCTTTGCTTGATTATCAAGAAAACTCAATTTATAAAATATGATTCCAGTTAGAAAGGTCGTTTTCTTGTATTTTATGTGTCGTTCTTTCATTTAATACTTGTTTAATACCCGATAATTAGCACTATTATTTGCATAATATGAGCGCAATTTAAGTAGAATTGTTGGCGCGCTTTAGTTTTTTTATACAACTTCTACAGGCTTCGTCAGAAATTTAAAATTTAACCTGTGACGTAAAGTTGAATAACTGGTTTCTTTAATATAATACGCGACATTGTTATAACGTTATTAGTTGAACTATAAAATAGATATAAAGTGGCATTTTTTTGATTGTAGTTTTAAAACAATGCATTGTTTTTGTAAAAAATTTATTAACGAATCATAATACATTTAATAACCTTTCATTTGATGTAGCACACGTGCATGTATGACTCATGGTATAGTTATAATTTTGATTATGCATATTTCGGCAGTGATAGATAGATAGATAAAAACTTTTTCCCCTCACTAGCTCGGAAAACCGTCTTTTATCCTTTAAAACAAGCGGGGAAAAACGCATTTTATCCACTAGTGGGGAAAGTAATTTGACCTTGAATGGAGCGTGTTTAAGTAGCTTGACAGATAACAAAACGTAAAACGCTCATAATAATGGTTCGTTCGATATTAATTATCATTAAATAAATGGTTTGAGAATCTAATAAAAAATACCAAAATTAGCTTTATTTAATAATTTTAAGTCATAAACCTTAAAATTCCATAAGAAACGTTAGATTTTTTATAATGATGTTAAATATAATTCTGAACGCACAAGTTGAGTCGATGCAATTTCAAAACGCATCGTTGACATTTCATACGTCAGGTCAGAACAGAAATGTCAACATTGTCATTTGTCAACAAATTTTTTACTTAAAAACCATTCTCACCGACTCACGCAAAAATCAGAATTTCCAGTGTTTTCTGTTATAATATCGTACAAAATAAGTGATTCCAGTGATGAAGATGATCTAACGCCTGTGGATGTTGCACTTTCCTCGCTATAGTGACAGGAAAAGTTTTGTGTTACACACGGGTGCAAATGTATTTTACTTCTCGTGTGTTGAAACACTTGCTACGCTCAGGATTCTATTTTAGAACCACTCGCTTCGCTCGTGGTTCAACTATAGAATCCTTTCGCGTGCTCGTGTTTCAATTCCACACTCGCGGGTAAAATACAACTTTGCACCCTTGTATAACAAATAACTATTTCCCCTCACTAGCTCGGAAAGCCGTCTTTTATCCTTTAAAACAAGCGGGGAAAAAGCGCACGCATTTTGCACTCTTTGAATGAGACGCTGTGAACGAGCAAGAAGACATGGACCGTAAGCAGTGAGGCAATAATTAAGTTTGGATAAGACCAGGGCCTCACAGAGTCTCATTTGAAGTTTGACACTGAGAAGATTCCGGAAATTGTATAATACTTTTAGGCGATAAGACAGTTCCGAACAGTTTCTATCAAGTAATTTTCAAAACGTAAATTCGTGTCAAACAGTAGTCCAAGATTTCGGGCCTCGTCGACACGATCAACTGTCACGTCATTAACAATGATACTTGGGCGCTTACCAATAATAGTCTTAGTCTGATTTATAGACCCAAGAACCATAAATTTTGATTTTGATGGATTTAGCACTAGACAGTTTGTGGAGGACCATTCTGACAATCGTTTTAAATCGTCGTTGACCTTCTCGATTGACGTGGCAGTCTCATTGGGGTGAAAAGATAAAAAAAAAATGCAAATTATCGGCATAAAGCTGGTATTTACAGTGTTTTATACAGCTGATGATGATCACTTGTATGACGCCATTATTTGTCACTCAGGCACTATAGAGATTGTCTCCCGGCAGTTTTATGATCCTATTTATATCGTTAATAACATATTAGAAGCTTAAGCGGATTATCCTGAGAATGACTATTTTGGATTTTTAAACTTCGAGCCATTTGTTCTGGCGAATACCTACATTATGATGCATAATTTCCACAATTTTGGTCAGATTTTGATTTTTATGGTATCAATGTAAGGCTTGAGACGTTATCTTATTGTAGTACATTGCTTTAAGGTCCGACTTTTGGTTTGCTTGCAAAACCCAAATAATCGAATATTTTTTTGCATCATTTGGATTTCTTTGTAAATTGCTCTTCAACTGTTGTATATTTTGGTACATAGTGTATGAATTAAATATATTATTTTATTATATATATTATATTATTATTTAATCTACTTTCATTTAATATCCCACACGTGTATGTGCAATGCTTAGTTTGGGTGCAATATGCAATATTCGCAACGAAGCGGGAGTCATTTTGATGACGTTATTCTGCTGAAGTAGATGGCCGACCCCGCTGTCTCCCGGCAGTTTTGGAGATCTAATACCATGCCCAACAACATACCAGTACTAAAAGTGGAAACCGGTTTCCGGATCTGAACTATATTCTCATAAGGGAGTGGACTATTTAGCGGTCTTTGCCAACTTAGACCAAGTATTATCCTGGATAACGAAGGCTGTATCGTCAGCGAATGTTATGATTTGGCCATTAATACGTATATTAAAAACCGGCCAAGACTGCCAAGAGCACGTCGGACCATGCTCAGTGTAGGGTTCCGCGCCAGGCCTTCTTCACTCGCTCAAGGCCACGCGCTATATGCCTACCGCTCGGCATATCGTCGATGATACAACCGACAGAGGGCCGTCGAACGCCCGCCTGAGCGCTCGCACCGCACGTTTCCCGCGCCTACGCTTCGAAATGCCGAAACCACGTAATTATTGTGCAGTAGATGGGTGTAAAAGTCAAAAAACAATGGAAAATTTGTCGTCTTTTCATTTCCGAGAGACGAAGAAAGGTGAGTAGTGTTTTAAATCTATCTTTATGAATTTTGTCACCATTTATTTCTTTGAAGATAAGTAGGTAAATCGTAAATTAAGGAGTTTTTTGAGTCAGGTTGTTTTTATATTTGATTGACTAATAAAAAATATGGTTTATTCGCAACATTCGTTTTATTACAATAATAACATAAGTAACAGTACAACCCTAGCGCATTCTTTACGATGACGCGTTGGCACGTGACTCGCACGGCGAGCAAGGCAGTCTCGACTCTTTGTGCGCGTACTTATGGTACATTTCTTCTCGTCCTGAGCAGCAGGTATTATTATTAAGATTTTGTAGGCTATTATAGCGTAGGTATTTTCGCTTTAGTATGGGAATGATGTATCTGTTACGTAGTAACTATTTATTAATCTGTGTCCGCGCGTAGTTACCCGTACATCACACCTGCATTGAATAGAAGATTAGTGAGTATCATGTAGGTACATAACAAGCATAAAGGAGTACCTTCGCAGGGCTTTGTACTTACGTCTTTTTACTAAGAAGGGAAGACTTTTTGCAATAACTCAAAAACGGCTTTAAACTGATCATGTTCGCTATAGTTATCATTGAATGTCTTTATTGAGCTCTACTTTCACGAATTTTTCATATATTTTTTGATACTTGGGGATATTTTTGACATTCATAAGTGCATTGTAATATTCCTAAATTGAAGAATACAGATAACACATCAATTTTCATGTTTTTTTTGGGTAATGTTGCGACGAACGAAGTTACCTCATCTCCATCTCGGGTCACGACTAGAGGGTCGTGCGTGCTGGCGGGCAGGGCCGTAACGCGCGCCGCGCACAGCGCTGCCACCAGCAAGGTCCACCGTACCATCCTCGTCTGAAACAAAATATAGGTAGTTATTTTCATATTTCATGCTCTGAAAGTGGGTCGTTGTTGTTCCAAAAAGTGCGCAGAAAGTGATACGTTTCTGCTCTAGAGCAGAAAAGTGGTGTGCTCCTCTGCGTCCCCGTCCCACGAGCAACTGGGTGAAAACAAAATTGAAAAATTCTTTATTTCCCCGCCTGGAACAATTGGTAATTGTTCTAATTTTCGTTTCGTTCGAAAGAATCGTTTTTTATCAAAATTGTATTTACTCGATTTCATAACGCGGGAACCAAAAGGAATACACGAAAAATATATATTTTAAACCTTACACTTGCGTAAATGAGCAAAGGCAGAATCTTATACAGCCAAAGTTAAACGTTTGTACGATATTAAATGGGTTTTTAAAGTTGTTTAGCACTATATTCATGAAAATAAAATAACATATAAAATAAAAATTGTTTATTTTATTCATTTAATTGTTATTTAATTTTAAATTTTATTTAAATACCAACTAATGATGTTGGCAAAATGACTGGGATGCCATTGACTATTTAGGGAGTTTTACAACGAAAAAGTAAAAAATTAAAAAGTAAGAGGCAATTATGATAAATAAATACAATGAACAAAACTCAGATAAGTTGGGACGGAGAGCCGAATGGAGTTGTTAAGTAAAAACAAACATAACGTAGATGTAAATTTAAAAGTGGAAAAATTACTGCTTTGGGTGAGACTTGAACTCACGGCCTCTGGATAGATACTCCAGCGCTCTGCCAACTGAGCCACCAAGACCTCATCCATAGTCAGCAAATCTTCCCACTATATGGGTCTAGGGGACCCTAGCGACATCTACCGTAAGAGTGTTAATCTTCTTAAACGGCCACCGGAGTTCCAAGTCATATTGGAAATTCACCAGTAACGATGTGCTACCCATTCTAAATTATTTTTTTACAAGCAGAAACGTCTGCGATCGATGCTATTAAGCTTAGAATAAATTTAAAAGTGGAAACATTACTGCCTTGGGTGAGACTTGAACTCACGGCCTCTGGATAGATACTCCAGCGCTCTGCCAACTGAGCCACCAAGACCTCATCCATAGTCAGCAAATCTTCCCACTATATGGGTCTAGGGGACTCGTGTCGGCCCGTGGCAGGACCCACAGGGAGGCCGCTTACCTAGCCACAGCAGGGGTGGCACTGGTGGTCCACAGAATCCGTGCTGTAGGCTTAGAAGTGGCCCTGCATAAATCCGAGGTTCTGGTTTTCCACGGGCCTCGAAACAAACCACCGGATGGGACACAGATAACTGTGGGAGGAACTTCCATCGCCGCCGGGTCGACGATGAAGTACCTGGGACTCGTTCTCGACGGCAGGTGGAAGTTTGAGGAGCACTTCCAGCGCCTGGCTCCAAAATTGCTGGCTGCAGCTGGAGCCCTTGGACGGATCCTCCCTAATCAAGGCGGACCAGGAGGAGCCTGCAGGAGGCTATATTTGAGTGTGGTGCGCTCAATGGCGCTCTACGGGGCGCCAATTAACGATATTTAGGTAATATTAGTACAATGTTTTAATATTTACAATTGTTTCTGTGTTATTAGAACATGCATTTGAAAAAAAAACTCATTGAAGTGGGTTCAATAATAACAAAATAGCAAAATTTATTCTAGTCGAAAAAAAGCTAGAAAAACACCTCTTCATAATGTCAGTGTCAATGATGTCACAGAATTAATAATATAAATGCTTCGAGGACTTTTCCGGTTCGAGCGCCATCTTGATAGTTAGCATCGTGATTAATTACTTTGTTTTTTGCTCATTAATATTGTTTAAAGTGTAATATCGATGGATTATTATACAGTAAACTAATGTGGTAGTGTGCAGTGAATGGAGAATTAATTTTGAAGCGCGTTTAACCACCATCTTGGGGTCAACGGCCGGTAGTCCACGTGCTTCTTGTAAAGTCTAGCTATCGATTTACAAGAGCTAACAAATCACCGTACACTGTCTTGTACAACCGTACAATTTTTGTCGTTTTTAAACCTCTTAATACCTTGATACTGGCGAAATAGTCCCACTGGGCTGAAGCCATAATTTTAAAAGAAGAAGAAGAGAAATGCTTCGAATTCTATTCCTTATTTGTTGCTTTTCTTATTTTTTCGCAACTGTATTAAAAAAACGTCGTTCGATACACGTGCGGAAAGAAATGTACTATTTCACCACTCCAGCTGGTATTGTTGAAAAACTAGAGAAAGTTGCATTTTATCCACATGTGGAGCAAAATACACAGATGCAAATTTTGAGTTGTTTCCTTATGGTAAAATGGACTTTTAAATGATGATTTTGAATGATAAATATTTAATGACGTTCATTTGGATTTGATTTGGTTTAATTTTGTTTGATATCTAACAGTTAATATTTTCTTCGGATTGGTGTGGTGAAAATTTTTGTGTTTCACTCGGGGGCAAAATTTGTTTAACCCTCTTGCTTTGAAATTCTCACAACGCTCAATATTCCATTTTTCGAACCACTCGCTACGCTCGTGGTTCAATTTTGGAATCTTTCGCTTGCTCGCAATATTAGCACGAGCGGTTAAACAACAGCTTTGCCCCCTTGTAAAACAATAGTAGATTGTGTCACAAGGGAGCAAAATGACATATTTACGGCGAGGGCGTATATTGAATCCTGAGCGTAGTGAGGGATTCAAGTGTTAACGCCCAAGGTGGAAATAATTTTGCTACCATGTGACACATACTGTTTTTCACATTACCTATGAGGAAATTGTTATGTTCCAAAATATTATTTTAACTTAAAAATATTGTATACAAAAAAGAAAAAAAATCATATCCTAGAACAGAAAAGTGCTACTTTGATCCCCCCTAGCAGGGAAGAAAAGTGCTACTTTGATCCCTCCTAGCGGGGAAGAAAAAGCACCTTTTCCAATAGGTGATGTGAAAATAACTATTATACATTACTACCTACCTAACCTACTTTATTGAAGGAAATGGTTTGACCGAAGATGGAAACAAACGCACGTTGCACTTGTGGAGTTGTGGATGTGGACAATACGTGCGCCATTCGGTGAAAACATTTTGGGGGTTTATAGGAGTTATAGGCCTGTCATATCGAACGTTAAATTCGCAAGCTAACGGCTAGTTCTGATTTTTAAATATTTATACCAGAATCGTAAATCTAAGTTTGCAGCTTCGAAAGACTTGTGCTAACTTTGCACCACTCGAAAAACAGCAAAATTTTCGTACTTTTTTGGTATTCTCAATATAAGTCCTAAACTATGCATTTTTTATCAAAAAGGTCTATGAACTAACTAAAGTTAACTAAAATTGCTACAATTTAAGACTTGCAGAATCAACTCTGTATGTTCAATACTTATCGAGATACAGCTCTGCAAAAAAAGGGGCAATTTAGTCCGGTATATCAATCAATTTTCGACCCCGAAATCAGGGAAAACACCTTTTTTACGGGTACAATCATAAAAGGACCTTGTAGCAAATGTAATTAGCATTAATTTAAGCAAAGAATGACATCTGTAGACCGTACCGTTTACCTACTCACAAATCTGAAAAATAAAAAAATGAAAAAACGGCATTTTTTTTTCAAAATAGCTCTTTTTAGTAGTTTGGAAGGTAGGTAGCATGTCACTTACGAAATGACATGCCCGCAAAATGCCCGCTGTAGTGCGACGTATGATTATATAGCAATGTCTTCCTTAAAAACTTGTTGTTTATTGTAAGTGTATAGCTGTTGGTTCTCCTTAACATAATGATTTTTTCGCCAAAGACCCTAATTTGTTAAACAATAGTTATTTGTTATACAAGGGTGCAAAGTTGTATTATACCCGCGAGTGTTTTAACACACGAGAAGTAAAATACATTTGCACCCGTGTGTAACACAAAACTTTTCCCCTCACTATAGCGAGGAAAGTGCAACATCCACAGGCGTTAGATCATCTTCATCAACTGGAATCACTCATTTTTTACGATATTTTAACAAAAAACTCGGAAATTCTGTAATTTTACGTGAGAAGTTTTTAAGTAAAATTTTTGTTGACAATGTTGACATTTCTGACGTATGAAATGTCAATGATGCGTTTTGAAATTGCATCGACTTAACTTGTGCGTTCAGAATTATTTAACATAATTATTAAAAAACAAACGTTTATTATGGAATTTAACATAATTATTAAAAAACAAACGTTTATTATGGAATTTTAAGGTTTATGACTTAAAATCATTAAATAAAGCTAAATCAGGTATTTTTATTAAATTCTCAAACCATTTATTTAATGATAATTAATATCGAACGAACCATTATTATGAGCGTTTTACGTTTTGTTATCTGTCAAGCTACTTAAACACGCTCCATCCAAGGTCAAATTACTTTCCCCACTAGTGGATAAAATGCGTTTTTCCCCGCTTGTTTTAAAGGATAAAAGACGGCTTTCCGAGCTAGTGAGGGGAAATAGTTATTTGTTATACAAGGGTGCAAAGTTGTATTTTAACACACGAGAAGTAAAATGCATTTGCACCGTGTGTAACACAAAACTTTTCCCCTCACTATAGCGAGGAAAGTGCAACATCCACAGGCGTTAGATCATCTTCATGGAATCACTCATTTTTTTACGATAATACGATATTATAACAAAAAACTCTGGAAGTTGTGTATTTTTACGTGTCGGAGTCGATGAGAATAATTTTGTGACAATGTTGACATTTCTGACGATGCGTTTTGAAATTGCATCGACTCAACTTGTGCGTTCAGAATACATTCAACATCATTTAAAAAAACATGTTTCTTATGGAATTTAAGGTTTATGACTTAAAATCATTAAATAAAGCTAAATTTGGTATGTTTTATTAAATTCTCAAACCATTTATTTCATGATAATTAATATCGAACGAACCATTATTATGAGCGTTTTACGTTTTGTTATCTGTCAAAAGCTATTTAACCAAGCTCCATCCAAGGTCAAATTACTTTCCCCACTAGTGGATAAAATGCGTTTTTCCCCGCTTGTTTTAAAGGATAAAAGACGGCTTTCCGAGCTAGTGAGGGGAAAAAATAATAATAGAACATTTTAAAAGTAAATTACTCTGACTGTGATAGTTGCCAATTCAACACTTTGTCATGTAATTAAAGGGTAGGTATAATTATGTAACTTTTTCCTACTTTATTTTTTTAGTTTTTTGACAATATTTTAGTTTTGATATTAAGCGTGTATGTTTAATCTTTTGGTTTGCCTAATGTAAGTCTTAGTTTACAAATATATACAACAAAGATAGAAACATGAGATATTAAAGAAAACAACGTTGTTTCCATACTTTTGGCCTGGGGTGTACCTACTTACCTAATAGGTAGGTAAATAATGCTGATTGTACCTCCTACTACATCATTTTGATAAAACTTCATGAGGTTTTTCTCGTCACGCTCACGATCGAGTGCAAGTAGCCCTTAACTTAGTTAATACGAATAATTACATAATACTTAGTAAGTAGGTAATTACTAGATGGTGCTTTGGTATTTAGTTCCAACTTATAAGTACACTAATGAAAAAAACCTACCTCACGTCGCGGGGAAATCTATGAAACTTTAAATTCTTCTAGAATTTCGATGTCGAATTACATCCGTACACAGAACAGTTTGTGAACCATTAGAGAATATGTATAATTATGTAGTGATGATAATTGAAGTAAAAACACGCCCGCGTCTGCCCTTCGCGCTCGGTACCACAAACTAAGCGTGTTTGTGTTTGCGGTACGCGGCCCGCGCCGCCCGCCTCCCCGAGAGTTCCCCTCCGTTGCCCTGCGTAAATACATTCGTCGCGCTACTGTAGGGAATATTGTAATACTGTGACGTAGGTGTGCAATATAACAAATAAACCAAATCTTTCTATTAAATAGACGCCACTGCACCAACAAATACAAGTACGAACTTACAGTTATTTATTTCGTTGGACGAGGGTTCATGCACGGGTCATGCTTATCATTTTTCTGATGAATACAAAAGTCATATCGTGTGCCGAAGTGAGTGTGTTTGTCAAAGTTCTATAACAGGTAGTTTACCCAATTACATTTAGCGACCACACTTGTAAAAATATGTAGGTTCGTTCCATAGAGGATAAATACGATACATATTCTCAGAACAGAGGTCAAAATGAGATAATTATTACAATAACTATATAAACATTATCGATAACATGATGACATGTTACGAGTTACGAGTATCACGCTCGCGCGAGTTCCGAGTACCGAAGTCGAGTCGTAGAAAACAAACAACAGCGTTTCGTTCTTGCTGGGAAATACCCCTGGCTACTTGCTTTGCACATAAACATAAACGATGTTTTTTTATTCATACTTAGAGACGTGAAATAATGTGTTGCTTATTTGGTTTGCATTATCCTCCTTCACAAATCACAGTAGTCTGTTGTAACTGTAAAGTGATCTGTTTTTAGCTTTTGAATGTATAATTAATAATAGGGCTTCCAATACCGGGATCCCGGTATTTCGGGATCCCGGGATACCGCTTTTTTATGGTAGATTTCAATACCGGTATTTAATTTTGAAAACCTTAAAAATTAACTTAAACCAATTAAATTATTATATTTTAAGTAAATTTTAGTACAATGGTTTAGCGAATGTTTAGAAGATGTTGTCTTTTATACAATGCACTGTAAGTGCTACTTTATTTGTTAGAAAATCATTGAACCTTTTATACTAAAAATGTTTCTGTATTCGACTGAGCTGCAAGTGCAGAAACTAGTCAATAGAGAGAAAAAGAGGCTTATTATTAAGTGATATCATTGTTAAAAATACTATATATTGTAACACGCATGCAAAATAAAAAATAATTTGATAAAAAATTTATATTTTTACTTCAAATTTACTTGGTTCCTATTTTTTCAAAAAAAACCCGGGATTCCGGGTATTAATACCGGTATTGCGAAAGGTCCGGTATTTGGAAGCCCTAATTAATACCTATAGACTTTAAAACGAGTCGGGCACAAACTTACTAGGCCAGGAAATAAATGCCCAAAAACAGGTATAGAGGGAAATGCAAGGAACACAATTTTTAACTTCGTAGCTTTGTTTGGCCTAGTTAGGAGATGAACATATCAAAAGTCCCCGGCCATAACCCTGGTGCTGGGGGGGAGACGGGGGTTTGAAGGTTCCATTTTTCGGTTTTTCGATTATATCTCGGAAACTAAGCGTCTGAGCGACTTGGCCACTTATACAAAATGAAAAGAGATTTAATTTGTTACAAGTTTTATTCAGTCAAGTTTTTCGATATCTTGTATAGTTTTTGAGATATCCGCTCTTCATTTACCAATGTGAAAGCAATAAATATATAAATAAATAAATATAAATATTTAGGGCTCAATTTTTTTTTTTTTAATAATAAAAAGTTGTTTATTAAAAGAAAGAATTTAAAATTTCACAACAGGCTCAGTGGTCCCACAGCACACTAGGCTAGGCCTGTATCGTGGTGACCGCTCTACCGATTTACTACATAACAAATTTAGGGGTATCCTCTAAAAGTCTAAACTAAAGTAAGTCTCTTATCTTACAATTCTTACATTGAATGAAATGAAATGAGATACATGCAAAACTAATACTAACATTACTTACTAACTAACAATTATTATATTGTATTTGTATTAATAATAATAAATATCAATATGGCAAAGACATTTTTTATTCAATTCTACTCATATAATAGTATTCCAATTCAATTAAATATCAATTACAATAATTTATCTATATCAAAATGTGAAAATATTAAATTTTTAGGATTATTCATTGACCAGCATCTAAACTGGAAAGAACATGTAAATGCGGTGTGTAGTAGATTAGATAGGTTCGTCTTTGCATTAAGAAAATTAAGATATACTGTCAACTTTGAGGCAGCTGTCACAGCCTATCACGGCGTGGTATCGTCAGTGCTAAATTATGGGCTATTACTGTGGGGAAATTCGGTAGATGTCGAAAGAGCATTTCTATTGCAAAAAAAATGTGTCCGTGCAATAATGAGAGCCTGGGTAACTGATAGCTGCCGACCACTATTTCAGAAATTAAAAATATTACCGCTGCCATGCATGTATATTAAAAAAGCATGTTTACTTGTAAAAAACCGTCCAGATTTGTTTAAAATGAGATCTGAATTCTTCTCAAGCCAGAGAACTCAATACCAAAATCTACTTTATCAACCCCGGTGCAACTTGGATATATATAAGAGGAATGCGTACAATATGTGCATAGTTCTATACAACAATTTACCCAGCAGTATAAAACAACTAAACGCTATGGAATACAAGAAAAAACTAAATAGTTTTCTGTTAGAGCACTGTTTCTATAGCGTTAAGGAATATTTGGAATGTAATTTGCAGTAGTACCTAAGAATTAATGGTTGAAAAATGTATTTATTTAAGTTAAGTGTTCTTATTATTAATTAATCAATCAATTACTTATTATGAATTTTAATATTGGAATTTTAATCTATTAATTATACTATTAGATAACATTTTTTTTTTTGAAAATTTGCATGTCGTTATGCGACTGAATACTGTACACCATATTTTAACAAAACAACATCTGTATTTTAGAATTAAGTATTCTTGCA
The DNA here is from genome assembly GCF_947568885.1 of Cydia strobilella. Taxonomy (NCBI): domain Eukaryota; kingdom Metazoa; phylum Arthropoda; class Insecta; order Lepidoptera; family Tortricidae; genus Cydia; species Cydia strobilella. The sequence continues at coordinate 42,283,244 of NC_086068.1, read as the reverse complement.
AATAAAGAATCTTTATCTTTATTGACAATTTCAAGAGCGTACCAGACAATCATGATGTGTGTCATGTGTGTGTGTGAGTATGATGTACCTAGTGATTGTGTCTGATGTCATTCAGTGCCTGTACGAGCACGAGCGAGCCTGAAGGATTATTATGGTCTATAATTTAGACAACTCGTTTCATTATTTGCTCAGTTTCATGGTAGTTCTGGCTATTTAACCAGTTGAAAAGTTTTCTCTTGGCTTCGGATAGGGATGCGTTCTTAATGTCACAATATTTTGTAACCACATTGTATATGTATGGGTGGAGATGACTGGGTAAACGTTTTGCAAAAATTGTATTCGTGCTCGGAACTGGAATGTTGTACACTCTTCTGCCATAGAGTAACTTATACTAGAGCGGTACTGTCATAGTAAATTTTGTAACCCCAGTAAATTCACTGCCATCTGTCGACACACTTTAAAACTAAAAATGAAGATTTCTAAAAATACGATAGACTGTATTTAAATATAGATAAATGATTTTTTTTATTTGCATTAATTATTTTTATGATTTTGACCCATGTTCTTTCACTGATATGCGTTAAAATTGTTAAATAATAAACGAAACCGTCAACGCCATCTATACGACTGTAGGCCAAAACTAGTAGCGCCCTCTGAACGAGAATCAAATTTTCTTGATTTTCGAGGCACGGTTTTTCCTTAGACTGTATCTATCTATTACGGAGTTATATCTATCTTTGCTTCTGCTTAGCAGGTACGCATACTTTTGGGAAGCAATGGTGTTACGATGTATCATGAGAGAAATCTTTGAAACATAAGTTGCCGAACTGACAATACCTTCCATTCTTTATACAGAGAAGCAGTAGGGAATAGCCGAGGCTTTCTGAGCATTACTTTTAAGATAAAACGTTGAGCTCTTTCTAAGGTTATGAGGTTGGAGCTGGCAGCTCCTCCCCAAATTGTGATACAATACGCGACCACTGGTTGGCAAATGGCTGTGTATACTAGTTTAAGTATATCTTTGCCGGCAGCGTTTCTGAGTAGTTTCATAATATATATTAATTTTCTAACTCTAGCGGACACAGAATTTGTATGGGCTTTAAAATTAAGTTTTTCATCAAGGGTAATGCCTAAATATTTTATTGTGCGGCAGTTATTGACACTATTGTTATCCTTACTCCCCGGGCCACTAGAAGGGTCTGTCACTAATTTAATTTCAGGGCGGTGGCTGGGAGATGAAGCTGCAGTCTTGTGAAAACAAAGGTATTTGGTTTTTGAGATATTTAAAGTAAGTAAATTATTTGCAAGCCAGATAGTTACTAAAGCAAGCCCCCTCTCGGTAGCTGCAAAACATTTTTTCCCAGGACGATTCGTGAAAGATTAGGGCAGTGTCGTCCGCATAACAGATAATTTCGGCGCCTATGGAAAGGTCTGTTAAATCATTGATGTAAATCAAAAATAGCGTTGGTCCGAGAATGCTTCCCTGTGGGACCCCGTAAGGAATATTTCTTTGAGAGCTGACCAGGGCGCCCAACTTTAAGCATTGGCTACGGTTTGTTAGATAGCTTTTAAACTATAGGAGTGCCGTACCTCGAATACCCGACAGTTCAAGCTTCCTGAGCAAAATTGGTATCGAAACTGAATCGAACGCCTTGGCCAGGTCCAAAAAGACACCGATGCACGCGTTACCCTCATCCTAACTGAAATTAAATTTTGATTAATATTCTTGTTTGAGAAAATTGTAATTTTTAGGGTTCCGTAGTCCGTACCCGAAGGGTAAAAACGGGACTATTACTAAGACTCTGCTGTCTGTCTGTCTGTATCTCATGAACCGTGATAGTTAGAGAGTTGAAACTTTCACAGATGATGTATTTTTGTTGCCGCTATAACAACAAATACTAAAAACAGAATAAAATAAATATTTAATTGGGGCTCCAATACAACAAACGTGATTCTTTGCCTTTTTTTTTTAGTAATAGTACGGAACCCTTCGTGCGCGAGCCCGACTCGCACTTGGCCGGTTTTTAATTTCGAGACATAGGTATACAGAGTGGAGAATCATATAACTAAAGAACTATGACATGTCATAACGTCATGCAAATTCTGCTGATCACTGTAAGATGAAATTGTATAAAGTAATGATTTTCGATTTATAATTTAAATATTATATTGTTATTAGTGAGCAATAAAGATTATTTGTATTATTATGTATCATTTATTGCTAAAGTTTTCATTATATTGTTGCAGACGTGAGACACTCTGTATACTTTACTTATCTTATAAAAAAACACTACACGCGCATGGATCTTTTCGTCGCTCAAACATAGTGTCTTCAAAGTTACCTATCCACAAAAGTATCAAAAAGTTTAATTTATCCTGGAGTATATTGGTCCTCGCTGCGCTCAAACCAATAAATTGCGTCGGATAAAAATGGATCGCTTTATGCTCTTGTTGTACTTACAATCTACTATTTGTTTGTATAAGGAGAATTTAAGAAAATCTCGAGGATTTTGATAATAGGTACAGTCAAGTGTAAAAATATGGGTGCACTCATCGTACTAAAAAATATGTCCCATAGCTCTTATGTCAGCAAATTAAGAACTATGGGACATGGGACATATGTTTGAGTAGGTTGTATGCACCCATAATAACACGACCTAAATGTTTTATGTCCACCAGATCAAATTAAGTATAATAAGTCTGAAAACTTAGATGAGGCGTCAAGTGTTTCCCCATACGAGTTATATTGTACCACCTAGTGCTAGTGAGACATTGCGGCCGCTCCTTGTGGCGTGTAGTTCTCTACTTATCGACGGCCTAGGTCAGGCCAATCTTTCCTGAACGCATCCTAATCGTCTCGTGTCTCATCCGTATGCTACCTCTCTCCGGGGTCCGTCTTGCCGCTTCATTTGTTTATTTATAAATACATTGCCTGTATACGGGCCAATAGTATAGTTATTATCTTCGTTTGGTTTTCCTTAAACATTTTGATACTTTTTGTGTATATTTTTATTATTTAATGTAACATGTAACTGATTGTGGATAGGTAACTTTGAAGACACTATGTCTATGTTTGAGCGACGAAAAGATCCATGCGCGTGTGGTGTTTTTAAGGGTTCCGTACCAAAAAGGTACAAAAGTGTTAGATGTTGAGGATATCTCAAACGGTCTTTGTTTGACATTGACAGGGGATTAAGAAGACAGAGAGAAAAACGCAAGTTGTTGGATAAGAGATTTGTATTGTTTTAATTATAGAAAACTCAAAATAAATAATCTATTGTAAACTAATTTGGAGTTTTAGTGAGTGTCTTTTATCAGAAGTGGCAAGAACGTTGAAGAATGGGCCTTAAATGTCAAAGAACAAATGATATAAAAGCGAAACCTACTGACTGAGCAAACTGAATGCTTTAGTGCAAAATCTTGAATATTGAGTATTGCACATATGCAAACATTTTACAGCCTACATTCTTAGCTATGATGGCATATACGCATGTCAACAACTCAACAACAATGACAACCTTAGTGACAAGGTTATGCTAACCTTTAAAACATGAAAAGAAATGTGTATAATAAAAGATTGCTTCATGTTGATAAATATTTTAACTATTCTAAGATGAAAAGTAACGAGATTGAGAACTACATGCACAGATGATGATAGTTTGGGTGTTTGGATATCCACAAAGGCCTAATTGTTGAAGAATTATAATGAATTATTGCAATGTGCTATATGGCCATATATAAAAGGTTTATGAAATATAATCAGCCATATAAGATTGAATGAAAAAAAAATGATCACTGCAGCTGCTTGATGGGAATCTTCACCCAATTGTGCACAAGGATTTTTTTCTTCAGCGAAAGCAAAGAGCATTGGCAAAAGAAAATCTGCGGTGAGAGATGACTGCAGCTAACTATTATGTCAAAAGTTACCAAGTGGATACTGCATTTGCTACTATGACAAAAGTTAAGTATTCTCTACACAAGTTCTTTGTTTGTTGGCTGTTGGCTTAAGGGTATACTTATCTAATCAGGTGAAGGATATTATTATTATTTTGTTTTAGACAGGCAGCTGATGCTGGTACGTCTAAATCATAGTTCACTTAGCATGATTTCACAGTTTTGATAGTTTGTCTAGTCTATTTTTAAATTGATTCACACTTGTAGAGTTCACAACTTCAGAGGGTAATTTGTTCCAAGCCTTTACTATTCGGTTTGCAATAAAGATGCAAGATAGTATGCTATTTGAAGTTCTCCAACAGTACTGCCATAAGTCAGTATTGGCTCACACTTCAGTGTCAGACACTTAAGGTTGAGACCAATTTGTGAGACTTCAGTTGAAATCGTGGATCGTGTAACTGTATGAGATATATGTGTGAGTTATCACTGGGTTAAGTGTTGTGTATAGAGGTGTTATGAAAAGCGTAGGATGCTGGCATACAAGAGAAATAAAATAAGACAGATGCATGGAGACAGAAGAAACAGCCTCTCACGTGGTGCTGGAGTGCAGCGAAGTGGCCCCATACAGGGCAAAACATCTCAAATCCCCGAGAGACCTCCCCGAGGTCCTACTCAACATCAAAGGTTTGATAGGTTTCCTCGAGGTGCTGGGCTGGCAGGACTAGCCCACTCCCATGTCATGCAAAATAGGCGCCAGTCGTCGAGTTGCGGAAAATCGCCCGAACTACAATACAATACAAAAAAAAGACAGATTAGTATATGAGGATGGTAAATGGGCGATTTATAGTTATTTAAGAAGGGAGTAAATTTTGAGGTTGAGTTTTTGATCAAAAGTCGAGGGTTAGATAAAATAGTTGGTTAAAAGGTAAACAATACATACATACATACATACATACATACATACATACATACATATAATCACACCTATTTCCCGGAGGGGTAGGCAGAGACCACGGATTTCCACTTGCTACGATCCTGACATACCTCTTTCGCTTCCTTCACTTTCATAACATTCCTCATACACGCTCGCCGGTTTAGGGTGCTCTTGACCTGGCCTTTCTTCAGGATTTCCCCGATCTGGTCAGAGAAAGTCCGCCGAGGTCTGCCCCTTCCAACTCCCGTTTCTACCTCTCCCTTATACACTCTCTTTGTTAGCCTCCTTTCACTCATTCTTTCCACGTGTCCAAACCATCTCAACATACCTTTCTCAATTTTTGTCACTACATCTTCGCTCAGTCCACACTTTTCCCTTATCACACTGTTCCTAATTCTATCTTGTGATCTCACCCCACATACACTTCTCAACGCTCTCATTTCCACTGCATTCACTTGGCTCTGATGCCTCTTCTGCCATACCCAACTTTCGCTACCATACATAAGTGTAGGCACCAGCACCCCTCTATGCACAGCCAACCGTGCCTTTTGCGACACCTTCTGGCTGCTCATAAAAGCGTTAAGTGCCCCATTCACGCGATTTCCAGCACTCACTCTCCTTTCAATATCTTTATCATGCTTACCGTCCCTAGTGAATAATGTTCCCAGATACACAAACTCTTTCACTTGTTCTACTCTTTCTTGACCAATCAAAATTTCACAGTTTGTCATATATTCCTCCTTTTCAAATACCATAACTTTCGTCTTACTTACATTTATTTTCATTCCTTTCCTTTCAAAAGATCCATGCATTCTAGTTACCATCTCCTGCAACTCTTCACCCGATGACGCTAGCAATACCAGGTCATCAGCGTAAAGAAGACAATTGACGGGTAACCCACTCATTTTCAGCCCACATTCATCATTTCTCAAATCATGCAAACATGCAAACATGAACAGATTAAACAGCCACGGTGACGCTACACATCCCTGCCTAACACCCTTTTCGATGCTAAACCACTCAGTATACGACCCGTTTACTCTCACACAAGCACTGGAATCCTCATAGAGCGATTTCAGTGCCTGAATGAGACGGCCGCTCAATCCATACACCGACAGTACCGACTCGAGTTCATTCCTCACCACTCTGTCATAAGCCTTTTCCAAATCCACGAAAGCGCAATAGACCTTCTGACCTTTGGCCAAATACTTTTCGGCTATGCATCGCAAGGAAAAGACTTGATCCGTACATACCATACCCTTTCGGAATCCCGCTTGTGCATCCCATACTTTCTCATCGGTTTCTTTCACTACTCTTTCAATCAATATCTTTGCATACAATTTGCCGACGACGCTGAGTAAGCTAATGCCTCTGTAGTTTTTGCAATCCAGTTGTGATCCCTTTCCTTTGTAAAGAGGTACAATGACGGCCTTGCACCAGTCCCTGGGCACTTGACCGGTTCTGAAGCACATATTGAAAAGGCGGTACAACTGACTTGCTACAATGCCTTGTCCAGCTTTCAGCATCTCGACAGAAACTCTATCATACCCTGCAGCCTTCCCTGATTTCATTCCTTTCAATGCTTTCACAATTTCATCCATGTTAATACTATCTTCGTTCTCCGACACGTTTTCAATGCTTTCATTCAAGCCTCCTTGCTTGCTTCCTCTTTATCAAACAAACTTTCAAAATACTCTTTCCATCTTTCTAAGATGCATTCTTCCTCATTCACTAATCTTCCATTCTTGTCTTTTATTGACTTTAGCTCAGTATTCTGGGTGTTACCCCTGGCTAAACGAACGGACTTCCAGAAAAACTTTATATTAATTAATTATATTATTAAAAAATCATAATATGATATTAGACCGAGCAATTATTCCGTAATTTGGGTAAGGTCTACTACAATCCATTAGAATTTTAAAAAATCTTAATTAAGAACAGGAACATTGGAGGAGGGGCCGGATTAGTGGTGTTAGGTAGAGGAGCAGGTACTAGTTGTCAAGAACGGGCTGCGCAGTGGCATAGGGCTGGTCTCTGGTCTCGGTCCGGGTTTGAGCATGTTGGTGCCAGTGTGAGGGGAGAGATAGATGGAGCCTCACTCAACAGGGTCTTGTAAATTAAAGGTAGGAACCAGGAACAAGGATATTTAGAGGTGGACTGGTTACAAGAGGTCATGTATGTTCTTAATGGATTTACTATTTGGATCACATCACAATATAAAATATAGACTTAGAAAACTATGTAAGAAAATGTTGATATTTACTGATCAAAATTTTGTATTAAACTCAAAATTAAAACTAATAAAAGGGAATTTAGAATGTTATGTGCCAGAAATAGTATGAAGGTTGATAGTGTAACGCTTCGTAAACACGTGGTACAAAAACTATAGCACAGGTTACAGTATTGGACCTACACCTTAGGTCAATATTTTGATCACATGTTTTATTGATATTACTGAATGCTTATAAAACTTTTTTTACAAGTTTTTTATTTTTAGTTACTTGCAATGTATCTATACAACTATGTATGTTTGCACGGGTCAAATCTTGCAAGCTAAATTTGACCCACTTTCTGGTTTCCGATGAAGCTAAAAATTGGCACACATAAGTAAGTTGCGTGACAATGCAATATTATGGTACCATCCAGCTGATCTGATGATAGAGACAGGAGGTGTCCATAGGAACTCGGTGATAAAACAAGGCAACCTAATTTGCAAACCAAACCCTGTTTGGGATTATTGGAATTGTCTAAGTATTAGTTGTCTGTGAAAAGAAAAGTACAGTCAGCGATAAAAGCTTGAACCAAAAATGAAATATTTGCCAAAAATTTTTATAATATGAGGGATAGAGTTACCTAATCAAGAATCTCGATAGAGTATTTGACTTGTTTTGTAAGTGTACATCTTAGTGCATGTTGATATTGTTGATGTAATTGAAGCCTTCATCATCATTAATAACAGATGATGTCCCAGTGCTGGGCACAGGTCTTCTCCGCAAGGTCATATTTAATCCTTCTGATCGAATATTATTTTGATAAATTATTAGGAAAATGTTACTGAGTCGCGAATAGTTGAACCGTAATTTGAAATGTTGAATCAAAACATGCTTTAACATGACGAATATAGTTATTGCCCTGAATTATGATTGCAGAATGTACTGGCAAGAGTCTGCGCACTTGAGCGGCGGTGCGAGTCTGCGCACTTGAGCGGAGGTGCGAGTCTGCATACTTGAGCGGAAGTGTTAGGCTATACGTCTAAGCGGCGGTGCGAGTGTGTGCGCCTGTGTGGCGGTGCGAGTCTGCAGGCCTAAGCAGTGCACAGTTATCGGGGTCAGTGGAGTCGCTGAGGACCAACTTAGCTACGTCGCAAATCTCCTGATGCGATTTAGAAGGCGCACGAGGCGTAGAAGTTCTGAAGTGCTGCTTGCTGACCTTATTGGGCGAAGGCTTTTCATCATGAGGTCGAACTGATAACTGATTATGACGCTTGCTCGAGTGCAGTGCAGCCCTATGTTCAATGTTGCAGATGGTCTGATCACTATATACTGTTGTGGCCAGAGCATTGCCCATCATTGCTGGCGTCATTATGTGGTCTACCTAAACTATGCCTATTTTCAGTTTTTTTTTATGTATAGGTTAATCCGTTATTTAATGATACATGTATGGTGTTTCTTCTTTAACACTACTAAACGCTTGTGACATCTCAGAAAAAAAAATGTCTAGGTTAATAATTGTATACAGTCATGCATGTGAATAGTACAAGATTGAGATGATTGATATGATATGTTGATGATTCAGGTTCGGTAGATTAATAAAAATATGATTGACTTTTACATGAAATATTATGAAATGTACGATATTATGGTATTAGGATATCTGAAACAAAGTAACAGATAGCGAAAAGAGAATAGTTAGTATAATAGAATTATTTGGTTGAGAAAGAAGCTATTCCACCTAAGTAACGTGATGTAAATAGTAAGGAAAAATGAAAGTCGAAGAAAATGATTGTTGTTTATGAAAGTCATGTTTATATATGTGAACATATATTTAATTATGATAATACTTACTGCCTTTAGATGAATACTAAAGGTTATAATGTTGCCTTTTTGCCGCTGAGATTGTTATTTGTTGCAAATATGGATAAGTATACTAAACAAATGAGCAGGTTCACCCAGCCACACTGGTGACTGGTGTGGTGCAGAGCAAAATGCCTTCTCAGGTGAATACTGTTAATGTTTTAGACTGAGTGACCAGGTTCATCCGGCCCTAGTGTGGTGCGGAGTGAAATGTCACCTCAGGTGAATATTGTTAATGTTTAGACTGAGTGACCAGGTTCACCCGACCCTAGTGTGGTGCGGAGTGAAATGTCACCTCAGGTGCATATTTTTAATGTTATAGACTGAGTGGCTAGGTTCGCACGGCCGCAAGTAGAGACTAATATGGTACGGAGTGGAATGTCACATCAGGTGAATGTTAATAATGTTTTAGACCGAGTGGGTAGGTTCACACGGCCGCATTGGAGGCTAATGTGGTACGGAGTGGAATGTCACATCGGGTGAATATTCTTAATATTCAAGACTGAGTGGGTAGGTTCACACGGCCGCAAGTAGAGACTAATGTGGTACGGAGTGAAATGTCACATCAGGCTATAATTATTGATGTTAGGTATAGACTGAGTGGGTAGGTTCACACGGCCACAAGTAGACACTAATATGGTACGGAGTGGAATGTCACATCAGGTGAATGTTGATAATGTTCTAGACCGAGTGGGTAGGTTCACACGGCCGCATTGGAGGCTAATGTGGTACGGAGTGGAATGTCACATCGGGTGAATATTCTGAATATTCAAGACTGAGTGGGTAGGTTCACACGGCCGCAAGTAGAGACTAATGTGGTACGGAGTGAAATGTCACATCAGGCTTTAATTTTTGATGTTAGGTATAGACTGAGTGGGTAGGTTCACACGGCCACAAGTAGAGACTAATATGGTACGGAGTGGAATGTCACATCAGGTGAATGTTGATAATGTTCTAGACCGAGTGGGTAGGTTCGCACGGCCGCATTGGAGGCTAATGTGGTACGGAGTGGAATGTCACATCGGGTGAATATTCTTAATATTCAAGACTGAGTGGGTAGGTTCACACGGCCGCAAGTAGAGACGAATGTGGTACGGAGTGAAATGTCACATCAGGCTATAATTGTTGATGTTAGGTATAGACTGAGTGGGTAGGTTCACACGGCCGCAAGTAGAGACTAATATGGTACGGAGTGGAATGTCACATCAGGTGAATGTTAATAATGTTCTAGACCGAGTGGGTAGGTTCGCACGGCCGCATTGGAGGCTAATGTGGTACGGAGTGGAATGTCACATCGGGTGAATATTCTTAATGTTTAAGACTGAGTGGGTAGGTTCACACGGCCGCAAGTAGAGACTAATGTGGTACGGAGTGAAATGTCACATCAGGCTGTTATTTTGAATGTTATGGACTGAGTGAGTAGGTTCCCATGGCCGCAAGTAGAGACTAATGCGGTGCGTAGTGGAATGTCACATCAGGTGAATATTAATAATGTTCTAGACCGAGTGGGTAGGTTCGCACAGCCGCATTAGAGACTGATGTGGTACGGAGTGGAATGTCACATCGGGTGAATATTCTTAATGTTTAAGACTGAGTGGGTAGGTTCACACGGCCGCAAGTAGAGACTAATGTGGTACGGAGTGAAATGTCCCTTCAGGCTATTATTTTGAATGTTATGGACTGAGTGGGTAGGTTCTCACGGCCGCAAATAGAGCCTAATGTGGTGCGGAGTGAAATGTCACATCAGGTGAATATTTGTCGCATTAGAGACTAGTGTGGTAAAGGTCGACATGTCACGTAATGTAATTAAGGCTAATGAAACAAATTCTTTACGAGACTTTAGACTAATCTGATATAAGTAAAACTGTTAAAATAAGTTAATATTGAAATGTAATAAGAGTCGTGTGGTACATTGGACAAGAAGGTTGTGAAAAGTTAAATCCTAGATTGAGTTTGAGGACAAACTCCTAGGTTGTCAGGATGGCCGAATGTTAGATGTTGAGGATATCTCACACGGTCTTTGTTTTATTTTTAAAAATATCTGACAAGTGACAGATGGTTTGCCGCGGTTTTGGACAATAATGACATTGACAGGAGATTAAGAAGACAGAGAGAAAAACGCAAGTTGTTGGATAAGAGATTTGTATTGTTTTAATTATAGAAAACTCAAAATAAATAATCTATTGTAAACTAATTTGGAGTTTTAGTGAGTGTCTTTTAAAAGGAACCCTTATGGTGCGACTCTGTCCGTCTGTCTGTCTGTCTGCCTGTCACATTGCTAAATACCTCGAGAACTATACTTAAGCTATCGATTTGAAATTTGGAATAGTCATGAAGAACGCTAATAGACTGGAGGAAACCGGCCTGTTTGGAGAAAAGTCGTCGACATCTCTTCTAAATAACTACAACTGGTATGGATGTTATCCTAATTGTCTCCAGAATACGAATTGACCGGTTGTGGTTTATGGAGGGGGGGACGGGTGCTACAAAAGGGGGGCAAAGATGGCGGCCGACTGTCATCGAAATCTGTTCACATATCGAGCCCTATAAGACCGATCGGGTCGTGTGAGATGTCATTTGAAAGACAATTAAACGTATTATAATTGTTTCTAAATAACCGTAGTCATCACTTTAGTCGTTTACAAAATATTTGAAAAAATATGGTTTTTTACCGTGGACGTTTGCATAAGTACTGATAAAACATGCTTATAACTAAATAAATTATAACTTTACCGCAATGAATGTTATTACAAAATATACGGGAAATTTTATGAGCTTTCCAAAAACATAAGTTCTATTTGTATATAATATATATATATAAAAATCAATGCCCATTTTGTCAAGCAAGTGCAAACAGCGCGGCGGCGGTAGACCAGCAGCATACTATTGTTAGGTATTGTTTGAAAGTACATTTATTTATAATGTTCCTAAATGAGAGGCTATCGTTTTTATCATCGCGAATCATCTAATATCGATGAACAATGTGGTTTAATAATTAATCTTCGATAAGTTATGCTTCCAAAAATAGTCAAGTTCTAAGTACATAACTTCGTTAAGTTCGTAGCTTCATGATTGCATGACGACTGCACATGAAGTAGTGAATATCTATGTCGCTATTTGACTCACATCTACATGTACCTAAAACGTTTTCGAACCCACTCCGTAGTTAATAACAATAATAACTTAAAATCACCTTCAAGATCTGGGGCTTGTGGCGTTTTAAAGTGAGATTAGTCGCCGCATGTTCCCTCGCCTATAAAATAGTCTATAATTTGTTGGTATTAAACTCAATTTAGGGAGTACGTTACATTAAAAATAGACAGGCAACAAATATAAAAACCTTTAATATATGTCATCTCTACAATTCACATATTCACATACTAGTACTAGTAAAATATTGATATAAGTAAAAAAAAAACAAATCCACACATGGAACACGACCATTCAAAATTACTACAACGGGTCAATCATAGATTAGTATTACTGTAAGGGTCAATTACCAACAGCAACCACAGAAATGGATCAAACTATACCTATGCATTACTCGTCTTCGAAATTATGTTGTTTAGCATAGTCAAATGTGCATTGTTGGAGTGTGTCACTTTCAGGAAAAGATACTTGTTTCAAACAACATAATTTCAAAGACGAGTAATGCATAGGTATAGTCTTATATAGGAATGGAAGAGTCTTATAACGTGTTCGCAAAATTGAGGTCTGAGTTGAAAGGACGAATAGCCTCTGCCTACGACGACTACATCGGTAGAATTCAGACCAAGGTAAAGGATAATCCGAGGGCGTTTTGGCAGCACTTGGACAGCCTGAAGTCGACGGGAGGGTTCGCTAGTAGTGTGTAGTTAGATAGAAAGCTGTTTACTGGAGCTGAGGTAGCTGATGCGTTTGCGAGCTATTTCTCTGGGGTATTTTTGCCTGACACCCCGCTTCTGGATCCTAACGTACGGGGAACTGAGTATGTTAACCGTAGTGCCAACTGCATCCATATAGATGCAGTATCGATGGAACAGGTTGTATCTGGGATAAAGCGTCTTAAATCCAAGTGTGCGGTAGGCCTGGACAACTTGCCAGCGTACGTTGTAAAGGGATGTATGGATTACCTTAAAGTCCCTTTACACTTCATCTTTAATTTGGCACTTTGTACTGGGTCATACCCTCTTCGCTGGAAACTCTCGAGGGTGAGACCTATACCAAAGGCAAATGACGCCACAATCGTGGAAAACTATAGGCCCATTGCCGTCCTTTCCACTCTGGCCAAGCTCTTTGAGTCAATAGTCCTCCGAACTCTATGCGCACAGGTAAAGCCATTTTTATGTGACGCACAACATGGATTCAGACATAGTCGCTCAGTTAACACCAACCTATTAATTTTGACTGGTAGCATATCTGAGCACCTGGATAGAGGTATCCAAGTCGATGTCCTTTATTTTGATTTCAGTAAGGCTTTCGATCGCGTGGATAACAATGTGTTGTTGGCGGAAACTGGATCGTATTGGCTTTTCTCCCGCATTGTTGTCATTCTTCGCTAGTTATCTACGCGATCGGCAGCAGTATGTCAAGCATGGATGCTTCGTCTCGGCCCCTTATCATACCCGGTCTGGGGTCAGTCAAGGCTCCATATTAGGTCCTTTCTTATTTGGGATCATGATAAACGACCTCAGGTCAGTCTTTCAATCGGCTCAGTGTCTCCTATATGCAGATGACCTTAAGTTGGTATATGGAGTGGAGCAAAGTACTGACTGTGAGTCGTTACAAAGGGACATCGACTCGGTTTTTCTCTGGAGCACCGAAAACAAGTTGCTGTTCAACCCGGCTAAATGTTGCGTCTGCACTTTCAGCCGTGCTCATATGCCGTTGCATACACAATATGTGCTGGGGTTTGAGCCTATAAACCGCGTGTGCTCTATTAAAGATCTGGGTGTGGTCTTCGATACGCGGCTTACTTTCCACGAGCATATCTCGACGCTTGCTAGCGACTGCTTTCGAAGACTGGGCTTCGTTGTACGCAACCTTCGTCAATTTAACGATCCTGTTGCGATCAGGCTTGTCTATAATGCGCTAGTAAGAAGCAAGCTTGAGACATCATCGATCGTTTGGCATCCCTACGAATCTACCTACAGTTTGCTTCTTTTTTCAGTTTGTTTTTAATGGTCGAGTGCTATGTGGATTCATGTTTTTTATTTTATTTTATCAATATTTTTCTCGGATAGTAATACTCTTTTCAATACCAAATTAACGATTGTATGTTTCAATGTGAACCTTTTTCTATTATTAATGGTTACCACGTTATATAGGTGGAGTAAATTCCCTATAATTATATGGACTAAGTATAGACCCATTGTGGCCCATAAAACCTAGTAATTCTTACTAGGTCTTATATAAAGCTTGATTGTGCTTATGTGATTTTTTGAATTGTAAGTATGTGAATATGTGAATTGTAGAGATGACATATATTAAAGGTTTTTATATTTGTTGCCTGTCTATTTTTAATGTAACGAACTCCCTAAATTGAGTTTAATACCAACAAATTATAGACTATTCTATAGGCGAGGGAACATGCGGCGACTAATCTCACTTTAAAACGCCACAAGCCCCAGATCTTGAAGGTGATTTTAAGTTATTATTGTTATTAACTACGGAGTGGGTTCGAAAACGTTTTAGGTACATGTGGATGTGAGTCAAATAGCGACATAGATATTCACTACTTCATGTGCAGTCGTCATGCAATCATGAAGCTACGAACTTAACGAAGTTATGTACTTAGAACTTGACTATTTTTGGAAGCATAACTTATCGAAAATTAATTATTAAACCACATTGTTCATCGATATTAGATGATTCGCGATGATAACAACGATAGCCTCTCATTTAGGAACATTATAAATAAATGTACTTTCAAACAATACCTAACAATAGTATGCTGCTGGTCTACCGCCGCCGCGCCGTTTGTACTTGCTTGACAAAATGGACATTGATATATATATATATATACTATTAGTTATTTGGTAACTAAATCTATATTTTTAGAAAGCTAATAAAAAAATCTGATTTCTATTAGGTATTATTCACGTTAAATAATCTGTTTCTCAAATTATTTTGGTAGTTAACGGAACCTTTTGAGTAAAATTTTAAATTTTCTTTAAAAATAATCAAACAGTAAATTTTTCATCTCAGACTTCAAAGAATCCATTACAGTACATTTAAAATGCTTTCAAATCATACCTATCACGATTTGATCCGTAAAATAGAATCCGAGAAATAATAAAAATACGACGACGGTCAGCCGCCATTCATATGACGATGCGCAGTGACCCATGCTGAACAAAATTCATCATTACTTGGTTATATAGTATTATATACAAATAGAACTTATGTTTTTGGAAAGCTCATAAAATTTCCCGTATATTTTGTAATAACATTCATTGCGGTAAAGTTATAATTTATTGAGTTATAAGCATGTTTTATCAGTACTTATGCAAACGTCCACGGTAAAAAAACCATATTTTCTCAAATATTTTGTAAACGACTAAAGTGATGATTTCGATGACAGTCGGTCGCCATCTTTGCCCCCCTTTTGTAGCACCCGTCCCCCCCTCCATAAACCACAACCGGTCAATTCGTATTCTGGAGATCAGAAGGAACATATCCATACCAGTTGTAGGTATTTAGAAGAGATGTCTACGAAAATCGTGAAGGAGACGAATTTTGTTTAATCTGCCTCTAGACTATAACCCAAAGACATTGAAAGTGTAATTTTTTATTATTTTTTAATAAATTATGGAAACTGCCCAATATAAAAAGGGGGACAAATTTTTAAGTCTAGTTGCTAGGTCGAGTGGGATATCATTTGAAAGAGCTCAAACTGAATATTACAAAATAATTTAAAAAAAATTTTTCATAGTAGCACAGAATAACTAATTGTACTACCGTACAGAAAATTCACTCCTTCACAAAAGCCAGATTTAGGTATAAAATTATACCTACACTCGCCGCCTGCAAGCAAAATTGAAACTTATAACCGCGCACGAACCGGGAATCTTCTTTGTGCGCCGCAGTTTTATGACCGAGCTGCGAGTGTCGGCACGGGGTTGTCACTTGACAAGTTTTTGTACCTATACCTACTGATTTATTATTTTTAAGATAAATATGTAGGAATTACAAACGTTGATTCTGTAAACCTAAAATTTTTAGCCGGAGATAGTATGTCTGATTCTCACGGAAGTAGGTATGCCACAGAAGTATGTATGTATGTAGTATGTATGTAAACACTTTATTGTACATAAGACAGATTAAAGAACCCAATAAAAGAACAAAAATATATACAATGTACAAAGGCGGACTTATCCCTATAAGGGATCCCTAGAAGTACTTATTCCTTTGAAAAGATGTCGGTCAATATAGTCCGGAATTTAAAAAAAATGTTATTTCTGCTTCCTTGTTCTTCCGTTTATTCAGACATCCGTAAACAGAACATTATCTTTTATACAGATTAGATCGCGATTTAGGTTCCGAAGCCATTGCGTATTTACAATTTTGCGCGAGCGCCACGTGACACGACTATCGTGCGAGCCGAGCGGCAGACCACTGCCATACACCTTCTCGGGCGGTGCGCCGGCCAAATATACCTAAACTGCGCAGTGACACACCCTGATAGTAGATAAAAATTGACTTATGAAGGAAAATGTAAAAAAAATACCATAATCTCCGAAGTTTACCAACCAAAAATTACGAAATTTTTACACAATAATAACATTAGCATAAATATTACAGGAAAAATATAAGATAACATAAGTATACATAGTGGCTCACGTCTGCGACAATAATTTACGATAAATTTTAAATATAATGGAAACATTAGGAATAACTAGAGACCCGTTGCGGCGTCAACACGCCGCTAGAGTATGGTTCTAAAAGTTAGGTTGCCTGTCCACTGGAGCGGAGCGGTAAGCGGGAAAAAAATCCAGCAATAGAATTTCATTAAAATTTCAGAGCGGAGATTTTTCCTCGCTCATCGCTCCGCCACCTCGCTCCGCTCCTGTGGACAGGCAGCCTAAGACTGAACGCTTAATGAAATCAGGAATTGTGACGTCTTCAGATGAATCACTGGCTGTCACTATCTATTTGATGCTGACTATACCCACAAAATATGAAATCTTATACATAATTATCCATACTAATATTATAAATGCGAAAGTCTGTCTGTCTGTGTTTTACCTCTTCACGCTTAAACCGCTAAACCGATTTAGTTGAAATGTGGTATACAGATAGTTTGAGTCCCGGGGAAGGACATAGGATACATTTTATCCCAGAAGTCACCCCTCAAGGGGGTGAAAAGGGGGGTGGAAATTTGTATGGGGAATCAATGACCGCTCAACCGATTTAGATGAAACTTGGTATGGGGATGGTTTGAGCTGTGGAAAATGATATAAAATAACTTTTATCCCCGAAATCATCCCTTAAGTGTGGGGTGGAAATGTATAGTGTGGACCAATTTGGGGGTGAAAAAAGGATGGATTAAAAAGCAGATTTGTTAAAGAATTAAGATACCCAAATTACTAATTAAAAAGCTAGTTTCTTATAAAATGGCGACATGTTTGTATAATTTTAGCGTATTATATTTCGGTCGCGTAGCACCTACCAGCATGTTTTGTGATCGTTAGTTTTGATGCAAAAAAGACATAATTATTGTCTATCTTTTATTTATTTATTTAATCTTTATTGCACAAAAGAAAATACAATCGTACAAAAGGCGGACTTAATGCTATGAGGCATTCTCTACCAGTCAACCTTCGGGCAAAGCAGATAATTTGTAGGCGGTGCAACATAGTGATTACATATATACAAGTATAGTTAAATAATGGATAGGCATAGACATACATACATATATCTGTATATATAATATTCATATAAATACATACAATATACATACATACAAATACATAAGATATCAGATGAAACTTACAAAACAGAAACACTAAGAATTCATCGTTCTGCCAGCAAAGTACTCACGTAAGGATTTTTTAAATGCAAATCTATTCGGACACTGTCTAATTTTAACAGGGAGACTATTCCAAAGGCGAGCTGCCTGAATAGAGAAAGAATAGGACATGAAACCTGTTCGGTGAGATGGTATGGACAAAGAAAGGTTGCCAGTAGGGCGAAGTTGACGAACATTAGAGAAGAAACACCATAGTAGTTGAAGAAAGATTTGAGATATTCGGGAGATTGGGGATCATTAATAACAGAAAAGAGGGTGCAAAGCATGCGAATATTTCGACGAACACGTATAGGAAACCAGCCGAGTTTAGAGCGGAAAGAGGAGACATGGTCGTATTTACGAAGACAGAAAATGAAACGAATGCAGTTATTTAGTAAACGATCTAACTTGTTCAAGAGCTCTTCATTTAAGTCTGGATAACACACATCACCGTAGTCAATTATGGGTAGGATTAATGTCTGTGCTAATAATATTTTTGTTTTAACGGGTAAAAAGTGTTTAAGTCTGTTAAGGGCATGTAGAGATCCAGTGACTTTTCGGCAAATTTCAGCTACCTGTATCTTCCAACTCAGGGTGCTGTCTAAATAGACGCCTAGGTCTTTTACACTCTGGCTGTAAGGAATCGGAGTGCCATTAAAATATACGGGGGGTGTAGAATCTATTTTCGCGAGCTGGCGTTCGCTACCTATGACAATGGCCTGACACTTAGACGGATTAACAAACAGACCGAACTTCTCAGACCATCGCTGGATATGTAAGAGGTCTAGATTTAATTTGTCAACAGTAGCAGCTAGGTCAGTAACGCTACAATGGTCATAGAGTTGCAGGTCGTCGGCGTAAAGATGGTACGAGCAGCGAAGGTCAGGAGTAATAAAATTAATAAATATGGAGAACAGTAGTGGTGAAAGGATACCTCCTTGAGGCACGCCAGTGGCTAGGTCACACCATTCCGACAAAGCGCGATCAACTCGTACCGCTTGCTGACGTCCGCAAAGATAAGCCGAGAACCAATTTCGTGCACCAGGCGACACATTGAGGTGCTCAAGAAGGGCAAGGAGAATCTGATGGTCAACAGTGTTAAATGCGTTTGAAAAATCTACAAGGATAAGTACAGTGACCATTTGATTCTCCATGCCACGTCTGATGTCCTCAGTCACCTTAAGCAGCGCAGTACAGGTGCTATGTCCCGGCCGAAAACCTGACTGAAAGGGGCTCAGAAGTTTGTTTGAGAAAATAAACCTAGACAGCTGCTTGTGAGCCACCGCTTCAGCGATCTTCGACAGAAACGGGAGTATGGAAATGGGCCGGAAATGACTTACTAAAGAGGGGTTATTGATTTTTGGTAGAGGTATGACGAACGCCCTGCGCCAGAGAGATGGAAATTCGCCGTTAGAAAGCGAGAAGTTGATGATATCAGTCAGTATAGGAAGCACGCAGTCAAGGACAGATACTATCATATACCGACCGATATCATCACAACCAACTGCCTTGGATTGAATTGACTTAATGATAGCCTTAACCTCTGATTGGGTAGTGAGTGAGAAAGATAAAGAGACCGCGCCAATCGAAGGTAGGGCCAAAACTTCAAAAAGGGTGTTAATTTTGACATTGTCATCAACGGAGAGGGCAGACGAGAAATGCTTGTTAAGGTCAAAAAGGGAGAAAGAGGTACTATCAAATTGACTTACAGGTTTGCCCAAACCTAGAGACTTCAGAAACTTCCAAACATTAGCCATGGAAGATGAGGTTACATTTTGATGAATAAACCGCCGCTTCGCTGAACGCACCATCTGGTTGCACCTGTTGCGGGCGGTTTTAAAGAGCGTCCAGTTTTCATCAGAGCAGTCACGCTTAAAACGTCTGAAGGCACGGTCTCTTTTACGCATGGCTATGCGCACACCCTCTGTAATCCACGGCGCAGGAGCCCGCCTGACCCGAACCCTGTGTAACGGTGCATGCTTGTCAAAGGTTTTTAATATTGCTTCATTAAAAAGAGACAATTTGGTTTCTGTATTAGCAGCTGTCATCACAGGGGACCAGTCAATTGCGGCTGCGTCGCGGAGCAAAGCGTCAGTGTCAACTTTAGCGAAGCTACGCATGTATATTATGGCAGGTTTACACTTGCCCGGCTTGATATTGTAAGAAGCGAAAACTAAGTCGTGGTGGGAGAAACCGGGTGCAAGAAACTGACCATGATTTATGACATTACTAGGGGAAGAAGTGAAAATAACATCCAGCCAAGTGTCAGAGGAAGCCGTATGGTGAGTAGGGTTTAAGGGCAAAAAAGAGAAATTAACAGAATTAATTAAGAAATTTAATTTACGGCTTTTTGGAGTGTCCTTACAGAGATCAGTGTTAAGGTCACCCATAATGATGTGATGTGCGTAAATAGTCCGAGCCTATAGACTCTAGAACTCTCTCTAGGTCGGAAAAGTAATCGATCGTAGGGGGACAATAGACTACACCCAGTATCGCCTTGACTCCTTTGACATTCACCTCAAGAAACAACCATTCCGCAGAACCAGAGTAAAGAGAAGGCGAAACATTTATGATTTTGTACGGAATGTTACTTCTGAGGTAAATGACAACACCACCACCACCCTTACCCGTGCGATCGTTTCTAATTAGAACAAAGCCGGGCAGGGGATAAGAAGTTGAGTCAAGGCTAGGCTTCAGCCAACTCTCCGAAACAAGTACCGCGTGGACAAAGTCAGTCTGAAATGTGTCAAACAGGTCTGTAAAGTGAGAAGGGATGCTTTGGGCGTTAATATGACACACGTTAAAGTTTTTGGAGTTCAGAAATTCGCGTGATACCAAGGAGCCCAAGTTGTGAGAACTGTCAAGTGAGATCTTTTCGCATCTTGCTAAACTAAAAATCATGATACGCGACCGCGATATGATACGGTAAATCAAGATTTCGTGGATAAGATGGCTTCTTGTCATTTGGCTCTCATGCCTAAAATTTCATAGGGCTAGAGTATAATTTATATTTAATTCTCTTTTTCCTATTATTAATGAGACTGAAGTTTACAAACATTTTACAAACATGCCGTGACATTCCGTGTCTGGGCTATACCGCGAAAATCGAAGTTCAAATTGCGGGAATCTTTCTCTGTCACTCTAATTACGCCTTCATTGGAGTAAAAGAGAAAGATCCCCGCAATTTGCGAATTTCGGTTTTCGCGGTAGACCCTCTGACCTAATAATAGACATAGTATATACACGTAGTTATAGACATGAAACCGAGCGACCAGGGGTAAGAGAAAGACATATTCATGTATTGACAGTTTCATGTATGGCAGCATAATCCTTTTTAGGGTTCCGTACCCAAAGGGTAATAACGGGACCCTATTACTAAGACTCCGCTGTCCGTCTGTCTGTCACCAGGCTGTATCTCACGAACCAGTTGAATTTTCACAGATGATGTATTTATGTTGCCGCTATAACAACAAATACTAAAAAGTACGGAATCCTCGGTGGGCGAGTCGGACTCGCACTTGGCCGGTTTTTTCTCTTTCACTCTTATAAATTTCGGTATTTCGCCATCGCCTCCATTTCATTCGGCATTTTTTCATGGTCGGGTTATGCCATCATAGCAAACCCGACCATGAAAAAATGCCCGGTCGGTGATAAAGATAAAGCATGGCACTATTTTCTCTTTCCTCTTATAGGAATCGCAATAGGACTATCTTTCTCTACCAAAGAGTGTCAGGCCCTTGAACCTAATTTAGTTTTTTTTAAATTTACTCTCTTGAAAGTATGTACAACGACTGGACCGCGACCTTGGTACCGTCAAAATATCTCTTTCTCGCTCTCTGCGTACGGCAGCCCACCTTAAGCGCCTAACACATTACCGCACCGCACTGGTCATTGTGCGATGCACCTATAAGTAAGAGCGAGAAAGAGATATTGCTTTCTCGCTCTTACTTATGGGTGCGTCACACAATGACCTTGGTGCGGTGCGGTAATGTGTTAGCCGCTTTATAGCCGTATTTAACAGACTATCTTAAAAGCCGTTAGAGACTACCACACCTCACCGCGACCTTGGTGCGATGCGGGGCACGTATCGATAGTGCGCAAGGTGGTCACCGTACGGTTAAGGACGCAGCTATAAGTTAGAGCGAGAAAGAGATATTTTGACCGCACCAATACGGCTTTACGAGATATTCTCTTTCTCGCTCTCACTTATGGGTGTGGCGCACCAAGATCGCGGTGCGGTGCGGTAGTCTGTTACGGCTTTTACATACGATCGCACATACGCCGCATCGCACCAAGGGCGCGGACCGATGCGGAAAATGGGGTTAGCCGGTCGACATAATTAGCAGAGGGCGCCAGCATAGCTTGCCCTGTCAATCCCTACAATTGAGTCAAATTTTTGTTTTTTTAATTCCCTGGATGCCAGCCCTTTAAGCCAAATCTCATAGAAAAAGGGGCAAGCTATGATGGCGCCATCTCTGCAAACCTTTGACAGTTGCCAACCCCATTGGCTGACCGTTTACCTTAAAGATCCGACATCATTTAACATCCTCATAAGAACAAACCTCGCCGTACGTGCTTTTTGAAGTAAATATAGATGCTTTTCCCCACCGATTTGTATGGTTTATGGTGGCCTGGTGGGCTACAAATTCTGTCCCTCACGGGCGCACGCGGTATGCTACTTCTATAGGATCCTACCTTCTATGTGCCAAAGCAACAATAAAATACCCATGTGTCATTTTGATGAGTACGATGTGGATGACACATGTCTGACATGTTGTCAAACACAATAATAAAATTTTATGGTGTTTTAATATAATTTTTTTCTTCCGGTTCGAGCGCCATCTTGATAGTTAGCATCGTGATTAATTACTTTGTTTTTTGCTCATTAATATTGTTTAAAGTGTAATATCGATAGCTTATTATACAGTAAACTAATGTGGTAGTGTGCAGTGAATGGAGAATTAATTTTGAAGCGCGTTTAACCATCATCTTGGAGTCAACGGCCGGTAGTCCACGTGCTTCTTGTAAAGTCTAACTATCGATTTACAAGAGTTAACAAATCACCGTACACTGTCTTGTACAACCGTACAATTTTTGTCGTTTTTAAACCTCTTAATACCTTGACACTGGCGAAATAGTCCCACTGGGCTGAAGCCATAATTTTAAAAGAAGAAGAAGAATATAATTTTTAGTGTGGTGTATGCATGTTACAGTCTCAAAACAAATATTTGAATGGATTGGATACCTTACATACATTGGATATAGGTTTGAGTTCAATTCAATCTCAAGTCAGAACAAAGGTCACGTGGTACATTTTTTCAAATTAACTTTTTAGTACTTTTCGGGAAAAAATCAAAAAACTAAGAGTTTATTGCAAATCTGTAGCATGAGACGAATCTAATGACATATAATTTATTAAAATCGAACCATAACTGTAGATCTGATGGGATGAACAAAAATCGGCCTCGCGTAATATATATATAGATAGATAGATTGATGATATATAATAATACAAATATTCTTTATTGCTCACTAACAATATAATATTTAAATTATAAACCGAAAATCATTACTTTATACAATTTGGTCATCTTCATCTTACAGTGATCAGCAGAATTTGCATGACGTTTTGACCTGTCATAGTTCTTTAGTTATGTGATTCTCTACTATGTATACCTATGTGTCAAAATTAAAAACCGGCCAAGTGCGAGTCGGGCTCGCGCACGAAGGGTTCCGTACTATTACGCAAAGGAACGGCAAAGAATCACGTTTGTTGTATTGGAGCCCCACTTAAACATTTATTTTATTCTGTTTTTAGTATTTGTTGTTATAGCGGCAACAGAAAATACATCATCTGTGAAAATTTCAACTCTCTAACTATCACGCTTCATGAGATACAGCCTGGTGACAGACGGACAGACAGGCAGACGGAGTTTAATTTTACGTTTAATTCGAACAGTCTTAGTAATAGGGTCCCGTTTTTACCCTTTGGGTACGGACTACGGAACCCTAAAAATTAAAATTTTCTTAAACAAGAATATTACTAAAATTTTAATAAGCTCTTTCAAAAAAAAGGTAATCAGTCATTTCTCAGAGGTGACGTTCGGTGCGTGACTTCGGTGACATTTTTTTTTTACTTTATGGACACATGATGTTAAAATGAACAATTAGGCTTAAATTTATAAAATATTGGTCGTGAAGGCCTCCTTATAGACGTAAGGGTTAGCGAGATATTTAAGTTTTTCAAAACACTGAAATAAAACTCTCTCACTGAAATCAATATTAGTAAGATTGTAATAAAACTATATTATTTTAGCACTAAAATATTTTTATTATTTACTTTCTGCTTTTTGTACTCATGCTCATATGGGATTGCAGATTGTACTGTAAATAATAATACAATGAATGGTGCATCAGCTTAGCAATCAAAATTATATGTATTTATTTGGACATGCACAATATGCACATGCTAGTAGCATACGTTAACATATACAGTAGAAATTATCATTATAAACTGTAAAGTACAAAAACAACGAACATTTTATAATAAAGATTGACAACGGTGGACTATTTTTTGATTTCGGTGGTCAAAAACTCCACCGAATCCTCGGTAATCACACCCACTGAATTCAATCGCTATTAGATAATTACAGAAATAATAATCATAGTATGAAAAAGAGTTTCTAATATCCAAATGACATACCTCTGGGGGTGGCTTACGCACTATTAAGACGATAGTCGTTGATGTGTCCTTGAGCGTCTCAGCGTCTCTGTACCCGCACCCCGCTCACTGCGATCGTACGTGAATTTACCACAACGAGGTTCAAAGAATAAGCTACAGCCCAGAGGCGCGCGGTTTGCGCCATACTCGTATTTGTGTATCTTTTGCAGATATTTTGTCGTTTGAGTATGAGTAGATCATGCGTTTAGTGGAGGTCGTAAATTATAATAAAAATATATTCCCTTATGCAAGTTATGCATTATACTTTACAAGCCTCAATTAGTTAATTTGTGTTTTATCTGTTTCTTACAAATAAATACCTAAGTCAATTCGACAGATTAAGATTTATAGCAAGAGCTTGGTAAGTACTAAATTGAGGCGTACAGTGTGTTTGTTTTATGTTTTTTTTTATCCGTGATAAATAAATATAAATAATGCCATTTAATATTTAACTTATAAAACTAAGTACCTAGTCTACCTACATATAAAATTTTGGGAATTGTTACCTACCTATTAGTATTATTTTGCCCGTTGTATTATTTTTATTACGGTGAAACTATAAATTTGAAGAAAAATATTAAATGTTATAATTGTTGAACAACAAATAAAGATTCATTTTTTTCATATTTTTTTTGTTTACCCATTTAGAAGAAATACGCTCTAAACCGTAACAGTAAGTAAGTATATAGTTTCTGAGTTAAAGAGGTGTTATTTACCATTATAATAATTTACCACCTCCACGAAATGCAAGGTCTATTCGTATCTGAACAACAAAACATTTGTAAAATACGGACTAACTATTGCGCTATAGCATAGGTACTCGGATTATCGTTGCGGTGGTAAGTAGTACGTTTGATTTTTTCCTTTCGCCTTAATTTATAGTTTCGCCAAAAAAAATACGACAGGCCGTTTTGGTCTTTTTACTAAACGGCTTAATCAATTTATAATATTATATTATATTTGGATTATGCCTACTTTCATTTATGATTAGCTTATAAAAGAATATCAATTGACTCTTACTTGTCATTGTTCGTTTTCATCATCAACCACCACCAATCAATGGGAGATTACCCAATCTCCCAACACAATTAAAAAAAATTAAACTTAATAATAAATTAATAAATATCTATATATTTTTTTATTTCACGTCGGTGGCAATCAAGCATACGGCCCGCCTGATGGTAAGCAGTTACCGTATCCTATGGACGCCTTTTTATTTTTTGTCGGAGTGGGAATGCACTTACGCACGGTGTGTGGGACTCGCCGCTCCTTTTCCCTCTCTTGGCGAGAGGGGGGGAGAATTGGCCCTACCCACTAAACCCACTCCGGCGTTTCACCCTCTTGGCCGTTCGTGAGGGCGCACTGGGATCGATAACATTCCACCACGACGCCCTCCGGCATCCCCGGCTTGTCGCCAGAGTACCCTCACAATGGAGGGGGGATCAGAAACGCTTGGTCCCCCCAGACGTACAATGCGGGTTCGACACCCGCTGGCCCTCCTAGGGCTCGAGGCGAGCATATGCTCTCAGCCTTCGACCCTGCCGCCTGCGTCGGAGAGGAAGCGCGTCAGCAGCCGCTCGCTCCCTCTCCGCCTACTCCTTCTGTGACATGACCTCCTCGCAGAAGGAGGCCACCGCTTCCCATTTCCTCTCGCTACACAGCATCGCCGCTATTATGCTGTGTAGCGAGAGGTCCGCCACCCCCGTCGCTGCCCTGAGAGCAGCTCTTTCCACGGCCCAGCGACTGCACACCTCCAGACTGTGCTGGGCCGTGTCGTCCACCGCGCCACATTCATGGCACTGAGGCCCCGGCTCTCTCTGTATCTTGTGCAGGTAGTGTCCAAAACAGCCGTGTCCGGACACCACCTGCGTCACCCTAAATGTCAGGGCCCCCTTCCTTCTCCCTACCCACTCATCCATTACTGGGAGGATAGCCTCTATGGTTCGGGTTCCATAACGGCCATCCTCCAAGGCATCCCTCCACCTTTCTTTCAGGCACTCTGCGGCTGCTCGGGCCAACCTCTCCTCCTCCTCCGCATCCATGGGCTCCACGCGCCTCCTGGCCTCAACCCTCTGCCAGTATCTTTCGGCCAGCACCCCCGCATCCAGCTCCCAAGGCGGGTGCCGGCAAGGAGGCATGTCGCTGCGTGAGAGGTGGTGCGGTACCCCCTTACCATCCTCTGGGCCACCACCCTCTGCGGCCGGCGAAGCAGCGCCTCCGTGGCCTCCGTGAGTCGTCCGGCCCAGATTGGGGCTCCGTAGAGCGCCATACTCCGGACGACCCCCGCATACAGCCGTCTGCATGGGGCATTCGGCCCCGCTAGGTTGGGTAGTAGGCGGCCCAGAGCCGAGGCAGCACCCACGAGACGAGGAGCCATTCTCGTGAAGTGCTCCTTAAAGGACCATCTTCTGTCCAGGACAAGTCCCAAGTACTTGATGTGGGGCTTGACCTGGACATCTTCGCCCCCCACCCTCACTGCAGTGCCCACCGGCAGCTGCCCCCATGCCCTCGTTCGCCCGAAGACAACGGCCTCGGTCTTGGGCAGTGCGACCCGAAGCCCCCGGAGTCCTATGCGGTGCACCGTGAGCTCGGTCGCCACCGCTGCCCTCCTGAGCACCTCTTCCAGCTCCTTTCCCCGCACGGCCACCAGTGTGTCGTCCGCATAACACACGGTGACCGTGCGTGGAAGTTGCACCTCCCGGACCACCCAGTCGTAACCGAGGTTCCACAGGAGGGGGCCCAGGACAGACCCCTGTGGGACCCCGCACGCCATGGCCCTCGCGCCCCGGACACCCCTCTGCTCAAAGAGCACTACCCGCCCCGTCAGGTAATGCTGTACAACGCGCCTCAGGTAATGAGGCACGCCATGGTAACGGAGTACCTCCCCAATGACCTTATAGGGGAGGGAACCGAACGCGTTGGCGATGTCCAGTGACACTGCCACCACTCCCTCCCCCTGGCCTGCCGCAAGCACCCCGAAATCCCTCAGCGCGCCCACCGCGTCTATAGTAGATCGCCCCCTACGGAACCCGAACTGGCTGTCATGCAAGTTCGGGCCCGTTTCCACTAGGTGCCGCTGTATACGGGAGGCCAGGATTCTCTCGAAGAGCTTCCCGACCTCATCCAGCAGCACGATGGGGCGGTAGCCAGCGGGGGAGTCTGGTGGGCGCCCCTCCTTCCTCAGTAGGCACAGTCGCCCTTCCTTCCAGCATCCCGGGAAGCGCCCCTCCTCGAGGCAGTCGTTCAGGAGGGATCTGAGACGGTTCCCGAGGTGCTTGAGTGCCAGGAAAAGTACTTTTCCCGGCACTCCGTCCGGTCCCGGCGCTTTGCGCATGGCCCTGAGCCGTTCCTTGGCCCACTCCAACACGCCATCGGTAACGGGGGGGAAGACGAGAAGAGGTTCCTCCGGGTCGGCCTATGGACGCCTGCACCACCGGAGATATTACACGCGCGTTGCCGACCCTTTAAAAACCTGTACACTCCTTTTTTGAAGAACCCCATACTGTAGCCCCTCGGGAAAACCTCGGCAGGGAGCTCATTCCACAGCCGAAGCGTACGCGGGAGGAAATTCCTCTTAAACCGCACAGTACGCGACCATTTAGGTGCTAGGGTGTGAGGATGAACACCCTGCCGATGGCGAGCGGTGCGGTGATAAAAAGCGGCCGTTGGCATCATGTCAAACAATTCTTCAGAGCACAGCCCATTGTACAAGCGGTAGAACACACACAAGGAGGCGAAGTCTCTCCTACATATACAACGTAAATTAATCAATTAATTATTGTTTTGTTAGGAATCGTACTTTATTAAAAACGTAAAAATGGCAAAATGTTCGCGCATGTTAGAAAACTTTTATTTTTATATTTCAAATGAAGCTTTCTCAAACATAAGTGGAAATATTGTCATTATTTTCATAATATTAGGCTGCGAAACACCGTGTGAAGCGCGCTAAAGTGCGTCAGAACCAAATCAACTTTCTGCAGTTATTTAGTCTTTGGCCACAATAACTCCAATTATATTGCACTTGGGCTCAGCACAAGCATACAGAGTACAAGGAAGGCACGGAGCGACGAGCCACACAGCCTCCTCGTCTCAAAGCTAGCACACGACTGCCGGCCACGCTTTTTTCGAGCTACATACGCACGAAATGTTGAATAATATTCGATTTCTTTAAAAAAATATTATTTTTTAACATTATGAAACGTTGCATTTGTAGTGCCTGTTAAAACATTTATTTTAGTTTAAAAATAACTTTAATCGAATAAACCGTTTAGGAGATGTAAGCAAAGTTAGTCGCAAAACGGCCTGTCGTAATGCTCCTTTTATGGAGAAACTATAAGTCACAGGGTAAAAGTCAAACGTTAGGAATGTTGTACATAAAATGTAGATTAATATATATTTTTTTCATAATTTTTTTTTGTCGAACCGTTAAGCAGATATATACTCTAGAAAGTAAGAGTTTACGGCCAATAGTAGCGACTAGCGCCTTAAACCTAAAACAGCACAAGCACTTAAACAATTAATTGCTTCACCGAATTCAAAAAATCACGTAACCAAACCCACCGAATGCAGAACACACCTTTACGAAATCCGCAGGCAGACCGGGAGCCGACGCCGACGTCCGGTCTCGCCAGTAAACGTGGCGCGACTAAAGCTACCTGCTTCCTGCGCACGCGGCACGGCGTTCCTGGTATATTCCTTTGTGATTTGCCGACAAGGATTATAAATTCCAGTGAAATGACGTGTTGGCCCGGGACAAGTCGAATAATTGGATTTATTTGATAATATTAATACGTAAATTATTTTCAGTCAAGTAATATAAATAATAGACTAATGTAGAATACGTGAACCAATATTAAAATTTAAAATATAATTCCCGTCTTAAGTTATGATTTTTTGTTTCAACAAATCTGGGTGTGGGACATACCCACTGTTCGTCAATTTTATCGTTTAACATTTATTTTCTTTTAATATATACCTATATACTACATGGAATGTTTTACTAGTTGCCCAGGTGTATCAGATGCTGATGGATTTGTATGATTTAATTCAGATTTATTAAGCAATAAATTCACGTATTCATGTCTCCGTACACGTAAAAACGCCACCTCTGAGAAATGCCCTTCGTGCCACGTCTCTTGTTTTGAGCCTAGCTCGTTTTAGGGATAGATATAACGATTTCCAATAAAAGTTTACGGAGGTAAACTGAAGGTACACTACAAATACATACATTTGGCGTGAAATAATGCAAGATTTCATAGGTCCACCCGCCAGCCTAACGTCAGGATGGCGGGTGAACCTTTTTTGTTAAATATCTCGTTTTACGGATAGATATACCGATTTCTAATAAAAGTTTACGGAGGTACACTGAAGA
The DNA here is from genome assembly GCF_947568885.1 of Cydia strobilella. NCBI lineage: Eukaryota > Metazoa > Arthropoda > Insecta > Lepidoptera > Tortricidae > Cydia > Cydia strobilella. The sequence continues at coordinate 42,253,262 of NC_086068.1, read as the reverse complement.
TACACACATACATTTCCCGTGAAATAATGCAAGATTTCATAGGTCCACCCGCCAACCTGACGTCAGGATGGCGGGTGGACCTTGTTTTGAGCCTAGCTCGTTTTAGGGATAGATATACTGATTTCTAATGAAAGTTTACACAGGTACACTAAATGTACAATATAACTGCATACTTTTAGTGCCGTCCACCCGCTATCCTGACGTCAGAATGGCAGGTGGAACTTTTTTGTTAAATATCTCGTTTTAGGGAGAGGTACATTGGTTTTTATTAAAGGTACACTGAGGTACACTGAAGGTACAATATGTTTATAAATATTTCGTTGAAATCGCCGAGGTCCACCCGCCATCCTGACGCTCACTATTTATCGGCATCACTTAAATATTCACTGTACTGTAGGTAGCTCCCAATCCAATCCAATCCAATAATCGGAATGGGAGCTTGATGACCATCACTATGACCAGAACGGACGTCGTTAGCGCACTGCGAATTGAATAGAACAGTGGGTACTTAAAGTGGATCGTTTCTCTTCACTTTCCGACTTCCGTACTCGCGTTGTTGACGCTTTAGAGTACATAGGCTATCGTCAGGCGTCAAATATTCAATTAAATAGCTCCGTAACAAACAACTCTACATTGGGCGAATGGGCAGATTAAGTGTCCTAGTTTAAAATAGCCATAATTTTTTGTAAAAAAAACCCTGTAAATTTCAATATTAAACTTGTTTTTATTTTAAGCATACTCTATATTTACAAAACTAATTCATTAGCTCCAATCGCTCTCCTTTAACCTCACGCAATCTACCATAGAATGAGTTGCACGCGGCACGCACTACCTCATCTGTTATATCGTCCCACAGTCCCATATGTTGACCAACCGATGCTTGAATGAATTTAAATTCGGTGTTATTTAATCGATCTGCAAAATATTCCTACTCGTATTTTGATGAACAAAAATATATATTTTGTCAGCCAAAATGTGTATTTGATCAGCAACTTAAGGTTAGCAAGTATTTCAATATCAGTTTGCAATAAAATCATAATGAGCTGCTCTAAATTGATTTGGTTGGCAAATTAATTATTTAATCGGCAGTAAGCGATTCTCCATTAATAAAATTTTGTTAAGCAATCAGTGGGTAAGCGGATTATTTCATTTTGCATTACAATTTAACTGATCCGCAAAAATTAGTTCTAACCTAACCCACTTTTCTAGCAGCAGTTGGTTTCTATAAAGGTCGCAGTTGTAACCTTTTTTTTTCGTTGGAAAAATGCTTTATGCATACCCACACCCTCGGGGGAGAAAGTGCGGGTTATGTGGGACTCGGCAAAAGGCGCCACTACCCACTAAAAAACCAACGGTATGCCTGCGCGCCGCCAATGGGGCGTGGCCACGGGTTCTCTTAAGTACGCAACCGTGACCACGCCGCCGCCGCCCGCCACTACCACATGCGACATTACATCCTCGCAGAAGGAGAGGACCGCTTTAAACGACCTCTCGTCGGCGACCATAGCCTAACTACGTCCGGCAAGGAGAGGTCGTCCCCCACCACTGCCATGAGGTCACGGCGCTGCCCCGCCCAGGCTGGGCATTCCTCCAGGGTATGCTGCGCCGTGTCCTCGCCGCAGCTGCACTGGTGACACTCGGTCGTCACCTCCCGTCTTGCGAACCGGTGCAGGTAGCTCCCGAAGCAGCCATGACCCGTGAGTACCTGCACCAACCGGAAGGTTAGCGAGCCCCGCTCTCTCTCCAGCCAGTCTTGTAGGACCGGCCGGACCGCCTCGACAGTCCTGTGTCCTCCCTCGCGCCCAGCTAGTTCTTCCTCCCATTGGAGGACGATGGACTGCCGGACGAGGAGCCTCTGCGCCTCAACTTCCCTGGGCGCAGGATGGTACTCCTGGAACCGGAGGTCCCTGCGCCACTCGTACAAAGACGCTTGGGCCTCCGCCTCCAGATCCCAAGGAGGCGTTCCGTCTAATAGGCACGCCGCATCGTATAAGGTGGTGCGGTACCCGCGTACGACGTTGATGGCCAATGGCCATCGCCCTCTGAGCCTTCCTCAGCAGGGCGACATTTCGGGCCACCAGATTCCCCGCCCAGATCGGCGCCCCGTACAGGGCCATCGATCGCACCACCCCCATATACAGACGGCGGCTCGCAACCTCCGGCCCCCCGATGTTCGGCATCAGCCTCTTCAGTGCGGCCGATGCTGCAATTAGTCGGGGGGCGCAGTTCTAACCTTTTTTTTTGACGCAGCGGTAAATGCATTTACGCATCTCACCCCCGGGCTGGGGAAGCCCATTGGGGGGTGGTATGTGGGACTCGCTCCTCCCGTAACTTCCTCTGCTAGCCAGAGGAAGAGGAGGAGAATACCCACTAACATCCCCTGCGGCGTTTCCGTCTATGCCGTTGAGGGGGGTGCAATGGGGTCGCGAGCATGTCAACCACGGTACCCCCCCCCCGGGCGCAGTTCTAACCTAACCTAACCCACTTTTCTAGTACCTAGCAGTTTGTTTCTGTGAATGTCGCAGTTCTAAGTTTCTAACCTAACCTAACCCACTTTTCTAGTAGCAGTTGTTCTCTGTGAAGGTCGCAGTTCTAACCTAACCCACTTTTCTAGTAGCTAATATCTTCCATTTTACACCTATAATACTCTCAAAGTACCAAAACGGATAAATATCACCAACAAATACGTTAGAACACCGCAATGTGACTGCTAATAATCATCGAATGAAATGCACGCACACGATTCCGCTCCGCCTGCAACCCTGCCGATTTTTCAAATCAAACGCAACCAATCTTATTATATCAGATTACCATTTGTTTAATATGCATACGTCTCAATTAAACTGCCAACCAATTTTTAAATCTTGCTGACCAAATAATAATTTTGCAGCTCAACTATTTACTAAGCAGATGGATATTGGTTTATAATGTTGAACGTTTGTGAATTATTTGCTGAACAGGAGTTGCAGCTCGATTTTTATTTATTGCCGGTAACATATTTGTATGCTGCCCAAATGATTTAATGGCATTTTTTTTGCAGATCAGTTTTAAAAATGGCTGATCATTTAATTACTTCCCATTTAAATTCATTCCCTGTGTGCTCCCAATCCTGCTGAGCATGTATTCCATAACGACACCAGTTGGTTAATTTTTACTCCCCGATCCATGGACAGCAGTGGTAGTTTGCCCCTAGGTGATATGGCACCCGATACGATGACGGCTGACGCACTTTGAAACCGCTGTACGGCTAATTTGTCTAAGTACTGGAATATTCCCCAATGAAGCACCGTAAACACGGTCATTTTATTGATTGTGGCGTGGCTATCTTGCAATTTAAACATCTTTTTGTCGGAAAAAATAATTTCATCGCTCTCATGCCAAGTTACCAAGTCCCTGCATTTTTTCACTAGATTTTTTCTGTTCATCCATGACTGTTTCGTTTTTTGTAGGCCATGTCGTAACATACGACTCATTGATCGTCGGAATATTTTCATATCTTTAGCGAGTTTACTTGCACCTTGGGGTGCCTTGGGCTAGTTTCCGCCTTTTAATTATATTTTTGACACGAACCTGGTTTTCGACCAGGGCCGTGTTGCATAATAAACTACAACTAATATTACAACCGAAACTCCTTTTCTAATAAGTGGAATTAGACAAGGAGTTCCGCTTGTAATATTAGATGCAGTTTACGGCCCAGGTTTGGGCTTGATTCTTGAAGATCCTGTTTTCTTTAAATCGCTTAATGTTCCGAGATATGAACCTTACATTAATATCTAAATATTTTAGCTTCTTAAATATCTCGCATCGTCGGAATTTTTGCTTGTATACATTAACAACGAGCTGGCGTTTCGCGTCCATGTTCAAAACAATATATATCAAGCTCACGTCTAGAAATCATAAATGTATGCGTATACACTGTCGATTAATAAAAAAAAATATAATTAAAATAATACTTACTCTACTTTAGTAATAGGTTAAGTACTTATTAAAACAATATAAGTACTTACTAAGTATTTATATTGTTTTGAAAAGTCAAATGTACGAGTTACAGTTGATATACAACGGAAGATCCATGGTAAAAGAAGTTTCGGTGGAAGAAGAATATCGTGGCTTAGAAATCTGCGCCAATGGTTCCAAAAAAGCACTCGGTCGATTTTCAGAGTTGCTGTGTCGAAGATACAGATTGTTATGATGATTGCCAAACTGCAATAGCAGACGGCACGGCACCTAAAGAAGATATTGTTTTGCCATGTATTGTTATATACGTACCTATTTCTAAGTCCGATTGATTTCACATTACCATAGCCGTTTGGGCTACAAAGTGTTTTACTAATATATACATGCATAATACCCTCATCCATAACATTTAAACCCTGATAAACAACAAAACAATCCAATCTTGAACTTAAAAGAAAATAAATAGGTAAATAGTCAAGTAAGTCATAGGTACGGCTAAGGAGTTTAATTTCAGTACCATTATTGATACTTATTTTTGATTTGAGATTTATTTTTACGCAGTAAATAATAAGAAATACCTAATGGGAGTATATAAATACCGAGCGTCATACCTACATTTAAGTCAAAATATATCTAAAACAAAGATGAGGTAACTACATGAAAAAACATTCTAGGATAGGATAGTTAGATTCGCTACCGGCACGGCATGCAAGAGGCCAACATTACATAAAGTCATACGCACCGGTTTGTTTACTCTCAACGAGATGATTGGTCCAATTGGCCGTCAAATTCTGGCACGTTCCTCGCTAGCCGAAGGTAGATGCTGCCGAATGCCGCCTACGTGTACAGTCGCCGTCGGCCGCCACGCAACTCGCGGCTCCGCTGCCCACCAGAGAACTTATATTATCGCTGGATCGGCCCGCTCGGGTTCGATGTTTATAGGTATCAACATTGTTGTGCACAGTGCAAAAATTAACTTGAATAAGAATAAGAATAAAAACAGAAATGTTATTCTTATTCCAATCGATTTGAAATAAAATAATTCTTGCACTGGTTAGTCCCGAATAAAATGAACGGGACTAAATCATGTAACTTTTATCTTAAATGAGGAATAAAAAGCGGACCCCGACGTAGGATTATCCCAAATAAAGTTTTATTCAATTAAAATGTTATTCTGAATTGGATTAACTTTTGAGTACAATTGGTTATAGTTTGTAAAATGAATTTCACCCCTCTTTTCAATGGTGGGATAGATTTGAATTTTTTTAGCGTAAAAAGATTTTATGTTAATATGTATAGGAACATTTTTTTGGTGCCTTTGAAACGTTGATGATAATTTGATGATGAAGCTACATAGAAAGTAAACAGCGAAATTCTGTGATGGTTCAATGTATTATCCTTTGCGTATTATTTATTTTGTTTATTACTCCTATCAACCTTAAGGTCTTACATATGCTAACTCTGTCACACCTACGGACAGTGAAAGAGATAGTAAATGACAGATTAAAAAAAAGAACCTGCGGCGCTTATCGCTAGATGTGTAGAAAGTCGCTGCATGAATTGTATAGTATTATTTGGCGTGTTTGCACTTAAGACCGCCATTGCTCATTGGCAATAACAATAGGCTTAAGTCTTACATACCTGTTAAATTCTTTGTTAGCACTTGCCAATAAACACGTGCGTGCGGCAGGCGGTGTTTCAAACGATTTTGATATTGTTTCTTTTTTACCTATCTTTCCGTCTCACAACAAATGGAAATTTTAAATTCCTATCAGAGACTTTATAGAAACTTCATAATTCTTACTTTGTAGCTGTGTGATAAAGCTATAAAGTGAACAAGGGAACTATAATGACTAAACGTAATGGACCCAGAATTTTGTGGAAAGTATAGTAGTTTGGGCTAATTTGTTTAGTTATAAAGAGGTTAGTGACTGGTTAATGCGGCTTTTTAGTAAGTAATTTACAATGAAATTAGTACCTCTATGTATTTGACTTATTTGTAATTGCTTGCAACCATTGCAGGTATCTATATAATAAAGATATGGATAGTGGAATAAAAATGCAAGTAATATGAGTTATATGGGTTTAGTTGTAATCAAACTTAAAACATTATAGTCGGGGTATGTATGCATACGAGAAACTATACAATACAAGTAGGTATGTATGACGAAAAATCACATAAAATATACAAAATATTTTTTTATACTATGTACATACAAAAGCAAAAATATCATACCTAATATCATAATAAAAGTATTTGCAATGATTTAATGCGATTATTTGAAAGTATAAGTATTAGTTTAACATGAAAAATGTGTATTAAATATTTATATACATTAACTGCAACATAAAAAATAATTCACCACACCAAAGTTTTGTCATTATTGGTGCGCTTTTGTTGTTTTCTATGCTGTAAATACTGACGATACTCTTCAATCACACTGGAGCCATGCTTTCTTCTCAGATGACTAAGGAAGTTAGAAGTTGAACGGCTGGTTCCTTTTACTTTATTGTTTTTGTTTGGTGTACATTTTTTGCATATAGCAATTACATTTTTTCCATTTGAACTGTTTGAATGGAGCTCAAAGAACATCATATTAAGTAGTATGTCTAATACGGCACTGGTTTCAGAGTTTGTGCTAACGGAAACTGCAACATCCGGTCGCGTAGTATTTTGTTCATCACCACTGTCCACTGAAATCACAGAATCACCACTTAATTCATCCATGGTTATATATATATACGGTATACATAATATGTATAGATATCATATATACATTATAAGTATCGATCGACGAGACAAGTAACTGAATTTTTGCTAGGATTTTACATATTATTACTCTTAAGTATGCTATCTCTTTCACACCCACGGAAAGTGAATGAGATAGTAAATTAGAGCAGGTAAGAAAAGAGTCCTACGCTTATCGTTAGATTTACCGAAAGTCGCAGCATGAGTTGTATTGTATTATTTGACGTGTTAATTTCCACGTGTGACCGTCATTGCTTACTCATTAGCAATTTGGCAATAACAATAGGATTAAGTCGTGGCTGGTGAATTCTTTGTTAGCACTGCGGCACCCGGGTGTCGAACGATTTTAATACTGTTCCTGTTATCTTTCCGTCTGATAATAAATGCAAATTTTAAATATCAAAAGAACTTTTAAAAAAACACCATAAGTCTCGTTAGTAATTCGGACAGTAAAACTACTAAACATAATTCGAAAACAATAAAATCAAGAGTGAGATTCCCCATTTGTTCCTACCCCACGTGGCCGCCGCGATACATGAGGCGGGGACATATGGGAATGATTTATATGAAGCGCCTATTCACATATGCGCCCGGCGGGGAGAAATAGGAATACACCACATCGAGCCATTACTCATCATACCTTTAGAAACATGTATTTTTATTTGTTACTTTCGTTTAGGTACAATCAGCCATTTGAAGAGTTTCGCTACCAACCATTCGATCAGATCAGCTGAATTGTACCTGATGATTTAGTTATCACATTAAAAGCAATACGGGTACCAAGACTTGTGACAGTCAATTTGTAAGATTATATTGCATACAAATAGGTATAAATTAGACAAGAAAGAAACTACAATTATTTACCTCTATCTATACGTAACGCCTATACGGTACCCAGACCCAGACCACATTTTTATTCCAGGAATATTATTTGGAATAAAAAATCATGATTACATTTATTTGAATAAGAATAAGTTATTCCCATTCAATTTTGTCACATACGAATTAGTCCCGGCCAAAATTAGCGGAATAATTTTGACGGGAATAAAATCAACTCGATTTTATTCCGAAGAATTTTTATTCAAATAATGATTTTATTCTTGAATGCCCAACACTATGTGCAGGGTCTCGCCTCGGCGCTGCGCTGCGTCTCTAGCGCATTACCGGCCGGGCCGGTTCGGTTAGGGTAACGATTTTCCATACATGCAGAATTCCATGGCCCTACTGCAGTTACAAAACTTGGGTAGGGTCTTTCCAGTAACTCCATTCCACAGAACTGATACTCTGGTCCGAACATGTGTAAACAAAATGGCAAGTACATAATAAGATGTCAACATAATAAATAAATACCTCTATTTATACCTTATATGCGCAAAACTAACCACGACACAAATAATCACAAGCTATATGCCCACCATTGCACAAACTCCGAAACAAACCGATGCACCCGAAATGGCTATTACTACAAAAACTAAGTATTTGGGTATTATAAACGATGAAACTCTCTCTTTAAAGGACCACGTCGAAACATTGTGCAGTAGAATCCGGAAGTTGATATTTATTTTTTAAAAAACTAAGAGCAATGGCGTCACCTCACTTAACCTCGCTACGAATAGACGTTAGGGGCCATTTATTTTTATCCTTATCTGCAACTTCATTTAACACAGGGTTATATTCGCTTGTCATTTCAACCCCGAACATAGCTTCAACTGGTGCCCTACCGATCGTCTTCTATGCCGTATTGTTTAGTCCCCACTGAATTTACCCTAGTTCCCTGTCCCATTCTCTCTCATCCGTTCCAAGGCCCTGAGCTGTCAGCGAGTCGAGGATCGTTCTATTGTATCGATTGACTTGGCCATTTGCTCTCGGGCTGGCCACTGCGTTCAGTACATGTTTGATGCCTCTGTCTACACAAAACCTTCTGAACGCATGGGAAGTGAAGCATGACCCACGGTTACTTATGACTCGATCAGGCACTCGGAAAGTGTCGAAAATGTCCTGCAATGCCCTTATTACATATTTCAGGACTAGCGTAATTAGATACGGACCCTCTGATTATACCGGCTTGCAACATATCATCTATCATCACACGAACCTTCTCACGTTCATGATGTGACAATCTATAGGGTCTATATACGACCGGTCGCTCACTATTTAACTCTATATTCATTTCGGTCGTATTAGTGCAACCTAGGCTGGCTAAATCAGAAGCAAAACAATCTCCGTAACGGTTGAGAAGTTTAACGAGCTTGTTTTTATTTATTTGTTTATTTAATCTTTATTGCACAAAAGAAAATACAAATGTACAAAAGGCGGACTTAATGCTACAAGGCATTCTCTACCAGTCAACCTTCGGTAACATTTTTACCTATGCGGAGTTGTTTCTCATCAAACGGTGATGACGCGGTTTTTTTCTTCAGTTATTTCATTTTGGTACAGACATACTGTTGTACATATATCCGACAGCCTAATATACACCGCCTCTACACGTTCTGCTCGCGCAAATACAAAGTTTTTTGTATGTAACAAGACGAAGCACAAGGTATAACCATTACAAAAAGGTTACCCTGCTTCACCTCATAAACCCCGCCAAAACTACATACTGATCTGGAGGTTTCCTTACCACTTTAGTATTTAACACAACGTTGCCACTAACCTCTGCCCCAGTGGCGGCTCTTATGCTAGCTACCCCATATATCCTGGTACGTGCTACAATCCTTACTCTCTCTAACTTCTCATCAACACGCTCTTGTAACTTAGGAAGCTCTGTACCTATGTGTAAAAATTGCAACTTATTTGCATCTTTGTAAACCACGATATGGGGCTGCTCAGAGTAAGTCTGACCTATGAGTATCGACTTCTCGAGAATACTATCATTAACTACCCTGCACCAAAGATAGATATAACTCCGTAATAGATGGATACAGTCTAAGGAAAAAAACGTGCCTCGAAAACCTCGACAACCCGATTTCGACCAGATGGCGCCACTACCCCCGGCCCACCTTCGTATAGAGGGCGTTGACGGTTTCGTTTGTTATTTAAGAATTCTAACGCATATCAGTGAAAGAACATGAGTCAAAATAATAAAATCATTAATGCAAAAATAAATAAAAATCATTTATCCATATTTAAATACAACCTATCGTGCTTTTAAAAATCTTCATTTTTAGTTTCAAAGTGTGTCGATAGATGGCAGTGAATTCACTGTGGTTACAAAACTCACTATGACAGCACCGCCCTATCCTATTATTTATATCCTCTTTGCCTACACATAACTGTGGCGGACACGCCATCAATTGTTATTGACAACTCCGCCGATCCTAAAGACTGCACCAGCTTATCACCGAACGCTATCATCGTAATAGGAACGCAATCATGAGAAAGCCCAAGATGAGAGAAACTGGATTCCCGTATAAGAGTGGCTTCACTTCCTAGGTCGACAAAGGCCTCACCATTAACTTACTGATTTTCTAAATTTGTCGGATGGGTTAGATTTGTACTTTGGTGTCAGCCTTTGTCGAACCAGAGTTTGACTTTAGCTTACACATCTCTGATTTATGGCCCACCTTTTGGCACGTACTACATTTAACTAAAGGCTTAGGACAGCGAGAATAAATATGCCCTTCCTCCTTGCAATTATAACAAAATATGTTAGGATTTACTGTCGCGCCGGCTTTACTAGACGTTTTATCATCACTTACATCCTTAGGCAACGAAACATTTACGGATGATTCTTTATTATTGCTTAACAAGAATTTTAGCGGCTGATCGGGTTCCTCACATCGTAAAGCTAACGCACTGGATCGCATACTCCTGTCCCCTATACCGTGAATAAGGCAGTCGACTGCCCGCCTACCCGTAATTTCGCATTAGTTAAGCAACGCTAATTTTTCGTAAAAGTAAATCTCGATGTATTCTTGGTACTTACTCCTACGTTTCGACATGTCTTCTAATAATTGGCCGTAGTTTTGCTCTGACGGAAACGCGTTAGTCAATTTAGTCTGGCATTCATCCCATGAAAATAGGATTGTATTAAGGCTCTCAAACCAAGTCTTAGCTAACCCTGTCAGTTTCTGCATAGCAAAATGTATAACCGTCTTCTCATCCCAGCCGTAAACTTTAGCACACTCGTTGACTTTCTTTAACCACACATCGATCCTTTGATTTTTTTCGGACGGGTTAAATTCTGGAACAATGTTTTTGTACCACTACGCCTCGATCGGGAGCGCTCACGCCCTGGAGTCACTAAGCTCCGGCGTTTCTCATTTTCTCCATTCATTATCTGAAACTCGTACATAGTAGCATTAGTACTTCAGCTCGAGGAGGTTGGAAGTAATTTTTAGGAGACTAGAACTTAGATTTCTTTTTTTATATTCTCGAAAACGGTGCGTCCTAGCGCAAAACTAATGAAAATTTAGCCCCTTTAACCTTTTGAAACTTTTAACCTTTCAACTTTTTTAACCTTTTAACATTTCAACCATTTTAACTTTTAACATTTTAATCTTTCAACCGTTTAAACTTTTTACATTTATTATATATATATAGGATTTTGTCACGTCAAGAAAAGAAAAAAAAGATATAAATAAAAAAAAAACCCAGTCAGCGGTATCACCCGCGCATGACAAACTACAAGCTACCACGTGGCAGTCAAAAATGTTGTTTTTATAAAACACGTGGTTATCACATTAAAACTGGTCGCACCACGTGATCGTAGTCATTGACGAAAAATGTACGCGAACCAGCGATTTCTCAAATTACCCCGTAATTTATCGAAATGTGTTTTATTCTAGAAATCTGAGTATCTATCACATATAAATAATTAACACTATACTAGCCAATCTAACTATACCCTCGTATCCAAATCTCCCTAGCACCTTATTGAACAAGGGCTCCTCATATAATATTTGTTATAAATACATGTGAGCGAGTACTTACGGAATTTCGTTATCCGACTGGCTGACTTGTAAACAACCTCGGAAATAACCAACACTTTGTAGTATAAAAGTAATTATATTTCAAAACCGTTATTTAAAATAACAAACTGAAAACCAACAACTCAACGATTAAGATTAGGTACTTCCACAATTTTTACTATAAGACGCGCGTTCGGTTTCGTCGCCCGGCCAAGAATGCCCCTGTGCGAGTGTGCGCCGACCCGTTTGCCGCCATCGAACATGACGTCACCAGAATAGTCAGTGTACCTGCTAATTAGTGTTTAATTCCTTTCTGAATATAATAAAACCTTACACAACATTATTTGAATTAGGCTTAGTTATCGTGGCTTGAGCATTTGTAATTTTCTCAATTGCATATGGTCCTGACCACCGCGGGCAAAAGGCGGCGTATACTCCTCGATCAGCGTTTGTAAGCGGAAAACATTTCGCGAGTACTTGTTGCCCTACGTTAAAAATATTAGGTCTCCGACGATTATTATAATAATACTCCTCTCTTATGTGCAGTGTTTAACTTCCGAGCCACTATACTTTGTTCGTGGTTATGAGTCGAGTTACCTTCAGAAATTATTTTATCTAATTCCCACTTATTTTCTAAAGAAATTCTAATTTCCCGCCCGAGAAAGATAGCTGTTGGTGTACGATTTGAACTTTCATGTACTGCTGTATTGAGAGCAAGCTGGAAATTAGGTAGCGATTCGTCCCATACAGATTTCGTTTTTCTACAATAAATATTCAACATTACACTCAAATTTCGGTTCACGCGTTCCACTGCATTTCATCATCATCATCATCATCATGTCAGCCGATAGACGTCCACTGCTGGACATAGGCCTCCCCCAGGGCTCGCCACTCCGACCGATCCTGTGCCGCTCGCATCCACCGAATTCCCGCGACCTTCACCAGGTCGTCGCTCCATCTCGTTGGAGGCCTACCAGCAGTTCGTCTTCCGGTACGCGGACGCCACTCCAGAACCTTCCTGCCCCACCGGCCATCAGTTCTGCGAGCAATGTGCCCCGCCCACTGCCACTTAAGGTTTGCAATTCTGCGAGCTATGTCGGTTCTACTGCATTTGCCTATGGGTAATACGGAGATATTTTAACATCATTAATTCCCCAAACTTGGCACATTTGTTTAAATACGTCGGCTGTGAAATGTGTAGTTATCAGATAAGATAGTTCGCGGCGGTCCGTAGTTCGCCCACACGACCCTCGACAGCGCGCGTACGATGTTAGCGGCGGTCGCTGCCCGTACTGCAAACAACTGAACCCACTTTGAGTAACCGTCCAAAATAACCAAAATATGTAAACCCTTTCCCACGTTTCGGTAGGTACCGTTGATGACATCAAACCAACCGGTTTCTTATTTAATGGTTTTGACGTTTGACAAGGTAAACACGACCTTACGACTACGTACTCTTTAATTTCCTTATACAAGTTCTTTCACCAAAAAAACACTGGCTATTCTATTTAAAATTTTTGTAATCCCTAGATGACCAGATATATCTTGATCATGGTAATAGTTCAATTTTTTTTTTTAAATGAATAGGTAATACTATTTCGCCATTTATTTGTTTTCCTTATTTGCCGGCACAATACTTCGTTTTTAATTTTATATTGTGGAACTCTAGTCCCGCCGTTGATTTGTATAATAATGTCATTGCAAAATTTGTCATTTACTTGGTGTCTTATAAGTGAATCATTAGTATATAACGGGATATTCCTGAAGCGCGGAACAATTGACTTCCTCCGTTCCTTCGTACATACGGCTCAATCGGCTACGTTATTACAACTGCCCTTAATACTCATATGTTTAATATTGAATTTAAATCTGGACAGCAGAAGTATCCATCTCCCCAATTTCCCAATCTGTTTAGGGTGTTCAAAAAGCCAGGATAACGCAGCATTGTCGGTTTGAAGTTCGAAAGGCGTGACCTCTAAATATTGTTTAAATTTAGTGACCCCGAATACGGCGGCGGCACACTCTAGTTCGTAGACCGTTTGGCGGCGTTCGGCGCTCGACAGCGTACGACTCGCGTAACACACTGGCGCCAGGGCCCCATCCACCTCCTGCTGAAGCACAGAGCACAGCTCCAAGAGCTGTTCCAGATGCATCACTTTGAAGAATATTTTTTTTAGCAAAGTCAGGAAACCTTAGAAGGTTCGGTGAAATCAATTAGCTCCATGCATGAATTTATTTTTATTTTTGGATTCATAATTTATATCGTTGGAATACCGGAAATGATAAAAATACTTTTGTAAACCTTAACATTATTTTATTAAAAAATATTTAAAATGTTGAAAATATTTGAGCGGTTGAAACGCTCATAATTTTTGGCGCGAATTCGACAGAGCGTGATGACGTCACACGTTGGGCGGCCCAACTGACGTTTGCTACTAATGACACTAATCTGTCGAACGCGTGACGTCACGTGGCGTTTCGAGCGTTTCGCTCACTAGCTTTTCGCGGGCAAATTTTTGTAGTTTTTATTTATAATTTTAAGTAATAATTTAAAAACGGAAATGCATTTGTAACATGATATAACGGTAACAAACATCCGAATAAAACATATTTCGTTCAAATATAAACTTCATGCATGAGGCTAATTGCTGTTTTAAGCGTGCGAATGCTTCAACCTGTTTAGGCCCCCAGACGTACTTGGCGTCTTTTTTTTTTAACAAATTTAACGGTTCGGCAAGTTCCAAATATCGAGGAATAAATTTAGCATAGAAGCTAGTCATCCCCAAAAATGTTTTCAGCTGTTTTAAGTTTTTCGGTTCCGGATAGTTAACAACGACACTTTGTTTTATCGGGATCGACGGCTAAACCGGAATAACTAATATTATACCCTAATAAAAACTGCACCGACTCTTTAGTTTTAATTTATTTGGGTTGACCGTTAACCCTGCTTTACCAAGTCTATTAAACACCTCGTCTAGGTGTTGAACATGCGATTCTTTGTCTTTGGAAAAAACACAAATATCGTCCACAAATGGTATTACATATTTGTATTTTATATCCCCAAATATCATATCGACTACCCTATTTAAAGACTGCGGACTTACACAAAGCCCAAAGGAGACATATTTGTACTGAAATAGCCCAAAAGGGGATATAAACGCTGTGACCGGTTTAGATTCGTCGCTTAACGGTATCTGATGAAATGAGCTGTTTAGGTCGATTATTGAAAAATACCTAGCTCCGGCTAAATACTGAAAAACTGATTCGATCGATGGCATAGGATAACTATCGTATACAATATTTTTATTTACCGCCCTGTAATAGCAGCAAAGTCGTTTGCCGCCGCTGGCTTTGTCGATTAAAAATGCTGGTGACGCATACAGTGAGCACGATTTTTCAATAATACCTTTATCAAGAAGTTGATTAATATGTGCCTCCATTTCAGCGGCTTTCGGCGGCGACAAGGAGTGAAATCGTGAGCGAACCGGATCATTATCAGTGAGTTTTATCTCTAGTTCAAGATGTTAGATTTACCTAATTTTTCCGTTACGACTTCCATATGTTTTTCTAATAAATCTTCTATTTTCCTTTTAATTTCGTCATCGATTTGAATGCAGTTAAATTGTACTAAACCTTGTAGCTCTTAATTTTTTAACAATGGAATTTTATAATGCGGCATAAACTGAAATATCACGTAGCCATAAAATATATATGGGACTAGTTTTGTTCTGTTAATAAAATCGCATCCTAATATAACAGGTGCAATTAAACTCGGTGCTACTATAAATTCAAATTTCCAGGTAAACCTATCAATTGATATTAATACAGTTAAAACTTCGGTAGCTGTAAACACTTGTCGCTGAGCGGTAGTGCATTGAATATTGCACTGTGACGTCGCCACCTTACGATAACCCTTGAGTTTATCCGCTAAGTCCTGAGTTAGGCCAGGAAATAAATGCCCAAAAAAAGTTATAGAGGGAAATGCAAGGAACACAACTTTTAACTTCGTAGCTTTGTTTGGACTAGTTAGGAGATGAACATATCAAAAGTCCCCGGCCATAACCCTGGTGCTGGGGGGAGAGAGGGGTTTGAAGGTTCCATTTTTCGGTTTTTCAATTATATCTCGGAAACTATGCGTCTGAGCGACTTGGCCACTTATACAACATGAAAAGAGATTTAATTTCTTACAAGTTTTATTCAATCAAGTTTTTCGATATCTTGTATACTTTTTGAGATATCCGCTCTTGAAGGTTTATTTAGGGCTTTCATTTTTATCTTGATTATCTACATCAGTGAAGCTGCTAGGCCGGGTTTGGGATCGTTTTCGTATAAATCGGGGGTGCTGAATTCATTTATGGTATCAACATTGACACCATTCCTAAGTAAAAACAAAATTTAAAAAAATGATTTTTTATAATGAAATTTGGTATCCAGATGGTTTGAGTCCCGGGACAGTACATAGGATAGTTTTTATAACCAAAATCATCTTTTAAGGGTGTGAAAAGTGGGGTGGAAATTTGTATGGGGAATCAACAACCGCTGAACCTATTTAAATTATATTTGGGATGGTCTACATGTTTGATTTAGTTGATAATGATACCAAACATGACTTCAAACCTAAATTTAAACAGTATTAACTTCAGGAATTCAACTTCGGCGAAGAAGCTGAATTCCCCTCACACCAAATTTCACACCTTCAAAGTATGATTTTTGAGATAAAAACTATATCATATTCTGTCTCGGGACTTAAAACACCTATTTACCAAATTTCAACTAAATCGGTTCAGCGGTTTAAGCGTGAAGAGGAGTAAAAAAAAAGTTATTTGTTTAAAGTTTATAAGTTTTTACTTCGGAAAGGTGTCAATGTTGATACGATAAATGAATTCAGCACCCCCGATTTATACGAAAACGTTACCAAACCCGGCCTAGCAGCTTTACTGATGTAGATAATCAAGATAAAAATGAGAGGCTCGCGGGCCGCCGGTTGCCGACCCCTGATTTATGGTATCAACATTGACACCTTTCCGAAGAAAAAACATATAAACTTTAAACAAATAACTTTTTTTTTACTCCTCTTCACGCTTAAACCGCTGAACCGATTTAGTTGAAATTTGGTAAATAGGTGTTTTAAGTCCCGGGACAGGATATAATATAGTTTTTATCTCAAAAATCAAACTTTGAAGGTGTGAAATTTGGTGTGAGGGGAATTCAGCTTCTTCACCGAAGTTGAATTCCTGAGGTTAAAACTGTTTAAATTTAGGTTTGAAGTTATGTTTGGTATCATTATCAACTAAATCAAACATGTAGAATTGTAGACCATCCCAAATATCTATCTATATATATATATTACGCGAGGCCGATTTTTGTTCATCCCATCAGATCTACAGTTATGGTCCGATTTTGATAAATGATATGTCATTAGATTCGTCTCATGCTACAGATTTGCAATAAGCTCTTAGTTTTTTGATTTTTTCCCGAAAAAGTACTACAAAGTTAATTTGAAAAAATGTACCACGTGACCTTTGTTCTGACTTGAGATTGAATTGAACTCAATGTATGTAAGGTATCCAATCCATTCAAATATTTGTTTTGAGACTGTAACATGCATACACCACACTAAAAATTATATTAAAACACCATAAAATTTTATTATTGTGTTTGACAACATGTCAGACATGTGTCATCCACATCGTACTTATCAAAATGACACATGTTTATTTTATTGTTGCTTTGGCCCATAGAAGGTAGGATCCTATAGAAGTGGCGTACCGCGTGCGCCCGTGAGGGACAGAATTTGTAGCCCACCAGCCCACCATAAACCATACAAGTCGGTGGGGAAAAGCATCTATATTTACTTCAAAAAGCACGCAAGCAAGGTTTGTTCTTATGAGGATGTTAAATGATGTCGGATCTTTAAGGTAAACGGTCAGCCAATGGGGTTGGCAACTGTCAAAGGTTTGCAGAGATGGCGCCATCATAGCTTGCCCCTTTTTCTATAAGATTTGGCTTAAAGGGCTGGCATCCAGGGCATTAAAAAAACAAAAAATTCACACAATTCTAGGGATTGACAGGGCAAGCTATGCTGGCGCCCTCTGTTAATTATTTCGACCGGCCAACCCCATTTTCCGCATCGGTCCGCGCCCTTGGTGCAGTGCGGCGTATGTGCGATCGTGTGTAAAATCCGTAACAGACTACCGCACCGCACCGCGATCTTGGTGCGCCACACCCATAAGTGAGAGCGAGAAAGAGAATATCTCGAAAAGCCGTATTGGTGCGGTCAAAATATCTCTTTCTCGCTCTAACATATAGCTGCGTCCTTAAGGTATGTACAGTGACAACCTTGCACACTATCGATACGTGCGCCGCACCGCACCATTAAGACTGCGGTGAGTTGTGGTAGTCTCTAACGGCTTTTACGATAGTCTGTTAAATACGGCTATAATATTTCTTTCTCGCTCTAACTTATAGCTGCGTACGGTGACCACCTTGCGCATTATCGATACGTGCTCCGCATCGCACCAAGGTCGCGGTGAGGTGTGGTAGTCTCTAACGGCTTTTAAGATAGTCTGTTAAATACGGCTATAAAGCGGCTACGGTTAGAATGCAATATCTCTTTCTCGCTCTTACTTATAGGTGCATCGCATAATGACCAGTGCGGTGCGGTAATGTGTTAGGCGCTTAAGGTGGGCTGCCGTACGCAGAGAGCGAGAAAGAGATATTTTGACGGTACCAAGGTCGCGGTCCAGTCGTTGTACATACTTTCAAAAAAGTAAATTAAAAAAAAACTAAATTAGGTTCAAGGGCCAGACACTCTTTGATAGAGAAAGATAGTCTTATTGCGATTCCTATAAGAGAAAATAGTGCCATGCTTTATCTTTATCACCGACCGGGCATTTTTTCATGGTCGGGTTTGCTATGATGGCATAACCATGAAAAAATGCCGAATGAAATGGAGGCGATGGCGAAATACCGAAATTTATAAGAGTGAAAGAAAAAAAACCGGCCAAGTGCGAGTCGGACTCGCCCACCGAGGGTTCCGTACTTTTTAGTATTTGTTGTTATAGCGGCAACATAAATACATCATCTGTGAAAATTCAACTGTCTAGCTATCACGGTTCGTGAGATACAGCCTGGTGACAGACAGACGGACAGCGGAGTCTTAGTAATAAATAAAATAAAAATAAAATGCATTTATTTCAGACGAATAAGTGTCCATAGTTTGTTAGTACCAAAAAAAATACTTAAAAAAAATACTTAAATAACTATATTAGTACCTAAACCTAAGTGAAGCGAGGACCAGTGCCTGATTAGGCCACTGTCCCACCTCCCCGCTACTACGCTCAGGAGGCTGTGGCGGCTGTCGCGGACTCTGCGGAGCGTCGCGGCGCAGCGCTTGCGCAGCGTCGCATGGAAACCGTCGACGTGTGCGTCAGCGAACATGCCAGACGCGCTGCAATGCCGCGGCAGCCGCAACAGCACCCTGAAAGCGTCATTATATTGAACCCGCAATGTATTGAGCGAGCGCTGCGTGTATCTCGACCATAAGCTGCAGGTATACAGTGATGTAACGCACGGAATAACTTAATTTTAACTTGCGCTGTACACCGACTGAACCTGCGAGCTATCATGTTGGCTCTGATAGCCAGAGCCCTTCGCTCCCTCTCGATATCCGCATCGTCGCGCAAGTCGTCGGTGACCAAGTGCCCGAGGTATTTAAACGAGTTAACCCTCTTAAGCTGCTCGCCATTCAAGCAAATGGGTGGGACATGAGATGGGCACTTGGTTCCCGCCTTGAAAACCATGTATTCGCTTTTCGACACATTATATTTTAAATTATGTTTTAAAGCATATGACTCACACTTATTAATAAGGGTTCTCAGTCCGCCTACCGATGGACTCAACAGCACCATATCATCTGCATAGCTTATGTTTATGTTGCAGACGAAGTAATAGGGTCCCGTTATTACCCTTTGGGTACGGAACCCTAAAACGGATTATGCTGCCATACATGAAACTGTCTTTCTCATGAATATGTCTTTCTCTTACCCCTGGTCGCTCGGTTTCATGTCTATAACTACGTGTATATACTATGTCTATTATTAGGTCAGAGGGTCTACCGCGAAAACCGAAATTCGCAAATTGCGGGGATCTTTCTCTTTTACTCCAATGAAGGCGTAATTAGAGTGACAGAGAAAGATGCCCGCAGTTTGAACTTCGATTTTCGCGGTATAGCCCAGACACGGAATGTCACGGAATGTTTGTAAACTTCAGTCTCATGAATAATAGGAAAAAGAGAATTAAATATGAATTATACTCTAGCCCTATGAAATTTTAGGCATGAGAGCCAAATGACAAGAAGCCATCTTATCCACGAAATCTTGATTTACCGTATCATATTGCGGTCGCGTATCATGATTTTTATATCATTTCCCACAGCTCAAACCATCCCCATACCAAGTTTCATCTAAATCGGTTGAGCGGTTATTGATTCCCCATACAAATTTCCACCCCCCTTTTCACCCCCTTGAGGGGTGAATTCTGGGATAAAAGTATCCTATGTCCTTCCCCGGGACTCAAACTATCTGTATACCAAATTTCATCTAAATCGATTCAGCGATTTAAGCGTGAAGAGGGAACACACAGACAGACAGACAGACTTTCGCATTTATAATATTAGTATGGATATAGTAAAATATATAATAATAATATAGTTATTATTCAGAGCCCACTGTGTCCCACTGCTGGGCAAAGGCCTCCCCCCTCTTTTTCCACTCGTCTCTGTTTAATGCTATATCCGGCCAGCTTGTCAAGAAGGAGTCTAAGTTATCCCGCCATCGCCGACGAGGTCTGCCGGATCCCCGGTTAGACTCGTGGGGCTCCCACTCTGTGGTTAACTTGGCCCACAAGTCATCCGGCATTCGGCAGACATGACCAGCCCAGTCCCATTTCAACTTGGCCGCTTTCCGAGCTACGTCTATTATTTGAGTCTTAGAGCGTAGCGTGGTGTTTCGGACTCGATCTCTTAATTTTACACCTAATATGCTGCGCTCCATAGCTCTCTGGCAAACCCCGAGTTTGGACTTCTGAGCTTCCGTCAAGGACCAGGTCTGAGCACCGTAGGTGAGAACTGGAAGTACGCACAAGTCCATAAGCCTACGCTTGAGTGACAGAGGTAGGTCTCCCTTCATCAGGTGTTTCATTGACCAATAGCTCTTCCAGGCGTTTTCGGTGCGTCTTTGGACTTCTTTGTCCTGTCGCGCCTGGAAAGAGACTATTTGGCCAAGATAAAGGTATTCTTGGACATATGCGATGTGTTCTCCGTTTATCTCAATCCTACGTTTTGTGCTGTTAGTCATGACCTTGGTTTTTGACATATTCATCTTCAGTCCAACCTCGAGGCTTGCGTTGCTAAGGTCTTCTAGCATGTGACTTAACTCGGATGAAGTTGAGGAAAACAAGACTATGTCGTCGGCGAAGCGAAGGTTGGTCAGCCTCCTTTCCCCGACAATCAAGCCCCTCTCTCCCCAAAGCGGCGCAAGTTTTTGGAACACGTGCTCTAAAGTGCTGGTGAAGAGCTTCGGCGATAGCGGATCTCCCTGTTTAACTCCTCTTTGTACATCGAAGGACGGGCCAGAAAACTGAAGTTTTATGGCGGCTGTGCTGTTGGAGTAGATGGTTTTTAAAAGTTTTATGTAGTTCGGTGCTATTTCTTGGTGTTGTAGAGCTTCAAATATGGAATGATGCGATATACTATCGAATGCCTTCGAGTAGTCGATGAAGGCGAGGTAAAGGGGGAGATTGTGCTCTGTGCATTTTTCGATCACTTGATTTAGTGCATGCAGATGGTCAGTGGTAGACAAGCCGGGGCGGAATCCAGCTTGCTCGGGGGGTTGATGGAGATCGAGCTGTCCTGAGATGCGGTTCTCTATGATTTTTATAAAAGTTTTGTAGAGATGGGATACAAGGCTGATAGGGCGGTAGTTACCTATATCAGCCTTGTCTCCCTTTTTATGCAGCAGTATTATATTTGAATGACACATTTGTTTAGGAAATGTGTAGGTCTTTATAATATTATTAAAAAGTGTTTGTATGTAGGGGATAAGTGATTGCTCTCCATAATATAGTAATACTAGAGACCAGTTGCGGCGTCAACACGCCGCTAGAGTATGGTTCTAAAAGTTAGGTTGCCTGTCCACTGGAGCGGAGCTGTAAGCGGGGAAAAAATCCAGCAATAGAATTTCATTAAAATTTCAGAGCGGAGATTTTTCCTCGCTCATCGCTCCGCCAGCGCCACCTCGCTCCGTTCCTGTGGACAGGCAGCCTAAGACTGGACTTAATGAAATCAGGAAATGTGACGTCTTCAGATGAATCACTGGCTGTCACTATCTATTTGATGCTGACTATACCCACAGAATATGAAATCTTATACATAATTATCCATACTAATATTATAAATGCGAAAGTCTGTCTGTCTGTCTGTGTGTTACCTCTTCACGCTTAAACCGCTAAACCGATTTAGTTGAAATTTGGTATACAGATAGTTTGAGTCCCGGAGAAGGACATAGGATACATTTTATCCCAGAAGTCACCCCTCAAGGGGGTAAAAAGGGGGGTGGAAATTTGTATGGGGAATCAATAACCGCTCAACCGATTTAGATGAAACTTGATATGGGGATGGTTTGAGCTGTGGGAAATGATATAAAATAACTTTTATCCCCGAAATCATCCCTTAAGGGTGTAAAAAATGGGGTGGAAATGTATAGTGTGGACCAATTTGGGGGTGAAAAAAGGATGGATTAAAAAGCAGATTTGTTTAAGAATTAAGATACCTACATTACTAATTCCACGCAGACGAAGTCGCGGGCAAAAGCTAGTTATAAAATGGCGACACGTTTGTATAATTTTAGCGTATTATATTTCGGTGGCGTAGCACCTACCAGCATGTTTTGTGATCGTTTGTTTTGATGCAAAAAAGACATAATTATTGTCTATCTTTTCGCATCTTTCTAAACTAAAAATCATGATACGCGATCGCGATATGATACGGTAAATCAAGATTTCGTGGATAGGATGCCTTTTTGTCATTTGGCTCTCATGCCTAAAATTTTCATAGAGTATGTTGGCACGTGGAAGGATTATGAATTGGTGGAGAGGAAAAGGCGTGTCTCTTCAATGGTGTCTAATTCGTAAAGAAAGTATAATTTTAATATGGCTAAGCTTAAAACTAGATATTGATTAAGGCGCCACCTATGGGCCTATTCTTGAACTACGTGCCCTAGCACGAAGATTCAATAGTGTAGATAGTGTCCCATAGATTGCGCCTGTTAACACGAGTTGACATGCTCCCGGGCAAAGGAGGTGCTTAATTATAACAAACCTGTCGTGTCATACAGAAAGATTGTCATCTCTGTCTGGCATAACAGATTTGCTGTTATACCTTTTTCAACACATGATCATCTCTTATGTATAGGAATGTAGGTAACTATGACCGATAGGATAATCATGTTTTGTTGGAAGAAGCACAACACAAACTGTTTGGTACTTATTGCTCTTTATACTATAGGCAATATGGGTTATATCACAAGAACTACGTAATAATATTATTAAACTTAGGAATTGTTAGCAAGTAGGTACCAAACATTTTGTTTTACTACTTAGGTTAAGGTCAATGAAAAGAACTCGCAAGCAAGTTTTAATAAACAATTAGGAACTTAAGTAACATTAGGTATGTGCTAAACTTAAATAACTACTTAACTAGGTAGGTATACGTATAGAATAATTTAGTTATATGTCTATAGCGTCGATCGGTAGCGGGCAAATATTATTAAAGGATCGCTTAATGATTCCTCTTGTTGTTTGTATCTCGGCCACCCTTGCGACCCCGTCACGACCTTGGCAGCAGCTGATGATGCGCCCCATCCTCCACAGGCAGGGCGGCAGACGTTCCTCTCGCACCAGCACCACGGCTCCCGCGCGAAGAGCTGGACCCTTGGAACTTCTCCATTTTGTACGCTCCTGTAACAGTCCTATGTAGTCTCTTGACCAACAGGTCCAGAAGTTCTGTTGCAGCTGCTGTAATTGTTGATACAAGGTGAGTCGGTTTATAGGTACATCTTTGTAGTCGTAGTCGGGCAATGAATTAGGTGTCCTACCAATCAAGAAGTGGGCTGGCGTGAGACATGTAATTTCGTCCGTATTTGAATTTGGAATAGGGCATAAAGGACGACTGTTCAAAATCCCTTCAACTTGTACAAGTATAGATAAAAAATC
The DNA here is from genome assembly GCF_947568885.1 of Cydia strobilella. Taxonomy (NCBI): domain Eukaryota; kingdom Metazoa; phylum Arthropoda; class Insecta; order Lepidoptera; family Tortricidae; genus Cydia; species Cydia strobilella. The sequence continues at coordinate 42,229,373 of NC_086068.1, read as the reverse complement.
CTCATAGGTTAAAAGAGCCTGACCTAGAATCCTCTTTAAGTGAAATTTACATCGTTTAATAGCAGACTCATGGAGCCCCCCCATATGGGGAGTATAGGGTGGAAGGAATTTCCATTGAATTCTTTCCTTCGCACAAAAGGTTATCAGGTCGTTAGATTGCTCATTCAAAAAATCGTAAAGTTCTGTTAATTCGTTACGCACCATGGAAGGTTGTAGCGTTATCCGACAGGAGTTCCTTTGGAACACCTCGTCGACCAATAAATCGTCTAAAGGCCGAAAGAAATGCTGAGGTATGTAACCCTGAAATTAATTCTATGTGAACTGCCTTCGTTGTCATACATGTAAAAATAGCTATGTAACATTTATAGGTTTTGTATCCACGTCCCCTCCTGTCCCTGACCGTGTACGGACCACCGTAATCCAACGTCGTGAACACAAAGGGAAGCGCAGGTGTAACCCGCGTCGGTGGCAAGTTGCCCATAATGGGAATCTGTGACCTTGGTTTGGCTCTGAAGCAGGTTACGCATTTATCTACTATTTTATTTGCAAGACTCTTACCGTTTATCGGCCAAAATCGTTCTCGAACCGATGACAGCAACAGTTGAGGTCCGGCATGCAGCAGTCTCACGTGGTAGTCGCTCATGATGAGCTTGGTTAGTATGTGTTTATGTGAAAGAATTATTGGGTGTTTTTTATTATGGTCGTAAGCAGACAGACCCAAACGGCCACCTACTCTAATTAGCTTGTTTTCCATAAATGGATTTAACGACAATAAGTTAGATGATTTTGGTAACGGTTTTTTATTTTGTAGTAAATTATACTCGGTTGGAAACATTTCGACTTGTGAAATTTCGATTAATTTATTTAATGCTAATTCTAATTCGTTCACAGAGAATGGACCGGTAAGTTTTTTGTTTCGGTTTAAGCTATTATTCGCGAACCTAAAAATGAATGAAACACAATTGATAAGCTTGTTTACATCTGACCATCTTTGAAATAAATTGTCCATTAATGGGTCTGACTGTACACTCGTAGTGATATTGCAACGAGTCTCTGCCAGTTCGGTATCTGACAATAACGCGGTAGGGGTACGATTGGAAGGCCATTCGTCATTGTGTTTACGTAACCACGAAGGTCCTTCCCACCAGAGGGCGCAGTCAACTAGTTTATCTGCCTGTATGCCCCTCGTCAAAAGATCCGCAGGATTGTCATTTGACGAAATCCAATGCCAATCGTTGATGTCGGTTAAACCTTGAATTTCGATTACTCGATTTTTTACAAAACAATTGAGATTATTTGGTTGTTGTGATTTTGCCCAAGCCAGAGCTACATTTGAGTCCGACCATAGATGTACCTTTGTAAAATTACACTTTAAGGCATTGTTTACCTTTTTAAATAACTGTGCAAGTAGCAACATCGCCCTAAGTTCAAGTTTAGGTATAGTTTCCTTACGCGCAACTCTTGCCTTCGAGCATAGTAATCGTGTTAAAATATGGCCGTGCATATCTATAGTGCGTATATAGATAGCGCAACCGTATGCGGTCAATGAACTATCCGAGAATCCGTGCAATTCTAACGTTATGTAACCGCTGATAAGCGCGTTCCTAGGTATTTGTAGTGAATTGAGCGTAAACAACCTTTTATAAAAGGTTTCCCATTCACTTATAACATCTGTAGGTAAACCTTGATCCCATTGATATTTATTGTCCCACAACTTTTTAATAATGAATTGCGCAATAATTAGGGTCGGGTTTAGAAGCCCTAGGGGGTCAAAAATAGCTGAGGCTAGGGATAAAATCTTTCGTTTGGTTAATGGCTTTGATACTGGTTCGTCTTTAAATTGGTACATTAAATTGTCACTTGTACTACACCACGCGAGCCCTAACACCTTATGCGTATCGTGTGCGAGTGAGATAGGTGTCGTGTTTGTGTGCGTGGGATCGGTATTACTTACAGTTTTTAATATGTTGGCCGAATTTGATTTCCATTTTCGTAGGTGAAAATTCGCTCCTTGCAGGATGTGCTGGAGATGCACAGCTGTTTCTTCGAGCTTCCGTTCGTCGTCGCCTCCGTGGAGCAGGTCGTCCATGTAGAAGCTGTCACGTATCGCGGCCGCTGCCTCTGGATACCTCTCCTGACACTCGTGCGCCAGCTGCTGTAGGCACCGAGTAGCTATATGGGGTGCGCTCTTCAAACCGAAACTAAGGGTTGTAAGTGTGTATGTACGTAAAGGTTCTGTAGGATTTTCGCGCCATAGAATACACTGTAAATGTCGTTGGTCGGGGTTGATATAAATCATTCGGTACATACGTTCGATATCTGCACTTATTACATATTTATTTTTTCGGAACCTTAGCAATATGTTGACTAAGTCGTCTTGGTTTATTGTACCTTTGTATTGAATACTATTTAGTGATTTACCATTGTTAGTTTGAAATGAACAGTCCATTACGACTCTTAGGGGTGTCGTGGGCTTATGGGGGGTTAACACAGCATGATGAGGTAGGTAATTGCAGTGTTCAGTATTTTTTGTCTGAACCATATGTCCTGCATTTTCAAAATCTTTCATAAATTGAACATATTTTTCCTTATATTCGGGATTTCGAAAAAACTTGGATTCTAATGTTTTAAATCGTTTGTAAACTACAGATCGCGACTGACCCAGATCGGTAGGCGGCTCCTTAAAGGGGATAGACACCACGAAGTTACCATCAGACGTTCTGGAGTGCTCATTGAATACCTTCTCGCACTGAACGTTTTCATCATCTGGTACGGCCGGTATAGAATGTTCGCTGTCTGAATTCCAAAGGGTCTGAAGCGCCTGAGTTAGAGTAAAGTTACATCTCACCCTCTGCGACACGTTGGCTGTGTACGGGCAGGAGTACGGGCCGGATACTATGTAACCTAGTTGGGTATTTTGAAGAATTGGTCGGCCATTACCTAAAGAATGCCTCTCGGTACAAAGTAGCTGATAAAAATGCTCAGCTCCTATTAGCAGATCGACTTCTCCACCTTCGTAAAATAATTCATCCGCCAAACGGTATCGCGTAGGTATATTTAACTGTCGAGCGGTAATCGAGTGTGTAGGTAAATTACTTATTGTAGATACAATAAAACAAGACAAATTCTTTGAGAATGAATCATCGGTTGATCGAATGATTAAGTTGCATGATTGATTTACTCTCGTTATTTGTTCGTTAAATCCTATAATCTCTGTATGTAATTGTTGTTTTGGTAATTTTAATTTATCGTATGCACTTTCGGTTAAAAAGTTCGATTGCGAACCATTGTCTAGCAACGCGCGCAAAATAATTGGTTGGTTATCTTTATTTAGTACCTTTACGCGGGCGGTAGACAAAATTACACCTTTATTTTGTGTAACTGAGGATGGATTCCCATCGCGCGGATTTCCACCAGAGTTCAATTGTCGCTGGTTAGTAATTAAATTGATCGACTGCGTATCTACGGAAGTCGGCGTCAGTGAAGGAGTATGAAGTGTCGATTGTCGTTGGTTAGACTCGGTTGTGTCGGTATGTGTAATGTGTAAAAGCGTATGGTGCTTACCTTTACATGTTCTGCAGTTACTCGCGCGGCAGTTTGGAACAATATGATTAGATCCTAAGCAATTCGAGCAAAGACCTAATCTTTTTACCACACGAATGCGTGTAGTTGCATTCAGAGCCAAAAACTTCGGGCATTGGTTAATAAAATGCGCCTCCTTACAGTTCGGACATTGGTTACGGTAGGTACTATTTTTAAATGTTACCTTACTGTTGGTATGGGACGGAGGGTGCGTGATTACCATCGCCTTCCGCGACGGGGGCTCGTGGGCCGCGCCCTTCGGGGCCTCGGGTTGACTCACGGCCTCCCTGAGGTCGGCTTGGGTCCGCAAGAACGACTTGAAGTCCTGTAACGTAGGCAATTCACGGGAATTAATTTTTTCCTCCCACTTGGTTTGCAATTTTTTATCGAGTTTGGAACTGAGGAAAAAAACAATTAGCAAATCCCAGTCGTTGGTTGGGACATTTACTGATTTAAGTATGCGCAAATGCTTGGAAATGTTATCATTTAATGATCTAAGGGCAGTGGCTGTATTAGGTAAGTTGTCAATATTAAACAGAGCTCTTAAATGGCTGTAAACGAGTGTCTTAGGGCTGTTATATCTTTCGCACAGTAATTGCCACGCTATGGCGTGGCTTTCCTCGGCAAATTCCAATGAGCTGATAACCTCAAGTGCGCTATCTGTTAAGCAACCCTTTAGGTATTTAAATTTTTGAATAGGTTTTAGACTGGTTTGATTTACGAGTGCGTCAAAAGTGTCTCGAAACTCAATCCAGTCCGTAACCTGTCCATTATAGGACGGTAATTTAATATCTGGGTATTTAATAGAATCATGCTCACGTGGCTCGCTGACCTCGCGAACGTTGCCTTCGGGGGATGTGGAGGCTCCTGTACTAGATGCCTGCGCTAAATAACCTTTGCTTAAAGATACACATTCAAAATAAGTATTCTCAAAGGTCTCTCTTTCCTTTAAATGCTCCTCGAGAGTTTCACTTAAAGTCTCAATTCTATCTTGAATAATTACAAACTCTTTGAAAACACCTGTTATTCTAGTTGTACGTAACTCTAATTCGATTATCTGATCAGCAGTTAATGAGGCAGATGTAAGTTTCGACAAATATTTTTTAAATAAGGTTACCTTCCCCTTAACTACTCCTCGTTTTTTAATTAAATTTTTTAATTTTACATCCTCAACAACTGTGTCACTGTGTGCATCACTGTCTGAACTCGATGAAGGCATATTTAAATTGTATTAAATGCAAATTATGGTATGATATAGGTATAACACGTGTACAGTTAGGTTATAAAAATGCGAAAGTTGAAGGATTTTCGAATAATTTAGCCCGTTAAATTAATTGCCAGCCACTTACTTGATAATAGAAACCTAGCCTTAGCCGTCTTCTTCTCTTCTCAACCCTTCTTTGGAGCTTGACCTCTGCAAGTGACCTCGTGGCGTGTTCGCTCGCCACGACTCGTAGTTTGATGAATTGGTGATTTTCCAATGGATTTCGGTTGCAATCTCTGCGCATATATGAAGATCTGTCGATTGTAGCACCCAGATTTCCTTCTCCGCCGGCAAGAATGCTCCGGTCCCCCACGTGGCGATGCGGGAACACAAAGGCGGTCTATCTTTTACCGCTCGATTTTCCCGTCTCGTTGTTGCTAGGCTCGCCTCGCCCAGCTTCTGCTCCGTGCGTATTCGCTTGGAAGTATCTTCTTTAGGGGTCACCAAAATGTTGGCACGTGGAAGGAGTATGAATTGGTGGAGAGGAAAAGGCGTGTCTCTTCAATGGTGTCTAATTCGTAAAGAGAGTATAATTTTAATATGGCTAAGCTTAAAACTAGATATTGATTAAGGCGCCACCTATGGGCCTATTCTTGAACTACGTGCCCTAGCACGAAGATTCAATAGTGTAGATAGTGTCCCATAGATTGCGCCTGTTAACACGAGTTGACAGAGTATAATTTATATTTAATTCTCTTTTTCCTATTATTCATGAGACTTATTTATTTAGTCGTATGGCATATTACAATTCATGGTCGCTTTACAGATTTACAAATTAATAGTTAGGTTCTTCACCCAATGGGCTGCGTCGTCGCTTAGCTTAAGTAAGTCCAGAGGATCTCCTGTGTACTTCCTTTTTGGGCACTCGCGGACTATGTGGTAAATGGACTGTACAGGTGCTCCACAGTCGCACTTCGGTGTATCTCGCCACCCACACTTAAACATAAATTCTCCGGATCGCCCGCTTTCAGTGCGGAGTCTATTTAGTTGGCACCATTCCCGTCTCGGGGCCGAAAAACCTTGCGGTTTGTGGGTGGGATCGTAGCTGGCATGGGATGCCCTGGGCAAGTTAGCAATCCAGTCCTCTCTCCATTTATCTTTAATGTTAAAACTGCTCTCTTTAAGTTCCTGTGCCGTATTGTATGGTGGATGTCGGGATTTTAAGCGTAGCCTAGGCGGACAGAAAAATTCCGAGAAGACGGGCAGCTTTGGATCTGCAGCAATTTTGTTTGCTTCCTTTAGCAGGGCTTGTTGTCTCCTAAGGTGAGGCGGAGCAATGTGGCTCAGAGCAGGCAGCCATTGTGTCGGAGTGGACTGTATGGTACCAGTTATGCACCGCATGATTTTTCGCAGCTGGATATCGACTTTCTCTACGTGCGCACTATTGAGCCATACGGGTGCGCAATATTCGCCAGCAGAGTAAACTAGGCTGAGTCCCGTCGTACGAAGCACGTCAGCGCTGGCTCCCCAAGTAGTTCCAGTCAGGTTGTGTAGGATATTATTACGGGTTCCTAGTTTTTTGCTCAACTTACAGAGGTGGGAGCAATATGTAAGAGAGCGGTCTAAGGTTACGCCGAGATATTTTGGCTGTGGGTTGTATACAAGGGTTTTACCGTCAAAGTTTACTGAGGGGGTGTATGAGGCCAGTCTGTTATTTAGGTGGAATGTGGAAATCTCTGTCTTGCTAGCATTTGGTACCAATCTCCACCTTTTAAAGTACAAGTTAAGCAATTGCAAATCTGTGGTGAGTTGCGCTTCCGACGACTTGAAAGTGCTGTGCTGGTAAGTTAAAGCAATATCGTCAGCATAGACAAATTTTCTGGACGCTGTTTCTGGAAGGTCATGGGTGTAAAAATTAAACAGCAGTGGTGCCAGTGTGGATCCCTGTGGTAGGCCGTTGTTTAGTTTAGTTTCATGAGACTAGTTTACAAACATTTTACAAACATTCCGTGACATTCCGTGTCTGGGCTATACCGCGAAAATCGAAGTTCAAATTGCGGGCATCGTTCTCTGTCACTCTAATTACGCCTTCATTGGAGTAAAAGAGAAAGATCCCCGCAATTTGCGAATTTCGGTTTTCGCGGTAGACCCTCTGACCTAATAATAGACTTAGTATATACACGTCATTATAGACATGAAACCGAGCGACCAGGGGTAAGAGAAAGACATATTCATGTATTGACAGTTTCATGTATGGCAGCATAATCCTTTTTAGGGTTCCGTACCCAAAGGGTAATAACGGGACCCTATTACTAAGACTCCGCTGTCCGTCTGTCTGTCACCAGGCTGTATCTCACGAACCGTGATAGCTAGACAGTTGAATTTTCACAGATGATGTATTTATGTTGCCGCTATAACAACAAATACTAAAAAGTACGGAACCCTCGGTGGGCGAGTCCGACTCGCACTTGGCCGGTTTTTCTCTTTCACTCTTATAAATTTCGGTATTTCGCCATCGCCTCCATTTCATTCGGCATTTTTTCATGGTCGGGTTATGCCATCATAGCAAACCCGACCATGAAAAAATGCCCGGTCGGTGATAAAGATAAAGCATGGCACTATTTTCTCTTTCCTCTTATAGGAATCGCAATAAGACTATCTTTCTCTATCAAAGAGTGTCAGGCCCTTAAACCCAATTTAGTTTTTTTTTTAATTTACTTTTTTGAAAGTATGTACGACTGGACCGCGACCTTGGTACCGTCAAAATATCTCTTTCTCGCTCTCGGCGTACGGCATTCCACCTTAGGCGCCTAACACATTACCGCACCGCACGGGTCATTGTACGATGCACCTATAAGTAAGAGCGAGAAAGAGATATTGCTTTCTCGCTCTTACTTATGGGTGCGTCACACAATGACCTTGGTGCGGTGCGGTAATGTGTTAGCCGTATTTAACAGACTATCTTAAAAGCCGTTAGAGACTACCACACCTCACCGCGACCTTGGTGCGATGCGGCGCACGTATCGATAGTGCGCTAGGTGGTCACCGTACGTACGTTAAGGACGCAGCTATAAGTTAGAGCGAGAAAGAAATATTATAGCCGTATTTAACATACTATCGTAAAAGCCGTTAGAGACTATCACACCTCATCGCAGCCTCGGTGCGGTGCGGCGCACGTATCGATAGTGCGCAAGGTTGTCACTGTACATACGTTAAGGACGCAGCTATAAGTTAGAGCGAGAAAGAGATATTTTGACCGCACCAATACGGCTTTTCGAGATATTATCTTTCTCGCTCTCACTTATGGGTGTGGCGCACCAAGATTGCGGTGCGGTGCGGTAGTCTGTTACGGATTTTACACACGATCGCACATACGCCACACTGCACCAAGGGCGCGGACCGATGCGGAAAATGGGGTTGGCCGGTCGAAATAATTAATAGAGGGCGCCAGCATAGCTTGCCCTGTCAATTATGGAAGGTAGAGGTAAGGAAATGAATCTTCGTGTATCAAAAAGTGACCGTAAAAAAACAGTAAATAGGCGGCGCCACCATACACTGAAGTACCTAGACCATACACCAATTATTTTATATAGATGTGCACCCGTGCGACCGTGAGGGACAGAACATACGCAATGCGACACAATTAAAAACACGTTTTAACATTCCTGACAACATACCAGAAACAACCTACGTAATTTGGTCGGGTTATTTGCTGGCCCTCCCCCATTTCATCTCTACATTATTATACCTCTATGGTTCATGTCATAGAGTCTCATTACAATACTCTTTGGTCTCAGAGCCTACCTAGCGCCACCGGAGAGATTTGGAACTATTATTTACAGCTGAAAGCTGGTCACTTGCAACAATTCTGCCATAAGAGATTGCGATCCTTTCTATACCATCCATACTGTCAATCCCTAGAATTGTGTCAAATTTTTGTTTTTTTAATGCCCTGGATGCCAGCCCTTTAAGCCAAATCTTATAGAAAAAGAGGCAAGCTATGATGGCGCCATCTCTGCAAACCTTTGACAGTTGCCAACCCCATTGGCTGACCGTTTACCTTAAAGATCCGACATCATTTAACATCCTCATAAGAACAAACCTCGCCGTACGTGCTTTTTGAAGTAAATATATAGATGCTTTTCCCCACCGATTTGTATGGTTTATGGTGGCCTGGTGGGCTACAAATTCTGTCCCTCACGAGAGCACGCGGTACGCTACTTCTATAGGATCCTACCTTCTATGTGCCAAAGCAACAATAAAATAAACATGTGTCATTTTGATGAGTACGATGTGGATTAGAACGTAGTGATTATAAATATGCTCTTTGATGTGGATGACACATGTCTGACATGTTGTCAAACACAATAATAAAATTTTATGGTGTTTTAATATAATTTTTAGTGTGGTGTATGCATGTTACAGTCTCAAAACAAATATTTGAATGGATTGGATACCTTACATACATTGGACATAGGTTTGAGTTCAATTCAATCTCAAGTCAGAACAAAGGTCACGTGGTACATTTTTTCAAATTAACTTTTTAGTACTTTTTCGGGAAAAAATCAAAAAACTAAGAGCTTATTGCAAATCTGTAGCATAAGACGAATCTAATGACATATAATTTATTAAAATCGAACCATAACTGTAGATCTGATGGGATGAACAAAAATCGGCCTCGCGTAATATATATATAGATAGTTATATAGTATATAGTATGGATAATTATGTATAAGATTTCATATTCTGTGGGTATAGTCAGCATCAAATAGATAGTGACAGCCAGTGATTCATCTGAAGACGTCACATTTCCTGATTTCATTAAGCGTTCAGTCTTAGGCTGCCTGTCCACAGGAGCGGAGCGAGGTGGCGGAGCGATGAGCGAGGAAAAATCTCCGCTCTGAAATTTTAATGAAATTCTATTGCTGGATTTTTTCCTTCATTACCGCTCCGCTCCAGTGGACAGGCAACCTAACTTTTAGAACCATACTCTAGCGGCGTGTTGACGCCGCAACGGGTCTCTAGTTATTTAAATAGGTTCAGCGGTTATTGATTCCCCATACAAAATCCACCCCACTTTTCACACCCTTGAAAGATAATTTTGGTTATAAAAACTATCCTATGTACTGTCCCGGGAGTCAAACCATCTCTATACCAAATTCCAACGAAATCGGTTCAGCGGTTTAAGCGTAAAGAGGAGTTTTATAAAAAATCATTTTTTTAAATTTTGGTTTTACTTAGGAATGGTGTCAATGTTGATACCATAAATGAATTCAGCACCCCCGATTTATACGAAAACGATCCCAAACCCGGCCTAGTAGCTTTACTGATGTAGATAATCAAGATAAAAATGAGAGCCCTAAATAAACCTTCAAGAGCGGATATCTCAAAAACTATACAAGATATCGAAAAACTTGATTGAATAAAACTTGTAACAAATGAAATCTCTTTTCATTTTGTATAATTGGCCAAGTCGGTCAGACGCATAGTTTCCGAGATATAATCGAAAAACCGAAAAATGGAACCTACAAACCCCCCCTCTCCCCCCCAGCACCAGGGTTATGGCCGGGGACTTTTGATATGTTCACCTCCAAACTAGTCCAAACAGAGCTACGAAGTCAAAAATTGTGTTCCAAGCATTTCCCTCCATACCTTTTTTTGGGCATTTATTTTCTGGCCTGACTTGTAAACACGGTTTATTATTTGCCTTATAACTAATTATTTTGCCACCTTCTTTGACTACTGCGAGAGGAAGCTGACGGTGGATATCGTTGCTTACTCCCTGTTTGCGTTTCCCGCGTTATTTGGCTGTACCTGTGAACGTCTACGACGCTGTTCACAATCACGCCCGAAATGACCATAAAGATTCTGCCGAGCGTTCCCGAACGATCGACGTGAGTTATGATTTTGGAAAGGGAGGGGTAGTTGGGAACTGCACATTGTCACAACATAATACGATTGTGCTAATATGTCAGTCGGTGATTTTATACTGTATCTCTTTGGCGGGCTAGCTAAAACTACTCTTCTTAACCTAGAAAGAGCCCAGAGAGCTGTAAAACTTCTAAAACTACTCTTCTTAACCTAGAAAGAGCCCAGAGAGATGTAAAACTTCTAAAACTACTCTTCTTAACCTAGAAAGAGCCCAGGTAGCTACTTTCCGTCCGTTCCTCTTCCCCTCTAACCTTCTTTACAAGACCTTCGGGGTACTCACTGTTAGACAATTATTTATTTTAAGCATTATTTTAAAACAGCATGCTGCCGCAACCCCATACAACACTGAATATACTAACAAGAGACGCAGAGACGCAAAGATATTGTTTGCCCACAAAATATTCATAGGAGATATGCTTTTTCTATGAGATTCTTCATTGCTCTAGATCCTTTTCTATACAACAGGCTTAACGCGAGCTTAGATTTATATACACTCAGCTATACCAAGTGTAAGGAAAAGCTCCGAAAAGCTCTGCAAAATTTGACGTACGAAGACACAGAGAAACTACTATTAGTTGTGAAATGATTATTTTAAGTTACTATACATATATTACTATACTCTTTGATTTTAAGCAAAGAGGATATGATAGGATAGAGCGGTACTGTCATAGTAAATTTTGTAGCCACAGTAAATTCACTGCCATCTATCGACACACGATTAAAACTAAAAATATCAAAAAATGTATTTATATATGGATAAATGATTATTTTTTTTGCAATATTTGCATTAATTATTTTTATATTATTTTGACCCATGCTCTTTCACTGATATGCATTTGTAAGATTCTTTAAAATTACTAATTATTCGGAAAAGATTTCATGAAATAAAGAGTTGAATAATCATTGTCAATCTATAATTAATTAAATTTAAAAGTAAAGTTATTGATTGTTAACATTTGTAAATGGAAGGGAGTTTAAAGAGGAGATAAAATGCGACTGGCATGGTGGTTAACGGGCATTCGGTTACGGGCAGAGGTGAAGGGTGGACGATTGTGAAGAGAGGTGATTGGATGTTGAACTGCAATGGAATATTGTGATCAAGAAATATATTGTTGTTATGAAAGCTGGAGTTTTTCTTACAAGTCAGAAGTGGTAAGTACCTACAAGTCAGTATTGTATTCCGGAATGTCAGTATGATATTAATATAAAAATTGGTCGAGATAAAGATTAATTGCCCAATTAGTTCGTTGTAGTCCAAGTAACAGTGCTCTTAGAACAAATTAAATTACTTTCTATGAAAATTTTATATTATTTGGTTTATAGTAACTGTGGTGTGAAAGTATTATAGATATATTTTAGTAATCCCTTTATTGGTTGCTGTTTAGTTAAAATTTCTTATGTCGTTATATTTCCTGTCAGTTTTTAACGGTCGGTTAGAAACAAAAGCACCGTTAATTTTATCAAGAACAAAATAATTGGGTAAACCCATTTCGTAAGGCCTAGTTGTTCACTCGAAGGTATTATAATGCAAGTTTTCTTTACAAGACCAAGTCAGGTTTATTTAGTGTTTGTTGTAATGCCTATCTATAATATTATTGGTGCATTCATTACATCGCGGCTAGCGTGAAACCTTTAGAAAACCCTTTTATTTTGACAAAATAGTTCGAATACCTATATTATTATTTACAGGAGCAGATTGAATTATTTTGTCCAATGTATGTACCGCTTATCTGGTTACTACTTTTACCATATTTATATATATTACTTATCAATATTATATACCGGGTTTTAATTGTTTTGGTTTCGAAATTATAACCTACTCAAACTTTAAAAAGTAGGAATGATACTTTTATTGTAGTTACGGACCCGTTTTGTGTTCTGGATCCCGTTTCGAATATCGGATCTATCTCGCGTTCCCGAAGTCGGGTCTGTACCGATACTGGATCCGTACCTGATCCGTACCTGATATTCTAAAATTTTCTCGTTTTAAAAATGGATGGATGGAATGGGATTCGGATCTGTTTTGGATTTTAAATCTGTTTTAAACGTCTCGTATGCTACCCCGGAATTCAAAGCAGTAACGTAAAATTAACTAAATAAGTAAAACAGTTGGATTTAGCTTAACAAGAAAAATATAGGTATATTTGTCTACTATTGAAAATCCAAAGGTGTAGAACTCTTCCATTGCTGGTGTTGTTTTCGAGTTCCAGACTATGGACCATGAGGAAAAGACATCCAGGCCGAAAATCGAAATCTGATGATGGACAAGGACGTCTAAGCCAAAGTCGCCATCGCCGCTAGTCCCCGAACAGGCGGAATCGCAACCGAGGAAGCCGCAGCAGCAGCAGACTGAGCAGACACAGCAGAGTTACGATCAACTCTTTATGTGTTAAAGAGTCGAGTCCAAGAAGGTCACCCACTTTTAGTATCATAATATTATTAAAACGTGAGATGAATGATTTGATATGGTAATATGTGATGGATACCGTGAGTTGCTTTAAAACTGAGACTTCATCTCAATCATCGACAATGGGGTCCCTTTTTATAGAAAATACCACATTTATTTGTTTATTTGATTTAAACGTTTATTGATTTATTGATCGAGTATCGAGTATAGAGTTTAGAGCATAGAGTATAGAGTATCGAGTATCGATTATCGAGTATCGAGTATCGAGCATCGAGTGTCGAGTGTCTAGTGTCTAGTGTCGAGTATCGAGTATCTAGTATCGAGTATTCAGTATTATTGAATTATTTGAGTTACTGAATAAATAGAAAATAAGGAATTTGTCACAATAAATTGGAAAATTAAAAAAAATTATAGCAATAATAAAAATTACAAGCCCTGTTAAAAAAAACAACTACCCAATTATTCGAGTTATTGAATTATTTGAGTTCTTGAATTATTTGAGTTATTAAATTATTTGAGTTATTAAATTATTTGAATTATTGAATTATTTGAGTTATTAAACTATTGAACCTTTGAGTTATTGAATCTGAGTTATTGAATTCTTTAATCTTTGAGGTATTGAATAATTTAATCTTTGAATTTATTGAATTAATGACTTTGAATTATTGAATCTTCGAGTTATTGAATTATTTGAGTTATGTAATTATATGTGTTATTGAAATATTGAACCTTTATTGAATTATGGAATCTTTGAATTATTGAATTCTTAAATCTTTGAGTTATTGAATAATTGAATCTTTGAGTTGTTGAATAATTGGATCTGAATTATTGAATCTTTGTTATTCAATTATTTGAGTTATGGAATTATTTGAGTCATTGAATTATTTGACTTATTGAAATATTTGAACCTTTGAGTTAGGTATTGAATCTTTTAGTTACTGAATTATTGAATAATTGAATTTTTGCTACTGAATAATGGAATCTTTTAGTTTTTAAATTATTGCATTTTTGCGTTATTGAATTATTGTGAATTATTTAATCTTTGAATTATTTGACTTATTGAAACATTTCAGTTATTGAATTATTGAACTTTTGAGTTATTATTATTTGATTATTGAATCTTCGAGTTAATGAATTAATTGAGTTATAGAATTATTTGGGTTACTGACTTATTTGAGTTATTGAATTATTGAATCTTTGGGTTAATGCATTATTTGAGTTATTAAATTATTTGGTTATTGTATTATTTGAGTTACGAAAAATTTGAACCTTTGAGTTATTGAATTATTTGAGTTATGGAATTATTTGCGTTATGTAAATATTGAACCGTTATTGAATCTTTGTGTTATTATATTCTTAAATCTTTGAGTTACTGAATAATTGAATCTTTGAGTTGTTGAATAATTGGATTTGAGTTATTGAATCTTTGTTATTGAATTATTTGAGTCATTGAATTATTTGACTTATTGAAATATTTGAACATTTGAGTTATTGAATTATTGAATCTTTTAGTTACTGAATTATTGAATAATTGAATTTTTGTTATTGAATAAATGAATCTTTTAGTTATTGAATAATTGAATCTTTGCGTTATTGAATTATTGAATCTTTGAGTTATTGAATTATTTTACCTTTGAATTATTGAATTATTTGACTTATTGAATTATTTCAGTTATTGAATTATTGAACGTTTAAGTTATTAAATCTTTGAGTTATTTAATATTTGAGTTAATTAATTAATTGAGTTTTGAGTTACTGAATTATTTGAGTTATTGAATTATTAAATCTTTGAATTATTGCATTATTTGAGTTATTTGATTATTAAATTATTTGAGTTATTGAATTATTTGGGTTGTTAAAATATTTGAACCTTTGAGTTATTGAATTATTGAAACTGAGTTACTGAATCTTTGTTATTGAATAATTGATGTATTGAGTTATTGAATTCTTAAATCTTTGACTTAAAGAATGATTGAATCCTTGAGTTGTTGACTAATTGGATCTGAGTTATTGAATTATTGAATCTTTGTTATTGAATCATTTGAGTTATGGAATTAAAAGTCATTGAATTATTTGAATTATTTCAGTTATTGAATTATTGAACATTTGAGTTAATAAATCTTTGAGTTATTGAATTTTTGAACCTTTGAGTTGTTGAATTATTGAATCTTTAAGTTACTGAATTATTGAATCTGAGTTATTGAATAATGTAATTTTTGTTACTGATTAATTGAATCTTTTAATTATTGAATTATTGAATCCTTGCGTCATTGAATTATTGAATCTTTGTTATTGAATTATTTTCTTTAAATTATTGAATTATTTGAGTTATTTAACTATTGAATCTGAGTTATTGAATTCTTAAATTATTTGAGTTATTAAATTATTTAGACTTATTGAATTATTTCAGTTCTTGAATTATTGAATCTTTGAGTTAATTAATTATTTGAGTTATAGAACTATTTGTGTTACTAAATTATTTGAGTTATTGAATTATCGAATCTTTGGGTTATTGCATTATTTGGATTGTTAAATTATTTGATTATTGTATTATTTGAGTTATTGAATTATTTGACTTACGGAAATATTTGAACCTTTGAATTAATGAATTCGTAAATCTTTGAGTTATATAATTATTTGAGTTAGATTTATTTGAGTTACTGAATTATTTGAGTTATTGAATATTTGAGTTATTGCATTATTTGAGTTATTGAAATATTTGATTATTGTATTATTTGAGTTATTGAAATATTTGAGTTAAGGAAATATTTGAACTTTTGAATTAATTAATTCTTAAATCTTTGAGTTCTTGAATTATCGAATCTTCGAGTTATATAATTAATTGAGTTAGAATTATTTGAGTTACTGAATTATTTGAGTTATTGAATTATTGAATCTTTGAGCTATTGCATTATTTGAGTTATTGAAATATTTGAACCTTTGGGTTATTGAATTATTGAATCTTTGAGTTAATTAATTATTTGAGTCATAGAACTATTTGTGTTACTAAATTAGTTGAGTTATTGAATTATCGAATCTTTGGTTTATTGCCTTATTTGGATTGTTAACTTCTTTAATTATTGTATTATTTGAGTTATTGAATTATTTGAGTTAAAAAATATTTGAACCATTGAATTAATGAATTCTTAATTCTTTGAGTTCTTGAATTATTGAGTCTTTGAGTTATATAATCATTTGGGTTAGAATTATTTGAGTTACTGACTTATTTGAGTTATTGAATTATTGAATCTTTGAGTTATTGCATTATTTGAGTTATTGAAATATTTGAACCTTTGGGTTATTGAATTATTGAATCTTTGAGTTACTGAATTATTGAATCTTTGAGCTATTGAATTGTTGAATCTTTAAGTTATGGGATTATTGAGTCTGAGTTATTGAATTATTTGAGTAATTGAAATATTGAACTTTTGAGTTATTGAGTTATTGAATCTGAGTTATGGAATAACTGAATCGTTGGGTTATTGAGTTATTGAATAATTTGTTATAGAATTATTTGAGTTTGTAATGGCGCGCCTAGCCGCGCATTACAACACCACGCCGCCGCCACGTGACAGACAGCGGAGCTACCTATCGAGGCGCGGCAACCGATCGAGTGCCAGCCCACTCGCCCCACCCGTCGCGCGCCGGGCCGAGCGTATAAAAGCGGCGCGCGCCCATACAACAGCGTCAGTTGGGCTCACCGCCTTCCGCAGTGAGGACAGCTGATCTCCCGGTCGAGCCGGCGTGTTTTCAGACGCGTAGGCACCCGGTTCCCCTCCGACCCTTCCTGATTCCCGTAGCCCAGTCAGAGCCGGCGTGTTTTCAGACGCGTAGGCACCTGGATTACGTATCCTGTCCTACCCTGTATCTTGGTCCGAGCCGGCGTGTTTTAGACGCGTAGGCACCCTTGATACTCCCTATCGCCCTGGTCAGAGCCGGCGTGTTTTAGACGCGTAGGCACCCTAGGCGCTCCCCCCCGATTCGCATATCCTTCCCGTCTCGCCATCCCCTTCACTCTTAGGGGATACCGTTCCCGAATCCGCGAGTAGCTTAGGGTCCGCGCCACACTGTTGCGATAATTAGAATCACCCCCGCGTCGTACCTAGCTTAGGATACCTAGACCTAAGCAATCTTGATTTATAATAAACCGGCATAAAAGCCCGCCGATCTATACTACAGCATTAAACCTGTGTTTCTTTGTCTCACTCTGCACCCTCTCTCTCCTCTGAGCTAACTAGGAAACCCTTGCTCCCGTCTGGAACAAGGGAGGTGTATGAGGCCGCGCCCGCCCCGGCGAACGTGACCCCATCACATCTGGCGCCCAACGAAAAAACTCACGTAGGAGTCCATACGGTATCCTGGAAGGAACCATTGCTCGAGAGAGGACAGAATAAATAAATAAATAAATATTTTACATATACCGCACCGTGTACTTATATATTCCGTACAGCCGCTACACGCAGCATCACCGCACCGAGACAACTGGGACTGTCGCATCCCGCCCACCCGTAGACCATATCTAGCTCCCGCGAAGGTACAACAGGAGCCCCGACGCTCCATCCAAGTAATAAAGTAAAAAAAAAAACCCGCACGGACAACCGTGCACCGTACAACCGCTGCTTACCGGTAGGTATTAGAAATGCCTACAAGTTGGATATACCGACTGAAAAAACCCGAATTAATACAAGAAGCCACGGCACGTGGCGTTCCTACTGAAGACTTAACAGTAGAGGAGATACGCAAGGGCTTGGTGGAGATCCTGAAAGAGGAAGAAGCCGATAAAATGGCGGAAAACAATGCAAAGGTAATAACAAAGCTAATAAAAGAGTGGAACCTGTCATTTGAGACCACAGACGACGCCGTCGAGTTCATAGAAAGGTTGGAGGAACTCATTATGGCGAGCAAGATTAAGAAGGAGGATATATTAGCAGCATTACCACGCATCTTAAAAGGTAGGGCACTGCTCTGGTACAGAAATTACGTAGATTCATGGACCGATTGGAATCAATTCCTGCAAACATTTAAGCTGTACTACTTCCCGGTAAATTATGAAGAGGATCTCATAGCCAAAATTGTCACTAGAAAGCAAGGAGCCCAGGAGAGGTTTACCGACTACGTCACAGACATTCTGACGCTGATGCGCAGGTACGGAAGTCTCGACGAAGCAGCGAAATTACACCGCATCCACGAGAATATGTTACATAGCTACAAGCTATACATCAAAAGGCAAGACTATAAGACCTTACCAAAACTATTGAAATTAGGAACCGAGTATGAAAATATAAGGACACCCACGTACGGTGCAACGACGTCGTCAGGAGCGTGGCGAGACGCCAGCGACAATAACAAATGGAGGGAGGACGAACAAGCAAGCAGCGAACAAACGACCCAAGGTAGGGACGACCGACGCCACAACAACCAGAGACCGAAACCCGAACCGAGAGAGAGTACGAGACACACAGTGCATCCGAAGTATGACCCCAAGACCAGCTGCTGGTCCTGTGGGAAACCGGGACATAACGCAGACGCCTGCAGAGGCAGGCGCCAAGTATTTTGTAGCCAGTGTGGAAAACTGGGAGTGCTGAGCAGGACCTGCTGCAAGAAAGCAACCTGGATAGGGCAGGAAAAGCTAGGAGCAGCCGACAGCCCACAGGCGAGCGACAACCGCATATACACCGATTTGCACATAATGGGAAGAAAATACCGAGGCGTAATAGACACAGGATCCACCAACTCGTACATCAACCAGCAAGTATATAATGAATGTAAGAACATCGCGTACCAGAATAAGCTAAAAACAAGAGAAGTAATACTAGCGAATGGGACCAGGACACAAACCCACAACAACCTGTTGGTCGACATAGTAATCAAAGAGGTAACGATCAGACACTGGTTGAGGGTGCTGCCGTCAGCGACGGACATTATAATAGGAATGGACGTCCTGAAACGACTTGGAATGTCTATAAAATGGCCAGGAGACAGCCAAGACTCAGTCGACCGTGATGACAAGAATACCCAGAGAAAAAATCCGAAAAACGGAGAGGACAAGCAAAAAGTAGACACTCCAGAAGAAAACCAGAATAGCATAACCGCCGAATCCAGTCAACAGCAGCCAACCACACCGCTCACAAAGGTACAACACAGAATAAAACTAAAGCAAACAGAACCCGTAAAACAAAGATATTATCCACGAAATCCGAAGCAGCAAGAAGTAACCGACAAACACGTGAGTGACATACTTCAACAGGGCGTGATCGAGAGGTCACACAGCCCACATAGTTTCCCCGTCGTAACAGTGGAAAAACCGTCAGGTCAGTACCGATTCCGTGTAGATTACCGTGAGAATAACCAGATATCCGAAAAGGATGCGTACCCGCTACCACAGGTAGATTTACCACATACCAGGAACATTGACCAGATATCCGAAAAAGGTAAATATACAACAAATCGAGTCCCGCACCGCCGAGCAAAAGCGAACCTTACACAACACACACAGAGTCCAGCGATAAAATACAACCGGAAGAAGAAAATTCGAAAAACACAAACCACGCAGCGCGGACACGAACCGACTTCAGAAATGGAACATAAACGTAAATTTAATAAAAGAAAAATAGATATCGGAGGGATAACAAAAAGTAAGTTACAGATCGCCAGCCCCCTGGCACCGGCACCGTCCTCGAGACCAGACACGGAGGACGGAAACAAGAAAAGGACGCGCAGGGCGGGCAGAAAGAGGAACGGCGGCCAACAACACGGCCATGCGAGAAGGCCGCGAACGCGGCAGGCGCACCCGCCCTACGAACGTCACAGCAAAAGAAAAAACGGGGGAAAAGAAGACTAAATAAAAAATAATAATTGTGAAGTGAAATAATATAAAAATATAACAGTGATTATATTAAAGTACCGTAATAAGAAAAACAAATAGTGTAGTAAAAAAAAAACCGTCAGCAGATTTAAGTACCGTAGAAGCATCAAAAAAAATGTGTATAAAAAAAAACCTATTGTTTAAATAAAGTAAAGTAATAAAATGAAGAATAATTACCGTGCAATCAAAAGTGTGACCAGTAAACCGCAATAGATACTTAATATAAACATAAATAAACCCGCGACATGGTGAATAAATAGAATAGAATAATACAAGCACATAGAAAGAATAGGTTACAGACCAAGTAAGTACATAACAGTGAACGTGAATTGGTAACATTAAGTCAAGTGAACAACAATATTGTGGGAATATAATTACAATAAATAACTTTAAAAAAAAACAAGACGCGGGTCAAACAGAGAACGTAGGCTCAAAATAAATAAACGTGTTGCAAATAGGAAGACGAATACTTAGAATAAATACAAAAATGAGAGATAAACATAATAGCATCCAGTAAATAAAAAATAATAATAATAAGAATTAAAAAAAAAAAGAAAAAAAAAAAATGGTATCGTCTTTCAGCCAGCATATTCTAACGGTGATTTTTCCCCATAGGTAAAAATCTCCAGACGGGTGACGGGACTGTAATGGCGCGCCTAGCCGCGCATTACAACACCACGCCGCCGCCACGTGACAGACAGCGGAGCTACCTATCGAGGCGCGGCAACCGATCGAGTGCCAGCCCACTCGCCCCACCCGTCGCGCGCCGGGCCGAGCGTATAAAAGCGGCGCGCGCCCATACAACAGCGTCAGTTGGGCTCACCGCCTTCCGCAGTGAGGACAGCTGATCTCCCGGTCGAGCCGGCGTGTTTTCAGACGCGTAGGCACCCGGTTCCCCTCCGACCCTTCCTGATTCCCGTAGCCCAGTCAGAGCCGGCGTGTTTTCAGACGCGTAGGCACCTGGATTACGTATCCTGTCCTACCCTGTATCTTGGTCCGAGCCGGCGTGTTTTAGACGCGTAGGCACCCTTGATACTCCCTATCGCCCTGGTCAGAGCCGGCGTGTTTTAGACGCGTAGGCACCCTAGGCGCTCCCCCCCGATTCGCATATCCTTCCCGTCTCGCCATCCCCTTCACTCTTAGGGGATACCGTTCCCGAATCCGCGAGTAGCTTAGGGTCCGCGCCACACTGTTGCGATAATTAGAATCACCCCCGCGTCGTACCTAGCTTAGGATACCTAGACCTAAGCAATCTTGATTTATAATAAACCGGCATAAAAGCCCGCCGATCTATACTACAGCATTAAACCTGTGTTTCTTTGTCTCACTCTGCACCCTCTCTCTCCTCTGAGCTAACTAGGAAACCCTTGCTCCCGTCTGGAACAAGGGAGGTGTATGAGGCCGCGCCCGCCCCGGCGAACGTGACCCCATCACAAGTTATTGAAATATTGAACCTAGTAATTGAATTATTGAATCTTTGAGTGAATTATTGAATCTTTGAGTTATTGAATTCTTAAATCTGAGATATTGAATATTTGAATTGTTGAACAGGTAACTGAATCTTTGAGTTATTTAACTATTGAAGCTTTGAGTTATATGAGGCAGTATTGGAGACATGAAGGGGGCTCCAGTATTGTGATTAGTTATACGAGGCAGTATTGGAGACGTGAAGGGAGCTCCAGTATTGTAATTAGTTATATGAGGCAGTATTGGAGACATGAAAGGGGCTCCAGTATTGTGATTAGTTTATATGAGGCAGTATTGGAGACATGAAGGGGGCTCCAGTATTGTGATTAGTTATATGAGACTGATAAGTAGCACATAAAAAAAAAACTGAATGAAAAACAAAACGAGAAATTATGTGCTACAGTTAAAATGAGTCAAAAAACGGAACTGAATAAAAATGGTGTGAGACACGTTTGTGTCAAGAGAGTGATATGTAAATAGCACATTAAAAAAAAAACTGAATGAAAAAACATGAGAAATAATGTGCTACACCTAAAATGAGTAAAAAAAAACAGTTAGAAATAGAATATGTAATAGAATATGTTAAGTATGATGAAGTATGTGAAGTGATGATGAAAAAAACTATGTTTGATACAATAAAAAAAAAAAGGAATGTGATGTCGGATTTATATTTAAAAAAACTATGTATTTAGATGGATATATGTATATTATTCGATTTGAAATAATTATATGAATATATAAATTAATTCAATAGATAACAAGAAAATATGTATATATAGATAGACAAAGCAATTGTATTACATGAGTAATGAAGTATTTATAATTTTCTTTCTGAATGCCCGATGATTTAACATGCCGAGTGTAAGATTAGATGATAAACGTGATTAGTATGACTGTGCATGAGGACATGCACAATGTCAGGATGGGCGAGTGTAAGATTCTTTAAAATTACTAATTATTCGGAAAAGATTTCATGAAATAAAGAGTTGAATAATCATTGTCAATCTATAATTAATTAAATTTAAAAGTAAAGTTATTGATTGTTAACATTTGTAAATGGAAGGGAGTTTAAAGAGGAGATAAAATGCGACTGGCATGGTGGTTAACGGGCATTCGGTTACGGGCAGAGGTGAAGGGTGGACGATTGTGAAGAGAGGTGATTGGATGTTGAACTGCAATGGAATATTGTGATCAAGAAATATATTGTTGTTATGTAAGCTGGAGTTTTTCTTACACATTAAAATTGTTAAATAACAAACGAAACCGTCAACGCCATCTATACTAGAGTAGGCCAAAGGTAGTGGCGCCATCTGAACGAGAATCAAATTTTCGTGGATTTTCGAGGCACGTTTTTTCCTTAGACTGCATCCATCTATTAGGTACGGAGTTATATCTATCTTTGTTTTAAGCGATATGACTATAGTTATAATAGGATAAATATGATAAGTATTCCATTATTATAGTATGTTGATGTATGTATTAAGTTGCTAAATTATGGTATTATTGCTGTGTATTGTGTAAGTGAAAATTAATTTCCATTAACAATGTTTGCCATATTTCTCGCCTGATGCCTGAACACAGGGTACCCTAATTTAGGCACATGTAAAACGTCACTATTTTGTCTTTGTTTGTATGAATGTAAGCATGCCACGTATTTTTGAATAAATTATGTTTATATTAAACATTAAATCATTTTACGGTTTAGACTCACTTGTTTTAGTCACTCGCGCGACATGTTGTTGTGTGTTGTGAGTCTAAACCGTAAAATGATTTAATGTTGGTATGTCTCACAACAGTTTAAATTCGAAATTATGTTTATGTTATGTTTTACCTTGTTTATTCTATATGCTGTGAATAATTATATTTTTCTAAAGAAAACGTAGTTTTATCAGGGGTGCGAAACTCCTCGCTTCGGGCAAACTCGGCTCCGTTCGGCTCAGCATTGCTCAGAGCAATTACTTGACGTCCCTTTGCGTGCACGACCATAGATAAAATAATGACGCATTTTGACAACCATTATTAGCCGAAAGGGATAGTGCCATATATTAGAAAGGGACAGCATAATTCGACCCTGAACCGCTGTCAAACTTCGGTTTTGTAGGAAGTTTCCTTTCTGTACGGTAGTACTATTATTTATTCTGTGGTTTTATTATAACACGACTTTAAGAGGCCGATGTCGATTTTGGAGCAAAAATGTAAAATTGATAGATTTAGTCGTTGAAATTATACACGTTTTGTTACGTAATATCTAAATAACAAGTATTGGTTTCTATTAGCACGTCTTCTCATCTTGCCTTTTAATAATGAGGTCGCGAGCGAGCGTCACCGGTAATATATGAAGAGAAGGCGCAGTTTTTAAAAATTCATCAAAAAATTATGGCGGTAAATTATACAAATTGATGTATAAGAATAGTTTCAGCAAATGTTGTAGATTGTTTAAGTATCAAAATTACGTTGAAATTAAGTCGATTTTCAGAGAAATTGTCACTTGTTTTGAAGTAATTTCTGGAGAAAATTGATTTCGTCTAACTTTCATTTAAAAGTCAAAGCCATAATAATAAAAATGTAGTCTGTAAAGGGGCCCACTGACTATCAGTCCGCCGGACGATATCGGCCTGTCAGTTGTTCGGATAGTCAGTGGGCCCCTTAAAAGGTGGAGTACAGTATATGTGTGTGATGGGGTCACGACGCGGCGCGGCGCGGCCGGCCCAATGCGTTCGCGTTCGCAACGAGATCGCCCACGTAGGACACTTCTATATAGGTATCAAAGGATTAATTAAGGCGCCGCGCCGCTTCGCATTCGCGTGTTGTTCGCCTACGTAGTACGCTGCATTAGGTAATCCAACGTACATACTTATATAGCCACATCTTTATCGAATTGCACCAAAATCCCTGGTTTAAAATTTGGCTTGGCACCGACTTCAAACATATCAGTTGGTAACGCATATACTTAAACACGGAACCCTAAAAAGGATAATATTTAATTTCATCCTTTTTAAAGTCGGTTTATCTTTTTTTTTATGTTTTTATTTTTCCATTTTTAGTTTTAAGACATTATTAAAAGCGTGACGCATGAATGAAAAACATAATCATGTTTATCTGTAAATTCGTAAACTTTATTAAATAATCAGAATTTTCCTCGAGTCCGTCTGGGAAATCATTCCTGTCAGTAAATCCATTCTCCGCCCCGCCACTGACCCAATCCCTCAAACCCCCCGATCACTCAACCTCACAGCACATCAACCCCTGATCACTGAACCCCTCAACCCTAAACCACCAACCCTTCAACCGCCATTCCCCGACCCCTAACCCCAGACCCCTTAACTCCTAACCCTAACCCCCAATCCCACTCCCAACCCCTCAGTCTCCGACCCATCAACTCACCTCCCCTCAACCCCCAACCTCAAACCCCCCAAACACTAATACCCCCTACCTTCACCTCTCAGTCTCTTTGGTTGTTTCCAACACTACCTACATCAAAAATCATAATACACATACGAGGGAAGTTATCAGTAGCCTTACCACGAGTTTGACATTGATATATTCGCTATCGTGTGCGTAACTTACTGTTTATGCATCTCGCTCGTACTGGCGTATTAGTGTACAAAGTAAGTTACGAAGAATATTTAGTGCCAAACTCGTGGTTAGGGTACAGTTGCACTACATCAAATTGGTGGTTTTGGTGAGGAAATGCTTGAGTTACTTTAGAAAACACCGAAATTACCATACACGTGCCTTTAAAAATTAAGGAGTTCCCTCAATTCCTCACGGATTCCATCATCAGATCAAAACCAAAAATATTACGAAAACCCTTTGGAGAGGTAACTTCTTTCAAACAGAAAAAGAATAACTCAAATCGGATCATGGGTGCCGGAGTAATCGCTAAAATCATTATCATCAAAACAATCATCATCATCAGCTCCACTTCATCAAATTGGTGGTTTTCGAGAAAAAATGATCAAGTTGCTTAAGAAAACGACCAAATCACCATACATGTGCCTTTAAAAATTGAGGAGTTCCCTCAATTCCTCATGGATCCCATCATCAGAACAGCACCAGATTAATGTGGAACCACCTTGGAGGTAGTTCCTCTCAAACAAAAAAAGAATTGTTCAAGTCGGACAACGGGTCTCGGAGTAATCGCTGAACATCCTACATTAAAAAAATCATCATCACTACCTTCAAAACAATCATCATCATCAAGTCCACTTCATCAAATTGGTCGTTTTCGAGAGAAAATGCTCAAGTTGCTTATGAAAATACCCAAATCACCATACATGTGCCTTTAAAAATTGAGGAGTTCCCTCAATTCCTCAGGGATCCCATCATCAGATCAGAACCAGATTAATATGGGACCAACTTGGAAGTAGCTCCTTTCGAACAAAAAAATAATGACTCAAATCGGTCCACGGGTCTCGGAATAATCGGGGAACATACATAAAAAAAAAAATAAAAAAAAATAGCCACAACCAAATACAGAACCTCCTCCTTCTATGAAATTGAAGTCGGTTAAAAATGTAATCTGATAAAGGTCAGTACAGAATATGTGTAATACAAATCTACCATTTTTAGCAGTCCAAACTGTACGAAATTTACAAATAAGAGCGACAAAATCAGTGCTTTACGCGTGTTTACCTAAACGTCCATCAGGAAAAAAATCATTACTAATTTAGTGAGTCTGTTTTCAAAAAGTTGATCTGATAAAAGGCAAGACGTGCTAATAGAAACCAGTACTTGTTATTTCAATTAGGTAACAAAAGGTGTACAATTTCACCGAGTAAAACTATCAATTTTACATTTTTGCGACTAAAATCGACACCGGCCTCTTAATGACTGACGTGTTTATATGTATTATGGATATATGTATTTCATCAAAAAACGAAAGAATAGGTACATTTGACATATATAGTTTGTCAAAGGACTGTCTCATTTCAAACATAGACGGAGAGAATCATACTATCTTTGTCTTACACTAGTACTAACACCCAATATAAAAAGAATGAGTATAGTTTTTTTTGTGCTTATTTACTGCCAATTTGATTTGCCAATTATAAGTGTAAAGAGGCTGAACATACCAGCAACAGAGTTACAATAGGCTTCAGTTATACTTTTATAATAAAGCCTACTTCTCCTTCGACTGTTTACACTCACAATTTCAAAATTAATCGCTTTTGTAGTTCTTTAACGAATGATCATAGAGAGGCATGTCATTTAACAGCGACGTCAAGTTTTCGTCGCAGTTGTATGGTTAATATAAGACTGTGTTAATAAAAGTTGCATAGCAGCAGATTCTAACATCTCTCAGTATTTTTATGACAGCAGTAAAAAAATCTTGCTTAAATATGTATACTTAAAAGAATATTATAAGATCAGAAATAGTTAAAATAAGGAGTGACGGCCTCATTACTACTAGTAAGGTGGTTTTTGGTCTAGAAGTCTTCTGGAAATCGATTTTTGCTCATGTTGTCGCAAATATGAACATATTTGGTATCAGTGCATTCAGTGTGATGTCCTGAATACAAAGATATGAGATGACAAGCGCGAAAGTGGTGGGGGTAGTTGCTGTGACGTCAAAAAGTCGGCAGTACAGTTTTTTACTTTTTTTTTATTCATGCTGACAAAAAAGACAAAAAAAGACATGCTGCGCCGACCCCAAGTGAATGGGACAAGGGCAAGCGAATGATGACTTTTTTTTTATTCATCCCATGTGGGGTATCAAATGAAAGGGTTTGATACCCCACATCCCACATGGGATGAATAAAAAAAAAGCAAAAAACTGTACAGCCGACTTTTTGACGTCACAGCAACTACCCCCACCACTTTCGCGCTTGTCATCTCATATCTTTGTATTTATGTATTTATTTGAGTAGATCACAAATATATAACATACTGTAACATTTTCATTACTTCGTCTAACAAATTATTAGAAAACGTTCAAAAATTTACAAAGAAATTGCTCGTTCAAGCACTCATCCTCCCGCTCATTGATTATGCTGATGTGTGCACAACTAACATGGATCAAAATTCTCTCAACAAACTCGATCGACAGGTAAACAATGGAATACGGTTCATTTTTGGAATTCGAAAGTGTGATCATATATCCAGCTACCGTCACCAGCTCAAGTGGCTTCCCATACGTCAGCGCCGATCCTTTCGAATACTCTCCTCACTCTTCTCTATCCTATTCGAGCCCCCCACTCAGAATATCTCAAATGTAACTTCAGCTTTATTACCCCCTGCCCAGGCTGCGAGCTGCGCGCTGCCCGTTCTCTTAAACTCTCTGTTCTCCCTCACCATAACGGTTTTCTCACGTCTTCTTTCGCTGTTCAAGCAATCCGTCTTTGGAATTCGCTCTCTCTAACGATTAGACAAGCCCCAAACAAGCTGACTTTCAAACGAATGCTCTACAAGCACCTGCTGGATACTGTCTAGTGGGACACCCCCCCCCCCCCCCCCTTCCCCGCACATGCAAAAATATATTTATGTATATTATAAAATAAATTTGTATATGCATTTATATTGTTTATTTATGTAGTTTATAAAGGTATTATAGTATATAAATATTACTAGTTTGTATATTGGCGTTAGTATTAGACTTTATATTTAG
The DNA here is from genome assembly GCF_947568885.1 of Cydia strobilella. Classification (NCBI taxonomy): domain Eukaryota; kingdom Metazoa; phylum Arthropoda; class Insecta; order Lepidoptera; family Tortricidae; genus Cydia; species Cydia strobilella. The sequence continues at coordinate 42,201,310 of NC_086068.1, read as the reverse complement.
AACATTTTTTTTCGCATCGCACTGCACCCACCTTAACTAATTTTTGTTTGGCCCAGTGGTTGACTGGTAGAGAATGCCTCAAGGCATTAATTCCGCCTTTTGTACTTGTTCTTGTGCAATAAAGTTTAAAATAAATAAATAAAATAAAAATTTCACAACACAGTTGACTTTGAACTGCTCTAAATTGAAAATGACTGAATGGATCATTATATATATACCAAGTGACTGTGAATATCCTCTATATAACGTTAAAAAATAATTAACCAGATATACCCAGAAATAAGAAAACTACATCAAGTTGAAAAAAGTATAATTTTCTGTTACATTAAACTGCAACTAATATTAAAACAACCAGACTAAAAAAATTATATTTGTGATCTACTCACAAAGCCCTTTCATTTGATACCCCACATGGTATGATTAAAAAAATTAAGTAAAAAACTTTGTACTGCCGACTTTTTGACGTCACAGCAACTACCCCCACCACTTTCGCGCTTGTCATCTCATATATTTTATTAACAGCAAAACGCACTAGGTCTTGAGTAAACGATTTATTTTAACTCGATACACAACAATGCTAGACCGACGCTTCCGTGGATCCGGCGCCAAGCCATCTTGACAGCTCGCGCTCATGACAACCGGCCTGTCAGTTAGGGGCGCGTTCCGAACTCGGCTAACAGTCGGCCATCTGACCAAATAACCTTCGCCCTCGAAGGTGTCTTCCACCCGTGCCGCGCGGAACTTCACCACCACACTTCACAGCTCAGCTCAGCAGCGGTAGTTAGCTCACTAGCTCTGTGAACCAATCAAACAATCTGAATGCGTAGCCCGTACAAACCGTTTTTGTTTCAAAAGCCTTTCCACTAACTTTATACATCAACTATTAAAGTCTCTAATAAGTAATAACCTATAATATTATCTCTTTTATCACGATAAAAACAGACTTCTATAATTTACTTTTACAGTTTACATACTTTTAGAAACTTCCCTTAGTCAACTTCAAGACTTTGAATAATAAATGTCAGGTACTAAATCAAATTTATCATATCATTATTAAATTTAGATCCTTTTAAAATGATGCACGACTTGCGTGATCAACTGATCGCAAAACAGAATAGGTATGCACCACACTGCTTTATTAACGAGAAAAAGGAACGGGCTCACATCTGATGTCAGTGTTGTAGATGATGCGTGCTCCACGCAGTACCAGCACAAGAGACGTTGCTCGCTCGGCTCGCTGGGCCTCGGCCGAACAACAAGCGCACAGCTCCACGTCCATGGCCGCCTCCAATACAGCACATGATAAAAACCTGGCATCACAGCCTCTCCAACTCTGTAATACATATTAATGATCTAAACGTTCCGTTGTACAACAAGGAACACTATGCCTTCAAAACAAACTGTGTCTTTCGTAGTCCAACCTACAAGGTAAAACATTAGGTATTACAATTTCGACATTTGCACCTTCTAAACAGGCTGCATAACATTTAAACATTTCATATATCATAAAAAGACCACAGTGATCTGATTTCTAATAATATCAATGTTGTATTCATCAAAACTCAAATTAAGTCATTAAGCCTTGCTAATTATTACTCAAACATGATTATAGGTCATCTAACCTTGCTTGTACTTTATATTATATTTTGCCTTACCAGCATCAACTTTGTTACCATTCCTCGATGTTCATCTCAAGCCTAGCCATAGGCGTGAGGGAGTTCGCAGACATTATCACCGCACCATGGCAGCATTCCCTGGTCACTTCGTCAACCAGTGCGGAAAGCACCGTTGTCCACGTCTCTCAAGTCTTGCACGCAGAGTAGACACTGAACATTTCCGCCCGAAAGCGCAGTAGCGTCGTGAGAACAGGCATCACCGCATAAAGCGTCGTGAAAACAGGCATCACCGCATAAAGCGTCGTGAAAACAGGCATCACCGCATAAAGCGTCGTGAAAACAGGCATCACCGCATGTAGCGTCGTGAAAACAAACATCACCGCACACAGGCGTCGTGAAAACAAGCATTATCGCACACAGGCGTCACCGCAAGAGGCGTCGTGACTACAGGCATCACCGCACACAGGCGTCGTGAAAACAAACATCACCGCACACAGGCGTCGTGAAAACAAGCATTATCGCACACAGGCGTCACCGCAAGAGGCGTCGTGACTACAGGCATCACCGCACACAGGCGTCGTGAAAACAAGCATCATCGCACACAGGCGTCATTGAACCAGGCGTCACCGCAAGAAGCGTCGTGACTACAGGCATCACCGCACACAGGCGTCGTGAAAACAAACATCACCGCACACAGGCGTCGTGAAAACAAGCATTATCGCACACAGGCGTCACCGCAAGAGGCGTCGTGACTACAGGCATCACCGCACACAGGCGTCGTGAAAACAAGCATTATCGCACACAGGCGTCACCGCAAGAGGCGTCGTGACTACAGGCATCACCGCACACAGGCGTCGTGAAAACAAACATCACCGCACACAGGCGTCGTGAAAACAGACATCATTGCACATGGGTATCGTGAAAACGAACATTACCGCACATAGGCGTCATTGAACCAGGCGTCACCGCAAGAAGCGTCGTGACTACAGGCATCACCGCACACAGGCGTCGTGATAACAAGCATCATCGCACATGGGCGTCATTGAACCAGGCGTCACCGCAAGAAGCGTCGTGACTACAGGCATCACCGCACACAGGCGTCGTGAAAACAAGCATCATTGCACATAGGCGTCATTGAACCAGGCGTCACCGCAAGAAGCGTCGTGACTACAGGCATCACCGCACACAGGCGTCGTGAAAACAAGCATCATTGCACATAGGCGTCATTGAACCAGGCGTCACCGCCCAACGTCGTGTGAAAACATACGTCACCGCATGGAGCGTCGTGACCACAGGCATCACCGCCCAACGGCGTGTGAAAACATACGTCACCGCAAGGAGCGTCGTGACAACAGGCGTCACCGCCCAACGTCGTGTGAAAACATACGTCACCGCATGGAGCGTCGTGACCACAGGCATCACCGCCCAACGGCGTGTGAAAACATACGTCACCGCAAGGAGCGTCATGACAACAGGCATCACCGCCCAGAGGCGTGTGAAAACAGGCTTACCCTCTTGCGAGTCTGAAGCTGACGGCTTACTGTTCAACTCATCTCATTGCCAACCGCAATCATGTCTTCGAGCTCAGGCCACCGAGTAGCCTCATTTCACATTATGCCGCATCAGCCGTGTCAGCATTTCTCGCTAGCAGCAATACGCCGAACACATGACACTCTTGCATATGTCCCTCTGAAAACATATTAAGGGCAGTAAATTGGTTCATGCAACCACGTAACACCGATGGCTTTATGCAGCTTTATGTTGTTGCATACCACTCAATCATGTTCCATTATATAATTATTACTCATCTTTCCAAATAAACATATTTTAAGAAACTCCCAAAGTACAAAAACATTAATTCATACTTCAATTTAATTATTTTACTGCACTAACATGTCAATCCTAAACTCAGTTACTCTAGCCACATAATCTCAGGGCTAGAACACTTAGGAAACACACTCTTATTTTTATATTTTCTGAAGAAATTTACGAATCGCAGATATTTTTTTTTTTGTTGGTGGTGTATACTACCCATGATGTAAAACATTGCAGTTTTATTACCATCATTCATTACTCCCAAACATTATTAACATTAACCTCCCTTACTCATAATTCAGGTAAAGGTTGTACTTCAGTGAGAGTAATAGACATCACCATGATTTGTAAATTGTTTGTCAAAATCAGACTAACGAACACTCACCTGATTCAATTGCTCAGGACTTAAAACCCTTAGGTATACATCTCACCATTATTATCTATTAGTCAAACATATTTGACATGTTACAAACTTCTAACAAGTAGTGTTCAATTTTGCCCTTAGTTTATCTTGTGTGAACTTTAAACAATAACCCACCAGCCAACACCATGCTTGTGTTGCATAAGCCAATACTATAATAAAACCCTTATGCATATCATCATTTCTCGCTGCTAGTAAAAGTCATTTGAGATGTGTTTACAACACCCGACCCGGTAGTGGTCAATTTTGTCCTTTTACTTCCTCTCGTGTCAACCAACCAACTATAGGATATATTAGCATCACACTTGTATTAGTTGTGCAGGTCAATATTCCATCACATTTACTATCTGTGAACATAATGTTCAGTTCATCTCCACAATTTTACATACCCCGTTGCAATTATTGTACATGAATAAAATCTTATGTGGTATCTCATTATTCTTTTCAGCTTGTAAATTTCATTTGAAACCTAATCTGTCTTTACTTTTTCTTTGTGAACCAACCAGCTATTACCATCATATTTGTATTAGTTGCACAAGCCAATGTTACATCATAATAAGTATCTGTGAACATAATGTAAACACACACAGACACACAACTCAAAAACCATATAAAGAGTAAGTATATTTAAGACCACTTAACACACTTTACCATCAGGTGGGTACACCAATCCCGTCATACCAGTCATTTAAATAAATGACAATTTAATAAAATGACTAATTTAGTCACTAAGAAATACCAATCAAGAGATCAGTTAAAACTCAGATGAGATCATGACAGTATTACAGTTAACCATTCAATCTAGGGTAAAGACACCAGTTGGTACACCAGCAAAATCACTGTGCTACAGAAGCTACCAAACTCTGCTTAAAAAGTACTTAATAATAATTCATTACTCATTTCTTACCATAAAGAGAATGTACTAAATATCATTTGAAATTAATTTAAATATTATTCCAATACTTTTTCCCATTGATAGGCATAAAGCTGAATGATCTTATATGACCCCGGTGAATATTAGCAATATTACACCTTATATTACCTAAATGGTAACTAAAAATTCACTCAATACAAATGATTGCTTGTCTCAATCATGATTAATATTGAATTCAGCATTTTTTCAAGACACCAAGTACATTTATTGTACACAATATTTAAGAATTTTAAGATTGAAGATGCCAAGACTGGTTTCATGACTTGAAATAAAAGTCATGTGTCATGTCCCATGGGTCCAAGCATATCATGTCCTATTTTTATTGCTTATATACTTTCTCAATGGCACAAACTAGACTATGTGCATAATCCAATACCACACTTGGAAAGGTTCAGGTAACCATTCACTACAACATATTCAAATATACTTACACCTTTCAATTTAAGTATCTCACAGTATTTATTACCTGCTTAGCTATCATAAGCAAACCACTTTGTTGTATTGTAACTTTGTTTCATATGGGCCATGTTAGGCCATACAATATACAATCTATAAATTTGTCTTGCCCAACGGTAACTTCAGATTAGTTGTACCATCAAATGCAATTCTCGGAGTTGAAGTGATCATTTCTGCTCTGGAAATTAAACACAAGCACACCACAGCCACACTAAGCCTAGTGTGGTATTACAATAACAATGCATGTTGTGGATACAGTTATCCAATAATAAAGTATAAGTTCCATACAAATAACACACCAAAGCAGTCAATACCATACCAAATGATATATATAATGCACATTCATGTTATGTATTTGTTTATAGGACATAATGTCCATACATTAAAGATCAAATTCCAATATCATTTTACGTGTTAGGCTATAAGTGGTATTACGCACTTTTACTCACACAAAACGTTGTCGGTTTAGCAATTCGACATACCTGCATTCAGGATTGGCAGAAACCATTTCCAAATAGTTTTTTAAATACTAATAATGTTTCATTTACCACTGGCAATCGTGATCGAGTTGTTGACTCGCCTCGAGCGCATAACTTACCGGCAGGCGGTAATATTACTTACGTACTTTTTCGAAATCGTATGATTTCTAACATTTTACTTCTTTGTTAAATAGGCATTTGTACAATACATATTTCAAAACACTTTGCGACCCAAAACTTAGTGCATTTTACCAAAATACGTACGCGTCCATTTAGTGCGTACTTTGATGCTACTTCCAATATTACGATTTCGTACGCGAATCAATTTATTTGATGGAAATATTTTGTGAGCATGCATGTTTCATATCTCACTTCTGAATTATTAACAGCAAAACGCACTAGGTCTTGAGTAAACGATTTATTTTAACTCGATACACAACAATGCTAGACCGACGCTTCCGTGGATCCGGCGCCAAGCCATCTTGACAGCTCGCGCTCATGACAACCGGCCTGTCAGTTAGGGGCGCGTTCCGAACTCGGCTAACAATTTGTGTTTAGGACATCACACTGAATGCACTGATACCAAATATGTCCATATTTGCGACGACATGAGCGAAAAATAACCTAAAGCCTGTTTCGCCAATCCACTATACAGTTTTCTTTATACTAAAAACTTTCAGTTTATCGTATAGAGCAGGGGTCGGCAACCTTTTAGCAGCCAAGGTCCACATAGCAGTTAACGAAATTGACGCGGGCCTTTGCTAATATTTATGACTTTATCAGGTATACACCACGCTGCGCTCAAAAACAGGCATCGCTGACGTAGGCGAGAAAACCGCTAGGCTCAAATGGGACTGGGCCGGTCACGTCTACCGCATGCATCCGGAGAGGTGGACTAGCTTAGCAACCAAGTGGATGCCGGTAGAGGGGCGTGGACGGGGCAGGCCCAAACGGAGATGGCGGGATGACCTGGACAGCTTCCTGAACAACTGGCCGGAGGAAACACCAAATCGGGAGTCGTGGAAATCAAGGGGAGAGGCATTTGCCCAGCAGTCGTGGGACACTTAGTAGGCTATTAAATTGTTTATTACAACATTAGGTAGGCATTATTGCGGAAACAAAAACTTCAGGCGATGACTACCTATAACGTTATATGTCACCTGGCCCTTGTTTCCCCCATCAGAATCGTCTGGAAATGTTATTTATACATAAAAAACCCGCCAAGTGCGAGTCGAACTCGCGCACGAAGGGTTCCGTACCATTACGGACTAAAACAGCAAAAAAATCACGTTTGTTGTATGGGACCCCATTTAAATATTTATATTATTCTGTTTTTAGTATTTGTTGTTATACCGGCAACAGAAATACATCATCTGTGAAAATTTCAACTGTCTAGCTATTACGATTCATGAGATACAGCCTAGTGACAGACAGACAGACGGACGGACAGACGGACAGACGGACGGACAGACGGACAGCGGAGTCTTAGTAATAGGGTCCCGTTTTTACCCTTTGGGTACGGAACCCTAAAAAAGGATTCCCCTTAATACTACACCTGAGGTGTGCGTAGTAATATAAGATATAGATATAAGTTGTCGATGTACGTTGAGTTAGTTACATTATAGACGCTCACGAGCAAGCACGTGTGTTTCTATTCTCCTCCGAGTCCCATACTTACCACATGGCGACAGTGACTTCGAGCGCGGGCTCCGCCGGGCCGCACGGGCATATACATAATGCCGACGCATCATACAAGTGACACCTCCATGTCATACAAATGACGCCTCCACGTCATACAAATGAAACCTCCACGTCATATAAATAATGCCAACGCATCATACAAGTGACACCTCCATGTCACACAAATGACGCCTCCACGTCATACAAATGACACAAGCTCATATTAACGTCGATCAAAAGTATCAGAACCCCTGTGCTATTGTTATCTTACTAATGTCACATTTATTTCCTAAATGCACATTTTTTTTTTTTTATTACAAAAAGGCAAGCATTTGACCGTAATCTCACCTGATTGTAAGTGCCGATGCAGTCTAGGGTGGATCATATTATGCATTACACAACACTATGGTACTCATTTAAATTATAACGATTATTTAGTATCATATTATTCCTTTACATATGGCTTTTTTTTTAAAGTAGGTTTTAATCTAGAACATCAAAGTCCAATTCTCTCCAAAAGTTGCTGGACACAAACTCTAAAAATTATTATTATTTAATTGTAGGTAAGTGTCGTAATAGTATCAGACTAAAATAATTTTTACCGTTCAAATGATATCGACAATTATGGTTATATTCCAAATACTTTTGCAAAAAACACGTAGTATAACTAAAACGTATAACTATTTTACCGTTTTTGAAAAACCTTCTTCCTTATAATTACAACCTACCTTCATTAAAATAAAACAAACCAAACTAAATTCAATACTTTTACAATGAATTGATATAAAATTTTACTTTGTTACTGATGGATGATACGACTACCACTCATGGATAATAAAAATACCTCATATATTTTTTTTAGCATTAAAATATCTTGGTAATTTAAAACACCACTACAAAGCAACAATGTAACAAAAGTCAAAGGTTCTTACAGCTACGAAACTGCCTTCGAAACACATAAATCACTCAAGGTTAATAACATCAATCTATTTGGTAGGTACGTAACGTACTATTGAAAAATTATTAGACAACTTACGTTTTCATTCTACCGATCGAATTTAAAAATCGTATTGTGGGTTAGTGGTACGGTAACACTTCTGAAATATTATAAGACATATCTCTTTGATCGCTCGTGTTATAAAATGGAGGTATCTCTTTAACTTTGCTTACCCGTTACCATCAAGATGTTGTCTCCTTGACTTCCCCAATCCAAGCCAAGTGGCCGGGTCTGAACCACCGTCTCTTTAACTCCCGCTTAGTGTTGCCAGGTAAGTCATTAAACATTACCCATCACCCTAATATTAAATTCAGATGTTTTAAGAATGTTGCCAAGTAAAATTTATATTTGCTTGCACTTTTTGATATAATTACTACAAAATCATGACATTAGGGTATGATCGGAGGGTATTTTTACGCCATATCTGATGTAAGGAGGTTTTACATTTTATTTTATTTTAGGGAATTTATGATGCTTTCAATATCGTCTAGTAAATATAATTGGCCAAGCCTATCCAGCTTAATTTGAGACTATTTCACCGACTCCTTGGTACGATTTATATAAACAAAAGGTTAAACGCCACGTGTAACGTGCGCGGCGCGGCGGTGTAGTCATCGTGACGTGAACCGTGAACCTTGACGGAGTGCACCAAGGTTGATACAGGAGCTGAAGCCGCACTCCTCTGTTGACGTCTTTAGCGGTCAAAGGATTAAACAAAAAGTTATTTAATTTTAATTATATATATAATTTAAGTTAATAGTAATTTTATGATATACCTTTTTTAATTATTAACCACGTGTTAATTAAATTCCAGCTTAGTAGATGGGGAGTCTGATGGAGGAGTAATCTTCAATGGGCACCGACAGCACATTTAGTTGACGTGGCCTCCCGTTTGGCAACACATGTAACTTCCCCTATGAGTTTTGTTATTCTGTGGACAATAAAGTGGCTCATAACTCATAAGTTAATGGAATCTTAGTACCATACATTATTGTTTGATTTGAGCAACAAATAAATCAAAATAACAGTAATTTGGATCATAGCTTGTTTTCTTTTTAGGGTTCCGTACCTCAAAAGGAAAAAAAAAAACGAAACCCTTATAGGATCACTCGTGCGTCTGTCTGTCCGTCTATCACAGCCTATTCTCCGAAACTGCTGGACCAATTAAGTTGAAATTTGGTATACATATGTAAGTTTGTGACCCAAAGACGAACATGTAACATATTAATTTTAAACATGGGGGCCACTTCTGGGGGTTAATGACAAAATTAAAAAAAAAAGTTTTTTAAACTATATCGTGCAATTTTTTTTATTTTTTTTTAGGATAAACAGTTTATTATATAAGTTATTCAAGAAAATAGGCAAAAAAATACAATTCCCCCTTTATCTCCGAAACTACTGGGTCTAAAATCTATTAGAAATGTGCAGTCAAGCGTGAGTCGGACTTAACTACTTAGTTTTTGATCCGACCCCTACTGGTTTTTTAGACATTTCACTCACGTTTCACATAAAAAATACATTGCTTAAATTGTGTTATGTACCCTTAGAACGCGAGTCCGACTCGCACTTGGCCGGTTTTTTCTGCTTAACTACTCAAAAGCACATCTGATAGAAGTTTCCAGATGTTATCACCTTAGAATGTTACCAAGTAGCCTAGCAGCCTTGTGCTTGGATTGTATTTTACAGGTTCCTTCTATTCCTGAAAGGAGCCAATGGGCCCCAATTACTTCCTACCAAATAGCTACGCATATGTCAAATGAAACAATATATTATATAGATCACTAGCTTTTTCCCGCGGCTTCGCCCGCGTGATTCATCATCATCATCATCATCATCATCATTTTTTATTCAAGAACAATATTACATTGTGTTTGAAATCTTAAAGCTAGGCACATGCACACAAAAAATATTACAAAAACGAACATCATAGCCACCAATAAAAAAATATTAATAATACCTAATCAAAAAAAAAGTAGAAGTTTCCAAAATTATATAAACATGAATTAATCAATTATAAATAAAAAAGAGAAATGACAACAATTAAAAAATAAAAATAATTAAATTAATTCAGTTAGGGGGCGTTCAAATATTACGTAACGCAATTTTCGAACATTTCGACTCCTCCACCCCCCTGTAACGCGCCGTAACGTTTTCGTGTACCTCCCCGCCCCCTACCTAAAAGTTACGTAACACACAAGTAACCATTTTTAGGGTTCCCGTACCCAAAGGGTAAAAACGGGACCCTATCCGATGTCCGTCTGTCTGTCACCAGGCTGTATCTCATGAACTGTGATAGCTATACAGTTGAAATTTTTACAGATGATGTATTTCTGTTGCCGCTATAACAACAAATACTAAAAAGTACGGAACCCTCGGTGCGCGAGTCCGACTCGCACTTGGCCGGTTTTTACCTAAAATTCACAATAATGTTCAGCAAAGTATAATTATAAAATTTAAGAAATGAGCGAGCGTGTATGAGGAATGTTATGCAAAAGAGGTATGTCAGGATGTCAGGATCGTAGCAAGTGGAAATCCGTGGTCTCCGCCTACCCCTTCGGGAAATAGGCGTGATTATGTATGTATGTATATTATTTAATAAATAAAAAAAACATTGTTACGTCACGCCTTGATCTAACCCCCCCGAAATTTAGTATACTTATAGGTAAAGGTGTCTCAACCAACATACTAAAAGTACTGATGGCGTATTCTGTTTGCTTTTGATGAAGTAAATATATACTAGTAAGTGTACTGTATGTAGTGTACATTTAATGTAAAAGGTAGAAATTTCAAGAATTTTCATGACCACATTATTAAATTTCAATATAGATGCCATTTTCATAATTCACGTCCCAAAAAAACCATTAGAACGACACCCATAATGATATTTAGACATATCAACCCCATTGCACCATTTGCACCCCAACAGGGGAGATGGTTTTTCACGTCCGCCACACTGGATTTTAAAATCGATGTTGTTTTCGTAATCAGCGACCTGATAAACCATAGAAACTTTTTCACCACATTTACCCCTTTTAGGTTTTGAATTTTCAAAAACCTGAAACACATGTTTATTCATTTATCGTTAGGAATACTCCTGTGAAGTTTCGATTAAATTAGTCTAACTAATCTTGTTTCCCCATACAAACTTTGGACCCCCATTTCACCCCCTTGGAGGGTGAATTTTGAAAAATCCTTTCTTAGTGCACCCCTAGACCTTATAAGAAACCTACGTTCCTAATTTGGAATCTCTAAAACCAGTGGTTTGGGCTGTGTGTGTGTGTGTGTGATAGTTGGATTCCCGATATAAGTGCAAAAAGCTTTACTTCATCTTCATATACAATAAAATAAGGGGTTTATTTTCAAAGAATTATTAAAAACATCGAACCTGTTTTTCAATAGTTACAGCAGCATCATTTTTAACACACAAAACATGTTAATATTTGTCAGAAGGCATTAGGCCCAAGCAGTTGTTACTGTCGCATAAACATTTTTTCCTATTTTCTACTTCTTGTGAATTAACAAAACTGTTTGAACCATAATTATATGTTATTTCAGAACCAGGATGTATATCTACTTGAGAGAATATAGCCAATTTGGGTAAAGGATTATTAACTCTGACAGGTACAATTAGACAGTTAGGATCGCAACTATGGTTAATGTAGCGACCAATATTGCCAACCTCACTTGGATCTACTATCATCTGCAATTGTGTTCCATCGCAATATTCATTGAGGCAAAATATATAGTTCATTTTTTTGAGTGTGTCATTTAATTTATGCCGCTTCTTAGCTTGTTCAGGAGTTATAATCTCACCAGCATATTCACATATAAAAGTACCTCTAGGAATGAACTGGGTAGTGAAGAGTCCTTTACCCTTGGATATGTTTCCACATGTTTTTACTTCTAAACAATTAATAGGTCCTTTCTGAACCACACGGTTTCCACAGCTCTGCGAACAAGTACATAAACTGTTGCATTCTATAATTGGATAAGATAAGTCACCAATATCTTTTTGGAAGTTTAATGTATATCCTTCCATTTGATAATTAGCATCTCCTGATTTCATCAAGCATTGGCAGGATCCTGTTGTACATATTAAATAGCATTTGCAGTAATTTATTAACCGTGAATTAAAATTACATACTATATTATTGTATTCAACACTGTCCTCAAAAGGCCCTGGTATGTTTTCATCGACATATATTATATTGCTATCAGAGTGCATATATTCGTCATTCATTTCTACCAATATATATTTGCTAAATAGACATGTATAAACAAACTGTGAAAACAGTTTTGCAGGAAACTGTATAACTTTTGAATAATAAATCTCTCTATCTATCTAAGATTAAAAATATAAATAACACTTAACAGTTGAATATCATGTACTCGTAAAATAAATAAACACATCATTCACAAACCTAACCTAAGACCAAAGCAAAGAGCATATAATCACCGGTAACTACCGTCACTACCTGGCAAGTGGCAAGAGCTGCCGCCTAGCGCAACTAGGAACAAAAATACGAAATGTATGGAAAAAACTATAATACTAATGGCGGATATTGCCGTCTCATTCTCTCAGTGTATCCATCTTACTTCATCTGACAGTCGACATTTTTACCTGCTCTGTATCGGCCATAGACCTAGCATTACAATAGATGCGGCCTACCGCGTGCGCCCGTAAGGGATAGACATAGATGACGTCATAAACGTGGGGATATCATATTGGTAAAAATTACCCCAATATTTGATATCACGTTGGGGCGATTACCCTGGAGGCAAAGTTTGACGGTGTTAAAATTGTTGAATAAAATGTCAATGGGCCGTTCTTTTTAGGCATATGAACAATGAAATACCTCCTATAATTCGCGCAGGTGGTACAAAACTAAACATGTTTAGTAAATAAAACGTAAAATGGCCCCGACGGAAGATCAGCGCTAGCCCAGCCAGGCTAGCACCATGCTGAGTCGGGACCATTTTGTGGCTTATACTATTTATGTTGTGTTTCCTATGTACGTTTTTCCTCTTTTTTGCCACGAATAAACACTATCTATCTATCTATCTAAAATAAAATGTATTATGAGTTTTAATTTTATGAAACCACAAATCACAATCACATTATTCACACCAATTAATGTACACCACATTTAATATTCACAACATTTGTTTATTTTATTTTTTGGAATTAGAAATACGAAAAAACTTCGAGGTCAAAATTACCCATAAAATTATGATATTTTCATCTGGTATCCCTAACATGATTGTTATGCAGCTAAATTAAGAAGAAGATTAAAAACGGCTGACCCCAGACTCGTCTGAGTAGCTGACATATTACCACAAACAACCTACGTAATTTGGGCGGATAATTTTACAAATAATGTTTTGTTAATTTGTGTAAATAATTGTGATATTTTTATTGAAATCGTTTGATTCTATATTGCTTTGAGTGTAACGTAATTTTACGATGTTATTCTCACATATTGCGTTAAGAGGAAGACCGGTGTAAAATACCGTACTTACGTGTGAAAGGTTATGTTCTCATATTTTTGCTCAGAGCGGCTATTACAGCCGATTACAGATCAATTCACCATTATTTTATCAATTCAAAACGCTAACCATCACTATGTTTTATAAGAGAAAGCACAATTTCATAGAAAACAACAATAATTAAACAAGTAACGAACAAGCATGACATGTCACGTACTTATTTGTTTGCCACAATTTCGGTTGTGGCAGCGGTGGAAAAGTGAAACTATGACAAAGACAAAAAGTAATATATTGTTCTCTGTCACTACTACTGAAAGATACATAAGACTATCCCGTTAGGTCATTTCGCCCCACCCCTCATGACCGATCATGATGTTATCATAGGAGCCAAATCTCTATGTACGAAAAGTGTCCATCAAAAAACAGTAATTAGGCGGCGCCACCTTACACCGAAATACTACCAAAAACAACCAACGTAATTTGGTCGGGTTATTTGTTGCCTTATATGGTTCATGTCCCAGAGCCTAACTAGCGCCACCGGAGAGATTAGGAACTATTATTTAAAGCTGAAAGCGGTCACTTTTGCAACAATTCTGCCATAAGAGATTGGCATCCTTTCTATACCATCCATACGTTATACTAGATTCATGATCACGTCAGTGCAACGTCAGTGTCATATCTGTCTATGGTCATATCCCTTTTCATTATACTCTGGCAAGACTGTGAAGACAAGACTGTTCCAGGAAAATTAATCGCGCCCTTTTCTACTGACAAAACTTGCTTGACCAACTATAGTAAATAAACTTTTTTGCTACTGGCAATAAAGAAACTTTGGCCACGCTTTGTAACGATTACTCGATTAGTATTAGTACACATCCGCGCAGGCGCTTTGTAGTGACGTGACGTAATTATCCATTCATAATTTTTGTTCATTCAATAATTTAGTAAACTTTATTTTGAAGTACTATGAAGAAGTGTTCAGATTAACTAAAGCAAAGCCCAATTAGATTCGCGTTCTACGCATAATAATTATCTTCAACAATGTACATTTATTAGTTAAACTTTAAACTGCATTCATTGATAAAATAATGCATTAGTTGCGCACATGCGCAATGCAAGCGGCAACATCCATCTGTGCGTGTGTGATGATACTGATGATAAACCTTGTTGGAAAATGTGGATAAATGAGACTAACCTAGTGTTTTTGTACGAATGGATTTCAAGTGCTCAGTAAATACGTCCGAAGAAAGACTTGAACAGAACATTACGACACTCCGGAAGTGGCGGGACAGGCTCAGGCTCGTTCCGAAAGAGATAACAGCGGATGAAAGAGATAAACAGTAATGGATTTAACATGGCGGACGATATGCGTAAAGTGCGAGTCGAAGAACGATTAAAAATAAAGATCGGTAAGTAAATTTCACCGTATGTTTGTTATAATTAAAGACGGAAAATGTTATTTTAAATGTTTTCCTCCTCATGCTGTGTTTAAATCGAACTCTCCCGATGTTGTTGTCATCATAGCGAACAGGTGGTATCAGGAAACTGTTTCTAGTGCCCTACATGAATGAATATTATATCAAAGGAATCATTTAAATAGGTATGCGATAATTACTGCTGGCCTAGGAGATGACACTGTCGCAGTAATTTAATTACACGCATTTTCTTTGTTTGCAATTGGTGGTTTGACAGTTCGCGCAGTTTATGAATGAATTGGTCTTGACTTACATACAATGAATATCATGTTTAGAGACGGCATGTATTTGTTGGTTTCTATGTCAAACGTGCACACGGTTAACGACAAAGCTTTTAATTTATGTTTCATGTTATGTATAAACCAGTATTTCAGAGTTAGTAAAAAGGGCTCGATGTAAGTAACTAATCAAGGCATGAATCACCAAAATCGAGATTATTTCCCTTCACTACCTTTACGCCAAGCTTAGGCCTACGCTAGTTTATTGTCAGCTACTAGAACTCGGGGCATTAAATGAGTTGTTCTGTTTAAGATCAATACTTATAA
This sequence comes from Cydia strobilella, assembly GCF_947568885.1. Lineage (NCBI taxonomy): Eukaryota > Metazoa > Arthropoda > Insecta > Lepidoptera > Tortricidae > Cydia > Cydia strobilella. The sequence goes on along the minus strand of NC_086068.1, from coordinate 42,185,405 downwards.
GTACTCTATGCTTCAAATTTGAACACGAATTGTCAACAGATTAAAAACTGCATTAAATTTATAGAGTTCACATCTGCTAGGAACTCACTATCCATCATCTCCTGTCCATGACATTAAAACTGCAATAAGTTTCAGTTCACTATCTGCTAGGTACTCACTATCCATCATCTCCTTTCCATGACACTAAAACTGCATTAAGTTTATAGAGTTCACTATCTGCTAAGAACTCACTATCCATTATCTCCTTTTCATGACACTAAAACTGCATTAAGTTTATAGAGTTCACTATCTGCTAGGAACTCACTATACATCATCTTCCCATGACACTAAAACTGCATTAAGTTTATAGAGTTCACTATCTGCTAGGAACTCACTATCCATCATCTCCTTTCCATGACACTAAAACTGCCAAGTTTATAGAGTTCACATCTGCTAGGAAATCTCACTATCCATCATCTCCTTCCCATGACACTAAAACTGCATTAAGTTTATAGAGCACTATCTGCTAGGATCTCACTATCCATCATCTCCTTTCCATGACACTAAAAGTATCCAAATATATTGATTATGCAATTACAAAGAAGACAATGCAAACAGATTTGAAACATTAAAATAATACACAAGGTTTTCTTTTCTCAAATTTGACTACATAGTTTAGTTTAGTTTATTTATTTCCCAATACAATGTTCGTTGTTAATGTAAGAGAATACAATTAAGCAATTACTTGTCCTATAGCGATCGTCGGATACAAAGAAAATAATTCAATTACAATTTATAAGTATTCTTATGTTTAGGAGAAGTCAATATGCAATGGTATATAGGTCTATCACAATATCTTAGTCATGTCAAATTATTCAAATAACAAATCATACAATGTCAAAATTAATAAATAATAAAAATAAAAACAATTATAATATAGTACTTACAGAGTACCAATCCATGAATAATTTGAATTTTAGAAACATATCAAATGGAAAATAAAAATATAAATTCAGGTACACGACATAAAAATAAAAAACGCATTTAGCTGATTTGCAAGATCGAAGTGATCCCAAAACAATATAACAATTTACATTTGGTATTGACATATTATATTGATATTCATTTCCCCATATATTGTGCAATTAACAAACACAACAAGAATTTGTCAGTTTCTATTCCAGAGGAAAACAATACTTTATAGGTGGACAAAGTGTAAAAAAGTTTGGTTAAAAAATATATTATGATATCACTTGTACACACAGCTGCAAAAGTGCATGGCTACTTCGTGAGTGACTTCCATATATGGTGTTGAATTTTTACCTAAACCATATTTTTCTACATATGGAAGAACCTAAGAAAATGCTCTGACTAGACAAGAATTATGAATTGGGCTTATGGTTTTTTCATGACACTCTTTGCAATAGCCAATAACGATTACTGTAGAGGTACATATAGGTAGAGGCCTATATGAGCAATTAAACATACTGGCAAGGCCTGACTTAATACAAAAAATCGTAATTCTATATGTAATGTAAACATTTAAGACAACATATCATCTATCTATCTATATAAGCCCTTTATCCTGAACTCAGATTTTTCTTCCTTTCTTTGGTAGTTTTCTCTTTCGCTACTCTTCTCCAGTTTGGACCAGCCGTCAGTTTGAGTTCGTCTTCCCACCTCTTGTACTGTTTTCCTCTATTCCTTTTACCGTCTCTAGGATACCAATGTGTTACTATCTTACTCCATTTTTCATGTCTGTTCCTTAGCATATGCCCAGTCCACCTCCATTTCAGTTGATCTATCTTTGAGAGTACATCTGTTATGCCCGTTTTTGCTCTTATAGTTGTATTTCTGTGTCTGTCTTGTTGTTTGATTCCCAGCATGCTTCTCTCCATTGCTCTTTGACAATGCTCGAGCTTTTCTCTATGATGTTTTGAGAGTGACCAAGTTTCGCAGCCATAGGTGAGGCAGGGCAAAATGCAGGTGTTAAAAACTTTCTTTTTGGTGCTATTACTGAGGTCAGTGCATTTCATCACCTCTTTCAGTGACCAGTACTTCTTCCAACTATTAGCTATCCCTCTTTTAATTTCCTTGGTTGTCATATCTTTATGGGAGATTATCTGTCCTAAATATACATATTCTTCTATATATTCGAGTGGTTGATCGTATACCTTAATTTCATGGATGTCAGAGTTTGTCAATAGTTTGGTTTTGTTTATGTTCATGGATAGCCCAGTTTTCTCACTTTCATTATTTAGTTCTTGTATCATTTTCTTCAAGTTGTTTGCATTTTCCTCAAGTAAGACAACGTCATCCGCAAATCTGAGCTGGTTTAGCTTTCTTCCATTAATGTTAAGACCATATTGTTCCCAATTCAACTTTCGGAAGATGTTTTCAAGCACGGCTGAGAATAGCTTGGGAGACAGGGGGTCCCCTTGTCTGACTCCTCGTTCTATTTTGAATGGTTCTCCTTAAGTTTCCAGTTTAATTTTGGCTTTGCTTTTGGCATATATGTTCTTGAGAATATTTATGTAAGTTGTAGGTATTCCTTGTATGCCCAAGCTTTCCCATATGACTTCATGGCTAATACTATCAAATGCCTTAGTATAGTATATATATCAATGAAGGCCATATACAAAGGCTTGTTGTATTCATTGTATTTTTCTATGATTTGTTTAACTGTGTGTATATGGTCCACTGTAGCAAAGTTCTTTCTAAAGCCAGCTTGTTCCATTGGTTGGTTTTCATCCAATATAGTACTGACACGGTCGAGTATGATCTTGGAGAAAACTTTATATATGTTAGACATTAAGCTTATTGGCCTATAGTTTCCAATCTCTTCCTTTGGACCTTTTTTTATGTATGAGAGTTATGTGTGATGTTTCCCATTGTTCTGGAACAGGGACCGGCCCGCTATCCCTTATCGGGGTTTTATAAGGGTATTGCATAAGGCTTAACTCACCATACCCATTGCCAGACGAAACCCTTTGTTTTGGTTTTAAAAACCCTTATATAAAGCTACTACATTTGAGTAATCGGTAGCCCAAATACCCTTACAAAACCCTTATCATCCGCTCACCAACACCTTGCATATTGCTTATAAGGGTTAGCCTTATAAAGGGCTTCCCTTTTAGCATATAAGCGTGCTAATTTAAGTCGTCTACCTTGTTCATAAAGCACACATTACTTCGAATCCGAGCGATCGTCGGCGGCGACGGCGGCGTTTTTTGACTAGGCACGTATTTTCTTTCCTTTTCATACACTACCTTAGATATATACTAATCCTGTCTCTTTCACGCAAAGGGAAACCTTTATAAAAAGCGCTTAAAGATAAGGGTAACCCTTATTAAGAGCTAGCCTTATTTTTGGTTAGCTTTTCGGTAAGGGTTAGTCAAAGGTAAGGGTATGAATAGGCTTGCAGTTCAAAAGGGAAAGTCTTTCAATGTGTTAGCCGTGTTTAAGTGTCACCCATTGAAAGGGTTTTATCGCGGAAAGGGTTGTCCGGTCCCTGTTCTGAAATGACACCTGTCATTAAAACTTGGTTAAATATTTTTGTTAGTATTGGAGCTATTTCTTCGAGGGTTCCTTTCAATGTCTCATTTGGGATTTTGTCAGGACCTGGGGCTTTGTCCGATTCTTGGCTTAGTATTGCTTTTCTTATCTCACATGGTAGTATTTCCGGTTCAGATTTTAGTTCAGATTCTGAGTTAATTGTTAGAGTACCACCCATTCTTTGTACTGGAATATCTTGGTTTGAGTATAAGTCTTGGCAGAATTCTGTAGCCAGCTTATTGATGTCTTTCCGGTTTGTGATGTTGGTGTGTTTTTTCTTCAAATTTGGTACCCAAGCATTTGCCTCACGCAGTTCTTTAAGAGCTTTTTTAGTTCCTCCTGTTGATATAATGTGTTTTTCTAGTGTTTGTAGTCTCTTGATTTTTCTATCTTTTCTAATGCTTTCTCTGATTTTCTTACTTAAGTCTGTTATTTGCTTAATATGTTGTTTCTTCATTCCTGTTTTAAAGAGGTCTTTTCTTTCGCTTATAAGCTGCAATGTTGAGTCACTTAAAGTGTATTTTTGTTTTAGGATGTTCACTTTCCTATGGTATTTAAGCTGGTGGTGTAGTTTGTCATAGCAGTTTTTGACATCTACTATGTCGTCATGTGATATCTCTTTGTATAGTGAAGTTAGTGAGTCAGATGTCGCAGAGATGTAATTCAGTGTTGTGACTTACGCTAGAGTGGATAATGTGTTTTCTACATACTTTAGGTGGTGAGATCCATAGTGATGCTCAAACCATGCGATGATTGGTGTTGAAGTTGAATCTGGATATAACTGATGTGTCTGTGAATAATTTTGGGTGGCTGCTTATTATGTAATCTATTTCGTCTTTGTACTTTCCTTCCGGGGAGACCCAAGTCCACTTATTATTTTTATTTTTCTTAAAGATGCTGTTTAATATGCTAAGATTATGTTCTAGCAACAAGTCTATTAGACGTTCTCTAAAAGGCGGACCTGTGGATTCTATTCCAGTATTTCCAGTCCCCAGTCACTTATTTTAATGGGAGAGTGGAACCCAGCGTGGAACGACGCTTTCTAAGCAGCAGTTGACCGCAACTAGATGGGTAGTTAGTAAAAACCCACCGAATGTTTACCTAAAATACCCATATTTGCCCTATACCGTAACTATGTGTTTAGTGTGGTTAAAATATGATTTAATTATAGTCGTTAGTTTTCAGGCTGGCCCTTTCGGTTAACTCTTTGTCTATTGTAAGTAAAACTGCACATGCTTCTACCTGCAAAAAAAGAATCGCTAACTTTGACCGCGTATACTACATGGCTATACTACGTATAGTCGTTAATTTTCAAGCTGGCCCTTGCGGCTAACTCATTGTCTATTGTAAGGAAAACCGCACGTGCTATTCACCCAATAAAAAACGATTCGGTCAATTTAACCGGTTATTGAATTACAATTTCTATGGAACATGCAATAAGATTCAAAATATCTTGCGAGGCTGTGCGGGGTCCCTCTACGGTTACTGAGTTTCGGCGAGTCGAACGCTACAGAACCTGTCTAAAATGTGTCAACGGGATGCGTAACAAAGGCGCGTTATCCGATATAAAATATATGTATATCGGAGAGCGCACTTACACTGGTTTTTGAGCGTTGGCCTAGGGGGTCATCCATAAATTACATCACACGAATTTCGTGATTTCACATTTGGCAATCCCTCGTGTGACTTCACATATTTGACAATTTTGTTTTCAACAAAATTAGCACATTGAATTAAATATAGTTATTTCAATAAAAATAATTTAAATAATAGGAATATTAGAAATTTTATGACACGAAACCGATAAGACATATCGTTTCAAAAGCTAGCTTATTTAGTTGTATCGCGAATACAATCAAAACAATTTTCGACTACAAGTGAAGTTAAAGTGACGTCACAAAGTTTGTAACTCCTCTCCCCCATGTCACAACATGTCACATTTTCTAGACCCCCTCCCTCCCCCTAAACGTGGGACGTAATTAATGGTTTTCCATTGTAACTGGCACGTATTTAACCGGTCAAGTAATTAATCGAATTTGGGTAGTTTAAAAAAATAAAAATGGGTATTAAAATTAATAAATTGGCAACAAAAACGGAGCCTTAAATTAATCAATATGAGTTGTATTTTTATGAATTTTGGCCACATTGCCAGGAAAGACAGTGATAACCTGGAAAAGCTGGTAATCACTGGTAAAATCGAAGGCGATAAGCCGAGACGCAGGAGCCCAATGCGGTGGACAAGCCAAATTCGCTCAGCCCTTGATGTAACGCTCCACGGTGCCCAACACTCGACAACAGACAGAATGAGTTGGCGGCAAATTGTCCAAGAGAAGCTAGAAGTTACTATGTAGAAGTGACTACGACCCTCAGTGATGAGGAAACCGATGCAAGGAGGAGGAGGAGACCACATTTTAAAAAGAAAACGGCTATATATTTGAGGCTAATATAAATTATTGGCGCTAAAATATTAATACACAGCAAAATTATATTATTATATGCCCAATGAAAAGTTCCGGTTTAATATTTTAGATTCCCGAATATTGATAAGCCAATAGGGTATTTGACTGTATTTAAAATTAATTATTTTACACCATGCATGAAATAAAGCACCAGAAGGTTAATAGAGAAACGTAGACAGCAGTTATTTTTAGACACAATTTCTATTTTAAAGCTCGTATAAAACTATAAAGAGTAGGTAATTTGATTGTGACGTCACATGCTAGTGTTTCATACAAATTCCATAGTAGCAAAATCGTTTTGACAGTTCGAAAAAAGAAACTGATTTGACTAGTAGTCAAATACCCTATTAGAATTGACCGAACCTTTTTTGCAGGTAGTAGCACGTGCGGTTTTACTTACAATAGACAAAGAGTTAGCCGTAAGAACAACTATACATACTATCAAAGATAGATATAACTCCGTAATAGATGGATACAGTCTAAGAAAAAAACGTGCCTCGAAAATCAAGAAAATTTGATTCTCGCTCAGAGGGCGCTACTAGCTTTGGCCTACTGTCGTATAGATGGCGTTGACGGTTTCGTTTGTTATTTAACAATTTTAACGCATATCAGTGAAAGAACATGGGTCAAAATCATAAAAATAATTAATGCAAATAAAAAAAATCATTTATCCATATTTAAATACATTTTATCGTATTTTTTACAAATCTTTATTTTTAGTTTTAAAGTGTGTCGATAGATGGCAGTGAATTTACTGTGGTTACAAAATTTACTATGACAGTACCGCTCTAGTATAAGTTACTCTATGATACTATGCAACAATCGCCGCGCTATCTGATAAGAGCTATAATATTGTAAAGTATTTTCGTGGCAGTTTTATTTTAATAAACAACTGGTTAAAAACTGTATAATATGTGAATCAGCTTGCAACATGCACTTATCTAGAACGTAAGTAATTAGTAACTTTGAAAGTAATTATGTACCTTCTTATTTAAAACAAAATTATTAACTATGCTTTATCACGTCTATATCCGTTAAATTCCAAATTACCTCTCACTGATTTTCCCAAAAAACTAAGCGTAATAAGCTTCTTATAACATAAATATCATTAATACACGTTAACACAATTAAATAAAAACCAATTTTGTACTTAAATCTCACCATTTTATTTATATTTTGTTAATAATCGTTTTTACTCACCAAAATGAGTAAATACGAGTATTTACTGTATGCTTTGAGTAACTACCGAGTAAATATTCAGTATTTACTCACCCCTACCCATCTCTAGGCAGGAACCTAAATATCCGTTTTTTACCCTTCGGGGGAAAAACGGTTCTATTCGTGGAGTAATGACATACTTTCCGCACTAGCATTGAAATTTACTATTTTTAATTGTTTGTAGTGTATTATGTATTTTATTTTATTTGTATTAATTTATTTTAATTGTGCACTACCTGTTAAGTTGACTATGTTCGCCATTTTACTATCTGAAGGTTGTTTAGAAGAGATCTCTGTTAAGTGATAAGTCCGGCTGTTGTTACTTATGTAAGTAGATTTTTTGTAGTATGCAATAATAGTACATTACTACAGAGGCCGGGAAGTAAGGGGTTGCCGGCCGAATGCATATATACGGCCTCACTACGTTCGGCCGGATAGTTATGAGGCCGACAACCCCTTTTCACGCCGATGTATGTATAGTGCTTTTCTCAAACATGCAATGAAATAAATAAAGAAATCTCCACGAAATCAAAGTTTTAATTCTAAAGAAACTAAAAGTAAACTAGGCACAAAATATAACTACCACTTGTACCTATCTTTATCACACGTGTCGTATATTTTACACATGTAGTTAATCAATTTATTACACAAATGTTCAAAGGTATATTTATGTATCTTTGATTTTTCGCCTTGTATCCTCTGACTGTAGTTTTAGCCACATAACTAAGATTACATCGTTTTTTATGTTGATATTATGCTTCACATACATCGTTGCCTTAAACATGGAGTATAATTAACAGGTATTCATTTAATATTTTCGTCGGAACTCATATTAAATAACACAATAAACAACGCACAATAAATCCAATAAAATATAATTACAGATACACAATGAAAAATGTTCAACTTTACCTCCAAAACGATTAAAAAACCACCAACGCGTGTTTGAGTAGACATTTTTACCGCTAATATTTAAATGAAATATGTTTGTCAAAGGACTGTCTCATTTCAAACATAGACAGAGATAATCATACTATCTTTGTCTTACACTGGTACTAGCACCCAAAAGAAAAGGATGAGTATAGTTTTTTGTTCTTATTTACTGACAAACTGGTTTGACCAACTATATTTTAAATCTGTATTTGTAGGTAAATTTGTAATTAAATATTATTGGAATTTGTTAAGGCGCTCTTATAGTCAAGTTTTAGGTTTTCGAGGGGGTGAAGCAGACGTAGTGGTAGAATAGGCAGGCGGGCGCCCCGCGCGCCGCGCCGCACGATTCCCGCGCAACACGGCTACGTCCTTATTCTGACGCCATCCGTATTCTGGATATTCTGATTTGTTAGTTACGGATTTTTTTCCGGAAATTTAATATATTTAATAAGATACATACATTATATACATTGACGTAATAAATAAAATTGAAGTTAAAAATTTAATTGAACTTTAAATTGATTATAGGCATATTCGTATTTTCATGACTATTTAATGAAATTTAAAATGGTAGGTAAATAAATTGTACCTATGTATACAATACTAGAGTATGCCGCAGTAAAACAAATAATCAATCATTTCTAATCACAGTTAATCAAAGTTATGGTTTGGAATTTTATTATAAAATGTCCGTCTGCCACAATCTATTTTCTCTGAAACTACTAGACCAAAGTTAAAGTGTGGTACACATATGTAAATTTGTGACCCAAAGACACATGTAACGTGAACAAATGAATTTTAAACATAGGGGCCACTTTTGGTAAATGAGAAAATTAAAAAATTAAGTTTTCAAACTATATCGTGTTACATATCAAAAAAAAGAGCTTATTGTGAGAATCTAAATTTTTTTTATAATTTTAGGATAAACAGTTAAGAAGTTCCCCCCCCCCCTCCACCCCTTTATCTCTGAAACTACTGGGTCTACATAAAAAAAAATACACAAAATAGTTCTTTACCTGTAGGTGTAGATGACAGGAAAACCTATTAGAAATGTGCAGTCACGCGTCAGTCGGACTTATTTACTTAGTTTTGATCCGATGCCTATGGGTTTTTACAGTAATTTAGGTTTCACATAAAAAAATATATTGTTAAAAATTGTGTATTGGAACGCGAGTCCGACTCGCACTTGGTCGGTTTTTAATTTTATGGAGCCAAGTGAAGGGCACGCCGAGCTTAAGAACACGAGTGAGTATGGTTATGAATATGAGCTAAATTTTAGTTTTAATATCGAATATTTCTTTCGTCTTACCATATGATAAAAATCCAAGGCTTGGTCATTATGCTATAGAAATAACTAAAATATACTAATCGAGCTGTTTTCAAATCAGTTCACTAACGAATTTTGCTCACTGCAAAGAACAGCCTATTCGAAAGAGCAGAAATACACTGATTTAAACTTTCACAATTTTGTGAATAATAAAGAGCAGAAATAAACAAATATCCACATATAATTCCAAATATCCAAATATAATTGTAAGTAGTGGATATTTGTTTCATCTTGGTTATCGCCTTGTAATGCTCTAAAATTGTAATAATTAAATTAGGTAGGTAGATCTAGTCTCAACCTAAAAAAACTTTATTTTTCGGTTTTCCTCTAGTTAAACGACGTTAAGTATGAAAAAAATATTGATATGTGATCGGTCAATTGTTGATACCTACAAGCTGCACCTAAATGATACTCATCCATCAATAATATTTTAATCCGGTATATCTCCTGCATGTGCTAAAGCTGAAGGTGTTCCAATATAAATAGGGTAGTTGACACATGTTGAATTTTACAACTAAATCTAGTTGAATAGATAGAAAATGAGCAATTTATCACAATAAATTGGAAAATTAAAAAATATACGGGAATAAAAAAAAATACAAAACTTTTTTTTTAATTTCACACAGGAAAAAAATAACGGTACCATTCGATTACTTACATTTTATTTAAAAAATATATTGTATAGCAACAATATACATAAACGCAACATTTCACCGACAAAATCGCAATTTCCTTGTTTTCCATTCATCGAAACGGCTTCTAAGCAAAGTGACACAGTGACGTCACGATGTGTTAGAGCGTTGTAAAAATGCCAGACTTTGACCATCATTTGTGACTTGTGAGTTTTGTATTGCTTTAAGACAAAGGGTCCCTTTAGGGACATTTGATCCTCAGTACAAACCTGATCGACTAATACCATTAAAAAAAATTGTCAACTACCCTATTATTTCCATAAATTTTACAAACCTACTAGCTACACCTACTTGAAAACACCAACAATGATATTGTTATGAAAAATCCGGAAACAGAAAAATATTATCCGGAATTGTGAAAATAATTTCCGGATTTCTGAATAACACTGGAAAAATAAATACCCAACTTATTCACGTGAATCATAAAATCTGAGGGCCTACCGCGAACGAACTACGTTTAACTTGTTGCCTCTCTGTCGCACTCATGAATACGTACGTCAGTGTGAAAGGGAGGCAACACGTCGAAAGTGGTTCGCGGTAGGCCCTCTGTTTCTAAATTAAAGTACTTAACTTGTACGGTCAGCTGCAGAGACGAGGTACCACCCCTGCATAGAAATTTGTATGCAGGGGTGGTACCTTTTCTCTGCAGCTGACTGTACATTGTTTCGATACTTCGTAATTATACTTTACCTATCGCCATTATTCGATTCTGTTCCCGTTTGAGTATAATTACAAAATGTCCCATTGTCTTCAAGATGACAATCTTTCTGAATTCTAAACTAGAACAAAACTTTATTCAAATCGTAATAAAAGCAACTAATATCATTATCATTTTAGAGGGCCTACTGCGAACCACGTTTGACGTGTTGCCTCTGTCGCACTCGTAAATTCGTACGTAAGTGTGACAGGCAGGCAACACGTCGAACGTAGTTCGCGGTAGGCCCACTATTCAATATACTCTATGGTAGGCCCTCAGTACATTCGATGCCCAACTTGTCTAAAAATTATAATATGACAGACGAATGTCTGAAATGTCAGCGTATTTAAGAATTATTTCGTTGAAATTTTAGTTTTTGCTTCGTAAATGTGACCGAAATATGCTCTCTCAGTTCACGTAGCCGTGCCCTTTTGTGTTTAGTTTTTTTTAATGCTGTGATTACCCATTTTGCCGCCAACCACCAACGTCCGCTAAACTAGTACAGGTCCGACGCTGACAGTGGTCACGGGCGTACTGGCGTGAGGAATCGACGCACGGTGTTGCCGCGTGGTTGCTGCGCAGGGTGATGTTTAGTATTATATTGTAATTATGAATGAAAAAATTTACGTATAAATGAGAGGTCAAGCAAAAACTTAGATTTACTTAAAAGCTATCGAATGAAGTAAGTCTCATATTAATTTTCCTCGTAGTACTTCTAAAATAAGGGAACAAAGTCAATTTTAAGCATATTTTCAAAAGAGAATTCTATCGAGGAAATCATGAGCCATCGTGTTTCTGACAAGCAAATAACTAGTTCAGAGTCTGAAGTTATACATACTAGAAAATAATGCTAGAAATCCTTGTAAAAGTCTGTAAATATTGCTTCAAAATAGCGCATTTTACTATACACCGCGCCTTAATAATGTTTTATTTATATATTTTTTGTAAATTCGATACAAATAAAACTGCAAAATATATTAATAATCGTTTATTGTTTTTTTTTAGGGGTATTGGCAGAATCTCATTCCGAACCATAAGCAAATATTGGTTATAATTTTTTTTTTGGCTGAATGCCATGATGCTGTGTCTCAAATATATGTGAAATGGAAATTAAAAAAGAGCCACTTCCCGGCCTAGGCCTGCAACTTTGTATGAAATTTCATTACAGGCCCCTCGTCTAGCCGCGCCGGAGTCGTGATACTTCCCAGCCAAATATTAGACATGCGCGAAACAGTGCTCCAAAAAGTAATGCTATATCACATCACTTTTTCGAAAACGTAATAGTACACTGAGATATCACATCACTCATCACTCGAAACATGACCCGAACGTGAAACAGCGCTCCGGCGCGCGCGTGATGGTCAAATTACAGCATCTCCTACATTACGCAGCGCATTACAGCACTCTAGTGACTAGCGCGTCTCGTACCTATCCGTAATCCGTATCGCCGATCGATTTATTTAATTTATTACGCGTTGCGTTTTGTCACCGCTATGTGAAAGATTTTTTGTTAATTCTTATAAATCATAAAATATGCATAATTTATTATTATTTGCATAAAATTGATATGACACTGATACAGGTATGTAATTAATTATGTATGTAAGTTTTGCAGGTACATATACCATACCTGCATTGAAATTGATTTCCCTTCATACTTTACCAAAATAAAATGGAACTCCAGGCTTAGTTAGGACTGGCAAACTTCTATAATTATTTTACTATTATTTACAATTTCATTTAAGTATATTTATAATTTAGTTCAAACAGTCTATATATACACAAATCTAATTTCTTAAGTCGGTCTCGGTACGGTACGCACTAATTCACAATTAAATTAAAGGATAAACAAGTAACTCGTACTTAGTTTGCCGCGAACCACGAAAGTCAACCAAACATTTCATAACAATATTAAAAAACGGTTTTGTTTTCGTCACATTCAAAATCTCAAACAAATTACTTGATTTAGCCGCATCCTTCTCGTACTATAAGAAAACATTATAAGCTCTACGCGGACGCATTAGAGTTTTAAATTTATTGCAGATGCAGAAAATCATATTCGTAAGAATATTAGTGAAATTTGCGACAACTTAAACGCAATCGGCCGAGCGGCCCGACCCGAAGTCTTCCGAAGATAGCCGAAAGAATCGCAGAGCGAGAGCGCGCGATCACTGAGTGCGAGTGCGAGCGAGATAACAAAACATGGCTTGGCAAACAACCAACTGTGATGACACTATTGCAATTGGCATTATACATTACGCGCACTGTTTATAGAGTTGAACTGACCATTCATATCGGCGCGTCAATCTATTGAATTTATCTGGAATTGAAACCATTACGCGCGCTTCGGCGCGGGGCGTTCGGCTCGCGTGATGAGTGATACATGAAGTAATGGTTGGTTTTTCCGTGTGATACGTAATGGCATATTACGCGTTCGAGAGATATCTCATTTGTGATATTACGAGCATAACTTACACATGTCTACCAAATATAAAGAACGTAATATTAATATTACATAGCATGTTTGAGAAAAGCATTTTATTATTATTATTTCCTTTATTTATTTGTCTTCTTAGGTTAGGTTAGGTATTTATAATAGTGAAATGCACGTCTCCTGACTCATGACTGACTGACTCATCAACGCAGAGCCGAAACTACAACAGGTAGAAAGTTGAACAACCACTTTATATTTATAATGTGTACAAGAGATAAGAAGCGATTTGGAGAAAATGAACCTCTTAAGTGGATGAAAATTTGTATAGGGTTCAAGTTTTATTTTAAGCTATGAATTTGAAAAATCTTAAAAAGATATTTGAAACACAAGAAAACTAATTTCAACGTATTTGAAAATTCATCCCCTAAAGGGGTTAAAAAGGGGATGAAAGTTTGTATGGAGATCAAACATTTTTTTGTGTGCTGGACTTGAATCTTCTGGCATATAGTTAGAATACAAGAAAAGTAATTTAAGCGTTTTTAAATATTCATCTCCTAAAAGGGTTAAAAAGGGGTTGAAAGTTTGAATCCATTACAAATGCTTTGAAACTTCTTAGAAAGGCACTCTATACAAAATAAAATAAAAAAAGTTATTTCAACGTTAAGGGATTTTTTTTAATAGTGGACTTGAAAATCTTTAAGAGGGTTGAGAGGGATTATATCGAGAACAATTTTTTTCAGTTAGGGGCCTGAAACTTAGTAGTTTGTGAAAGACAAATTTCATGCGTTTTATAATTATTAACAAATGATTAACCGTCCCTACTAATATCTTTTGCTGCATAATGTTCTATGCTCATGTAGAATATATAACCACCAACATACAAATCCACGCGTACGAAGTCGCGGGCAACAGCTAGTATGGATATAAAAGTAAAATACAAAAAGACACAAAAATAATACAAAGTACATATAAACATACATATTTAAGAAAACCTAACCTAGGGTGTCGCGAGGCCCAAGCTGCCGATGGTCAGGGCCGCAGTGAGAGGAACCGACAGTGTATCCGCGCCGTGTCCAAAACTACCGCCTTCTGCATCTGGACCTTGATCCAGCCACGTAGCAAGGTGTTGGTCGAGACTCTTCGCACTCTTCTTTTGTCTGAGACATGGTTCCAAGTCAAAGCTTAATGATTGTCCTAGTTCCAAATAGGCCCAGACCATGACTGTGTATCTATGGACCCACTGTTTACAAATCTGGAAAGTTTTAAGATGAGATATTTTTCATATTTTATTTTAAGATCAACAAAACGGACTTGTATTGTTTGTTGTGACTGATTTGAAGTTCTATCGAGCCAATGTTAGCCGCTAAACTATACTATAACCGTAGAGGTAGGCTTGTTCACGTGTAGTAACCACGGATCAGACTCGGTTTAGACTTGTTTAGAGTTTGGTTTTTAGAATTACATACGAGGGTTGCCACGAAAGTTTTAGTTGCTCCGTACCTACTCATGCTATTACAATATTATTTATACTATTGCGAGGGATATTTTAATGCTAATTATGGCCATGAAATTATTTAAACTAAACTATTTAACTAAATTATTTAAAAATTTAAAATAAACATTTTTATATTATATATTTATTACTGAAAGCTGTTGCAATATTTCAGGCTTTTTGGAGCTCTTTTTAAATGGCATAGTTGTTGTTAAGATATCATACAATTAGCAATAACAAGACGATTGGCACTCAGTGGTGGCGCGAACGCATAAATCCGTGATAACGCGAAGTGTGTCTGGCGCGATAAGGGTGCAGTACGCCTTCCGGGGCGCGACCCGCCTCCGTCCGCCGCGCGCGCCCGCGCGCTATCTGTCCGACGACATAAGATCCTGGCACACTCACGTTGTATTCTCAGACTACTACAGCCTCAACTATTTATTTTGCTCACCGTTATTTACTACTTTACTAGGTCATTGTACAAGACTATTGATATAAATGTTTTTAATATTTTCTGGGTTTAGAATTGAACAATACATAATTTTATTGTAACAAGGTGTGATGTGTCATTTAGAAGAGGTACTTTTGTAATCTTATATTATATCTTCTACCTACGTTAATTTCACGTTAAGTGTCGTCGACTAGCTAATAACGGAACGGAAATATACGAGTACAGTGATAACCTGAAATGTGTATAACTTAACCATTTTTAATTTGAGATAGCTTTTGCCCGCGGCTTCGCCCGCATGATTTAAGAATCTATGACATGTCGTTTTGTCTAATGTATAGGGTGCGGGGGAGGCAGGGGAAGGAGATCTACGAAAATATGGTTTTATGACGACTTACAAAAGATGGTTTTTATGGTTTATGGTTCGTAGGTAGAATATACATATATATATATATGTAGGTACTTACGTTTTATTGCATTTTACTCAGAATTTTACCTTCTTTCAGCACCTTGAATGTACTCATTACGGATACAGGAAGCTCTCCGATTACTTGCTCCTCCCGCCCCGTCCGTCCTGCGCGCCGCCCGCACTCGCCTAGAAGATACAAATTTAAAAATCTATTAGGATAACGCGGGTCTATTCCATACCTCAAAAGCAAAAATAGAACCCTTATAGGATCACGTGTGGCTGTCTGTCAGTCCATCTGTTACAACCGATTTGCTCCGAATCTACTGGACCGTTTGAATTGCAATTTGGCACAAATACGAGTACTTTCAAGAATTTTCATGACCACATTATTAAATTTCAAAATCGATGCCATTTTCGTACTTAACGTCCCAAAAAACCATAAAAACGACACTCATAGTAGTAGTTAGACAACCCCTTTGCACCCCAACAGGGGAGATGGTTTTTCACGTCCCACGTTGGATTTTAAAATCGTTATTGTTTTCGTAATCAGCGACCCGATAAACCATAGAAATAATAGCCATGTTGAATTTCAGACTTTGTTGCCACATTTCCCCCTTTTAGGGGTTGAATTTTCAAAAAACCTGAAACATGTGTTTATTCATTTATCGTTAGGAATACTCCTGTAAAGTTTCGAATAAAAAACTCTAACTATCTTGTTTCCCCATACAAACTTTGGACCCCCATTTCACCCCCTTGGGGGGTGAATTTTGAAAAATCCTTTCTTAGTGCACCCCTAGACCTTATAAGAAACCTACGTTCCAAATTTGGAATCTCTAAAACCAGCGGTTTGGGCTGTGTGTGTGTGTGTGTGGGCAGTCAGTAAGTTTCTTCTTTTATATATGTATATTAAGATTAGATAGTTGGATTCCCGATATAAGTGCAAAAAGCTTTACTTCATCTTCGTATACAATAAAATAAGGGGCTTATTTTCAAAGAATTATTAAAAACATCGAACCTGTTTTTCAATAGTTACAGCAGCATCATTTTTAACACACAAAACATGTTAATATTTGTCAGAAGGCATTAGGCTCAAGCAGTTGTTACTGCCGCATAAACATTTTTTCCTATTTTCTTTCTCTTGGGGGGTGAATTTTGAAAAGTCCTTTCTTAGTGCCCCCCTAGACCTTATAGGAAACCTACATGCCAAATTTGGAATCTCTAGAACCAGCAGTTTGGGCTGTGTGTTGATATGTCATTCAGTTTCGATATCTTGTATAGTTTTTGAGATATCCGCTCTTGAAGGTTTATGTAGGGCTCTCATTTTTATCTTGATTATCTACATCGAGTCGGACTCGCCGCAAATTTCACACAACGCCTAGTCCCACTATGGTTCTGCTGCTGCTCACATATAGCCTCGAAATTTGAACCTGTTACACAGTGACGAGGTGGCCTAGAGGTTCATCATCATCATGAATGAGCGACGTTAGCCCGGTTAGCTAAAGAATAGCGCCGGTTCGAATCCGACCTTAGCCACTGTGCATGGATGCGCCACCCCGTCACTTTTTTGTTTTTTTTTCCATTACCGAGACATTTTATGCTCGGTTAAAAACCGGTTTTTGAAGCCAACAACCGGTTAATATGAAATTGTTAATGCTATCCTCATTATTTTTTATGTGTCTTATTTATGTGTCTTATCTCCATGACAAATCCTGACAGTAGTTAGAATACTTGTAAAGTAAACGTAATATCCGGGAATTCCGTGAAGAAACAAACAGCATTTACTAGACTTATATTGACCGGTATAATTATTATAGACCGTGATTACTGATTACCTTTTGTATTATTTATGAGCTCCCGATATTTTGACGCATTTGTATTTGTGAATTTCAACGGCTTCTCTTACCAATCTTGGTATACAAGAACAATGACGTTCGCATGTCAGCTATTGCTCAGCATCTCCTTGAGTCGGGTACAAATCACTGGATCAAGTTGCATAGTTCCAAGGTCATTTCAACAGAACGCCACTATATACCAAGATTGGTAAGAGAAGCCGTTGAAATTCACAAATACAAAAATTACAATCGTGAAGATGGGTTTAAACTGTCAAATATGTGGAATCCTGTGATTTGTTTTTGTAAAAAACCAGTGATATCCGAATCAAACACGCCTAGTGACACTGTGAGTGTAGTATGCTTGGACAGACCAACGAGTGTGAACGCGACCAGACCAACAAGTGTGAATGCGACCGATGGTAACGTTGAAAGTGAACGCAGCCGACGCGCAAGAATGAGGGTAGACCGAGAGCGGTCTACACAAGTTTGACACCCACCCGCTATCTTCAGTCATCCGTGAACATGATGCATTCGAAATATCGGGAGCTCATAAATAATACAAAAGGTAATCACGGTCTATATCCCGGTCAATATAAGTCTAGTGAAACTAACCGTGAATAATTCAAAACTCTAAACAGCATTCATTTTCACTCAAAAACAGAATAATGAGCGAAAACGTAATTTATCGATGGGATTTAGATTAGTTACACATTTATAACAAATTAACTTAAGTTCATAGCGAGATAATGATAACATAGAGGTACCTAAGTATGCCAATCGCCTCGTGCAGACTGTAACTACTGTAAGTCAGTACGGTGTATTGATGTTAAGTGAAACATTCCAAAAATTTAACGCAGAACAATTTTGTAGCCTACCGTTATTTAATTTATCCGCGCTGGACCTGGTGATATATGGCGTCAAATTCATAGTATTTATGTTTATCCAAAGTACTAGAAGTTGTTCATTTTCAGTCCCCTAAACATATTTAAAAAAGACTGGGATACTATCTTTAACAGAAGATATAAGCATTTGTTCTACAATATAATTATTAAGATATTAAGATCAGACTAGCCAGACCAGATATCTCTCAAATAAATGGCCATTGGCGTACTTTTCTTGTAAATGTGATGTAAAGGGGCCCACTGACTATCAGTCCGCCGGACGATATAGGCCGGTCAGTTAGAACAAACATTTGACAGTTCCGAACAACTGACAGGCCGATATCGTCCGGCGGACTGATAGTCAGTGGGCCCCTTAAGACTCACGGTGAGTCACGCATGTGCAGCAGTATCGTTGGTTTGTGATTGTGATACGACAGTGCAAGTAGTGAGGGAAATAAATAACTAGACCAACTTAAAAAAAAAAACTACAAAACTGTTACCTAGTCAACTACCCAATTTACCTACCACCAATTTTTTTTTAATTTTTGGATCTTATCATTATGTGCACATATCGAAATTGAATACTTAACCCTTAAATGCATGATTTTTTCTTTTTGCCTGAAATTAATATATGTCTTACATAATTGTTTACTGATTATAGGAAAAATAAAAATATAAATTAAAACATCGATTTTCACTGCTTAACCAGTATTAGAATTTACATAGGGTAAATAATAATTTATGTAAATTTATACAATTATTGGTAAAAGATATAAAAAATCTTACTACCATTAGAAATTTATACTATTTGTAATATACCTATAATAAAGATTTTAAATATAAATAATTACAAACCCCGAAAAAACCGCCTAAATTACATATTAAAAATCATTAAACTTTCCCAATTTTCCGCCATTTCGTGTTAAAAGAAATGTAATTTTTTTAAACTTAAATACTGCGCAAATTTCAATAAAACGAAGGAAAGTGTATTAATTTACGATCAAAATAATTATACAGGACCAAATAGAGTTTACCTAATTATGCATAAAATTATATGTTTTTTGTTGTGTACATACATACATCACTATGCATTTAAGGGTTAATTCCTCATCAATATCATCGCCGATAGTGTAGAGGCTGTAGAGGAAGTTAGAACCCTACAGCGCTGAAAAAATATTCAGAAATAATGTTTTACAATGTTTTTCGTAAGACCGGTTTTAAACTGTTAACCGGTTTTGTGTCATGTTTTTCGGTTAATAACCGGTTTTGAATTTTGTCCGGTTTTGCATTCCCTAATAAATACAAATATCGCTTAAACGTAACAGTAGTACTAGTAACACTTAAAACTAGCTACCTGGATACCATCTGACTGGAATAAGGGTAAATATTAGTATGTTTTAAAGTAATTGGGTATTACACTGTATATAAAATAAATTATTTCACACCATGCATAAAATAAAGCACCAGATAATTATTAGAAAAACATAGATAGCAGTTATTTTTAAACACAATTTCTATTTAATCAATTGGATTGAAGTATAAAAAGTAGGTTAGTTGACCGTGACGTCACGATGTAATTTTTCATATAAATTTAATGTTAGCAAATCTTGACGGTTTTAAAAAAGAAAATGATTTGACTAGGTAGTAGAACGCCTGTGGGTCGTCTACCTGGAACGTAATTAGTGCTTGTGCGTGTCGTGTTGTTATCATTGACTTTTTTGTGTTATCGTGTCGGTTCCCCATCTTCTGTTAAAATAAATAACACGTGCTTGATATGCTACATAATAGCATTCTAAAATATTTTTTTCTATGAATACTGATTGTTATTATTTAATTGTTAATTACGAATAAATGTTTAATTTTTGTCATCTACACCGATTTCACTTGACTTGACTTGTAGAACGCTACTTTTTTATACATATCCGTATTATCCGAAATATCCGGATATCCGGATCCGTAAAATATTAATATCCGAAATATCCGGATCTGAAAATTGACGGATATTGCAAACCCTACACATAATTAAGCATGAATATAAAAGAGAGATACAATAAATATATAAAATACATACATACATAATAGCAAGAGAAAAATTATTTGTTAAAATTTTATGTAATTTTTTTTATTTAATATTTTTTTTATAAATATAAATCTATACATACATACATATATAAATAAAGGCAAGCTAAGGCAGTAGGAGGTAGTGAGATTTTAAAAGATTTTTAAATACGGGTAAAATAAAAATTTTAATTTTTAAATTGGCGCATTTTATATCCAACGGCAAAGCATTCCACAATCGAACAGCCCGAAAAGTGAAGGAGTTAACATAAAATTTAGAAGAAGAAGGAGGAGGAGCAAGGAGATGCTTCTCCGCACACCGCGTAGAAGTGTGATAATTAAAACGTTTTTTCAGGTAAGGGAGGGTAGTGGGGTTGAAGAGAATATTATAAAGAAGGGTGAGAATGTGCGAGTTGCGACGAAGACGAATTGGCAACCACTTGATCTTGGCTCTAAATTCCGCGACATGGTCAAATTTGCGCAGGCCATATATGAATACAAACATTTTGTAGTCGTTCAAGTTTGTTTAGCTGGTCCTCCGTAATATCCAGGTAACAGATATCGGCGTAATCTAATATGGGAAGAAGAAGAGATTGTGCAAGCGCAATTTTGGTGGCAAGCGGCAAAAATTTACGAACTCTACGAAGTGACCCCAAAGAAGCAAACAATTTCCTGCTGATCTCACTAACCTGCAATATTCACGTAAGTGTGCAATCTATTAGAATACCGAGATTCTTTACTTTACTCGAATAAGGAACCTGGACGCCATCAAACACTATGGCTGGCAAACTGTGGAAGTCAATCCGAGAAATGAGTTGAGGACTACCTAAAATTATTGCCTGCGTTTTAGCCGGATTCACTTTCAGTCCATAGCGTTTACTCCAACTGGAGATGCATTCCAAGTCCCGGTTCGTGGAGCTAATAGTTTGAGAGAGATCATTAATTGCAAACTGGGAGTAAATTTGGAGGTCGTCGGCTTACAGGTGGTATGATGAGGAAATATCGCTAGTAATTTTATTAATAAATATTGAGAACAGGAGAGGAGACAACACGCCGCCTTGCGGTACACCGGCTAGCGTGCTGCACCACGAACATGTAAATGTAAATACCTTAGATATAAGAATACTAACGTAGATAATAAGATGATGAGCCATTATGTTACTATCTATGAAATAAATGATTATTGAATTGAATATATAGGCTATATAAATTTTGAAAATGGTGCCCGCAAATGAAAATAAGGGTGGGGGGATTGCTTTGGACTGTCGGGTTTTTTTGTTTGTTTTTATAATGGTTGCAGTTTAATGTAACAGAAAATTATACTGTTTTTCACCTTGACATATTTTTCTTATTTTTTGATATTTACAGTCATTTAGTATAAATTTTGGAATAATCCATTCTGTCATTTTCAATATAGAGCAGTTCAAAGTCAACTGGATTGTGAAATTTTTGAACGTTTTCTAATAATTTGTTAGACCAAGTAGTGAAAATAAATGTTACAGTATGCTGTGAAACAAGAGACATAGTTTGAGCACAAGCACGCATCAAAACAAGTCCTCTTTTTTTACAATATTCAAAATATTGGAATAGTGTCTCTTTTGTCCGGCTATCCCTGTAGCCCATACAACCCTGTGGTTACTCCACATATAACCATCCCTGTGGTTTTATGTGATACACAAAATCATCCCTGTGATTTTCGTGACTGCGACTCAAGAAGACACTTACCAACATAGTAAAGTTATTATTCAGATTTTTTTTTTTATACCACGTCGGTGGCAATCAAGCATACGGCCCGCCTGATGGTAAGCAGTTACCGTAGCCTATGAACGCCTGCAACACCGGAGATATTACACGCGCGTTGCCGACCCTTTAAAAACCTGTACACTCCTTTTTTGAAGAACCCCATACTGTAGCCCCTCGGGAAAACCCCGGCAGGGAGCTCATTCCACAGCCGAAGCGTACGCGGGAGGAAATTCCTCTTAAACCGCACAGTACGCGACCATTTAGGTGCTAGGGTGTGAGGATGAACACCCTGCCGATGGCGAGCGGTGCGGTGATAGAAAGCGGCCGTTGGCATCATGTCAAACAATTCTTCAGAGCACAGCCCATTGTACAAGCGGTAGAACACACACAAGGAGGCGAAGTCTCTCCTTAGACTTAAAGGTTCGATACCGCTTGTGAGTTTGGGATCGTCGACGATTCGTACAGCGCGCCTTTGGACTGAGTCGAAGGGTCCAAGCTGGCATCCAGGTGCTCCTGCCCAAAGGTGACAGCAGTACTCCATATGGGGTCTGACTTGCGATTTATATAGCAGCAGTCTTTGCCCCGGAGTAAAGTATCGCCGTGCTTTATTGAGCACACCGAGTTTTTTGGATGCCAGATCAGCCTTCCCTTCCAGGTGGCTACGGAATTGGACGTCACTGGAGATATCGACACCGAGGATCCCAATACTCCCTGACATGGTAAGGGCTGTGCCTTCGAACTGTGGGACCACAGTAAATGGGGTTTTCTTAGCGGTAAACGCGCAAACTTGTGTCTTGGTGGGGTTGAATCGCACTAAATTGTCCCGGCCCCACACCGAAACTCTGGATAGAGTGCCCTCAATATCCGACACAAGCTTTTCACGACTCTCTAGCACCACGGAACGAGGGATGTTGGCACGGCCTGCGTAATAGGCATCCCCAGTACTGTCGTCTGCATAGCAATGAATGTCGTCGATAGACAACATGTCATTGATGTGCAGCAAAAACAGCGTTGGGGATAGCACAGAGCCTTGCGGAACGCCAGCGTTAATGTCCATGCTCAATAGCATGCAATCCAATGAGCAGCCTCCGTCTACTACGGCTCGTATGCGTCTACCAGACAAAAAGCTAGCGATCCATTTGCATAGTCCCTCCGGCAATCCATAAGATGGTAACTTCGACAGGAGACCCCGATGCCAGACCCGATCGAACGCCTTCGCTATATCTAGGCTAACTGCCAATGCCTCACCTTGACTCTCAATGGCCGAAGCCCAGCGGTGAGTGAGATACACTAGAAGATCACCAGTCGAGCGACCGTGGCGAAAACCATACTGACGGTCGCTGATCAGGTCGTGTTCTTCTAGGTATCTCAGGAGCTTTGCGTTGATTATACGCTCCATGACCTTAGAGAGAAGGGAGGTAATAGCGATAGGCCTGTAATTCGATGGGTCCGATCTGTCGCCCATTTTAGGCACAGGGTGCACAAGGGCCGTCTTCCACGAAGATGGAACATGCCGTTTGTTGCTAGAGAGTGTGAAAAGACGCGCCAACACGGAACATAACTCAGGAGCACACTGCTTAAGCACAAGTGCTGGAATGCCGTCTGGCCCGCTCGACTTATGAACGTTTAGGGATAGCAACTCCCGCCGAATATCCCTCTGCGTGAATGAGATTTCGGGCATGGAGTATGCACACCGCGGGATGGTGGGCGGCACGGCGCTACCGTCGTCGTTCAAGGTCGAGTTCGAGGCAAAAAGAGTACCCAGAAGATCGGCTTTCTCTTTTGCACTGTGGGCCAGATCACCATCAGCTTTTCGCAGAGGTGGTAAAGACGACTGACAAAAATTTCCCTCGGCAGCTTTGGCGAGCGACCAGAACGCGCGACTCCCAGAGGGATAGCCCGCTAGCTTGTCGCCAATTCTGCCGACGAAATCGTATTTAGCCCTGACAATGGCTTTTTTACTGAGATTCCACCAGTTTCAGATATTTCAGAATCACTGATGTTAATGGGCGCTTATTCCTCGAACATTTCTCTTAGCCTATCATGATTGTACTTGTAGGCGCGATTTGAATTTAGCCTTTAAAACATAACGGTCACCTTTAAGTTCCTCTATGATGTTAAAGAGTCCTTTAAACTTCACTCTGCGGCGTTTTCCCTGATTTCCTCCAAGCCTACATCAACCTCAATATATGGTCTTACGTTACACATGACTCTACACATGACTACACATGACTCTACACATGACACTACACATGACTCTACACATGACTCTACACATGACTCTACACATGACTCTACATATGACTCTACATACGGATGATGCGTCAGTCGATCGGCTTGCTAGAATCTAACAACTCATCAGAAGTTAACCATCTCAGCCGCGTAAGTGCTACTTCTCGCAAAGAGTATACTGCACATAAAAAGCAGACCACGTGCACCTCTTACATGCTCCGGAACTTCTGATGCAGTTACTAGACAATGCCTAGTCCATCGAGCGTACTCTCAGTCCATCGAAAGTACAAGCTTTCACTCCGTCGAAAGCAAAACAAAATGTTATCAGTGAATCCCAAACAGGAAATAAAATCAAGCGTTACTATCATGTTACTCAGAATCACTAGCACTATCAGCTTCATTAATATCCAACTCAAAGGGAACCTGTACCTGTTGCTCAGGCGTAGGTTATAATCTGATTATGCGGGTATTTTAAAGTCAAATCTGTGTCAGTATATTTTTGACCCAATTACAGACTGAAACTGAACATTACTGATCAAAATCACATAAGATCACTTTTTACTTTAGCTTTAACAACAGGCGAACATAAGTTCTGAACAGAAGAAAAACTTCTCAAAATAAACCCAACGAAATGGGAACTGCTCACCAGCTTAATAAATTAGGCATGATGCACACGTCCAACTCAAAGGTCCAAGCACGAAGGCAGATGCTTTCCGCCTTGCAGTTGCCGTGGCTGCGGCAGGTAGCGAAATACACGATGTGGCCTTTCTTAGCTGGCTGTTACTGAAATCATCATTAGCACGGTATCAGGTTTATCGTGTATGCATGTTAAACTCCAAGGTTTGTGAAATGATCTAGTAGCGGAAACAGACAAGTTACCAATGAATACGGGACTTTAAATGTCAGATTAAAATTCAAACTTCAATTAATGCGTTTATTAACAAACACGCATTCCAAAATGAGTGAAACTGTTTTCTAAAAAAATACTAATTCGCGAAGCGACAGCTAATTAGTTAAGGTCGACTGTTATGCTTAGCCATTAAACTCAAAATAAAATTCACCAATAAGCAATTGGAACTAAACCTGTCCTTTTATTTCCAATGCTCCAGCACAGAAGATACTGCACAGCTGCTTCATGCGTTGTAACACACGCGTCATGGCGTCTGTAAGTTGTCTCGGCTCAGGCTGCACCACTGTAACATTAATTCAAACGCACATAGTACAAGGTTTAAGATAATTTTGGTAAACCTTGTACTTAATGGAAGAGCGGAGCCTTCTGGCACAAGTATCTTTTTACTTAAAAGAAGGTTCTTGTTTCGATCCTAGTTAAAACCTGTTGTGTACCCAATAAATCATTTTTCATTTTCATTTTTCAAACGCGTAGCTCATGTTTTCATAATCTACACTATTTGTGATCTATCACGGCATTACGGGCAATAATTTGTTACAATTTATTAACTACAAAACGTTACAGAACAAGAATGTCATAATTTTATGCATTGGCGAATCGGCAGGATCATTTTTTACCGGTGCCCTTGTATTTTCATGAAAATAAAAATTGGAGGGTAGATTCACAATCGGGCGATGAAATAATAACACGTGATAGCCCATAGTTGGCTTTCATTAACAGTATGGATATCACATCAAAATAACTAAAGATCAATCGATTTAAATGGATTATAAAAATCAATTACAAAGAAACTTTGCGATCCCAGGCAGAGATGACGTCACGTCACGACCGCTCTGCTCGACTGCCTCAACTCAATCATAATTCACACCAAATAACATAATAAACTGCACTCACCTCTCAATGAAGGTTAGACACGTGAGCTTACCATTACCACGTGTCTAGATTAACGCATGTATGTTCCCGAAAACAAACCGGAATTAAACCGCGCTCCCATGTGGTTGTGTAAGCAATACATGGGATTCGGTATCCCACTTCTGATGACGGCGGGACGGCCAAAAGCGGAGGGCGCAGTACCTCGATGTATTAACTTCACAGTTTAAGTGTACGCTAGCAGTTCATGAAATAAGCATTCGGAATGTTAACTATCAATATCAAAACTCAAGAAAACACTGCTTATAATTTTATTATAGAGGTAAATTCGAACAACTTAATTTTAATCACAAATCAACATCAACTTGGTAGTTCTAACGAAACGCGGTACAGTTTCTAAGAGACTAGCGCACTGTTAGCGCACTGCACAGCCAGCAATAAAAGCTTGTACCAAAAATGAAATTTTTCTGAATTCTTTTGGTGAAACATATTTTTATGACCTTAATCTTATAAATTAAGATCCGTCTGTAACCACGGAGCACAGACCACCCCCACCGAGTATTAAATTTCATACATATTTTCTGGGATATTTTTAGGTACTTTACGTTTAGAATCTTATATCATTAATATGCTACGTAATTTTTTTAGATACGTTTATAAAGTACCTACTTAATGAATTATTATATTGTTTTACCACTGCCTGTAATGAACATGTCCCATCCCTACGCTTACACGTGTCGTTTGGAACGACCAATCACAACGCCGTAAGCACCCGTCCCCCGCTTCACTATTTGGTGATTTCCGTCGCGAACAAAATGGCCAATATTAGGCTTCTATAGGTGGTTTTCTGTGCCACGGAGTGACTGCATTTAATGTCTACCGTACAATCACCTACTTAGAGGTAATACGCCGAAGCGAACGCTTGACTCATATCATACATGAGTAATCAGCAATAAGGACTGTACCATCAGCAAGTGACTGTTTAACTGCTATGTTATTAAATGTAAGTTGATAGCCAGGGAGTGGTTTCGTAGCCTGGATGTTGATTAGTTCCTACAAGTGTACTCCTAACTACTGACGTACGGCAATTATATCTTATAAGACACGCTTTGTTTGTGCGCAGGTGAAGCCAAGAACTTGCCGGCGCGTAGCCATGGCGCAGCGTGCCACCGGGACATCTACTGCGTGCTGTCGCTAGACCAGGAGGAGATCTTCCGCACCTCCACAATGGAAAGAACTCTTAAGTAAATATACATAGGGCGTTATTTAATCGATCTGCAAAATATTCCTATTTTGATGAACAAAAATATATATTTGGTCAGCCAAAATGTGTATTTGATCAGCAACTTAAGGTTAGCAAGTATTTCAAAATCAGTTCGAAATTAATGTCATAATGAGCTGCTCTAAATTGATTTGGTTGGCAAATTAAATATTTGATCGGCAGTAAGCGATCCACCATTTTGGCTGTTTTATCCTTCTCTTTAAATACACTCTTGATTTGAGCCCATGAATAGTCGAGAGAACAGCACAGGACTTACTTTGCTCATCGTCTATTACAAAATGCGACTTTTTATACGAAGGAAATTGTATGTTTTTCGACTTGGCCCAGAAATTAATAACGCAAATCTTCGGTTACTTTAGCTATCCTAACTTTTGTACGAATCTATATACTATGTTTCTTTATAGTTCGTTTCACTTAAGCCGCATATGTACCCCAATTTTTCACGATAAATATGACGGGCATGCGGAGGCGGGCGCAAATTCTATTACAACAATCTTTCTCATGGTTGGACCATGGTTGGGTCACTTGTTCCTAGAGGTCTGCTGCTTTGAGACCTCTGTTCAAGAGACAACGTACAAAATTATCTATATATATATATATATATATTACGCGAGGCCGATTGTTGTTCATCCCATCAGATCTACAGTTATGGTCCGATTTTGATAAATGATATGTCATTAGATTCGTCTCATGCTGGAGAGTTGCATAAAACTCCTGGATTTTTAATTTTTTTCTGAAAAAGTACAGAAAAATTAATTTGAAAATGTTAAGTTACTATGTGAGTTTAACCACGTGACATGTCACGTTCCCAATTTTGACTCAAGATGTCAAGATGACCAAATAATAATAATCATGAATTGCACTCAAACCTGTAGTAAGTTGTTCAGCATGATGAAATATTATTTTTAAGGGCAACATGATATCCGCAACACTTAAAACATGTACGAAAATACAAAAATGATTTTACAATTTGTTTGACAATGAATAACAGTAAACATATTGTGTCAACTTTTAAGGGGACTATTATGTCAATACTCTAAATTGCCAGGTTGTTTTCATTTTAAAAATGTTGATATATGCAAACTTTTTTCGCATACCTATTTAAAATGTGGAGAACGGTCAAGTGCGAATTGGACTCGTGATCATAAGGTTCCGTGTCACTATAGCATATTGACTAAATGTAAAAAACCGGCCAAGTGCGAGTCGGACTCGCGCACGTAGGGTGCCGTACCATTATTATCTTTAAAAACGGCAAAAAAATATAAACGACCGACCATTGACGGCTGTTATGGCTATCAGATCTACAGTTATGGTTCGATTTTAATAAATTATATGTCATTGGATTCGTCTCATGCTACAGATTTGCAATAAGCTCTTCGTTTTTTGATTTTTTCCCGATAAAGTACTAAAAAGTTAATTTGAAAAAATGTACCACGTGACCTTTGTTCTGACTTGAGATTGAATTGAACTCGAACCTGTATCCAATGTATGTAGTAAGGTATCCAATCCATTCAAATATTTGTTTTGAGACTGTAACATGCATACACCACACTAAAAATTATATTAAAACAACATAAAATTTTATTATTGTGTTTGACAAAGATGTCAGACATGTGTCATCCACATCGGTGACACATGTTTATTTTATTGTTGCTTTGGCACATAGAAGGTAGGATTCTACAGTACGTTTCTGACCATGGGGCTTTAAATTCAGGGTTCGATTCTACTCGCTAAACTGAGCTACTTTTATTATGGGACCAACCCTAATATCGCGAATTTTTTTTTGGCTTTTCCATAGAAAACGTCGACATCTGATCAGCCAAAATGTATGAAAAAGCCAAGTTTTATATTTATTTCAAAAAGCACGTACGGCGAGAATTGTTCTTATGAGGATGTTAAATGATGTCGGATCTTTAAGGTAAACGTTCAGCCAATTTTCCGCATCGGTCCGCGACCTTGGTGCGGAGCGGCATATGTGCGATCGTGTGTAAAAGTCGTAACAGACTACCGCACCGCACCGCGATCTTGGTGCGCCACACCCATAAGTGAGAGCGAGAAAAAGAATATCTCGACAACCCGTAGTGGTGCGGTCAAAATATCTCTTTCTTGCTCTAACTTATAGCTGCGTCCTTAACGTACGTACGGTGACCACGGTGCACACTATCGATACGTGCGCCGCACCGCACCAAGGCCGCGGTGAGGTGTGGTAGTCTCTAACGGCTTTTACGATAGTCTGTTAAATACGGCTATAATATTTCTTTCTCGCTCTAACTTATAGCTGCGTCCTTAACGTACGTACGGTGACCACCTTGCACACTATCGATACGTGCGCCGCACCGCACCAAGGCCGCGGTGAGGTGTGGTAGTCTCTAACGGCTTTTACGATAGTCTGTTAAATACGGCTATAATATTTCTTTCTGGCTCTAACTTAAAGCTGCGTCCGTAGTCCGTAAAGTAGGTACGGTGACCACCTTGCGCACTATCTCTTTCTCGCGCTTTAGGTGCATCGCACAATGACCTTGGTGCGGTGCGGTAATGTGTTAGGCGCTTAAGGTGGGCCGCCGTATGCTGAGAGCGAGAAAGAGATATTTTGACGGTACCAAGGTCGCGGTCCAGTCGTTGTACAGACTTTCAGAAAAGTAAATTAAAAAAAAACTAAATTAGGTCCAAGGTCCTGACCCTCTTTGATAGAGAAAGATACTCTTATTGCGATTCATATAAGAGGAAAGAGAAAATAGTGCCATGCTTTGTCTTTATTGGCGACCGGGCATTTTGTCATGGTCGGGTTATGGCATCATAGCAAGGAGGCGATGGCGTAATACCGAAATTTATAATAGTGAAAGAGAAAAAGGATTATGCTGCCATACACGAAACTGTCAATACATGAATATGTCTTTCTCTTACCCCTGGTGGCTCGGTTTCATGTCTATAATTACGTGTATATACTATGTCTATTATGGTCTACCGCGAAAACCGAAATTCGCAAATTGCGGGGATCTTTCTCTTTTACTCCAATGAAGGTGTAATTAGAGTGACAGAGAAAGATGCCAGATGCGATTTTCGTTGTTATAGCCCAGACACGGAATGTCACGGAATGTTTGTAAAATGTTTGTAAACTTCAGTCTCATGAACTCGCGCACCGAGGGTTCCGTACTTTTTAGTATTTGTTGTTATAGCGGCAACAGAAATACACCATCTGCGAAAATTTTAACTGTCTAGCTATCACGGTTCATGAAATACAGCCCGGTGACAGACAGACGGATAGACGGACAGACGGACAGCGGAGTCTTAGTAATAGGGTCCCGTTTTTACCCTTTGGGTACGGAACCCTAAGCACAAGTGTTATAATATCTAGGATTATGAGCCAAAAATCGGTGGAATAAAAACGTCGTTTTGAGCAAGTGTGTTGAAAATATAAAATTATACATTAGCCCTATGAAATTTTAGGCATGAGAGCCAATTGACAAGACAAGAAAACAACGCGCAGAAACCCAGCGAAGGCCGAAGGCCGAGCTGCGGGAATGAAGTGCTCGCATGCGGATCTTTTCTTTCTACCAAAAGTACAACTTGTAATGTTTTGATAGGATACTTTATGTACCCATTTTTATTGCTCTTGAGTTTTTTATTTATTTCATTAAGCGTTCAGTCTTAGGCTGCCTGTCCACAGGAGCGGAGCGAGGTGGCGGAGCGATGAGCGAGGAAAAAATCTACCGATTGAATGGCATAAAATCTCCGCTGTGTAATTTTAATGAAATTCTATTGCTGGATTTTTTCCCCGCTTACCGCTCCGCTCCAGTGGACAGGCAACCTAACTTTTAGAACCATATTCTAGCGGCGTTTTGACGCCGCAACGGGTCTCTAGTTTATTTATATTATGAAATGCACGAAACTTCGAGATGTTAAGTGTATCGAAAGCAAGTAAGTAAATAAGTAAAGTAAATACACTTTATTGCACCACAAAGAAAAGTCAATAACATATTTACAAAGTAAATAAAGGTAGCAACAGGCGGTCTTATCGCTGTAAGCGATCTCTTCCAGACAACCTTAGGGTAGCAAGCATGGAGGATGTTAAAAAATTTCTTGCCATTTGGAAAAGATTAAATTTTAGTGATCTCTTCTGTTCACCGGTGTAACGTCGCATGACGTAAAAGCTATATTGGAATATATAATTTAATAATAGGACTTTTAACTGCGGTTAGAAAGCTGTCGTCATCTTGCTTGGAAATAAAATTACAACCGTTTGAAACCTAAGTTTCAGCTTTAGTACTTGAAAGCGATAAACATTTTTGTTTACAACAGCTCCAAGATATGACCGATCCGGACATTGTAAAACAAAACCCTGTGTATGATTTTCTATCATTAATATCACTGCCCGTCCTAACCTACGGTGCTCAAACATGGTCACTCACAGAGAGTCAGGAGTCCAAGTTGAAGGTATGCCAACGGGCTATTGAGCGCAGCATTTTAGGTGTGAAGAGGACGGATCGTATCCGGAACACCACGCTGCGCGCAAAAACCCGCATTGCTGACGTCGGTGAGAAGACTGCTAGGCTCAAATGGGACTGGGCCGGTCACGTCTGCCGCATGCGTCCAGACAGATGGGCTAGCATAGCCACCAAATGGATGCCAGAAGAGGGGCGCGGACCCGGCAGGCCCAGACGGAGATGGCGGGACGACCTAAACACCTTTCTCAACAACTGGCCGGAGGAGGCACTATATCGGGAGTCGTGGAAGACAAGGAGAGAGGCCTTTGCCCAGCAGTGGGACACCATAATGGGCTAGTAAAAAAAAAAAAAATCACTACACCAATCTGAATCTACAAAGCCCTGAATATTGACATTCTCATTTTTACAATATCCTAAACCTACATTTTTAGTTTTCTTTAAATATCTTAGAACTCCTTTTGCATAAATCCACTGTTCTTCATTATTACAGTTATTACATTGACTAAGATATGACTATTCATGTTGGTGCAAAGTTAGCTTAGACGGACTAGACCTACAGTATATGTATGTATAGATAGACTATAGATACGACACAGAACAAGCTGTCAGGTTGTGTTAAGACCGCTAGATACATTAAGCTTCCTATAAGCTGTTGGTAGCGATTTTGACAGGATGTAACATTCTCCTTCTTACTCTTCAGATTTGCGTCCATTGGAGTATTTGCTGTTTTACATTCTGACATATTAAACTTCTTTAATATCTGATCTTTATTACTTTAAGTAGTGTAAATGAAAGTTAGACGAAATCAATTTTCTCCAGAAATTACTTCAAATCAAGTGACAATTTCTCTGAAAATTGATTTAATTTCAACGTAATTTTGATACTTAAACAATCAACAACATTGGCTGAAACTGTTCGTATACATCAATTTGTATAATTTACCACCAAAATTTTTGATGAATTTTTAAAAACTGCCCCATCTCTTCATATATTACCGGTGACGCACGCTAGAAGACGTAGAAACCAATACTTATTATTTAGATATTACGTAACAAAACGTGTATAATTTCAACGACTAAATCTATCAATTTTACATTTTTGCTCCAAAATCGTTACCGGGCTCTCAAAGCTATGAAAATCGGCACGATTGATCATTAGTCCATATAAAACAATTTGACCCGAAGCACCAAAAAATTAAATAAAATAAAAAGGAGAGGAGTTATGAGGTCACCTTTTTTTTGTATGGAAAAAATATATTTTTGTTCAGAAACCTATCGTGTGTGGTATTAAATGAAAGGGCATTCTGAGCCGGTTCTAAAATTATATCACATCATTACATTTCAGTCAGTGTTTAAAATTATAATAAAAATAATTTTCAAAACATACCAAGTTTGGGCTCCTTCAGATACGATACCGTTGAATTCTTTTTTGTAAAATATACCACAAATAATACGTAATATCCTCATATTTAATCCCAAGAAAGTATTTTTGAAAATAATTTCATTTAATCTTTTTTTTTTTTAATTTTCAAACTTGAAAAATTATACACATAAAAATACTAAATGAAATTATTTTTAAAATTGCTTTCTTGGGGTTAAATATGAAAATACTACGTATCATTTGTGATATATTGTACAAAAATATCAGTTAGGTATATCGTATCTGAAGGAGCACAGACTTGATATTTTGTGTGAAAAACTAAACATACTATACCAACTGATGAAAACGCGCAGTTAAAGGATTATACGGTTGTTACGTATATTTTATGATTAATATGTACCGTTCCTGCAGTAGTTCCATAAGTCTCGTAAAATAGGTACTGTGTTACTTTGTAATATTGAAAAATTAAAAAAAAAAACCTAATGAAATTATTTTCAAAATTGCTTTCTTGGGGTTAGATATGAGGTTATCACGTATCATTTGTGGTATATTGTATAAAAAAATCTGCCATATCGTATCTGAAGGAGCCCGAACTTGGTATGCTTTGAAAAATATTTTAATTTCAATCACGTGACTGAAATGTAATGATGTCATATATTTTTAGAACCTGGTCAGAATGCCCTTTCATATAATACTACACACGATAGGTTTCTGAACAATTTTTTGCATTAAAAAAAAGATGACGTCATAACTCCTCTCCTTTTTTTTGGTGCTTCGGGTCAAATTGATTTATATGGACTAAAGATCAATCGTGCCGAAGTTCATAGCTTTAACACCACTTGCAGCATTTTACTGAATTTTGGGGTGAACCGCCAGGACTATATCTAACGGTTGCTTTATCAGCTTTTTAATGATTAAAAAGTTTTATCAACACACATATCATAAACCCTCTATGATGCCTTCAAAATCCGTAAATAATGGCCAACATTAAGATAAACTGTTTTGTTACAGCAAATTTTTTATGTGTGAAAATGTTATTATTGCTATAGTTTGTCAAGGGACTGTCTCATTTCAAACATAGACAGAGAGAATCATACTATCTTTGTCTCACACTAGTACTAGCACCCATAAGAAAAGGATGAGTACATTTTTTTTTGTTCCTATTCACTGACAAGATTTGCTTGACCAGCTATAAATAATAACATCGATTTCGATAATATTATTTCATTCAAATTTCGAACATCTCTGAAAAAACTATAGTACATTGTGCAACTTGGGGCGTAAGTTAAATATTGCAAACGAGAGTATAGTTAAATCGAGACGGCTTGAGACTCGAGTTTGCAATATTATTACGCCCCAAGTTACACACAATGTTTTTCATCACACTTGCGATACAAAATGAAATATAAAGACAAAAATTGTTAATTATAATACTATAAACTTCATAACTCCCTAGGAAAAACTATTTTTCTATAGTTCCCTCTAAGCCTGCGTGCAATTCCACATTTACGAGCGAGGGGTAACTATCAAATTTACCTTGTCGCTAAATAACAATATAGCTGAAATGTCTGGATTGTGTTATGTCTTTGTAACTACATATCGGCCAAGCAATAAGAAGGTATAGAGGGAAATACTAGGAACACAATTTTTAACTTCGTAGCTTTGTTTGGACTAGTTAGGAGATGAACATATCAAAAGTCCCCGACCGTAACCCTGGTGCTGAGGGGGAGAGGGGGTTTTGAAGGTTAAATTTTTCGGTTTTTCGATTATATCTCGGAAACTATGGGTCTGAGCGACATGGCCACTTAAACAAAATGAAAAGTGATTTAATTTGTTACAAGTTTTATTAGGTAATTTTTTTTGATATCTTGTATAGTTTTTGAGATATCCGCTCTTGAAGGTTTATTTAGGGCTCTCATTTTTATCTTGATTATCTACATCAGTAAAGCTGCTAGGCCGGGTTTGGTAACGTTTTCGTATAAATCGGGGGTGCTGAATTCATTTATGGTATCAACATTGACACCTTTCCGAAGAAAAAACCTATAAACTTTAAACAAATATCTTTTTTTAAACTCCTCTTCACGCTTAAACCGCTGAACCGATTTAGTTGAAATTTGGTAAATCGATGTTTTAAGTCTCGAGACAGGATATATTATAGTTTTTATCTCAAAAATCATACTTTGAAGGTGTGAAATTTGGTGTGAGGGGAATTCAGCTTCTTCGCCGAAGTTGAATTCCTAAGGGTAATAATACTGTTTAAATTTAGGTTTGAAGTCATGTTTGGTATCATTATCAACTAAATCAAACATATAGACCATCCCAAATATAATTTAAATAAGTTCAGCGGTTATTGATTTCCCATACAAATTTCCACCCCACTTTTCAGACCCTTAAAAGATGATTTTAGTTATAAAAACTATCCTATGTACTGTCCTGGGACTCAAACCATCTCTATACCAAATTTCAACGAAATTGGTTTGGCGGTTTAAGCGTAAAGAGGAGTTTTATAAAAAAACTTTTTTTTTTTAATTTTAGTTTTTACTTACTTACTTAGGTGTCAATGTTGATACCCTAAATAAACCTTCAAGAGCGGATATCTCAAAAACTATACAAGATATCGAAAAACTTGACTCAATAAAACTTGTAACAAATTAAATCTCTTTTCATTTTGTATAAGTGGCCAAGTCGCTCAGACGCATAGTTTCCGAGATATAATCGAAAAACCAAAAATCGGAACCTTCAAACCCCCCTCTCCCCTCCAGCACCATGGTTACGGCCGGGGACTTTTGATATGTTCACCTCCTAACTAGTCCAAACAAAGCTACGAAGTCAAAAATTGTGTTCCAAGCATTTACCTCTATACCTTTTTTTGGGCATTTATTTCCTGGCCTAATAGACATGAATGCTAAATGCCTCTTTGGCAAAACGTCTGGATCTTAGAACGTAACAATTTAAAATGATCTAGTAGCAAACATCTTTATCTTTGAATGTCTTTATTTCTTAATAGACACAAATGCTAAATGGTCCTGTAGCAACACGTTTGTATCTTAGAACGTCTTAATTACTAAACAGACATGAACGCTAAACAGTCAAGAAGCAAAAAGTCTGGATTGTGTAATGTTTTTATTGCTAATATTCCTTACAAGCTTTCCGTGTTTTTACACTGCCTATAAACCTTCTGTGGTCTAATACAAACATTTCAATGCCAAAATTAGCTAAATCGGGCCAGCGGTTCTCGAGTTTATGCGCGACTAACAAACACATTTTATTTATGTTTTTATTTCATGACGTTTTGCTATTAATTCGTTCTGTGTTTATGTCAATTAACTAATTTCACTTTCGGCTCATTAGATATTCTAATCATATGGACTATTTATATTTTCAGACCTTTGGCTACTTATTCATTCTAATTCTTAGCCATCCAGCTAAACTGTCTTTTTGCTGACTGAGTATTCTACTTTCATGTCGTCGCAGCTGAATTGACTATATGCTGACTGTGTATTTAAATTTTATGTCATCTAGCTGAAATGGTCGTTTAACGATAAGGTCAATTTGATAGTGACCCACGAGCGAGTATGATGAAAAGAAATTTGATTTGACCTCTATTCTAATAATATATCAGTCCAGATGACGTTTTATTCGAAATGAAATGTCAATTGCGTACAATTTTGACAAATCTCGCTTGTTAGTTGGTATCGAACATAGACATACATAGTATACGAGTATATACAAGTAGTTATAGACGCGCCACCGAGCGACCAGGGGTAAAAGAAAGAATATTCACATGAAATTTGGGCAGAATAGGATTTTTTCTCTTTCACTTATAAATTTCGGTATTTCGCCATCGCCTCCTACCTATGATGCCACCCGGTCGGTGATAAGGACAAAGCATGGCACTATTTTCTCTTTCCTCTTACAGGAATCGCAATAAGACTATCTTTCTCCATCAAAAAGTGTCAGGCCCTTGGTATCGAACGATATGGCAATCGACCCCCACTCTAGTTTGTCTCTGAATAAAAAATAAAATAAACTACTCATGCGTGACATGCGTGAAAAAAGTTTTCTTTGCCGCCATTTGACGACATTAGTTTGTAAGTAAAAATAAATATTTGTTTTGTTGTTTTTAAAGTAACTCTATTAGCAAAAGTTTCGTGTACAATGTGCGATAAAGATATTTTCCCCTCACTAGCTCGGAAAGCCGTCTATTATCCTTTAAAACAAGCGGGGAAAAACGCATTTTATCCACTAGTGGGGAAAGTAATTTGACCTTGGATGGAGCGTGTTTAAGTAGCTTGACAGATAACAAAACGTAAAACGCTCATAATAATGGTTCGTTCGATATTAATTATCATTAAATAAATGGTTTGAGAATGTAATAAAAAATACCAAATTTAGCTTTATTTAATAATTTTAAGTCATTATTATTATTTGTATCTCGGATTTCACGGGCCTATAAATCCCGGTCTTTTGATAGGCTTGCGTGGGGATATAGATCCAACACGTAGAGGCCCCTTGGAGAGCTTTAATGTCATGTAGAACGCCTGCTGGAACCCGTTCACAGGTGCAACAATAGACACCCATGAACCGGTCGCAGCAGGCATTGGGACTATTGTAGAAAAAGTGAACAGTACACCGGTCTATGGATTGAAGTTTGGGTGGATAATGAGACTGGGCTATTGAAAAGAAGTCCGGACACCTGCCTTAACAATGCTAACACACGTTATTGAGGCAGGTGGTGACTTGCCGCTTACTAGATGGGCCCCTGAAACTGCCGTCGTGAAGACGACCAGGAGCAACACCGGTGTGAGCGGCTCAGGGGTGTCGAGAGGTGTGCGCCGCTTTCTACCCAGTGTCTGATGTTAACAGCCACTGTGCCAACTCGCGTCTTATGCATCTTTCACTTCCACCCCTGGAGCATATAATTATGTGTATCTCCGTTTTAAAACTCTCGGGTCTTTCGAGCCCGGTCATTTATAAGGCGTGCGTGGGGATATAGATCCAACACGTAGAGGCCGTTTGAAGAGATTTGATGTCATGTAGAACGCCTGCTGGAACCCATTTACGGGTACATCAATAGATACCCGTGAACCGGTTTCAGCAGGCATTGGAAGCTATTGTAGAGAATATGGACAGAGTACTGGTCTATGGTTTAAGTTTGGGTGGAAAAAAGACTGGGCTATTACAAAGAAGTCCGGACACCTGCCTTAATTTTCGACGTTTCCAGTCGCGGATAACATTGTCACTGCATATTTAGCCACTATTTTTATTGTTTACTGCCATTTTAATATATATTGTGCACTTTTTCGAATATTAAATAAATAATTAACGAGGAGCCTATGTTTACTATGACAGCAGCGCCATCTGAAGTGCGCTTGCGTGCGTGCTCTCGTCTTTTCAATATTCCAATATGGTACCGAAACGTGAAGTCTCAAAAAGTGTGAAGTGGCAAAGGTTGCTTTTGAGATGCGTGGTGTTGACGATGACTGGTGCTTACCTTGGACAGCTAGAAGAAAAAACCCGAGAGCTCAATATCGCCACTCTTGCAACATGCCATGGCCGAGCCCTTAGATTCCTCGGACATTTCACGCGGTTTTCAATGTATGATGTGGAGAAACACATGTATTTAGGCCGATGGTAAACGTGCTCGAGTTGGAGCATGTGTGAGAAGGTCGAACGCAATGAACAGGTCGGCTTGCGGTAGTCTGCACTGTGCAGTCCACACGGCTTATGACCGCGCGAAATGGAGACAAATTACATGTGATCGCGTTCCTCAGCAATGAGAAAACGAGAAAGAAGATACGTCTCAGTATGCCTGGTGCTTGTACGACAAGAAAACCGTTAAAAGGAAGCCATAGCAGTCCACTATGTCTAGCAAACTTCAAGGATTTTGGAGTTCTGTTTTGTTAAAGTCCGTCATTTTTAATACGATAAACCACGGAGATCATGAGAAAATGGAGAGTTACAGATCGGATCATAGGTCATTGGGACCAGGTAACGCCTTAATCCAAGTTACTAGGGAAATTAAGTTATTATACCTATCCTATATTATTCATTTACAAGTCGTATTTTACTCACATATAAAAAATACCGGTATCCGATCCCTGCGCGTGGCTACGTCGGTTTAGGTCCTAGGTTTCTCCTTGTGATCACGTTATCTTGGGCCAGAGTAAAATTAAAAATAATAAAACTTCAATTATAATTTAAAAAAAACTATTATTACAAATTTATTTACATACAAGATATATACAGTGGTACTACGTAAACGAAATTAATAACTAGCTTAAATCTAAAATAGGCCCTTGAGGCATTGTACCAAGGATGCTGGCGGCATTTCCCCGCTGTATCGCAATGCTGATACGTTGTGCGAGAAAGCCGCCAGCTCTTCGGTCACCAGTTACGTCAACCAGACGCTTCGCGATTTCTGCAAACAACTTATGCGCGCTGGGACCCCATGGACCTAGAGTTTCAACTCCAAATGGAACGAAATGATACTCTCTACCGAGGCTCTTATATTTATTACGTTTTAAAATTTCGGCGCTTTCCGCCGCTCCGCCCGCTTTTACATTAGTCCGTTGGAGGTGGGACGGTGCCAGTGTGTCTACGCAGGTAGCATCCCACACCAACATCCGTCCCAAGCTCCAAGGAACCAAGGACATCCCATCGGGCCTCTTGCCATCATCTCTGATAATGCCAGTCGGCTCAAGAAGAGCGGGTACATTGATGGTGGCAAGAGACCGACGGATTATGTCATTAAGCGACGCATGTCTTGAAAAACGGCCGGCACTTTTTTGACAAGATAATCCATGGTGTCCCAGTCGGTCCACGTCCGTGCCACAAGAGCATATGTGTGGCGTACACACCGAAACCCCGAGTCGCAAACCAGTCGCCAGTCTAAGGGAGGCCGGATCCAAGAAAGTACCAGTATTAGGCGAAGGATGGGCATGTAGCCAGTAACCCGCTTCCCGGGCTCCGACCGCCAAAAGCCTCGCGCGGTCTGGACCTGTACAGTTGTTTAGGAGAATATTATAAGTAAAAAACTCGCACTTAAACTATCGTGAGACATATTTCAAAATATTTATCAGTACGGTTTTTACTCACTATTATTTTTAGTCGCTTTTGGCGACATGTTTCGGATTCTTTCTTTCGTGCCTGAGGATGGATTCCCAAAGAATCCGAAACATGTCGCCAAAAGCGACTAAAAATAATAGTGAGTAAAAACCGTACTGATAAATATTTTGAAGTAAAAAACTATTAGTTTTAGCCCAAATTGTACAATACATTGCTTAAGAAGAATCACTCCCTCTCATATGCCGCTAGCTGATAAGAATTCAATCGGTTTATTTTACTTATACTTATATTACTTGAAGGCGTTGTTTTAAACCGACTTCAAGATTTCAAAGGAGGTTCTCAATTCGGTTGTTTTTTTTTATGTTTGTTACTCCATAACTCCGTCATTTCTGGACCGATTTTGACAATTCTTTTTTTGATTGTAAGTATATACATACAGATTG
This sequence comes from Cydia strobilella, assembly GCF_947568885.1. NCBI lineage: Eukaryota > Metazoa > Arthropoda > Insecta > Lepidoptera > Tortricidae > Cydia > Cydia strobilella. Next base: position 42,144,618 of record NC_086068.1, on the reverse strand, counting down.
GTCCCGTTTTTGTTAAAAAGCAGTTCTGATAATGGGATCCATGAGGAATCGAGGGAACTCCTCAAATGTTAAAGGCATACATATAGTGTTTTTAGTATTTTCATCAACAAATCAAGCACTTACATTTAAAAAAGTGACATTTGATGAAGTGGAACTGCTGATGATGATCAGAACGGAACTCTTCAATGACGCATAGTTCACGTTTGGCGATTTGTCCTCTTCGTTGTTTGTTAAGCAAGTTAGGTTTTCAGGAAACATTTTTGTCAAGCTCGAGTTCTGATGATGGGATCCATGAGGAATCGAGGGAACTCCTCAAATGTGAAAGGCATACATATAGCGATTTTTGTATTTTTATCAACAAATCCATTTTAAAAAGTGACATTTGATGAAGCGGAACTGCTGATGATGATCAGAATGGAACTCTTTAATGACGCATAGTTTACGTTTGGCGATTTGTCCACTTCTTTATGTTTGTTAAGCAACTTTAGTTTTTAAGTCATATTTTTATCAAGCTCGAGTTCTGATGATGAGACCCACGAGGAACCGAGGGAACTCCTCAAATGTGAAAGGCATACATTAAGTAATTTTTGTATTTTCATCAACAAATCCAGCATTTACATTTAAAAAAGTGACATTTGATGAAGTGGAACTGCTGATGATGATCAGAATGGTTCACGTTTGGCGATTTGTTCTCTTCCTTATGGACCCCAACCCAAACTTGGACCCGGACTCGGACCCGGACCCGGGTCTGAACATGGACTCCAACTCGGACCCGGACCCGGACCGAACTGACCCAAACCTGGACCCGGACAGCCGGACACGGAGCCGGACTTGGATCCGGACCCAGACCCGGACCCGGAAATGCTACTAGAAAAGTGGGTTAGGTGGGTGGGTAGCTTTTGTACTGCGATTCTCACAGAACAGAACTGCTATCAGAAAAGTAGGTTAGGTTAGGTTATAGCTGTGACCCTTACAGAAACGAAATGCTACCAGAAAAGTAGGTTAGGTTAGGTTAGAACTGCGACCCTTACACTAGAAAAGTGGGTCGGTTTACCTCCTTTTCTACATAATTAGGCAAAAGATGCTGTCTTTTTCATTTCATTGTCTGGAATTTAAGAATGCTTTCAGCGGCATCCCCCATTGAAGTCGGTTTTTTTTTTCATAAAAATTATTAATACATAGAATTTAGAATTATGATTTAATGGATAATAAGTGATGTGTGCGGTCAAGGAATATCGCGACGTTCGTGGTCACAGGCAGACTGGCGAGGAATTGTATTAACATCTTCTTCGCTCGTTTCATAAAACCACACTTGTGTTTTAAGACTTTTAAGGCCTCTCATTATGTATCAGTTGCATAAACTACTATAATGTAATTGTTTCATGACATTTCAATTTTTTTTTTTGGGGGCATCAACAGCAATACAAAAAGTAATACAAAGCATAGTGAACAGAAAACATAGCCAATAACAGACGTCCACAAAAGTACAATTAACATGAAATAACTAAGTGGAAACACAAAAAAAAGGGAGTAAAAAAGCATTTTATACAAACTAGATATGGCTTGCATAACATGTGTACGTGTGTGTTTTGAGTGATTGTGTGTGCGTGTTCGTGTGTGTGCGTATGTGACTGTGACTGAGTGTGATTTATTAATATTTATGTGCCTAAATGTATTATTAATTTTATAATTGTATTGTTCTTCTAATTGTAAATAATTTTTGAATATGACGATGTACAATTACTACAAATAAAATATATTCTATTCTATTCATATTACAAAAAAACCTCTAAGAAAAAACCATTACATGAGACCAATTTTTCTCATCGCCCGTGCAAAGGAATACTACTAGACTACCTAAAGCAGTGAGGTGGAACTCACTCACAAATATAAAAACAAAATTAAACTGTAATAACATAGAGGTGATATATTATTGGCCGGTACTGTACTTATAACATTATGTTAATTTTTTTGTTGACAATGTTGACATTTCTGACGATGCGTTTTGAAATTGCATCGACTCAACTTGTGCGTTCAGAATTATATTCAACATCATTATAAAAAAAAAAAAAAACAAATATTTCTTATGGAATTTTAAGATTTATGACTTAAAATCATTCAACATAGCTAAATTTGGTATTTTTTATTAAATTCTTAATATCGAACGATTATGAGCGTTTTACGTTTTGTTATTCTGTCAAAAGTTAAACACGCCCCAAGGTCAAATTACTTTCCGATATAATATCCGTTATTTCCGTTCCGTTTCCGGATAAAATACGTTTTTACCCGCTTGTTTTAAAGAATAAAAGACGGCTTTCCGAGCTAGTGAGGGGAAAAATAGTTAAGCTGTCCTATTTGTCAATTTTGACATTATAAAATCTGTATCTACCTTAAAGAAGTAAATAAAGATTGCACGTTCTGTGTCCCTTTAGACTAACTAGCAGTTCCAATTTACATGTTTTTGAAAGCGTTTATTGATGTGATACATTGGTTATATTGGCGTCCCTGTAGATTTAAGATAGTTGGTTAGAGAATATCAGTAGAGGGACTGGAGAGGTTGGTCGTGCAGAGCGCCGGTGAGTCGGTGACGCGCGGACGGTGGGCGCGGGGCGCGGGCGCACCGCGGCGAGTGAGGGGCGGCGGCGTCCCACGTCCCGGATGCGTTTCCTTCCTCCGTGATCCCGCGCGTGACGTCTCACTCCACCCCCGACCCGACCCGCCACTAACACTTCTAAAACACAAAGTTCACTCAGTCATCAGTAGTTGTGATTTGATCAGTTCATCACAACTACTGATTATCAAAATAATACTAGATTACGCATAGAATACGAATCGATTAAATCAACCTATTTGAGTTGATGTATTATCTGTATTATTTTGTTGTATTGAGTACATTTATAGTTAAACGTTTTTAGAATAGAATAGAATATTTATTTGCTTGAATACGTAACAATCAGATCTTATAAAATAGTTGGACACAGTATTCAGTCGACACAACATCAACATGCAAAATATTTACATAATGGTACAATAAGGTACATTTATTAATTACTAACATGCAATCATTAAAACACTATCATAATAAAACAATGTCAATTAAATTAAATAAAAAAAAAATGAGAGAATTATGGTACATTAGTCAAAAGTAAAATAAAATAAAATAAATTACATATGTCAAATAAAAAAACTGTCATTTTAAATATTACGTTTTAAATTTTAAATAATCCTTAACACTATAAAAGCAATGTTCATGTAGCCATTCAGTTAATTTTATTTTAAATACGTTCCCTTTCAACATTCTCAGCTCTATAGGGAGGTTATTGTATATTACAACACACATATTAAAAGCATTTCTCCTATATATATCAGAGGTACAGGCTGGCTGGTATAGTAAATGTTGGTACTGAGCCCGGAGTTGTCTTGCGAACATTTCCTCGCGCTTTATAAAGTACTCCGGGTGGTTTATTGTAAAAATACATACTTTTAAAATGTACATACAGGCTAGGGGGAGAATGTGAAACTTTTGGAAAAGAGGTCTGCACGTGTCATCGTATTTAACGCCACCCAATGCTCGTATACAATATTTCTGGACCATGAATGCCCTCTGGACCTCAACAGAATTACCCCACAGTAGCAGGCCGTAATTAAGGGTAGATGACACATATCCATGGTAAGCTGCTAACGCGGCCCGAGTGGAAATTGTATTTTTAAGATTTCTCAGGGCAAAAACAAATCGCGCTAGTTTAGAACACACTGCGTCGATATGATGTTTCCAGTTTAAATGTTCATCAATAATTATGCCTAAGAATTTGGCACTATGAGATTCTACAATTGAAGTATTATTAAGATTAATAGTTAGATTCACAGTTAAATTCGAATTATGATGATGAAATTGTGTAAACAGAGTTTTATTAACATTAATATTTAGGTCATTACATTCTATCCATGTATTAACATCTGCTAATGCTTTATTTATGTCCGATTCATAAGTAGTCACGTCAGTTCCTTTTACTATTAAGGTAGTATCATCGGCAAAAATTATACACCTTTGCGATGTTGATTGTGGAAGATCATTTATGTATAATAAGAACAACAAAGGGCCTAAATTACTTCCTTGTGGCACCCCTGTCTCATTGACACGACACTGAGATCTAAACTTTCTCTTTAAACGATTGTTCCCTTCTGTGACCATTCTCGCAATTTCCGTGCACTGTGTTCGGTTGGTCAGGTAACTTTTCATCCAATCTAGAACATTACCTCTGATACCAAGGCATTCAAGCTTGGAAAGGAGTTTCGAGTGATTTACACAGTCAAAAGCTTTGCTCATGTCAAGAAATATACATGTCACTGGTAATTTGTCATTAGTAGCCTCTGATATGTCCTTGATAAATTCGAAGCAGGCCAGTTCAGTTGACCGCTCCTTTCGAAAACCAAATTGGTCTGGTGATAGAATATTATACAAAGTTAAGTAATCAGTTAGTCTCACAAACATAGCCTTCTCCATAATCTTTGAAATAACGGGGACCAAAGTAATAGGCCTATAATTATTCGGGTCTTTTCGGTCGCCTTTCTTGAGTAGCGGCTTAACAATTGACATTTTTAATTGTTTAGGAAAAATACCTTGAACAAATGAGAGGTTAATTAAGTGCGCCATGGGACGGCATAAATGTACAGCATTACTTTTAAGTAAAATGGTTGATATGTCGTCATAGCCACATGACTTACTGTTTTTCAACGACATAATCAGTTTAAGCACTTCTTGGTCATCAACAGGCCGTAGAAACATAGATTTAGCATGATTGTTACTGCAATAAATTTTATAATGTGGCCCATTAAATGAAACATGCTTTTTAACTATATCTATAAAAAAGTCATTAAAAATATTACAGATGTCCTGGGGGTTATTGCATGTCATATTATTGTAAGTCAAAGAATTTATATCATTGTCATGGTCACTGCAAGAGCTACTGCTATTAATCAAATTCCAAGTCGCTTTGCACTTATTTTTGTTTGATTGTATGTACTGATTACTGCGCAGCTGCTGAGATTTATGTATACATTTTTTTAAAGTGCGGCTGTACCGCTTAAAATGAGTTTTGTTATGTTTATTGTTATTTTTTTGGTGCCTACACATCATATATAACTTACGTTTAACATTACATGATTTCTTTATCCCTTTAGTAAGCCATTTTAATTTTTTACGTCGGTTGCTCACTCGCACTTTTATTAACGGGAAGCAAAGATTAAAAAAGAGGCACACCAAATCGTAGAATATTGTAAAAGAGTTCTGTGCGTCATCTTCGTTTAACACCTCTGAAAATGATAGAGCCGCAAGGCTCTCCCTAAACTTACGTATATTGTCACTGCTATAATCTCTTTTGTACTCAAACCAGGTTATAAATGACTTAGTTTTCTTTACATTGAAAGTCAGAAATTGCGCAGTGTCATGGTCAGATAAATAGAGACTACGAGTAAATGCTTCTACTTGTTTAATGTTTGATGCTATCTGATCGAGACAAGCACTAAGTCTAGTCGGTGTGTTTATATGAAGCTCAAAGCCGTAACTTAATAGGGTATCTTTAAGATCTTTTGCAAACGATGTTTCCTTTAAAATATCAATATTCCAGTCACCACATAAAACAATTTTTTTCTTTTTAAATTTAGTAGTTAGCTGAAAAAGCAGTTTGTCAAGTTTGTGAAAGAATAATCCTATGTGGGCTTTAGTGTTCTCTGGTATCCTGTAAATAACTATAACTATAAGGTCTAATCCTAGGATTTCTGTCCCGCAACATACAAGGGCAAATGCCATGAAAATATTTACACTGAACTACTAGATTATATTTGCGATGGCAGACTCCAACCAAAACCTTACTAGGTTAAAGTTGGCTCTATAAAAACAATCGCGAAAACGTATCTAATTTTATTTTAATTTCGATTATACCTATATCGTTATCCTGCATCAGCAGTGATCCAGCAGTCTTCCTCTTTTATTTTAGAAACGTCAAACCCGCGCGATGCGTCTTAAGTTTCGCGCGACGCGCCATATCTTTTGTTCCCTTCTATATTCCTGGCTTTACGCCCCCTCTTAGCCAAAATAAATATGTATGACTAGTATACCTTTGTTCGACATACTGCAACCTTATAGAAGAGACCGGAAACCTTAGCTTCACATCCACATGTTTCCATATCGTTTTGTAACAGCGGACGTTGCGGTTACCTCACACCTCACCTCATCCTTATTTTAAAAGTAAAATCCCCAGCAAGTAGGTGTTCATTTATTCATGTTACAATGTATATTTAATCCGGTCCTTACAAATAAGACAAGTTGGAATGGATTGATAGGAAGAGGTATGTACTGTAGTAACGGAAGCGCGATAATTGATTAGTGGCCTCTGTGACCCACGATTGGAGTCGGCAGGACACTCTGGTAATGATATCGAAGGAAATGTCACGTCTCGTCGCGTTAATAGGTTCTTTGTCTTGCGATACGATACCTTATCAGCAACGCTGTGCCACGCCACGCCGCTTACTAAGCTGGCGGTACATTTAGGCCAGGAAATAAATTCCCAAAAAAAGGTATAGAGGGAAATGCAAGGAACACAATTTTAACTTCGTAGTTTTGTTTGGACTAGTTTAGGAGATGAACATATCAAAAGTCCCTGGCCATAACCCTAGTGCTGGGGGGAGAGGGGAGTTTGAAGGTTCCATTTTTCGGTTTTTCGATTATATCTCGGAAACTATGCGTCTAAGCGACTTGGCCACTTATACAAAATGAAAAGAGATTTAATTTGTTACAAGTTTTATTCAGTCAAGTTTTTCGATATCTTGTATAGTTATTGAGATATCCGCTCTTCAAGGTTTATTTAGGGCTCTCATTTCTATCTTGATTATCTACATCGGTGAAGCTGCTAGGCCGGGTTTGGGATCGTTTTCGTATAAATCGGGGGTGCTGAATTCATTTATGGTATCAACAATGACACCATTCCTAAGTAAAAACAAAATTAAAAAAAAAAATGATTTTTTATAAAACTCCTCTTTACGCTTAAACCGCCGAACCGATTTCGTTGAAATTTGGTACAGAGATGGTTTGAGTCCCGGGACAGTACATAGGATAGTTTTTATAACCAAAATCATCTTTTAAGGGTGTGAAAAGTGGGGTGGAAATTTGTATGGGGAATCAATAACCGCAGAACCTATTTAAATAATATTTGGGATGGTCTACATGTTTGATTTAGTTGATAATGATACCAAACATGACTTCAGACCTAAATTTAAACAGTATTAGCCTCAGGAATTCAACTTCGGCGAAGAAGCTGAATTCCCCTCACACTAAATTTCACACCTTCAAAGTATGATTTTTGAGATAAAAACTATATTATATCCTGTCTCGGGACTTAAACACCTATTTACCAAATTTCAACTAAATCGGTTCAGCGGTTTAAGCGTGAAGAGGAGTTAAAAAAAGTTATTTGTTTAAAGTTTATTAGTGCACTGCCTTATGGGAATATAGTTCAGATCCGGAAACCGTCACCAAATTTTAGTATGCTGTTGGGCATGGTACTGGGTCTCCAAAACTGCCGGGAGACAGCGGCGCCGGCCATCTACTTTAGCGGAATGACGTCATCAAAATGACTCCCGCCTCGTTGCGAATATTGCATTTTGCACCCAAACTATGCATTGCACATACACGTGTGGGGTATTAAACGAAAGTCAATAAAATATTATATATTTCACTAATACACTATGTCCCAAAATATACAATAGTTTAAGAGAAATTTATAAATAAATCAAAATGATAAAAAAAAACTATTATTTGGGTTTTTCAACCAAACCAAAAGTCGGGCGTTAAAGCAATGTACTACAAAATTAAAGCTGATGTCTCAAGCCATACACTGATATCAAAATAATCAAAATCAGACCAAACATGTGAAAATTATGCATCAAAATGTAGGTATTTGCTAGAACAAATGCATGAAAGTTAAAAAAATCGAAATTGGTCATTTTCAGGATAATCCGCATAAGCTTCTAGTATGTTATTAGCAATATAAAAAGGATCATAAAACTGCTGGGAGACAATCTCTATAGTGCCTGAGTGACAAATAATGGCGTCATACATGTGATCGCTGCCGAAATTTGCAAAATCTAAATTATAACTATACCATGAGTCATACATACACATGTGCTATATCAAACGAAAGGTTATTAAATATATTATGATTCGTTAATACATTATTTATAAAAACAATGTATATTTTAGGAGCTACAAACAAAGAAAAACCACTTTTTTAAGAAAAGTTCGTGTATATACCTAGTCGGCTCATAAGTTCTGTCACTGGCCTTTAAAATTTAAATTTGGAACTCCTAAAACAAAAACCGTTCTGCATTTGAATTTCGAATCTTTATTAAATATTTGAGTAGTATAATTTTGCAATTTTCTGTTTTCTTCAACATGGAGTGGACGCTTAAAGATAGCCGTACCGCAATAATTGCACTATATCGTTGTGGTCACTCGCCGACTAAAATTTTTAAGCTACTTGAAAATTTAAAATTCTCTCTAAGATTTGTGTATCGTACCATAGAAAGATACAGTGAGGTCTCTAGTTTAAATGACAAGAAAAGAAGCGGTCGTCCGCGTACAGCTAGGACTCCAGCGGTTGTACAAGCAATTAGGGCACGCATTGCCAGAAATCCCGCTAGGAAACAAAAAGTTATGGCCCTCCAGATGGGTTTGAGCAAAAACACGGTGAAAAGAGTTCTTAATCAAGACCTGAGACTTCGTGCTTATAAACGAAAAACTGGCCATCTTCTCAATGGTCGGCTTAAAGCTTTAAGGCTTAAAAGATCTAAAGCTTTATTGAAGAAGTACGCTAAAAATAAGCACCGTTGTATACTGTTTTCGGACGAGAAAATTTTTGACATAGAAGAAAACTGTAATAAACAAAATGATAGAGTGTACGCTCGCAATAGTAAAGAAGCGTCTAATAGCATTCCCCGTATTCAAAGAGGTCATCACCCTTCATCTGTGATGGTTTGGCTGGGAGTTTCTTATGCGGGCGTCACTAGTATGCATTTTTGTGAGAAAGGAGTAAAAACTAGTGCCAAAGTGTACCAAGACACGGTGTTGACTAATATTGTGAAACCACTATCCCATACGATGTTTCTAAACCAGCATTGGGTTTTCCAGCAGGACTCTGCTCCAGCCCATAAGGCAAAGTCTACACAAGCCTGGCTCGCCTCCAATAAAATCGACTTTATACGGCATGAAGATTGGCCCTCCTCTAGCCCAGATCTTAATCCTTTAGACTATAAAATATGGCAGTATTAAGAGGAAAAGGTGTGCTCAAAACCTCATGCAAATCTAGACTCGCTGAAAAAATCTCTTGCTACGGCAGTGGCCAATATCGACATGAAAGTGGTGCGTGAATCCATTGACGACTGGCCACGAAGACTTCAAGCCTGTGTAGATAATTATGGCGGTCATTTTGAATAAATGTTATACATTTAGATTCTCTAGTTTATAAGCTTTCAAACGCTGTACAAATTATACGGAATAAACTTAAACTTTTGATTTTATTTGATACTATGTATATGACAGAACTTATGAGCCGACTAGGTATAGTTTATACTTCAACTAAAAACGTTATAATAATGTTGTGTCTAATATAAAAGAAACCAGTTATTCAACTATACGTCACAGCTTAAATTTTTAATTTCCGACAAAAACTGTGGAAGTTGTACAAAAAAACTAAAGCACGCCAACAATTCTATCTTAATGCGCTCATATTATGCAAAGAATAGTCCTAATTATCGGGTATTAAAGGAAAGAACATTACATAAAACACATGAAAACGATATTTTGGAGTGGAATTATAATTTATAAATTGAATTTGTTTGATAAATAAGCAAAACAACGGTTTCTTTTCGTACCTAATCTCCTCCTTTGAAAGTCGGTTAAAATTTAAGTTTTGTGTACCTGGGCTACAAAAGCGAATGAATTTGACGCCTCATTTATCAAAATCAGTTCAGTAGTTCCATGTAAACAATACATCACACGTAGACAGCAAATTCTGCCTATTTCTATTGTCTGGGAGACGACACTGACTTCTGTTACAGGTTTTTTTACCTAGCTTAGAAGTCAGGGACTTCAACACCTATTTTGTACTTGCTTCTGTAATTTTTATTTTTTTTGTAATTTTTTTTTTCAAATTCATTTTATAAATTATGATTCCACTCCAAAATGTCGTTTTCATGTATTTTATGTAATGTTCTTTCATTTAATACCCCATAATTAGGACTATTCTTTGCATATGTGCGCATTAAGGTAGAATTGGGTAGGTAAAGTTTTTTTAAGATAGGCAAATTATATTTTTATCCGATAGTATTCGTCATAACGATCACGGAAATGCAGCTCTTTCATTTTTATTTCGTATTATTTATTAAATATATTTTTTTAAGTGACCGAGATGACGTTTGTGAAATTTAATAGCAGATCAGGCACTGCAATGCCTGTGCACGTGATTTAATTGATGAGATAGAAAAAATAATAATAATTCTAGAATAGATAGAAAAAAAAAACGATGTCAAGTCAACTGTCAGTGTCACTTAGCTGTCATTGCCGAAAAATAACCTCAGAATAATAACTAAAGCATATTCTGATGCGATTTAGTGTTATCATATGGTTATCATTGAGATTTTCGACGACCTCAGCACGAGCCACGGACTTCTGATTCCCCACGACATCTGCGAGTATTTGAACAAAGATTAAATCTACTTTCGACAACTTGGCACTGCATATTGGACGTTTTCTTGCCTTCACGACGACCCGACCCTTGCGCAGACCCTGGACTAAGTTTTGCAAGAAGGATGAGCAAGTTTATGCGAGCAGATTGTACAAACTTGCCCCACATGGACCTAGTTATGATTTTAAATTATTATCATAACAGTGATAAGCACAATGCCGCCGAAATTAGAGGAGCGAAAGCCCTCCTGTACGTATCAGTGAAATACATACATTAAACATTTTGGTATTTATATTTTACCTGCAATGTTTAGTCTACATATACACCTTAAACCTAAACTTCATTCATTTTTTATTGTTTTAGGGCATCAAGGAACGGATATGTGGAAAATAATGTAGGCTATGTCGAAATAAAAAGAAGCAACACAGAATGTATTCTTCGGGCTAAAGTTGTACCGGAGACCAAATTAAGAAAAAAAAAATTATATTGTGACCGTTCACTTAGACGAAAAAAATAATAATGTCAATGATGCATCATTTGATAGTGAGGATTGCCCTGCATCAGCTGGTAAATAAAGTCTTATAATAAGTGCCCAAAGGCACACAGAATCGTTTATCGAGACACCCCGAGACAGGCCGAGAACGAGTGTGTACAGCCCACATTAAGGTTTTGTGTAACCCGTGCGAAGCCGGGGCGCTATAAATGTTTATTTAATTTTACCCATTTACCAAAATTCCTAGATCTTATAAAGGAATACCTAGTGCCTAAATGCCTGAATCTCAGAATGTATTTTTTTTTTCAAACTTCATATCATTGTCGTGTAGTGATACCTAAATCTCTAATTAGGGGAGAGTGGGTCACAGTGAATTACTTTTTCAGACGTTTAATAAAGTGAATATTAAGTGAACCTACGTTTTATTCTTGTTCTTCATTTCTACAAAATATTTAGATTTGTATTAAAATGGCCCTTGTTTGACGCAGGTATGTACCTTACCGTTCGAAAAATGGGCCCCTGGTATTTGTGTGTTGAGCAATCGTTATTTGTTTTACAAGGGGGCAAAGTTGTTGTTTAAAGTGGAATTTTGAGCGTTGCAAGGGTTTCAAATCACGAGGATTAAACAAATTTTGCCCCTGAGTGAAACACAAAAATTTTCACAAATTTTTATATTGGTATGTTGTATATCGTCTCCTAGTACCCTTAGTACAGTCGTCATAAGATATATCGGAGCGGCCGATGTGCTCAAAAATATCTGAACACATACCCTCACGCCTTGCAATAAAGATGTGCTCAGATATTTGTGAGAACTTTAGCCGGTCTGATATATCTGATGGCGACTGTACTTACAAACTTTTCTTAGTTTGGGGCTAGGTCGATCTTCGTGTAGGATGTGTAATACTTATTATATGATTTATTTGATAAGTGTTTGTTTATGATAAAAGGATATATTTGTGGATTTATATAATAAAACGAGACAAAAATTATTTGATTTTTATTATACTGCTTTGCAAGTTTACTAGAGCACATGCTATCAAAACGGCTTCATCTACATACTTGACATGATTATGGTTTACAGTCGAGTGAGGTTCCAAGAATGCGGATTCCCTCAACCGCCGTATGACATGTTCCATGTGTACCCGCAAGCTGGCGATCACTTTGGTTTGTATTACCTCGGCTTTGGAAGGTGTCTCTTTCGAAGTAACAGTTGCAAGCAGTTTCCTGAAACGATAAAACTTTTGTTCAATAACATTTAAAAATGTTTACTTATTAACCTTAAGATCAATACTGTCACTAACACAAAATGATCCAAGGTGGTTGTGAGTAAATTAATTACACAAGCCTTAAAGAACTTGTTTAAAGTGATTTTAAGTTTTTAAACAGCATTCCTTAAACTGCAGCTAGAGGGTTATGATTTTAGACAGTAATACCTACAGTAGCAATGAGTAAAAAATATGTAATATTTGACAAATGAAGAATAATGATGTTAACGAAAGAACACGGCAACTTTGTAGCCAAAAAGGACCTACATTAAAGACTACAATCTTAATATGGGACATTTTCTATGAAAAGGGACCTTATTGTCGATGGCGCTTACGCCGCACAGCGTCGCGCGGCATTGTATTTATATCGGAGCTTCGTTTATAATGGCGTAAGCGCCATCGACAATAAGGTCCCTTTTTATAGAAAATACCACATATGTAGATTATTATAAACAATACTTACATTGATATGGTCCTCACATACATATAAGTTGCGTGGTAAAGTCTCGTCTGCGCTTCTTACACGACGGCACAAAACACTGAAGTTCATCCCTGTAATATTGTAGATCCATTCGTGCGTTTTCAGATTCTGGTTCCATGGTGTCTGTGATCTTAATTTACTAATTTATCAGTCCAAGGGTCAGCGCAGGGGTCGGGTCGTCGTAAGGGAAGAAAACGTTGTCCAATAAGCAGTGCCAAGTTGTCGAAAGTAGATTCAATCTTTGTCCAAATACTCGCAGATGTCGTGGTGAATCAGAAGTCCTTGGGTCGTGCTGAGGTCGTCAAAAATCTCAATGATAACACTAAATCGCAAAACGCAAGGTAACAGAAAGGTTGGGCCGTTATTTTTATTTTTTCGGCAATGACAGCTAAGGCTAAGTGACACTGACACTGACAGTTGTCATCGTTTTTTTTTTCTATCTCATCAATTAAATCACGTGCACAGGCATTAGTGCGATCTGCTGTTAAATTTCACAAACGTCATCTCGGTCACTTAAAAATATATATTTAATAAATAATACGAAATAAAAATAAAAGAGCTGCATTTCCGTGATCGTTATGACGAATACTATCGGATAAAAATATAATTTGCCTATCTTCAAAAACTTTACCTACCCAATTGTTGGCGCGCTTTAGTTTTTTTGGTACAACTTCCACAGTTTTTATCTGAAATTAAATTTTTTATCTGTGACGTATAGTTCAATAACTGGTTTCTTTTATATTAGACGCAACATTGTTATAACATTTTTAGTTGAGCTATAAAAAATATATACACAAACTTTTCTCAAAAAAGTGGTTTTTCTTTGTTTGTAGCTCCATAAATATACATTTTTTTTATAAATAATGTATTAACGAATCATAATATACTTATTTAAAAACCTTTCGTTTGATATAGCACACGTGTATGTATGACTCATGGTATAGTTATAATTTAGATTTTGCAAATTTCGGCAGCGGTCACATGTATGACGCCATTATTTGTCACTCAGGCACTATAGAGATTGTCTCCCAGCAGTTTTATGATCCTTTTAATATTGCTAATAACATACTAGAAGCTTATGCGGATTATCCTGAAAATGACCACTTTCGATTTTTTTAACTTTCATGCATTTGTTCAAATACAAATACAAATACAAATGTTTATTTCATAGAATATGGTACAAAGATGGTCAAATTACAATAAGTACAATAAGTTCTAGCAAATACCTACATTTTGATGCATAATTTTCACATTTTTGGTCTGATTTTGATTATTTTGATATCAGTGTATGGCTTGAGACATCAGCTTTAATTTTGTAGTACATTTCTCTAACGTCCGACTTTTGGTTTGGTTGAAAAACCCAAATAATCGTATTTTTTTTTTCATCATTTTGATTTATTTATAAATTTCTCTTAAACTATTGTATATTTTGGTACATAGTGTATTAGTGAAATATATAATATTTTATTGGCTTTCGTATAATACCCCACACGTGTATGTGCAATGCATAGTTTGGGTGCAAAATGCAGTATTCGCAACGAGGCGGGAGTCATTTTGATGACGTCATTCCGCTGAAGTAGATGGCCGGCGCCGCTGTCTTCCGGCAGTTTTGGAGACCCAGTACCATGCCCAGCAGCATACTAAAATTTGGTAGCGGTTTCCGGATCTGAACTATCTCTTCGACCGTTTCCCATAAGGCATAATACTAAATATGTTTTTACTTCGGAAAGGTGTATTGTTGATACCATAAATGAATTCAGCACCCCCGATTTATACGAAAACGTTACCAAACCCGGCCTAGCAGTTTTACTGATGTGGATAATCAAGATAAAAATGACAGCCCTAAATAAACCTTCAAGAGCGGATATCTCAAAAACTTTACAAGATATCGAAAAACTTACTGAATAAAACTTTAACAAATTAAATCTCTTTTCATTTTGTATAAGTGGCCAAGTGGCTCAAACGCATAGTTTCCGATATATAATCGAAAAATGGAACCATCAAACCCCCTTCTCCCCCCCAGCACCAGGGTTACGGCCGGGGACTTTTGATATGTTCATCTCCTAACTAGTCCAAACAAAGCTACGAAGTTCAAAATTGTGTTCCTTGCATTTCCCTCTATACGTTCTTCTTGCTTGGCCTAATTGTTGCATTATTTGCTGGCATAATATATCGTAAGTTTTTTTTGGAGAAAAGTTATCTTAAAAAAGAAAAAAACGTTAAATTCTAAAAAATTTGCATTTTTGGTGACAGATTGCACAAAAACTATAAGTGATAGCACTATAGTATGTATAAGAGATTGATAGCAAATTTATTAGGGATCACTTAGTTCCTATACACACTTTATCTGTATCTTGAACGGTTGAACGGTTTCCTTAAACATTGAGAAAAACCGCGTTTCTGGCCGGTGTCGAGGGTGATTGCAGAGGGGGGAGGGGTGGGGAGGGTTGAATAAAAATAACTTTGGTCCATAACTTACATGCCTCAATATTCCCAATTGAAAAATGTCGTCCATTAATTATGCCGTAATTTCAGCTAATTTCCCTAAATTATGTCTTTGGTATTTGTGTGTCTACCTGTGACCTCGTAGCGCCGAAACAGATGAACCGATTTTAATGTGTTTTTTTTTTGTTTGATAGCTGGCTTCACTGCGGTGATTTTTAGGTATATTTCATTAAAATCGGTCCAGCCGTTTTGAAAATATAATGCACGTCGTCAAACGAGTATGGTTATTTTGTTATTTTAAGATTATACGAGTACTTATAGCATGAATGCCATGAATACCGTCCAACTTGTAAAAAACACGACCTTTTTTGTTCAAAATTTAATGAGGATTAATTCTGTCCTTGACACTTTTTTGATATCTATTATAGTTTTCGTGTGAATGTCAAAAAACCACCAACGGGGACACATTTCAAGGTGGGGGGGAGTCGAGCGTAGATGTATCATGTCACACAGGTTTGAAAACTTTATTAAGAGGCCGGTGTCGATTTTAGTCGCAAAAATGTAAAATTGATAGATTTAGTCGGGGAAATTGTACACCTTTTGTTACCTAATTGAAATAACAAGTACTGGTTTCTATTAGCACGTCTTCTTATCTTGCCTTTTATCAGATCAATTTTTTGAAAACAGACTCACTAAATTAGTAATGATTTTTTTCTGATGGACGTTTAGGTAAACGCGCGTGAAGCACTGATTTTGTCGCTCTTATTTGTAAATTTCGTAAAGTTTGGACTGCTATAAATTTGTAAATTTGTATTACACATATCCTGTACTTGACCTTTATCAGATTACATTTTTGTTATATGACTTGGAGTTCGAGGAAATGAAAGTTAAACGAATTCAATTTTCTCCAGAAATTACTTCAAAACAAGTGACAATTTCTCTGAAAATCGACTTAATTTCAACGTAATTTCGATACTTAAACAATCTACAACATTTGCTAAAACTATTCTTATATGTATATCAATTTGTATAATTTACCACCATAATTTTTTGATGAATTTTTAAAAACTGCCCCTTCTCTTCATATATTACCGGTGACGCACGCTCGCGACCTCATTATTAAAAGGCAAGATGAGAAGACGTGCTAATAGAATCCAATACTTGTTATTTAGATATTACGTAACAAAACGTGTATAATTTCAAAGACTAAATCTATCAATTTTCCATTTTTGCTCCAAAATCGACTACGGCCTCTTAATTAGTTTCATTTTCCCATACATTGCTTACATAGAATGACTCAACTACGTGTCAGATTATTATACAGACAGATTCAGATTGATGTCCCGGTTATGTAAAACGATATCTGACGATAATGTGGAGCAGTATCCTTATTCTGACGATTTCAAAAAAAAATTTTTTTTTTCATTTTTCAAGATAATTTTAAAAATTCCTGTCATTATTTATTTTATTTGTAAACTTTTTTGTACCTTAAAAACTGAGCAGAATGCAGATAAGTAGATCAAAATCGACCAAGAGGTTCACGAGATATCACGGTTTGAAGATTTCTAAATAAATGTTGGTTAACAACGAATTTTTTTAAGAGGCCGGTGTCGATTTTAGTCGCAAAAATGTAAAATTGATAGATTTAGTCCGTGAAATTTTACACCTTTTGTTACCTAATTCAAATAACAAGTACTGGTTTCTATTAGCACGTCTTCTTATCTTACCTTTTATCATATCAATTTTTAGAAAACAGACTCACTAAATGAGTAATGTTTGCTTTTCTGATGGACGTTTAGGTAAACGCGCGTAAAGCACTGATTTTGTCGCTCTTATTTGTAAATTTTGTAATGTTTGGACTGCTAAACATGGTAATTTTGTATTACGCATATCCTGTACTTGACGTTTATCACACTACATTTTTATTATTATGACTTTGAAGTAGTGTAAATGAAAGTTAGACGAAATCAATTTTCTCCAGAAATTACTTCAAAACAAGTAACAATTTCTCTCAAAATCGACTTAATTTCAACGTAATTTTGATACTTAAAACAATCTACAACATTTGCTGAAACTATTCTTATACTTCAATTTGTATAATTTACCACCATGATTTTTTGATGAATTTTTAAAAACTGCCCCTTCTCTTCATGCATTACCGGTGACGCACGCTCGCGACCTCATTATTAAAAGGCAAGATGAGAAGACGTGCTAATAGAAATCAATACTTGTTATTTAGATATTACGTAACAAAACGTGTATAATTTCAACGACTAAATCTATCAATTTTACATTTTTGCTCCAAAATCGACTACGGCCTCTTAAGCTCGTGTTACTTCACATGTAGCATCTTGGGCTCCCCTGTTATTAACATTGTTTAGTTATATCGTTAAAAGCGTATTATGAAAATAATGACAACGGAGGGCTAAAGAAAGGGAAAAAATGC
The DNA here is from genome assembly GCF_947568885.1 of Cydia strobilella. NCBI lineage: Eukaryota > Metazoa > Arthropoda > Insecta > Lepidoptera > Tortricidae > Cydia > Cydia strobilella. Next base: position 42,126,749 of record NC_086068.1, on the reverse strand, counting down.
AACAACTAAAAATATAAATAACAATAAAATTTTACACCCGTAAGTTATACTTAACCTAGATAAAATCTATATAAAAGCTTAATTTACAAATAGGACCCAGAGATAGCGAAAAAGTGAAAGGGAAAAAGAGCTGGGAGCACTAAACTTCATAAACGATTTTTGACACTTCTGCTTGCTCAAATCGGCAGATTTTTTTATTTACCTATAGTTATTCTTGCATTATTCCATTCTAGGCCGGTCAGTACAGTTCAAGATGTATGAGAAATCTACATTAATTCTCACATCAGAGATTTTTTGAGATGTGATTACCTATGTTACAAATAATATATTTTGAAAAAAATCTACAAAATGTCAATTTTTTTTTATAAATCCTAATTATTACTAAAATAGAAAAATAAACCAGCACATCAATTCTCACACTAGAGATTTTCTAATATGCTGTTCTCAAGCATATACTCATTAAGTATTTATATTTTCTTCGAGCTTGACAGAACCCTGCCCCCAATATATACAAAATAACAACTAATGTGTACATAAAAATTACATGTTTATTAAGTTAAGCTCTGTATATTTACTATATTCTACAAAAAAATCTCAAACGTAAATTAATCCTTTTAATTACTATTAACCATTTTTGTTTCTAAATTTTTTATGTTGCTTAGAGAAAATGGACACTCGACTTTTGTTTTACCTTCATAAATCTCTTACTCATGTTAGTGTAACAACAAAAAAATCTCTCACGTATATGTAATATTGTATGGAATACAACCATAATTATTACGACGTCCAAGCTATTTAAATTACCCACGCAGACACTAACTGACGGGTACTGATTCACTGTAGAGTAGAGAATGTTTGATCGACTTCCAAATCTCCGTCTCACTTCAATGTTCGCGGCAGACGATCGGTCCGCTTGAACAGCTGAGAGTTAGCGATGCGGTCGACTGTTAATTCTCCCATGACTAACTTACCCAGTTTCATCGGTACGCGTTGCGATTTTTTACGCATATTTAATTTTGATTGCGCGCTTACTTAACACACCTCAGGCAAAGCTCCTATAAAACGCGCAATGCATACTTTGCGGCATATATGTCACGTCAGCTATGAGGCTATGACTATGATATGGCAATGACAGACAGTGGCAGTTAGTGTCAAATTAGAATACAGACTTTTCTACCCACTGTAGTGTATTGACGCTTCGAGCGCTCACGTCATGGTGACGTCACTGACAGTTAGAGTCAGTCGATATTATACCGTGAGCAGAGCCGGACGTACCGCGTGATGTTTGTGTTGGCGAATCGTTGGAAATACATTACATCGTATGATATACTGAGGTAAATACAGTACATGACATGTGGCGACGAGGAAAACAAGAAAAGAGGAAAGGGATGACAGGTTAGTCGATCTCGATTAATTATCAAGTTTTGTCAGTGTGCAAAAAATTGGTTTCAAATCGAATCCACTGTTTCAAACAAGTGATAAGTGAGAGTACGCAATGGTCAGTGGTGGTACACCTTTCACACTCACTTCTAAAACACAAAGAAAACAATATTTCCATTCGGCAACGCCATCTAGCAATATGATCTTTGAAGCGTTGAACGTTACAATTATAATTGTAGGCTTTAAAGTTGAATGTGCGACTAACAACAATTAGATCTACCTACAAATAAAAAAATCATCTCGGAGGCAGCCAGTGTTAACAGCACTGTTTAAAGCTTATAGCCTGCCAGGCATCAACACTGCAAATAATTGCATGTTGACTTCCAATTTTAAACGTAGGTAGGTAGGTACAATGACACTACATTCATGGTTGACATGTTCACACCGGAGCTTTATTATTGCAACTTAGTTCCATCAGAACGCAATTGTGTGATGCAAATGCAATACATAGTTGGTTTATTTAAACATTATTGTAGTGAGAGGAAGAAAATATTTACTTTGCTACGAGTAATGTGAATATGTAAGGGGAGTCCCAATCAGGAGCCCAAGTGACTTGATTATTTTGAAACAGCAGATTACCGAATCTGGACATTAAATTGTCACACGTGACATTATGGATGGCATAATGAAACCGATTTATGAAAACATAGCAGATAGATTTATCTGGTCATTAGATTGACATGTAACAGCTGTAGCTAACAGATTACCGAATCTGGACATTAAATTGTCACGCAAATAACAGTTACGATAAAATCAGTTACGACAGATAATTTGATCTGGTCATGAAATTGACATGGCGGGTTACCGAACCTGGACATTAAATTGTCACGTTAATAACCAATCTGATTACAAAATCAGTAACGACAGATAATTTGATCTGGTCATGAAATTGACATGGCGGGTTACCGAACCTGGACATTAAATTGTCACGTTAATAACCAATCTGATTACAAAATCAGTCACGACAGATAATTTGATCTGGTCATGAAATTAACATAGCGGGTTACCAGACCTGACATTAAATTGTCACGTCATATCATCATATCATATCATATCGTATATTTTCATAATAGGATTTTACAATCTCTTTATGACGTCAAACAATTGTATTTACTTAAAAATTAAATATTAAATAACATTATCTATGTTACACTATGCACATACTTATTAACTCCAAGGGTTAACGTCTTCTAAATAGTCTGATATTTTATAATATCCATTTACGTAAATAACAAATCTGATAACAAAATCAGTTAAGACAGATAGATTGATCTGGCCATTAAATTAAGATAGCGGGTTACCGTACCTGGACATTATATTGTCACGTAAATAACAAATCTGACAACAAAATCAGTTAGAACAGATAAACTGATCTGGCCATTAAATTGAGATAGCAGGTTCCCGTACCTGGGCATTAAATTGTCACGGAAATAACAAATCTGATTACAAAATCGGTTAATACAGATGAATTGATTTGTTCATTAAATTGACATAGGTGCTTAGTACCCTAGCAGGTTCCCGAACCTAGACATTAAATTGTCACGTGTATATTAAAATCTGATTACTAAATCGGTCAATGCAAATAGGCATATCTTTTGTCTGCTCCGTAAATAATATAAATATAGACTGAAAACACCAGGTTTTAAAGCCAGGACTAAATAGTCATGCTGTGTATAGCAAAATTGATGTCAATCGACAGGTTCATTAAATCGGCATCGTACGGCCTATTGTTAAATACATCGATGTTGTATGATATCGTCATACAATTGACAGCAAGGTCACACGTTGTATTAAAATAAATGGGTATACCCAATGGGTATGGGTCATCCGATAAAGCGTTTCTAATATGACGCGAGAAATCGCTTGAAGACCTCAAGAGCGGGGTAAAGTTATAATCCAAACGAAATTATTTATATATATATATATATTTAAAAAAACAATAATAAGTGAACTGTGCAGATATAATAAATTATCAGCGAACGCAAATAAAGTAAAATGTATCTGGCTAATTTATAGATTTGATTTTGAGGTACTGGCATGACCCAGTTATACTGATAAAAAAAAACTGGATAGTCTACAATCTAGTCAGTATACTTTTGGTTAAATTTTTAAATAAATGAGGTGAGGTAAAATTTATTTGTCTACCCCGAACATTTATATAAACTAATGTCGGGTAGTTTAGTGTTGTTTACCAATATTTCAAATCTCAATTGACATTTGCTGGGACGTCAGTCGTCCGTGACCACAGCTAGTGTAACCTAGTTGAAACGTCGAAAAAAAGGTAAAATAATGAAATTTAATCGCGTTAGACCCGGTATAAACATTAATTATGTGTACAAAACGCGAGAGTTTAAAGTGTTAAATGAGGTTAGCTAATCAAACAGCTACCTAATACAGTAATACGTAATAAAAAAAGGAGTATTGCCGATATAAAGATATAAATTAATTAAACAATGAGTTAAGTAAGCTTATTCCATAATCTAGTGGATATCAATTGCAAATACTTTAACTTGGCTGCTAGTCAGCGACATCCAATAATTATATAAAAAAAATGGTTGCAGGAAAACACTTACTGGTCATTCGTGACGTTTATATTACATAGCTAATAAGCTTCGAAGATTTAAACGAAATTCGCAGAACTTTACATGGACACTGCATTCATTTGAAAAGGAAGGGATGAAGGTGTCTGCTTGAAGTCGTGATTATTTAGCAAATTCATAATAATCACTATAATTAGCTACTAGTGGCTTTGTGTAAAACACTTGGTTCGTTGAGTCATTGTCATTATCATAGTGAACTCACAAGGGTCTTAAGCGCCATGGACGCTATTGGCACTAGTTATTTAATGCCAATCTACGCAGTTTGGAAAATTACCAAAACCTGGATCGGAAAAAATATATTTAATCTGGTCACAAAATTTCATGATAATCGCTCGAAAATTGTGACCTGTAGAGGAGAAACGAAAGCATTTGGCTCAAGTTAAAACGGAGACCTTCGCTAACGCTTCGGTCAACTTTTGAATACAGTGTATAGCAAAAAAACTAAATTGTGAACGTTTCATTACACAACTACGGTACATAAATGGATACTTGTAAATAAGTACCAGTGATATTAAAATAACATTGTGACTTCAGACCAAACGTCACATGTCACACGGCTACTATAAAAATAAATATGAAATAATAAACATTGAATGTTTTATTAGTAAACCTACGTCCGATATCTTCCATAGGCATATTGTTAGCTACCTACGAGTTGGTATGTCAAAGGTTGAAAATGTGAATATATGTTTAAATTTAAGTAGATATCCATAAAAATAATACAACTAATAAATAAAATAAAAACTAAATAATTAAGCTATGCAGCTAGCTTATGTATGTATGTAGTTCGTAGTTTTAACCGTCTGCACGCGCATACTAGACTACATGCGGGAAAATAAAGAATTCTAGAGAAAACATGAAGTCCATTTTAGTGGTGAACGATACCACACGATACCATGTACAATATATTTATATGCATGTTCAAGAACATAGCGAACAGTGCAGTCATTATCATATATAGGTATGTAATATGGGTAATGAATAAGCAACTGCCTGGTTTCACATTACCACAAGTATCTAACGAATTTGCTCTCGATTGATGGACGTTGCGTTGTATTGTAGATATATATATATATATCCACATAAACACATATGCAGGTCTATATATACTATGTATATAACTCGTAGTTAATGGACGGAAATCATACATTTGAAAACCGATTTATTAAGCATCTTGTGTATAAAATATAAGATTACAATAAATAAATATTATAAGATAAGTTTTTATTGGTCTAAAATGTAGGTATACATGTTATTTGAACATACACAGAAAATTGCACAAGCTAGCAATTATCATTGACCTTCTGAAAGTGATAATATAAATAAAACTAATGTTGGTTCAATATTTAATGTATAACATGCTGTATCACTGACTCAGCACAAATTGCATAGGAAGCTTATCTTCATGAATTTGTATAAATGTTGCACATAATAAAGTAAACAGAAAATGTACGTGCACAAAGCGTATGTAACTAAACAATCACGTTTCAAAATAAAAAAGGTAAACATGAATTTCACCAGAATCAATGTTAGATTGATGTGTGATACTGATGGTTGTCAATTAATTATTAATTCTATGTATTAAAAAAAAAGAGATGTGCTACAAACAATCACATATGGGTTCTTGATTTTCTGGGAGACAAGGAATTTGAATTTTAAATAGCTAATCCGTAGCACTGAAAGAAAAGATACAGCTCCGTAGCTCCGTTCTGTATTCAGTATAAAGATGAAAGTAGCAAGGTTATTCCACTGCACTGTGGGTACTGTGTATCTTGTAATGTGGTTATAATATCTCATATTATTAGTGTAAGCATAATTAGATCTTTTTATTCGGATGATTTGTCATTCGCTTCTGTAAGACTGTTAATTGTGTCAGAAGTTCAAACATGCAGTTAGAAAAAGGAGAATAAAAACTAGAAGTGGCTAGCGTAAATGGAGTCCTGGAAGAGAGGCCTATGCTCAGCAGTGGGCGATAAAGGGCTGATATGATGAAGGCCTCTTTTACTCACACAGAAGTATAAGAGTGACCTTGCCTGCTTGCCTTTCTTATAAAAAACTTCCAAGTCTTGAGGCCCACTTGAAAAAATGAACTTTTGAATTTTGTAATTATACTGTACCCCTACCTACCCCTACCTTGTCAGATCAAAGTTGGTTGGAGTTCTGTATATTGTATTAATAATAATGCATTGTATGTAAGAACAACTTGGTTTAGGTTGGCAGTGTAGCTTATAGCTTAAGTGGCATTGTAACCTGTAAGTACACTTGTACAGTATTGAAAGTTGAAAATAAGCAAAAGAATGAGGTAAGATAGTGAGCCATTATCGAGTACTCAAATAGGATTCGTTAAATCACTTCCGGGTCGTGGAAAGCTACACAAGGTGTAGAAAAATTAAATTTAACAATAGGAAATGTAAATAAATAACAAACGGACCAGAGATAAACCAAAACATGATCATCATGTCAGCATTCAATCGTCATGGGTTATAGACAAAAAAAATGAACCGTCATTGTCACCAAAATTGAAGAATGTCATTAATACTGTAATGATTGTTCAGCTCTTATTATCTAGCTAATCAAATATAAAGAATTGGGGCCACAGTTTTATTTGGTAGAACTGTTTTGGACAACTAGACGAAGAAAAATTAAAGGCCTTGCATCATAGTATTTCCACACAGACCACTCCCAAGTGATAAGCTCATTAGCTCATGCAGTGACTTAGATGAGAGGTTTCTAGAGGGAAACTACTAACTCTTGGAGCAGTTCATACTTCATGAAATCATTTCATAATTAATACAGATAATAAAGTCAGTACCTAAATAAGTTAATTATCACAGACTGAGTGATACGGATTGTTTTGTTAGGCATTACCCGATGATGTAGTCCACTATCCATATCACGAACATTTTAGGAACGGTTTTGACGATTATAAAAACAAGGGGATTAAGTATAAGCACTTAGACTTTACGGAAAAAGGGGGAAAGGAAAAGGGATTCAGTTATCAGACTTACAGGAGCTATCGACAATACAGTAGAGAAATTGAAGATTACAAAAGTCCCAGGTGGGGTAAGTCATAGATCTCGGAGTCATGGAGATGTCCACCCAAGGCAATGGTACCAGCGCATTCATAGAAAGTTGGGTATGTAATTATGTATTGTTATGATTAACTTAGTTCTCGAAAAATAAACAAAGGAAGGGATGTAGTGTATTGACGCTTCGAGCGCTTATGTCATGGTGACGTCACTGACAGTTAGAGTCAGTCGATATCAGGGACCCGACCACCCCTTCCCAGAAAATAACCGTTGATCGGCTTAGCCGTTCATTGAATAGCCCAAACAACTTGCTTACCTTTCGAAATGATACCCCGTTTAGCTTGCTTAGCCGTATGAAGAGGTTACCGTCACCGCCGTTACCGGGATACCGCTACTTTCGTAAGGGTAACCCTATCCAATATCCAATCCAATCAAGTTAAGCGCTTAAAACAAGCGGTTTTAATACAGCTAAGCAGTTACCTAACGACTATCAGATGCATTTATGAAGCGCTTAAAAAAAGCCGTTCCGAAAGGCTTTTTGAAGGAGTTTTTATAAGACTGCTGAATTTACCCCTTCATTTGATTTTAATACAAGTTTGATTTAAAACTAATGTAATGATTTTGGCCGTTAATTATTATTATTTACGACCAGTAATGATACATGTATTGTATTTGATTAATATAGAAATACACTGTATACGATTTGATTACTGCAGTCTGACTTCTATATTCTTTTAAATATGAAAAAGGAATCTAATTAATTTGAGCAAATACTATTATATGACAGTGTTATTATGTAAAATAATATTGATAACTAACACATGTAAAAAAAGAGTTTTAGTTTGCTACCCAGAAGTCATCCTGTATAAGCTGCAAACTCAACAGTGATGTTACAAAAAACCGCTTAAAAGTTACGATGTCGTACGAGGAAATTGTTGTAACTACCTTAACGTATATGACGGTTATAGATGCCTTTAATTAATTGAATAATATTTTATGCCAATAACGAACCAATATCGTGTAAGACAAGTAGTTTACTCAAACTATCTATTTTAAGCGCTTAAAAACTTTTCGCAAAAGTAACACCTTGAAAGCGAGTCAGCAACTAAACTTAATTCAAAATCTGCCCTTTAGAGGCCGGCGACAAACCTCATTATAACTACTCATAATACTTAACTAAACATCTTATCGTATAAAATACATAATTTCGAAATATTGCTCATATTTACTTAAGGATAAGGAGAAAAGTCGCTTAATCGTTGAAAAACCCCTTCAATAGCGCTATAATTTTAAGCGCTTAAAAATATACCGGTTAGCCTTTAGTAAGCTGAGTACCCGTATTACTATTTGAATGATAGTGTAAATTCAGCAGCCTTACAAAAACCCCTTCAAATACCCTTTCGCAAAGGCTTTTTATAGCGCTTCGAAAATGTATCGGGTAGTGGTAAAGTAATAGTGCTTAGCCTTATTTAAAGCGCTTAAAAACCCAAATGAACGGGTTTTAAGGAGCAACGGCTTTGGTTAGCAAAGCCTTACGAAAAACCCCGCTAAAAACCCTCGAAGGGGATACCGGGCGGGTCCCTGGTCGATATTATACCGTGAGCAGAGCCGGACGTACCGCGTGATGTTTGTGTTGGCGAATCGTTGGAAATACATTACATCGTATGATATACTGAGTTAAATACAGTACATTACACCCACCATAAAGTTTAGTGCAAAGAGAATTTAAAACTCCTTAGTGAAAACCTCACGCCGGTTTGTGCGAAATTGAGCGTTATGCTATGCTATTCTAATTCTAATAAAGATGATGGTGTGATTTACGGAAATGAATAATAGATATAATGTATTTTTATTGTATATACATTCCCGTTTTATTAACACCCAATATTATATATTTTTCCGTAATAAAATGCGTTTATAATTACTGTAACCGTCTGTGTAGTGTACCATAATATACGCGATGGTTTGTCCTCCGGGCCCAAAATCGATGATCCCCATTGATTATTTATTTTAAATAAACGTCAAAATCCAGAAAGGAAATTTGATTTTGACATTTACGTAGCAGTCGGCAGCAATATCGCGCTTCAATATTGCTGCAGTCGACTGCATTGCTGCAGAAAACGTGAAAAAGGTCATTCAATTCAATGGGTAGTAGGGTTATGAGATGAAATGACGCAATAATGAAATTTTAGTTAATTAACAATATTATATTAAATTATTTTAGTTCGTAATAATTTAAAAATTTAAGCCAAATTAATGATAAGTTAATTTGGCTTAAATTATTAACCTTAAGTTAGCTCATGATACTTAAAGGAGACATTCTTTTATTTTTAGAAAGAGACTAAACTGCATTCAAAGGTTTTTAATTTTTTTTTTTATTTTGCTTGTCTAAAAATATTCTTGAGTACTAAATATTCGATTTTATGGAAATTTTGTACGACAGACGAGTGTAAGACCTAATGTTCCTGGAGAAATGTTATTATTAACATTAACTGTATCGACTAGTAGAATAAAATAGGGAGTGTTTATTGTTTGGAATTTTTAGTCGGTTCGATTCCCGGGCGAGACAAGCTGATTTCAAAAATCTTTTAATCCAGTTTTGTCTCTTTTTAAAAATAAAATGAGCTAACTTAAGGTTTTAAGGCACTTTCCCTCCAGGGCCCATAAAATTTTTCCACACTGTATATTCAGAGCACGTCTTATTCTCAACTGTTACACCTTAGACTAATATAACTTGATCCCAAGTTTCCTTACAATTATACGTAATCGAGCGCCACGCTCATACTGGTTTCATGTCGCGATGCGCTCGCTGACAAATACCAAGCGGTAGGAATTGCTGACATTTGCGTCTTTTCACTCTCACAGCTCCCACTACTAAAAGCATCGGAAGACAAGACCGTTGAAAAGGGACAAACATATCGTTTGACGTTACGTTACTCTTCTCGTGAATTGTCAAAATTTAAAATTCGAAATTAGCTTTATAATTTGTCCGGACGGCTATTCGAAGTATAACTAAGTGGACGGTCCTTACTAACCAGTAAGATTCAGATCAAGCATCATAAGTTGTAAGACTTCAAGGGTCTATTTATATCTGACATAGCATCCAGTATTCTAAACGTTTTCTGAATAGATATAAAAATTTGACAGCTATCGTTTTTCATATAAAGACAGACACTGCATTGAACTATTGAACCTTAACGCAATGCCATAAGCCATAAGGTATACTTTCCTAATATACCTTGAGGCTAATTCGAACTTTTTTATAAGAGATGTAATTTTTTAAATTTGCGTGTGCGTTTCGCTCGTACTAGTTGAAATATGTTTTAGTGCAAGCGAGACGGTCGGGCGAATGATAATAAAATGATATATTATTGACATCTTAAATAAAGTTCGAATTGGCCTCTGTGAATGCCTGGAAATACCGCATACTTTTTTAATTTTTTATGCTGGTAATTGATTTAATTATCGAGAGAAAAATGAATATGTTATTCTTCCATAACTTGTGCAGTTACTGGCAAAAAACTAGAAATGTCCATTAATTGTGCAGAACATTATTTGCTGTTTGTTTCCAAAATCTTGCTGCTATTCTACAAATATAAAAGTGACTCGGGAGATTTTTAAACATGATCGAAACAACTACTGTTAACCACCATAGTAAACTTTTCTCGCGGTGTGGGATTCCCTCGGTCATGAAAAACTTACAAAATAATAATTTGTTTCAATAAATCTATAATTTACATTATTGCCGAGAGATATTCTGATTCTGACCGTGTAGTCGTATAAGCTTCATAACCCATTCTACGAAAAATATCTTATGTGGGAATTATTGTTTAAGTAGTATAAAAGATTTAAAAAAAAAGTTTTATATCTCAAAACCGGGAACTGATATCAAGTTGTTACCTTACAGACGGGTATTCAATATGATATAGAATTCACCCATGTAGAACAATTTGAGTGTGCATTTAATGTAACTTAAACTTTATATTGACTCCACTATTCAAAATAAAATAAAAATAGAACGCGCTCGAGTAAGTCAAGGTCGCGATTTTTTTTACTATTCTGACGGGCTGCCCTTGACTCCCTGCTCGGTGTCAAGGACGTATTCTTGGTGTAGGTACTCAACAGGATGCAAGGTATCCCCCATATCTTAATCTGACGCGCTCGAGTGACTCCAAAAATCCCCTCTTGGGCTCCCCGACCATCACCGATACGTCTGATGGATGAAACTTATATTTATGAAAGAAAATATGTTCCTAAACATAAATAAATAGGGTTGCCTACAGAAATATGGTCAAGGCTATTTTTAATTAATCTTTGAAAAATAAAAAATAAATACCTATATTTAAATTTCACCGACTTGTCGACGAACGAAATAAGTTCCAATGGAAAGTATACAACTTGTACGTAAAACATGAATCAATTAGGTTGCCTATATTTTTCGGGTCACTATTATGTGGTTGCCGTGTTTAAACAGGTGAGTTTACATCGATAATTGCACTCATCTGTCTGACGCTTGAATTATGTATCAAAATATTCAAAATGATGGTAATTTTATTACAACTACAGTGGTATAGGTTGCCTGCGAAAATCCGGTCACAAATAAGGGTTGCCAGGCTTTAAAATAAAATAAGAAGGGAGATCTTTGGGGAAGACTTTTAGCGATAAATCATAAACGGCTTAACTGATCAAGTTTGTTTCAATTTTATTTGAATGTATTAAGCATTATTTTCATAATTTTGTTCATATTTTTTGGATCGATGGTTAAAAAGTTAAAAGGAAAAAGCCTTTTTTTCTAAATTATTTCCGAAATGATTTATCAAAAAATGTTGTTTAAAGACCCCTATTTATTTTGAAAGACCTATACAACGACAGCTTACACTATAGGGTTGAAACTACATGTAAAAAAAATGTTACTTACACACATTTTGTTTCTTTCGAAGCGATTATTTCCGAAAATATTGACTTTATCAACAATCGATTTTTGAAAACCCCTATTCATTTTAAAAGACCTATCCAACAATATCCAGCACTATAGGTTTGAAATGAAAATAAGTCCATTTGTTTCTTTCTAAGCGATTATTTCCGAAAATATTAACTTTATCAAAAAATGTCTGTTTAAACTCCCTATTCATTTTAAAAGACGACATCCCACAACATGGGTATGAAAAAAAATATGTGACTATCTTTTTTTTTTTCGCTTCAACCCTATGGTGTAACATGTCGTTGAATAGGGCTTTTAAAATGAATACGGGTTTTTTAAGAAGTGAATATTTTAGGAAATAATCGCTTAGAAAGAAACAAAATGTGGGTGACAATTTTTTTATCGTTTCAGCCCTATAGTGGTGTGGGGTGTCGCTGTCGTTGGATAGGTCTTTCAAAATAAATAGGGGTCTTTAAACAACATTTTTTGATAAAGTGAATGATTTCGGAAATAATTATTAAGAAAGAAAATAAAAGGGTTTCTCCGAACTTTTGAACCATCGGTCCAAAAAAATAAATATATCACAAATTGAGCATAAACACATTCGATAAAGTTAAAACAATCGTGATCAGTTAAGCCGTTTTTGAGTTAACGCTAGTCTTCCCTTCTTATTTTATTTAAAAGCCTGGCAACCCTTATTTGTGACCGGTTTTTCGTAGGCAACACTATACTACCACTGTATTCGCAATAAAATTACCATCATTTTGATATATAATTCAATCGTCAGACAGATGAGTAGAATTATCGATATAAACTCACCTGGTTAAACACTGCGATGCTGCAACCACATAATGGTGAACGGAAAAATATAGGCAATTGTATACTTTCCATAGGAACTTATTTCGTTCGTCAGACAAGTCGGTGATGTGATGAAGAAATTTTTTGACCATATTTCTTTAGGCAACCCCATTTATTTATGTTCAGGAACATATTTTCTTTATTAAAATATACGTTTCATCCGTCAGACACTCAGACGTATCGGTGAAGGTCGACCATATACACGGTGGCTAAAAAATATGTGCATTCCCGTTGCCAGGGGGGGTTGGGATTACACTGAGCAACTTTTACTATGGGACCAACCCCGAAATCGCGAAAAAAAATTTGACTGTTTCATACATTTTGGCTGGTCCATGGAACACAAAACGACCTAATTGGTATGACCAATTAAAATAAAATTATTTAGGTACAGGCATGTGCTAGTTCACAGAATCTGAATCGGACTTTGCTGAGCCTCTTACAAGAGACTAAGACACATTTGTCAAACAGACTTGTTAAGGAGACTCGAGAACTTAACTAACGATTAACGTACCTATATTCGTGCGTTTTCTTACTTTGGGTGCTGACTACTGCTGACATAGATATTTTAGTTTCTAATACAAATATATCTCATAAAGTTTCTTATATTCGAACTACAAATCGCTCCCGTCTTAGTAACGTTTTAAAAAAATCAACTCAGTCGTGCTGCTCGAAGCGGAAGCTTTTAAGTGATAAATTGGTCCCGGAACATAGCAGCGCGTAAAATGATCATCGCACTCGCGTGCGCCGGCATCTCCGGCCGTCTTAAGTGCGCTAGCCCGCCGCATGCCTCCTGCCGCACCCGATAGGTGTAGCTAAATTCATTTGCCAGTATCATTCAAAATATCATACCTTATCGAGCCTTTGGCCACTTGAACGAAATTTGGTCAGGTCAAACATGAATTTAATAAAGTAACTAAATTAATGACATAAGTAAATGACTGCATTAAAGTAAGGACCGTCCTCCCGTATAAAGCTACTATAGTAGCAGCATTTGTACTATGTGCCATATAGGGATTTCGTGTTTATAAAAAAAAAATGTTTTACAATTTGATATATTCAACGTCATAGAAACCGTAGGCAAACCTTGTACAGTTAGGTGCTGTATGTGGTTAATAATACGAGCGCATGTATTGGCTGGGGTTCCCTGCGCGCGCTGGTTCCGCCTCCGGTTTATAAATACCGGTCTGGCGCCGGATGCGCGGGCCCTGCGCGAGCACATTCCCACACCTATGGATGGTATAGAAAGGATCGCAATCTCTTATGGCAGAATTGTTGTAAAAGTGACCGCGTTAAGCTTTAAATAATAGTTCCTAATCTCTCCGGTGGCGCGGTCCGTTTCTCCTTGAGTTTATTAAATAAGCAAAAAAAATTAATAGGTCGGTGGTCCGGATGCGGACCGCGGTCCGCCATTTGGTGAACCCTGTCCTAAACCATGAGTCGTAGCGCAAAAATAATAAAATTTTCGTTACCCTTTATAAAACTTCAAAGTAATATACAAAGAACACAATGAAAATCAAAAAAGAATAAAAAATCTTTATAGGGCTGTATCTCCTAAACCATGCGTCGTAGCGCAAAAATAATAAAATTTTCGTTCCCTTTTATGAAACCATATAGTAATATACAAAGAACACAATGAAAATAAAAAAAGAAAAAAATATATATCTTTATATGGCTGTATCTCCTAAACCATGCGTCGCACAGTGGATCGAAATGACAAAAAAATGGACATTCGCATTATTTTTTTAAAACCCTATTTTAAAAAATGCTTTTCGGTTGAAAATGATGTAAGGAATAAAAAATGTCATATATAATTTTTCAAAATAAGGCTTTATTAAAGCAGAAAAAATAAAATCTGTTTTTTTTGTATGGAACTGAAAAATAGGTATCTTATTATAAGAAAACCATTACCGATCCCGCTTTCTAACCTTTAGAATATTATTCTCCTACTTAAAAACAGTAGAAAATAGTAAACAGCTTATTTTGGTAGGTGCCCGTTTTTTTTTATAGTCCTGTCAAAAGTCGGTAAAAAAACAACATTTTTCTTAGTGTTTTATTTTTTTATTTTCAATAGTTTAATGTTATATAAATGATAATTTAGTGTAAATACGACATATTTTTGACATTTTGATAAAGATAAAAACAGTTTTGTACAAGAAAATAGCTAAAAATTATATTTAAATACAAACATTTACATACAATTATTGAATTTAAAAAAATATATTTTATACTTGTTGATACAAACGATTAATTGCGGTGTTCTTAATAACTATGTTAGTAACAAAATACCCTAAACAGTAAAAATGTACTCTAGAAATCAAACTTTACAAACTTTTCCATGACAGTATAATAGGAATATTATCAAAGCGTTGTTTTCAAGAAACTAATTATTTTTTGAGTAAATCTTCGTTTTATAGCTCATTGAACCCCCACTTAAACACTTACTCTGGGATTAACCCTTTACGGTAACCTCATTAATGCTAATTAACGAACGATAATGAATATGATCTGAGTAATAAGTAATAAATTAGTGAAACGATTTGAACTTTGATTTTATTAACGACATCATTATTTATTAGCATATTGTGAAGGCGATAACTATTTTCCATGTTTTTAACTTAGCGTAATCATTTTACTTAGCAAATGTTATTTTAGTTTATTGTAGTGCCTAATATCTCAAATTATTATTGATGAAATGAATTAATTATTAATGATCCTTGTGCCCTGGAGTGTGGGACGGCCCCTTATTTGGGACTCAACGTGTGTTGAAACCCTGGCACCGTCCCACCTATGTTCAACATCATTGAGAGCGGGCGGCCGCAGCGGCTGAGGCGGCAAAATGTCGCAAATATATAGCTCTCACTGACCGGCATATATTTGCGGCATTTGCAGTCGTAACATTGGGACCGTGGTGCCCAAGCGCTCACAAATTATTTCGTCAGCTATCTAGAAATATCTTTAAGGTCACCGGGGACCGTAGGGCTGGCGCGTTCCTCGCCCAACGGATCGGCATAGCCATCCAAAGGGGGAACGCAGCCAGCCTTATGGGAACCCTTCCACATAATAATATTAATATATGTATATTGGGCTAGGTCACCTTTGTTATATTTTATTTCTTTTTTAGGTTTTAGTTTTGTAGGTAGTTTTAATTTTAGGTTACTTTTTATTGTAAGTTTAGAATTAATTTTGTTATGTTTATGGTTTCAATAAATTTAAGAAAATAGCCAAAAAAATTACCATTCCCCCCCTTTATCTCCGAAACTACTGGGCTTAAAATTTTGAAAATAAATACAAAAAATTGTTCTTTACGTATAGATGACAGGAAAACCTATTAGAAATGTGCAGTCAAGCGTGAGTCGGACTTAATTACTTAGTTTTGATCATTGATGAAAATGTGTTGAAAACTTGTGAAAAGGGCAAAGTTTTTATACTTGCAAGCATCATACGTATCCCCAGGAAGAGGATCACGAAGGGGGCCATCATAAACATAATGAAACATACATTTTTTAATTGAATTTGTAACGAAAGAACAACGAAGAAAATTGACCGAATACTTAAGAAATACACAGATAATTCCTACTATTTTCAGTAAAGCAAAAACCAAGTGTATTTAACAATAAAAATGAAAAGATTCCGCACATTGTTAAGTGCGTTATAGTATAGTATTTTATTCAATTGTGATATAATAGAGAGCTTTTCAGGCGAGTACAAGTAAGGTACGAGATTTAAAAGCTTGATTATATCACTATTGTATACAAATTATACAATACTTTTTCTACGAGACAAAAAAATAATGCTAAGATACGCCGCCGCGAGCTACCGCAGCCCGCGATACCTCCATACTCGTACGCACCCCGGCGGCCGGGCCCCGCGCCCCCGGCGGGTTGATAAACGACACCTCCTAATAACTCATGAGGCCCTGGTACCTGGTGCTTGCTACATTCAATTTTAAGACAGTTTTTTTCTCGATTTTGGCCACCGTAGCCTATGGAGACTAACAAGCAACGCTAAGCGGATTTTAATATATCTGAAGCGCAATGGGTCACTGCTGATTGTTCGAAATTGAGCCTTGGTAGTACTAATACTTTACCCTTACAATTGCTAAGTGATTTTTTATCTTTTTCAGGTTTAGACCAATACAACAATTGGGTAGGTAAAGTTTTTTGAAGATAGGCAAATTATGTTTTTATCCGATAGTATTCGTCATAACGATCACGGAAATGCAGCTCTTTTATTTTTATTTCGTTTTATTTATTAAATATATTTTTTTAAGTGACCGAGATGACGTTTGTGAAATTTAATAGCAGATCAGGCACTAATGCCTGTGCACGTGATTTAATTGATGAGATAGAAAAAAAAACGATGTCAACTGTCAGTGTCACTTAGCTGTCATTGCCGAAAAATGTTAATAACAAAATGTTTAATGTATGTATTTCACGGATACGTACAGGAGGGCCCTCTAATTTCGGCGGCATTGTGCTTATCACTGTTATGATAATAATTTAAAATCATAACTAGGTCCATGTGGGGCAAGTTTGTAGAATCTGCTTGCATAAACTCGCTCATCCTTCTTGCAAAACTCAGTCCAAGGGTCAGCGCAGGGGTCGGGTCGTCGTAAGGGAAGAAAACGTTGTCCAATAAGCAGTGCCAAGTTGTCGAAAGTAGATTCAATCTTTGTCCAAATACTCGCAGATGTCGTGGGAAATCAGAAGTCCTTGGGTCGTGCTGAGGTCGTCAAAAATATCAATGATAACCATATGATAACACTAAATCGCAAGGTAACAGAAAGGGTTGGGCCGTTATGTCTGTTATTTTTCGGCAATGACAGCTAAGTGACACTGACAGTTGACTTCGTTTTTTTTTCTATCTCATCAATTAAATCACGTACACAGGCATTAGTGCCTGATCTGCTATTAAATTTCACAAACGTCATCTCGGGCACTTAAAAAAATATATTTAATAAATAATACGAAATAAAAATAAAAGAGCTGCATTTCCGTGATCGTTATGACGAATACTATCGGATAAAAACATAATTTGCCTATCTTCAAAAAACTTTACCTACCCAATTGCAGTAGTATTAATAAAATAAAATAAAAATAAAAATAGCCTTTATTTCTGAAGTTTTGTAACAATCTACTTAAAAATATACCTTATTTTTCTCTAAAATTATATATATATATATATTACTATTTACTATTTTCTAGTTCCCATCGACGACTTTTTATTTATTTATTTATTAAAGAACAATCACATCATACATATTATAACTTACACTAACAACATTTTAAAAGGTAATAAATACTGATATATATGACAATTATGGAGTACATAACATTAACTAAAAGCATCGCAGTGAGATCACACTTAACCTAAAACTATACAATTAAATCTAAAATCTAAAATTATACTAATTAATTATATTTAATTTAATTATATTTAATTATAGTATTATTATTTTTTGCCTATTATTTTATTTTTGAATGCGGGTAAGCGGTCATGAAAAATGTCGATGTAACCCCTTTCCATTATAAAGGCATTGTAAGCAGCGCAAACTCGTACCATGGGAGACTGCAAACCGAGGTTGGTCCTAGTTACTGGCACCGAGAATGTTTCAGCTTGTCCTCCGACATAGGCCTCTTCCAAGTCCTTCCAGGTATTGCGGTCTCTTGCTTTCCTGGTCCAGTCCACTCCGCCTATCCTTTTAAAGTCATCCGACCATCTACGAGTAGGCTTTCCTCTCTTCCTTTTGCGCCCCCTTGGGTACCACTCTATAAGGTCTTTTGTGCACTTTTCTAGCCCTTCTCTGATGATGTGACCGGTCCACCGCCACTTCTGTTAGTCTAACCCGTTCGTATAAAATACCGCAAATCGATGTACAGGTTAGCCGTTTGGCACACACATACTAGAGGCCAAAACAAAATTTTTGACCCGCAGTTCCTAAAAAAATTTCGTTGCGCTTGAAAATAATATCATTAACATTTTTTTTTTAATTTCTCAATTTTACAAAGTGACACAATTCTACTTCAATGCCTATTTCACGAGACTTATGGAACTATACTGCAGATACGGTACATATTAATCATAAAATGATATGTAATATCCATATATCGAACGGGAAATACCTCTAACCCTTTAACTGCGCCTTTCATCAGTTGGTATAGTTTGTTTAGTTTTTGACACAAAATATCAAGATTGTATCCTTCAGATACGATATACCCTATCGATTTTTCTTTGTACAATATACCACAAATGATACGTAATATCTTATTATCTAACCCCAAGAAAGCAATTTTGAAAATAATTTCATTTAGTTTTTTTTTTTAAATTTCTCAATATTGTAATATTGAAAAATTATACACATAAAAAAATATTAAAAAAAAAATCTTAAAGAAATTATTTTCAAAATTGCTGTCTTGGGGTTAGATATCAAGATATTACGTATTATTTATGGTATATGGTACATATATCGTATCTGAAGGATACAATCTTGATATTTTGTGTCAAAAACAAAACAAACTATACCAACCGATGAAAAGGCGCAGTTAAAGGGTTAAAAAGGTATTTCCCGTTCGATATATGGATATTACGTATCATTTTATGATTAATATGTACCGTATCTGCAGTACAGTTCCATAAGTCTAGTGAAATAGTTATTGAAGTAGAACTGTGTCACTTTGTAAAATTGAAAAAAAAAAATTGTTAATGATATTATTTTCAAAATTGCTATCTTGGGGTTAGATATCAAGATATTACGTATCATTTGTGGTATATTGTACAAAAAAAATCAGTAAGGTATATCGTAGTTGGAGGATACAACCTTGATATTTTGTGTCAATAACTAAACAAATTATACCAACTGATGAAAAGGCGCAGTTAAAGAGGTATTTCCCGTTGGATATATGTATATTACGTATCATTTTATGATTAATATGTACCGTATCTGCAGTATAGTTCCATAAGTCTCGTGAAATAGGTATTGAAGTAGAACTGTGTCACTTTGTAAAATAGAAAATTTTAAAAAAAATGCTAATGATATTATTTTCAAAATTGCTTTCTCGGGGTCAGACATAAGGATATCACGTATCATTTGTGGTATATTGTACAAAAAAAACAGCCATATCGTGTCTGGAGGAGCCCAAACTTGGTATGTTTCGAAAATTCTTTGTTTTAATTTTTTTTTAAATGCCCGAAATGTAATGATGTGGTTTATTTTTAGAATCGCCTCAAATAGCCCTTTCGTATGATACCACACTCGATAGGTTTAAAAAAAAAAAAAATTCCATACAAAAAAAAAAATGTTTTACCACTCCCCCCGCAGCGAAATTTTTTTAGGAACTGCGGGTCAAAAATTTCGTTTTGGCCTCTAGTATGTGTGTGCCAAACGGCTAACCTGTACATCGATTTGCGGTATTCCTTTGAAATTGGGGTCGACCAGTTTGCTTTGTGTGTCTAGTTCTTCCAGCATGTACTGGAGTTCTTTGGGATTATCTGTTAACAGAATCAGATCGTCTGCAAAACGTAGATGGTTAAGTTTTCTTCCATTAATATTGAGACCATAGCTCTCCCAGTTCATCCGTCTAAACACACTTTCGAGGACTGCTATAAATATCTTTGGCGACAAAGGATCACCCTGTCTGACTCCTTTTCCTATATTAAATTCTTCACCTATTCTCTCTAATTTAATCTTTACTGTGCTTTTTGAGTATATTTCTTTTATAATCCTAATGTATTTTTCCGGGACTCCTTGTTCCTTAAGTGCTTCCCATATCTTCTTATGCTTAAGTGAGTCAAACGCCTTATTGTAATCTACAAATGCCACGTAATATTGTCTTCTGTATTCATGACATTTTTCAACAATTTGTTTGATGACTGAGATATGGTCTATTGTGGAGAAGTTTTTTCGGAATCCAGCTTGCTCTCTTGGTTGGTTCACATCTAAAACTTTTGTAACTCATCCTAAAATTAATTTCGAAAACACTTAGCTTATAAGGTCTGTAGTTATTTATGTCGCTTTTATCTCCCTTTTTATGTAAGAGTGTGATTGTACACACAATGGACGTGTTGGTATTTTTTCATTTTTTTAAGATTTCATTAAAAAGGTTAGTGAGCGGATCAATAATACTGTTAAGGGGCTGCCTTTAATAACTCATTAGTAATATTGTCATCGCCAGGGGATTTATCGTTTTTTTGACTTAAAATAGCAAGCTCCACTTCTCTTTTTAAGAATTTCTCTTTTTCAGTAATATCGACCGTCAATACCAATAACAATAGGATTAAGTCGTGGCTAGGTGAATTCTTTGTAAGAACTTGCTAAACACGTGCGGAAGGCGGTGTATTAAACGATTTTGATACTGTTCCTGTGTTAGGTATCTTCCCGTCTGATAATAAATGCAAATTTTAAATATCAGAAGTATTTTTTAACACCATAATTCTTACTTTGTAAAGTCTATTCAATTCAAGTTTATTCAACTCTTATTTCAAGTTGGTAGCAACTCGGACACTGAAACTACCGAACATACCTATAATTCGAAAACAGAAAAAAATCGAGAGTGTATTACCATTTGTCCCCGCCCCACGTGGCCGCCGTGGTACACGAGGCAGAGACATATGGGAATGATTTATATGAAGCGCTTATTCCCATCTGTGCCCGGCGAGGACAAATAGGAATACACCATATCGAGTCAATAGTCATCATAGGTACCTTAAAAACATGTATTTTTATTTGTAACTTTAGGTATACATAGTAGCCATTAAAGACGTCCGCTATCCACCATCTGATCAGATCAGATCAGATAAAATGTACCTAATGAATTGGTTATCAAATTAAAAATAACACCGGTACCAAAACTACGTAACAATCAATTTGTAAGATTTTATTACATAAAAATAGGTATAAATTAAACAAGAGACTACTGTTAACTCTACCTAGTGACTTATATGTATACGTAATACCTATAGTCATAATAGTCATAATTTATTCATAAACAATTTACATTGTGTTTGAAGTTTGAAATTAATTTACATATAAATTTTAGTAGTAAAATTTTTTCAACAAGAAAGCATTTAACTTCTTTTTAAACTGAAAACTATTGTAGATTGACATCATGTCAATGGGTAGCTGATTGAACTGTCTAATCACTTGATGATTTGCGGATTGTTTGACCACTGTTAGTTTGCTCATAATAGGCTGTGGCAAATCTAGGAGGAATCCTCGTCTCTCCTTCTGTTCTTGTGTTTCGAAATCCTTGATATTTTTCACCAAATCTGTCAGAACTACTCATATATACTAACAAGGAATGGTTAGAATTTTGAATTGAATAAAGTAGGGTTTACAAGATGTTGGTTGTGGAATTCTGGCAATAATGCGGATGGCTCTTTTTTGCACAACAAATGCAGCCTGGATATTACATGTACTTATAACTGTTGCCCCAAAATTTAATACTGTAACGATACTTGGATTCAACCAGTACATAGTATACCATTTTTAATTCAGCGAAGCGCAGTTCATACCGAAGTCTGAGAGCATAGCACGATTAATTTATTGAATTAACAACGTTATAGGTACGTGGGTACCTAGACTACACTTTTATTCTAGGAATATTATTAAGAATAAAAAATCATGATTATATTTATTTGATTAAGAATAACTTATTCTTATTAAATTTTTTCACACACGAATTATTCCCGAAAGGAATAAAATCGACATGATTTTATTCTTACGGATTCTTATTCAAATAATGATTTTATTCTTGAATGCCCAACACTGTTACCTAGTACACTTTATTTTTTTCTTACATTCTAGCGTAATGATTAATGAATAAATATGCGTCATCTTATGATTCCAATATGATTCCTTGGATCGAAGAGTCGAATGGCTTTTCAACTTAAAATACATATGTTCAATACCGAATACCGGCGATATATTAGCTTAATTTGTAGTATGTATTCACTTTCGGCATATCCAAAAACGCAACGCGATTATAATACCCACTGTAAAGACACTAATCTAATCCAAAATTTCATTTCGTTTATTGCAACTGCGTGTTGAGTATGTAGGGTAATAAATTTAAGGTTTACCTTGCTCTGTTTTATTGGCTGTGTTTAAATGCCGAGGCGAGTCATGTATTACTTCTTGCACTCGAGTTGTAATTTGAGCGAATTCTAAATATTGATGAGTCATAGCGCGAAGCACCGACTAAATCGGCATCAGCAATGTATAAACATTTCGTGTTTATTGTTGTCTAATTTTCTAACAAGGTAATCGTTAATTGACCTTGCTTTCCTGGACACTACCTATGCGATTTCTTGAATAACTTGTCATTATTAATTTTGTTGCTATTGCGATTGTTATGATTATGTAGCAACTATTTAGACTGGCGACTGTGTATGTTTTATCGAGATACCGGATACATTATTACAAGTGTGTTTATTCTTAAGTAGATTATTTTATTGCTGCTAAAGCAGAGAAGTCTATGGTTACTGCCTCCGAGTACCTATAACATACGAATGTTGTTGTTTCAGTCCGTTTTTCGGCGAGGAGTTCCAGTTCGAAGTGCCACGTAGATTTCGATACCTTTCCATATACGTGTTCGATCGGGATAAGCACCTCAAACAGGACAGAGTGCTCGGAAAAGTGGCCATCAAAAGGGAAGACTTGCACCGGTACAACAACAAGGACCACTGGTTCGCGCTGCGGCCCGTGGACGCGGACTCGGAGGTGCAGGGCAAGGCCTACATCGAGCTCTCGCTGGAGGACTCGAGAAAGCGGCTGCGCATGGAGCCTAAGCCGCCGGACCCCGACCCTGGCGCGGATAACTGCCCGTCCAAAGCGAACAAAGGAAAGAATCTCGGGAGGCTTTCGGAGTACTGTAAGGAGAGCATGCGGTTCGGCTCGTGTTCGAGTTCGACTAGCAAAAAGCTCCTGAGCACCGTTGCGACTGAACCCGCCATGTCGCTCTCGCGTTCGGAGAGCCTGAAGGACCGGGCGCAGTGGGCGGTGCGGGCCAAGCCGCCTATGCACGCCATGTCCGAGTCGGACACGTCGCCCTCGCCGACCGCCGCCGACTACTGGTCGGATCCTGAGCGGCACTGCGCCGCGCGCCAAGGGCCCGACACCATCCGCCTGCGGGTGCTCGAATGCTCAGAGCTCACCACGAAAAACGGACAGTGCGATCCCTTCGCTCTCGTCACCATACTTTATTCGAACGGACGAAGAGTCGAAAGACGCACTAAACCCAAAAAGAAAACAGTTAATCCTCAATTTGATGAAATATTCTGCTTCGATCTCGTTTTGGAGGCGGACCCGAAAGACAAGGATGGCTCGCAATCGGTGGGTAAATTTTGTGGGACATACGAGGGCTGGCCCAAAAATTGTTAGCTGCTCCGGCTCTACTCATGCGATGACAATAATATTTACACCATTGTTAGGGATATTTCAATGCTAATTCTGGTCATGAATTTTTTTAAGGTTCCGTACCTCAAAAGGAAAAAACGGAACCCTTATAGGATCACTCGTGCGTCTGTCTGTCTGTCTGTCCGTCTGTCACAGCCTATTTTTTTAAACGAATGGGAATAGTTTTTTTACATATTTTTTACTGAAAACTGTTTTGTATGGAGTTAGAAATTGCTTAGAAAAAATGGCAATTTTTGTCACTAATAAATTAATTTCATATTTAATATCTTATATCTTCGAAAATATAACTTAAATTTACTCGGGACTAATTATTTGGTTCCTTCTGCTATTTCCTATATCATCATCTTCCTCGCGTTATCCCGGCATTCTGCCACGGCTCATGGGAGCCTGGGGTCCGCTTGACAACTAATCCTAAGAATTGACGTAGGCACTAGTTTTGTCTGGTAGTCTGCTATTTCCAATATATAATTGATAAATATTTTTATATGTTAAAGCCAAGTTAAAGCACATTTTTTAAATATCTGAAATTTATCGTTTGATGAAGTGACTTGTTGACACTTAATTCATAATTATGTTTACTCAATCAAAACGATGTATACATAAAAACGGTCGAGATTCACAATTAGCAGCACCCAAAAAAAACCTAATATTTTTTAAATGAATACTGTTTATAAAATGATAACTCATATGGAGTCTCAATTACTGATCATAATGACTGTTGCTTAGGCACGTCGAAGTAAAAAAAAAAACGTTCTCTAAAAATTTATAGACACCACTTCGATAAGTCGCCCCCGTGGTACGATTACGCTCGAGATGCAACAGTCTTATCATTATCAATTTATCAATAATAATATTTAGTTTAGAGTAATAGTTTACTGTCATCATCATCTTCCTCGCGTTGTCCCGGCATTTTGCCACGGCTCCATGGGAGCCTGGGGTCCGCTTGGCAACTAACCCCAAGAATTGGCGTAGGCACTAGTTTTTACGAAAGCGACTGCCATCTGACCGAGTGAGTTTACTGTAGTAAATTATTATTATTATAGTCCGGTGGCCGGCTGCATGAAACCCTACCTGATAAAAAAAATTAAAATGCCTACTGGGCGGACGTGGCTTATCCTGACAAATTTTGTGCAAATGGAAAAAAGTGGTACATAAATTCATCAAAAAATACCTCATCGAAAAATAGAATGAAACGTATGTCAGGATAGCTGCCTTTGAGGACAGTAAAAAAAAAGTGGTCGGCCAAATCCTGTGTTGGCAGGTTCCTGTGTCTCACCGAATTTATGGTACCACGTGGCAGCTACAATTTACCTCACCGAAAAATAGAATGAAATAAAAAACGGATTATAATAGCTAAATTAAACCTGTTGACGTATATCTTGGTCGGCCTCACCTTAGCCTGGCAGTTTTTGCAGTTCGACCACATCTGTAAAAAAATATTTTTTATTTCAATATTGAAAATATGGTTTCTTCATTGCTTTTAACCATAGATTTATAAGGCGATGCCTAGTCCGTACATCCCTAGTGAAGCCATTTCAAGTGCGACGTCACGTCGCACTCGTATCATCGTATTCGAACGGTTCTCGCAGTACTTAAGGTCAAATCGGTTTGTGTACACCTCCCGTTTAAAAATCAAAAACACAGGAAAGGCAATTGTGCAGTGAATGGGTGTCAACGCATCAAATCATAAAAACAAACCGCCTGATATTACATTTCACGCGTTAGTATCGAGTTTAATGTGATATTTTTACGTAATCGTAAATTATTGTTACAATCGTCTTCCGGACTCACTAGTAGTTGCTAAAAGCGTAGCAGTATTTAAAAACAAATTAAAGAAATGGTTAATCGAGCAAGCGTTCTACGACCATAAAGAGTTTTTTTAAATGACAGATAAGTTTAACACCAAAAAATTCGTTTTTACCACCAAAAATAATGAATGATCACCAAAATAAGAACTCCTATTTAATGAGAAATTATTCCCAAATTTGTACCATATTTTTATCCTTATAAAACAAATAACACCAAAATAATCATTTTTAACCCAAAAATTGTAAACGATCACCAAACTTAGATCTCCATTTTAATGTGAAATTATAACCAATTTTTTTTATCTTGTTATCCTATTAAAGCAAATGACTATAAACTAATCATTGTAAACTCAAAAATAGTAAATGATTACCAAAATTAGACCTCCATTTTAATGTGAAATTATAACCAAATTTTTTTAATTTTGCTATCCTATTAAAGCTAAACTTTGTCGGTTAAAAATGTGCAAATATTTATCATCTTGTTATTCCATTAAATTAATTAATCCACTTCCGTCACTTTTTTCTAGTAGCATTTCGTTTCTGTAAGGCAGGGTTTCTTAAACTTTTTGCAGTCACTGACCATTTTCACAATTTAAACAATTCCACGGATCCCGGTTAAATTATATTTTAGAAAAATAATAAAAACCCTTATTTATATTTTAAATTTACTTTTATTATAAGTTTCATTACACTTAGGTCTCGTTAGGTTTACTACAACCAAAGATAGATATAACTCCGTAATAGATGGATACAGTCTAAGGAAAAAACGTGCCTCGAAAATCAAGAAAATTTGATTCTCGTTCAGAGGGCGCTACTAGTTTTGGCCTACAGTCGTATAGATGGCGTTGACGGTTTCGTTTGTTATTTAATAATTTTAACGCCATATCAGTGAAAGAATATGGGTCAAAATCATAAAAATAATTAATGCAAATAAAAAAAATCATTTATCTATATTTAAATACATTTTATCGTATTTTTATAAATCTTCATTTTTAGTTTTGAATTGTGTCGACAGATGGCAGTGAATTTACTGGGGTTACAAAATTTACTATGACAGTACCGCTCTAGTATAAGTTACTCTATGCTACAACATATCCTAATAAGTATGTTTACAGTAGGTATTTGACTTACTGCGGACCTCTGATAAACATGCTACGAACCCCTAAGGGGTCCGTGGACCCCACTTTAAGAAACCCTGCTGTAAGGGTCGCAGTTCTAACCTCTTTTTTTTTTTTTTTTTTGACGCAGGGGTAAATGCATTTACGCATCTCACCCCCGGGCTGGGGAAGCCCATTGGGGGGTGGTATGTGGGACTCGCTCCTCCCATAACTTCCTCTGCTAGCCAGAGGAAGAGGAGGAGAATACCCACTAACATCCCCTGCGGCGTTTCCGTCTATGCCGTTGAGGGGGGTGCAATGGGGTCGCGAGCATGTCGACCACGGCACCCCCCCGGCAGTCCTGGCCCGGTTCGGGGAGAGTCAGCAAACGCATAACTAACCCTCCCCCCTCTCGTGTAGAGCAATATTATGCGGGTCCCCTATCCGCTGCCCTACTGGGGTATGGCGCGGTTTACAGCGGTAAACCGCCTGCGCCTCCTTCCCATGCGCCTTCTTCGGATCGGAAGAGCGTTCGGGTCTTCCTCCCGTTCCATCTCCTCGGTCTCCTTTTGCAACATGACTGTGTCGCAAAAGGAGACCACCGCGTCCCAACATCTCTCGCCGCTCAACATGGCCGCGACTACGTTGTGCAGCGAGAGATCATTCGTCCCAATAACTATCTCCATCGCCCTACGCTCCACGGCCCAGCGATTGCACACCTCCAAAGTGTGCTGGGCCGTGTCGTCCGTCTCACCACACTGGTGGCAGGCTGTGGCAGGCTCACGACCTATCCTGTGCAGGTAGTGACCGAAGCACCCGTGTCCGGTCAACACCTGCACCAGTCTATACCCCAGCCTGCCGTGCGTTCGGTCAAGCCGTCCGTCTAGGTACGGGAGAACCGCCCCTATGGTGCGGGTTCCATAGGGAGAGTTCTCCAGGTCCTCCTTCCATTTTTCACGGAGCCTTCTCACCGCAATTGTTCGGTCATTTCTGACTTCGTCAGGAGCAGGGAAATTACCCGTTTCCCTGCTCCTGATTCTCCGCCTATGCGCATCGGCGAGCACCCCAGCATCCAACTCCCAAGGTGGGGTGCCCGCCAACACGCACGCTGCCGCCCATCCCGTGGTGATATAAGCCCTACATACGCGTATGGCTATCACACGTTGGGGCCTCCGCAGTAGGGCTTTGTTTTCCCCGTTCAATTTATCGGCCCAGATCGGGGCCCCGTAAAGGGCCTTTGATCGTGCCACTCCCGCATAGAGCCGCCGGCAAGGGTGAGAGGGCCCTCCCACGTTTGGCAGCAGCCGACCCAACTCTGAGGCTGCCGTCACTATTCGGGGGGCGATTTGGCGGAAATGCTCCCCGAAATTTAACTTCGCGTCGATCGTGAGGCCCAGGTATTTTATATGGGGCCTCACCCTAACCTCATCCTCTCCTATTCTTAGGGAGGCACCCTCAGGCATCTTCCAACCTCTCCCCCGGAAGACTATCGCCTCAGTCTTCGGGAGGGAGACATTCAGCCCTAAGAGGCGAATTCTAAGTATGACGAGCTCTGCCGCCACTTCCGCCCTCCGCCATGCCTCCCTAAGCTCCTCGCCCCGAACGGCAACCATTGTGTCATCAGCATAACACATGAGGGCCATCCGGGGGAGAAGCTCTGCACGGATGGCCCAGTCGAATCCGATATTCCATAACAGGGATCCGAGCACCGACCCCTGACGAACGCCGCAGGCCATCCGTCTCTCCACCCATCCATTTGGAGTGTCGCAGACCACCACCCTGTCCGACAGATAGTGGTCAACGATCCGCCTCAGATATAGGGGCACTTCGTGGTACTTAAGGGCCTCCCGTATCACCGAATACGGGAGGGTACCAAATGCATTGGCGATGTCCAAGGACACCGCAATGGCTCCCTCCCCCTTCTTTTTGGCATCCTCGCAAAAGGCCCGAAGTGCCCCCAATGCGTCCATTGTCGACCTGCCATTTCGGAATCCGAATTTGCGATCCGAAAGGTTTGGACCCAACTGGTTTAGGTGCCGGTTGATCCGGGAAGCAACTATGCGTTCGAGCATCTTCCCAGATTCATCCAGCAACACTAATGGTCTCCACCCAGATGGGGAGTCCGCCGGCCTAGCCTCCTTCCGGAGAAGGCACACAATTCCCTCCTTCCAGCACTTTGGGAACTGCCCAACCTTTAAGCACTGGTCAAAGATGGACTTGAGGCCGTCTCCGAGGTACTCCATTGCTATGGGTATTACTCTCCCGTGAACCCCGTCCGGACCAGGGGCTTTTCTGCAGGCCCTTATCCTGTGGGCCACATAGGCCATTTCGACCTCCGTCACTAGGGGCACCTCCTCCGGTTCCACTGGCTCCTCTTCCCTGGGGACCACCATTGCAGGGGGGTTGAATTGCGGGGCTGGAGGAAACAGTCCCTCTAGTATATTTTGCAGGGTCCCCATTTCTATTGCATCCATGGGAGCGGTCCGGCGAAGCTTTTTCCTCACAAGTTTGTAGGGCCGCCCCCATGGGTCCTCGTCTAGCGAGGCCAGGAAGGCCGTGTGCGCCACGTCCTTTGCCTTGGCAATGGCGAGATTCAAGGCCTTTTTGGCCTCATTCAGCTCTGCATGGCATGCGTCCAGCTCCTCCTGTGTATGCCTCCTTCTTCGGCAGCGCGTATATTGCCGTCGTGCTGCATTGCTGGTAAGTCGGAGAGCGGCAACTTCCGGACACCACCAGTAAGTGGCCTTTTTCCTCTGGGGTGGCCCCACTCTCCTCATTGAGGCATCGCACGTCCTCGTGAGGGAGTCTCGGAAGCCGAGGGCCATGTTGTCCACATTGGTATCCTCTGGTATTTGCCGCCCCCACCTTGCCTCCACCAATGCTGCCTCTCTGGCCGCATCACGGTCCAGGGAGGCCAGGCTCCATCTCGGCCGTCTTCCCGCTCTCCTTGCCTGTCTGGGCTGTAGGTTTTGCCGGGCTCTAGAGACCCTCATTCTGATATACAAGTGGTCAGAGAGGGTCTCCGTATCTTCCAGGACTCGCCAGTCTGCTATGCGCATTGCTGCAGCTGGGGAAGCCAATGTGACGTCAATAATTGACCCCCCCTGGTGGCGCACGCAGGTGTTGGCTGCGCCCCGGTTAATTACTTCAAGTCCGAGCCCGGCTAACCAGTCCAGGAGTGCCGCTCCTCTGGGATCGGTCCTCGGGGAGCCCCATGCCACGCATTTGGCATTAAAATCCCCCAGGACCATTATGGGGGAGGGAGCCGCGCCAGCTACCGCCCGTCCGAGCCTCTCCAGGTACGCCTCAAACTCCCGCAGTGAGTTCTAACCTAACCTAACCCACTTTTATAAAAGCATTTCGTTTCTGTAAGGGTCGCAGTTCTAACCTAACCTAACCCACTTTTCTTGTAGCACTTCGTTCCTGTAAGGGTCGCAGTTCTAACCTAACCCACATTTTTGTAGCATCTCGTTTCTGTGAGGGAAGCAGTTCTAACCTAACATAACCCAATTATATAGTAGCATTTCGTTTGTGTAAGGGTCGCAGTTCTAACCTAACCTAACCTAACCCACTTTTCTTGTAGCACTTCGTTTCTGTGACGATCGCAGTTTTTAAATATTTTTATTTTAAACTGTTTATTTAAAAAACAAAGAAATTACAAAATCTACTCTCAGACTTAGCCTAATCTACATTCGAATATATTGTAAGTTCCAACCTAACCTTATCCACTTCTCTAGTAGCATTTCTTTTATGTAAGCGTGGCGCGTGACTGAATTGAGGATTGGGTCAGGCGAGCGCGGCGCGTGCGGTCGCAGTTCTAACCTAACCCACTTATCTGATAGCAGTTCGGTTCTGTGAGGATCGCAGTTTTAACCTTACCTAACCCACTTTTCTTGTAGCACTTCGTTACTGTAAGGGTCGCAGTTCTAACCTAACCTTACCCACTTCTCTAGTAGCATTTCTTTTCTGTAAGGGTGGCGCGTAACTGAATTGAGGATTGGGTCAGACGAGCGCGGCGCGTGCGGGGTGCTGTGTACGGGGGATTGAGCGGTAGGGGCTAGTAATTTTGGCATCATTTTACTTTATTTGGTAATATGTATACATTTTTTGGTAATCATAGTGGTTTATTTAAGTGAAAATATCGCATTAATTTGCTCTTCAAGATTTGGTGATCATAAATTATATTTGGTGGTCATTTATGATTTTTGGTGTTTGAATACAATTTGAAGTGCAGTCGTGATTTAAACAGGTGGTTGTTTTGTAATTTTAGATTTTATTTTTCTGGTGTTAAGTATTTTATTTTGGTAAAAGCGATTTCTTTATTTAGGGTACCAGAGTATTTTTTGGTGGTCATAATATTTGGCGCCTTTTTAAATTAGGAACTTAGGTAGATGTAAGATATAAAATACAACCTACATTATGTAGCGAAAATTCATACTTAAATATAATCTTTATACACTGTATAAAATGTGACATGTAATTTAAATTATTAATAAATAGTATGATTATGATTATGATGAATACAAAAATCCAAATTTTCGTCAGCCGCCATTTCTTATAAATATTGCCAGTGTAGTGAATATTTTTTCCTCCAAATGGGACATGAACTTACATTCTAAAATGAATACGCTTATTTGAAGTTCCTTGTACAATTATAAAAAATATATATTTTAACATTTTTCATTATTTTATTCTAAAAATTAATGTTTTTTAATCAAATAAGATTAATTATTTATTTAGTTTTTTTTTCTTATTTTTATTTTGTGTAATGTTCGTTTTAGATTTAAATTTCGGTAAATTTCAGTTAAATGCTTACAATACGAAAAAAAGTTTCACTTGCATCGTGGTTTCCTAAAGCAACACAATGATTTTTATTATTTTATGCACAGTTGTTAAATAAAAAAATAGTAAAAACGTATCAGCTTATTTATTGAAATCATATTTCACAAAGTACAGAAATGCATTAGATCCCTAAAAGAAACATAAAGCTTTTTCTACAAAATCAAATCTTCCAAATTATTAATAACCAAGTGTAAGGATGATGTTACAAATTCCCTACTTCGAGGGAAATAAATATATACTTGCAACATATTTTTGTATAATAAATAAATAATATTTTAGGACATTCTTAGGTACACAGATTGACTAAGTCTCACGGTAAGCCCAAGGAGGCTTGTATTATGGGTACTCAGACAACGATATATATAATATATAAATACTTAAATAGGGTAATCCCACCAGTGAATGAACACCCCCCAGTGAATGAACAAATTCACGTTTTTTGTCTAAAATAAGAAATATAGCAATTACTTGTCGTATTTTTTTTTCTTATAAACAACTTTATTTCCTATGCAATGGCAACCCGTGATAAATTTATTTTCAACCAGTTTGAATGTGACTGGCGTTTGAAGTTTACGTGTTTCTGGTTTTGAAGTTTTGTATGGAAAAATTTGATCCCAGATAAGAACAGTGTACGTTTGGAGCAACATATGAAGTGCTTATTTAATGTTTACCTGTACAAAGTTTAGTTATTTGGATAGATTAAGAGTTAAACCTTCTATAAATGCACACTTTGTCAGCGTATTATGCGCTTAAGTCTTTATTTTTTAGAGTTCCATTACTGGCTTATCAAATGTTCTGAAACCAGTAAATGAACGGTGTGTTCATTCACTGGTGTCGTCTACATTTTTTTTTTTCTAAATGTATATGTAAACGAAATGGTATTGAGTTTGTTTTTTGTGATTCTGCATAGAAAACGATTCTGATTCATTCAGCCAGTATTGGAACAAACCAAATTTCTAGATTTTACATAGTCCATTTACTAGATTTTTCATGCCTATGTATGAACAGTACAAAATTTGGCTTGTTCATTCATTGGGTTTCTACTAATTCTATGTATGAACAATGTAACCACGAACAACGGATTAAAAGTCTATTATTTTAAGCATTATTTGCTGAGCCTGTCCTTTTTTCATCAAAATATGCACGTTGTTTCTTGTTTTAAATATTGATTCTCTTTTTCTTATTAATATGTAACAGATTTCTGTGTTAATGGTGAATAACCATGATATTATTACATTCTTATATATTTAATATCAAATAGAGGGGATAAAAAGATATGAACGCTTTCGCTATACCTACTAGAATAGAGCTGGAAACGGTTTTTTTTTTCAATTTATTTAGGTAAACAGGTTTTGTGTTAAAAATGTATTTTTAATGCTGATTAAAAAGATCGAAATTATGTTCATTCACTGGATTTTGCGGTGTTCATTCATTAGGTTTTTGGGTATTTTTTGATAAATAATGTTATAACTCAAAAACTATGAAAGTAAAAAAATCGCAGAAATTACTTTTTTAATTATTAAATGAGGAATGATTAAATTACAATTAATTATTCAAATTATTAATGAATGCTGAGAAATGATTTTTCAAACTTGGATAATTGCTTAAGTGTTCATTCACTGGAGGTCTTACCCTACATAGAAAACAACCATGACTCAGGAACAATTATCTGTGCTTATCACACAAATAAATGCCCTTACCGGGATTCGAATCCAGGACCATTGGCTTCGCAGGCAGGGTCACTACCCACTAGGCCAGACCGGTCGTCGGTCGTCGGCAGCCATCCTGACATACAAGGTTCATTCTACCTATATTTTTCGATGAGGTTTTTTTGATGAATTTTTTGCAATTTGCACAAAATTTGGCAGGATAAGCCAAGCCGCGGCCGACCAAGAGCAGTTGAAGCTACTAAAAGTCAGCTACCCCCACACAGTAGGCGTTTTCTATTTTTTTATCAGGTAGGGTTTCATGCACCCGCCCACCGGACTATTAAGGATTGTCGTAAAATTGTAAATCATCATCTTCCTCGCGTTATCCCGCCATTTTGCCACGGCAAATGGGAGCCTGACCAACATTTAATAATTTTAAAACTAACGCGGGACTTAATCGCGTACAAACTTACGTTTATTTATGGCCTGACGTTTCGAACGTGAAGTTAGGTTCGTGGTCACAGGCAGACTGACGAGGAATTGTATCAACATCTTCTTGCCGCGCGGACCACCAACCAACCAACCAACATTTGTTCAGCAACTTTTAAAAATAACTAGTGTTTTGATTTTCATTACACTTTAAAGTTTATTCTAGGACGCAATGTATTGCAAAATTTGTTATGTTTAAAGGGTGACAAGCAACGTCAAACACACAGATGGCAGCGTACATTGAAAATAATATTTAATTAGTATGAAAAAGATAGAATCTAAAAATTTCATAATTTTAAAAAGTTGCTGAACAAATGTTGGTCAGTTTGAGGCGTACAGCCTCCAGTTTAATTTATTGTTCCTGTTGCAGGAAACACCGTGTACATTAATTAATTGTTTTAAAAATGTAATGTTTTTTACGTTCCATAGTTTAAGATCTCGTTCCCAATATTATACTTAGACAACGCTATGTACTCTATAATTGTCGTATTGTATCAGGTGAAGTACTTGTACACTATTGTAATGCATCATATGTAATACATACGATGTGGTTGTACTTAATAAATAAAATAAGTACTGATACTGACTGATCCCTCACAATGGTATAAATAATATTGCAATCGCATCAGTAGAGCCGGAGTAGCTAACAACTTTCGGAGCAGCCCTCGTAGTCGAGGTGTCATGTGGCGGTCGAGCAACATTCATAACCCGGAAGACAATGAAATAGAAGAACCCAACGTTTATAAATTCCGTTCTATCACTCTCATGGTGCGCTGTAGGAGCATTCCACTAGAACGTCGCTTACGTTATGCATTTGCCTTGTATGGTAGCTACCTCATCAACTGCGTAAAGCTCGCGAATATACTGCCAATTTGTTAGCCAACTCTGGTCATGAGGTCTGCTAATATAGCAGACCAAATATCGCTATTTCAGCATTTTGAGAATATATGCATGTGTGCGACATTCTCGTGGAATACCCCTGTACACAAAAACACTACCAAGTTTTACACAGTTGAATGTTTAATGTTTAATTTGAGTGAAGGGATAGGATAGGATAGGCAATATACGAGATGTTGATAGTGTTCATATGGCAGGCGGGCGTGGCGAGTGAGGCGCGCGTGTCCGTGTGGCACGACGCGGCCACCCCGGTGTTCCTGGGCGAGGTGCGGCTGCAGCTGCGGCAGCCGGCGCCCGCGCCGAGGGCTTGGTAACTACACGACACGACACACTATCCCTTATATACACTATCCCCCAACCCAAAATATACCAATCATACCTAACCAATCATCATCATCATAATTTAAGAGCATCGCTCTTGTCGGTGGAGTATGCGCCAGTTTTCTCGATCCTCGGCCAGGCTCTTTAGGTCCCTGTAAGACACGACATTTGCATTTGCAACCTAACCAATATAACCTCCAAAATACCTTACCAATACCTGTAATCAGATTACGTCATATAATAAGTCCCCACAGTTAAAACCACCAATATTCAAGAAGTTTAAAAAAAGTTCTTCAAATATTAAACGACAAAAAGTGACACAAATATCGTAAAATTGGCCATTACGTTTAAATGACAATTTTCTGTGATTTGATCTGTGGTCGTCATCAAGGTGATTGTACGAGTCCAGTCCAGACTTAACGGGGTTGAGGTGTTTCATTAGTTTCATTACAAAGTTCTTAAGGCCACAGAAGTTAGTCGTTAGGTACGCTACACTTCAGCTCAATCAGCAAAGGGAAAGTGGGTCTAATTGACTTGCTCGGTTGGATTACAGGCACCGGCATAAGTGTAAATAAAAACTTGTAAAACCTGACAACACTTTATTTGGCCTTCGCCACGTTGCGGTTTTTGTGTAGTGGTACTAATTTATTTTACCGGCAAGAAATACTCTGACAACAGATGTTGAATGGCATTGAATGTCAACAATGGCATTAAATGGCATTGAATGGCAATGTGAATAAGAAGAATACCAAATGGAAAAATACATAACTGCCAAAAAATACTCCCAAAGCAGCAAGAAAAATTATTTTGAATACAATGAAATATTAATACCAAAAAAAAGGACTAAGGTTTGCGTAGCATTCTAATAAACAATGTTTGGAAATGAGTCGTTGACATCAGTTGGCATGATCGGTACATGAGGTACGTACATGATTGCCGTATGTAAAAGGTTTATAGCGGCGTGTAAACTTGTGTTGTACCTATGCAGGTTCTTCCTGAGCGCGCGCGCGGGCGGCGCGGCGTCGCGCGGCGCCACGCCGCCGGGCACGCGCCTGTCGGCGGCGGGCGGCGCCGCGCTCGGCTCGCTGCGCCTGCTGCTCCAGTACACAGTCGACCACGTCTTCCCCATACACCACTACCGCCGCCTCGAGGAGCTCTTCCTTATGAGTGTCACACAGAAGGTTGGTACCCTACCCTACCCTACCCACCCGCGCTACTACCGACTGATACTCACCTGGAAACAAGCCGTATACCGAAAGCGCCGAGTTTCCTGTTGCATCCCCTTCACAGGGTAGAAGGGTTTAGTTAGTTGACTACTAGGAGCCGAATCAGGCATGCTGCCAGAAACGAGGCTGACAGTATCCTATGACGATTACCTTCACCTACGACAAAAAGCTTTCACGGGAAGGAAACTGGGGAAGTTGTTATTACATGGCTAAATGTTTATTGACAGCCCATCACCACGTCGGCGGTGTACATCTTGGGGGAGATCGTGGCGAGTAAGACGGACGCGGCGCAGCCGCTGGTGCGGCTGTTCACGCACCACGACCTCATCGTGCCCGTCGTTCGGGAACTCGCCGACGCGGAGATATCTGTGCTTACGTGAGTTATATTCATATATGTTCCCCATACATAACAAAGAACATATTATGGATACATTGTAAGCTACCAACCAACCGAACCAGGAAGTGGTTGAACAATCCTTCTTTCTTATATTATTAGTGCGGCCACTGAACGTGTACGCTCGAAGGGTGCGTTCCGTGGCCCTCGTTACGGGGTTATTGTTGCGTGTGTGCAGGGACGCGACGACGATATTCCGTGGCAACACGCTGGTGTCCAAGATGATGGATGAAGCCATGCGGCTGAGCGGCGCCGCGTACCTGCGCTCGGTGCTGCGGCCGACGCTGGCCGCCGTGCTGGCCGACCGGCGGCCCTGCGAAATCGACCCCGCGCGCGTCAAGCCCGCTGCCGCCGTGCAGCCCAACCTCGCCAACCTCAATCACTATGTACAGAGGGTAGGGACGTTTAATGAGCCGCTTACATTTTCTTATCTGATACTTCTAACTTCACAAATAATACAATTTCAATTGACGCAACTTTAGCTCCTCTAGAGCCGCAGAGAGAAGACGCAACATCGTATGCATAGTAATAAGCAGTAAGAAAAACCTGCCCTCATTGTCTCCCAATTACTTTAGATGTTTATCACACGCTTACGAAACCCTTATTTAATGTCCTCAGTTCATAAACAATACAGTGAGATCTAGTCCAAAACTATGGGGTATTAAAATGATAACTGTGTAATGGACATGGTGGTAGTTATATTATAAACAAATTTATAACAGTCATAAGTTAATGTTATTGATTTAGTAAATGATTTATATAAAGTACGTTTGTAATCGTCTAACGTAGGTAACGTCCATAGCATCCGTAGTAATTTGCTTAGTTCGGCGCTAGGTCTGTATTTGTAAGGTTGTCCCCAGCTCCCCACCCCAAATATATTAGTATTTACGATTGTATCAGGTGTTCGACTCGATAACGTCGTCGTACGCGATGTGCCCGGCGGTGATGTGCCGACTGTTCGACGCGCTGCGGCAGAGCGCCGCGCGGCACTTCCCGCACAACGCGGAGGTGCGCTACTCGGTCGTCTCCGGGTTCATCTTCCTGCGCTTCTTCGCGCCCGCCATACTCGGCCCGAGGCTCTTCGACCTTACCACCGAACAAATTGCAAGTCTCATACGTTATAGTGATAGCGGTTCGCCAAAAAACGTTGCAAATGGTGTTAAAGCTATGACAATCGGCACGATTGATCTTTTAGTCCATATAAATCAGTTTGACCCGAAGCACCAAAAAACTAAATAAAAAGGAGAGGAGTTATGACTTTTTTTTTGTATGTAAAAAATTTTTTTGTTTGTGTGTGGTATTAAATGAAAGGGCAATCTGAGCCGATTCTAAAAACATATCACATCATTACATTTCAGTCACGTGTTTTAAATTAAAATAACGATAATTTTCAAAACATACCAAGTTTGGGCTCTTTCAGATACGATACCGTTGAATTATTTTTTGTAAAATATACCACAAATAATATTCTCATATTTAATCCCAAGAAGGTATTTTTGAAAATAATTTCATTTAGTTTTTTTTTTTTAATTTTTTACAATATTGAAAAATTATACACATAAGAAATATAAAAAAAAACTAAATGAAATTATTTTCAAGAGTTGCTTTCTTGGGGTTAAATATGAAAATACTACGTATCATTTGTGGTATATTGTACAAAAAAATCAGTTAGGTATATCGTATCTAAAAAAGCCCAAACTTGATAGTGTGTGAAAAACTAAACAACCAACCACCCAACCAACCAACTGATGAAAATGCGCAGTTAAAGGATTATATGGTTATTACGTATAGACCGCGGGCCAGGAACAGATTTCCATGACCAATCGCCTTCCGGGCGAAAACTCGTATAGTGGTTAACGGGTATGTATGATGAACCCTCGTGAACGTCAGCTGCCGCTCCGTTGGTGAGTTGAGAAATGGCAGCAAATAAAGTCTATTAAAAAATTTTTGTCATCTCCCGCTTAATACTTTGTCAGATGGTAGTTTAGATGCTATTGTGAATAAACAAAATCTTCAGCCGATTGTATCGCTGTGGAAAGACCGTCAGCTGGTCACATGAACATGTAAAAAAGAAAATTCTTTTCAGTCATCGGCGTCATCGCCTCCCGTTTGATACTTTGTCAGATGATAGTTTAGATGCTATTGTTAATAAAACAAATCGTCAGCTGATTGTATCGCGGTGGAAAGACCGTGTTACGCGTTTCAATAAATAAATAAAAATTCAAAATTGTTTATTGCATTCAAAAACTTTACACATATTACAGTGGCTGGTGTCTTGTCTTTTAAGTTATTTACAAAATAACCTGTGCTAGGAGGCACCGCTCTTCCATATCTAAATTACAATTATTTAGTATTATTCTATTCTTAAAACTGTTTCTTTATTAATTGTGTGTGTGTGTGTGTGTGTGGCTAGGCTAGGCTACATATCCTAGTAAGTCTTCCACCTGATCGTAGTTTTTATCTTCCAACCAATTTGTTATTTCATTTTTTACATCATATTGTAGCTTTGGGTATATATCTAGTGATTTGTTTAAAGTATTATATAGGTGCGATGAACGCTTATTATACTGTCTACTAGCAAAAGTGGTGTTGGTTTTAGGTAGGTGCATAGCAATATCTTCCCTCCGTCTTGTCAAAATGTTGCAATCAAAAGTAGTTGTTTTGTGCTTTCTTAGAACAGAGGTTAGTATATATAATTTTCTGACAGTAAGCAACTTACACAATTGATATAACTTGTCAGTTGAGAACCACATCTTCTTAAAGTACATAATTTTGAGAAGACTACGCTGAGCTCTCTCTACGTCTATAAAGCGAGTCTTGGCAGCACCACCCCAAACAGGCAAACAATAGGTTAACACGGGCTGAACCAACGATGTGTAGATTTCTTTTAAAATGTCTCTACTGTGGCCATGGGAATCCGGGACAGCTCTTGGCACCGCATGTCTTAAATTTTTAAAAATCCAATTAAGCTTTCGTAGTCGTAATATAACATATTCGAGATGTTGGTACCAAGAGTCCCCGATCCACAAAGACACCCAGATATTTGGTGCTATCAACTTTTAGTATGGTGGGACAGGTTCGCTGGGAGCAGTTTAGTACATTGTTGCAGCAGCTATGTATTTTAATGTCGAAACTATTAACAGGTTGTGTATAACTGTATATACTGTGGCATATATAATTTGTTTTGGTGGTATTTAACGTAAGAATATTGTTATTAAGCCATTCATTAATAGTCACAAGTCCAGTCTCCGCGAATTTCTGAACATCTTTCCATGAAGCACCAGTGAAGACGATGGCGGTGTCGTCAGCATACGAAAATATATCTGCGTGGGGGATCTTTAAGTCGCACAAGTCGTTAATATAAATTAGGAATAGCGTTGGGCCAAGCACAGAGCCTTGAGGTACTCCGTACGTCACGTCCTCATATTTACTGGTACAACTGCAGTCACCCAGTTTCACCCTCTGTTTCCTATCTGTTAAGTAGTCCCGGAGAAGACGAAGCGGAATATCTC
This sequence comes from Cydia strobilella, assembly GCF_947568885.1. NCBI lineage: Eukaryota > Metazoa > Arthropoda > Insecta > Lepidoptera > Tortricidae > Cydia > Cydia strobilella. Next base: position 42,086,253 of record NC_086068.1, on the reverse strand, counting down.
TTATCCCCATCCTTTCCAACTTGTGTAACAGTATGGGGACAGAGACGGTGTCAAAGGCCTTTTTGATATCTAAATACACAGACATACATTTGGATCCATTGTCAAGATGTTCAACTATTAGTGAAGTTAGTGCAGATACAGCATCTTCAGTAGATTTTTCAGTTCTGAATCCGTATTGAGATGGGGATAATAAGTTGACAACTTAAGTACTTGAATAATCTGGTATTCAGTAACTTCTCTAATATTTTGGAAATTGCTGGCAGAACAGTCTGGTATAGGTCTGTAATTATTAACATCGTCTCTGTCTCCGTTTTTATAAACTGGTGTAATGATTGATTGTTTAGTGGAGCTGGAAAAACTCCTTTGTCAAAACAAATATTTACTAAATGCGTAATTATAGGAGTCACCACTGGCTTTGCAAGCTTTAGAAATTTGTTGGAGATATTATCCCAGCCTGGTGCACTATTATTCTTAAGGCTCGATATCATTGATTGAACTTCATGATGGTCAGTATGGGACAGTATAAAGGAGTTTGGCTGAGAACGAAGGTTTAGAAGGTATTTTATTTTATTTTATTAATTTTAGGCACAGTAACAACATACAAATCACAATAGAAAAAAAAACAAGAATCACATGGTTATCGTGGTAAATTTGTACATCGATAACAACCGTGCACAACATTCAAATGTACTCATCAACTTAACTAATTATTGTAAGACAGATTTAACTCTTTGCTTAAATGTAACAAGGCTACAGTGGAAAATGTCGAGATCTTTGTTTATTTCGTTGTAGAGAGCGCACATTCGCGGTATCGGGCTATGTTGTGATACATTATTTGTAGTTGGGGGTACACTGAATAAATGTTGCTTGCGGCTGGACCTGGTTTGTAGTTTAAAGGGAATATGAGTTAATAAAGTCGTGTCTAGTGTAGCATTGACAATTTTATACAATGTGCAAAGGTCGCTTATCTTTGCGCGTATGTTTGTTGTACGTTTTTATCAGGTTTAATATTTGTCGCTAGTTGCTTTCGTATATTGGAGAAATAGCGATTGATATAGTTTGCAGAAGCAGCAGGTGTTGATTTAAGATGTAGGAGTTCAGAATTGGTGCTATTATTTTTATTAGAGTATGTAATATTTTTTATATTTTTCCGCAGTAGTTTATTATTTTTAGAAGATTTACTTAATAACTCTCTTTGGTAATTACGTTTTAGTTTTTTAAATAATTTATTACAATTATTTCTATATCTTTTATATGTTATTTTTAGTATTTCGTTGAAAGGATCACTTTTTAACTGCTTTTGCATATTATCCCTATTACGTATACAGCGTAAGATTCCTGGTGTAATCCAGGGTTTTATAATTCTGTACTTTTTAGGTATCGTATTGATTGTAGTATGTTTATTTAGCACCGATGTTAACTCAAATATTAGACTATCTATAACTATATCAGGATCGTTGTTGTACAGGAGATTTTCAAGATTTTTATGTTTTAATTCCTCAAGAGCTGCATCAAAATCTACCACAGTTTTTGTCTTTTTTAAACTGACATTATTTTTCATTTTAGAAATACATAACAACACAGTATAATGGTCAGTAGTAGTCGTTTTCAATACGCCTCAGTGGCTTAAAATTTGGATCTAACTATCTTTAGCATTATGTGATCGAGGCAGTTTTCTTCCCTAGTGGGCAAGGTATGTGCAGCCAAAATTCCATGTAAAGAAAGCATATCCAAATACTGGAGTCTATTATTACGCTCTTGCAGACGTTCATCAGTCTTAAGTTTTACGTTTATATTAATATCCCCAGTAATTATGATGTTTTTCCTATTGGATTTGATAGTATTTAAATGAGTATTTAATGAAAGTTTAAAGGGGTCAGCATTTGTGTTAGACGGGGATCTGTATATACATAAAATTAAATTATTCAATACTTCTACCTGCAAACAAGATGCATGTAATAATCTAACCTCTTTTACTTTGTGCCGAAGAGCATTTTTTACATATACAACTACCCCATCATTCTGATTAAGTTGATATGTGGAAGAGTACATGTTATAGTTTGGCAATTGGGGGATGAGTTTATTCGAGTCAAGCCTACATTCTGTTAAAACTATTACATCTGTTTCAAACTTAAGACATGATAATGACAGTATAAAGCTATCAAAGTTACAATATATACTCCTTATGTTTTGAGTAATTAACGTAAAATCATTACTTTTAACATTTAAATAGTTATATACTTAGGTTCAACGTGTCACATTCAAAAAAGTGAGCTATCTCTAGTCTATCAATTTCATTGATTGTTTGTAGTGTATCAGCCATGGGAATATGTGGTGTGGTAAAAGCACTTCGTTATTAACTCTGTATTTGGTATGTTTTTTATGCGTAATGTATAAAAAGAAATGAGGTGAGATACAAACCCAAAACAATGGATAATACTTATTATATTTTTCCTATATATACGTTGGTGATGTGGAATGTGTAATGCAATTTTACTTTGTTTTGTAGTTGAAGGTAATAAAATAGAGCCGCGATCATAGCGTGTATATTTATGTGTAGAGGTGAGTGCTGTTTGTGTGTGCTGTGTTAACAATATGTACAAGTTCAATACTAGAATTAAGAGCAATAGACATAGTAACATGCTGCAATTTAAGTACACAAGAAATAAAAGAATGATGATGTTCACTAATTGTCAATCTCCTTGTAGTAAGTGATGTACTTTTTTTTTTTTTTTAATCTATTTAATAAAGGGGTTTTATCATATTTGATGATGGCACCCCCATTGTTACAAATCAAAATCACAAATTTACCTTCGCTTAATTCCTAAATTGACTAATTTATATAAATCTTTAGCTGTTTTTGACAAAGGGTGTGCTAAGATATCATTACATGTACCCACATTCAATATATTAATTTTATGTTTAATTACAAAAGCTTGCCTTTCTGTTTCGTTCCGGATACATTCCATCATAATGTGAGTAGCATCTTCTCTCGTCCCACATTCCGTACAGTTTTGAGTATCACTCTTGCGCATCAAGAAAGCAAAGCTATTAAGTGGAATGTGTCCCGATCGAAGTCTGAGGGCTATTATGATATCTAACCTACTCATACCAGATCCTCTAAACCATGGCACTTGACACAGATTAGGTTGAATTGTTCTGTACCATATTCCTTTGTTCAGAGACCTCTCGTCGAAGTGCTCCTTCCATAAGTCCCGGCATTTAGAACGTACCATGTTTAGACAGTCAGTAAGTGATGTACTTGATCCTCGTGTTTTATCAGGATGATTGGCGATTGATCGCTCTTCCGGACATACACTTTACCGTACGACGTCCAGCAATATTTATAGTTCTTGGACCTGGATAAGTCACGAGCCATGAAATGCAGGCGCGCTGCCTTCGAGGTAAGGTTTTCAGAGAGAAATATAGGTGTGTCTTCCTGAGTTTTAAGTCCTAAATGCTTAGCACAGAGTTTGGATTTATTCCTTACATTATATGACTTTGCCATTTTAAGGAAATCGTTTTTCAAGAAGGTGGAGTTGGTTTCAACTACAATAGGTGCATTTTTCTGAGCGGGATTTTTGTAACGAACTCTGTAAATATCATTTATATCACTTTTGGTGACCTTGCAATCAATGGTTTCCGAAAAGGTAGTGACAATTTCAACTAAGTCCTGCTTGCTCTCATTTTCCTTCCTTGGGACATTTTTTATTTCAAAGCTGCTTTTCCGGCTCATACATTGCATTTCGTCCAATTTTTCTTCCAATAATGCTATGTGCTCCCTGTCTTCCTTTATATGGTTTTCAAGTTCAGTAATCTGTTTTCTCAGCTCTTGATTTTCCAGGTGTAAATCATGCAAAGAAGCTTCTATATTGCTGGTTGAATGTCATGTCTTTGACAGTGTCTTTCAAGTCTGAGATATCTTTGTGCTGACAGCCCGTATTAAATTAAATTTAATTAAATTTCTCATCTCCTCCTTAAAATCATTAAAGTCTGAAAGAGTTATGTTATCTGTCTGTCTTTCCTGTTTATTTTGCCGTTGAGTTGAGTTTCGGTGGCTGCCTCTCCTCAACCCACCAACGGAGCGGCAGCTGACATTCACGAGGGTTCATCATACATAGCCGTTAACCGCTATACGAGTTTTCGCCCGGGAGGCGATGACTAACGAAATTTGCGCTAGGCTCGCGGTCCAGTATAATTTTATGATTAGTATGTACCGTATCTGCAGTAGTTCCATAAGTCTCGTAAAATAGGTACTGAAGTAGAACAGTGTTTTTGTATTATTGAAAAATAAAAATCTTAATGAAATTATTTTCAAAATTGCTTTCTTGGGGTTAGATATGAAGTTATCACGTATCATTTGTGGTATATTGTACAAAAAAAATCTGCCATATCGTATCTGAAGGAGCCCGAACTTAGTATGTTCTGAAAATTATTTTTATTTTAATTTAAAACACGTGACTGAAATGTAATGATGTGATATATTTTTAGAACCGGCTCATAATGCCCTTTCATATAATACTACACACAATAGGTTTATGAACAAAAAATGCCATACAAAAAAAAAGATGACGTCATAACCTCTCCTTTTTATTTTATTTGTTGGTGCATCAGGTCAAATGGATTTATATCGACAGGATCAATCGTGCCGATTTTCATAGAATTAATACTACTTCCAGCATTTTACTGAGTTTCGGGGTGAACCGCCAGGACTATTACTTAAATCAACACCTACCAAGTACTGTCCGCGCGCCAAATCCGTGCATTCGGAGCAGGGACCGGCCCGCTATCCCTTATCTGGGTTTTATAAGGCTTAACTCACCATACCCTTTGCCAGACGAAACCCTTCATTTTGCTTTTAAAAACCCTTATATTTGTGTACACACATTTGTGTAATCGGTAGCCCAAATACCCTTACAAAACCCTTATCATCTGCTCACCAACACCTTGATGCATATTGCTTATAAGGGTTAGCCTTATAAAGGGCTTCCCTTTTAGCATATAAGCGTGCTAATTTAAGTCGTCTACCTCGTTCATAAAGCACACATTACTTCGAATCCGAGCGATCGTCGGCGGCGACGGCGGCGTTCTTTGACTAGGCACGTATTTTCTTTCCTTTTCATACACTAGCGTAGATATATACTAATTCTGTCTCTTTCACGCAAAGGGAAACCTTTAGAAAAAGCGCTTAAAGATAAGGGTAACCCTTATTAAGGGCTAGCCTTATTTTTGGTTAGCTTTTCGATAAGGGTTAGTCAAAGGTTAGGGGGGGGGGGGGGGGTAGGGGTATGAATGCGCTTGCAGATCAAAAGGCTTTCAATGTGTTAGCCGTGTTTAAGGGACGCCCATTGAAAGGGTTGTCCGGTCCCTGATTCGGAGGTCGAGGAAGTGGGAGGGTGTGCGCCGCGCCCGTACGTCGCACCACACCCCGCACTCGCCCGGAACCAGTGTTGGCAACGATAACAATGCAAGTTTATCGGGTCATTCACGTCTTGTCAATTCAGTCTACTAGTGTAAATTTGCTTGTAGCTACACTAGCCCAAATCTAGATTGTACCCTAATTTAAATTGTAGACTGTAGAATTTACTGTTACGCACCGTCTGCACGTTTGTGCTATTGACATAATCGTCGTATTGTGAAGCAATACGCCATTAGCAATCATTTTTAACCGACTTCAATTTCATAGAAGGAGGAGGTTCTGTATTCGGTTTTGACTATTTTTTATTTTACTATGTATGTTCGAGATTACTCCGAGACCCGTGGTCCGATTTGAGTAATTCTTTTTTTGTTCGAAAAGACTTACTTCCAAGTTGGTCCCATATTAATCTGGTTCTGATCTGATGATGGGATCCCTGAGGAATTGAGGGAACTCCTTAATTTTTAAAGGCACGTATGGTGATTTTTTTAAATGTGTTATTTATTACCTTCGTTTTTTTGTTTTGTCTAATATCTTTTGTCGGGCCCTTATTGGCGTGAGAATGCGATGCCATCTGCTTGACCATTATGGACCACGGAGTGCAAGCTATCGCTCCCAGATTTATTTGCAAATATATATTTCATTTAACATTTAAAACTTTCGCGGTTTGAACACATATTAAATCACATTTGTAACGGGTCTATCGCGAATTCATTTTGTTACCTTTATTTACCGTAGTTTAGACACAGGTTTCACTGGTCATGGTCGCGGCTAACTGACGTCCCAGCAAAATGTCAAAACAGAGATTTGTGTGACTATCCCACGAAAAGTGCATTTAAAGTTTGAGGTAGACATCACATTTTCAAACCACCCACTACACATAAAAGTTCATTATTGTCAATAGTCCGACACACAACACTCACAACATCCGCGCACACATCCGAAAAAAAAAATCCAAAATAAATTCGCGAGACCCGTTTCTAAATGTGCTTTAATATATTTCATTTATTTTCACTTCATTATACAAATTATATAGAATTTACGTGTTTTTATTTTTATTTTATCAAAACATAATTTTCATAATTATGTACCTAATTAAGTTTGCGCGCGGCGGCAATACGTTGCATTTTATTGATAACGTAATATCGACAAAATCACACCACTCGGTCATGACATGACGCCCAACATTCCTAACATTCCTCATCCGTGCACGGAATTCGCGCGCGGACAGTAGTACTATCATTACGTAATAATCATATTATACTGTTTATTTTAATAATAAAAAGGAAATTAGCACCATCAATAAAAAAGGTTTTTGACGTACCCAAATGACTTGTTAGATTAATTACCCATTTTTTTTCACAATAGTTATTGTTCCATTCGCGTTTTTCCCCATTCTGCTTTTTAACCAGGCGTTTATTTTTTAACCGACTTCAAAATTTAAAAGGAGGAGGTTCTCAATTCGGTTGCATGTTTTTTTTGTTTTTTTTTTTATGTGTTACTCCATAACTCCGTCATTTCTGGACCGATTTTGAAAATTCTTTTTTTGATTGTAAGTATATAGATACAGATTGGTCCCGTAAAAAGCAGTTCTGATGATGGGATCCATGAGGAATCGAGGGAACTCCTCAAATGTTAAAGGCATACATATAGTGATTTTAGTATTTTCATCAACAAATCAAGCACTTACATTTAAAAAAGTGACATTTGATGAAGTGGAACTGCTGATGATGATCAGAACGGAACTCTTCAATGACGCATAGTTCACGTTTGGCGATTTGTCCTCTTCGTTATGTTTGTTAAGCAAGTTAGGTTATCAAGAAACATTTTTGTCAAGCTCGAGTTCTGATGATGGGATCCATGAGGAATCGAGGGAACTCCTCAAATGTGAAATGCATACATATAGTGATTTTTGTATTTTTATAAACAAATCCAGCACTTCCATTTTAAAAAGTGACATTTGATGAAGTGGAACTGCTGGTGATGATCAGAACGGAACTCTTCAAGGACGCATAGTTCACGTTTGGCGATTTGTCATCTCCGTTATGTTTGTTAAGCAAGTTAGGTTTTCAAGAAACATTTTTGTCAAGCTCGAGTTCTGATGATGGGATCCATGAGGAACCGAGGGAACTCCTCAAATGTGAAAGGCATACATATAGTGATTTTTTGTATTTTTATCAACAAATCCAGCATTTCCATTTTAAAAAGTGACATTTGATGAAGTGGAACTGCTGATGATGATCAGAATGGAACTCTTTAATGACGCATAGTTTACGTTTGGCGATTTGTCCTCTTCTTTATGTTTGTTAAGCAACTTAAGTTTTTAAGACATATTTTTGTCAAGCTCGAGTTCTGATGATGAGACCCACGAGGAACCGAGGGAACTCCTCAAGTGTGAAAGGCATACATATAGTGATTTTTGTATTTTCATCAACAAATCCAGCATTTACATTAAAAAAAGTGACATTTGATGAAATGGAAACTGCTGATAATTATCAGAATGGAACTCTTCAATGACACATAGTTTACGTTTGGCGATTTGTTCTCTTCCTTATGGACCCAGACCTAAACTCGGACCCGGACCCGGACAGAACTCTGACCCAAACTTGGACCCGGACAGCCGGACACGGACCCGGACTCTGATCCGGACCCGGAAATGCTACTAGAAAAGTGGGTTAGGTGGGTGGTTGGGTTTTGAACTGCGATTCTTACAAAACAGAACTGCTATCAGAAAAGTAGGTTAGGTTAGAGCTGTGACCCTTACAGAAACGAAATGCTATTAGAAAAGTAGGTTAGGTTAGGTTAGAACTGCGACCCTTACAGAAACGAAATGCTACTAGAAAAGTAGGTGGTTTTACCTCCTTTTCTACATTATTAGGCAAAAGATGCCGTTTTTTTCATTTAATTGTCTGGAATCTAAGAGTGCACCATCAACAATAAGTGAACTTTCAGCGGCATCCCCCATTGAAGTCAGTTTTTTTTTCTTAAAAATTATTCAGTAGTTAATTTAATCACACGCGTAAATCCCAGTCGCTTTTTTCCCCACAGAGAAATGTTTTCACGATAGTCACACTAAGTCGACAGATAGGTAGGTTAGGTTAGGTTCGTTAGGTAGCTTCAGATGCCCGAAGGGCAAACCGCCCAGAAATAGGAGCCCCCGTCTAGTTAAGTAGTGATGGAAATGTTCTCGGAAATATTACTCTTTGGGGAAAAAAGCGACTGGGACATACGCGTGTGATTAAATTAACTACTGATAAAATAAACGCCTGGTTAAAAAGCAGAATGGGGAAAAACGCGAATGGAACAAAAGCTATTGGGGAATTTTTTTTTGGGTAATTAATCTATACAGTCGGCTACGGAACGTACGCTCCGAGCGCGCGCGAGAGTTGCCACCCTTTAAGATAAAATGTGGCTTTCCATCACAGAAGGGTTCCTATGCTTCATGTTAAACCTCCTCCTTAAGTGAGTTCTTTTAACCCCTCGTATGCATAGACACGGATCCGTGGGTGTGAATTTAAATCTATTGTTTTTAAATGTCAAGGTCACTTTATCAATGATCAAATTTGACAGGCCGCATACGAGGGGTTTCTGAATTCCGACAGAAATTCTGGTACAGTCAGCAGCAGAATTTGCTAAGCGCGCGAGGTGTTCAAAATTACCTTGACACGCTCTTATTCTCTAACAATAAAGTCACGTCAAGATCATTTAAATTAAAACACCTCGCCCACTTAGCAACTTCTGCTGCTGACTGTAGAAAGGTATGGAAAGCCACAAATAAAATAAACTGTCATAAACTTCCCTGACGTCCTTGAAGTTGAGCGATATTAACACGTACAATATGTCACAACGCGTGCTTAAATGAGTTGAACGCGCTTAATATAAGTGGTGGTGGTCTACGGCAGGACCCGCAAACGAACCGGACGCTGACGCTGATCTCGAAGACGATCCAGTCGCTGGGCAACCTGGTCAGCAGCCGCTCGGCGCAGCAGGTCTGCAAGGAGGAGTACATGGCCGAGCTCTATCGAAGCTTCTGCACACCTAGACACGTACACACACTTTTGCATTTCACATATTATAATAACTAGAGGTGTTTTGTACTCCAATCGATATCAACCGCAAAACTCATAGAGTTAAACCAAGATACGTTTGCAACGATTTTGATAGCACCTGCAGTGCAAGTGTTATTTATACCTTATAATTTCATAGAAGTTTGACGTTTAAGTGTTATCACTTGCACTGCGTGCGCTATCAAAATCGTTGCAGACTTATGTTGGTCTAACTCGATTTGCATCCTTGTTAGATTTACAGAAAGGTCCCTTAATATATCATTAAGTCCCCTGCAAAATATATTAATGTTTCTTAAACGTTATGCGAAAGTTTTGTGCTTCATTTTAGTAGCTAGTCCAGCTAGTAAAATGAAGCACAAAACAAAGTTTAAACAAAAATTTACGTAAAATCTCGTTCTGATGTGGTACTGCTACAATATAATAGTGGCATCGCGATAACGTTGCGTTTAATATTTGTTTTATTAACTGATGGAGACTGAAGAACACAACCAAGTGACTTGCTGTAATAATTTACTATGTTTTGTTTGATATCTTTGTAATGATGGTAATATCTTCGGCCTGTTGATTGAGCCACGTGGTTTCGTTTATTTACAAAAACACTACCGAACGATTGTTGAAAGGCAGGTTTCCCCGGCAGGTGCAAGCAATAAAACAATTCTTGGAGATAATCTCCACGAGCTCAGACACGCAGAGCAGCAGCGTCCAGGAGTCGCCGGTGCTGCTTAAGGAGGGGTAAGTAACGCGGCTCCCAGCACCCCCCACTACCCTACACATCGTACACAACCCTTCTAACTTCACTTTATACCATCCTTCCTTACTACACACTATCTACAATCCTTCTAACTACATGTTTCTTTGTTTGTGCCTCACGCGGAACAGATATGGGTATGATTCACAATATTCATTACATACATTACTAGATACAATAAACGCTTTTTGGTATTAAAAAACCGACCAAGTGCGAGTCGGACTCGCGTTCCAAGGGTTCCGTACATTAGACAATTTAAACAACATATTTTTTATGTGAAATGTCTTTAAAAATCCCGTAGGGGTCGGAACAAAAATAAGTAAGTAAGTCCGACTTACGCTTGACTGCACATTTCTAATAGGTTTTCCTGTAATCTATAGGTAAAGATCTATTTTGTGTTTTTTTTTTTTTTTTTAATTTCACCCAGTAGCTTCGGAGATAAGGGGGGAGAATGGTCATTTTTTGCCTATTTTCTTGAATAACTTCTAAACTGTTCATCTTAAAATTATATACGATTTGAAAATACTATATTATGTATTTATGTATTTTGTGTAGGTTTATGTAGTGTATTATTGTTGCTTAAATAATATATGTAGTTTATGTAGTTTATTTTTCATTGTTTGTTATTAATTATACTTAGTTATTTGATTTGTAAACTTTACACCTTTGTTATTTTGCACTGCCCATTAACTTATTTCTAGCCAGTGAATCGCTATCTGAAGGTTGTCTGGAAGAGATCGCTTTTTAGCGATAAGTCCGCCTGTTGTTACCTACTCACTTATGTCCTGTCATTGTTTGTAACATGTATTTTTCTTTGTAGTGCACAATAAAGTATTTTATTATTATTATTATTATATTTTTAACCGACTTCAATTTCATAGAAGGAGGAACTTCTGTATTCGGTTGTGGCCATTTTTTTATTATGTATGTTCACCGATTACTCCGAGACCCGTGGTCCGATTTGAGTAATTCTTTTTTTGTTCGAAAGGAACTACCTCCAAGGTGGTCCCACATTAAAAAACAATATCGAATGTTGTATTTGGAGACTTAAAACATGCTTGCAGTAAGAAAAAAGCCTCTTCTTTGACAGGCGTCGGCAACTATTCCGACCTCTACCTTCCATAGCTATTCCGTTCCATTCAGACAACTTATTAGGAACAGTTTTTCGATATTCAATATTAAAAAATAAACGAGTTATAATGATGAAGAGGTAAGTAATAAAATATGAAATATGTATATTTTTCGTATTCTTACATTAACAGTAGGTTTTTGTGTAGATTACGACGTTTAAAGGAAATTAACACTCTTCAATAAGTAATTATGAATTGGAACAAGTATAAATTTAAAAAAATTGGATAAGTGAAAAGCACTAGTTCGCATAAACCAACTTTCCGCACGCTAAATAGCTACGTAAAGTAGCACTTTTTGAGCAACTGTATTAAAAAGAGAATTCCGCTAATATTATTAGGTAGTTACAAGCTGTTGTGCAATCGGCCCCAGGTGCCACGGATTAGTGACGATTTTGTATATCATTTTATCGCTACTCGTACCTAGGTACCTACCTAGTAGTTATTTACGATACAAGTGCAGAAAAGAGGAAATTCGAAACGAGTGGCGATAAATTAAAACACGACCGCAGGGAGTATTTTAAATCGACACGAGTTGCGAATTACCTATTCGCACGTGTATCGTACAACGTTTTACATTAAATACGGCCCTTTAAACTTTCGACATATGCACGAAAAGTGCTATTTGACGCACTAGTGCGAGAAAGTAGCACCATATGTACTGTAAAAGTGTTTTTCTCAAACATGCAATAAAATATCGTCCTTATGTGCGTCACACACAGGCTTCAAAGTATCACGTTTCGGGCGAAGCAACTCGAGAGAACTGTAAAGGAATTTCATATGAAATTGAAGGCCTAGGCCGGGAAGAAATTTATTTTTAGGGTTCCGTACCTCAAAAAGAAAAAACGGAACCCTTATAGGATCACTCGTGCGTCTGTCTGTCTGTCCGTCACATCCTATTTTCTCCGAAACTACTGAACCAATTTAGTTGAAATTTGGTACACATATGTAAGTTTGTGACCCAAAGATGGACATGTAACGTAAACATATTAGTTTTAAACACTGGGGCCACTTTTGGGGGGTAAATAAGAAAATTAAAAAATAAAGTTTGTCAAACTATATCGTGTTACATATGAAATTAAAGAGCTCATTGTGAGAATCTCAAATATATTTTTTGTATAATTATAAGATAAATAGTTTAGAAGTTATTCAAGAAAATAGGCAATAATTTTTAAGAAAAAAAAAACGACTTCAATGGGGTATGCCGCTGAAAGTTCACTTATTTTTGATGGTGCACTCTTAGATTCTAGACAATGAAATGAAAAAGACGGCATTTTTTGCCTAATCATATTGAAAAGGAGGTAAAACCACCCACTTTTCTAGTAGCATTTCGTTTCTGTAAGGGTCGCAGTTCTAACCTAACCTAACCTACTTTTCTGATAGCATTTCGTTTCTGTAACGGTCACAGCTCTAACCTAACCTAACCTTTTTTTTTTATTCTTTATTTAACCTGGGAGTTTTAGCAGTGCACTAAGCCACCCCCGTAATACAAAAATTACATTTGTCTATAACTGCATATATAAATTAGACTATCTAGTTATGTAGGTCTGTTCTGTGAGAATCGCAGTTCAAAAATATGTCTTAAAAACTTAAGTTGCTTAACAAACATAAAGAAGAGGACAAATCGCCAAACGTAAACTATGCGTCATTAAAGAGTTCCATTCTGATCATCATCAGCAGTTCCACTTCATCAAATGTCACTTTTTTTAATGTAAATGCTGGATTTGTTGATGAAAATACAAAAATCACTATATGTATGCCTTTCACACTTGATGAGTTCCCTCGGTTCCTCGTGGGTCTCATCATCAGAACTCGAGCTTGACAAAAATATGTCTTAAAAACTTAAGTTGCTTAACAAACATAAAGAAGAGGACAAATCGCCAAACGTAAACTATGCGTCACTAAAGAGTTCCATTCTGTTCATCATCAGCAGTTCCACTTCATCAAATGTCACTTTTTAAAATGGAAATGCTGGATTTGTTGATAAAAATACAAAAGTCACTATATGTATGCCTTTCACATTTGAGGAGTTCCCTCGATTCCTCATGGATCTCATCATCAGAATTGCTTTTTGACAAAAACGGGACCAAGCTGTATGTATATACTTATAATCAAAAAAAGAATTTTCAAAATCGGTCCAGAAATAACGGAGTTATGGAGTAACACATTAAAAAAAGAAAAAAAAAACCAAAAACAAAAAAAACATACAACCGAATTGAGAACCTCCTCCTTTGAAATCTTGAAGTCGGTTAAAAAATGACCATTCCCCCCTTTATCTCCGAAACTACTGGATCAAAAATTTTGAAAAAAAATATACAAAATAGATCTTTACCTATAGATCACCGGAAAACCTATTAGAAATGTGCAGTCAAGCGTGAGTCGGACTTAATTACTTAGTTTTTGACCCGAGCCCTATGGGTTTTTTAAAGACATTTCACATAAAAAATACATTGTTTCAATTGTGTAATGTACGGAACCCTTGGAACGCGAGTCCGACTCGCACTTGGCCGGTTTTATTTTATTTTAATGTAAACATGGCGTCTGTGTTCATGCGAACAGGCTAAACAACTGAATTTTTTTTTTCAGTCGTAGCTCAAAAATAATCAAATTTTCGTTCCCCCGTAAGCAACCCTACTTTATATTTAAAAAAAAAACCGGCCAAGTGCGAGTCGGACTCGAGCACCGAGGGTTCCGTACTTTTTAGTATTTGTTGTTATAGCGGCAACAGAAATACATTATCTGTGAAAATGTCAACTGTCTAGCTATCACGGTTCATGAGATACAGCCTGGTGACAGACAGACAGACGGACAGCAGAGTCTTAGTAATAGGGTCCCGTTTTTACCCTTTGGGTACGGAACCCTAAAAACGCAAAAAGAAATCTTTATAGGACTGTATCTCCTAGACCCTTAATTTATATTAAAATCAAAACCAAAAAAACAAAAAAAAACTTTATAGGGTATCTCCTCAACCGTGAATAACCTATCACATTACTACATGAAACAATCATCATCATCATCATGTTTGTATTATTACTTCATTGAATGTTGGAGAAAAGCACTATACATACCTCGGCGTAAAAAGGGGTTGCCGGCCTCATAACTATACGGCCTCACTACGTTTTGCCGTCTATTCTATTCGGCCGGCAACCCCTGATACTTCACGGCCTCTGAAGTAATGTACTATTAAATAAAATTGATAAACGTTGACCACCGGCATTTTATAAAAGTCTGTAGGTATGTACTGACACTGTTCCAAAATACTTACTACTCATTAATATTATATTTCAACTTTTGAATGTACCGATATACTCATAATATAATGTTTAGACATGCGTAATCTTAACACTAAATACGCGTCAAAATAATAATTATAGGAATTGGTTCCCTCTTGGTTAGTATCATCCTTGTACGGTTTGACAACGCCAAAATATTGTAACGCCGCGCAAGAGGTTTTGCGGCTAGGATTTTTATTATAGCCAATCAAAACTTATATTGACCAATCACAACTTTTTTTAAAGCGGGTAATTATTTATTAGATATAATTAAAAGCTGGATATATTAAACTTTTTCGAGCTAAACATATTAATAGAGAAGGGATAGCTGTCAGAATCAGTGTGGCTGGGGTCATTTTTGGAAGGCATTTTTCTATGGAGAGCGATGACTATTTTTATTCCGTCGCCGGTCATGGGCACCGGAATGTGATATGTTATATAGGTATAATGTAAGCATTTTTGGTCAGGAAAATTTGAAATAAAAAACCGGCCAAGTGCGAGTCGGACTCGCGCACCGAGGGTTCCGTACATTACATAATTTTAACAATGTATTTTTTATGCGAAACGTGAGTGAATAGTAAATTGCGGTTTACGATTTATGACGTATTAAAAAAAACTACTTACCAGATCTCGTTCAAACCAATTTTCGGTAGAAGTTTGCATGGAAATGTACATCATATTTTTTTTTTCAGTTTTATCATTCTCTTATTTTAGAAGTTACAGGGGGGGGGGGACACATTTTACCACTTTGGGAGTGTCTCGCCCAAACTATTCGTTTAGAAAAAAATGATATTAGAAACCTCAATATCATTTTCGAAGACCTATCCATAGATACCCCACACACGTATGGGTTTGATGAAAAAAAAAAAAGATTTTCAGTTCCAAGTATGGGGAGCCCTTTTTTGTTTTTTTTTTTTATTTTTGTGTGAAAATCTTAATGCGGTTCACAGAATACATCTACTTACAAAGTTTCAACAGTATAGTTCTTATAGTTTCAGAGAAAAGTGGCTGTGACATACGGACGGACAGATAGACAAACAGAAGACATGACGAATCTATAAGGGTTCCGTTTTTTGGCATTTGGCTACGGAACCCTAAATGATCATCGAGTCAGGTTTTTTTTTCTGGGTAGCTTAAAATTTCAGTTTGGACAAGCCAGTAATTAAGTAAAGCGAAGTGTAGGTATTTTTTGAACTAAAACGGAAGATGAGGTAGAGGGGGGGGGGAGGTGTCGCGCTTAAGTAGAGGATTGGGACAGAAACACTAGGGATGCTCTTTCCGCGCTCAATAGGGGGGCGCTGCAGTGGGTATACATTCCCTCGCGAGAAGAGTCGCTAGCTCGTACTCTCTACTTGTATTTTTACGTAGGTGCATTTGCCCCAGCTAACCTTACAATTCCAAGAAGTATTTCACTTTCCTTTGCTTTAATTTTACTGCAGTTCGTGACATCGGTGTATTAATTTCCTTTATAAACCTATGGTTTTAATATTCCCTGTTGATCCTATAATCGTAAATATTTATTTGTGTATCTACGATACACACACTAGTGTTCCGAAATAAATACTTATAGTACTTATACAAATCTTGAATGGACCCAAAAATAACCATTTAAACATTGAATTTGTACCTAAGGTTCTGGGACCGGGGTGAGTGGTGTACTGGCGTAGATAGAGGTGTTGTGTTATATTGTGTAAACGTAGAGGTGAAATGTGTTGTGTGAGTTTGTGTTCGTTTGCGGGCTTGCTACAGCGTTGCGGGTTTGTGTTCGTAGGACGATGATCAAGCGGTCGGAGGGCGTGCGCGGCGGCGTGGGGTCGCCGCGGCGGCGCTGGGCGCGCGCGGCGCAGGCGCACGCCAAGCGGCGCCACTTCCGCCTCACCAGGTACCCAATTCACTCAACGACGTCCGAATCAGCTGTCAGACCTACTATCGAGCTATACTTCATACTATCGTGCCGATAAATTACACTCACACAAGCACAGCGCTGCCTATCAACTCATGCAAAAAATCTATGGTAAGCATCGCCATGATCGAGGCCTGTATAAAGCAGTTGCTCATGTCTGTCCGTCCTCTGTGGCTAAGCCCAACAGCCTCGAGCTTCATATGACTGATTTACTTCGCCTTTACATTTGTAAGTTATAATAATAATACATAAATAATAATATTAGGCAGGAGTCCGGTTTTTTATCCCATAGCCAGTACTTAGTCCATCGCTTTCACCCAATAGCCTACTTCATTTTAGATTCCATCAACTTCCAATATTCTTTACATCCTGGCGGGTGCTGTCTCTGCATGCGTCCCATGACACGACCAAGGACAGCATCCGTTCGAAAGGGCTTCTACGTGTTGGCTTCGGCTCCGCGCACGCCTCCCAAAGGTCCGGATCACCCCTGTTCCGTGATGGGAAAGACATAATATACAATAAATAATAGTTATTTGTTATACAAGGGTGCAAAGTTGTATTTTACCCGCGAGTGCGAAATTGAAACACGAGCAAGAGAAAGTATTCTATAGTTGAACCACGAGCGAAGCGAGTGGTTCAACTATAGAATTCTGAGCGTAGCAAGTGTTTTAACACGAGAAGTAAAATACATTTGCACCCTTCTGCAACACAAAACTTTTCCCCTCACTATAGCAACTCACTTTAGGAAAGTGCAACATCCACAGGCGATAGATCATCTTCATCACTGGAATCACTCATTTTTTTTACGATAATACGATATTATAACAGAAAACTGGAAGTTGTGTATTTTTACGTGTCGGAGTCGGTGAGAAAATTTTTGTAGACATTTCTGACGATGCGTTTTGAAATTGCATCGACTCAACTTGTGCGTTCAAATTTACATTCAACATCATTTAAAAAAAAAAACAAGTGTTTCTTATGGATCGAACGAACCATTATTATGAGCGTTTTACGTTTTGTTATCTGTCAAAAGCTACTTAAACACGCTCCATCCAAGGTTTTTTATTTATTATTATTACTTTCCCCACTAGTGGATAAAATGCGTTATTCCCCGCTTGTTTTAAAGGATAAAAGACGGCTTTCCGAGCTAGTGAGGGGAGAAAAATTGGCTGTCTGTAATTTTTTTTTCGCGATTTCGTGTTTGGGCCATAGTAAAAGTTGCTCAGTATAATCCCAAACCTCCCTGGCAACGGGAATGCACTTATTTTTTAGCCATCCCGTATATACTTACGTTCCGCTGCACGTGGCATGGCAACATAGGCAGCCACGTTAGCACAATGCAGATTGGGGACTTCACACACACCAATTAAGAGGCCGGTGTCGATTTTGAAGCAAAAATTTAAAATTGATAGATTTAGTCGTTGAAATTATACACGTTTTGTTACGTAATATCTAAATAACAAGTATTGGTTTCTATTAGCACGTCTTCTCATCTTGCCTTTTAATAATGAGGTCGCGAGCGTGCGTGACCGGTAATATATGAGAAGAGGCAGTTTTTAAAAATTCATCAAAAAATTATGGTGGTAAATTATACAAATTGATGTATAAGAATAGTTTCAGCAAATGTTGTAGATTGTTTAAGTATTAAAATTACGTTGAAATTAAGTCGATTTTCTGTCATTTTCAGAGAAATTGTCACTTGTTTTGAAGTAATTTCTGGAGAAAATTGAATTCGTTTAACTTTCATTTCCTCGGACTTTAAGTCATATAACAAAAATGTAATCTCATTAAGGTTAAGGTTACACTACTTCAAAGTCATAATAATAAAAATGTAGTCTGATAAACGTCAAGTACAGAATACGTGTAATACAAATTTACCATTTTTAGCAGTCCAAACTTTACGAAATTTACAAATAAGAGCGACAAAATCAGTGCTTTACGCGCGTTTACCTAAACGTCCATCAGAAAAAAAAACATTACTAATTTAGTGTCTGTTTTCAAAAAAATTATCTGATAAAAGGCAAGATAAGAAGACGTGCTAATAGAAACCAGTACTTGTTATTTCAATTAGGTAACAAAAGGTGTACAATTTCACAGACTAAATCTATCAATTTTACATTTTTGCGACTAAAATCGACACCTCTTCTTGTTTATGTTTTCCTCTCTCTGGCCTCTTAATGTTTTTTTATAAATATTGATTTTATTTGAAAACACTCAAAAGCGAATCTTACGAACAATAAAACCTAGATAAATCGATTTTTCGCTCTCGTTAGCCTTTGGCTTAAAAATGAAATCGAACCTTTACTTTACAATTTAATACCCACCGGGCTACAGCGAAAACTCAGGCAAACTAATTATTTTAAAAATGTACCCTAGTTTGATCGAATTGTCGTTTTCATACGCCCCAGTATTGTAAATTTCATCGAAATCGCTAGAGCCGTTTTTGAAAAATTACCAAAAAATAATATGAAAATGTATCTGAAAAATATGATAGATTATTTGCCACTACTGTCAGTAAAGGCGCAGAGAAGTTAAGTTTAATTGTGAACAAATAAGGAGCAAGCGCTTGACAGACTGTTTACAGTCGGAGCGTCTACCCATTATGAAGTATTTGTTTGCGAGTATCGTATTACAAGTTTGACAATGTTATGCAACCCTGGTCACGGTTGGCAAGTGCAAGTGCTTCGTGCATGTATTGTATAATATTTTTCACATCACCTATTCGAAAAGGGAACTTTTCTTCCCTGCTAGGAGGGATCAAAGTGGCACTTTTCTGTTCAAGGACATTTTGTTGCCAGTGTGAAATATTGACACAAAGACATATGAAATTAGTATGCAGATAATCGATTACAATTTCTTTATAATCGATTACGTGCATACATTTTTTCTAACTTAAATAATATTTTGTTGTAATTGTAAACAAAAAATGTAATTATGTAATTAACGTATTTTAAATTAATTAATATCATATTTAAATTAAGTAAATTAATTAATTAGCGTAATATTTACAAAGAAACGTAAAAAAACTTTAGTTTAATAATTTAATTTTCATTTTGACATTTTAGGTCTCCTTAAACGCAGCCATACTTGTCTATGCAATTTAAAAAGTTTATATTTAAAAATTTTTTTACAAATATTTCACAAAGCATTATGCGGTTCTGTATTCTGTATAAATTTGTAAATACTTAGTTTAAATCAATAATAATAGGCCTTTTCATCTGTGTCAGATGTTTTAAGCAGCATCCCGGTAACGACACTAATAATAATAAATATAAGTGATATCAGTCTTCATAGTGTTCTTCCGAAGATTTGGTTCAAAGGGGTAAGAGCTAATTTGTTATCAGAAAAATCTACAAAAATAATGTACTTGATTTTCATTGTATCATTTTAGTTGTTTGCTGCTGTTTTTGAAAAGATATTAGGTACATAATTATGAGCTGTAGGTACTTTTAATTTGTCACTACAGTCACGTCTGAAAATATCGATACGGACAAAGTGCCAGAAGTATGTACCTATACTAAGGTCGTGTACACATATTTTTAGCACTTTGTCTGTATCGATCTTTGCTTAAAATAATAATGTTTTGAAACCTAATGTTAGTATGTAATTTCCTCATAGCGATGTGAAAAGCAGTATGTGTCACATGGTAGCAAAATTATTTTCACCTTGGGCGTTATAAAAAAAAAAAAAAAAAAATAGTTTATTTACCAAAAAATTTTACATTGATTTATTAACCTATGATCTCCACACTAGGCTAGGCCTGTCTTGTGGAGTCAGTTGAGACAATTCCAATTTTTAATTAACATTTTCCTACGCTGAAGTTTTGACATTGTGCTAATACGCTCAGGATTCTATGTTAGAATCCCTCGCTACGCTCAGGATTCTATTATAGAATCCTTCGCTTCGTTTAGGATTCAATTGTACGCCCTCGCCGTAAATATGTCATTTTGCTCCCTTGTGACACAATCTACTAGTACATCATGGTGTTGTGTTTGCAGCGGCGAGCTGACGTGGTCGCGGTGCGGCGCGAAGGCTGCGGCGCACCGCCTGCCGCTGGCGGGCGTGCTGGCCGTGGCGCCCGTCGACTGCCCCACCGCTGGCGCGCCTCTCGGCGCCAGCAACATTTTCCAAATAGGTACCTACATACCCCACAAACACCTATTTGTTTTCACTGAAATCTACCGGCATCCTTGTATACCATAGTTTTCTCATGGCTCGTGGTCAGCGATTTAAACGGAAAGAGGAAAATAAAAACCGGACAAGTGCGAGTCGGACTCGCCCACCGAGGGTTCCGTACTTTTTAGTATTTGTTGTTATAGCGGCAACAGAAATACATCATCTGTGAAAATTTCAACTGCCTAGCTATCAAGGTCCATGAGATACAGCCTGGTGACAGACAAACGGACAGTGGAGTCTTAGTAATAGGGTCCCGTTTTTACCTTTTGGGTACGGAACCCTAAAAAGCAGCTTCACACGGTGCTATATATATATAGTCTTACATTAATGTCTTCATATAGTATTCTGGTCCTTAAATGTAACGGGACTGATTGGCGAGATAGAATACTGTAATAGTTATTTGTTATACAAGGGTGCAAAGTTGTATTTTACCCGCGAGTGTAGAATTGAAACGCGAGCAAGCAAAAGGATTCTATAGGTGAACCACGAGCGAAGCGAGTGGTTCTAAAATAGAATCCTGAGCGTAGCGAGTGTTTCAACACACGAGAAGTAAAATACATTTGCGCCCGTGTATAACACAAAACTTTTCACCTCACTATAGCGAGGAAAATGCAACATCCACAGGCGTTAGATCATCTTTATCACTGGAATCACTCATTTCTTTACGATATTATAACAGAAAACTCTGGAAGTTGTGTATTTTTACGCGAGTCGGTGAGAAAAGATTTTTTGTAAAAAAATTGTTGACAATGTTGACATTTCTGACGTATGAAATGTCAACGATGCGTTTTGAAATTGCATCGACTCAACTTGTGCGTTCAGAATTATATTTAACATCATTATAAAAAAAACAAACGTTTCTTATGGAATTTTGAGGTTTATGACTTAAAATCATTAAATAAAGCTAAATTTAGTAATTTTTATTAGATTCTCAAACCATTTATTAAATGAAAATTAATATCGAACGAATCATTATCATAAACGATTTACGTTTTGTTATCTGTCAAGCTACTTAAACACGCTCCATCCAAGGTCAAATTACTTTCCCCACTAGTGGATAAAACGCGTTTTTCCCCGCTTGTATTGAAGGATAAAAGACAACTTTCCGAGCTAGTGAGGGGAAAATAAAATTTCACGTTTTCTCCATAGTAAATATATGGAAAAAGTTTTTTTTTAATTTGTGGCTTTTCAGGATATTACCGTAAGTTGATCCGTAGGAAACTATTGATACTGGATAGGAATGGAATCGATTGGCATAAAAAAATAGACGGGGAAAAATAAAAGTTAATTTTAATACAAATTGTATGGGAAATGTTTTCTTCGATTTGTGGCTTTTCTATCCGTTTATTTTTTTTGGTCCCATACAACCTTTTGATCCTGGATAGGAATGGGATCGATTGGCAACAAAAAAAGTTTATATTTTTATTTTTTTCATTAAATATGTACAGCAAACTTTTCACTATTTCTAATTATAAATTTTGATTTAAACTAGCGTTTAAAGACATAGTGTGCATTAACACTAACAGCCCAGAAAGACCGGGACCTGTGCTAGGGCTAGTTACAATATATGTGACACAATGTTAGAGAGTGATCGGATTTAAGATAAACAATTTTCCCATAATATAACATTTAAAAGAAGCTTAATTAAACATGCATTTTCGTAACTGGCTATTTTTTGGCTGACTCAGGTTCCGGTTCTAGTTCCGTTTTCGGATCCGATTCCGTTTCTGGTTCCGATAAACTAAATTTAAAACATCTGGTTCCACTTTCGGTTCCGATAAAACCACATCCGTTACATCCCTGGTACAAACCACATACACATGTATGTTCGCGATAAACTCGAAAACTTCTGAGCGGAGTTTGATGCGGTTTTCACCTATCAATAGAGTGATTCTTGAGGTAGGTTTAGGCTATAATTTGTTAAGGTCTTGCGTAACCCGTGCAAAGCCGGGGCGGGTCGATATACAAAGATATATTATATGGAAAAATAGAGAAAAATAATGATCCGAAGTTACGTAGCAGAGATGGGCATTAATCGATTAACTTTTTATTCGAGTAAGGGCCGGTTTCACCAACCACAGTCGACGGACTGGCCAAGGTCACTCGGCAGTGAACTATGAAACTTCTCATACAATAACATTTAAAATTTATCAATAGTGATGAAGCCAATATAAAGAAGCATATTGCAAAAAGTTTGGCGAAACCTGAAATGTTTACTTGACAGTGACATAAGTGACTTTGACACTTTTGACAGTGACGTATCTGTCGTAGATTTTATGGTCTTGAATTCCAGTTTTGAGTATATATGTCTACCAATACATACTTACATACTTGCCAGATGTATAGTTGCTTTGGTGCTAACACTTGGCTATAAATACCTATAAATTGTTTCATTAGAAAAACGACTTGGTTTTCTTTTAAGAATTCTTAGTATCAGTGTAGTGCAATTTCAATGTTGGTATATTCTTTGCGCTACGGGCACCATATTGCATAAACCAGAAATACCATAATGAACCATATTGAGTGTACATTACATTAAATTAGTTGTCGTTTCTTGTTTTTAAAGTTAAAGTTTTTAGCACAATCGGATTAGCACTAACTTCGAAATCTCTTCCAAAGTTATGAAATTTGGTATGTATGTTAATTAAAGGTCTCTTTTTCATGTCCACACCATTTGACATTTGGGGACCTCGAGGAATCGCAGCCATCTTGGAAAATGTGTACCATCCTGGAGAAATTTGCGATTTATTCTCTGTGAAAATATGGTGTGAGGCAACATTAAAGCTTATTAAATTCTACACAAAAAAATACATCTTGTTATATAAAATAATTGCTGAATCCATATTTAGCGCTTATACCCTTTCAGGGGATATTCTCTTAATAGGAAACTTGTAGGAATATGAATTCCACTTTTGTCTATACATTTGTACACGTTATACCCCAATATCAACATTTTACTCGACTGCGACTTGAACTGAAAGAAGGATTATGGGTTTAAATACTGATAATCAGTACCAGTGTTGGCCGTAATTGTTAATTTTAATTAACCATTGATCAATTGCATTAACCATTAGTTCCGCCATTAACCAATTGCGTTACGCACCAATTGCATTAAAGTTAATTCGAATTAAATTTTTGAGACGTTAATGGCCATTAAAGTTTCAAAAAATTAATTAGAATTACTCTCAATTGCATTAACGTTTAATAAAATTAAATTCGTGATATTTTAAAATGAGACAGCAAAATGACCCTGACTGAACCCTGGCAGTAGTAGCAGTACCTACTACCTAGTGGAATTCAGGTTTGGTGCAACATAGACATACGCGGTTTTGGTCATTTGAATCGTCATGATGAGCACTTCGGAGAGCAGTACCCATGATAGAGGTGATGCTGAACCCTGGTTTACCTAGTGGAACTAAGGTTTGGTTGACATATCAGTCAAATTTGACAGATTGACAGTTTCAGTGAAAATTATCTTTTTGAGATAGAATAGAATTTAGCACCAAGTAACATTGTTAAGTATAGATTTATACTATCTGTCAAAATTGACATTTTGTGACATTTTTGACAGTTTTGGATCCCAGATCGAAACGGCTTGTCCAATTTTGATAGGACCTTCAACATTAGTCATGGGATGGAAAATGTAGTTTGACACATCTGTCAAAACTGTCACAATTGACAGTTTGACAGTTTGGTAATTTTTAGTAAAAAATTATCTTTTTGGGATATAATTTAGCAAACAAACCATGTTAATTTTCACTAAAAAAGAAAAACTGTCATTTTTGACAGTTTTGACAGATGTGTCAAACTACATTTTCCATCTCATGACTAATGTTGAAGGTCCTATCAAAATCGGATGTCGTTTCGATTTGGGATCCAAAACTGTCAAAATGTCACAAACTGTCAATATTGACAGATAGTATAAATCTACACTTAACAATGTCACTGGGTGCTAAATTCTATCCCAAAAAGATAATTTTCACTGAAAATGACAAAAACTGTCAATCTGTCAAATTTGACTGATATGTCAAACAACACTAAACTATGTCACTTAGTACCAAACTTTAACAAAACATGTTAATGTTCACTAAGAATGATAAAAACTGTCAAACTGTCAATTTTGACAGATGTGTCAAACTACATTTTCCATCCCATGACTAATGTTGAAGGTCCTATCAAAATTGGACAAGCCGTTTAGATCTGGGATCCAAAACTGTCAAAAATGTCACAAAATGTCACTTTTGACAGATAGTATAAATCTACACTTAACAATGATACTTGGTGCTAAATTCTATCCCAAAAAGATAATTTTCACTGAAAATGACAAAAACTGTCAACCAAACCTGTCGGATGACTAAAACAGCGTGAGCCTATGTTGCACCAAACCTTAGATCCACTAGGTACTGCCAGGGTTCAGCATCAGCTCTATCAAAGGGTATACTGCTCTCCTAAGTGCTCATCAAGACCAGTCGGATGAACAAAACAGCGCGTGCCTATGCTGCACCAAACCTAAGTTCCATTAGGTACTGCCAGGGTTCATAAGGAGGAAAAAAATTGATTTAATTGTTAATGGTTTGTGAAGCCATTAACCATTAGTTCGTTTTAATTGTCAATGGTTTGAAATAAATTTATATTAATGGCCATTGATGTTAATGGCCATTACTAATTCATTTTCCGTCAATGGTTAATGGCCATTAACCTTTTCAATGGTAAATTTTTAATGGTAAATGGCATTAACGTTCGGCCAACACTGATCAGTACACCCTGTAGCTCAGGATACGGGACGGATTTTTTAATATGACATATCGGTAGATTCCTCTTGCCCTTCACAACCTGTTTACACTTGTTTTATCAAAGAAAAATCAATACAGCCACCTTGAGAGGGCGCTGAATATTTAATAATATTTTTACTTCTAGCGCCTAAACTATTGAGTGGCTTTCAATAAAATAGATATCAGTAGATCCATAATTGGTAAACGAGTGCTATGCAATACAAATTTACTAAAATAATTGGAGGAAAAATGTTTACGACTTTAAAATAGTGCGGCGGTTTTTGGTCTAGAAGTCTTCTGGAAATCGATTTTCGCTCATGGCGTCGCAGACATGGACATATTTGGTATCAATGCATTCAGTGTGATGTCCTGAACACAAATATATGAGATGACAAGCGCGAAAGTGGTGGGGGTAGTTGCTGTGACGTCAAAAAGTCGGCAGTACAGTTTTTTACTTTTTTTTAACCATGTGGGGTATCAAATGAAAATGCTTTGTGAGTAGATCACAAATACATAACATACGTAAGATTTTCACTACTTCGTCTAACAAATTATTAGAAAACGTTCAAAAATTTCACAATCCACAGTTGACCTTGAACTGCTCTAAATTGAAAATGACTGAATGGATCATTCCAAAATATAAACAAAGTGACTGTGAATATCCTCTATATAATGTTAATAAACAATTAACCAGATATAACCAAAAATAAGAAAAGTACATCAAGTTGAAAAAAAGTATAATATTCTGTTACATTAAACTGTAACTATTATTAAAAGAAACAAAAACCAGACTGGTTACAGATATTTTTGAAATGGTCTTTTCACTAGCTTTCATTTGGTACCCATATTGCTATAGTAAGAATAAAAAACAATCCCCCCCCTCCCTTCTTTCATTAGCGGGCGCCATTATCAAAATTTACATCTTAATAAGCTTTTGTTTCGCCATACACAGTATTCACATTAAACCCAGATATTCCGAGAAAAACAGAAAAACCAAAAAAGACATACTTTTCAAGATGGCGTTTGATCCCCGTGGTCCCCGAAGCTCCAATTTTATGACACGCAAACAGGGATCCCTGAAATTGTAGGTGTCAAATTTCATTACTGTCACTATTCTTTAAACCCCATTTAAGACCCTAAAATCTGTTTTTGCTATCACATTTTTTAGCCTAAACATTTTTTCCTCCGTTTATTATACTAAATTTGTATTGCATAGCACTTGTGTACCAATTATGGATCTACTATCTAATCTATTATCTGGTCTATTTTATTAAAATCCACTCAATAGTTTAGGCGCTAGAAGTAAGAATATGATTTAATATTCGGCGTCCTCTTAAGGCGGCTGTATTGATTTTTCTTTAATAAAACAAGTGTAAACAGGTTGTGAAGGGCAAGAGGAATCTACCGGTATGTCATTTTTAAAAATCCGTTCAGTATCCTAAGCTACAGGATGTACTACTTATCAGTATTTAAATCCATAACCCTACTTTCTGTTTAAGTCGCAGTCGAGTGAAATGTTGATATTGGGGTATAAATGTATAGACAAAAGTGGAATTCATATTCCTACATGTTTCCTATTAAGAGAATATCCCCTGAAAGGGTATAAGCGCTAAATCTGGATTCAGCAATTATTTTCTATAACAAGATGTATTTTTTCCGCAAAGATATCTAGGACTTTTTTGTGAAGAATTTAATAAGCTTTAATGTTGCCTTACACAGAGAACGTAGATTTAGAGTAAAACGCAAAATTCTCCAGGATGGTACACATTTTCCAAGATTCCTCGAGGTCCCTAAATGTCAAATAGTGTGGACATGAAAAAGAGACCTTTAATTAACATACATACACCCCAGGCCAAAAGTATGGAAACAAGCTTGCATTTCAATAGAAAAATGTGATCTTTTAAGCGATGGATTTTATACTACTTATTGACAATTTGGTAAAAATAATAATAGAACATTTTAAAAGTAAATTACTCTGGATGTGATAGTTGCCAATTCAACATTTTGTCATGTAATTAGAGGGGGACAATTGATAAGTGAAGGGTGAGGGTGATAATTATGTAAAGTTAATTTTTTTAGCTTTTTGAGAATATTTTAGGATGTTTTGATATTAAGCGTGTATTTTTAATCTTTTGGGTTTGCCTAATGTCTTAGTTTACAAATATATACAACAAAGATAGAAACATGAGATATTAAAGAAAAGAACGTTGTTTCCATACTTTTGGCCTGGGGTGTACCAAATTTCATATCTTTGGAAGGGATTTTGAGGTTAGTGCTAATCCGATTGTGCTATTTATTCTATCGTCCCAAATTTTTTGGGCTGTCTTTAGATTACATCATTACAGCATTAGCAAAATTCTACTTTATTCCTAGTACTTAGAGTTCATTCATCAGTTCAGTTTTTAAAATAAGCATAAGACTTTTTGTTGTCCAACATCACGGATCCAATACTTCATTCATTAAGGCTGATATTTGCTTGTAATTTCATACACAATTTTAAGTGGGCTTCTGTCAAATTCAAATAGAATCAGTCAAAATACATAGATACGTACAGTCACCTGCAATAATATGTTACTCTTCGAAGGCCGCAAAAATATGTGACACGCTCTTATGGCTCTACAAATAAGATATATTTGCGGCCTTCGTTGTGTAACAAATTAATGCAGGTGACTGTACGTTAGTAAAATTCAACTTTAATTCTAGTAGTTATAGTTTATAGTCTTTTGTCATTATTTTTGATGTTTATCTAGAATATTAAACTTTATAACCTACCTGGCAACAGCTGTTGTTTACTGTCACACAAAAGTAAATGTCGTAAACAGAGATATTATAAGCTTTTTTTTTCTCTATTAATTTTAAAGCAAGTATTGGTTTCTATTAGTACGTCGTCTCATCTAGCCTTTTAATAATGACGTCGCGAGCGTGCGTCACCGGTAATATATGAAGAAAAGGGGCAGTTTTTAAAAATTCATCAAAAAATTATGGTGGTAAATTATACAAATTGATGTATAAGAACTACACCTAGATATTTTTCTAGCAGGAACAACATTTGCTTAGTGCTTGCCACAATAAAAATATCGACAATCCTGTTATCGATAAGTACATACTAGTTCAACGACAAGACGTACATACAACCACAGACTTATATCGGCTACCTAGACGCCGCGTGCCACCGATCTTGTACAAATATTGAACGTAATCTGTACACTTTTGATCCAATTTATTTTTATAATTTGCAATGAATAGTTCTTTATTATAGAGCAGCCTACATGAAACTTTCAGGGTGTATTGTCTTTTTTGTTTATCTTGATTGTAGTATAAAATTTGGAATATCGCAAGCAGACGTATCTGTATGTTTAAAAAAGGATTTTATAAAAAAAGTGTTACAAAAATATTTAAGGCAGGGGAAGTTTATCAAGAGGCAGGGGAAGTTTATCAAGTCAATGTTCTGTGTCTACTACAAAAACATTCTACTGAAGTCGCGTTTTATTTGTTCATAGTTGGGCATGTTCGCTGACGTAGGTACGGTACAAATCACTGTACTTGCGGCATGTACTTCATTATAAGTCTGTGAGGAAAACATGCAGTATAGCTATTTAAAAATATTCACATGTCATCCAATTCATCGAAGTGATGATAAAGAGGCAAAATCGTAATACATTTCATTTAATTCCACTACATATTATAATACCAACGTAAAACGTTCATCAAACTTTTTATATTCATACTTTTTATACGTACTTTTTATACGTTAAAATCCATTAAAAAAGTAAATAATTATTGACATTCAATGTGATGTGACTTTTATTGACATTGCAAGGCAAATATATTGTTAACACAAGACTGAATACGAAAAAATGCCCCCCAGAAAAACGTCCCGAGAAGAGAGAATATATATATATATATATATCAATTTGAAAGACAATTTCGGTGTGTGTGTGTATCATGGAGTGAATTATGGGAGAATTAATTCAGTGACACGAAGAAAGAAAGTTACGAAAGTATTTCTAAATTGTTTTCTGAAGTATGTAAAATATATTTAAATTGATAGTTTTGTTATTACTAACTATTATTTGTCTTTGTATTACCTCTATGACGTTGAAGTGGTACTTATCGATAACAGGACTGTCGATGTTTTTATTTTGTCAATCACTTACAAGAAATCGTTCGTGCTAGAAAAATAAGTATCAAAATTACGTTGAAATTAAGTAGATTTTTAGAGAAATTGTCACTTGTTTTGAAGTAATTTCTGGAGAAAATTGATTTCGTCTAACTTTCATTTAAAAGTCAAAGCCATAATAATAAAAATGTAGTCTGTAAAGGGGCCCACTGACTATCAGTCCGCCGGACGATATCGGCCTGTCAGTTGTTCGGAACTGTCAAATTTTTGTTCTAACTGACAGGCCGATATCGTCCGGCGGACTGATAGTCAGTGGGCCCCTTAAAAGGTGGAGTACAGTATATGTGTGTGATGGGGTCACGTCGCTTTTATACGCTCGGCTCGGCGCGCGGCGGGTGGGGCGAGTGGGCTGGCACTCGATCGGTGGCCGCGGCTCGATAGGTAGCTCCGCTGTCTGTCACGTGGCCGTTGCATGATGTTGTAATGCGCGGCTACTCGGCTAGGCGCGCCATTACATGTGTAATACAAAATTACCATTTTTAGCCGTCCAAACTTTACGAAATTTACAAATAAGAGCGACAAAATCAGTGCTTTACGCGCGTGTTTACCTAAACGTCCATCAGAACAAAAATCATTACTAATTTATTGAGTCTGTTTTCCAAAAAAATTATCTGTAAAACTGCAAGATGAGAAGACGTGCTAAGAGAAACCAGTACTTGTTATTTCTATTACGTATCAAAAGGTGTACAATTTCAGTGACTAAATCTATCTATTTTACATTTTTACGACTAAAATCGATAACGGGCTCTTAAACACGAGAATGATGTAAATAGGGAAATTAGCATCCCAATAGTATATTTATAGTCCTCAAGGCAATTTAATTTTGTTCACGAGAACCATGTCCGATGACATTCTGTAGAAAATAGTAAGATTAGATTCCGCTAAAAGCACGTGGGAGGAAGAGGACTAGAGCACATCTATGGAGGTACCTTACCTTATACAAGAGATAAGAGCTATGCCTGAAATTCTTCAGTTACAAGACGATGGACCTGAATCATGACATCATTACTCATATTTTATAGTCATACTTGTTATGAACAAAATGCTGCACTTCATGATAAAAGCAAGCCGCTTTGCACAGTGATAGTAGGGACCAAACTGAGCGATTTGACCCGCAGCAGCGGCAGTTTCACCCCTTAGTAACAGAGATGGCGCCACTTCTTTAAAAAATATTTCAAAAAATTCTACAAGCTAAACCAATAAACCGATTTAAATATTTAATATCTCAAATGAAAGCTCATTATATACATTACTTTAAAAAAAAGACTCAAAAAATATATACTGAATACTTTCGACAAAAAACGGCATCTTAAGTTTTTTTTTTTACTCGATGGATAGTTTTTACTTGATTTCTCAAAAAAAATGTAAGGAACATAAATAGTTTAATGCATGTATATATTACTGAATAAATAACAAGTATTATAAAAAAAACCGACATAGACACCTTTCATTCTTCACGAAATATTTAAGTTCAATTATGCACGCTCTTACAAATAAATTTATTTAGAAGAAATCTTCAACCGCAGTAAGTGCACTGATTTTAATATGAAATGTGTCATATGAAAAGAAATCACCTAATTTATTTTAATAAATAAAAAATAAATTAATAAAAACCGAATAAAGTTTTTTTCCTGGTGCTGAATTACAAAAAAATATAACAAATCTAAAATTAGAAATTATTTTTATTTAGCCCTTGAAGTGGCAGGAACTGCCTTGCGGACAATGAACGTCATTTAAATGTGGAATTTGATTAATTCAAATAAAATCGAAATTCTTTCAACTCAAAAATGACGTATGCCACTTGAAGTGACTATATTTGTAAACAAAAAACTTAAATGTCCTCTTCGGGTTCACCGGTAGATGTAGAAATGAATGTATAAAAGAAAAGTCGTTTTGAAGTACTCTTACCATTCCAATACTACAAAATCACTGATCATACATGAATTATTTTTGTGCCTGTAGATTACTGTTGAATTATTTTTGTGCCTAGTTGATTACCATTAAACCTATAATTTTGTGCCAGACCTATAATCAGTGGTCAGCATGCAAATTAACCCTGGATTGAAAATTACATTAACTTACTTTTGATTTGTACGGCCACCTTTGCACGAATTCTTCCAGTACGAAAACCAAATTTGTCCACCTTCGTTGTCAGCCAATGGAGGGCTTCGCTCAGGGAACAAATCTGATTTGGCCGAGAAATTGGAACCTGGCAACCCTGCCACCTACATCAGTTGCTCTCTATAAACATGCACTTCGAGCGGGCCATATATGGGGAAACGCTCTGAAACCAGAATTTTCCATACCATGTCCATCGCCTTGGGGATGGACTAAGGAAAAAGAAAGTTGGACGCCAGAATGGTCGACAGTTACAGCGATTTGGTCGCAATTAAGCCTCTTGGACCATTGTGGCTGCAAATCTGGCTGCGAAACTATGCGTTGTGGGTGTCGTTGCGTCAGCTTACCATGCACAGCCCAGTGTAAATCATGCAAATGTGGCTTTACAAATCAAAATTAAGTTAATGTAATTTTCAATCCAGGGTTATTTTGCATGCTGAGTATGCTGACCACTGATTATAGGTCTGGCACAAAATTATATGTTTAATGGTAATCAACTAGGCACAAAAATAATTCAACAGTAATCTACAGGTACAAAAATAATTCATGTATGATCAGTGATTTTGTAGTATTGGAATTTATCCGAAGAGGACATTTATGCTTTTTGTATACAAATGTAGTCACTTTAAATAAAAATAATTTCTACTTTAGGTTTGTTATATTGTTTTGTAATTCAGCACCAGGAAAACACTTTATTTCGTTTTTATTTATCTATTTTTTATTTATTAAAATAAATTGGGTGATTTCTTTTCATATAACACATGTCATATTAAAATCAGTGCACTTACTGCGGTTGAAGATTTCTTTTAAATAATTTAATTTGTAAGAGCGTGCATAATTGAACAAATATTTCGTGAAGAATGAAAGGTATCGTTGTCTGTTTTTTTTGTAATACTTTTTATATACCTACTCAGTTTAATATATATATATAGGTATATATATATATATATATATTTTTTTTAAGAAATGTAAAAACGATCAATCGAGTAAAAAAATATTTACACTCACATTCAAACTTTCATATTTCGTGAAGTATGAGAGGTATCCGTGTCGGTTTTTTTTAAATAATATTTGTTATTTATTCAGTAATATATACATGCATTAAACTATTCATGTTCCTTACATTTTTTTTGAGAAATCAAGTAAAAACTATCAATCGAGTAAAAAAAAAACTTAAGATGCCTTTTTTGTCGAAAGTATTCAGTATATATTTTTTGAGTATTTTGTTAAAAGTAATGTATATAATGAGCTTTCATTTGAGATATTAAATATTTGAATCGGTTCATTGGTTTAGCTTGTAGAATTTTTTGAGTTATTTTAAAAAGAAGTGGCGCCATTTCTGTTCCTAAGGGGTGAAACTTGCGCTGCTGCGGGTCAAATCGCTTAGTTTGGTCCCTACTATCACTGTGAAAAGCGGCTTGCTTTTATCATAAAGTGCAGCATCCGGGCAAAAAATGGCCATAACAAGTATGACTATTAATTTTGAAGAATTTCTGGAGCAAATTTTGTACGGAGCTACAGAGCGCGACGTGGCGATATTACCCGAAATTCTAATGTGGTACCTACCTATTGCAATGAAAATGGATATAGAGTCAGAAGCTGCAAGCGGTGGATTCAACCTACTAGGTACTTACCTGCTCTTATTATCTTATTAAAAGCAATGTAAATACTTATTTTGCTATTATGTTTTTGTTATTTTCATTCCACTCTTTAAAACGTTTTCTATATAATATTCACTAAAATATATAATTTTTCGAAAAAATACCTACAATCTGAAAAAAGTTTCACTTGCATCGTGGTTTACTAAACCCACACAATTATTATTTTTATTTAGTCCTGTTAGTCAGCGATACCGCTTATTTATATTAGATGGGCCATGATGCCCATCCGGCACGAGCGCAAAAATTGATATTTAGTGAACTTTAATCCTATAAATACATTGCTTCAAATAGGTAGAACCCAGAATAGATAGTGTTACGTACAGAATTGTCATTATCTAGTAAAACCGATGTATGACGGCGAACGGTCACGAATAACGTCGTTCCTATCCGAGAAAGGCGCCGATGACGCTTTCCCTTTTTGACTCGTGCCTTTAATGAGTGATCCAATCAATAATTGTGAACTCATTGTAGGTACTTGAATGACATAATCGTATGGTTTGTGCATGTGCAGTGCACCTCGAGCGCGTGCTGTTCGTGCAGGCGAGCAACTGCGTGGAGCGCGCCGAGTGGGTGCGGCTGCTCACGGCGCTGTGCCGGCACTCGCCCGTCTCGCCGCCGCACAAGGGCTACTACGCCGACACCGAGTGGACGTGGTACGTGTCGCCGTCGCCTCGCCTGACTCACCTTACATTTTGATCCTATACTATATCTAGGTATCGCGAGGAAAGTTCAATCTGGGTCAATAATTACACAGAGCACTAATTGCAAAAAAAATAGTGAATTAATGAATGTTATTGAAGTCAGCGATTGATAATAAACATGGATGACTAACTTCAAAGAAAATATCAGCTTATAAAAGGCTACAAAATTAGAATACACATGCTCACCAGCGGACCAATTGCAAAGTCAAAATTTAGGTATGAGTTTTCTTCGACCAAGATTATGATTGGTCAATTTCACCGACCCGAAATACTAGGTCTATTTTAAAATTAGTCGCTCTGATTGGCCTTAACCTTAACCATGCCGTAACACTGTCACTTAAAAATACATGACAATTAAAACTGTCTTATAGTAGACGGTTTTATGCAATGCAATATAGTCGCATAGCACTTGCAGGGGAAAACCCGTGTATCTTCAGAGTCTTCATACCTACATACTGCGAGCGACTACCCAAATGTCCCAAATATTTGATAGACGAGCCCTATACCGAACGGAACATTTAGTAGTCGTTTGAGAAACTTTTTATGAGATACGTAATTTTTCATAAAAGAGTTTTATTGAATATTAATGTTTACTTTGTTTTGACTTCTTCTTCTTTGTTGATAGCTTAATGATGACCCTTGGTGATTTAAGTTCCTATAAGTATAAATTGTTTTTAGCTTATGACGAAGCTTTAAGCTGCTTTTATAATTTTGATTGAAATATATATTGTGAGCTGATAATCACCATATAAATGATTAAGAATTTATCATGTGTAATTTTTAGTGAAATTGTATATTGTGTGATAGTGATAAAGAAATCAAATCATATATAAGTATCATATGATGACCCTTATGTACGCCGTGTGGTTGCCGGCTTAAGAATAGCCCACTCCGTGCTTATCCATGGATGTCGTAAAAGGCGACTAAAGGAGTAAAAGGACAGTCACCTAAGTCAACTAGGGATTCCCAAGGAGGGTTGATGTCAGGCAGGCGGCCGATCGTAAAAAGATATGCCAAATCGTATACAACATGAGTGCGACAGATAATAGAATATGCGATAGTGCTAGGGCGTACCCCGCAGGCGACGCGCAGGCGCAGCACCCGGCGGCTGTGAGAAATGGACGAGGGTTGCTGCACCAGGGACGGGGGCAGTGTAAGAAGCTAGTCCGGGGAATAAGACTGAGGATTGGAAGTTGGAATATAGATACGATGACTGGAAGAGGAATAGAGTTAGCGGATGTTTTGGAAAGGAGACGAATAAACGTGGCATGTCTGCAGGAGACGAAGTGGAAGGGACGGAAAGCAAGAGAAATTGGGGCGGGTTATAAGTTTTACTATTGCGGCAGTGATGGGAAAAGAAATGGGGTGGGGGTAGTGTTAGATAAGGAGCTTAAGAACAAGGTGATGGATGTAAAGAGAGTGAATGATAGAATAATTATCGTGAAATTTTTGATAGAAAACTTGATTTTAAATGTAATTAGTGTATATGCACCGCAGACTGGATGTGATGATAGTTTGAAAGAGAAATTCTGGGAGGATTTGGATGTGGAAATTATGGGAATACCAGAATGTGAGGAGATATACATTGGAGGAGATTTTAATGGACATGTGGGAAGAATGAATGACGGATATGAAAGAGTGCATGGGGGCCGTGGTTACGGAGTCAGAAATCAAGAGGGTGAAGCTCTACTGGAAGCAGCCTTAGCCTTTGACTTAGCCATAGTGAACACCTACTATCAAAAGAAAGAACAACACCTTATCACATACCGTAGTGGTCAACACTCTACCCAAATTGATTACTTTCTCCTAAGAAGGAGTAAAATACATTTGGCTAAGGACTGCAAAATAGTACCCAGTGAGAGCCTAGTTTCCCAGCATAGGTTACTGATTCTAGACTTAAATCTTAAAGTACAACTTTTGCAAAAGAACTCGAAGCCCCCACCTAGAACGAAATGGTATAGATTGAGTGACAGGGAGTTAGCTGAAGAATTTAGAAAAAGAATAGTCGATAAGATGGTAGGAATGGGTGATATTTCAGAGATGAGAGTGAATGATTGCTGGAATGAAATGGCAGTATGTGTAAGAAGTGTGGCGAGGGATGTTTTTGGGGAAACAAAAGGGAAAGGCAAGATTGATAGGAATACATGGTGGTGGAATGAAGATGTGCGAATGATTCTGAAAGAAAAGAAGAATGCTTTTAAAGAATGGAAAAGTGTGGAATAGGGTAACGATAGAGAGAAAGAAATCAAGAGGTCAGCTTATCTAATAAGTAAGAAGAAGGCTAAAAAAGCAGTTGCAATAGCAAGGGCCAAGGTACAAGATAAATTGTACGATTTCCTTGAGAGCCCACAAGGCCGAAAAGACCTTTACAGAATAGCAAGAGAGAGAGAGAGAGGAATGCAAGAGATATAAATCATATGAAATGTATGAGAGACGAAGCAGGAAAGATTTTGACGGATAACAAGAGCATACAAGAACGCTGGAAGAACTACTTTAGTAAACTTATGAACGAAGAGAATGATTGGAGTGCTAGAAAATGCTAGAAATAACATTGGTATGGTGAAAGAGATCACTATAGAAGAAGTAAAAATGGCAGTGCAAGGTATGAAGAATGGGAAAGCGGTTGGGCCAGATGGTATACCTGTGGAAGTATGGAAGTTTCTGAAAGCGGATGAATGGAAGTGGCTGACTTTATTCTTTAATAAGTTGTTGCAAGAAGAGGCAATCCCTGATGAATGGTGCAACAGTTCACTGGTGCCCGTTTTTAAGAATAAGGGTGATGTACAGGATTGCAACTATCGAGGAATAAAGCTCATGTCACATAGTATGAAGATATGGGAAAAAGTGGTAGCGAGACGAATGAGAGAAGAAAGTGAGGTAACACAGAACCAATTTGGGTTTATGCCGGGCCGGGGAGCTACGGACGCCATATTTGCACCTCGCCAACTGTGCGAAAAATACAGACTGGCGCAAAAGAACTTGCACATGGTGTTCGTGGACCTGGAAAAGGCATACGATAGAGTCCCCCGTAAGGTTCTGTGGTGGTCTATGAGAGAGAAAGGAATGCCAGAGAAGTATATGCGGCTTGTTCAGGCGATGTATGATAGAGCCAGTACTCACGTCAGGTCTGAAGCTGGAGTAACCGACAAGTTCAATGTGGCGGTAGGTTTACACCAGGGATCGGCTTTAAGTCCATATTTGTTCCTCCTGGTTATGGATGCTCTGACATCGAACATACAGGAGGAGGCACCCTGGTGTATGCTGTTTGCCGATGACATTGTTCTTGTCGGAGATAATGCACTTGAGGTCCAGAGCAGGCTGGTAAAATGGCAAGAAAAGCTGGAAAGTGTGGGACTGAAAATAAGCAAAACCAAAACGGAGCCCATGTTCTGCGATTTCGGTGGTCTATCCAGTTTTTCCCATATTGCCTTAGATGGTGTACCCCTACCAGTCTGCTCCGACTTCCGGTACCTTGGGTCATTGATCCAAAGTGACGGACGCATCGACCGTGACGTGAAAAATAGAATAAATGCGGGATGGATGAAATGGCGACAGGTCTCTGGAACAACTTGCGATCCACGAATGCCTCTTAAACTTAAGGGGAAAATTTACAGGACGATCGTGAGACCTGTTGTAATGTATGGATCAGAATACTGGGCGACGAAAGTGACGGATGAAAGAAGAGTGCACGCAGCGGAAATGAGAATGTTGAGATGGATGTGTGGAGTGACGAGAAAGGATCGGATTAAGAATGAGTATATTAGGGGAAGTTTGAAAGTAGCACCAGTAACGGAGAAGATAAGAAGTAGTAGGTTAGCGTGGTATGGGCATATGATGAGGAGGGATGAATGCCATATAGGCAAAAGAATATTAGGGATGAATGTTGATGGACGGAGAGCGTATGGTAGACCCAAAAAGCGATGGATGGATTGTGTGAAAGAGGATATGAGAAAGAAAGGAGTGAGTGCTGAGGTGACGAAAGATAGAGGAGAATGGAAGAGAAAAACATGTTGTGCCGACCCCACATAACGTGGGATAAGGGCAGGAAGAAGAAGAGAGATGATGACCCTTATGCGTGTCACCAGCATAGCATCACACAAAAAATCATAAAATACGCAATCGTAATCGTGCATGGTGGCAGCTGGCTGGATATTCTATGAAGAAAATAGCATGTTTATGTTTAATAATTTATGAACATAATTATGAAATAATATATGAACCTGCTATTTCCTTGACTTCAGTTCACTGATTAAATTGACAATCAAGAGACTGTATTAATAAGAAAGAGAATGAGTAGAACAAGTGAAAGAGTTTGTGTATCTGGGAACCTTGTTCACTAGGGACGGTAAGCATGATAAAGATATTGAAAGGAGAGTGAATGCTGGAAATCGCGTGAATTCTAGCATTCACTCTCCTTAACTCTTTTATGAGCAGCCAGAAGGTGTCTTAAAAGGCACGGTTGGCTGTGCATAGAGGGATGCTGGTGCCTACGCTTATGTATGGTAGCGAATGTTGGGTATGGCAGAAAAGGCATCAGAGCCAAGTGAATGCAGTGGAAATGAGAGCGTTGAGAAGTGTGTGTGGTGTGAGATTACAAGCTAGAATTAGGAACAGTGTGATAAGGGAAAAGTGTGGACTGAGCGAAGATGTAGTGACAAAAATTGAGAAAGGTATGTTGAGATGGTTTGGACACGTGGAAAGAATGAGTGAATGAAGGCTAACAAAGAGAGTGTATAAGGGAGAGGTAGAAACGGGAGTTGGAAGGGGCAGACCTCGGCGGACTTTCTCTGATCAGATCGGAAAATCCTGAAGAAAGGCCAGGTCAAGAGCACCCTAAACCGGCAAGCGTGTATGGGGAATGTTATGAAAGTGAAGGAAGCGAAAGAGGTATGTCAGGATCGTAGCAAGTGGAAATCCGTGGTCACTGCCTACCCCTCCGGGAAATAGGCGTGATTATATGTATGTATGTATGTATTAATGTAAAACAAAATACGTTCTATAAAAACGCTGAGCGATAAAATATCAAATAATAACCTGTGATCCAGAAACTAGATCTTGTTTAAATTAACGCTAAATCGTTATCAAAATACAACGATAAAAATTATACTAATTTGTTTCACTGGCAAATAATAAGTGAAAAAACATAAAGATCTTTAAATTATACCTCTGACACTATCTACTCTCTTCTGACACTTTTTTTTTTCAATTATCAGGTAAATGTCATTTCCGGATCTTGTCCCTATTCCCCCCGCCGTCCCTATTCACCCCATTTGACGGTACCTAATGAATATGCGAATACCACCTCCTTATAATCATAGAAATATGAATATAAGGAGGTGGTATGACAGCTGGGCGCGTGACTCTATTTTCTGATCAAAATGATCACAAAGCACGATTGCATTGTCATTTTGATGACAGCCGTTGCGGTGTAAACACGAAAGCAAAATGCCGGTTTGCGCCGTAATTACGTGCTAAAATCGCAGTACCACTGTAAATTTAAATAATTATGGAGTTACTTATCACAGGTAAGACTAATTAATAACAATCTATTTGTGTAATAAAAACGGCAAAGAATATAAAATACGTTGTCCATTGCCGGACATTCGAAAGTCATCCATTGCTTGTTGTGTGTACTTTCTTCATTGGTGCTTTCAAAGCTAACACGCAATGGACAATGAACATGTGAATTATGACATTAGTCTCAATATTGAAGTAGTATGTCAAAATATTAGCAGTGAAGTAAGCGCTAGAGCTGGGACTCAGTCGATGTTCTTAATCGTATCGTATCGATATTGAAACTGAGATTTAAAATAGAAACGTTGTTCTTAATACGTTATTCAATACAAATTCATCATGAGCTTGCCACTCTTGCCAGTGGCATAAAATAAAAAAAAAAACTGAGTGACTGGGAAACCTGAGGGCGTACCGCGAACTCCGAAGTTTTGCGGACTCATTCTCTTTTACTCCAATTAGGGCGTAATTAGAGTGACAGTACTGGCGCCATCTGTGAAAGTCTACGACCAGCGAACTCGATTGCCTATTTCGCTTACTTAACATACGGTCTTTTAAAGATTGGTGCGGTGGTGGCTTAGTAAATTAAAGAATCTTGTTGGACTCAATTTCTTAGTTTTTTAAGTCTAAATTTAAGGTTTATCTGTAAAAAATGTACTACGCTATCTGTTAACTCTGCCATTTCATGTGATGTTGAATAAAAATGTTCTATGTCTATGTTGGCACAGAACCCTAAAAACGGAAGTCTGAATATATCGTAAGGTACACAGTATATATTTATTTAAACTATGTAAGGAGCGTACCTACGTTGAAAAATAATCCAATATCATTCATTCGTTCATAGTAATTTATCGATATAACATTTTTTGGTCTTGCCCATCTCTATTGAGTGAATGAATGGACGAATGAGTAGTTTGAATGCCTGTCTAAATGGCTTCGAAAGCAAAATGCCACAACGCACCAATACCCCCAGTGAAAGAAATCAGATATCTAGGAACTTACATCACGTCTACTCTATGTAGAAATAGCGATGCAAGCAGGCTGTCCGAAACGCCAAGATCCTCACAAACATCATCAAAGAATCTCGTATGCAATAGCAGATTACACGTCTGCTATATAAAATGGTGATCGAACCCACCATCACATACTGGCTCAAATGTGCGGCCTTAACCAAAGCTAATAGATCTAAACTCAGACGATACGAACGAATAATCTTAAGAGACATGATAAATAAGTCAGTAACAACGCCGAAACCCGGTAAGGTCCGCGATATATTAAACGGCAAAACGATAACAAAAAGGATAAAATGCCTCCGAATGTGCTACCTAGGACACATCCTAAGACGCCCAAAACCGCACCTCTTAGAAGTTGCATATAAATATAGAGCTAGTAAACTTAAAGTTAGCAGACCAATCTACACGTAGGAAAACTCGCTGACACAAGACATGGAGTATTACACCAGGCAGCTAGGCACCCCTCTGATTGGCCCAACATGGCAGACGACAAAGGCAAATTCATTAAACCAGCAAGAGAAATATATCAACAAGATGAAACCGACAACGAATCAGACGAAGAAGAACCAACACCCCGAATCGACGAACAAACGTCATCTCAAGATGACATCTACCCTGCTTGACACAAGATATTATGAAGACCGAAACGGAAACAACGAGAAGCATATCACCAACGTTCTCCCTCGACGACATAACCTACCCCACCTACTTTCCAATATTGGCTTAAGGCTGCATAGCCGGCTGATTATAACTATCCCTTTCCCATCCCAGAGCGTGTCACTCCCCATAAAATTACGTCCCCTGGTATGCCGGCTAGTCCGGAGCAGGCATTTTCCTGGCTGGGTGTGGCGTCTCCTGTCTTGTCTTGTCTTGTGTTAAAAATATCGTATGGAGATATGACTTTTTAACTTAAGAAGGTACAAACACACTCTCAGAAGATTAGGATGACATTTTTACTGTGTAATTACTAATTACAATCAATCTAGCGCGTGTGTGTACCAACCAGAGCGCAAGATCGCACGTGTAAGTACACTGTCTATGTGTGAGTAGGCCTTATGCGTACAATATTGTAAATGTAGTTGAAATGCACACATGTTTAGCTGCGGCAACATCGGTCCCGATACTAACTGACGATGACACCGGATCTATAGATATCTATGGCTATAATAAACACCAATAAGTACCTTAGAGTGATGCAACATCACTTCAAGAATTCAATTCAATTTAGGTATCATTCTGTCGCTAGCTAAAGGTTAGGGAATTCCTTCTCTAGGCTTTTCGTACGTATTTACGTGATAAGAAGGCATAGTTTAGTGTGCTAAATACATTACTGACCTCTGACCTGACAAACATCATTGACACCCCTGTTCATCTGTTGTGTTCCTCAGCTGCGGTCGGCGCGAGGCGGAGGCGGAGGGGTGCGGCGGGTGCGAGGCCACGGAGGCGGGCGAGCGCGAGACGCTTCGCGGGCCGGCGGCGCTAGCGCTGCGGCTTGACCCCGCGCGCGACCTGCAGCGCCTGCACGCGCTACTCGTGGCGTACGCCGCGCCAATCGACTCGCGCGCGCTCGCGTTACAAGGTACTCCACGACACCTTATATTATACCTCTCTTATAGTTTACATGGTATAGTTTATATGGAGTATGTGCCACTTAAAATGTTTTGGAAGTTTAGAAATGTAACATTTAAGTAATAAAAATATGTACGTTAATACTACTTACATTGTTGAAGAGGCTAGAAAGTGACTAATAGATGGACGAGTAGTTTATGATACTCGAGTCTATCTAAATTAATATTGTATTAAGCAGAAACGTCTGCAAACGATACCACAATGCTTACAAATAACGGAAGTGGAATAACTCACTGGCTCGGGCGAGACTAGAACTCGCGACTGGAAAAACAGCCCGCCGCTTTACCGACTGACCTACGGAGACTTACCCGTTGACAGCGAATATTTCCACCACATCCCTTATATGTGCCTTAGGGGGGCGCCTAGCGACATCTACCGTAAGAGGATTACCTCGTAGGATTTACCGTACTTGGTGCGTTTACAGTGACATGTATTATAAAAGATATTGTGTTTTGGTTGGAGAGCCGGCAGTAAAGTTTCGAACCAACTTGATACCGCGATGAGATGCACAATGGTTTCCTATAAAAGTGATGCTAAGTCCGAATTTGATAGTCTGCCACGGCGGAACCTGCCGAAAGTACAAAAAAGATAGCCACTTCCGGTGCGAAAAAGGGGGGTCATTTAACCCATCTGATACTGCAATAATAGTTATGGCATCAGTTAGAAATTTACTGGTAGATACAGAAAAGCAAAATCTGTCAGTATGTTTCTTGCCGGAAGTGCTTGGCAGACGCTCTCAAAGGTGACCATCGGGACCCCTAAATAAACCCATCTGATACCAGCATGAAACCAATTCCAGTCGGTAGGTATGAACCTTCACTTCAGGAATATATAAGTCTGCCAAGGCTTTTTCTGCCGAAACACCTTGACATACGGGGTTATGTAAGCAACATCCGTGGTACCCGTACTTTGGAATTGTACATATTACAGACATTTCGGGTTAAAGATATTTTTTTTTTTATTTGTCTCAAAAGAAATATTACATTTCACTTAATGAGATAGTAATACATGCAAAAATTATGTTGGCTACTGAGCGTTAACAGTAATGCAAAATACATATTATGTTTTTTAGAGGGACAGTAATAACAAAATGAGCAAAACAATAAAAACTGACATAAATAAGCTAATTAACAGATAATAACTTCTTGTGGTGTTTTTATATTCCCAAGTGTGCGATTCTAAAACATTTGGTGGCGGGTAGGCATAGATTCTTTTGTTCCCGGCTTAAGGCGATAACGTGTTGCCGTTTGTCAGGGCCGGATTTAGATGGCTGAAATATTATCTAAAATAAATGTTTTTAGTTTGTTTTTGAAAATGTTGAAAGTCGGTGCATTCTTAATATTTGGTGGTAAATCATTGTACATGCGCGCTCCCTGATATGTTACGTTTTTTGTGCCAAAATTTTTTGTTCGTATAAATGGTAGGGATAACTTATTTGCGCTACGCAGGTTTCTCTTGCCGCTCTCCTCATTTGTTTTGAAAGCAGTTTGACAGTGCATGGTTTTATTAAGGATTTTTTTAATTAGTAATATAGTATTATAAGTGTATAGTTGTTTGAGGCTCATTAGTTTAGATTTGAAATAAACTGTATTAGTCGGGGTTAAGTAGTCGTAATTC
The DNA here is from genome assembly GCF_947568885.1 of Cydia strobilella. NCBI lineage: Eukaryota > Metazoa > Arthropoda > Insecta > Lepidoptera > Tortricidae > Cydia > Cydia strobilella. Next base: position 42,042,342 of record NC_086068.1, on the reverse strand, counting down.
AACAATAGTTTTATTATTTTGTTTTGGGCAATTTGGAGAGAATGAAGATTTGTTTTCGCGGCACAGCCCCATTTCAATAGGCTATTTGACTAATTTTTGAAAATGGTTTTAATTTATTGTTTATGACTTAATAATTACACTACATTGATATTTCCGTGAAATTTCCTGTATTAAATATAAAAAAACAATGTTAAAGTTTATTTATTTTGAACGCGCCTTAAACGCTGTTTTTGCAAAGGGGCTAATCACGTGACACGTGTGACGTCACACGCGAGTAAACTCAGTCAATGACCTTAGTAAATCTTATGGTTTATGTGCATTGAATTGATTATTTCACTGTAAAATGGTATATAAATGGTGTATAGTGCCGCAATGTTCAAGTACGACTATAAAGCATACTGCAAAAACCCAAACGACAAATATTAAACTGAAAGTCTCAAATACCGAAATAAGTTGTCCGCAACAGATAGCCAACCAGTTTAACAATTATTTTGCATCGATAAGTGAGCAACCTCAAAACCGTAACATGGTTGGCCGTACGGGCCTAACCTCAGCAAATAACTCCATGTACCTATACCCAGTCACAGAACAAGAAATACGTAAAATTATTAATAAAATGCAAAACAAATTCAGTAGTGGCCCCGATGAAATCCCCGCCGTATTAATCAAAACGTGCGTGGATAAACTTACCATTCCTATAACAAAATTAATCAATCAATCATTAGAACAATGTTGTTTCCCAGAACAACTCAAAGTCGCTAAAATTAGACCTCTTTATAAAAAATCGGGCAAAAAAGACGATGTTAGCCAGTACAGACCTATAGCCCTACTCCCCACAATTTCGAAAATTTTCGAGAAATGTGTAACTAACCGCATATACAACTTTCTTGAAAAATATCAACTCCTAAGTAAAAATCAGTTTGGCTTCAGGAAGAACAACTCTACTACGCTAGCTGTATATAACTACATACAAACCATTCTCGAACACATTAGAGATAAAACCTACGGAGTTGGGTTGTTATTAGATATGACGAAAGCATATGATAAAGTGTTACATTCAATCTTAATTAAAAAATTAAACGACATTGGAATCCGTGGCCCAGCTCTTGCTTGGTTAAAATCTTACTTAGAGAACAGGAAGCAATATGTACAAATAGAGCATTACAATAGTCACTCACATCAGCTGCAAACATATAAATCTTCCCTTCGATGCGTTAACAACTCAATTCCTCAAGGAAGTGTGCTCGGATGCGTACTCTTCCTAATTTACATCAATAATCTGCCTAGAGTAACGGAACACACGTGCATTATGTTCGCTGACGATGTTTCGCTCCTGTTTAAATGCCCCACAAGTGATGTTGCTTACGATTTAATCACCGTAACATATAATAATATAGTCAGCTGGTTACATGACCACAACCTAGATATAAATCCTAAAAAAACCAAAGCAATCCAATTTAGACCGCATCAAAAACGTCCTATCAACATAAATGTTATAACACGAAACCTTAATATTGAGGAAGTCTCCGAATTCACGCTACTAGGCATAAGTATAGATACCCATCTAGATTGGAAACAACACATTGCACGGATCAAGAGCAAATTAGCGTCATTTGTGTTCGCGTTAGGCATTCTTAAAACAAACACGGATCAACAATGTGCACTTACAGCATACTATGGGTACGCCTATTCCATATTAAGTTACGGCATTTTGCTTTGGGGACACAGTGTAGATGCATCTGATGCTCTTATCATGCAAAAAAAATGCGTTCGTACAATCGCGAATATCAAGAAACCAAATAGCTGCAAACAATATTTTACAGAACTTAAAATATTAACCGTCCCTTCTATATATATACTGGAATCAGCAAAATTTGTGCGTAAAAACATGCATTTGTTTAGATACGATACAAACCCTCGTCGTAACCAAAACTTAGTCCTACCCGAACCAAAAATGGAAATGTTCAAAAAAGGCCCGCACTATACATCCATCCAAATTTATAACCACTTACCAAATGATATAAAATCAGAAGAGAAATACGTTTCGTTTGTAAATAAATTAAAAAACATGCTAGTGAACAAAGTGTATTACGATATAACAGAGTTCTTGAATGATAAGTGGCCCTAGTAATACAAAGCATATAATATACATATAAATACTAATGTTAAAACAATTAATTTTATTGTAAGTTAATTATTTTAGTTTTAAGTTTTTAGTATTAAGTACTTATGTTGCTACACCCTTCCAGGGGAACATACATATATGTTCACAAAAATTGGTGTAAATACTTAATATGTTGTCCATGTGTGCAAATAAATGAAATGAAATGAAATGAAATGAAATAAAAAATCCGAGACCCAAAGAGCATTTTAGCGCATACAAATGTTTTTATGTGTGAAGACCACTTCGATGTAAGTAATATTTAACTGTAAATAAATATGGTAATTAAAGCAGCGGATTTTGTTATTTAACGAAACAAGATCTAGGTATTTAATGTATTACTACGTAACCTCATAACATAGCTCTTTCAGCATTAGTAGTTAGTAGCATACTTTTTCTTTCAAACTAAAGTGCAGTATGGAGATATTATTCTCGTCATCGTATTCTATATATATATCGTCGTCGTATCGTATCATCGAAATCGAAATGTTCGTAAATAAACAATTTCTACGTATACTCACACAGCTATTTTTACATTTCTAAGTTCCGCAGCACAGTAATCCGGATTATCTTTAAAGAAAAGTGCAACCGTTAATGCGTCTGTCTGGTAGGTTGCGCTATCAGCTTTCACATATTTCGGCTCCATTTTGAGATTCTTATGAATATTGTGCTACTAGATATACGGATAAATCGGAATATTTATATCAGAAAACTGTGGAACAATAACTAAAATTAACTAAATACAAATAAAACAGTTAAAACACTCAAGGCAATCAAGAATTTTTACACGCGTGTGACGTCATCCGAGCGTTGACCAATCACAGAGCGTTCACGTCCCTGATGAAATTTCAAAAAATATTAAATTTTCTTTCGTTTATTTTCCAAAAAATAAACATAATTTACATTTAAATATAGTGAAATATACTTTATCAGTTTATTATCTTTCAGGATGACAGCAATTCGTTATATATTTTTAATGTTGTCAAATACCCTATTACTGCAGGCTTATTAATTTATTACTCTATGCTTATATTTGTATATTTTTATGTTATTAATGACATATATTTATAATAAATTAAGTTAAAGTAAATTAAATAATATGATTTATATATTGATACTCTCTTGGCATGCTCTTCGCAAAATATTTCATACTGAATTAGCTATATGAATAGTTTGTCTTTGTCTGTCATTTTGACTTGTATTTATAAGAAAAGGATAAAACATAATTTAACTAATTCAGGCTCGTAAAGTTTTATGAATAAGGGGGTATTAGTATCAGGCTTGTAATGCGACATAAAATTATTTTTAGTGGTTTATTTTATGCTTGAGCCGTATTTTTTCACCTCTTTGGTGTATCTAATCACTATCTTATGTAGGGGAGAGAGAGGCAAGACGGAGTGGCAAGTAAGACGGTGTGGCAACTAGCGAGTAACACTGGGTAGCGGCTTTATATGGCGACACGACTGACCAACCAGAATCCCGTTAGTGCATGACGATGCGTCGCCATCATGTCAATTAGTTCGCACAGTGCCCGGCTAGACAAATGGTGTCGTTAATTATTTATTTGCAAAAAAGCTGTTTTTGCCATATTCCTTGTTACTTTTGTGTTTTACTTGGTTTGTGTTTGTTGCCTTAATATCACCAGCACAAATATAGTGTTAATTTATTCCTATGGCCCAGCAATCACGCCAATAGCTAAGGACTTGTTTGGTTTCAATACGGAATGATTTTTTTTACAAAAAACTTTCGAAATTCATTAGACACATGGGGTACATCTTGCCAGCCGTAGTTTTAAAGTTATGAAGAATTGCGGATTTGAATGTTTTTATTTCTTCTCTTGTAGAATGGTGAAAAAGTATAAAAGAAAGTAAAATAGAGGAGAGTGGTTAGAGGAGGCCATGAAAAAAGCGGTGGATGCTGTTATAGAAGGGAAGATGGGGTACATGCACAGATTTAATATATACGCTAGATGACGCAAATACCACAGTACTATCATACTATGCCTTATGGGAAACGGTCGAAGAGATAGTTCAGATCTGGAAACCGCTACCAAATTTTAGTATGCTGTTGGGCATGGTACAGGGTCTCCAAAACTGCCGGGAGACAGCGGCGCCGGCCATCTACTTCAGCGGAATGACGTCATCAAAATGACTCCCGCCTCGTTCCGAATATTGCACCTTGCACCCAAACTATGCATTGCACATACACGTGTGGGGTATTAAACGAAAGGCAATAAAATATTATATATTTTACTAATACACTATGTACCAAAATATGCAATAGTTTAAGAGACATTTAAAAATAAATCAAAATGATGAAAAACAAATCGATTATTTGGGTTTTTCAACCAAACCAAAAGTCGGACGTTAAAACAATGTACTACAAAATTAAAGCTGATGTCTCAAGCCATACACTGATATCAAAATAATCAAAATCAGACCAAAAATGTGAAAATTATGCTTCAAAATGTAGGTATTTGCTAGAACAAATGCATTAAAGTAAAAAAAATCGAAATTGGTCATTTTTAGGATAATCCGCATAAGCTTCTAGTATGTTATTAGCAATATAAAAAGGATCATAAAACTGCTGGGAGACAATCTCTATAGTGCCTGATTGACAAATAATGGCGTCATACATGTGACCGCTGCCGAAATTTGCAAAATCTAAATTATAACTATACCATGAGTCATATATACACGTGTGCTACATCAGACGAAAGGTTATTAAATATATTATGATTCGTTAATACATTATTTATAAAAACAATGTATATTTTAAGAGTTACAAACAAAGAAAAAACACTTTTTATGAAAAAAGTTCATGTATATATATTTTATAACGCAAATAAAAACATAACAATGTTGCAGTCTCAAAACAAATATTTGAATGGATTGGATACCTTACATACATTGGATATAGGTTTGAGTTCAATTCAATCTCAAGTCAGAACAAAGGTCACGTGGTAAATTTTTTCAAATTAACTTTTTAGTACTTTTTCGGGGAAAAATCAAAAAACTAAGAGCTTATTGCAAATCTGTAGCATGAGACGAATCTAATGACATATAGGTATAATTTATTAAAATCGAACCATAACTGTAGATCTGATGGGATGAACAAAAATCGGCCTCGCGTAATATATATATAGATTTTATTGGCTTTCGTTTAATACCCCACACGTGTATGTGCAATGCATAGTTTGGGTGCAAGGTGCAATATTCGCAACGAGGCGGGAGTCATTTTGATGACGACATTCTGCTGAAGTAGATGGCCGGCGCCGATGTCTCCCCGCAGTTTTGGAGATCCAGTATCATGCCCAGCAACATACTAAAAGTTGAAAGCGGTTTCCGGATCTGAACTATATTCCCATAAGGCAGTGCACTACCACGATTTGTATTGAAACCGGGCGTGCCGACTTTTTCATACAAAATTTACGCATAATATAATTTGCCTTTGCTCGCAATTTTTGGGCTGTTGCAGTTAATTATCATGCAACGAAGCATTTTTTAAGTTTTCACGAACGTCCGGCTGCAACAACTGACGATGACGCGCGCGTGGACTGTAAAGAGCGACGGTCAACCTCGACGCTTGGTCGGGGTTCTGACACGCGAAGTAGATGCATTTACGTCTTCTATGGTATATTTATTTCTGTGGGCTAACATATGTTAGCTGCAAAAACATTTCTGTCCCTCAGACGACTTAAGAAATAAAAATAAAAACAGTTCAATCAGACGACGGTTGCAATAGCCAAAAATTTAAGTTTTGTTTAGGCACTATAGATACTATTTCTATGAATCATTCTTATCACTCCACCTTGTACCTCATAATACCCTACCTAGGGGGCAAGATGAAGAGAAGGCACCTTTGGCCATTTTTTGTTTTAAATTTAATTATCTAACTAGAGTTCCTAGTAAGTGTTGATTATGAAAGACTGATTACCAAAGATAAAAATAAAAATAACAAAAACTTAAAAAGAATAGCATTTTCAGTTTTGTTGGACTTGAAATATTAAGTGCCCGTCATGCCCCCCTTTCCCCTACGGGACATTTCATGACGTTGACGCAAAAATTACGTAGCTTAACATTCAGGGTGTTGTTTTATAACACTACAAATTGAGATAACTAATCTATTGACGACCGGTCTGGCCTACTGCCTGCAAAGCCGATGGTCCTGGGCATAGATTAGTATATGTTATTACTCTATTAGATAAGAAACTCGGACATTTTACGTTCACGTCTCTACTAGTGCTGCCCCTAGCGGTCCTGCTCTCAACTAATGAGACTGTATATGCAGTAAACACGCACACATGTACGCACACACACACATACTTATGGGTTCTTTACCTACATGTAACAATTTTAATATTGGAAACTGATTTATGTAGTAATCTTTGTCGTACCAATTTCCATTGTATATGCTTAGAAAACTACATAAATCAGTTTTTCAGCATAAATAAATGAAAACTTATGTTGAATCAAGTACAATATATTATTTATAAGTACCTACTTATTTACATACGTTCCATTCCAAGTAACTAAGACAAATGCAAATACAGCGACGCTTTAAGCGCACTTCCGTGAAAATATCTTAACAGCAAGTATGTAACAATTTTAAAAGTGGAAAAATTCTGCCTTGGGTGAGACTTGAACTCACGGCCTCTGGATCCAGAGGCCGTGAGTTCAAGTCTCACCCAAGGCAGTAATTTTAAATTTATTCTAAGCTTAATAGCATCGATCGCAGACGTTTCTGCTTGTTAAAAATTAATTTATGTAACAATTTATTTCCTGACTATGTTTTAAATAGTAATCAGAGGCAACCTATTCATTTCTTCTTCTTGATCCAAAAATAACTTGGAAAGCTTCAATAGTTTGATCCAACTTTTTTTGATTTAATTTAGATCCATTTTTGTCGCATATCTCATAGTTTTGAGAACATTCAAGCTTTTTATCCACAATTTGTGGTGCGGTGATCTGGGTGTTACAGCGCATAGGTAGATTTTTCCTTTTTAACCGACTTCAATTTCATAGAAGGAGGAGGTTCTGTATTCGGTTGTGGCTATTTTTTTTTTTTATGTATGTTCACCGATTATTCCGAGACCCGTGGTCCGATTTGAGTAATTCTTTTTTTGTTCGAAAGGAGCTACTTCCAAGTTGGTCCCATATTAATCTGGTTCTGATCTGATGATGGGATCCCTGAGGAATTGAGGGAACTCCTCAATTTTTAAAGGCACATGTATGGTGATTTGGGTGTTTTCATAAGCAACTTGAGCATTTTCTCTCGAAAACGACCAATGTGATGAAGTGGACCTGATGATGATGATTGTTTTGAAGATAGTGATGATGATTTTTTTAATGTAGGATGTTCGGCGATTACTCCGAGACCCGTGGTCCGACTTGAACAATTCTTTTTTTGTTTGAAAGGAACTACCTCCAAGGTGGTCCCACATTAATCTGGTGCTGTTCTGATGATGGGATCCATGAGGAATTGAGGGAACTCCTCAATTTTTAAAGGCACATGTATGGTGATTTGGTCGTTTTCTTAAACAACTTGAGCATTTTCTCTCGAAAACCACCAATTTGATGAAGTGGAGCTGATGATGATGATTGTTTTGGTGATAATGATTTCAGTGATTACCCCGGTACCCATGATCCGATTTGAGTTATTCTTTTTCTGTTTGAAAAAAGTTACCTCTCCAAGGTGTTTTCGTAATATTTTTGGTTTTAATCTGATGATGGAATCCGTGAGGAATTGAGGGAACTCCTCAATTTTTAAAGGCACGAGTATGGTGATTTCGGTCTTTTCTAAAGTAACTCAAGCATTTCCTCCCAAAAACCGCCAATTTGATGTAGTGCAACTGTAGCCCAACCACGAGTTTGACACTAAATATTCTTCGTAACTTACTTTGTACACTAATATGCCAGTACGAGCGAGATGCATAAACAGTAAGTTACGCACACGATAGCGAATATATCAATGTCAAACTCGTGTTAAGGCTACTGATAACTTCCCTCGTATGTGTATTATGATTTTTTTATGTAGGTAGTGTTGGAATCAACCAAAGAGACTGAGAGGTGAAGGTAGAGGGTATTAGTGTTTGGGGGGTTTGAGGTTGGGGGTTGAGGGGAGGCGAGTTGATGGGTCGGGGACTGAGGGGTTGGGAGTTAAGGGATTGGGGGTTAGGGTTAGGAGTTAAGGGGTCTGGGGTTAGGCGTCGGGGAATGGCGGATGAAGGGTTGGTGGTTTAGGGTCGAGGGGTTTAGTGATCAGGGGTTGATGTGCTGTGAGGTTGAGTGATTGGGGGGTTTGAGGGATTGGGTCAGTGGCGGGGCGGAAAATGGATTTAGTGACAGGAATGATTTCCCAGACGGACTCGAGGAAAATTCTGATTATTTAATAAAGTTTACGAATTTACAGTTAAACATGATAATGTTTTTCATTCATGCGTCACGCTCTTAACAATGTCTTAAAACTAAAAATGGAAAAATAAAAACTTTTATAAAAAAAAGATAAACCGACTTCAAAAAGGATGAAATAAAACATTATCCTTTTTAGGGTTCCGTGTTTAAGTATATGCGTTACCAACTGATATGTTTGAAGTCGGTGCCAAGCCAAGTACTCCAAGTAGTAACAATACCATTTAAAAATAATCGGCTTTATGTCTATAAATCCCATTACAACTGTACAAATATTATAAACGTGAAAGTAATTATGTCTGCCTCTTTGTTACCTTTTCATACAACTGAACTGCTTTAGCTAAAATTTTGCATGAAGGTTCCTTGAATTGTTTTATATTTTGAAATGTAGTCCTCTGGATAAGCGACAGAAAATAACTCAGTCCCAATCCCACACTTGCGTGCTATGACTGTTCAAGAATTAGTAAGAAATGCTCTTTAAAAAAATACGACGACAAAACGTATTAGATTTACACTAACGTGCCGACAAGCATGGTACGAACTGCGCCAAGAAGGTTCAACCGTGTGTTCTGTTCTGAGGTGTGTTCTTAAATACCTACAGAAAGTTCGTTTATTGTCGTCGTGTAACGCTGCGTCTTACATAGGCGAACACTCGCGAACGCGAAGCGAAGCGACGCGGCACGGTGCGGCCGGCCCAAGGCGTTCGCGTTCGCAACGTGATCGCCCACGTAGGACACTTCTATATAGGTATCAAAGGATTAATTAAGGCGCCGTGCCGCGCCGCTTCGCATTCGCGTGTTGTTCGCCTACGTAGTACGCTGCGTTACGTAATCCAACGTACATACTTATATAGCCGCATCCTTATCGAATTGCACCAAAATTACTATGAATATATGGTTTAAAATTTGGCTTGGCACCGACTTCAAACATATCAGTTGGTAACGCATATACTTAAACACGGAACCCTAAAAAGGATAATATTTTATTTCATACGTTTTTGAAGCCGGTTTATCTTTTTTTTATAAAAGTTTTTATTTAGGTTTACTGAAATTGCCATTGACAAAATCGAAAAACTTATCGAAGAAAAGCACGATACCTGCCGTGTCGCAACTTTATTCTGGAAGCTTTTTAATACCTGAAAATATATTTACAGTTAAGATGTTATCAAAAGTATAAAAAGGTTATTTTATAGCGAAACAGCCCGCGCAGCATGGTTTCCCCTATCACTAAGTCCGTCACTTTCGCACTCGCATACTTGTTAGAACGTGACAGGCATGGTGATAAGCGTACCGTGCTACGACTCCTGGACAAGTGTTGAGCATGCATTTTAAGGGTGTGCTATTGTCACATTTAATGTTAGGTAACAAGAAATCAGTGGATCAGGATATAATTCATGTAAAATGTCGACAAAGGTAACGTATTGTGGTTGGAATCTATCATTAGATGTAGGTCTTTCTAATTTTGGCAGGGTGTAGTTGATTTATCAGATTAAGACCTAGGCACGGAAAATAGTATCCTAATTATGATAACCAGAGCAACGTGTATGACGGGCCTTACGGGCACTAAGAATGGTGCTAGTTCAACGGTTGTTATTTGAAATGTTAAAATGTTCCATGTTCCATCGCCAACATTTCATAAATATGCTTTGCCCGAAGCCTCTATCAAAGCTTTTGATAAAGATGAAATAATAATTTTTTTTTTTTTTTTTTTTTCAAAAAAGTATAACACATTTTAAACTTATACAAGTTTCGCCAAACTTGCGTTTAACGGCGAAATGGTGCACTCATTTTCAATGTTAGTACCTTAATCTAAATTTAATGATTAACTTATATTACTAAGGTTAATACTTTTATATTACATTAACAAAGTGTAAGTTGTAGGTATATATGTTGTTGTTATTCTTTAAGAATTTATTTGTAGTTTTACATGTATGTAAAATGTATGATTTTGGTGCAATAAAGGATATTTATTTATATACAATATTTACCTATCTTATATATTTAGTCATGCGTTGTACCCAATAGCAACTTCTTAATTTTTGATTTAAAGATGTTTTTACTAGCACACTCGTCTTCTATTGATAAATTGTTCATTATTCGCGGTGTGATATACTTGCGCGTCCTTTTACCATAGTAGTTACTAGCGGTTGGTTCCACGTATTTACGACGTTTTAACCCCCTCGACGCTTAAACCTTAACCCTTTTTAAATTGATCAGTTGCTATTAAGTACTTAACTTTATCATGCACTGGCAGGATGTTCAATTTCTTAAATAAGATCGTGTAATCGTTACTACAGTTTGCTCTAGTTTTTTTTGTCTATTATATTTTTTATCAATCGTAGTTGTAAGTTTAATATTTTATCCAAATAAGTTTTGAAGGTGCGTCCATAAGCTATTAACCCGTATCCAATAACAGCGTCAGCCAGTGCATGGTATAACATTCGTAATATTTTATTATTAACTATATTTTCTAAACTAATAATTTTACATAATATAGACCGTAGTCTATTACATACTGTATCTATGTAATAAATGTTCAGGAGGTGTATATATATTATATACTCGAAAATTTACTTACCTTGTCCTTGTACCGATGTACATACAAGAAGGTACACAGATTCGGCGCGGCCCGGCTGCCATTGCTTTTCATCTTGCCTGCGTTGGTTTGGTTGAATAAGTAAGAGCACAACTCAACACAACACAAGGTTGGTTGTGATATATAGAAACGCTGTTAGTTAATATCTTAACATAAATCTGATCAAAAATATGTTTAAACGGAATTTATATTAAAAAACAACTTATAAATAATTTCAAAATTTCCCGTTAAACCAAACGTCATTTGGTTTTTTATTCGTCAAAATACGTCAGTCTGTCATCGTACGGTGTTTGCAATACATATTAAAAAAAACTACTTTTACATTTTAAATTTAATTTGTTTTCTAGTTCATTTGCAACGTAAGGTTAGTAACACTATCAAAACATTTTTTATTAAAATATATTCTTCTAGATTTAATTAAATACGATTAAGTTACCTGCTTAAATATTTGTTTTGGTATATTTTGTTTTCTACTATCTACACACAAGAATGATATCTAGCCACACTCAGCCCTCCTTATGCTAAAAGGCGGTATCTCAAAAACGAATGAACTGGAAATGGAACGTTATGATTCAAATTTAAGGTACTTATTTGCATGCAATCTTCAATTAAGATACCGCTTTTTAGCTCAGCAGGGCACCACGGCTGAGGAATATATGTCCAGCATAACCCAAAGATGGCATTATCATCAGCATTACATTACTCCTCTTCAGAGATACTATACCATGGTCCTGGGTTCTATCAACATCATAATAACCAAATTCGATGTCTACGACAACTAAAACTGAATAATTCCATTCGCCCCTTTTTTTTGTATATCGACCCCGTTTAAAAAATATCGAGACAATTTGTAGTTTTTTATTTTATTTTCTCTGAGTTAGCGGTTAAAAATTAATTTTACAAGTGCACAATTAAAAACAAACAAGGGACTCACAAATTATGTAAAATATTTACATTTGGATTATTGATAAAAATCGTCCTTGACGTTGAAAATCCTGTCTTTTGCACCCGTTTACAATAAATATGTAATAATAATAACTAGAGACCCGTTGCGGCGTCAACACGCCGCTAGAGTATGGTTCTAAAAGTTAGGTTGCCTGTCCACTGGAGCGGAGCGGTAAGCGGGGAAAAAATCCAGCAATAGAATTTCATTAAAATTTCAGAGCGGAGATTTTTCCTCGCTCATCGCTCCGCCACCTCGCTCCGTTCCTGTGGACAGGCAGCCTAAGACTGAACTCTTAATGAAATCAGGAAATGTGACGTCTTCAGATGAATCACTGGCTGTCACTATCTATTTGATGGGGTGGAAATTTGTATGGGGAATCAATAACCGCTCAACCGATTTAGATGAAACTTGGTATGGGGATGGTTTGAGCTGTGGGAAATGATATAAAATAACTTTTATCCCCGAAATCATCCCTTAAGGGTGTAAAAAATGGGGTGGAAATGTATAGTGTGGACCAATTTGAGGGTGAAAAAAGGATGGATTAAAAAGCAGATTTGTTTAAGAATTAAGATACCCAAATTACTAATTCCACGCAGACGAAGTCGCGGGCAAAAGCTAGTTTCTTATAAAATGGCGACACGTTTGTATAATTTTAGCGTATTATATTTCGGTCGCGTAGCACCTACCAGCATGTTTTGTGATCGTTAGTTTTGATGCAAAAAAGACATAATTATTGTCTATCTTTTCGCATCTTTCTAAACTAAAAATCATGATACGCGACCGCGATATGATACGGTAAATCAAGATTTCGTGGATAGGATGCCTTCTTGTCATTTGGCTCTCATGCCTAAAATTTCATAGGGCTAGAGTATAATTCATATTTAATTCTCTTTTTCCTATTATTCATGAGACTGAAGTTTACAAACATTTTACAAACATTCCGTGACATTCCGTGGCTATACCGCGAAAATCGAAGTTCAAATTGCGGGCATCTTTCTCTGTCACTCTAATTACGCCTTCATTGGAGTAAAAGAGAAAGATCCCCGCAATTTGCGAATTTCTGTTTTCGCGGTAGACCCTCTGACCTAATAATAGACATAGTATATACACGTAGTTATAGACATGAAACCGAGCGACCAGGGGTAAGAGAAAGACATATTCATGAGAAAGACAGTTTCATGTATGGCAGCATAATCCTTTTTAGGGTTCCGTACCCAAAGGGTAATAACGGGACCCTATTACTAAGACTCCGCTGTCCGTCTGTCTGTCACCAGGCTGTATCTCACGAACCGTGATAGCTAGACAGTTGAATTTTCACAGATGATGTATTTATGTTGCCGCTATAACTATGTTTGCCGAGGCGCACACTGATAGTTTCGACGCAATAGTTAGAAAACGGTGTGCGTCATTAATCAACCGTCTTCGCCACAGCCCAAACAGTATTCTAAACGTGCTGGCGCAGCGCTGGGACTCGCCTTTGTGCGCGCGCTGGGTGCGGCTGCACGCGCCGCCGCAGGCCGCACCACGCCGTTTTTAATTTAAGTAGCTTATATATTTGTTTTGTTTGTTTTTATTTTATTTTATTTTTATCACTAACATAGATTTATAATTTTATATTAAAGGAAAAAATGGAAAAAGTTACACTTCCGGCAGGATTTGAACCCGCAACCTCCGCAATCCGTGCGTTGCTCTTAACCAATTGAGCTACGGAAGCCTACCAGAACCTTGCAAATCTTTCCATTCCTTCCCTTATGTATACACGCCTTTGGGGTGGCGTAAAGCGACATCTACCGTAAGACGATTACATCTTTTTAACAGCACCGGAGTCTCAAGTTGCATTGAGAATTCACCAGTAACAATGTGCTAACCCATACTAAAATCAATTTTTTAACATGCAGATACGTCTACGTAAAAAAAAAATTGATTCATCTGTAGCATGAGACGAATCTAATGACATATCATTTATCAAAATCGGACCATAACTGTAGATCTGATGGGATGAACAAAAATCGGCCTCGCGTAATATATATATAGATAGATTTTGTTCATTTTGGTAACTAAAGGATATTGTAATTTGAAATTATTTTATTATTTATATATAAGGTGCTAACAAATTAGCTACAAATATTTTACGAAATGGTACTTTACACTCAAACAATTAACTTTAAATAGAAATTAAGAAATGTTCTCATATAATTTTTTTGTTTTTATTTACCGAACAAAATAAATAAATAATAATTCTATCGAAAAAATAATCATCATGTATTTAACTGTTTGTTTTCCAAGTTTCTCCAAATAACATCATAAACCTATAATGTTTCATACTTACATATACTTCAGGAGCCGAGTACTATCATCTGTAAAGATATCGGTAGCTAATTTGTTAGCACCTTAATAAGGCAAACAAAGAAGTACAAAGCCGTAAGCAGGTATTAAATTAATGCCCAAATTATATTGTGTATATTAATAAATTTGAAATATACCTATATGTTATTAATGACATAAAAATATACAAATATAAGCATTACGTAATAAATTAATAAGCCTACAATAATTAAAATGTCTGTAATCTGTACAATTCCAAAATACGGGTTCCACGGATGTTGCTTACATAATCTCGTATGTCAAGGTGTTTCGGCAGAAAAAGCCTTGGCAGACTTATATATTCCTGAAGTGAAGGTTCATACCTACCGACTGGAATTGGTTTCATGTTGGTATCAGATGAGTTTATTTAGGGGTCCCGATGGTCACCTTTGAGAGCGTCTGCCAAGCACTTCCGGCAAGAAACATACTGGCAGATTTCGCGTTTCGGTATCTACCAGTAAATTTCTAACTGATGCCATAACTATTATTGCAGTATCAGATGGGTTAAATGACCATTGTGCATTTCATCGCGGTATCAAGTTGATTCGAAACTTTACTGCCGGCTCTTCTACAATTTGTAATGAACAGAAGGGCCACCGTCGGAAGAGCGCGAAGCGGAGGCGGCCACGCTGCGGGAGCTGCAGGAGGCCATGTTCGACCTGGAGCACCGTCACCGTGTCTACCACCGCTCGCTCGCGCGCGAGACCAAATACGGCAGCAAGTAAGCAAACGCACGCAACAAACTTTACTCATTCTATAGGTATTCTACTCTTAACGTACGATTCCCACCGTACGGGCGGTCGGTGCGCATTCACATTTGTACGGCCGCAACTGCCGCAAGCCGGTCGGCTCCTCGCGGACGCGACCGGCTCCGGAGGGACTCCATCGCTTCTGCCATACATAATGTATAGGCACATTGACAATGCGCTGCGGCGCGGCCAGTCGGTGGAAATATTTACGTGATTGTACATAACGGTCAAAACGGTAATACATTTGCGAAAAAATCACAATACAACAAATATTGGTTACATGAGTATTAAACTTACAGTTACGAATTTTCCCTTGAACTTGAATGATATTGTATATTATATATTATTCAGCACTATAAACTACGTTCAACGTTGATTTACATTGCAAAAATTAACCACATTAACTCATTTCATACAAAAGCATTCTTACAGTCGAATAAAAAAACTTTTTTCAATAAATGTCAATACAAAAATAAAACAATTAAATTTTTTTTATACCACGTCGGTGGCAATCAAGCATACGGCCCGCCTGATGGTAAGCAGTTACCGTAGCCTATGGACGCCTGCAACACCGGAGATATTACACACGCGTTGCCGACCCTTTAAAAACCTGTACACTCCTTTTTTGAAGAACCCCATACTGTAGCCCCTCGGGAAAACCTCGGCAGGGAGCTCATTCCACAGCCGAAGCGTACGCGGGAGGAAATTCCTCTTAAACCGCACAGTACGCGACCATTTAGGTGCTAGGGTGTGAGGATGAACACCCTGCCGATGGCGAGCGGTGCGGTGATAGAAAGCGGCCGTTTAATAATAACTTAAGACTAAACTTAAGCCTAGTCAAAAAGTCCCCCCCCCGAGTTGTCCCTGGCGCAAAGGTGCCCATCATATTAGCCGCGTTACCACGTTGAATTGCGATGGACAACCTTTGCACCAGGTACGAACCCACGCGGGCGTCAGACCCCTTCTCCGTAATGCGACGTCCCACTTCCCTAATAAGGCAATAGACTCTGACCCCCAGCACCCAGTAATCTCAAACGCCGGGGGTACAAAATAATAATTTACCTGCTAGGTTCGCGTACTTATCCCGCTTTTTGACCGCGGCAAAATCTGCCGCGGCACCAGCCGACCGAACAGTTCGGCTGAGGTGTGAGGCCGCGAAAGTGCTAACGCACGTGGCGTCCCACAGCAGGCACTTACCCCTCTGCCACGGCACCGAAGCCAAGCCGTCCGGCCTTTTGCCATCGACGCGGCAGAGGCCCGGAGGCTCCAGGACACAGGGGATGTTGGCGGATATTAAGGCCCTCCTTGCGATGTCATTGAGAGCGTGGTGACGCGGAAACTTCCCCAAGATCCCTTGATTGATCACCAGATATAGTACAATTTAACATTTAAAAAAAAAACATTTTTACCGCCAAAAATAATAAATGATCACCAAAATTAGTACTCGATTTTAATGTGAAATGATTACCAAATTTTCTACATTTTACTATCCTATTAAAGAAAATGACACCAATCCAAACTAATCATTTTTAACTCAAAAATAGTCAATAACTACTACTACTACTTTTCTAGTAGCATTTCTTTTCTGTAAGGGTCGCAGTTCTAACCTAACCTAACCCTCTTTTCTAGTAGCAGTTCGGTTCTGTGAGGAATGTGAGGATTGCAGTTCTAACTTGCCCTAACCCACTTTTCTATTAGCATTTATTTTCTGTAAGGGTCGCGCGTGACTGAATTGAAGATCGAGTCGGGCGAGCTCGGCCCCGTACACGGTGCGGTGACTGCGGTGTACGGGGTATTGAGCGGGAGGGGCTTGTCATTTTGGCACTAAAACAGCTGGTACTTTTGTAATTTTAGACTTTTAGTCTAGTTTCAGAATTTTAGTTTTTTTTATTTAGGGTACCAAAATGTTTTTTGGTGGTCATTATATTTGTAGCCTTTAATATATAGGTTTTTCAATATATTGTATGATATATTTGTCGTGGATAATTGGGGGCGTGTGGTGGCCTATAGCGGTGGCGGTAGTGGGCGCAGTACATCGATGTATGCCTCTAATGACTCATGAGAAATCAAATTACCACTCGGGATAAAACACTTAGCTAAATGATTAAATAATGTTGGAATCTAAGCTTTCAGAATAATCCTTCAGGAACGCGGTGAGTTTAGGCACGAGGTTGGCTAACGTCCGATATCTAGCACGGTCCGATCGAGAATCCTGGAATGAATGCCGCGGAGCGGCGGAGCCTAATCGCTCCCACCAAAGTGAATGTAGGCCAACTTACTTGACCAGTTACCAACAAAACTGCCAACTCGTACCTAACTTCACGCAAGCTAAACCACTTGACGTTCCGAAGCCTGTACCTAATCTTATTTCAACAAGAATGCCAATAGATGGCGTTACTCTCTACATAACTCGATAAATTACATTATCAAACAAGTAATACATAGCAAAACTTTGCTAATCGATTGTATACAGGCGTCTAAAACTGAAATGTAACGCTGCAATGTGTCCTTCTGGAGTCACGCTCCGACACGGCCATCCTGCGGTACACACGTCCTCGTGTGTGGGTGTATGCATTTGATTCTGAAACAAAACACACAGCAGAGTATTTCAGTCGCTCGGTCATTCCTGACCCACAATTTCGGTCTCATTTGTCATCAAAGAAAATCAAGCTATGACTCTACATATGACTCTACATATGACTCTACATATGTCTCTACATATGTCTCTACATATGACTCTACATATGACTACATATGACTCTACATATGACTCTACATATGATGCGCCAGTCCATCGGCTTGCTGGAATCTAACAACTCATCAGAAGTTAACCATCTCAGCCGCGTAAGTGCTACTCCTCGCAAAGAGTATACTGCACATAAAAAGCAGACCACTTGCACCTCTTACATGCTCCGGAACTTCTGATGCATTATTAGACAATGCCCAGTCCATCGAGTGTGCCACACAGTAGTGAGTGTCCAGTCCATCGGGCGTGCCTTCAGTTCATTGAAAGCAAAACAGTAAGTGAGTACCCAGTCCATCGGGCTGCCTTCAGTCCATCGAAAGCAAAACAGTAGACTAGTGCCCAGTCCATCGGGCTGCCTTCAGTCCATCGAAAGCAAAACAACAGTAGTGCCCAGTCCATCGGGCTGCCTTCAGTCCATCGAAAGCAAAACAGTAAGTGAGTGCCCAGTCCATCGGGCTGCCTTCAGCCCATCGAAAGCAAAATAGTAGTGCCCAGTCCGTCGGGCTGCTTTCAGTCCATCGAAAGCAAAACAGTTAAGTAGTGCCCAGTCCGTCGGGCGTACTCTCAGTCCTTCGAAAGTACAAGCTTTCAGTCCGTAGAAAGCAAAATAACATGTTAACAGTTAATCCCAAAAAAAAGGAAATAATAAAAACAAGCGTTACAATAATGTTACTCAGAATCACTAGTACTATCAGCGTCATTAATATCCAACTCATGGCAACCTGTACCTGTTGCTCAGGCATTTTTCTATTTCGATAATGCGGGTATTTTAAATTCAAATCGGTGTCAGTATATTTTTCATCTACTAACCGACTAAAATTGAACATTATTGATTAAAATCACATGATCGCTTTTTACTTTAGTTTTAACATCAGCTGAACATGAGTCCTCAACAGAAGTAAAACTTCTCAAAATAAACCCAACGAAATGGGAACTGCTCACCAGCTTAATAAAGTAGGCATGATGCACACGTCCAACTCAAAGGTCCAAGCACGAAGGCCGATGTTTTCTGCCTTGCAGTTGCCGTTGCTGCGGCAGATGGCGAGATGCACGATGTGGTTTTTCAAAGCTGGCTGTTAAGCTCCTTCAGGCGTTGAAACACACGCGTGATGGCGTCTGTAAGTTGTCTCTACTCAGGCTGCACCACACTTTCAATGTAGGTCAGACACGTGAGCTTACCATTACCACGTGTCCAGATTAGGCATGTATGTCCCCGAATACAACCCGGACATACACCACGCTTCCACGTGGCTGTGCAAGCAATACATGATGCTCTTAATAATCCCACGCTCTAATGTCGTGGACATGGGGGGTGTGCGTCTATATGGCGGTAGTGGGCGCAGTACATCGATGTATGCCTCTAATGACTCATGAGAAATCAAATTAACACTCGGGATAAAACACTTAGCTAAATGATTAAATAATGTTGGAATCTAAGCTTTCAGAATAATCCTTCAGGTATAAGCCTTCAGGAACGCGGTGAATTTAGGCACGAGGTTGGCTAACGTCCGATATCTAGCACGGTCCGATCGAGAATCCTGGAATGAATGCCGCGGAGCGGCGGAGCCTAATCGCTCCCACCAAAGTGAATGTAGGCCAACTTACTTGACCAGTTACCAACAAAACTGCCAACTCGTACCTAACTTCACGCAAGCTAAACCACTTGACGTTCCGAAGCCTGTACCTAATTAATCTTATTTCAACAAGAATGCCAATAGATGGCGTTACTCTCTACATAACTCGATAAATTACATTATCAACCAAGTAATACATAGCATAGAGTAACTTATACTAGAGCGGTACTGTCATAGTTAATTTTGTAACCCCAGTAAATTCACTGCCATCTGTCGACACACTTTAAAACTAAAAATGAAGATTTATAAAAATACGATAGAATGTATTTAAATATAGATAAATGATTTTTTTTATTTGCATTAATTATTTTTATGATTTTGGCCCATGTTCTTTCACTGATATGCGTTAAAATTGTTAAATAATAAACGAAACCGTCAACGCCATCTATACGACTGTAGGCCAAAACTAGTAGCGCCCTCTGAACGAGATTCAAATTTTCTTGATTTTCGAGGCACGTTTTTTCCTTAGACTGTATCCATCTATTACGGAGTTATATCTATCTTTGTACATAGCAAAACTTTGCTAATCGATTGTATACAGGCGTCTAAAACTGAAATGTAACGCTGCAATGTGTCCTTCTGGAGTCACGCTCCGACATATTTATATAACTTATGTTAAAAATCTGGGACTGAAATTGTATCAGAAAGTAGACCCTAAAAGAGTATAACACGCTTTGTGCAAAGAAAAGCTTCACACGCAAAGATAAAACAAAATACACAGGTAACCTGTGTGTGTTTTAAAGTGCCATACACTTTAGACAAATTAAAAATTAGTTCTTGTCATTCTTGTCAAATGAAGTCGCCATTTTAGAATTACACCTATTTTATTTATACTATAAGCATCACTCACACAAACAAGCAATGGGGCGAAATTTTACAAATTTTCAAAAGGTTTTTCTTAATAATATTAATCAATTTCTTGATTTTTTTTGTGTTGGCGCAAACAGAAATATATCTACTACCCAAACATTACAGATTCAGGTGAAAGAAAACTATATAATAGGAATTACGATACCAAGATAGTTAGTACGAAATTCGGGCAAGAAGAACCACCTTAAGTCTGCCTTAAGTTTCGAAAACAAATAGTAGTTACTAGGGGCCAGGTCGTGACTATACGGTGGGTGGCGAATTTTCTCGAAGCCACACTTTGCAACAGCAGCCTTGGTAATAGCACAGTGTAAAAAGTATACAGTGGACCGACGACATTGACGTGTACCGAGCTACTAACAATGGCGAATGTATGCAACTCGGGTGCGCGCGACCCACCCCTCGCCCCTCGCACCCCGTACGATTGCCCTGTCTAAACGGCTTCATATTTATAAATCTTCATATAGCTTTGATAGCCAACTGGAATTTTTATTTTTTTAAACCGCCATATCTTGATCCAGAAATATCACCTCGTAAGTTTAACTATAATCTCTCAAGCCATTTCCGTCTGTAGGAAAAAGTGGCAAATTTAAAAGGCAGTAAGGACGAATATGTTGATCCGCAGGTTTGCACGTAGTACGGCTGAGGTGAAACGAACGCTATTTAAGTCATACTGCCAAACGTTCTGTACGTGCAGCCTGTGGATCAAATATACGAAGCGGACTTACGGCGCCCTGCGCGTCCAATTTAATAATGGGTATAGAATGCTGTTGGGGCTGCCGCGGTTTTGCAGTGCATCTGGGATGTTTGTGGAGGCACGAATGGATGATTTCTACGCCATTATGAGAAAACGCACAGCATCTCAGATGCACCGACTGAGTAACAGCTCCAACAGTTTTCTAACCGAAATTGGAGAGAGGCTTCTGTAAGTATTGGGCCTCAATGCATGTCCCATTCTACCGGATGGATGTGACTGGTATGCAATTTTTAATGTAAATAATGTATATACTTCAATATAAATTGTGTTGTCAATACTCATCATCTTCCTCGCGTTGTCCCGGCATTTTGCCACGGCTCATGGGAGCCTGGGGTCCGCTTGGCAACTAATCCCAAGAATTGGCGTAGGCACTAGTTTTTACGAAAGCGACTGCCATCTGACCTTCCAACCCAGGGGGGAAAAACTATGCCTTGTTGGGATTAGTCCGGTTTCCTCACGATGTTTTCCTTCACCGAAAAGCGACTGGTAAATATCAAATGATATTTCGTACATAAGTTCCAAAAAACTCATTGGTACGAGCCAGGGTTTGAAACTGCGACCTTCGGATTGCAAACTCATTGGTACGAGCCAGGGTTTGAACCTGCGACCTTCGGATTGCAAGTCGCACGCTCTTACCGCTAGGCCACCAGCGCTTTTTTGTGTTGTCAATACGAACATAGTGATAAGTACTATTGTAACTAAATCATTTATGGATCATTGATGTCCGAAATAAAGTCTTAATAATAATAAAAAATGTAGGCGCGTAGGGTTATTGTCCCATAGAAAATTGGAATTTCGCTTTTTCTACTGACAAAGTTGTTTGTGTGTTTGACAGACTATAGTTCAAGACAAGAGACGCCACACCCAGCCAGGAACATGCCTGCTCCAGACTAGCCGGCATACCAGGGGACGTAATTTTATGGGGAGTGACACGCTCTGGGATGGGAAATGGATAGTTATAACATCTATCTGTCTGTTGTCTATCTGTGGAAACTTGTAATTGGCTCACTGCTTCTATGTTATTACCTAACGTGTTACTTCAGCTGTAAGTTTTCCTAATAAATAAAATAAAATAAAATAAATAATCAGCCGGCTATGCAGCCTTAAGCTAATATTGGAAGGTAGGTGGGGTAGGTTATGTCGTCGAGGGAGAGCGTTGGTGATATGCTTCTCATCGTTTTCGTTTCGGTCTTCGTAACATCTTGTGCCAAGCGAGGCCAATATCATCTTGAGATGCCGTTTGCTCGTCGATTCGAGGTGTTGGTTCTTGTTCGTCTGATTCGCTGTCGGTATCGTCCAGTTGATATATTTCTCTTGCTGCTTTGATGAATTCGCCTTTGTCGTCGCATCACTCAGAGGGATGCCGGGATGGAGCTCTGTAGCTATATTTTATGCGGCTTCGAAGAGATGAGGTTTTGGGCGTCTTAGGATGTCCTAGGTAGCATTTTATCCTCTTGTTTATTGTTTTGCCGTTTTGACACCAATTCCCAATCATGCGATTCTCCCCGCTCGCTTGCCTCCTATATTATAAAAAACTATGTCTACCAAAATGCCCATACTTCGAGCACAAGAGGACGGCACGTTGTCACTTAAACAAAACTCATTTAAACAATTCATACACAAATAGCACCACAAAAAAACACACAAATAGCACCTTACTTGAATTGCATAGCTATTAATTTTGCGTGGTAGAGTCCTCTAATTCCGCGTAGTGAAGTGGCGATACCCTTTTTTTGTCACTGCACATGTTGTAGCACTGACTGCACATGCAGGAAATCGTGTAGACAATGCAAAAGGAATTTTGAAGCGTAACGTTGACCACTCGCAGTCAGTAATAATACGATGGTTTCGTTAAGTTCTATGTTCGTTGAGCCCCCTCCCCCGCGTCCGTCGGCCTGCACGTTCAGGATAAACTCAAAACACCGGACAAGTGCGAGCCGGACCCGCCCACCGAGGGCTCCGCACTTTTTAGTATTTGTTGTTGCAGCGGCAACAGAAACACATCATCCGTGAAAACTTCAACCGTCCAGCCATCACGGTTCACGAGACACAGGCCGGCGACAGACAGACGGACAGACGGACAGCGGAGTCCCAGCAACAGGGCCCCGCTTCCACCCCTTGGGCACGGATCCCTAAAAACCACCGAGCGGACCCCCATGCGGCCCCCACCCATCAACAGGGCGACTCCCGAGGAAGGCTCAAGCGTACAATTTGTAGCCTAATAAGTCGTTTGCTTTTAAACTAACTTAACCCCAACAATACCTAATGTATTTGTACCTACAAACACTGTTAAGAACGGACCGTTATTTAAAAGACGTGAAATGGAAAAATCTCACCGGTAAATTGCACTGTTAACATTGCCACTCACTGTTTCACTTTCACATACAACCAACCCACGTTTTTCGAGATAAGCAGATATTCTAGAGAAACGTAAACTGCATATCTAGATGCTCGCGTCGGTAAAAACTATCACGGTCCGGTCAACATCTGGCGACAAGATGCAATTGCGAATGCCATTGTAAAGGGCCCCCGGAACACAACCGACCCCGGCCGCGGTCAGAACCAAACTCCTCTGTGTGTTTGACAGACTATAGTTTAACATTAATTGTTTAGTAACGTCTGTCCATAGCATTAAGTAAATAAAAACGACCTTTTACCGACCCCCAGGTCGGTTTTATTTTTTATTATTTACTCATGTATAAATTTTGTAGGCAAGCACCCATCGGTGACGACAATTACCTTCACCTTGCGGGCGCCGGGTCGGGTATGTCGGGCATGGGCGGCAGCGAAGGCGGCGCCTTCCTCTGGCGCACGTGGCGCAGCGAGCCGGCCCCCGACGCCGCCGCGCCGCCAGCGCCGCTCCACGGCTCGCTCGACGTTGCCTCCAGCACAGAGTCGCTCAAGCTGTCGCGGCAAATCGACGAGCGCTCTTCCGGCAAGTCCAACAAGTCCACGGGAAGCGGCTATTTAACTATGTCTTGCCTCAAACAGGAGCCCTCCGAGGACAGCGACAACTCGACCGGTAAACCTGCGCGACCGCCCAAACCTGCGCGACTCTCGCCCTCGCGCGCCACGCTCGCGTCCCACGCCGCCGATTGGCCGCCGCACAGCGAGTACGTCGACGTCGAGTTGAAGCCGCCCGAGCGGAGGCCCAAGTCCGACGCCAACTCGCCGAAGCGGCAGGACACCGATCCGTCCTATCGCTGCAAAGAGTACGAGTTGATGGCGAATTTCATGAGCCATGCGACCTCACCTGCGGGCGAGGAGGCGCCGCCTGCCGTTCCTCCGCGGGGGCACGCGACGCAGCGCGCGCGGCTGCACCCCAAGCCGGAGCGCGCGCCCGCCGGCAGCCTGCCCGACCCCGACTCCGAGCCCGCAGAGCCGCGGCCCGCCAGTAAACTGGACACGCTGTCTAATGACGACAGCTTGCTTGACGAACTTCAAAGGGAGGCCTACTGCGTGCTCAAGGTATGCGAGGACGAGTCCGGTAACGATTCCACTGAAATGAGTACAGAAGAACCAGATCGGAAAGAGAGAGAAGATTATGGAATTTTTTCTAGAATTAGTATTCAGCGAAAGTCTAACCCTATAAAACCCCAATCGAATCCCATGAAACCACTAAAAACGTCAAGTTCCACCTCGAACGTTCATGATGCCGGATCTAATTCCTCTCGACCGTTCGCGGAGCGTCTGACGCCTTTTTTCCTGAAGAAAAAGTCGAAACCGCCGGAAGATATACAAAGTACAAACAAATCTTCGCGAAAGGAGGATAACCTGTTCGGTCGCCTGACGCCGCGATTCGGACAGTCACGGCTGTACGGGCGCGGGCAATCACTAGAGCTTGCGCCCTCCGAGACGCGCACGAAACGCATCGAGCGCTCCGCCACTACTGTCAATCTTCCAACGAGACCGATAAACTCATCAATAGTGGCAAATCTCAAGTTTCTTAGTCTGCACCGGTACGGTGCTCAAGATGACGTGCAGTGCCGCACGTTCGTCCGTAGCGACGAAGCAGAGCTGCCGGTCCCGAGCGGAGCGACACACGAGACGCCCGCGAGTGTGGTGCCTGCGGCGGCGGGCGCGCCAGCGGCGCCGACGGAGGGCGCGGGCGAGGCGCTGGATTTCCCCGACGCCGCGTGGCACCCCGCCGCGCATGCGCACGGCTCGCTGCTGGCCGCCGCCACCAGTGACATCCGGCTCTAGGCCCCGCGCGCGCGGCTTCTGTACTGCTCTCCGCGTGCGCACTGTCGCTCCTCGTGATAAAGGATGCGATCGATACGGTTCTATTGTAAAGTAAAGTTAATGGTAGGCTAGAGATGTATTTATTTCTATGATATTTTTGGAACTCCTTTTCGTCGACCTGAAGCGTGTGCCTCCTCTAGTATGTAGTTTTCTGAAAGAATACTGGTATGGTTAAGTCTAAATGATAGCATTAATACTCAAAAGGTGCCAAGTGTTGTATGACGTCGCCGGCGCCGGCGCATTCAACTCTCATTCCTGTAGCACAATAATAAGTGGAAATCTTAATGTTGTTAACGTATAGCGTCTTTATCGCTTGTAATTTGTAACATATTAGTCTTGAATTAGAAATATTGAATGTTATATGTTATAATCACATTACTTCAAATGTACGTATTTTTATTTGAATTATTTGCCAACGAATGCATTAAAATAAAATATGTAGAAATGCCACAAGTAAACCCCACTTGGTGCAGAGCTCGGATACGAGTAGACATGCGCGAAACAGTGCTCCAAAAAGTAATGCTATATCACATCACTTTTTCGAAAACGTAATAGTACACTGAGATATCACATCACTCATCACTCGAAACATGACCCGAACGTGAAACAGCGCTCCGGCGCGCGCGTGATGGTCAAATTACAGCATCTCCTACATTACGCAGCGCATTACAGCACTCTAGTGACTAGCGCGTCTCGTACCTATCCGTAATCCGTATCGCCGATCGATTTATTTAATTTATTACGCGTTGCGTTTTGTCACCGCTATGTGAAAGATTTTTTGTTAATTCTTATAAATCATAAAATATGCATAATTTATTATTATTTACATAAAATTGATATGACACTGATACAGGTATGTAATTAATTATGTATGTAAGTTTTGCAGGTACATATACCATACCTGCATTGAAATTGATTTCCCTTCATACTTTACCAAAATAAAATGGAACTCCAGGCTTAGTTAGGACTGGCAAACTTCTATAATTATTTTACTATTATTTACAATTTCATTTAAGTATATTTATAATTTAGTTCAAACAGTCTATATATACACAAATCTAATTTCTTAAGTCGGTCTCGGTACGGTACGCACTAATTCACAATTAAATTAAAGGATAAACAAGTAACTCGTACTTAGTTTGCCGCGAACCACGAAAGTCAACCAAACATTTCATAACAATATTAAAAAACGGTTTTGTTTTCGTCACATTCAAAATCTCAAACAAATTACTTGATTTAGCCGCATCCTTCTCGTACTATAAGAAAACATTATAAGCTCTACGCGGACGCATTAGAGTTTTAAATTTATTGCAGATGCAGAAAATCATATTCGTAAGAATATTAGTGAAATTTGCGACAACTTAAACGCAATCGGCCGAGCGGCCCGACCCGAAGTCTTCCGAAGATAGCCGAAAGAATCGCAGAGCGAGAGCGCGCGATCACTGAGTGCGAGTGCGAGCGAGATAACAAAACATGGCTTGGCAAACAACCAACTGTGATGACACTATTGCAATTGGCATTATACATTACGCGCACTGTTTATAGAGTTGAACTGACCATTCATATCGGCGCGTCAATCTATTGAATTTATCTGGAATTGA
The DNA here is from genome assembly GCF_947568885.1 of Cydia strobilella. Classification (NCBI taxonomy): domain Eukaryota; kingdom Metazoa; phylum Arthropoda; class Insecta; order Lepidoptera; family Tortricidae; genus Cydia; species Cydia strobilella. The sequence continues at coordinate 42,015,270 of NC_086068.1, read as the reverse complement.
AACCATTACGCGCGCTTCGGCGCGGGGCGTTCGGCTCACGTGATGAGTGATACATGAAGTAATGGTTGATTTTTCCGTGTGATACGTAATGGCATATTACGCGTTCGAGAGATATCTCATTTGTGATATTACGAGCATAACTTACACATGTCTAGATACGAGTATTTGAGTAGGCAATGAAAGACTGTTACGCTGTTGTCGGGGGGGTAGAGTGTCGACTGTAGAGTGCTGTGTTCAGTTATGGTTATGGCATTCGTATGTAGCGGAATAGAGATCTTATCAACTCACAATCGCATTGTGATCTTGTCAATTGTTTCAAGCAATACTATTTCATGTTTTGCTTTACTATTCGCCTGTGTACTTAAGGATTGATGTGGCTTAATATATAACGTAATGACATAATGTACATGTATTGAAAACATGCATTGCAATGTAAACTATTCTAAACTCGTGTAAGTCTGGCCTTACATTATGCCTAACAGTACGGCCTTGTGATCCGAGATAGGAGTACGCCATTCTAACTATTGACTGACTTTTCGAATTCACTTGTTAGGTTTCCGTGTTGTATTGTACGTAACTATTATGACGGTCAATTGATAGATTATTAATGTCAAATATTACCTATTGAAAAATGCACAGTAGTTTTTATTAGTAGCAACTTATTTTAAAGAATATTGATGATAGTCTGTTCTGTTGAACGATTACACTTGGTTTATGAAACAAGGTTTTCGTTTTAAAAATGAAACTCATTTGTATGTTATGTGCCTTGTAGTCCTCTGTTTATGGAGGTATACTTTGATTTAACTATAAAGAAATAAAGTAATGTACAAAATTAATATTTCACAAAAATATATTATGTTATTTATTACACCTATTTTCATTATGTTAAATAAAAACTCCACTTAACGTCATATCCATATTTTTTTAATACAGTCATATAACTAAAACCACAAATAAATCAGGAAGATTATAGGCGCTTATATACTATCATTTGGCATTTTACGGGGGTACCTATCTATAAGAAAAAATATTAATGATTATGGAGGAGGGGTAAAATCGAGTTCCCTAGTTAGTCGAAGGGGTCACAGTACTAAAAAGGTTAGGAACCACTGATCTATCGTCTACAATAGGGAATATTACGCGAATCGCGAAACTGCATAGGTGGCCCAATGAGGGCTATCGTTTTTTTGCTCACCAGTTGGCGCTTCTGTTGATGGTGGTCCAAAAGACTAAAGAACAACGTCATTGAAGTGACAAGTGACATTTGACATTTCGAAGTATGGAAAAGACCACCATCTACACTAGCGCCCCTAGCGGCGAATTCATACGCGTTAGCCCTCATTCCACTACCACAAATCCAAACAAGAAAATCTAAATTTACTAGCTGCACTCTGGTGACAGAACTTTAGTCTGTTTGTGACTCCCCTGCCCCTTGTCACAACATGTCATATTTTTCTAAACCCCCCCCCCCCCCTCGAAATAACCGAAAGGGAGTCCAATTATCTGCATTATCGCACCGAACCGTCAAAACGGTGCGATCCTACCTTACAAACTGCCGCACACGTGCGCCAGTGTTGCCAGGTGTCCCATATTTCCATGTTTTTCATGGAACGGAACTGAAAAGAAAAAGATATCGCTTTCTCGCTCTTACTTGGCCTTTATAGCTGCGTCCTTAACGCACGTACGGCGATACGGTCGCACGGCACCAGGGTCGCGGTGCGGTGCGGTATTCTGTTACGGATTTTACACACGATCGATAAGGGTATGCGCGCACGAGCAACTTTAGTCTCAGCGACTATTTTGTCTCTCACATCAAGTCTATAGGGCCCTCCACACTCATGCGCGAATCATTGCGCGAAACCGCGAACGTGAGTGTGGAGTCTAGTTCGCTAATAGCCGCTTTATATAAAGGTCTTATATAAAGCGGCTATATTTTACAACGAAACAAAATGGAAAAATAGCTAAATCACGTATGATACCAGATAACTAGCAGTTAAACTCGATCAGCTGATGCTTTTCCGCCATCTTGTCGCAAACCAAACGCCGAAATCGCCGTGAAATTTGCGAGTGTGGAGTCATACGTCAACGTCGCAACATGTTCTCTCTGCGAAGTCGCGCCTCACGCTCATAGTCTGGAGGGACCTTATGGGTTAGTATGGAAGTGCGCACACGTAGCGACGCGACTCCTGGGAGACCTCTTTTGTCCGCGGGTTCGGAGACAAGCCCGCGACGCAACTGTCTCCTTCCCTATTGGTTTCAATGCAAGTGCGGGCACGGGTTACTAAAAAGTTGCCAGCGGCCAGAGGGTCTACCGCGAACCACGTTCGACGTGTTGCCTCTCTGTTGCACTTGTAAATTCGTATACAAGTGCGACAGAGAGGCAACACGTCGCACGTGGTTCGCGGTAGGCCCTCGGAAAGTCTCCCGCTTGTCGCGTCACGCACTTTCATACTTACCCATAGGCTTGATGTGAGATAAAATAGTTGCGGACACAAAAGTCACGTGCGCGCATCACGAGCGACTTAGTCGCAAGGCGATTTATTTGTCGAAAAGAGACAAATAAATCGCCTGGCGCCTGGCCTGACCAAGTTGCTCGTGCGTGCATACCCTAAGTTCCCTCCACACTCGTGCGCGAATCGCGGCGCGAAGCGTGCGCTGCACCGCACTTTTAGAATTGTAACAGACGGGCGTACCGGACTGCGACCTTGGTCCGGTCAGCATATCTCTTTCTCGCTCTCACTTATAGCTGCGTCCTTGACAGACAGACGATCGAATAGGCCTCAGACCGGCCCAAGATCGCGGTATGGTACACTAGTCTGTTACAATCTTTATCTACAGGGCCCTCCACACTCGCGTTCGCGGCTTCGCGCCGTGATTCGCACATGAGTGTGGAGGGCCCTTACCATATGTGTGTGCAAGCACGACGACTGACGTCATTTAGGCAAATTTCTTGGATCCCTTAACAGACGGGCGTACCGGACTGCGACCTTGGTCCGGTCAGCATATCTCTTTCTTGCTCTCACTTATAGCTGCGTCCTTGACAGACAGACGATCGAACAGGCCTCAGACCGGCCCAAGATCGCGGTATGGTACACTAGTCTGTTACAACCATTACCTACCATATGTGTGTGCAAGCACGACGCGACGACTGACGTCATTTAGGCAAATTTCTTGGATGCCTTAACAGCGATAGCCATAGCCACATATTATGGATGGTATAGAAAGGATGCCAATCACTTATGGCAGAATTGTTGCAAAAGTGACCGCTTTCAGCTTTAAATAATAGTTCCTAATCTCTCCGGTGGCGTTAGTAAGGCTCTGGGACATGAGTATAACATGAACCATATAAGGCAACAAATAACCCGACCAAATTACGTAGGTTGTTTTTGGTAGTATTTCGGTGTATGGTGGCGCGGTGGCGGCGCCTAATTACTGTTTTTTGATGGACACTTTTCATACATAGAGATTTGGCTCCTTTATATAGTCTCCATGCCACATATATTTAAAAAAATATATACTTGATGTTTACTAAAAATACCAAAAAATGATGATGATGCTCTCCTGACCGATTTCGGCCACAGCGACTGTGTGCTCTGGAGTAGGCAATTTCTAATTCGCGTTATTAGCATGTAGCTGATCCGCTCTCTGGTGCGCCCTTAGGTGGCTCACGTACATAAAATTAACCCGAGGGCATACCGCGAACCACGTTCGAGGTGTTCCCTCTCTGTCGCACTTGTAAATTCCTACGTAAGTGTGACAGAGAGGCAACACGTCGAACGTGGTTCGCGGTAGACCCCACAGTAGACCCTCTGTAATGCTCGATGGTTGCTACTTTATTGGGTCTTAAACTGTGAAGTGCACTAAATTTTATGAAGTTAGTATCAAGTTAGTATCCACAATTGTTTAAGACGAGTGTTGTTTATTTAACACGTGCTCCACAAGCTTTGTACCATGGCGGACTCTACAAATATGTCATTAGGTAAGTTCTAAAATTCATCGTTGCATCGGATCTGTTTTCAGATTGTTATAAAACTCATTTAATGAAGAATGTTTACGTATAAACGAAATATAACTGCTATATTAGGAGATGTGTAACAATTTATGGTTTTCAACAGTATGTTACACTATTTTTACAAAAACCAGCCTTGTGTAGTCGACAGTTTTTTAGCGTAGCGTCCCTGTATTCCCTAAATTACATGAAAATTATATATAACTCGCCCTAGTTGCTGAGAGCAGGAAGAAATATGGCATAGTTTGAATTAGACCATCGCCTGAGACTCACTGCACGTGCCTTAGCCCTAACCAATTTAAATTCGAAAAATAAATACATTTTGAAAGGCTCTCGGAAACTGTTAGATAGGTATACAGTTACAGAGACAATTCTTGTCCCGTATTGTAGCAAATTTCGTCTATTTTAAAAACTTCTTGCAAGGTACTATCAAAAACTAGTCCTTATCACCAAATCAAATGTAAAAAAAACGATATTTTCGCCATTTCTTAGATTTTTTACAAAGTTGCGTTTGGCGCTCGAGGTCACAAACTTGGATTATTCATTGGGCCAACATCATAAAGAAGTCTGCAAAAAATCAGTTTTTTTTTCGGCATAACAAAAGGTTGTGCTAGCTGTGCAACAATCTAGCTAGTGTTATAGTCCGTTTTTTCTCAGATTAGAAATTTTATAACCTCAAAAGCAGTGGTAACTTTTTTTTTCCAAAATTTAATCTGAGTAACTATGCACTGAATTATAGTGTTGTTTACATATTATTGAACCGCAATGTTAGATATTGTAGGAAGAAAAAGTTAATTATAGTTAACGCTATCTCTACTGAGCTCGTTCACTTATACTAACAATGGCATTCTGTTAAACAAAAGCCATTATTTCTTTTGTGTGAGCGCGTGCTGGCCTTTGTGCCTGAGGCTCACACACAATGGCCACGCGCCCAAACACAAAGGCCACGCGCTCACACAAAAGAAATAATGGCTTTGTTTAACAGAATGCCATTGTTAGTACAGGTAAGTGAACGAGCTCAGTAGAGATAGTGTTAACTATACCACTAACAATGCCTTATGGCATTAAGTCCGCCTTTTGTACTGTAAGGTTTTTTCTTTTGTGCAATAAAGATTAAATAAGTAAATAAACAATCGGCGGTTAGAGAATAGCAAAGGGAGGGCCGCTCTTGGGACAGAAAATTTCAGTCATATTTTTTTTTGCAATATAACACCAAATTTTGCTATACCCCAACCCAATCGGCAAACGGCGCAAGTACAGCTCGCTCGGCAGTGGCTACATATTTGAGCCTTTTGTGGTTGAAACGTTAGGGCCATGGGGGCCCAGCGTCCGGCGCTTCGGAGTTGACGTCGCGTTTGGTGGATGCCACGGGTGACAGTATTTTGCCCAGAGAATTAGCATTGTCATTCAATGGGGAAATACAGCCAGCCTGCTGGGCACACTGCCTGCTGGTGGCAAGCTAGAGGGTGTTTTTTATTTGAAGGGTTTTTTAATGTATACTTTTAGAGTGAGTAAGTTCACTAAGCCTGTTGCAAATTTTACTGCTATATTGTTTTGTGACAAAGCCTGTAGCAGATTGTGAGTTTGTGTTCACCTCACGAAGCCTGCATTGGACATATAAAATTATGGTCCTTGAATATAATATTACCACTAATTCTAATCTTAAAAAAACCGGGGTATTTATAGAAACATTTATTTATCGATATCAGTGATGATCGGGGTTTTGGATGCCACTCAGGGAAAATGACCTAAATTTTATTTTATTGGTGTTGTATATTTTATAAATAGTATTATATACCTACACTTAAATAGTATTTTTTCTAGCAGTTTCAAAGGTATCGCCGAATCGCATTGAATCATAGAACAAGTATGTATGTACAGTACAATAGAAATACACTTTCTACACCTCAATAACAACAGACAGGCCAACAGCAATTTAAGTATAGGTAAACAATCCTTGTCCTCTCATACACTACAATACAAATTAAAATAAAATAAATTTGTAAACATACAACATACACATATAAAAATACAAAATACAACATATATAAATAAAACAGTGCTGCCCATAGTAGCCATAAGGAAGCAGATTAGAAAAGTGTCATGGAGGAATAAAAAGTGTACTATTTTATACAATAGTTAAATTAGTTGTAATTAGCTTTTCAGATTCAGTATCTACCTTAGCAAGCTTTATGGCTTAATAGGAATGTTGACATTTTTTTTGAACTGTTTTCATTTTATGGATAGACACGTAATTATTGCAAAAAAAAAATTTTTATTCATTATTTTTTTATAAAAAATCTACTTTAATTAGTTTATGTATGTATGTAAATTCAAATTTAAAATGTTTTATTTGCAAATATAGGTAATCTTACAATAAGTGGTGTCTCTATATTTGACCAACATTACAGGCATGCAAATAACAGTTAGTCTTAAGTCTAAATTAAAAAGATTGTGTAAAAATAATCTGAACAGAAATCAGTATCAAAGAATTAATGACAACAGTTACTATTAAGAAGACTAGTTTTATAATATTAAATACCCGGATGTCAAACAATTAAAATTTATATAGTAAAACTAAGAATACAAATGTCGCAATGTCAAAGTCAAATAATGAAAAAAATAAAATAGAAATTAAATATTCAAATAAGCCGAGACAATAGTAGCATTTATCTGTTAAGGGGATCCCATGCCCCAATGACCTTCGATTTGAATCCCTTAGTTTTCTAATGTTTTTTGTAGCTTATCATATTAACAGCAACGGATTTTAGCAATATAGTATCCCATATTTATTTCAAAGTTCATTGTTTTCGAAATATTTGGCATCAAAGTTGAACAATTTTAGGCCAAAAAACTGGTTTTCTGGCCATAACTTTTGTGTTAATTAGTTTAAAATTAAAACCTTAGACACATTTTTAGAGACGTCTAAGACGAACCCAAATATGTAGATTTCGTATAAGTAAGATCTTTCACAGCAATCGAGATACGAAAAAAGTGTTTTTTTAGACAATGTTTAAAACAATCATAAATAAATAAGTATTAATTTTTTTCACAATCCGTTAGACAAAAATGGAGATAAAAGATTGAAGAACCGATAGCCACTTGTCTTATAATTCTATATGTAGTGCAAAAGTAGGAGATACGATTCAAAACTTGTCAAAAATCGATGAAAACTTCAGGTAGCCCCTTAAGAATGTCATCAATGCTCGTTTGAATTCAATTGTATCCTTATTTCTAACTAGCCGTGCCCGCGGCTTCGCCTCGCCTGCGTGGAATTCGGTCTGTGTCAGTAAGCGGCTAATTCACCCCTAATTTATCTCCCTCTCCCCTGGAGGCGCGACTTGAAGTAAAGTTGACAGATGAATACGCTAGAGGACTGTAGTCCAGATAAAATATTTTAAAATTAGGTACCACTAAATAAAACTACACTCCAAAATCAATATTTTTTTGCCCTTATTCAAAATTTTGACGTGATTTAAACGACATAGAAGTAGTAGGTGTATATCGAACGATACAGTACCATTTTTGTATTTTTACGTACCTATCCAAATCATGTCCATGGCAAATATCATCCAAATCGTTCCTCCAGTCAAATCAGTCTAAGCATGACGCCGGCGGCGCGCAGCGTCTGCCCCTACGACTTGTTGATGGTCATGGCGAAGCAGACACTCACGGGGACCTGTAGGCGCTTGAAGCGGAACGGGAAGTTGCTCGGGATGAGGGGGATGCGCGGGATGAACACGGCTTCTCTGGCGCCACATGCGTTGCGAGACTTTCTCGAAAGATTAGATTTTTTTCGGGAAGGCATGGTAAAGCGTATAAGTCCCAAATCGTTTAACAATTACTCCGCAAACGACATAGAAAAAGATTTTTTTTTTAAAGTACCCACCTTCGTGGCCATTATTAAGAGGAAAGGGCACGGCCGCTTCTCCATACAAACGCAGTCAGACTATCATTATGAAAATATTTTTAGGTACATAATTTGAAGTATATTTACCATAGCTAAATGCTACGTTTTCTACGTTTGACTTTTTTAGATTTTTTTGATTATTGTAAAAATTAGGAGCGATAATTTTTAAGAAAAAAAAACCGACTTCAATGGGGGATGCCGCTGAAAGTTCACTTATTGTTGATGGTGCACTCTTAGATTCCAGATAATGAAATGAAAAAGACAGCATATTTTGCCTAATTATGTAGAAAAGGAGGTAAAACAACCCACTTTTCTAGTAGCATTTCGTTTTTGTAAGGGTCGCAGTTCTAACCTAACCTACTTTTCTGATAGCATTTCTTTTCTGTAAGGGTCACAGCTCTAACCTAACCTAACCTACTTTTCTGATAGCAGTTCTGTTCTGTGAGAATCGCAGTTCAAAACCCACCCACCAACCTAACCTACTTTTCTAGTAGCATTTCCGGGTCCGAGTCCGGCTGTGCGGGGCCAAGTTTGGGTCAGAGTTCGGTCCGGGTCCATTCTGATCATCATCAGCAATTCCACTTCATCAAATGTCACTTTTTTAAATGTAAGTGCTTGATTTATTGATGACAATACTAAAATCACTATATGTATGCCTTTAACATTTGTATAACATTGATTGTAACATTGATATGTATCCTTCTTCTGTCTCTGAATTTCGTCCTATTTCTATTCTTTCTATTCTCTCCAAGGTTATTGAACACTTTGTTAATCGACGCCTTACCTCACATCTAAACCGACATAACCTTTTTAATCCTCTACAATCAGGTTTTCGCCCCGGGCATAGCACAGTCACTGCTTTGGTTAAGGTCACCGACGACATTCGTTACAATATTGAGAGTAAAAAGGTCACTATCTTGGTTCTTTTGGACTTCAGTAGCGCTTTTAACACTGTGGACTTTGATATACTTCTCGCATTTCTTAATAGACTTAATGTTTCTTCTACATCTCTGTCCTGGTTCCGTAGTTACCTCTTTGGGAGACGGCAGCGAGTTCGGGTTGATGACAAGGTCTCCGAATGGACTCAACTTTCGGCCGGTGTCCCACAAGGAGGTGTACTATCTCCTCTACTCTTTTCTATTTTTATTGATAGCATAACCAAAAATTTGCATTCGTCATACCACCTTTATGCAGACGATTTACAGCTATATTCAGCGTCCAACCTTGATGACATCAGTTCTCTTGTTAGCCAAATTAACTCCGACTTGGAATCAATCCGTGTGTGGGCATCATCCTTCGGGCTGAAAATTAACACCACAAAGTCGCAGGCGATAATCATTGGTAGTCCTTACTCCATCTCCAAGATGTCTTACCAGGTCTTGCCAGATATTATGTTCGACGGAACTCCTATTCCTTTCTCTTCTACTGTCAAGAACCTTGGTATTACTATGGACCAGACGCTCTCATGGGATCCTCATGTCTCTGAAATCAGCCGAAAGATTTTTGCTTCTCTCCATTCCCTGAGGCGCCTGCAGAATTTCCTCCCGCTTCCGACGAAAATTATGTTGGCTCAGTCTCTTCTACTTCCGCTTCTCGATTACGCCGATATTGCGTTTCTCGATCTGAGACAGGAACTGCTTGACAAGCTTGAACGTCTGCAGAATATGTGCATAAGATTTGTATTCGGTCTAAGGAAATACGATCATGTTTCCCTATTTCGTAATCAACTTAAATGGCTTCCCATCCGCCGTCGCAGGGATCTGCATATTCTTTCTCTTCTTTTTAATGTTCTTTTTATTCCTTCTTCTCCTGTCTATCTCTCACAAAAATTCAAATTTATGGCAGATGGTAGTGGCCATCGCCTTCGATCGAGTGCAAATCTTGCACTGGCAACACCTCATCACAAATCTAGTGCATATGGTAAATCTTTTGCGGTACGAGCGGTTCAGCTTTGGAATGAGTTGTCTCCCTCCTTAAGGAAATCGCGGTCCGTTGCATCGCTTAAGGGGCAGTTAAGGAAACTGTGGCTATCGGACCAGAATTAACTGTTTGTGACTATGGATGTATATTTATTTTATAAAACGTAGGTATTATATATATTTGTTATACTGTTACTTCAAATTTTTATCTTATTTTATTTATTTTCGCCCTCTTTTATAAATTTATTGACTTTCCTCTAGTCTATTGTACGCAGTGCTATATTTGTCTACCGTTCTTCATCAATTCTCATCTACTCAAAGGTTAACTGGAAGAAATCCCTTAAAGGGATAAGTTCGCCTTTGTACTGCCTATTTCTGTGCCATATTTGTGTTCTATGTCTTTGTACAATAAAGAGTTTATACATACATTAACATTTGAGGAGTTCCCTCGATTCCTCATGGATCCCATCATCAGAACTGCTTTTTGACAAAAACGGGACCAATCTGTATGTATATACTTACAATCAAAAAATAGTACATTTCGATGCTAGTGCGGAAAGTATGTCATTACACGAGTACCGAGATATCTTGCCACAAGCCGTAGGCAAGTGGCAAGACTCGGGACGAGTGAATAATGACATATCCGCATGTGTATCGAACGACGTTTTTTAATACAGTTGCGAAAAAATAAGAAAAGCAACAAGTATTATAAGGAATGGAATTCGAAACTTTTTATTTTTATATTTCTCTGTGACATCATTGACATTGACATTATGAAGAGGTGTTTTTCTAGCTTTTATTCGACTAGAATAGATTTTGTTATTATTATTGAACCCACTTCAATGAAAGTTTTTTTTTTCAAATGCATGTTCTATAAGACAGAAACAATTGTAAATATTAAAACATTGTACTATTATTACCTAAATATCATTATTTACGATTATTTGTGTATCGTATATTTATAAAAACAATATCGAATGTTGCCTTTGGAAACTTAAAACATTCTTGCAGTAAGAAAATACGCCTCTTATTTGACAGGCGTTCCGTTCCATTCAGACAACTTATTAAGAACGGTTTTTCAACATTAAAAATAATCGTGTTATAATACTTATAATGATGAAGAGGTAAGTAATAAAATATGAAATATGCATATTTTTCATATTCTTACATTAACAGTAGGTTTTTATGTTGATTACGACGTTTAAAGGAAACTAATATAAATACTCATCAATAAGTAGTCATGAATTGGAACAAGTATAAATTTAAAAAAATTGGAAAAGTAAAAAGCACTAGTTCGCGAAAACCAACTTTCCGCACGCTAAACAGCCACGAAAAGTAGCACTTTTTGAGCAACTGTATTAAAAAGAATTTTCCAAATCGGTCCAGAAATGACGGAGTTATGGAGTAACAAACATTAAAAAACAAAAAAAAAACAACCGAATTGAGAACCTCCTCCTTTGAAATCTTGAAGTCGGTTAAAAAACTGATTTCAGGCAAATTTTTTAATGCTTCTAACTTTTATAATAAGTAATTAAAAATTCCAAAAACACAAACGTACACGGGACATAGCTGTGTTTGATACACAACTAATTGTGTCAAAATATTTTGAATGATGTAGGGGGGTGGGGATGTTTAAGATTAGGTTCTAAGTCGTTAAGTATCATTTCCTACTAATTCAAAAGACGTATACGTAGATTTCATGTAAATCAGATCAGGCGGTTATTGATTCCCCCTACAATATTACACCTTCCTTTTCAGTTTTAAGGTAGTTTTTTTGGATAAAAACTACCCTATGTTCTTCTATGGGACTCTATACCAAATTTTATCTAAATCGATTCAGCGGTTATTGAATCTCATACGAATTTTCACCTCCCTTTTCATACCCTTAAAGGATGATGTTTGAGATTACAACTTTCCTATGCTCTTCCCTAGGACTCAAACTATCTCTATACCAAATTTAAACTAAATTGGTTCAGCGGTTTAAGCGTGAAGAGGAATTTAAAAAAAGTATTATTTTTTCATATTTTTTGTGTTTTCACTCCGGAATGGTGTCATTTTGATATCATAAATGAATTCGGCATACCCGATTTATACAAAAACGATACCTAACTTGGCCTAGTAGCTTAAATGATATAGTTATCAAGATAAAGTTTTTAACCCCTTTTTCACCACCTTGGGGGATAAATTTTTAAAAACGTTGAAAGTAATTTTCTTGCTTTTTAATATAATACCGTTTTGCAAAGTTTCAAGTTCAGTTTCAGTTTCTTTATTCATAACAAGAGTTACATGTCAATTTTATTATAAATATTTACATCTTGTGTCTATTTTATATTAACAATAATCAGTATCCCATTTTAATAATAATCACATAACATTGTTTTTATTCATAAGTTCATCTAATGAGTAGAACGCCTTATCTATTAAATATTCTTTAAGCTTACTTATAAACATATTGTCTGATAATTCAGCTGACTTCAAATTATTTGGCAAACGATTATAGATTCTAGGACCTATGTACCACACACATTGTTCAGACTTTTTTAGTCTGTGTCGGTTAGGGAGGAGATTATTTCCATTTCGGTAGTTAGGACCACGCATTCTAAATTCACTTAGATGTTTATGAACTACTTTTGCCACTTCTAATATGTACAGACCTGGAACAGTCATGATCTTTAACTTCCGAAATAGGCTACGGGCAGGTGTATCCCAGGGCACCCCAGCTATAATCCTGATTACCTTTTTTTGAATCATAAACACCCTTTGCCTGTCTGCTGCTTGTCCCCACATATCAATACCGTACGTTACAATTGATTGAAAGTAAGCATAGTATGCATTTCTGACACATTGCTCATCCAGCATTTTTGTAAGTCTCGAAATTGCGAAACACGCTTTGCCTAACCTCTTACAAAGCTCATCTATATGGGTATCCCACTTTAACGCAGAGTCTAAGGTGAAGCCTAGGTATTTTGCCTTGTTTACTAAAGGTACTTCAACATTATCCAACACAATATTCAGTGCTTGAGGTGGCAAACCCCTAAGGTTGATCTGGATTACATTGTTTTTTTCCAGGTTAAACTTCATACCATTGATAGTGAACCATTGCTTTACATCCCGTAGCAGGCAATTTACTTTAGATTGCAGTTCTGTGAAACTAGTGCCCCAAACAACAAAAGCACTATCATCCGCATATGCAATTAGTTGACCATGCGACGTACACGCTGACAAGTCATTAACTAATGTAATAAATAAATAATTACCTATTACTGAACCTTGAGGAACAGAAATGGAATCAAGCTATTGATAGTTGGATCTCCCCTTATAGCCATTAACATCGACTTCACATAATTGTTGCCTGTTCTTTAGAAAGGATTCGAATACTTTCAGGAAAGTCCTCCGAATGCCGTAATGGTCGAATGCTTTCGATAAGTCACATAGCACTAATGCAACTTTGCATCCCAACTCTTGCTTTCCAGTAATAGTTTTTATGAGTTGTCTGGTAGCATCTACTGTGGATTTTTTTGGCTGATAAGCATATTGTTCCTTTGCCAATATACCCTTACTTGTCAGATGATTAATAAGCCTATTTGCAAGACCCAGCTCAAAAATCTTAGACAACACTGGTATTATTGATATAGGCCGATAGTTCTTCAGTTCAGTTTTTACTCCTTTTCCCTTATATATAGGTACAACTTTGATCTTTTTCAAAACGTCGGGATAAGACCCGTTTTTCAGACATAAATTTATACTGTAACATAAAATATCTATAAACGATGGAGGGAGCTCCCGTAAGATCCTAGTAGGCACCTCATAAACATCCTTTGTGGCTTTTGGCTTAATTTGCTTTATTAGTCGATAAATCTCTCCAATGGATATTGGCTCTAATATTGCACATTCCACAGCCATGGGACTATATGAGTTCCAAGCTTAAAATAAAATTTGCACCCCAAGACAAACTTTCATCCCCTTTTCAACCCCCTGAGGCGTTATATTTCCAAAAACGTCGAAATTAGTTTTTTTGTAATCGTCTATTATACCTTTCTAAGAACTTTCAAAGCATTTGTAATGGATTCACTTTCAACCCCCTTTTAACCCCGTTAGTGGACGAATTCTTGATAACGCTGAAATCACTTTTCCTGTATTATAATAATATGCCCATATACAAAGTTTCAAGTAACGCACTCGAAAAAAAATTTTGATCTCCATACAAACTTTCAACCTCTTTTTCACCTCCTTAGGGGATGAATTTTCAAAAACGCTGAAATGTATTTCAATGATATATCTTTTTACGAAGTTTCAAATTGCTAGCTTAAAATAAATCTTGAACCCCATACAAACTTCCATCCCTTCTTTAACCCCCTGAGGGGTAAAATTTCTATAGCCTATAACCTGGCCGTGGTTTTTTTCGACAGATTAATAAAGTTTGCATTAAAATCCGTTCAGCCGTTTTCATTTGATGCGCGGTCAAATAAACAGACAAACAGATAAACAGACAGACAAAAATTCTAAAAACTGTTGGAACGTGTTCTGTTATCGATTCTAAGCATCCCCAGCCAATTTTTTTTCGAATATCTTCCATGTACAGACTTTCGACCCTCTTCCGCTTTATTATATGTATAGATTGTGTCAGGTAGTTTATTATAAATTTTGCTTCCCAAACAAATCACACTCTTTAGTTTAAGGGCAGTATTAGCTGCTTCTGTATGTAAATCGATTTTTACTCTTTTATTTCGTAAATGCGTTGCTTTTTTAAAAAGTGTAGGATTTGTTTTAACAAAGACAGCAATTTCATAAATAAAGAGCGAAGGTAGAGTAAGCACTTTTAATCTTTTGAAATGTGGGGCGTAGCTATCGAGTGTTTTTAAGCCACATATTGCTCTTATGCATCTTTTTTGGGCTTTAAAGACTAATTCTCTGTTAGTAGAGTTGCCCCAAAAGATAATTCCATACCTCAAAGTAGACATAACATAACCATGATACGCAGCCATAACCGCATCCCTACTGACTATCTTTGCAAGTCTAGATAGTGCATATGATAATATATTTAGTTTTCTACAAACTTCTTCGGTATGCGGCTTCCAGGTTAATTGACTGTCTATTTTAATACCTAAGAATTTAGTTGAGTTCACAGTTTCTATCTCAGTTCCTAGGTATTCACATTTAATTGGAAGAAGAATTTTCCGTTGATAAAAGTGCATAATTTTTGTTTTGTTGATATTGATTAATAAATTATTATAAGCAAGCCATTCAATAATATTGCATAATTATTATCATTATCACATTCAATAATTACAGTGCTATCATCAGCGAATAAGACCATTGGATATTTTACATGTTTAGGGAGATCATTAATATAGATTAGAAATAAAAGGGGCCGTAGAACACTCCCTTGAGGGACTCCGTAGATTTTGCGTCTATTGGACACGAAAGATCTTTCCTTTTTAGTATGTATATACTTTATTGTACATAAAAAATAACAACACGAAAAACACAGTCGCAGAGTAAATTAAATACAACAAGGCGAACTTATCCCTGTATGGGAGCTCTTCCGGTTAACCTTTGAGGAAATAAGTTTAACAAAAAGTAACGACGAATAAAAAACAACAGTGTACCATCAAGTTTTGAATACACATTGCTACAAATAAACATAAATAGAAATATAATAATAAAATAATCCATATATACATAAATAAATATGTACCCGAAATAAAAATAAATAAATACTCAACATATAATATAAATAAATAGATATGAATTCTATCGGACTTTTTTTTTGTATGTGCGCGTCATATTGGATGGAATTGCGAGTGAAAGATTGGCGCTTGATCGAAGACGGTGACCACTACCAGCAGCAGCTAAGTTCAGTGTTTAAATTTCGCGCAAAAACGCACCAAGCTGTCCCCTGATCTTGATGACGTAACGATATGATAAACAAACTGCTGTCAGTGCCACCTTTGGCACTGACCTGGTGGTCCTCACCACCAGGTTTGACAACTTGTCTGTGCGTGTTTCTCACAACGTGACGTCACGCGCTCCGATTTGCGTTTGCAGTCACGTGATGCTTGGCATTATTTTAAATACTTTAAAATTATTTTTAATTTATTTATTACGCATAATAATAATAATTATTATTAGTAATAATAGTAAGTATTTACCTATGCCAGTTCTCCAGAATGGTCGTGTCACGCTCTATTGGGATCGATCTATCATCACTGACAGGACTATTGTAGCCAATAAGCCTGACA
Organism: Cydia strobilella; assembly: GCF_947568885.1. Taxonomy (NCBI): domain Eukaryota; kingdom Metazoa; phylum Arthropoda; class Insecta; order Lepidoptera; family Tortricidae; genus Cydia; species Cydia strobilella. Next base: position 41,999,190 of record NC_086068.1, on the reverse strand, counting down.
TTGTGATAATAGATCGATCGCAACGCCGAGCTGTGCTCGTCGATATCACCATCCCCCATGATGAGAATCTCGTGAAAGCCGAGAAGGACAAGTCCAGTAAGTACCTAGACTTGGCTCACGAGATAACCGCCATGTGGGATGTTGATTCGACGATCATTGTCCCGATAGTCGTTTCAGCGAACGGTCTCATAGCGAGGAGTCTCGACCAACAACTTGAGAGACTCTCGCTAGGTGGTTGGATCAAGGGTCAGATGCAGAAGGCGGTGATCTTGGACACGGCGCGGATAGTCCGCCGGTTCCTCTCTCTGCGGCCCTGACCACCGGCAGCTTGGGCCCTGCCCCGCTACTGGCGACACCCTAGGTTAAGTTTTTTATAATGTGTTTATATATTTTTTTGTAATGTTTTGTGTTTTTATATTTTACTTTTATACTCATATTGTAAAAAGCCTAGCCCAAGACTGAAAATAAATAAAGGAATAATAATAATAATTATTATTATATGTAGCAAAAAAAAAATTACGCTGTCAACTTCAAACGTGTTTTTCTAGTTTCTCTTAAATTATTTTCTGTATGCCGGCACCCGACCAGGCACCGGGGGCGCCGCGGGTGGATCTCAGTGCCGACGAGTAGAGTGTCAGTAGTACAGCCAATGAGCAACTGAGGAGGACTCTGGAGGAGGCAATTACGTAGTATCGCTCCGCACCCGACGATTACCACGTTTGCCTATGAATAGACGCAATCTAGCGATAATGGGAGCCCTGAACGCTTTGCTAGAGCCATATCTGCGGACTAGTAAAGATTTAGAAGATACGCACTCGATCATGTACTGCGGAGCCATCGCGGCGTGCCGTGTTGCTCGAGTCAAGTTCCCGGACGCTGAACGTGCACCTAGGACCGCCGGAGGTGTCCCTGCATGGCAAGCGCGGATCGAGCGACGTATCAGCTCGTTTAAGACTCTCATTGCAAAGCTGATCTGCTTTAGGGGGGTCAACAATCGCCCCCGAGTAATGCGCTTTGTGAACCAGGCGTTCGCGGGGACGGATATCAGGCCCCGCGACTACATGGCCAATGTTACAGAACGCGTAGACTTTCTAAAGCAGAAAGTCTATGCATGGGCAAACCGTATTCGCCGCTACAGAGAGCGTGTGGATCGATTCCAGCAGAATCGTCTTTTCCAGAGTGACCAAAGGAAGGTGTACCAAAAGTGGGAGGAAACCGATCCTCGTGTGTCCGACGTGCGGCTGCCGGATGCTACTGTCATGACTGACTTCTGGCGTAGCATCTGGTCGGTGCCTGTCGGACACACCGGGGGGAGATGGATGAGTGTTGTTGAGCATGAGTGCGAGTCCATCGAACCTATGGGGGCAGTCACCATCAGCCCCGATGACATAAGTTGTGCAATCCGCACGGCCCAGAACTGGAAAAGTCCTGGGCCAGATGGATTGCACAACTTCTGGCTAAAATGGTTCCGATGCTCGCACTCCTGTTTGGCAGCACAATTTCAACACTCGAGCTTGGTTCTCTCCCACCTTCCTTAACAACTGGTGTCACCTTCCTTCTTCCGGTAGTACCACGGAAGCGAAGAACTACAGACCCATCACATGCTTGCCTACACTCTACAAGCTCCTTACATCCATTTTGAGAGCAAAAATCAACGCGCATATTGTCGCAAACAATATTTTGGCCTCCGCTCAAAATGGATGTAGGGTTGGGTCCCGTGGTACTAAAGAGCTCCTCCTCATAGACATGATCATATGCCAACAAGTTCGGCCGAACGGGGGGGGGCCCTCTCGGCCGCCTGGATTGACTATAAGAAGGCCTTTGATTCGGTGCCTCACTCATGGCTGAGAAGGGTATTGGAACTGTATAAACTTGATGCAGCTTTAAGTGCATGTATGAGGCAGTGGATCACAGTCCTTTGTCAACCAGGCGGTGGGGATGACCGCCCTGGTCCGCAGGACTTTATAAGGTTCGAGCGAGGAATATTTCAGGGTGACAGTCTGAGCCTAGCTCTGAATCCCCTCAGCACCCTGCTGAAGGATTCAGGGTTAGGTTGCCGGCTTCGGAGAGAGGGGTGAAGTCATTTCTCACCTTCTGTACATGGATGACCTCAAACTATTTGCGCCAAGTAACCAAGACTTGATGGTGCTACTGAAAACCACAGAAGTTTTCAGTACCGCCATCAGAATGGAGTTTGGTGTCGATAAGTGTGTGGTTATGCATGTACAGCGGGGGAAGGTTGTAAGTTCAACAAATTTACAACTTTCTGAGACTATGTCTTTCAGATCTATCTCTGAATCAGAAACCTATAAATACCTTGGTATGTCACAGTCGTTGGGTATTGAGGATGAGGGTATTAGACGGACGGTGAAGGAGCGCTTTTTCAGTCGGCTCACAAAAGTCCTTAACAGTCTTTTGTCAGGAGGCAACAAAGTGCGCGCCTTCAACGCCTGGGTAATGCCCCTACTCATATACTCCTTTGGCATACTAAGGTGGACTCAGACCGAGCTGGATGCCCTGGATCGGAGGGTCCGGCTACTGCTCACCACACACCGTATGTTACACCCACGCTCGTCAGTTATGAGATTGTACATCCCACGGAAGTGTAGAGGCCGAGGCTTTCTAAACGCCAAAGATCTCCACAACCGCGAAGTGTGCAATCTCAGGAATTATTTCCTTAACAACGAGTGTGGGATACATTGTGACGTGGTGGCAGTAGACAGGAAACTCACGCCGCTCTCCTTGGCAAACGAGAACTGGCACAAACCTGTGGTACAAAGTACTGCGGACCGCAAGGCGGTATGGAAGGATAAGCAGCTACACGGGCGGTTCTACAAGGCCCTCACGGGACCCGATGTAGACCTGCTCGCGTCGGTGAACTGGTTACGATTCGGGGACCTCTTCGGAGAAACCGAGGGTTTTGCCTGTGCAATTGCGGACGAAGTTATGATGACGAACAACTATCGGAAATATATCCTGAAGGACGGTACGGTCGACATTTGTCGGGCATGCCGCCGTCCCGGAGAGTCACTCAGGCATATCATTTCCGGTTGTTCTCATCTTGCTAACGGCGAGTACTTGCACAGACATAATCTCGTAGCCAGGATTATTCACCAGCAGCTTGCTCTTCTATATGGCCTTGTGGACCGCGAAGTACCGTACTACAAGTATTTACCTGTGCCAGTTCTCGAGAATGGTCGTGCCACGCTCTATTGGGATCGATCTATCATCACTGACAGGACTATTGTAGCCAATAAGCCTGACATTGTGATAATAGATCGATCGCAGCGCCGGGCCGTGCTCGTTGACATCACCATCCCCCATGATGAGAATCTCGTGAAAGCCGAGAAGGACAAGTCCAGTAAGTACCTAGACTTGGCTCACGAGATAACCGCCATGTGGGATGTTGATTCGACGATCATTGTGCCAATAGTCGTTTCAGCGAACGGTCTCATAGCGAAGAGTCTCGACCAACACCTAGAGAGACTCTCGCTAGTAGGTGGTTGGATCAAGGGTCAGATGCAGAAGGCGGTGATCTTGGACACGGCGCGGATAGTCCGCCGGTTCCTCTCTCTGCGGCCCTAACCACCGGCGGCTTGGGCCCTGCCCCGCTGCTGGCGGCACCCTAGATTAGTGTAAAATCTTCGCTGGTCTCAGGTGTTGTTTAGGTGGTGAAATAAGAGTGGACTGTAGTTTTAAATTCTGGTTTACTTTCTAAACTACGAAGAAGTACAAAAAGTGGCAAAGTGAAATTGTCGTTAGGAATCGAGAGAATGAATGGTGAGTTTTTGAAAGCCCTAACTGTCAAAGTCTTGAATACAAAATTGCCATATTAAAATCAGAACATTGAGACTTAAATTATAATATCATTGAATGTTTTAGTTAAAAAACATGCAATATGAATTAAATTAATTATGTGAACATATTGAGACGTTAAAATAAATTATATAATATAAAACTGTGAAGTTAATTTTTAATACAAATATTCGCTATTTATCCTAACGAATACAGGATCGAAACTGGGTATATTTTCGAACGATTCGTAACATGCTCCCGGCTTTGAAGTGTGAGAGCTTCAATTATTGGTCGATAGGGAGAGGGCAGATGTTGTTGAAAGCTCGTCGGATGACCCCTCTCTTCGTCTTTATGTCTGCGACGCGCGCGACACCGTCGCTGCCATGAATAACTCCGACTACTCGACCGAGGTGCCAGAGAAGGGGAGGCAGAGTTCTGTCTTTGACGACAACCAGAACGCCTTCCTGAAGTTCTCCTGCGGATGAGTGCCATTTTGTCTTCTGTTGCAGCCAGAGGATGTACTCGTTGGAAAAACGGTGCCAAAATTGCTGTTTGAGCAGCTCGATGCGGTTCCAACGTTGAAGCGATGAAATCCTGGAGGCAGTAATCTGTGGGTGTGGCACGAAATTTGTGGATCGCCCTATAAGGAAGTGGGAAGGAGTAATGGGACAAAGGTCATTTGGGTCGTCTGACATTGGAGTCAGCGGCCTTGAGTTTAGAATTGCCTCAATTTGAATCAGCAGTGTAGACATTTCTTCGTATGTCATGTGTGTTTGATCAAGTACACGGCGGAGGTGATGTTTAATCGATTTTATGGCAGATTCCCATAAACCGCCAAAGTGTGGCGCATAAGCCGGTATAAAAGAAAACTTGATACCTTCGGCGACCTCTGATGACGACGATGCATTCAGAATTCTTGCGAATTCGTTACAAGTACCTTGAAAAGTCGTGGCATTATCAGAGCATATTGTTTGCGGCTTACCCCGGCGAGCAATGAATCGGCGCAAGGCTGCAATGTAAGCTTCTTTTGTTAGATCTGAAACAAGTTCGAGGTGCACTGCTTTTGTTGCAAGGCACACAAACGCACAAATATATGCCTTTACAAGTACACTACCTCTGCCTTTTCGGTTGGATATCATGACCGGACCAGCGTAATCAACACCAGTCTCAAGGAAAGGATACTCTAGCTCAACACGTTCTCTAGGTAAGTTACCCATTACGGGCTGTATTGTTTTGCCATTGAATCGCGTGCATTTGACGCATTTATATACTGTACTCTTTGCCAGATCTCTGCCACGGATAGCCCAATACTTATGTCTAACGGTAGCAAGAAGAAGTTGAGGCCCTGCATGTAAGAACGTGAGGTGATAGAACCTGAATATCAGTCTGCATAGGTGATGCTTGGAACTGAGCAACACTGGATGCTTAAGATCGTAATCGTAGCTGGAGTTGCTCAGTCTTCCCCCCACACGAATGAGCTTGTCATCGCCGAGAAACGGAGAAAGAGACCGAAGATTACATTTCCGAGGTAACGGTTTCTTTGAAGTTAACAACTCAATCTCGGTAGGAAAAGAGTCTTCTTGAGCCCTACGCAAAAGAAAGTTAGAAGAGTACTCAAGCTCTTTGTATGTAATATAGCCAGCCTGTTTGGCTGCTTTGTTGCGACTATTGTTAACGAATCTAAAAACGTATGCCATGATGCGCTTGAGCTTTGTGTAACTGGATGAGTCTTTTATTAACTGACTAAATACGTTTTCAGGTTGTTCATTGATAACAAGAGATCGCTCTACCGTTTCGGGCAGATCAACGTCGGATCTCCTGTTTGGATTGATTGGCCACTGTGTCTGATCTGATTGTATGAATTGTGGGCCTGACCACCACATAGAAGTTTCACCTAACTGATCAGCGCTGAGACCACGGGAAACTAAATCTGCAGGATTTTCTTTCGACGGTACATAACGCCACTGACAACCAGCTGTACGCTCCTGAATCTCGCTTACCCTGTGACGCACGAACGTCCTTAGATTGAGCGGGTTTGCAGCAATCCACCCTAATGTAATTGTGGAATCAGACCAAAACACGCAGTGATCTATGTCTAGAGTGAGTGATGAAGATACCTTTGTATAAAGCTTTGCACCAAGCAAAGCTCCACTTAATTCTAAGCGCGGTATTGTAGCCTGTGGCTTAATTGGTGCTATTTTACTTTTGGATGCTAAGAGACGGACACTGACTATCCCGTCATTACCTACACTACGTACATAAATGCATGCACCATATGCCTTTTCACTGGCGTCTGTGAAAATATGAAGTGAGACTTCGGTAGGATTTAGTAATTTAATACATCTCGGGATTGACAAATTGTTCAAGTATGGCAGTGTATGAGCAAAATGGACCCACGCATTTTTAATTGAATCAGGAATTTCCCCATCCCATGAACATTTGCTAATCCACAGTTGCTGCATAATGATTTTTGCTTCTACTATGCATGGAGCGACCAGCCCTAGTGGATCGAACACCTGTGAAATCGTGGATAAAATTGACCTTTTATTAACTTTATTTTGTGTATTATTAACGTTGATGGAGAAAGTCAATCTATCTTGGAAACATGACCAGTTCAAACCAAGAGTCTTGGATGACTCTTCAATGCTAAGATCGACAGTGTCGGAACTACTGATATCTTGATTAACTGCAAGTAAGATGTCTTTATTATTTGAATGCCACTTGCGCAAATGAAACTTTGCTGACTCTAACTCACGTGTAACATTATGGCATAATGCAATAGTTTCTTCAACCGTGTCTCTGCCTGATAAAAAGTCATCAACATAAAAATCGTGACAAATTGCATGTTTGACTTTTACGTCATTTGAATTGTACCCTAACTGAGTAAGACACCTGGTTGCAAGATATGGTGCACTAGCTGTGCCATATGTCACTGTATTTAATGTGTATATCGCGATTGGCTGTGAAGGATGCGACCGCCACAGTATCTTCTGAAGAGACCGCTGTGAGTCTTCGATTAGTATCTGCCGGTACATTTTTTCGACATCAGCGGTCACTACATACTCATGTTGACGAAAGCGCATGAGTATAGACTGCAGATCGTCTTGAATAGTTGGCCCTACCCTTTGAATGTCGTTGAACGACTTGCCTGAGGTTGTGGGGGAGGATCCATTGAATACGACCCTTAATTTTGTCGTGGTAGAGTCCCTAAGCACTCCGTGGTGGGGCAAAAAACACGACACTTCGCGTTCATTACCTATGCTCTTGCTCATGTGACCCAAATTTTCGTATTCCTCTAAAAAGTCTACATAAAGATTTTTCAAGGTTGGATTGCGTTCCAAGCGACGTTCCACTGACAGAAATGTAGCCAAGGCACGCTGATATGAGTCCCCCAGAACCTCAGGCGACTCCTTCAACGGCATGGACACTATGAATCTACCGTCAGCATCACGTGTTGTAGTTTTTTGAAAATGCTCCTCACATGCGTTTTCTTCTGACGTGAGCTTGTGCCTAGGTGTAATCGAGTCTAACTCCCAAAATCTTGAGATGTCAACTAAGGGCAGTTCATGTGTGAACATGCATGTCTGTGGTACGTTTACCTTAGGCTGAAGGATTGATCCACACACTAGCCATCCCAACTTTGTTTCCCGAAGAGTGGGCTGATTTGTACCTAACTCGATTTTCCTCACACCTAGCACATCCCAAAATGTCTCGGCCCCTACTAAAATGTCAATAGATGACGGCTCATTAAATTTTGGATCGGCTAATTGAATCCCTGACGGCAATTGAATATCTTGAACGGGTATATATGTATACGGAATATGTGAAGTGATAATTGGAGTGACGGAGCAACTAACGTCCGCCTTGTATTCTCCATCGAATGAATGAATCTGAATGACACATTCCTGCGACGTACTAGATGTGTGATTCATTATACCAGTCACATTGGAAAAGGCAGGAAAGGTGCGCAGCTTGAGTTTATTACACAAATCGGTTGTGATGAAATTTATAGTGCTTCCATTGTCTAAGAAAACACGCGCCGTTTGCAGTTCTCCCTTGCTGTCAACTACCTTCACAATAGCTGTGGATAAAAGCTTTCGCTTAGATTGAGGGCTACAGGCTGACACTGACTGATCAGCAACCACTGCAATATTGCTTGGAACATCTGACTTTGGCTCTGTTCCCTGTGTTGGCTCTGTGTGAATGAGTGTGTGATGTTTTTTATTACAATATTTACAATGCGATAACCGACACTGAAATTCTGAATGTCCGTGGCAAAGGCAGTTCAGACAAACTTTAAACGACTTCGCCTTGCTGAGCCGTACCTCAACTGGTAGCCTCCTAAATGAATGGCAACTGTATAAATGATGCTTATTTTTACACATTGGGCATACGTTCGAGTACGACGGCCTACGGTCGGCATCAAATGATGTACTGGCAACAAAACTCTTAGATTTTGACTGCGTATGTGATAAGGATGATGATGAATCATTTTTCTGCTTATTGGATTTAATTTCCTCAAGACTTTCTAAAAAGTCAGCCCTCTGCAATAAAAATGTCTTGAAAAATTCCAGAGTTGGAACAGTAGACTCCGCATTGCGACGCTCTTCCCACTCTCTTGTGGTTACGGAGTCTAGTTTACAAGACATCATGTGAACAATTAATGTGTCCCAGTTATCTGTCGGTTGACCTAATGAATGCAGAGCTCGTAGGTTTTTTGTTGTGACATCTAAAATATTTCTCAGAGCCTGGCTCGACTCTTTATGTATCGGCTCAACGTTGAATAATGCGTTTACATGATTGGTTACTAATAACTTTTGATTATCATACCTTTCCGAAAGTAATTGCCATGCAATTGAATAATTGTCACATGTGAGATCTAAACTCTGAATAATAAGTGCCGCACTGCCTTTCAGAGACGCACGCAAGTAGTGAAATTTATTTATCGTGTTGATTGAATCATTATTATGAATTAATGAAAGATATGTGTCTCGAAAAGCTAACCAGTCTTGATATCCACCCTCAAATCGAGGTAAATTGATTTTTGGTAAATTGATAAAGTTGGCATTGTGCGCCCTGACAACGGTATTTGCAGAGCTTACCTCTAACTCATTGACGGCAGAATTACGCCTCGTATGCTTCTGAATTAGCACTTGCGCCGACGACATGCTCGTGTAGTAGACATCTTCGAAAAGCGCCCGCTCTTCTCCGATATCATCTCCGCTTATAACCGCAGACAACATCTCGATGTCCGTCTGTAATGCATCGAATTCATCGTATGAGGGCACTATCTTATCAAACCGTAGCTGTAATTCTGCAAGCTGCAATTCACTTAATTGGGCCTCGGCTGCCAAATTCGAAACGAACTTTTGAAATGCAGTTAGTTTGCCTTTGATAGCCCCACGCTTGTAATTAAGTTTCTTTAAATCTTGTTCCGAAGACATTGTGAACTAAGGTAAACTATGTATGACCCTACTCAAAATTAAATTTAAATGAAATAAATTGTCTTTAATAAAATTTGCTATGCGAAATTCCCAGGCGCTTAACTTTTATGCACTATGGATCTCAGGTGCAATAAAATGATGCAATGGCTTAATTACCTTGTTTACGCGCTCCCGGCACACTGCAGTTTGCTATAAAAATTGACTGATTAATGTATTTACGTGCGAATGTGATGTTTAAATAGAAAATAGGCTAGTGAATTGATAAATTAATGAATATTGTGATCAACTAACAGTTAGGTATCAAGTTAAAAGTGTAATTGTGAAATGAAATCTTATTTATTGCTACGAAATGTGCTAAGAGTGTGGCCGCCTCTCCCCTAGCCGCCTACGGTATATAAATGAGACCGTAAAAAGGGGAAAGGCGGCAACAAATATAATGTTACTATGGGTGTAAAAGTTATAGAATGCTTAGTACATGCATAATACGTGCTGATAATGGAATACCAAGCGACCGTAGTCATCTCTGCACTCCTGCACAGGATAAAGGAGAACCTAGCAGCCAAGGCCACAGAACTCCTAGAGTCGGCCACCGTTGTGGTCACTCTTACATATTGATAAAGGAGACGTCAGCAGCCGAAGCCACCCTTCTCCTACATAATCTATAAATTACCTAGTCCGCCTTACCTAAGATGGGCTCCACACAACTTCCACGGCGGAGACCGTAGCAAGTTGTACTCACACAAACTTATTGCTTCCACGGCGGAGACCGTGGCAAGCCGAAACAAATAAGGAGATAATCGTATAGAGAAACCATACCACCACTGCGAGCCACTAAGCAGATAAAATACTTAGCTTTAGATGATTCTGGACAGCTGTAGACTTCCTCACTTTATATCACTTTCGAGAACTCGCGCGCCTTGCTCATTCACACGCGCCATATTGTCTTTTACTGCTTTAACCTTCACAGCGGATTAACTTACCACAATTCCACCTAGAGGGCGCTGTTAGGTGTTGCCGCAAGGAAATTCGTCTTGGGTGTTATAAATTCGCGTCTGTCGCGACACTCCCCGCCTCAGGCAGAAGCACAGCGACTAGATTGCTGGTCCATTCTTTAATCTTTTCAAGGGCCCGAAGAGCTGCGGCTCTTTTAGGTCTTGATTCGTCTTCTTGTCCTTCTGGCGCAATTTCCTCCAAGTGGTGTAGCTCGGGATCAGTGTGGTCGTAATACTCGGGGTCGACGACCGCGAGTGGTTCTGGTTCGGACATAGACTTAGGCTTAGGCTCGTTTAACTTACTAGATGTAGACTCTACTACTTGTTTGAAGGAACTCCTTTCCTCTACTGGCGAGGCATAGGGTAGAACTTCTTCTTCTGGATCATCTCTAGCTGTTACTGGAGTGAATCTTTGTTCAGAAGGAGACTCAGCAACGTCTTGGACGTCAACGTTCCCGCAAGATGGAGGTGGAAGGTCAGGAAGCTGCAGAGGTTCTTCTGCGTTTTCGTTATAAGGTGATGTTTGTTTACAGTGTTCTTCTCCCTCTTCGATCTCTAAAGGGTAGAGATGCGTGATAGATCTTGTGTATTCGGTATCTCCTACTCGTACCGTGGCAACCCTACATAATCCATCGGCGCTTTCCCTTAAAGATACTATTTTCCCAACTTTCCAGTTGATCCTATTCCTCGTGTCACCTTTAATCTGCACGATTTGACCTATCTTCGGTTCTAACTTTGAAGTCACCCTAGGTTCTTTAGGGTGGTGGGAATATCTTTCTCTCAAATTTAGGAGGTACCTGTTCTCAAACATCTCTTTAAACTCTCGTAGAATTATCTGTGCTTTCTTCCAACCTTTAATTAGGTTATCTTTAGTCACCGTCCCTTGTGACGTAGGATCCTTATTCGACGTTTCCATAGTAATACACTTTCCCATGGTAAGGAAGTCTGATGGTTTTAGTACATGATCAGGCTCTGAATCCACGTATGTTAATGGTCTTGTGTTCAGAACTGCTTCAATTTCTTTTACCGCTGTAACGAGCTGGCTGTCGTTCAATAGATGTTTCTGTAAAGTTTTCTTCATACAGTTCTTAACTAAACCGACCAATCTTTCGTAGAAACCTCCATGCCATGGTGCTAACTGTGGTATAAATTTCCATCTTATCTCCTTATCTAAGCAGTATGGGATCTGAAGAATCTCTGAGAGTAACTTATAGTGAGCCGCGTTATCAGACGTTATCAAGGAAGGTACTCCTCTTGTTGAGATCATTCTACGTAAGGCCATTAAACCTTCTTCCGCCGTTAGGTCCTTTACAACTTCTAGATGAATGGCTCTTACAGCTAAACATGTGTAGAGGCTAATCCACCTTTTGCAACTGCCATTCCCATTGTTAACTAGAAGTGGTCCCAGGTAGTCTGTGCCAACGTATGTAAATGGAGAACTATAATTAACCCTCTCTTTCGGTAAAGCAGGAGTTTCCGGTAGTTTATATGGCCCTCCGTCATGTTTCTCACATTCAGGACATTTCCTCAAAATATTTTGAACTTTGCTTCTTCCTTGTGGTATCCAGTAAGTTTCCCTTATCTTGCTTAACGTGTGACTCACGCCAACATGCATATTTTCTCGATGAATCTTCATTATAGTTTCGTTGGTGAAGTCTGAATTTTTCGGTATAAGTATAGGGTAGCGTTTATCAAATGACCAGTCTGCATGTTTCATACGACCTTTACATCTTAGTAAGTCATCTATGTCTTTAAATACGCCTAAATTCAAACTTAAACTAGTTACTTTTCCTTCTACCTCTAGAGGAAAGTATTCAGCTTGAATTTCTTTCAACCTTAGAAACTTATCATCTGGCGTCTGATCATTTTCTTGTGCGGTTACTTCTTTTGCGGTTGCACTATGTCTCGTTTCCATCAGACTAACATCGGGTATGTCTGGATCAACTGTTTCCATCGGTTCTTCTTCTTGGATTCCAAGACCCTCCCCAATCAAGAGAGAACTGGTTGGTCCACTGCTAGTTGTAGTTGGCCACGTCTTAGGATCTTCTACTATAAATTGTGGACCAGTCAGCCATTTCTCTCTGTCCTCTCTTGAACAGGTGGGTCTGGTGCCTACGTCTGCTGGATTCAGGTCTGTTGAAAGGTATCTGATCTCCAGATCTTTATTCTTTCTGATCTCTTCTACCCGCCTGGCAACGAAGGGTGGCAACAGTTTATCAGATTTGCACCATTCTACAACAATCTGGCTGTCGGTCCACAAGACTTGCCTTACTATCTTCTGCTGAAGAAACTTAAGAACGAACTTTATTAGCCTACTGCCAATCAGTACTCCTAAAAGTTCCAGACGGGGTATCTTGAGACTCTCCTGGTCTTTTACCGGTATCAGACGGGATTTTCCCATAATGAAACTTCTCTTTGAACCGCAAACTAAAAAAACTGATGCTGCATAAGCCTGTAGAGAGGCATCTGTGAAACAGTGTAGTTGGTAGTTCCTTTCCATTGGTGTCTTTATGTAGCATCTGTCCACCGACACTTCTCCAATGGCTTTCAAATTCTGTCGGATTATGTTCCATTCTTCCGTTAGTTCGCTTGATAACGGTGAGTCCCATAATACTCCAGCCTTCCAAAGTCTTTGTAGAAAAAGTTTAGACGCTAGGGTATAGGGTGCAGCATAACCACATGGATCGTAGATTGATGCGATAGTCTTCAGTACTCCTCTTTTTGTTACCGCTTCCTCTTGCAAGTTAGGCTTCAACTGAAGAGTATCCCTTTTGATGTCCCATTCTAACCCAAGTACCTTTACTTTATCTTTTTTATATGTATCAGAAACCTTCTTCATGAATTCCTTAGAATTCGAACTCCAATCCCTGAGTGACATTGAAATATCTTGAAAAGACCCTTTTAGGTTTCTGTAGAGCTCCATCGCTTCATCCGTAGTGTTGGAACCCGATACAAAGTTATCTACATATATGTCATTCGCTTTCTGTTCTTCTTCTTCTCTCGTGTCGAGGTTCCCCTAAACAGTGGATGCCCAGAAAGCAGCGGTGCTGACAGCCCGGACCGTGGCGTCTCTCAGATCGGATTCAGAGCAGGAGTGCGGGCACGCGGGGCAGTCCAGCAGGTGCACCATAGTTTGCGGTGCTGTGTCGCAACCACATTGGGTAGAGTGGCCACGAAGCAGTCCCCATTCAGCCATGCTCTGCTTACAACGGCCAACCTGAGACCTGAGCCTGTTTATCGCCTTCCAGATGGGCCATGGTTCTTTGTGGCCGGGTGGTAAGTGCTCCGACACTTCGCTTTCTGTTTGACTTGTTGGTCTTCCGCTTTGGACAGGTGGTGTTTGATAGTTGCATTAAGTAAAAACGGTGAAGAAATGACGCCGAATGGTACTCTACAAAATCTAAGGTATAGTAGGTTGTCCTGAGATACCGGTTTAGAGGTATCTTTGAGCCACAAGAATCTGGTAACATCACGATCCTTTTCATGCAACGCCATCTGTAAAAAAGCTTTCTCAATATCTGAGGTTAAACCTATTTGATGGGTTCTAAATTTTATAAGTAAGCCAGTGAGGTCTTCTAACATGAGTGGTCCTCTGTACAAACATTCGTTCAGACTTTTCGTATCCTTGCTACTCTTAGAGCTAGCATCATAAACTATCCTCATAGGTTTCCCTCGATGATGTACTCCGTGGAAAGGTAAGTAATGCACGAGGTTACCCATTGACATTCTTGAAGTAGGTACTATTTCTATTATACCTTTATCTAATTGTTGTTTAAAAGTATCGCTATACGCTAGTAACGTGTCTTGATCCATACGCTTCAATAAGCTTGATAAGCGACCAAAGGCCATTCCAAAATTGTTAGGTAAGTCAGGTGGATAAGTTATCCAAGGCCAGCTTACCGTGTAACGATTATTTAGGTTAACTGTAGTATCGTTGAAATACTTGATCGCTTCTTCTTCTCTAGTTGCTCTTGGGGAATCACTGATACCTATACATTCTAGTTCCCAAAGGCTCTTTATGTCAGCATCACAAAGAGGTGGGTCTGGTTGATGAAGCTTCGTTTCAATGCAAGTCTGAGTGTAAGTCACTACGTACGGTTCGTCACTAAGTTGTGATTCTGTTCTACCACTTATTATCCAACCAAGGGCAGAGTCGATCAGAAACAGGTTACTGTCCAATTGTACTTTCTTCTCATAGGTTATGTTACAATAGTACTCGTTTCCGACCAGAATCTGTACTGGTCCGCTTAACGAACCGTCATCCGCTAGTACATATGTCTCCGGTAAGTCCTTCATCTTGACATTAGGTATGTACCCTCTTGAAATACGTTCTACGCAGTTAACCCGTATAACTATCTTCTTATTTGTTCTTGACAGCAACTGTAGAGTGACTATAGGGCTGTGTATTTCTTTAGGAGGATCATCACCAAAGGTGAACACTACTAAATGACTTTCTTCTTCGACGGGAAGCTTCAATTCTTTGGCCGTTTGAAACGTGACATAGGAGCGTTGAGAACCGGGATCTAAAAGAAGTCTATATTTATATTGTTTATTTTTATCATCTAAGGGGTTTGCATAAACTATTGCTGTTTGGAGCGTTGTAATACCCTCTTCTAGGACAGTCACAACTGTTTCTTCACCGGGCCTTCCTTCTGAAAATTTAAAGGACATAAAGCTCGGTTATGCAGTACTTCACCGTGGCAAACGGTACACTTACGACCGATCTTGCAATCTTTCATAAAGTGATTTAACTTAAAACATAGGAAGCATCGTTTTCCTAGTCGTCTCTTTCTTTCTACCAAGGTAGTAGCTTCAGTGCATTTGTCATTAAAGTGATTCCCTTTGCAAAAGACGCATACCCATTCTTTCTTCTCTCCAGAGGGGCCTGGCTGAGGTTCGGATTGACCTTTATTTGAAGTTTGAGTTTGGTTCGGTCTGTTCCCTTTATTCTGTTTCTTAAAACCAATAAACTTCTTGATCTGCACCGATCTTCTATCAAAGCCTCCTTGTTGGTTTTGTTTCTTCTGGTTACTGTGTTGTGGTTGGGGTTGGTTTGCGTATTTCGCACGTTTTGCGTTTATATGAAGAGTTCCAACGGTACTATCTTCCGTTTCATGAGGGCGTTTCCTGCCCGAGATCCTTTCTGAATCCTCCTTAGCGGTGATAATTCTATCTAACTGGCCTCTGAGTTCCTGTATAGATTCATCATTAACTTTTAGTTTTATTTCGTATACTAGTTCCGAAGGAAATTTCTCCAATAGCATGAATCGTAGATGATTGTGGTTAATATCTTCACCTAACGACTCTAAAATTTTAAGATGCTTCTCAATTTCGTTGAATGTCTTCCTGCAATCTTCAGCGGAGCCTTTTGCCATCTTAACCTTATATAGTGCAGCATAGTGTGCATCTATTAAATGAGACGTCTTGCCAAACCGCTCTTTCAATATCGAAACTGCGATATCATAGTTGGCATTAGTAGTTGACAGTCCGTCAATGGCTTTCTTGGCATCTCCTGCCACTGAAGTCTTAAGATATGATAGCTTGTCCACTTCAGGCAGGTTCCTTGAATCGATGTTGCTTCTGAAGACGTCCCAGAATTCACACCAGGCTAGTACGTCCCCGCTGTACACCGGCAGTTGAAGTTTAGGAAGTCGGCACGAGGAGTTCGGTTCTGTTAGTTTCTCGGAAGGTTTGTTCGTCGAAGTCACTTGGTCGATCTTCACCTTAAGCTCCGCTAAAGTCTCCTCGGCTTGAAGTTGTACTTCACTTATTAAGCAGATTTCATCGGACGCGGGAGTCGAAGCTAGTCTGAAATATTCTATCAGGTCGCTGCCAAGCCTTTTCAGAGACGCTTCCAATTTACTGTATGCAATTTGAGCCTGCATTAAGTTTTCTGAATTTACTATATCAGGAATTATTTCTAAGTCCGTAGTGAGTTTGTCGTTAATGAGCCTAAGCCTTCTTAAAAGAATGTCGTCCATTTTGATGTTTTGTTTAAGCTTTAGTCTTGTCTAAGCCTGTAAAGTACAGAGACAAACCTATATAACCTAAATTCCTTTAATCTAAAATTTTAATGATATCAACTCAATAATTTTATTTTATAATAATTTAGTTTTATTAATTTTTTAGTAATTTCATTCATTATTTATTTTAATAAAATCAAATATTGAAATCAAGGTTCAACTAAAGACCCTTACAAGCCTTTCAAATTTGAAACTTAAAGAGATAAAGTTGAATCCAATTTATTTTATCTAATTAAAATCATTGACTTAATCGAATAAAAGTTTCCTTCAAAATTACCATGAAAGAAGACAAAATAAAAGTGATTAACAACATAACATACATACTGACATATGAATGTGCTCGGCGACCTATCTTTTTTTTATATCATTTATAGGTTCCACCAGGCCAAGCCTGAGGCCTTGTTAAAATCAGTAAGTGACTATGACGTTTGTACACTGTTACCACAATACAAGATCTACCGTTAACGTTAGCTACCACTTGAACTCTTGAAATAATTATTATTATTTTATTTGCTTCACTTGTTTGATTATTTATTGGTATTTGAACACTTGAAAGAAACACTTATTCAATAAATCCAGGAACACATAATTATAATTATAATACCTGCAAAGAAAGTGTCAGCTTATATCTATACACAGCACAATTGTTATGAATGATATAATATAACATAACCTGGCCTTTCGTAGCTAATTTATGTAAAATAAATTGGGTATAAATTCCCTCAAGTAATTTTAGTTCAAATGACAGGTACTAAATCTTTCCATATCTGTGATTATTCAAAATAACCTCAAATAAAACTTTACTTATGAACTCATAAGATCAATTAGAAGGAAAGTTAACTGTATTTTGAATTTCCAATAAGAGTATAATGAAATGGAAAAATACCGAACTATCTATCTTAGAACCCGTGAGAATGTTCTAAAAGGTCCTGTAACATGTGAAAATATTAAGATCCGCCATGTTCTAGAAGTTTCTACGACTGAACTTTATTACCATACCGTATAAGCTTATTTCATCTCGTAAATTTCTAGAAAGTTAAAACAATTCAATAAAAGGATGAAATAGACCCGTAATTCACACAATAACGAAAGAAACTTCATTAAATTTAATACTTTTCTTTGTTTTAACCTTAAAATAATCATGGCCACCGCATGGTTGTCCTCGACCACGCCGGTGTAAATGATGATCCTGTACCTATATTTTAGAATAAGGTACTATCACTACAAAGAAAATGTTTAAAAACTTACCGAGATAGTCTAGTCCGAGTAACTTTGTATAATCAGGGGTTTTTGTCAAATCCGAGGTTGTCTTGTCCGGTATGGTTGGCGGCGGCGAATTCCCTGTACCTATGAACGTAAATGTACACATTTTTGAAGATCCTACATATATACACGCTTGCCCCGTTGTCGGAGCCCCTTTTATTACAATATTCTCAATAATTACCTTTAACTTTTGAGCCTTCTTGGGGAAGCTTGCGACTGTATCAGGACCGGCCACCAACAATTTAAAATGGCGAAGCGAGTAAAGTGTCAGGTTCAGCAGTCAATGTTGCCAAAGTCGACTCAACTTCTCCCTAAATTTTTATCAAATACGGAACGAATCTCGAACTCTTGTTGAAAATTCTCACGTTTTCTAAGCTAATTCCTTGTAAATGATGATAGACTCTATTTCTTGGAACCAGATAAAAGGTATAATATGATACACGAAGCAAATAAAGAGTATACAAACTCTCATTTACTACGCGTATATTTCTTATAAGATACCAATTAGTCATTATGATTCTTTTTTACCTTCTTATCATACTCCTTTTGAATGTGCTAATCTTTTAAAAATATTAAACAATCAATTTATCTTAAATTCATAAACTTAAATATATTACCTCTTTATCACTAGGTATAGTTTGCTACAACGTAACTACCTAACCGTCTAATTGGTAATTAATTATCGCATAACTTTTCAAAGTCGAATCCACTTAGTAACTAAATTTTTTCCTTTTCTTTAGTTATCTTGATAGTCCCGATGATCCATGTATTTCCGCCGACTTCTTGGGTAGTCTTCCTGAAGTGGCAACACCTGTCGCTGACTTCGGGCCTTTCCTAGGTGTCTAGCCTAGTCTATTCTTGCGATTATGTTGGTAACTCTAAGGTACTATTACTCAATAGTATCACTTAATATAAAAATAATAAGTATCATAATTGATAAATACAGACAAATGCTTCAGTAAATTTTATTTTTATCTCTGTATATTCTTCTTGCTAGTTAGCTTCTCCTTTCTAATTGGAAAATAAATACATCTTTAATAGAAACGTCTTTCTGCCATTTCCGTTCACCATAATGCAATTTCTTCATGTTGGCAGTCCGTACAATGTCTATTTTCTGCCGGTTACGCGAATAAAAACATGACCTTTTTTACTCAAATTATCTTCAATTAGTAAGTATTAATGCCAGCCTCTTTATTTAATCGAGCCCAAATTAATGCCTAACCAGACATCGTAAGAAAATACCTTAAAACGTATACATCAAATATAAAACTTTCGCTACTCGTAGCGCCATCTATAATTTTCGATTGTAAATGTATGCCTATAGTGAAGATGTATGCTTTGCATTCTTTATATGTATAATATAAGCCTTGGTTCTTTATCTGCTGCATCCCAGCATCTCCACCATTGTGGCCGCCTCTCCCCTAGCCGCCTACGGTATATAAATGAGACCGTAAAAAGGGGAAAGGCGGCAACAAATATAATGTTACTATGGGTGTAAAAGTTATAGAATGCTTAGTACATGCATAATACGTGCTGATAATGGAATACCAAGCGACCGTAGTCATCTCTGCACTCCTGCACAGGATAAAGGAGAACCTAGCAGCCAAGGCCACAGAACTCCTAGAGTCGGCCACCGTTGTGGTCACTCTTACATATTGATAAAGGAGACGTCAGCAGCCGAAGCCACCCTTCTCCTACATAATCTATAAATTACCTAGTCCGCCTTACCTAAGATGGGCTCCACACAACTTCCACGGCGGAGACCGTAGCAAGTTGTACTCACACAAACTTATTGCTTCCACGGCGGAGACCGTGGCAAGCCGAAACAAATAAGGAGATAATCGTATAGAGAAACCATACCACCACTGCGAGCCACTAAGCAGATAAAATACTTAGCTTTAGATGATTCTGGACAGCTGTAGACTTCCTCACTTTATATCACTTTCGAGAACTCGCGCGCCTTGCTCATTCACACGCGCCATATTGTCTTTTACTGCTTTAACCTTCACAGCGGATTAACTTACCACAATTCCACCTAGAGGGCGCTGTTAGGTGTTGCCGCAAGGAAATTCGTCTTGGGTGTTATAAATTCGCGTCTGTCGCGACAAAGAGGTTATGTTTGCCTACAGTTATAAATGCCGCTAATGAATACTAGTGATCTAGTGAATATCTACTTGCTACTGATCAAATGATGGCAATGAAATCAATGAATTTACTTTCTGCACTAGATGGAAAAGTAATGAATATGAATTACTTATATGGATATGGTTGAAATGTATTGATGGTGCAGCTACAAAACAAAGGAAATGTGGATTGAAAGGAAATAGAACGATCTCACTTTCTCGTGCTTCTTCTTTCTGTGCTGACTGCTTCTGGATCTGAATCTGAATGTTGATTGATGTTGATCCACACTGGATGCTCCTGGACTGGTCTGGTTGGTGCTGGATGGGCTGGATTCCGTAACTGTCTGGTGGTTACGGCTGGATTCCCGCTGCAATGGGACGCTCCGTGTGTCCGTCACGGCTTTGTTCACTCGTCGATCCTGACTGCTGGGACTCGATGAGTGTCAGCTCTGGAACTTGCACGTAGCTGGATGTGCCCTGCGCCAACCTAGATGACTCACGGCTTCACTGGAGAAGGTCCGTTGAATAGGCGGAGCTCGACTCGATGCCACAATCTTGCCTTCTCGCAATTCAGAGGCTTCGTAAGGACCATGTAAAATCTTCGCTGGTCTCAGGTGTTGTTTAGGTGGTGAAATAAGAGTGGACTGTAGTTTTAAATTCTGGTTTACTTTCTAAACTACGAAGAAGTACAAAAAGTGGCAAAGTGAAATTGTCGTTAGGAATCGAGAGAATGAATGGTGAGTTTTTGAAAGCCCTAACTGTCAAAGTCTTGAATACAAAATTGCCATATTAAAATCAGAACATTGAGACTTAAATTATAATATCATTGAATGTTTTAGTTAAAAAACATGCAATATGAATTAAATTAATTATGTGAACATATTGAGACGTTAAAATAAATTATATAATATAAAACTGTGAAGTTAATTTTTAATACAAATATTCGCTATTTATCCTAACGAATACAGGATCGAAACTGGGTATATTTTCGAACGATTCGTAACAATTAGGTTTTTATAATGTGTTTATATGTATTTTGTATTGTTTTGTAAGTGTTTTTGTATTTTACTTTTATATCCATATTATAAAAACTAACCTAAGAAGAAGAATAAATAAAGAGAATAATAATAATAAAATACGTTATTGCACACTACAAAATAAAGGTTACAGAGAATACATTGGAATTACACTTACAAAATATGATTTTCAGCATTCTAATATTCCCTGCTATGGTAAAAACAGAACATTTTATATATTCGCGATTCATGTCAACATCCCTATTGCTCTTACGCTATTTTCTATTTTTATTAAAATGTAGGTTTATATTAGGGATGTACCGACTAGTCGGGAAAGCCGACTAATCGGCTACATTTGTAGTCGGCGACTAGTCGGCCAAAATGGCCGATTAGTCGGCCTATTCTTAATTACAGAAAAATCAGGACATTAACGATATAAACAGCGAATATCAAATGATAAATATCTATTTGGGTTGCGTACGAAATGTTTTGTACATACACAATTATTATTATCGCAATGTCGTCGCAGACCGTATCATATTTTGTATTTGGTTGCATTTACGAAAGTAGGTAATATGAATTTTAGGTAATTTTATTTCTATTACTTTAGGTGTCTTTAATTAAGCTGCTAGGCAGGACCTACCAACCTTACAAAACGCGGATCTCATAAGGAAATTCTATATCACTCAAGCCGCAGAGGAATTATTACTGTTATGAGTAATGGCGGAGCACAATGCTTCTACAGCCTATGGTCACTGGGGATGGTAATAAATAGTTGAATTGTTATTCCACACGACCAGTCGTTAAGTCTTTACATCGGCAGGAACCATCTTTCAATTAGTAATTTGATAAATATCGCGTCACAAATGGTTTTTGCTGTGTTGGACCAGCTAGAAAATAGTGAATTTTTATCGCGGTAGACCCGTCAATATCATTAAATATGTGTACAAAACGCGAGAGTTTAGTGTTACATAATAAGACAAAGTTATTGCAGTGAAAATCCCTATGTAAACTTTATAGAGAAAGTAATGATTACGGATTCGGCCGACTAGCCGACTAGTCGGCCGACTAGCCGAGACCTGAGCGCCGATTAGTCGGCTAGTCGGCCAAAACACTAGTCGGTACATCACTAGTTTCTATTGCTTAGAAATGTGATAAAAAATGTGCATAACTTGGTGAACAAGGATATTGCTAACTGAAATATAATGGACTTGCTTGCTCAATGTTATATATGCACTTATTGTGTACATATTTAAAACCATGTAATGTGTATTGTTTACAGATGACATTATACGAGCTGGTAGGTCGCGTGGTCGCGCGAGAGGTGGCACGAACATGCGCGGGCGAGGACGCGGAAGCGGGGTCGGCCGCGGTGCGGTCAGGCGGAGGCGATCGGAGACTCGCGCGGAGACCCCCGAGGCCGCGGGTGTGCGGGCTAGATCCCGCTCGCGGTCGCAGGTGCGCCCTCGCGGCCGGGGCCGAGGCCGCGGCCGCGGACGGTCGCAGTCCCGATCTCGCCAGCAGCTGCGCTCCACTTCCCGGGCTAGATCAGCGTCTCGCTCGCGCTCACAGCAGAGAGGATTGACGCCGCGAGGGAGAGCAGGATTAGAAACTCAAAATGTACCATTACAAAGCAGAATAGGCAGATTTAGAGGTATGTTTTTATGGTCCTCCATATTTTATATTCTCTAAATTTAACCATTCAACAACTGAGTGAGAGTAGACCGCTGGCAAAATACGCTACTTTCGGAATCGGAAAAAAGATATTTTGTCGAATTTAGAGGTCCCACTCTGTTTAATATATAGACATTCAAAAGGTATTTTAGGTTCGTAAAATTCAAAAATATCGATGGTAAATGCAGACCTTTCTATTTCGAGTTAAATCATTAGCCTTAGGATGAAATTATCGGTCATATAGTTAGATGTGGGCCATGTGGGGTCTTTGTTTCGAACTGAATTCGAACGGTAGTTGTCAAATATATACCTAATTTCGGATAGGGTTGCCATAGAAAAAAAAATACCCTGACAAAAGTCTAGACTTAGATATAAACCTAGAAATCATTTCCTGGAAAAACATATCTCCTATATAAAACCATCCCTTTCATTAGACCTCCAAATCAAAGTTTTTTAAAATATTTTATCTTTATTAGGGACTTGTGTTTTCAAAACTATAATTGGTCCGAGTGGCAGTTGTCACATTCGAGCTTTGTTTCTTTCTCCCTGGTTTACAAACAAGCATAAAGAGATTTTTTTATTTTATTGGGCGCTTTTATTCTTTACTAGGTTTTGCCCGCAACTTCGTCTGCGTGGAGTTAGTAATTTGGGTCGGTAGGTGGGTCTTTTATCCGATCTGCTTTTTATCGATTTCCCATATAAACTTCTACCCCCTTTTTCAGCCCCATAAAGGATGATTTCTGGGATAAAAACTACCCTATGTCCTTCCCCGGGACTATAACTATAACTATCTCTATACCAAATTTCAACTAAATCGGTTCAGCGGTTTAAGGGTTAAGAGGTAACAGACAGACACACTTTCGCATTTATAATATTAGTATGGGTTGTGGTGATGGAAAAACATTTATTTAACTAAAATAAATTACAGTAAGAATATAAAAACTAAAAGATACTTAAACAATAAACAAATTACAAACTAAATTGAATGATAATACTAAAGTAAAAATAAACTTAAACTAAAAACTTTGGCTATTACAATCACAGTGTGGCGATTTGCACTAAATAATAATTTTCATACAAATGGAACCATGGCCAAAGTCAAAGATTAAAAATGTTTACAAAAACACTGAATTTGGCGTTTTTAACGTATGATTATAATGTTTTAATGCTTGTTTCATGCATTTTTACCCTTTTTTGGTACAAATTTATTTATTATAAATAATCGATGCTTAAACTTTCAGCTTAAAATTTTCAGTAGTTAAGGATCTACATGTGTTTGAGTTAAAGACATTTTTATTTCATAATATCCCATACATTAGAATATCTAACTAAACTCTACCTTACTCTGCTTACTCCCGGACATCATACAATCTAAACCACTGAAGATATGAAGCTGAAATTTTCAACATCAATTAAATACGACCGGTTTAAGTTTATGATAAAATAATATTTTATAAAATGAACCCTTAAGGGGGTGAAATGGGCGGATGAAAGTTTGTATGTAAGAAAAATAAAAACAATAAATTTGCACCAAAAAAGGGCATAAATGCATGAAAAACATTATAATCATACTTTAAAAACGCCAAATTCAGTGTTCTTGTAAACATTTTTAATCATTAACTTTGGCCATAGTTCCATTTGTATGAAAATCGTCACCGCCACGCGCTATAAATTATTTTCTTACTACAAAAAAATGTAATGATGTAAAAATGGAAATGATGTTTCCAGAATGAAGAATAAATGGGCAATATCATCAAATTTTTTATTTAGCGTAAATCGGCACACTATGACTGTAACAGCCAAAAATGTCACAAAAAATTACATAACATTTTAATTTTTTGCACAAAAATCATTTTTTTGTATGAAAAGGTATAACAATTATTTCAAACATACACATACACAACTGTATGTTTTACTTTATTCATAGTTGAAATAAAAAACCGGCAAAGTGCGAGTCGGACTCGCGCACCGAGGGTTCCGTACTTTTTAGTATTTGTTGTTATAGCGGCAACAGAAATACATCATCTGTGAAAATTCCAACTGTCTAGCTATCACGGTTCATGAGATACAGCCTAGTGACAGACAGACAGACGGACAGCGGAGTCTTAGTAATAGGGTCCCCTTTTTACCCTTTGGGTACGGTACCCTGAAAATGAGTGTAAAACTCGAGCGAAAACACGCATGTCACCTAACTAGTGGCGCTCTCTTTTTCGATCGCCATAATGTCTCGGTACTACACCCGAGTCTCTTGCCAATCTTGGGTAACAATCTATTAATCATTTTGCAGGAAGAGGTCAAAATCGTGTTAGCCGTACCAGTTCTACTTCCAATGTGCACGGCGACGTACGCAGCCGGCTCGGCGTGTCACGCGGCGCGCTCTCGGCCCGCGCGCGCCGCCCGCTCGCCGTCGCCAAGAGAGGCATCGCCAAGCGCGGCCGGGGCCTGACCACACGCAACAAATACACTTCGGTGGGATTGAGATCTGATCAAATACTAAAAGAACAACATAATAAGAAAACGCAAAGTTTGCTATTTCAGGATAATATCATTCGATCTCAAACATTTACTCGGTCCAGGTCTAGATCTAGATCGCGAAATAATTCATTATCAAGGAATAACTCACTGTCTCGGAGTAATTCTCGGTCTAGGAACAATTCCTTCACCTCGGCATCTCAGTTAACTGTCAGCGTGGCTAATGATCTAGCAAAGCGACGTCGACGTAATAGCGTTGGCAATCCTAATTACTTAAATAAACAGAGCCTCGTTCAGCTGAATAATCAACTAGGTGGATATAAACAGAGGCGCGGGCCCGGGAGCGTCTACTCTGTGGGGTCCAACCGATCAACCCAGTCTAATAGATCGAACCGGTCAAACGCCAGCGCGCGCTCGACCCGCTCTCGGGGCCGCGGACGCGGACGCGGGCGCGGGCGCGGTCGGGGAGTCAGCCGTAACTTTGTCAATAAACAAGTCCTCAATACCAAACTGCAGAAAGAAATTGCTGCTATTCAAGGAAAAGCATCGAACGGCAATTCGAGTGAAACACCAGTAGGAATAAACTTTACTCCTACGCCGGCGAGCACTGCGCAAACCTTGCATCAAAGGTTTGCTAGTTCATGATTTTTTAGTTTTCATTATTGCTAAGACTTAGGAATTTTAAAAAGATAGTGTCATGTGTATTGTGTAAGTAAGAAACCAATTGTTTTTGTCCTATGTTAATTAGATGTTGACAGGGGCGGCCCTAGGCGGCGGTCATTGCTATGCAGTGTTCCTCCTGCTTGCGTGCTTAATGAGACAATCTTATAAATATTGCCTTACAGACAAAAGTGCGGCAACGAGTAACGGCATACGGCAATGGAACTGCTGCCGTGCCGTATACCGTGTTACCGTGTGATTGATTGATCAGAAGGCAAATTGCCGTACCTATTTTAGGAATAACGCTGGTGGAGTGCATGGCTGCCACTGATATATATTTCGAGTTGATTTTATTTCTCTAAATAACATGGGATTGCAATCGATTGTTATAATAAGTACATTAGGGCGTCTTGATATGTATTTGTACAGTAAATATGATAAGACAAA
Source organism: Cydia strobilella (assembly GCF_947568885.1). NCBI lineage: Eukaryota > Metazoa > Arthropoda > Insecta > Lepidoptera > Tortricidae > Cydia > Cydia strobilella. Next base: position 41,973,281 of record NC_086068.1, on the reverse strand, counting down.
TATAAGTATGTTAGTATGTATACCTATGTGATTAAAATATCTGACCGCTCGTACATTTTTAATAAGTAAATAGTGCGGCGCAATAGCTTTTACCATTTTGTTGATGGTCATTTTACACAATGACACATACACTACCTCTCATAACTATTTAGGCACTCGTAATTTTTCCATACAATTGTATACAAAATCGACTTTCAGAATTATACCGCTAAGTCGCAGTCGGGTAACAGTTTTTTGTGCAGTTTACTTTTTTTAATTTAACAGACATATCGAGCTTCAGAATGATGTGCAGAATATTCGTGTACATTGCCTATTTACCAAATGGAAAGCGTAAAGAAATCCATAAATCGTTTTCCAGTACAAAATCGTTTTATTTTGTATGAACTAGTACATAAGGGTTTTTTAAATCGTTGCATAAAGTAAACTCGAAATTTTAAATCTTTGGCAACAATTTGAGGCTCAATATATTTACCTGAATAAAAATTCGATCCAACATGTAAGACAGTCATTTGCCTGCGATCGAACAGTATGATTTTGAAAATAATTTTTGTATACAATTGTATGGTGAAAATTGCGGGTGCCTAAATACTTTTGAGCGGTAGTGTACATTTGTGCCATTTTCAATCAAAAGGGTACTTATTGTCGGTTGTCAATAAGGCGCTATTTCCATACAGCTTCAATTTGAAATCAACCTTATTGACAAGCGACAATATGGTACCTTTTGGTTGAAAATGTCACATTTATTAGTAGATTTTGGTCTTGTTTTGTTTTTGTAACATCTAACAATTATATTTTAAGAGATAATAAATCTGGCTTTTTTTTGACCTGTGAATTTTATATTTTTATACAGGGTGGCCAAAAACTAAGTGCATTCCCGTTGCCAGGGAGGATTTGGGATTATACTGAGCAACTTTTATTATGGGACCAACCCCGAAATCACGAATCGCTGGTCCATTTTCTATGGGAGGGTTAATTTTTTTTTCGCGATTTCGTGGTTGGTCCCATACTAAATTTTCCGACCTTGTGTGACGAAGTAGCATTTTCGCATATCGTAGTTGGATTAGAACTTACAAAGTAGGAAATAGGGAGAAGACACTGACAAATTGTTTGTCCGAAAGGTAAAACATTTACTAAGTCTGGTAAATTTTTGTATCGCCACTATGGTCAATAAAATCCTTTTAGGAACAGAAAGGTGAATTCCCAGAATGTTTTTTTTTTTTAGTTTCGCAAAATGTTGAAATATTTAAGGTGGATGTCTAGGGATGTCCTGCCGACTAGCCACCAAAAGATGGCGTGATTGTGCACAAATTGTGGATTATCACTATTTCTCTCAAAACCCAAACGATTTTCAAAGATGTGTTGATATACGCACAAACAATAAAAAATATTACGTCTAAATCGACATATGTTTCCACTGAACAGTGTCTCATTTCATCAAAAACCGGTAAAAACTGCAAAATATTGCAATTTCTTGCATTTACGCACACTACCATAACTACTGTCATTCCGCAGTGTCAGTCTTGTGACCATTACGCCAAAATAGACTAGAGGTCGCTAGTTCAGAAGATGGCTTTTCTTATTACTCTCATTAGCTGACAAGGGACAACAGTGTAAACTAGATGGCGCGGTGTAGGAGATGAATTTTTCAGCAAGATTAATTTATGGTAAAGGCGCATCCAGACGAACTGAATTTAGCACCAGAATGGGCGGATTGTCTATGGTCACGGAAGGTAGCTCGTAGCGTGCGTTTACGTACCTAGGCGTTTGCTTGGTCTGATTCCAGCTACCTACATTCCAAATTATAAAATTTCAAAGGTTACGTATAAGTGAATAATAAGTATACTTTCTAAAATGCGTTTTTTCACGCCGCAAAAGAGCATATATGCGTCAGTAAAATTGCCAAAAGAGCTTTTTCAAAAAAAAAAATAAGAGCATCACAACTTATCTTTTTGGGTTCTTCCAGCTCTGAATCACTAGCATATTCAACCCTGTTATTTAAAAAATGTTCCAAAAATATGTGGCTTTACAAAAGGGTCCTGATGCTTCAAGTGCAATAAGGTCCTTTCCGCACTTAAACTATCGTGAGACGTATTTCAAAAGGCGGCTAAAAATAATAGTGAGTAAAAACCGTGCTGATAAATATTTTGAAGGTCCTTTCCATCTGAAATTCTGTTAAAAAGTCCTTATTACACATGAAGCATAAGAACCCTTTTCTAATAGAAAGCCACATTCGTATGGAAATTGTAGTTTCCACTTGTAAAAGTAACATAATTTACTTACAGACTAAAACGTGACGTAATGGAACGGACATTTTGGGACATTTTTTTTTAATTGACGAGATTCTAAGTAGAATGAGCCCAAGAAAGTCCAGACTTGTAAGAATCAGGTTTTCAATACCTATTTATTTATTTTAGAACTTGCTCAAAAACTTGCGCTGAGAGATATCGCATTCAATAGGTATTTTTATCGATCTACTTAATTTCGTTATTCGTTTCATGGACAAAAAGTTGAATTTCAATGCAGAACGAAAATATTCATGTTTTACGGGAAAGTACCTAATGCAAGCTTTAGCTATTTTTTGGAACACAATACCATACCTTTTCCGCCTGGTACCTAAAGAACGAAATGAAAAAACATTTAAAAATTTCAAAAATATTTATTACCAAAAAATAATAGGTATGTATAGTCGCCATCAGATATATCGGAGCGGCCGAGACTCTCACAAAAATCTGAACACGCCTCTATTGTCAAGGCGTTAGAGTGCGTGTTCAGATATTTTTGAGCACCTAGGGCGCGCCGATATATCTGATGGGGACTGTACATCACAAGTTCAAAAATCCAAAATTAAGTTAATAACTTGTATAGGAGGAATTCGCTCTTTCATACTTGATAAACATTGTAACTGCACCGCTAGGCAGTAGGCACGCCTGTAAGAACATATACGAGTATTATTATTTTATGTTATGTATGACTAAGCAGACCAAGTAGTTTCAGCCGGTTGACAGATTAAAACTTTTGGTAAATGTTAGTTTGTCTACAACTAAGTACCACAAATTCAAACATTAAAAATAAACTAAAAAATAACATAAATTAGCTAAATTTTCATATCAAAATTTTAACTGTTTCTAATTTGGACATTTTTTTCCGTCTCGCCGTAATTTAATTACTCATACCTATAGTCGTAATTACGATGAGTTGACACTTGAGGTTTACGTTAGAGACTCCGTGAAGACCGTGAACGCGAACGCATTCCTTATCTATCGCAATTCACACCAATACATTACAACTGCAAAAGTGAAGATATTGCAATAACTGCAGGTTTTCTATGACTTGATAAAAACTAATGTTGAGCTTATGAGCGTTTTCACATTGTTCGATCCGATATCGAATGTAGGATCCCAGCTAAATCCTATCCAGTATCAATAGTGTCCTAGGGTCAACTTACGGTAATGTACTAAAAAGCCACAAATACTAAAACATTTACTATGGAGAAATAGTGAAATTTTATTCACAGTTTTTTATCTATCCTACAGTATCTATCAGTCCTACAGTAATGTCTTCATACAGTATTAACAGGACTGAGTGGCGATATAGAAAACTGTGAGTAAAATTTCACGTTTTCTCCATAGTAAATGTATGGAAAAAATGGAGTTTTTTTTTTATTTGTGTGCGCTTCGCGTTTGCGTGTTGCTCGCCTAAGTAGTACGCTGCGTAAGGGTTCCTAGTTGACTACGGAACCCTAAAAGCATCCGTATGTTACAGCCATTTTACTCGGAATGTCCATCTAAATACACTTTCATCCAAATCGGTTTCAGCAAATCAAATTTTACGATATACCGATATTACCGATAGCAGCGCCACATACCGGGTATCCAATTGTTTTTTCGAACCATCCATGTGTACCTATACTAAAGGGGCCCACTGACTATCAGTCCGCCGGACGATATAGGCCTGTCAGTTAGAACAAAAATTTGACAGTTCCGAACAACTGACAGGCCGATATCGTCCGGCGGACTGATAGTCCTTGGTCCTGGGCCCCTTATAACTTTCCCCAGAATGTAACAAACACTTTTCTGAAAACCACATCAAAATCGGTCAGCCAAACGCGAGGTAATAGCGAACAAACATACATACATACAAACATGCGGGTCAAACTGAGAACCTCCTTTTTTTAATAGTCATACTTGTTATGAACAAAATGCTGCACTTCATGATAAAAGCAAGCCGCTCTGCACAGTGATAGTAGGGACCAAACTGAGCGATTTGACCCGCAGCAGCGGCAGTTTCACCCCTTAGGAACAGAGATGGCGCCACTTCTTTAAAAAATATTTCAAAAAATTCTACAAGCTAAACCAATGAACCGATTTAAATGTTTAATATCTCAAATGAAAGCGCATTATATACATTACTTTTAAAAAAATACTCAGAAAATATATACTCAATACTTTTGAAAAAAACGGGAATTTTAAGTTTGTTTTTTTACTCGAGTGATAGTTTTTACTTGATTTCTCAAAAAAATTGTATGGAATATGAATAGTCCATCTTCTTGTTGGATGGACTGAGGAAAAAGAGAGTTGGACTCCGGAATGGTCGGCAGTTACAGCGATTTGGTCTCAATTAAGCCTCTTGGACCATTGTGGCTGCAAATCTGGCTGCGAAACTATGCATTGTGGGTGTCGTCGCGTCAGCTGGCCATGCACAGCCCAGTGTAAATCATGCAAATGTGGCTGTACAAATCAAAAGTTGGTTAATGTAATTTTCAATCCAGGGTTATTTTGCATGCTGACCACTAATTATAGGTCTGGCACAAAATTATAGGTTTAATGGTAAATAATTCAACAGTAATCTACAGCAACCAGTTCATGTATGATCAGTGATTTTGTAGTATTGGAATGGTACGAGTACTTCAAAACGACTTTTCTTTTTCAGTTTTACATCTACCGGTGAACCATATAATTTGACATCACCTAATAATAATTAGTTGCCCGTTTATTTTTGTATTTAATACACTGACAATTATCTGACAATTATCTGATTCAATTCGGCTTATATGTATAAAAACTACTAAATTGACCTACTTTTATATTATACACATAGATTTAAGATTAGATCCTAAGTATGCATGTAATATTGCTATGCCCCCACGGGGTCCATGTGGAACTGCCAAGAATTTGTAATACCTATAAAACCATGGTTGCAATAAATAAATATGAAATTTAATATGAACCTGAAGAGGACATTTAAGTTTTTTGTTTACAAATGTAGTCACTTTAAATAAAAATAATTCCTAATTTTAGATTTGTTATATATTTTTTGTAATTCACCACCAGGAAAAAACTTTATTCAGTTTTTATTTATAAATTTTTTATTTATTAAAATAAATTGGGTGATTTATTTTCATATGACACATTTCATATTCAAATCAGTGCACTTACTGCGGTTGAAGATTTCTTTTAAAGGATTTATTTGTAAGAACGTGCATAATTGAACTTAAATATTTCGTGAAGAATGAAAGGTATCGGTGTCGGGTTTTTTTGTAATACTTTTATATACTCAGTACTATATATATATTTATTAAACTATTCATGTTCCATAATATATTTTTTTAAGAAATCAAGTAAAAACTATCAATCGAGTAAGAAAAAAAACTTAAGATGCCGTTTTTTGCCAAAAGGGTTCAGTATATGTTTTATGAGTATTTTTTTATAAGTAATGTATATAATGAGCTTTTATTTGAGATATTAAACATTGAAATCAGTCAAATAGTTAAGCTTGTAGAATTTTTTGAAATATATTTTGAAGAAATTTACACTCACATTCAAACTTTTATATTTCGTGAAGTATGAGAGGTATCGGTGTCGGGTTTTTTTTATAATACTTGTTATTTATTCAGTTATATATACATGCATTAAGCTATTCATGTTTCATACATTTTTTTTGAGAAACCAAGTAAAAAATATCAATCGAGTAAAAAAAAAACTTAAGATGCCGTTTTTTGTCGAAAGTAATCAGTATATATTCTTTGAGTATTTTTTTGAAAGTAATGTATATAATGAGCTTTCATTTGAGATATTAAACATTTTAATCGGTTCATTGGTTTAGCTTGTAGAATTTTTTGAAATATTTTTAAAGAAGTGGCGCCATCTCTGTTTCTAAGGGGTGAAACTTGCGCTGCTGCGGGTCAAATCACTCAGTTTGGTCCCTACTAGCACTGTGCAAAGCGGCTTGCTTTTATCATGAAGTGCAGCATCCGGGCAAAAAATGGCCATAACAAGTATGACTATAAGGCGGTTAAAAATTAGCAAACTCAAAATTGACGCTTCCAAAAAAATATAATTATCACTTCGATTATAGCACAATCGGAATATGACTAACCTCGAAATCTCTAGAACAGTCCTGAAATTTGGTATTGTAACTTAGATATAAATAGTTGTAAATATGAAATACTGTGTTTGACATGTAAAACTATGTTTGGACTAGTTAGGAGGTAAACGTATCAAAAGTCCCCGCCCGTAACCCTAGTGCCGGTTCATTTATGGTATCAACATTGACACCATTCCTAAGTAAAAACTAAATTTAAAAAAATACTTTTTTTTAACTCCTCTTCACACTTAAACCGCTGAACCGATTTCGTTGAAATTTGGTATAGAGATAGTTTGAGTCTCGGGACAGTACATAGGATAGAATAGGATTACATAGGATAGTTTTAATAACCAAAATCAACTTTTGAGGGTGTGAAAAGTGGGGTGGCAGATGGTATGATTTAGATTCAGATTTATTTATTTAAGGATAAAAATTACACTATAAATTTGCATCAATGTCAAAATTATGCTTATCTTCTTATCATGATCGTCAAACATTACATACTAAAAAATATAAAATATAAATATAATAGTATATGTGGGGGATCAATAACCGCTGAACCAATTTAAATAATATTTGGGATGGTCTAAATGTTTGATTTAGTTGAAAATGATACCAATCATGACTTCAAACCTAAACTTAAAAAATTTTGGTTGACAAAAATTTTCTTGCGTAAATTTTAAGATTTCAGTGTTCGAAAAGATTTCAAAATCTCCTGAAAAGCCGTCGATTAATTGTATCCACGTATGAGTAGCGACGAGTGGCGTTAGGAGTGGTGATCTAAGCGAGGACGGCTTCAAGCCCGGGACCGGGACGCAGCAGCAGCGTAGCAGACGTTGCTCCGTGCAGCGTGATAATGGGTCGGTTCAGGTTCCGTGCACCGGGCGCGGGCGACGCCGGCCATGGCGGCAAGAGCGTGGCAGCGGAGAGCCGGCCGCGATCCTGCTTTGCTACCTGGAGCCTCTAGTTATCTGCCACTGCCATTGATTTCGCTACTCCGAAGCAAACTCAGTTACCGCTCAAGTACCTACTTACTTGATGGAAAAATAAACACTAAATAAATAAAATTATCCTGAATAATGAATATGAAAGAAATGTGCCATGTGTCGAATTTTTGGTGAAATGTTGTTGTGTTTTTATGACCTACCTATTTTATAATTCACCGCTTGTGTTTGTATGTAAATTTATAAGTTTAGAATTAAGTAGTTTTTATTTTATATCCCGAGATTTTAAATGTCTTCACAACCATGCATTAAGGCGTCGGATTTGCTGTATTGCCCCATTTGTGTTGATAACAAACAATACAAAGGACAGCGGGGGCTTGCCATCCATACGGGTCGCCGACATGGCACCCGTATGGTTGTCGACACCCCGCTGCCCAGCGCGTCTCAACCCGTACCATCAGACTTTGCTAGGGGCCCTACAGCAACAGTATCAACGTCACCTACAGATGCATCATCTCTCGCCAATAAATTAGGGCTTTTGAAGACCAACAACCCAGTCATAAAAAGGATACCTCGTGGTGCACGCATTACTGTTGCACGAAGCCTCACCGAGTGCGTAGCTAAGGTTGTTGCTGAAAATTCATTTCAGTCATGGGAGCGTCTACTCACGTTTCCTTACAAAGTTTTGCATGCAGATAGATCCAAGAAATCGTCACTCACCTCTCAAATAAAAAGTAATACGTTTTCTATTTCCGACTCGCCTATCATCTCGCAAGGTCGTAACATTAACACTCGCACTCCTGCGAGTTCACTAGCCTTTAAAGTTAGGTCCATCGAAAATAAACTTTCGGATGGAGACGTGGGGGGAGCTGCCCGGCTTCTTTTCTCGTGCGACGACTTAGCTACGCACTCTCCCGAGACTTACGCCGCCCTGAGGGAAAAACACCCAGTCCCCGCTGCCTCCTCGAGCCTTCCAGATCCACCCGCCGCCGACGATCCCACAGTTGTCGTGTCAGAGGACGTAGTACAGTCGGCAATATTGTCATTTCCCAACGGATCTGCCGGCGGGATGGACGGATTATCTCCCCAGCACCTTAAGGACCTAACCACTACACCTTTAGGTGACACGAGTTCTGCCCTGGTAAAGGAAATAACAGGACTTATCAATCTAATGCTTTCAGGACTCGTGCACGCCGAGATAGCCCCACTTTTGTACGGCGCCAACCTAGTAGCTCTCGCAAAAAAGGATGGTGGTATTCGCCCGATTGCTGTGGGATGCACGTTCAGGCGTTTAGCTTCAAAGCTGTGTTGTAAGAAATTTAATGATAAACTGACGCATCTCTTCAAGCCCAAGCAGCTGGGATTTGGTGTAAAAGGGGGATGTGAGGCGGGCGGTTCACGCTGCACGCACGTTTTTAAGTGGTCCGGATTTCGAAATTTTTGTAAAAATAGATGTAAAAAACGCTTTTAATTCGGTCGATCGCGGTGCATTGCTGGCAGCGGTAAAAAAAGAACTGCCAGACATCTACAAATACATTTGGCAATGTTACGGAGCACCGACAAAATTGCTATTTGGAGATAACATCATTTCATCGTGCATGGGCTGCCAACAAGGGGACCCGCTTGGGCCAGCCATTTTTAGTCTAGTCATCCACCCCATCATATCAAGTTTAAATTCAAAATTCAACATATGGTATCTAGACGACGGATCTCTTGGAGGAGACGCTGTAACGGTTTTAGAAGATATATTATGTATTATAGAAAAGTTTACAGAAATCGGACTCTCACTAAATTATACCAAATGTGAAATATTTTTCCCTGAACACCTTCCTTCTGACAAGAAAGCTGACATTTTGAAAATTTTTAATGAAGTTTTACCAAATATTTCAGTTCAATCAAAATCAGATCTCACTCTTTTAGGCTCACCAATCTTTGGCGAAGCTATTGCACCTGTTATCAACTGTAAGCTAAATTTATTTCACACTACATCAGAGTTACTTTTCAAAATAAACCCGCATATGGCTCTCTTCATCATCCGTTTCTGTCTATTTACCCCAAAATTCATGTATGTGCTACGTAGCTGCCCAGTTTGGAAATTTCCCTCAATTCTTTCATCCATTGACTCCTCTCTTCAGACAACGCTATCGAAAATTTTAAATATACAGTTTGATTCTAGATCATGGACCCAGGCGGTTTTCCCAATTAGGTTTGGGGGGCTCGGAGTTCGCACTTCGGCCAGCTCGGCCTTACCTGCTTTTCTGTCTTCCGTGTACGGCTCGCTGTCTCTCATCGGTGTCATTCTAAACCTTCCACAGATACTCGATGATCAGGTAGCGAGCCTCAAGGAGGCCAGAGAAGCATGGTGCCAGTCGTGCCCGAGTGCGGACATCCCAGACGCCAAGCACATTCAACGGGCGTGGGACTCCCCTCGTCTAGAGGTAGTCCATGCCTCAGTTGTAGAAAATAGCCCAGACGACTTTGAACGCGCTCGCATTCTGGCGGTTTCGGCCCCCGAGTCGGGCCACTGGTTACAGGCTCTCCCTTCCAAGGCAATAGGCACGGTTCTCGACCCAAGTAGCTTAAGGATAGCAATAGGCTTGAGGCTTGGGTCCAGAATTTGTGTTTCCCACACGTGTGCCTGCGGCAAAGGTGTGGACCAGCTGGGCCGTCATGGCCTCTCTTGCGCAAAAAGCGCCGGCGGCATGTATCGCCATGGCACTATCAACGATTTGGTCCGTCGCGAGCTTGCCACCGTCTCTGTGCCTGCAGTTTTAGAACCAGTGGGCATGGCTAGAGACGACGGCAAGCGTCCCGACGGAGCCACGTTGGTGCCGTGGAAATTAGGAAGAGCCCTGGTGTGGGACGCGACGTGCATTGACACCCTTGCACAGTCCCACATCGGGGCGACCCGCATCCAGGCTGGCGCTGCGGCTGACCAGGCCCAGATTCTCAAGCGCCGCAAATACTCGACCTTAGTTAACGACTATGAGTTTGCGGCGCTCGCAATAGAGACTCTGGGTCCTTGGTCATCCGACATGAAGTCATTTATGAGAGCTTTGTCGGCACGGCTGGTCGATTCCACAGGGGACCGTAAGGCCGGTGCGTACCTCTCTCAGCGTATCGTCCTAGCGGTACAGAGAGGTAACGCCGCCGGCGTAATGGGGTCCATGCCGCAGGCCGACCTGTTGGACGGGGCATTTTTTTTATGATTGGGTTTTATGTTTTAGGTTAGTTTAATTTTTATACTCTATGTTTAGGTAGTTATTTATTTAATTTTAAATTAATTAATTAATTTATTAAAATACATTTTAACTTAAACAGTATTAACCTCAGGAATTCAACTTCGGCGAAGAAGCTGAATTTCCCTCACACCAAATTTCACACCTTCAAAGTATGATTTTTAAGATAAAAACTTTCTTGTGTCCTGTCTCGGGACTTAAAACATCTCTACAAATTTCAACTAAACCGATTTAGCGGTTTGTGAAGAGGAGTTAAAAAAAAAGGAATTTGTTTAAAGTTTATATGTTTTTACTTCGGAATGGTGTGAATGTGATACCATAAATGAATTTGGCACTCCCGATTAATACGAAAACGATACCAAACATGGCCTAGTAGCTTCATTGATGTAGATATCAAGATAAAATTTAGAGCCCCAAATAAACTTTCAATAGAGAATATCTCGAAGCGAAGACTATTCACGATATCAAAAAAAATGACTGAATTAAACTTGTAGCTAATTTAATCAGCTTTCGTTTTGTTTAAGTAGTCATGTCGCTAAGACGCAAGGTGTCCAAGATATGTGAAAAACCGAAAAACATAACCTCCAAACCACCCTCTCCCCCCCGGCACCAGGGTTACGGATGGGGACTTTTGATATGTTCATCTCCTAACTAGTCCAAACAAAGTTACTTAGTCAAAAATTGTATTCCTAGCATTTCCCTCTATACCTTCTTATTGCTTGGCTTACGGAAAAAATACATCTTGTTATAGAAAATATATACCCTTTCAGGGGATATTCTTTTAGGGGTCATACGTTAATTACATCACACGTTTAAGGGGGAGGGGGAAAAGAAGAAAATGTGACATGTTGTGACAAGGGGGAGAGGAGTCACTTTAACTTGTACAGTACAGTTAAATAACAAGTTTTTGGAACGATAATCGTTTTTATTCTTTTAATTTTCTTTTCTAATCAGTAGACCCCGTTATCTTGTCGCACTGACATTTGTTTTTAGTAGAGCGTGAATGTTTTTTTATCGACTATCTCAATATCGAGGTTTATATAATGCAAAAAGTATATGCTCAATCTTAATGAATTTTTTTGATCTCACACAATCGGGTTCGCCAATCAGTCCTGTTACGTTTAAGGACCATAATACTGAATGAAGACATTACTGTAGGACTGATGGGCGAGATAGAAAACTGTGAATAAAATTTCACGTTTTCTCCATAGTAAATGTGTGAAAAAAGTTTTATTTAATTTGTGGCTTTTTAATACATTACCGTAAGTTTACCCCTAGGAAACTATTGATAGTGGCTAGGAATGGAATCGATTGGCATAAAAAATAAAATGTGAAAAATAAAAGTTATTTTCATACAAATTGTATGGGAAAAGTTTTCCTCGGCTTGTGGCTTTTCTAGCCGTTTATTTTTTTTTGGTCCCATAGAAAGTTTTGATCCTGGATAGGAATGGGATCGATTGGCACCAAAAAAAGTTTGTCAAAAATTACCTTTTTCTCTCAACCTGTATGTATTTTCCAAAATCTGTAAACGCCATCATGTCAGTGCCACAAGATAACGGGGTCTACTAATCAGTTTTGGTTTTAAAATTGCTAACACATCTTTTGTCAAAAATATTTTGATAAAATATTAATAATACTTAATTCGATTTGCCGATTTTGTTGAAAAAATGTGATGTCACACCAGTGGGGAGGGGTTTGCCAAATGTGACAAGGAGGGAGAGGGGAAAAAAACCTAGAATTTTGTGTGACGTCATTAAGAAAATATGATTTTACTTTCAGCATTCTCTCAAGTCGGCTGTATTATTTTTTCTTTAATAAAACAAGTGTAAACAGGTTGTGAAAGGCAAGAGGAATCTACCGATTCGTCATTTAAAAAAATCCGCCCAGTATCCTGAGCTACAGGGTGTATTGATTATCAGTATTTAAACTCATAACCCTACTCATAAACTCCTGAAAGGGTGTAAGCGCTAAATCTGGATTCAGCAATTATTTTCTATTACAATATGTATTTTTTCCGCAAAGATATCTAGGACTTTTTTGTGTAGAATTTAATAAGCTTTAATGTTGCTTTACACCATCTATTCATAGATAACGTATATTTAGAATAAAACGCAAATTTCTCCAGGATGGTACACATTTTCTAAGATGGCTGTGATTTCTCGAGGTCCCTAAAATGTCAAATAGTGTGGACATGAAAAAGAGACCTTTAATTAACATATGTACTAAATTTCATGACTGTCCAAGAGATTTCGAGGTTAGTCCTAATCCGATTGTGCTATTATGGGTGAAAATCGTTCTGGAAGTTCATTTTATGCCATTTTATATCTTGAGTATGTTTAACACGAAGAGGCTTTTATGTGCCTAAGTGACTGTAAGATTCAGAAGCTACGCACATGTGGTCACAATTAATCGAACAAAATATTTTCAACATTTGTTATAATTTTTATTTAATTTAGAAACTAAGGAAACGAGAGCGTTCCCAATTATCCCTTGCATTCTCAATGATTCCTACTACATACTGATTGAAAATACAATATGTTTTTCTTTGTACATTGTTATACGCATGTCCCGTGAGATAAAAAAAAGTTCCTTGAAAAGTGAAACTAAATTGAAAATCTGTCAGTGTTTCCATTTCCCCCGCGGACTGTTTCCGACTACCCCATATGGTTTCGGGTAAAAAGGAACGGCAAGGTTTTTGTTTTCGCCCAAATTTAGTAGGATAACATTAACTTATTTTGGTAAAATTAGATAAACCGACAACCACACTAACGGTTAGCATAAAAGTAAATTCGGCTTTTATATATTTTTAGAGCGTTTGAAGTGTTCCCAATTCCCCCACTCTCCCCTACCAGGTCCAGAATAAAATAATACAAAATACATACCTATTATTACGAACGTCACCAACAGGTACCAATTTACTTACTCAGCACTAGTTGAACCATTATTTATCACCTTATGGGCATTTGACGCTTCAGGTAAAAGTCTATCTTCTGAAATCATCATAGTTAATTATTAATTGTTAATTAATTTCTACTCGGCCTGCAATATGAAATAGTACTTAGTACTGCTACTGTAAGGACTTGGTTATTGGTTATTGAAACAACGACATCATAAGGCGCTATCTCACTCTTACATTATTGTTTTTGCATATGTCTATCCTTATTACTCCAGTGTTGTTATTACATACCATTTGTGTGGATAATAATCATGGCCGCAAGGACAACAAATATTATGAATGGTTAAAAAAATCGGCCAAGTGCGAGTCGGGCTCGCGCAAGAAGGGTTCCGTACGATTACGGAAAAAACAGCAAAAAAATCACGTTTGTTGTATGGTAGCCCCATTTAAATATTTATATTATTCTGTTTTTAGTATTTGTTGTTATAGAGGCAACAGAAATACATCATCTGTGAAAATTTCAACTGTCTAGCTATCACGGTTCATGAGATACAGCCTGGTGACAGACAGACGGACAGACGGACGGACAGACGGACAGCGGAGTCTTAGTAATAGGGTCCCGTTTTTACCCTTTGGGTACGGAACCCTAAAAAGCAGCATTACAAAATTAAAGAGCCTGAGTATTAGTACGATTTGATATTGACAGTGAAATACATACGAATTGGTGCCATAATGGTGTTGTAAGGCAGCTTGAACTTGACGCCGTTTTCTTTTTCCATCGGACCACCGATGTGTTTTATACTCTCCTCCGTTAGTTTTCCCCATAACGACATTCTGGGTATGAACTAACGCTTGGCACAAGTTGACCTCCGAAGTCCGAAGGGCTCCTAATATTCTCACAAGTCGCCTGATATGAAGGCAACAATATAGGTAACACAAGGCTTTTGATGTTCACACTGACATTTAATGAATTGACATTTATTACTTACCTAAAAAGTAAAATGAATTTTAAGCAGTATTATAGGCTAAGGCTTCCGTATAAATAAATCCAGCGAGTAAATCACAACCACAACAACTCTTCCGCACAATAGTTAAATTAACGGTGAACGGGAAATAAAGCGAGCGGTAGTTTGAAAAAACGAATGCAGAAAAACGCAAGGGTTATCTATGGCATAACAAGTACCCTTCACACTGACGGTGACGGGCTTAATGATAATGTATTAAACTTAAATGTTATAATCTTATCATTTTGGTAAATCAATGATGAAGCACTAATAATTTATAAATAATAATTTTAATATGAAATCATTGCAAAATTATTACCTACCAATCCAAGTTTTGAACTGGTAGTGGTAATTAACGAAGATTTCTGGAGACCCTTTAGAAAACCAAATCTGGCTTGACCTCCGATTAGGTGTTACATGTACGAATCAAGGGATCAAATTTTACCGGTTTTGGTTTTTAAGCTAAACCGGGTACACTATGTTTTGTGAATTAGATACCCTTACGATATTGCCACCTGTCGAGCTAATTAGACACTACTGAGTTAGGTCACCTGTGTTAAAGCGACATCTTGTTGGTTATGATTAAACCTAACCTCGCCATCTTGTTTTACATGGATAGTGTAAAGATCACTCACACAAACAAGCGTTAGAGCAAAATCTTCTCAATTTTCAAATGGATTTTTCAATAATATTATTGAATAACTGGTCATTATTCGTAATTACGCATAGATAAATGGATATGGACTACCAAAACATCAAGGTTTAAAGTGCACAAAATGTACGTATTAAGAGAAAAACTGCCAATAAAATTGTATGAAATTCGCACAAGGAGATCCACCTTAAAAGTTTAAATCTGATAACGTTGACTTTGTGACGTTCACTGAGTTATTATCCATACTAATATTATAAATGCGAAAGTCTGTCTGTCTGTCTGTCTGTCTGTGTGTTACCTCTTCACGCTTAAACCGCTGAACCGATTTAGTTGAAATTTGGTATACAGATAGTTTGAGTCCCGGGGAAGGATATAGGATACTTTTTATCCCAGAGCTCACCCCTCAAGGGGGTGGAAATTTGTATGGGGAATCAATAACCCCTGAACCGATTTAGATGAAACTTGGTATGGGTATAGTTTGAGCTGTGGAAAAGGATAAAGAATAACCTTTATCCCCGAAATCATCCCTTAAGGGTGTAAAAAATGGGGTGGAACTGTATAGTGTGGACCAATTTGGGGGTGAAAAAAGGGTGGATTAAAAAGCAGATTTGTTTAAGAATTAAGGTACCCAAATTACTAATTCCACGCAGACGAAGTCGCGGGCAAAAACTAGTTATATTATAAATGCGAAACTCTGTCTGTCTGCCTGTTACCTCTTCACGCTTAAACCGCTAAACCGTTTTAGTTGAAATTTGGCATAGAGATAGATTCGAGTCCCGGGAAAGGACATAGGATAGTTTTTATGACGGAAATCAACCTTAAAGACAGTGAAAAACGGGGGTTCTGTGACATCATTGACATTATGAAGAGGTGTTTTTCTAGCATTTATCTCGCTTTTATTAGACTAGAATAGATTTTGTTATTATGATTGAACCCACTTCAATGAGTTTTTTTTTTCAAATGCATGTTCTATAAGACAGAAACAATTGTAAATATAAACATTGTACTATTATTACCTAAATATCGTTATTTACGATTATTTGTGTATCGTATATTTATAAAAACAATATCGAATGTTGCCTTTGGAAACTTAAAACATTCTTGCAGTAAGAAAATACGCCTCTTCTTTGACAGGCGTTCCGTTCCATTCAGACAACTTATTAAGAACGGTTTTTCAACAATAAAAATAAACTTGTTATAATACTTATAATGATGAAGAGGTAAGTAATAAAATACGAAATATGCATATTTTTCGTATTCTTACATTAACAGTAGGTTTTTATGTTTATTACGACGTTTAAAGGAAACTAATATAAACACTCATCAGTAAGTAGTCATGAATTGGAACAAGTATAAATTTAAAAAAATTGGAAAAGTTATAAGCACTAGTTTGCGAAAACCAACTTTCCGCACGCTAAATAGCCACGAAAAGTAGCACTTTTTGAGCAACTGTATTAAAAATTAATAATCCACATTTCCGGAATTTTTTAAGGTGACTGAACTTATCGATAGCTAAAAAAGTCGATAAAATTCTACGTTCCAACTCTATTAACGTTTGATTTTTGCCATGAGCAATTCCGCCCTCTGTATGGGACATTCTCTTAATAGAAAACTAGAGGAATATGAATTCCACTTTTGTCTATACGTTTGTACATGACCCCAATATTAATATTTTACTCGACTACGACTTAACCAGAAAGTAGGGTTATGGGTTTAAGTACTAATGATTCAGTACATCCTGTAGCTTAGGATACTAGACGGACTTTTTAAAATGACGTATCGGTAGATTCTTCTTGCCCTTCACAACCTGTTTACACTTGTTTAATTAAAGAAAAATCAATACAGTCGCCTGGATAGGACGCCGAATATTAAATCATAGGTATTTTTTCTTCTAGCGCCTAAACTATTGAGCGGATTTCCAAATAATAGACAAAGACATCAGTAGATCCATTATTGGTACACGAGAGCTATGTAATACAAATTTACTAAAATTAACGGAGGAAAAATGTTTAGGGCCAAATAATGTGATTGCAAAACAGATGTTAGGTCTTAAATTGGGTCCAAACAATAGTGACAGTAATCAAATTCGACACTTTCTGGGATCCCATTTTGCGTGTCTTAAAATTTAAGCTTCGGGGACCCAGGGGGATCAGACGGCATATGCAAAAGTATACACTTTTTTGTTTTTTTCTCAGAATCTATGGGTTTTGTGTGATAATTGTTTTTTTCTTTTTCTAAACGAATATTTGGGTTTAGTGTGAATACTGTATATGGCGAAACAAAAGCTTATTAAGTTCCACACAAAAAAGGTATACGAACCCACCATGTCCCTAAAACGAAGCCTTCTTCTAGAAATATGTCTCAAGAGTCACAAGGTATACTAAATCATGTAATAAAATTTTAATTCTCAGATGACTCGGAAAAAATACTTGTACAATTTGTTTAACCAATAATTGGAATGCATTATACATTATCTACCCAACCACGAAAAAAATTGTGTGGAATCTTGTAAACTTCTGAGCCATATTTCTAAAAGAAGGCTTTATTTCTGGGACATGGATTCGTGTAGTTGCGTTTCATGGTTCCTCTACACAATGGCCCAGCGTAGGCCAGTCCAAGGGACGCAGCTATGCGGTGGAATGAGATAGCAATATCACTTGCTCCCTCTAACGCACCAATGCGTCCCTTGGACTTGCCTACTCTGGGCCATCGTGTAGAAGGAGCTAAAGGAGCCATCAACCATCGCATGGCCATCTCCCTGGCCCCGCGCTAGGCCATCGTGTAGAGGGAGGAGCCATCATATTTTGTTTACTCTTACGGATGATACGTTACGCCACTATCTTTTTTCTTAACAGTGGATTGATTTTTACACGTTTTTAAGGCGCAACACGGCATTATCGCGTTTTGCTGATTCACAAGCGAATGCTAAGAGCGTCGGCGAGTGAGAAAAATCTGTCAAAACGAGTTGCTGCCGCCCAGCATCAACGCATGGAGCAAAATACATGTTGTCTGTGATGGTTCTATACGAAGTAATAATATTGGTGACGATGGGAAAGTAAGGTAAGTACCTGTGTCGAATATGGCCACGTTAAGGTTTGACGCCAGATATAACGCACTGTATAACAGTTAGTTACAAGTCAGTATTTATTTAATATCGTATTTATTTAGGCAACTTATTATAGGCACGAAAAAAATCTCGAAGGAATGGAATAAATCTTGTGATTCGTTTTTGAAAACTTGAGAAAATGGCCATATTTCCGACAGTGTATCTTAATATGGCCATATAAATAATATATCTATCTTCTCCACTTTGCCCAGTCTTCGGCATTCTGTGCGAGATTGTTTTCTTCTTGTTTACCCTTGATTTAATGCAAAAAAAAGTACCTATAGTAAAAAAAACAATCAAGGTACCCTGTATCTGTACTGTAGCAATACACATAAAGGTATACTTTAAGTTTAGTGAAACTAAAAGTATACGTTCATGTACAAAAGAATAACGGTATAACCGTTTTGGCGTGTTCAAATAAAGTTTGAACACGCCAAAAATGGGGCACATAAAATTTCAAATGAATATAAATTAAAGGTCTACTGGGGTAAATCTAGACTGTACTGTATGTATGCCACACTAGACTAGCACCACTTCTATCACCAAATTCATTGAGCTCAGATCAGATCAAGTATCAGTGCAGTGCCCTCCCCCACCTCCTTGCATAGGTTTCCTCATCACTAAGGGTCGTGGTCACTTCTAGGGAGCAGCTTCTCTTGGACAATCATGTATGTTCCGCGAAATGTGTCCCCGTTGGTGGTTTTTTGACATTCTCACGAAAACTAATAGATATCAAAAAAGTGTCAAGGACAGAATTAATCCTCATTAAATTTGAAACAAAAAAGGCTTTCTGTGTTTTTATACAAGTTGGACGGTATTCAAGCTATAAGTACTTGTATAACCTTAAAATAACAAAATAACCACACTCGTTTGACGACGTGCAGTATAATTTTCAAAACGGCTAGACGGATTTTAATGAAATATACCTAAAATTCACCACAGTGAAGCCAGCTATCAAACAAAAAAAAAATTGAGATATGTACGTTATGGACCAAAGTTAATTTTCATCAACTCTCCCCACCCCTCCTCCCTCTGCGTCGCCCCCGACACCGCAAAGGGCCCGAAACGCGGTTTTTCTCAATTTTTAAGTACACCTAGATGTATCATGTCACACATCTACGTGTACTCTTTAGTACACCTATATCATGTCACACAGGTTTGAAAACTTTATTAATTTGTTTGTCTGAAAACATATAAAGACTCAATTATGTATGCCACACTAGAGTAGCACCACTTCTATCACCAAATTCATTGAGCTCAGATCAGATCAAGTGTCAGTGCCCTACGTTAAGAAATTGATTAACTATAGAATAGATAGATCAAATAACATTTCTACTTGCGTCCTTCTTGTATAACAGCTGACTCTCCTTAATTTGATATTATAACAAAAACACATATTTTATAATAAAATTTATATTTACTCAAACAGATGCTCATTCAAACAGTAAGAAATTTTGATATAATTAGTGCAACAGTGCAACATCATAAATTGATTACCTATTTAAATTTAATGGTTTTGGTATACCTATCTATACTCACAAAGGTTATTAGGGTATTTCAAATTTATTGCTCATTTAGTCATTGCATTTTATAAATATTTGGCATCATTATCAGGGAATCTGTAACTAAAAAAAGAAACAATTAAGTAACTCAAATGAATAAAAGTAATAAATCTATCTACTTATAAAAATGATTTGTAAGTAGATAGATTTATTACTTTTAAGTTTTATAGTTTATTAGATTTATTACGTTACTTAGTTTAGGTATTGATGTAAAATATGTTAGAGCCAGTTACAATTTTTGCTTACAAGATCTTACATTTTTATGTTTACCTTTCTAAACCATGATTGTACATTTATAGTATTTAAGTAACTATTTAAGCGTATTACGATTGTTCTTATTTTTGGATATTTTTCAATGAAATAAATTTTATCTTATCTTATCTTATTTGCCACTTTCATAAAGAAAGAAAATAAAGCTGAAAAATCATGTTTACATCAATCATTTTTCAATTTTTTTTCTATAAAATAAAATAAAAAAGCCATTTATTTCTGGGTAAACATACACTATAAAATATTTGTACTTAATCTTAAGGGGCCCACTGACTATCAGTCCGCCGGACGATATCGGCCTGTCAGTTGTTCGGAACTGTCAAATTTTTGTTCTAACTGACCGGCCTATATCGTCCGGCGGACTGATAGTCAGTGGGCCCCTTAAGATAAACCTTAATTAGGGGAGAGTGGGTCACAGTGAATCACTTTCTTTTCTAAGAGCTGTAGATGCGACATTTTAACTTCAAATTATATCGTTTCCTTATCTAAGCCTATATCTATATATCAATCTAAAGGTCAGTTTAGACGAAGACTATTTTCAGCCACCTAAATTACGGCGCTATAGTGTCTACCGCACAGCACATCTCAGACCGTTTAGACAATGACTATTTTCAGCTGCCTAACAGTGACCAGCAAACCTACACTAGTCGTTTACACGGTGCCTTTTCAGTACCAGTCATTAGCACGCCGCCAGCGCCACAGCCGACAGTGCTAGTAGTCATACTTGTTATGGCCATTTTTTGCCCGGATGCTGCACTTCATGATAAAAGCAAGCCGCTTTGCACAGTGCTAGTAGGGACCAAACTGAGTGATTTCACCCGCAGCAGCGCAAGTTTCACCCCTTAGGAACAGAGATGGCGCCACTTCTTTAAAAAATATTAGTATTAAATGTGTCATATGAAAAGAAATCACCCAATTTATTTTAATAAATAAATAAATAGAAACTGAATAAAGTTTTTTCCTGGTGCTGAATTACAAAAAAATATAACAAATCTAAAATTAGAAATGATTTTTATTTAGTGACTACATTTGTAAACAAAAACCGGCCAAGTGCGAGTCGGACTCGCACACGAAGGGTTCCGTACCATTACGGAAAAAAGCAGCAAAAAAAATCACGTTTGTTGTATGGGAGCCCCATTTAAATATTTATATTATTCTGTTTTTAGTATTTGTTGTTATAGCGGCAACAAAAATACATCTGTGAAAATTTCAACTGTCTAGCTATCACGGTTCATGAGATACAGCCTGGTGACAGACAGACGGACGGACGGACAGACGGACAGCGGAGTCTTAGTAATAGGGTCCCGTTCTTACCCTTTCGGTACGGAACCCTAAAAAACATAAATGTCCTCTTCGGGTTTATTTATTTATTCAGTAATATATACATGCATTAAACTATTCATATTTCATACATTTTTTTTGAGAAATCAAGTAAAAACTATAAATAGAGTTAAAAAAAAACTTAAGATGCCGTTTTTTGTCGAAAGTATTCTGTATATATATTCTGAGTATTTTTTCAAAAGTAATGTATATAAGGAGTTTTCATTTGAGATATTAAATATGTAAATCGGTTCATTGGTTTTGCTTGTAGAATTTTTTGAAATATTTTTTAAAGAAGTGGCGCCATCTCTGTTCCTAAGGGGTGAAACTTGCGCTGCTGCGGGTCAAATCACTCAGTTTGGTCCCTACTATCACTGTGCAAAGCGGCTTGCTTTTATCATCAAGTGCAGCATTTTGTTCATAACAAGTATGACTATAGTTTTGCGCCAGTCTAATTACACCCTTATTTACTTTACGGCACGGAGGCGTGCTAGTGCTAGCGACTGGCAGCGACGTGTTTACACGAGACCGAAAAATAGGCGCGGGGGCAGCGAGAGACGCGGGCGGAGGTCACTGGCGCCAAAAAATAGCCGCGTGTTCTATTCCGTGCCAGCATATTCAACCCCAAAATCACCCCGTAAGGGGGTGGAAACGAGCGTTAGGGGGGAAAAAGGGGGTTTAAGTTTGTATGGGGAATCAGTAAAAAGCAGATTGTGTAAAAGATGTCCCCAGTATACGTATTTCAGGATTTTTTATAGTAAACTACCCTCAACCCTTTAAATTAGGAGATGGAAGATTGTCATAAGCAACTTACAAAAAGAAGTAAAATCCCACCAAAAACATTTTCATGTAAAATGTTGCCTGTTGCCAAGCCGAAACCATAAGGCTTGCACTGTCAAATAGTTATCAGATCTCTTGTAGAGCCAAGCTTCTAACTCTACAAGCCCTAACTTCACAAACTCTACACCTTAGTCAAATTATGTGGCTTGGCCGTTTCGTTACTACAAGAACTATTATATAAAAATAATTAATAGTGAATCAATTTTTCACCTTCCATCCACGTGACGGTAGCGAAACGGCCAAGACATGTCGAGCAATCATCGACTATAAACGTGAGTGAACCGGTTTAATATATAGGTATAGGTAATTATTAAACACTTTATGTTTCAGTATTTTTAATCACTTTCAAGGCAGTTTACTGAAATTAAACACAGATAAATTTATAATAATTTATTAAGACGAAAGTGGAGGACCCGCGCGAAATCGACTTTTCATACAAATGTAGTCCTCAAAATAATGACACAATTTGAAAATATTTTGACACAGCACCACCCCTACGTTTGATATTGTTAGAATTTTTAATTATTATAAGAGGAGCATTCAAAAAAATTGTATGAAATCTTTTTTTCGCTCCTAATTTTTACCATAATCAATCGAAAAAAGTCAAATGGTTAATATACATACATCCAATTATGCAAAAATCTTTTCCATAATGTCAATATCCAGAGAGGGAAATGGGGACTATGTTTGTACACTAAAATTAATGATTGCATAACAGTAACAAAATATTTTGTTACTTTTTTTTTTTATGCTGTGCCATATCCTCAGCGGATGTCGGCGACCATCTTACGGAACTTGGTTCTATCCTGTGCCAGTCTAGACAAACTGGCAGTGTCATTAATATTGGACCAGCTTTTAATGTTGTCTATCCAGGTTAGCTTTCTCCTTCCTCTGCTCCTTTTGCCGTCGATTTTCCATTCCAAGATGTTACGAATTATGTTATACTTGTCGTGTCTATAGATATGTCCAAAATATGAGGTTTTCCTTGTCTTTACGGTGGTCAAAAGTTCAAGTTTTTTGTTCATTCTATTCAGAACTTCAATGTTTGAAACTTTGTCTCTCCAGGAAATTTTTAACATAACATGCCCAATTTTTGGACAAGTAGTAACATTTTGTTACTACTTGTCCAAAAATTGGGACTTGCGAACTATGTGTTACACCAGCCAACAGGTCGGTTTGTTACAACAAAATCAGTTGTAAGATATTGATCAAAATTCATTTCTTCAAAGTTCAGTTATTTTCTTAATACCTCAACGAGTTCGGCTAATTATTTTTTTCAGTGTATGGAGAAACAGCCGTCCTCTTCATATATCATACATTTTATCTGGTATGATGTTGATATTTGTATGCGGGTCAATTATTTTTTTCGCGATTTCGGTATTGGTTCCATAGTAAAAGCTGTTCAGTATGACCTACATATTCACCCCGTAAATTATTGCAGGTGACCAAAATAAAACCGGACAAGTGTGAGTCGGACTTGGTGACAGATAGACGGACGGACAGCGGAGTCTTAGTAATAGGGTCCCGCTTTTACCCTTTGGGTACAGAACCCTAAAAACACCCTACAGTATTTTGGTGATAACTCTTCTCTTCTTCATTTTCTGTTACCCCCTGCTGGGGTGTGGGGTGGGGTGGGGTTTGGTGATAACTACTGGGAAAAAAAAATCCCAGTAGTTACTAGTGGTAAAGGGTGGGAAAAAAATTCCCAGTAGTTACCACTGTGTTACCAGTTGGTGGTAACTAGTAGGAATAACCCCAGAAGGTTGGTATAGCATAAGGAGCAGAGCCCTTCTTTACTATATCTGAGCAACACAAATACAACAATTCTTGCCCTATGACAGTCTTCCCAACCAAAAATTTTGGTATATTTCTATTTGTCCCCTCCCCACGTAACTGCCGCCATACATGTAGCGGGGACAAATGGGAATACACCAAAATATTATTCTTCCCCACATTGACCTTACTTAAAATATGGATAATTATCTTTTTACTATCAAGATAAAAGAACTATCTAAAACAAGTAGTGAGTGAGTGACTGTGACTGAGAAGGAAACCATTAAATACTTACAATTCTCTCCCAAGATGTTACTCAATATTAATCCATGAAACGTGTTAGCCGGAATAGACTTGTCCATCACCCCTAATGAAGAGTTCTCGAACGTCCAGCCAATATGTGCCCCGCAGTGGGGACATGTGCAGATCCGCCATGAGTAACCAGGGAACCATGAGTCAGCACCTTGTGCCTAAAATATATTATGTTTTAAATTGCATTCAATGTAATATTTTCACTAATATAAACATATTGGTAACTTACATTGCCTATATTGTGGCATCTGGCCTTTTCTGTAGTAACAATCTCAAACTGAACACCAAATGGATTTACTAATGTTTGCACAGTTACATTGCTTTTGCCAAACAATTTTCTCCATTCACTTTTACGAGCTCCGGGACTTTGCTGATTAAATAAGTAATAAGAGTCGGCCACGTCACTTCCACACTTGCGGCATAGCAGGAGCTCTGTTACACAAGTCATTGGATTTATACACCAACAATCAACAAGTAACAACTATATACAATTTTGCACATTTAGTGTATTGAAATATATCATTCAAATATAAATTCATATCGGTTATATTTTATATATAATATGACCAAAGATATGTCGACCGACCTTGTCTTGTCTCCTCAGATATTGCAGGTTGTTCGGCAAGAGTTAACATCATTTGGGACCCATAAATAATTATAATTGAATATGTGAACTTTACCATTTCTGGGTTTAGAATTTTTTTATATAAAAAGAACATAATAACGCCTTTCGTATTACCGGCTGAACTTACAAAAAAACTAAAGTAGTTTTAATTGATAATGATATAAGCAACTTCTCGATATAGGCTACAAAATATACATAACATTACTGATATTTTTTCTGTTTGACAATTCAAATTTCAATGACGGTATATATATAATAAAATATTTAAATATCACAATATTATTGTTGGTAAAACGTGCAAAATAATAATAACACCAAAGCAAAGCATGAAAGTATTAGTCTCCATGCATGAAAGCAAGGATCGACAGGATCGTGTCATTGAAAGTATTGAAACATGGTTGAAACGTCACTAATGTGACTAACGTCAGTGTCAAACTTATAAAGGCTCTTTCACATCTAGTGTTCTGGACATTTTTATTACTCTTGTTAGGTTACCACCGGGTTGATGATGAAAACTAATACTTGTACCAATATTTTAACTTTATTCTTTCGTTACCAACATAATAACAACCAATTTACAATAAATATTCCAAGACGCCTACACTGTAACTCGTCTGTACACGAACTGCCCCTTGTCACAGTGTACCCACCTTTTAATAACAATTCAAGATGGCGGGAACCAGTGACAAGTAAGGGTCAACTGATACTCTTTTTTAAGCTAATCGTAAAAGTAAAAATGATCAAAATATAAGCTATTAATAAATAATGATCCTTACAAACAATGTTGCTAACACTCTATTTGCATCTCTTTCCTTAATATGTGAAACGAAAGTGATGTACTACACAATGCAATAACAAACCATGTGAGTTCAGAGGGCCTACTGTAAAAATTGAAAATGAAATTTCTTATTGCTTTTTTATCACTTGCATATTCGAGCGAATCGAGCGATAGAGAGGCAGGAAACGAAATTTTGATTTTCGTGGTAGTAGACTGTGGTCTAGGAGGATATAACCAAATGGAGACGCCACGTCTGTAATTTTCTGTACAAAAAAGTCTGCGGGGGAGGGGAACGTCAAATTTATACGTAACGTAAAAATAGCCATGTCAGATAAACGTCATACATTGTGTATGAGTATGACCCAAGGGCCTGACACTCTTTGATAGAGAAAATAGTTAATAGTCTAATCGCGATTCCTATAAGAGGAAAGAGAAAATAGTGCCATGCTTTGTCCTTATCACCGGCCGGGTTTTTTTTTCATGGTCGTGTTATGGCAGCATAGGTAGGAGGCGATGGCGAAATACCGAAATTTATAAGAGCGTCGCACAATGACCCTGGTGCGGTCTGATGGTCTTTATGCAAATTTTACGAGTCTTATCATGGAGAGCCAAATCTCTATGTATGAAGTGTCCATCAAAAAACAGTAATTAGGCGGCGCCACCATACACCGAAATACTACCAAAAACAACCTACGTAATTTGGTCGGGTTATTTGTTGCCTTATATGGTTCATGTTATACTCATGTCCCAGAGCCTAACTAGCGCCACCGGAAAGATTAGGAACTATTATTTAAAGCTGAAAGCAGTCACTTGCAAGAATTCTGCCATAAGAGATTGGCTTCCTTTCTATACCATCCATAAGTCTTATCTTATCTTGAACGTCTTGAACGCACATAAATGAATGCCTCATATGAAATAAACGACTTGAAAAAAAAAAAAAAGGGCGGGAAATTTCGGGCGCGGCGGACGCGGTTTTTGTAATTAAACTTTTGAGATTGTATTTCAAAAGGATTGGAGTCTGTATTTAGTGTATATATTTGTAGATTTAGTTTTAGTTTTTAATTTTATTTAGTAGTTAGGTGTATATATTGATCGGTAAGTGCTACTTTCCGGTAAATAATGTTTTACTCACTGATACAAACGGAAAGAAAACCTACCGTCGTGGGGCGTGGCAAAACAAAATCTTATCGATTTTTGTTGGATCCAGCTTCTGATTGTAAGGGTACCACCGGGTTGATGATGAATACTAATACTTTTACCAATATTTAAACTTTATTGGTTCGCTACCAACATAATAACAACCAATTTACAATAAATATTCCAAAACGTCTACACTGTAACTCGTCTGTCCACGAACTGCCCCTTGTCACAGTGTACCCACCTTTTAATAACAATTCAAGATGGCGGGAACCAGTGACAAGTAAGGGTCAACTGATACTCTTTTTTAAGCTAATCGTAAAAGTAAAAATGATCAAAATATAAGCTATTAATAAATAATGATATTAATGATCCTTACAAACAGTGTTGCTAACATATGTAAATTTTTATGGGGGATGGTCAGCCCCCTGACCATGCGGGAACGATTCCCTCAGGGTCAAAAACATCAATGGATATTCTCATTTCTGCGATAGAATCTTCGATGGATACTGATGCGTCAGTATCAAATTCTGCGGACGTAACTTTAAAAAGAAAAATTCTTTCACGAATGTGTACTAATTGTAATAAAAGAAAACGCAAATCTGGGTCAAGCAAGAATAAAAATACAGATTGTGTTAGCGTTGCTGAAGCAAAATTAAAAGAGAATTCCATTCAACCACAGCTAACAGAAAAACCAAATCCCATTGTAAACTCGAATTCTGAAAATACAATTACTCATAATATCTCGACCCCACCTACTCATGTGCCTGTTGGTCCTGACCGCTACCAACAGTCTGACATTGCACCTTTTGTTGTACATGTTCAAAGAGAAGCCAGCTGTGATGGCACAACTCTCCATCCCATAACGTTTGGTCGATTTATGCGACAAAATAACATCCAAGGTGTTGTGAACGGCAGTCTTAAAGAGAATAGGCAATTAGGCAGAAATAGAGTCGGCATTGCATTTGCTACATTCACTGATGCTAACAATTTTTTAAGTAATGACAGCTTAGGAAAAAACAAATACAATGCTTTCATCTCAACATTCAATGTCACACGCATGGGAGTGATTAAAGGTGTACCACTTGACTTGACTGATGATGAAGTACACACTTCTATTAACTTGCCAATTGGCTGTGGGCCAATTATGAAAATAAGAAGAATTAAAAGGAAAATTGTTGTCAATAACACTACTCAATTTGTGAATACTGGTACCGTTATACTTACTTTTGATGGGCAAGTATTACCAACCCGGGTGTACATGTGCTACATGGCCTTGCCAGTAGAACTATATATATATCCAACGGTTCAGTGTTTCCTATGTTGCCGTTATGGACATGTTAAAAATCAGTGCCGCTCAACACCAAGGTGTTTCAAGTGTGGACAAGGTCACTCTGGTGAATCTTGTGATGTAGAGGAGGATGACTATCAGTGTTGCTTGTGTAAAGGTTCACATCAAGCCACTAGCAAAAAATGTTTAGAATTTAACCGACAAAGAGCTATTAAACGGTAAACACAAATCTCCTGATTTTGGTCGATAGCATTTCGGAACACCTTGATAGAGGTATCCAGGTTGATGTACTGTATCTCGATTTTAGGAAGGCTTTCGATCGCGTGGATAACGATGTTTTGCTGCAAAAATTAAGCTGCATTGGCTTTTCTACTGGATTGCTGAAATTCTTTGCAAGTTATCTACGTGATCGACTGCAATTTGTCCGGCATGGTTGCTTTGTCTCGGCTCCTTATCATACTCGATCGGGCGTCAGTCAAGGCTCCATACTAGGACCATTCCTGTTTGGAATAATGATTAATGACCTCCAGTCTGTTCTAAAGTCATGTCAATGCCTCCTTTACGCTGACGATTTGAAGTTAGTTTACGGGGTGGAGCAAGAAACCGACTGTGAATCATTGCAGGCGGACATCAACTTGGTCTTTCGGTGGAGTATGGAGAACAAACTTCTTTTCAACCCAGCCAAGTGCAGTGTCTGTACCTTCAGCCGTTCGCGCGCTCCAGTACTTGCGCAGTACTTTTTGGGATCAGAGCCTATAAATCGTGTTTTCTGTTAAGGATCTAGGCGTGGTCTTCGATACTCGTCTCACATTCCACGAGCACATAGTGTCACTTGCGACCGACTGCTTTCGAAGACTGGGCTTTGTAATCCGTAACTGGCTATTAAGCTAGTTTATAACGCCTTGGTGAGAAGCAAGTTAGAGGCTTCGTCGATCGCATGGTTACCGTATGAATCAACTTACGCGTTACTGCTGGAGAAAGTGCAAAAAGCTTTCCTAAGGTTTTTGTACAAGAAGATTTATGGGTACTACCCGTTCCTGTATCCAACCAAGTATCTCTTGGGAACCCTTGGATACAATTCATTAGAAGTCAGACGGACCTTTAGTTTGCTATCTACTGCGTGTCGAACACTGCGCGGAGAGTCAGATTGTCCGGAACTTGTGAGCCGCCTCGTGCGACTGTTTGTTCCAGATGTCTCCAGAATAAATCTCAGGCCGCGGAGACGCGTTCTTTTAGCTGTGCCGGCTGCGCGAACTGTGTTGCGAAGAAACTCGCCACTGCCGCGCGCTCTCTCTCTACTTAATGCGCTCTTGGCGTCAGCACCGGAAGGCGATCTGATTGCATGGCGATGGGTGGCTGTGAGAAACGAATGCTTGAGGTTCTGTGAGGTGATGGACGCTAGGCCCTCGAGTGTAACGTAATGTTTGTTATCCGTGTGTGAAATGTAATGTAATACTTAGTGTAATGATTCTATGTTGTTATGTGTTAGTTTCATGACGTATTGGTTTACTGTAAAGTCGTGTAAACGTATTTATAAAATAAATAAATAAAATAAAATTAAAGAAACTATGAGCAAAAGTTGCATCTCTTACATGGAAGCTTCCAAAATTCACCCGCCTGTCTAGGGTCTCATATGCGGAGGCCTTGCTTGCAACACAATTGTCATCTTCCTCACAAAAACAGCATGATTCACCAAATAATCAGGATATAATACCAGTGTTGAAAAACCAATCCTATAAAAAAACTGTTTTTCTTAAACCTGTCCTGTAAAGTTAGGCAAAGGGTATGATAGGAATGCTCATTCAGAAATAGTAAGACAACCAGTTATTCATAGGGAAAAACCTGTTTTTAATAGAAACCAAGAAGAAACACCTAGTATTGATGCTATAGTAAAAGCTCTTATTATTTAATGTCCCAATCTAACACAGTATCACCGTCCAACATTGCAGCAGTTATTAATGCTTTATACAGTTTATACCAACTAAATAACAACAATAATGGATCAGAGAGCCTTAGTGGTTCAGTGGAACATTCGCAGTCTAATCCATAGAAAACAAGATTTAAAACATGTTATTAATAAACATGACCCCTTTTTAATCTGTCTTCAAGAGACATGGTTGAGAAAGGATTCAGTGTTTAAAATATCAGGATATGTCTGTCTGAGAGAAGACAGACCTGATGGGTATGGTGGAGTGGCCATACTTGTCAAAAACTCATTAACATATGATTTTATCACACTACCTGTACATAGTGACGAATTATCTGTTATAGCAGTGGTTGTAAATAGTATTTGTTTTGTATCATTATATTATAATAAACCTAATAATAATATTTTTAAAGAAATTGAACAACTTTTTAAGGTCCTGCCTAAACCATTTGAATGCTTAGGGGATTTTAATGCTCACCATGAGTTCTGGGGCTCTGCTCAAACTTTATATTATGGAGAAAAGTTGTTGGAACTAATTAGCTCACGTAATTTATGCATATTAAATACTGGATCTCCAACTAGACTTGCTCGAAATCCATGTGCAATAGACCTGTCCATTTGTACTCCAGATCTTGCTTCATCTCTATCTTGGTAACTGCAGTTTCCACTTATGGTAGCGACCATTTTCCTATTCTCATTGCCTTTCCTGTGTTTGAGAAACCTCAAAGGCATGTCAGAATGCCATCAGTCATAGATGGCATCAGTATAGAGTAAATTAATAATTTGCCAGAAATAAGCCATTTGAATATATTAGACATTTGTCACATTTGCTACAACTGCTAATGAAACCTTTCCTTTGAAAAGTAGTGGTCCAGAATTCATTCCATCTCCACCTTGGTGGGATTCAGATTGCACTCTTGCGGTTAAACAATAAAAGGAGGCAGAGAAAAGGTATTGTCAAGAAATGACTGATAATAACTTTGATAACTACTTAGAAGTTGCTAAATCCACTAAAGAATTACTTAGAAAAAAAAAGTTTGGCATAGGTTTTGTAAAAAACATTAGACGGCTTAGATCGGCATTTAAAGACACACAGAGTAAAATATCTCCACTTTTAGCAGAACAAGTCATGGATCGTTTGGGTCCACCTTACGTCCCAGAGCATCCTATGATTCTCAGACCACTCATGTTATCTAATAATAATGCTGAAGATGTTTTAAATTCCCCCTTTTCACTTTTTGAACTGAAAGGAGTACTTTCGTCAGCTAAAGACTCTGCACCCGGTGAAGACGGGATTCCTTACTCTTTCTTGTCAAAATTTGACGATAACAGTCTTTGTTACTTCCTTTCTTTGATTAACAATGTTATGATAACAGGCTCTGGTTCTAAAGAATGGAGGACTCAAACATTAATTTTAATACAGGAGCCGAATAAACCCAATTCAGATCCCACATCGTATAGACCGATAGCTTTATCAACTGTACTGTCTAAAGTTGCCGAACACTTAGTTAAAATCAGTGCCTAAAAGCAGTGCCCTTACAGGGTTCATAGCGAGATCACCATTTTAATGTAAGACCTTATTGTACCTATGAAAGCAATAAATTACTGATTACTGAAATCCGATTGGAATGGTTTATACAAAGAGCATATAATCACTACGTTGGTTTCTTCTTCTTCTTTTAAAATTATGGCTTCAGCCCAGTGGGACTATTTCGCCAGTATCAAGGTATTGAGAGGTTTACAAACGACAAAAATTGTACGGTTGTACAAGACAGTGTACGGTGATTTGTTAGCTCTTGTAAATCGATAGCTAGACTTTACAAGAAGCACGTGGACAACCGGCCGTTGACTCCAAGATGGTGGTTAAACGCGCTTCAAAATTAATTCTCCATTCACTGCACACTACCACATTAGTTTACTGTATAATAAGCTATCGATATTACACTTTAAACAATATTAATAAGCAAAAAACAAAGTAATTAATCACGATGCTAACTATCAAGACGGCGCTCGAACCGGAAGTCACTACGTTGGTTTATAGAACATAATAAACTACTCTTGACAGTTTAAGCATTTTTACCACAGATATCAGAATAAGTTTCTTTAGAAATGACTT
The DNA here is from genome assembly GCF_947568885.1 of Cydia strobilella. Classification (NCBI taxonomy): domain Eukaryota; kingdom Metazoa; phylum Arthropoda; class Insecta; order Lepidoptera; family Tortricidae; genus Cydia; species Cydia strobilella. The sequence goes on along the minus strand of NC_086068.1, from coordinate 41,941,126 downwards.
TTTAGTTGCTGCCTTTCTAGATATAAATGCTGCGTACGACAACGTCAACATTTCAATCTTAAAAAATAAGTTAATTCAACTTACTTTTTGATTAATTTTATCACTATCCACTAGACCAGTCTGGAATCTGGAAATGAAGTCATTCAAAGAACAGTTTGGAAGGACCACAAGGATCTGTCTTGAGTCCTTTACTATACAACATTTACACTTATGATTTGGAACTTTCTGTTGAAGGGCAGGTAAATGTTCTTCAATATGCCGATGATTTGCTCTCATATGTTTCTGGGCGATCTTTAGAAAACATTAGTAAATTAGTAATGTATTATCATGATGTTTGAGTGCCTTAAATAATTGGTTGAATAATAATGAATTAGATCTTTCGCCGTCTAAAAGTTCTGTTGTAGTTTTTTCACGGAAGCAAAAAATTCCACCTGTTAACATAAATTATAATGGTAGTCCATTAGTAATTAAAGATAATGTAAAATTTTTGGGAGTTATATTGGACCGTAAACTTACTGGACTTCCTCATTTTGAAAATATTGCATTAAGATGTGAACGGAATCTGAACATTTTAAGATGTCTGACAGGAGTCTGGTGGGGGGCTCACCCTTTTACTATGAGATTGCTATACAACGCTTTGATTAGAAGTGTTTTAGATTATGGCACTTTCCTTTTACACCCTGGAAATCGATCAAAAAAAAGTTGATTCTATTCAGTCCAAGGCTTTAAGATTGGTTACAGGTGCAATGAAATCGAGTCTAATAAGTTCCTTACAAATAGAATGCTGCAACTGGATTCTCATCCACTAATTTCAAAAGTAAAGCAATTAGCTGAACTGGTCGGATCCTGTAATTATTGGGCTCATAAGGATTCTCCTTGTCTTGTTAAAAGTTATAAAAAATATCAAAGTTTAGAAGCACCCACTTACAGAAGTGCGATTCTTCCTTTATATCAACACGACTACAACAGTCTCATTACAGAGCCAGATATTAGATTTAACATAGGGTTATCTAAAAACGATATTAATCCAAAATGGAATTTATTAATCTTCTTAATATTGAATGGGCTAATTGGCACTGTTTATACACAGATGCCTCCAAACATGGCGATAGGAGTTGCGTTGGTGTTGGTATTTTCCATTCACAATACAAAGGATTATAACTTATCAAACTGCCACCTGAAACACCCGTCTACACTGGTGAATGTTATGGTTTACTTAAAGCTATAGAATATATACTTATGTTGAAGATACCTAAAACCATAATTTTTTTAGACTCGTAGTGCTTTAGAAGCCATAACGAGGTTCCCATTTAAGTCTCATAAACAGTCTCCAGTTATCTTTAATATTAGGAATCTTTTGTATAAATGTTCACAGAAGAGTTGTGCTGTCGTGCTGGCTTGGGTACCAAGCCACGTGGGCATTCCTGGGAATGAAAGAGCTGACCAATTGGCGAATGAGGCTATTCACGTGGGAGATATTGTGCCATACCAGAATTATTGTCTTGACTTAATAAATTTGTCAAAAATTTTTTTGTATGAGGATTGGAATGGGATTTGGAATAAGGAAACCTCAAAAGGTGGACATTATAGGCATATTCAGCCGTCAATTCCAAGGAAACCATGGTTTAGCAAAATATCTTTTTCGAAAACTGTAACTTCTATTTTGTGTCGAATGCGCCTGGGGCATGTTTGTTCCCCGGAGCATTTACACGTAATAAATAAAAAGCCGGATCCTCATTGTTCTTGTGGAGACTATGGGGATCTGAACCATATTTTCTTTGCATGCCCTCTTTATGATCGGTCTGATTTCCTTTCCAGCCTTGAATCATTACGCATCCCATTTCCTATATCCATAATTTGCTTGTTATTTAGTAACTCCTATGATATTTATAAAATTATATCAGTATTTTTAGAAAAGAATGATAAAAATATAGTATACAATATAATTATATATATTACAGTAAATCCAATCCTTTCCAAATTTTCGTCTTATCCGTATTTCCTAATTCCTAGTTTCCCTAACTTTTAATTCCTCCACAACCTGACATTGGCTAACCTAACAAAAGTCATAACAAGAAGAAAAAAAAAATTGACTAAATGACGTTTCTGTCCCATAATTGTTAAAAAAAAAGACGTTTCTGTAGTTGATTCTACAATCTACTCTACACTTCTACAGTGATGTCAGTGATGAGTGATGTACGATACGAATGATACGATACCCATTCGTTGTTTACTGATAAAATCCTTTGTGGCATTACATATTTGCAAATTAATTTTAAAAAGTACTACAAGCCGTGTAATTTATAATAATTAGTCATGTCCTTTTTCAAGAATGTAGCGTCCAGTTTCACCATCCGTAGTCGTGATTCGATTTTGAAAGAATCTCTAATAAATAACTTATCTGAATGCGTAAAAGACATACAATACAATAATCAGTTTGAAGAAAACTTCCACAGCGTTCTTGGGTCGACGGATTCTACCAACACACTGTGTACGGCTCTTGAAGCAGTATTTCTACATGGTTTGAAGGACACATTTCTACGAAAGGCGAAAAATGTACTGTCAGGTGACCCAGACCTCAGACCGCAGCCGAACTTTTGGCCACTAGTACTCGTGCTTTCTCATCGCCAGAATATCGACGAGATCTCGTCACTGCTGCAGATCAACACTGAGATTGGACAATGCAGGGCTTGGCTGCGAATTGCCCTCAATGAATGTCTTCTATCCTCTTACATGGCAACTCTTCTGAAAAACATATCTGCTGTTAGACCTTTCTATAATAAGTCTGCCTTTGTGTGTGACTCCGAAATTTTAGAAGTTGCCCAAAAACTCATAGAAGGATTAGAGACATGCATTCAGTTTAATTTGCCTACTAATTCAAGTTTACTTAATCACTGGCCTGAGCCAGTGCTGATGCTGGCAGGTCTGTGGGTGCCGACAATGCGAGCGGCACCCATCAGTGCAGGCCTCGACGTGGCCAGCACCATGTGTGATGAAGAGGTGAAGCCTAAAGATGTGGCTACTCCAACCCACATATCTGGAGTTGGAATAACTGGTTTGGGCAGACTTGCTCTAAACGAAGACGAAGCATTAGATTTTATCCTCTCTGTATCTAATAACATTACCATCATGGGAACACAACCTCAAATTGAACCAGAAAGAAAGGATGACTTAAATGATAAAAATCCTGTGACTATTGATGACAATGAAAGTAATGCTTTATCATTAAATCAGCCATCTACAAGTCAGAACCAAGATGTTCTTAACAATAGTCTCCAAGAAAATACAGATGCTGATCCACTGGATGCGGCTAATGATGTTGTAATTACTGGAAACTCTTTGTGTGGTAAAGGATGGTATACTGATAGAAATGATGAAATGAATTGTTCTATTAATTCCAACTCCTCACATGGCAGCAGTCTCATAAAAACACCAGAATTAAAAAGTTTGTCATCTCTGCTGGATACCACAAATAATGTGACAGAAAAATGTGTCAATACTCCTAATTTGCGAGATATCATGATAGATATCCATAAGGAGTTAAAGTTAAATACAGATGAACCAGAAGTTGTCGAGTTGAAGTCAGAAGCTGCTACACCTGAGGACCCTATGCTCCAAGGGTTGGGCTTTGAAATTGTGTCCAATTCAGTAACAGGCTCATTTACCGTCACGGAACTTCAGAAGATGATTCAGCAGCTGGGGAGCCTCTCCCGGGAACACGGTCTGGATCATCAAAATTATCAGTGCAAGGGTTGTCAAGACTTGTTGGGCAGCACCATATCCAAAGCTAAAGTGTGTGCGTATACTGGGGAATATTATTGTTCCAATTGCATGGATGCCAACTTGTTTATAATTCCGGCTCGGGTGATACACAACTGGGACTTCAAGAGATACCCAGTCTCCAAGAAATCAGCTCTGTTCTTATTAGAGTTCCAGCATCATCCCTGGATCCATATGAAAAAGCTTAATCCAAAAATATATTCTGGGGTGTCTGATATGGCACAGTTACAACAATTAAGAATACAACTTAACTTCCTAAGAGCATACATATTCTCATGTAGAGAACCTGTTATTGAAGAATTGCAGAAGCGAGTTTGGCCAAGGGAATATCTATATGATCATGTGCACTTATACACTATATCAGACCTAGTCCAGATACCAAGTGGATCCTTGTTATTGCAATTAGAGAAAGTTGTCAACTTTGCAAAGACTCATGTGCTAGATTGTTGGTTTTGTAGCCAGAAAGGGTTTATATGTGAAGTTTGCCTAGATCCTAAAGTATTGTATCCATTTGAAACAAGCACCACATATCGTTGTGATGAGTGCTCAAGTGTCTTTCATATCAAATGTTTCAATGCAAATATGCCATGTCCAAAATGTAAACGAAAACAAAATCGCACAAATGAATCTAACGTAGTTTAAATGAATGATAACCTTGTTTACATATTTTATCCATATAAAGTGATTACTTCATATTGCTTAATTTGTCCGCCTCATTTATAAAAATAGGAGATGGCAATGTTACCTAGTTTACAATAAATAACCCATATAATAAAATCATAAATTACCTTTAATCTATTTATATGTTAAAAATCTGAATATACACAACACATTTATACTTGCGACCCACCCCGGCTTCGCAGGGGTTAATAAATTATACACTTAATCCTTCCTCAAGAATTACTCTATGGATAGGTGAAAACCGCATAAAAATTTGTTTAGTCGTTTTTGAGTTTATCGCGAACGCGCGGGGGACTTTGTTCTATAAGGTGTTAGTGATATTAACATAATTTAACAAAACGCATTAAGGTCCCACTTAAATTTTATAATAATAAGTAAATTTTATAAAAGTATTAAATCAATAGAAATGCCCTTGCATAATTAGTAAACTAAACTTGAATTAATTGATATCATTTATAGAAAACCAATGAAAGTCCTTAGATACATTTAACTTAGATTTTATATGAATTTAGGTAGTCCACTAAAGAGCAATGTAAATGGGCCATTTAGTAAAGTAAATTGCATAAAAAGTGACATTTTCTCATAAATATTGAGTGGAATAAACCGAATAAATCATACATAATTGTATTGGGTCACAATATAGCATAGGTAAGAGCTATTTGACTGTTTAAGTAAATACATTATTTGAATTAGTCTTAAGTATCCAAAGTATCCAAATCAGGATTTAAAATATAATGAAATTCCCTTAGCCGATGACTATGTGTCCATCTTATCTATGGCCGTACTTTAAGTGTCGTGTACAGTTAGCTGCCGAGATAGCTCTCTGCAGCTGACTACATTTAGTTCATTATGGATAGGTACCTAATTATTAGGGAGTTAGTTTACTTGCATACAGTACCTACATTGTCTGAATGTCTAACTTTATATAATATAACAAGTACTAAAAAGATTATAGATAAATTTCCAACATCTGGATAGTTTTTTCCACTATATTCTGATCATTCAAACTCAAAATGTTCTTTATTTAAAAAGGCCTAGCAACAAGCACTTTTAAATTGTCAAGTTTTAAATATTACCTTAATCTAAATATCAGAGCTATTTATTGATGCAGTTACTACTATTCTTGTTTGTTGAAACAAACATCATAGATGCACTCGAGTTTGTGCTGAAACCGAAATGGAGATGGGCCGGCCACACAGGAAGATTGACAGATGACAGATGGACCAACAAAGTCACAAAGTGGCCAGGACCCCATGGCAAAAGGAAGGTGGGAAAACCTATAACAAGGTGGTCCAAGGACATCATAGCCTCAGCTGGAGAAAATTGGCTAATCAAGGCAAAAGACCGAGAAAGGTGGAAAGAAATGGAGGCCTATACCCGACAGGGGTCCTTAATATAATAAAATAAAAAAAGAATATTTAAGGTAAATAAAAGGCTTAAATAAATATTATTATTCTTAAAAACATTGAATTGTTATAGATATGTCAAACTTAATAAGAATTTCACAAAAGGATCGTCAAACACCAAAATTGTATAAAAAAATACTAGTCTAGAAACTTTCTAGAATAAAAATCTAAATGTCAAAAAATACAGATTAAGGTCAATGCGGTCATTTCTGTCAACGGGGCATTTCCGTCAAACGGCGTTTGCGGCTATACAAACAACAGTACACACTTACTGACTCGATCGGTAAAACAGCGAGAAAATTTAATACCCGCAGTCCAAAACAGTTGGCGCTGTCTAGCCAGTGAATGGAAAAAAAACCGCTTTCAAAGTTTAGTTGCGCTCCGAGCTCGAACGCGAGTGTAGTATGCTGCTGTGTTTCATGACGGTGCGATGAGATAATGTAAGTTACGGCTTAGTAAGTAGGTTTATTATATAGTTCGATATGCATGCTTGCTGGTAGTTTTATCAATTTTCAATTATAAGCTGTTTGTGAGAAACTATGGGTGGTTAAATATTCGTATTAACAAAATGATCGAGCAGACAAATCCGTCAATTGCGAAACGGCCAAAATCGTCATGTGCCGGAATTTCCCCATTTCATATATTGCCAACCTTTTTGATTTGATTTAAACATAAATAATAACTATGAAACTAAATACCGAGTTTAAGTCTCAATTTAATGTTAATATCGTCGGCTAAAGTCGCAAACCTCGTAACTGAACCTGAACAAATTTTGCAGGAGGCACAAAAAACTTCATTGTCGATTTTTTTTATGCAGACGCTTAGTGTTTTTTTACAAAATGTTAACTCAAATGAAGCAGTCAGATTTATTTATGTATTTATTTAAACTTTATAGCACAAAATATAATTTTTTTTTGCTAATGATTGTTCACATTTATTTAATAAAAAATGTAATCTGAACCCAGAAAATATGGAGTTACGAGTTTTTCTTAAGGAAATCGTAAAACTATTATTTGTATATAATGGGAGTCAGGAGTTTTGCCCAAAAAATTGATGAAAATCTTTTAATCCGAACAAGTTAGGTATTGTAGATTTGTAAAATAATAAAAATAATTCAAATTTGTGGGTTTGCTTAACACAGCTATTTTCATGCATGTCTACATACACATCTGGTATGACTGTATACATCTTAGCATGTGTTGATTATTCCATATACGATTATCATTATTTTGTGGACTTTTTATAATATACCGGATTATATCGTAAATATGAGTAACGGTTCAACAATCATGTCAGTTTCGAAGGAGAAAGTTATTAAGATATAGTGTTATTGTATGTATTAAATATGATTTGTAAGTAATCGAATTTAAACTATTGTGAGACATACTAACATTAAATAATTAGGAGACCTAGGCTCTCCGAAACATGTCGCGCGAGTGACTAAAACAAGTGAATCTAAACCGTGAAATTATTTAATGATTTGTAAGTAATTAAAAATATTGTCGCGCCCATAATTACTTGGACACTGTACTTCAGACCTTACTCAACAGTGGCACCAACTGGTGAGCACAAAAACAGTAGTTATTAAAAACATGTAGTTGACGGATTTTCCCTAGGGTTTGCGAATCTGTTTTAAAAGGTTTACTACTCCTGATCGTAAAAATAGGCCGGAATTGCCCCAAAAAAATATACTTTGCAATACAATCGAAAAAAAAGCTTATATTGAGTTCGCTAAGGTTTAGTTTCGATTAAGAGTATAGCGGTATTTGTTCACTTGAAGGATATGTTTGTAATACGTCACGATACAAGAAAAATCGTTGGTTGACGGAATAGTCCCAAACCGTAGGGAAAATCCGTCAACTGACACGTTTTAAGTAAAAAAACATTTTTAAATAACCAACGTTACTAGCATTTTAATATGAGTACCTTCATATAGTTAAAGAAATGCTTAATCTATTACAGTGATCAGGTTTATTAAAAAGTAAATATCATCATAGTTATGACCGGCCAAAGACGGAAATGCCCTCATTGACCTTACCATTATATAGGAATTCATTGAATTATCAATTTCATCATTATTAACATAATAATAAATAATTAATTATTTTCAATCACAATCCCACGGTGTTTCATCATTCATGTAGTCTTGTGTGCTATAATAGGCTTTAGAGATAAGTTTACGTTTTACATATTTTTTTAATTTATTAACAGATAATTCAGTGATGATGTTTGGAAGTTTATTATAAAATCTTACACAATTACCCTTGAATGATTTTTTTATTTTATGGAGCCGAGTGAAGGGTACTGCAAGCTTATGCTTATTTCTAGTATATATATATATATATATATATATATATATATATATATATATATATATATATAGCTATCTTATGTATGTCACAGTTTTTCTTAAAACTGGCAATGTTTTTATGTACATACAGAATATTCTCATAAATATATTGACAGTGCACTGTCATTATGTCAATTTCCTTAAATTTATCTCTAAGTGAGTCTCTGTGGGACTTCCGGTTCGAGCGCCATCTTGATAGTTAACATCGTGATTAATTACTTTGTTTTTTGCTCATTAATATTGTTTAAAGTGTAATATCGATAGCTTATTATACAGTAAACTAATGTGGTAGTGTGCAGTGAATGGAGAATTAATTTTGAAGCGCGTTTAACCACCATCTTGGAGTCAACGGCCGGTAGTCCACGTGCTTCTTGTAAAGTCTAGCTATCGATTTACAAGAGCTAACAAATCACCGTACACTGTCTTGTACAACCGTACAATTTTTGTCGTTTTTAAACCTCTTAATACCTTGATACTGGCGAAATAGTCCCACTGGGCTGAAGCCATAATTTTAAAAGAAGAAGAAGAAGAAGAAGAGTCTGTGGTTCATTTTATATATTGCTCGAATAGCCCTCTCCTGCAGAACAAAATGGTACATTTCGATGCTAGTGCGGAAAGTATGTCATTACACCACGAGTACCGAGATATCTTGCCACGAGCCGTAGGCGTGGCAAGACTCGGGACGAGTGAAGAATGACATATCCGCACGTGTATCGAACGACGTTTTTTAATACAGTTGCAAAAAAATAAGAAAAGCAACAAGTATTAAGAAATGGAATTCGAAATTTTTTATATTATTAATTCTGTGACATCATTGACATTGACATTATGAAGAGGTGTTTTTCTAGCTTTTATTCGACTAGAATAGATTTTGTTATTATTATTGAACCCACTTCAATGAAAGTTTTTTTTTTCAAATGCATGCATGTAAATATTAAAACATTGTACTATTATTACCTAAATATCATTATTTACGATTATTTGTGTATCGTATATTTATAAAAACTATATCGAAACTTAAAACATTCTTGCAGTAAGAAAATACGCCTCTTCTTTGACAGGCGTTCCGTTCCATTCAGACAACTTATTAAGAACGGTTTTTCAACATTAAAAAATAAACGTGTTATAATACTTATAATGATGAAGAGGTAAGTAATAAAATATGAAATACGAGTATGCGTATTTTTCGTATTCTTACATTAACAGTAGGTTTTTATGTAGATTACGACGTTTAAAGGAAACTAATATAAACACTCATCAATAAGTAGTCATGAATTGGAACAAGTATAAATTTAAAAATATTGGAAAAGTAAAAAGCACTAGTTCGCGAAAACCAACTTTCCGCACGCTAAACAGCCACGAAAAGTAGCACTTTTTGAGCAACTGTATTAAAAATGGTATTTATCTCTGAAGCACCACCCCACAGTAAAATACCATATGACATAACGCTATTGAAATAGGTAAGCTGCATTGGGATTACGGGATAACTTCGAAAACGGGGTAATCTTTGCAAATGACAAATATCTACTGTAGCAACACTACCACTAGCAACAGCAAGCAAGATGGCTCGGCCAGGGACCGGCCCGCTATCCCTTATCGGGGTTTTATAAGGGTATTGCATAAGTCTTAACTCACCATACCCTTTGCCAGACGAAACCCTTTGTTTTGGTTTTAAAAACCCTTATATAAAGCTACCACATTTGAGTAATCGGTAGCCCAAATACCCTTACAAAACCCTTATCATCCGCTCACCAACACCTTGCATATTGCTTATAAGGGTTAGCCTTATAAAGGGCTTCCCTTTTAGCATATAAGCGTGCTAATTTAAGTCGTCTACCTTGTTCATAAAGCACACATTACTTCGAATCCGAGCGATCGTCGGCGGCGATGGCGGCGTTCTTTGACTAAGGCACGTATTTTCTTTCCTTTTCATACACTACCGTAGATATATACTAATCCTGTCTCTTTCACGCAAAGGGAAACTGTTGTAAAAATTAGTAATTTGTGAAAGTAGAGTTAAAAGAATGTTAATGACATGAGTGTTTTTATTGGAAGTAAGGTAACTAGGCAAATTTAAATATATCAAATAAATAGAAAATAGAAACCTTAAAAGATTTGTCTGCACAAAAGAGGTTACAAACTACAACAGCCGCCCTTAATCGAAGTTGTGCCAGACAAACACAAAACATCTCTTTTAACTCTACTTTCACAAATTACTAATTTTTACAACATAAAACATGTCCTTACTTGAGCTGCCAGAAGTATTGAGAGCTGTAAATGTAGTATTATTAACAGTTACCGAATTTACTTTCTCCTTCTTGCTTCTCATTGGACAGTCTGGTCGCTTATGACCAGGCATCTTGCACTCGTAACAAACTATATCCTTCTTCTTTGACTTCAGCTTCCTCTTCGCATGAAAAATGGATTCTGGTGATGTAGCCGCATCCTTGGACATTCCGCCCTTAATCGAAGTTGTGCCAGACAAACACAAAACACAAAAAAAAAAACTTAAGTTTCTAATCCTAAGTTAAGTATACACCGTTTATGTACTATAGGTCCTAGTGGCTTCGTAAGTACATCGGCAGGCATATCACTACTTTTAATATATTCTATTTTTACAACATTATTAGATACCTTTTCCCTATTAAAGTAAAACCTGGTATCTATATGCTTCGTCCTGTTGTGGTGTACAGGATTTCGAACGAGGTTGATGGCACTCTGACTGTCAGAAGCTAAGTTAACTATATGCAATTTACCTGTTATCTCATAGATAAACCGACGTAAGTAGCATGCTTCCTTCGTAGCAGACGCTAGTGCCATAAATTCCGATTCGGCTGAAGATAAAGCCACTGTAGGCTGCTTCTTGGACTCCCAGGATACTGGACCTCCACTTAAATTGAAGGTGTATCCGGTGTACGACCTTCTGTCAATCGGACAATTTGCCCAATCCGCGTCACTAAAGCCTTTTAAAGGTTCTCCGGTCTTCCTGTAAACCAAGGAATAGTTTAAAGTACCCTTCAGGTACTGCAGAACCCTTTTCGCAGCATTCCAGTGTTCCTTAGTAAAACACGTATTAAACTGACTTAAATAGCTCGTAGCGTAAGCGATATCGGGTCGTGAGTTTACCGTCAGATACATAAGGCATCCTATTAAGTTCTGATACGGATAAGACTCACCTTCTTGACCATTAGGTCTTCTTTCCATATTCTTTTTTAACTAGAGGAGTATCCACGGTCTTACAATCCTTCATGTTAAACTTTTCCAATATAGAGAGAATATAATTACGCTGGTTTATTTTAATACACTCGGAATTGCATTCAATTTGTAATCCTAAATAACATTTTAATATTCCGAGATCTTTCAGTGAAAAATATTTCGACAAATCGCTTTTGACAATGTCAAACGTCGAATAAGATTTAAAGAAGACTATTATGTCATCGACAAATATGCCCAATATTACGAGTTCCTTACCAAAAAGTTTCGTATATACGCAAGGCTCGGAAGGAGTTCCTGTAAAATCTATTTTTAAAAGCGTTTCGTTTAATTTTTGTTCCATGCTCGCGGTGCCTGTTTAAGGCCGTAAAGGGATTTCTTCAGCAAACAAACCTTGTTTTCTTTTCCTTTTTCGATGAAACCAAGAGGTTGCTTCATGAAAACTTCTTCTTCTAAATCTCCGTTTAGGAACGCGGTATCAACGTCCAAGTGTTTCATTCTTAACCCCATCTCTGCAGCTAAAGCAAATAAAGTGCGGAGGGAAGAATGGCGAATCACTGGTGCAAACGTCTCATCGTAGTCTACTCCTTCGACTTGATGAAAACCTTTTACGACGAGTCTCGCTTTATACTTCGTTACATTACCGTACGCATCCTTTTTAATCTTGTAAACCCATTTACATGGTATGACCTTTTTATTAGGCTTATCGACTAGATCCCATGTGTGGAGTTTTTTCAGTGAACTATACTCATCAGCCGTAGCATGCTCCCACTTATCTGCATCATCGGCATGAGTAGCTTCATAATATGTCATAGGTTCGCTAGAATCAACCGTTGACACATTGTAAGTTAGGAAATCTGGTGGTTTCCGATCTCTTGAGGGGTATCTCGGCTCAGGATGAGATTCCTCTTCCACAATTGCTGGCTCTTCATCCGCACTAGGTAGCCTTGCCTCGCGGTGCCTGTTTAAGGCCGTAAAGGGATTTCTTTAGCAAACAAACCTTGTTTTCTTTTCCTTTTTCGATGAAACCAAGAGGTTGCTTCATGAAAACTTCTTCTAAATCTCCGTTTAGGAACGCGGTATCAACGTCCAAGTGTTTCATTCTTAACCCCATCTCTGCAGCTAAAGCAAATAAAGTGCGGAGGGAAGAATGGCGAATCACTGGTGCAAACGTCTCATCGTAGTCTACTCCTTCGACTTGATGAAAACCTTTTACGACGAGTCTCGCTTTATACTTCGTTACATTACCGTACGCATCCTTTTTAATCTTGTAAACCCATTTACATGGTATGACCTTTTTATTAGGCTTATCGACTAGATCCCATGTGTGGAGTTTTTTCAGTGAACTATACTCATCAGCCATAGCATGCTCCCACTTATCTGCATCGTCGGCATGAGTAGCTTCATAATATGTCATAGGTTCGCTAGAATCAACCGTTGACACATTGTAAGTTAGGAAATCTGGTGGTTTCCGATCTCTTGAGGGGTATCTCGGCTCAGGATGAGATTCCTCTTCCACAATTGCTGGCTCTTCATCCGCACTAGGTAGCCTTGGTTCACTGAAGGGCTCCCGCTCCTCCATAGATACTAAATCTTCGACACTATCTAGATTTATCGGTGAAGGCGGTGGCGCAGGGTCGTTGTTGCTGTCGTCACAGTCATAAAATTGACAATCTTGACACGTTTCAGACTCGTCCTCTCTTTTATCTTCAAACAATAAAATAGAATCTGACTGTACCTCAGGCTCTGGTGATCTCTGCTTCAGCTCTGTAAAACAATTCTCAAAAAAGGTTGCATCTCTGGACATAAACATTTTTCGAGTGTTAGCAGGATCCCTAAATAAATAAGTACCTGGATTTTCTGAATAACCGACGAAAATCGCTTCCTGTGCCTTGTCATCTAACTTCCTTCTGTGACACGAGGGTATATGGACCAGTGCTCTAGATCCAAACACTTTCAGGTGACTAAGATCACCTCTACGACCATACCACCTGTCATAAGGAATTTGTCCACCTAAGGCTCGATGAGGAGACCTATTCTTTAGGTACATGGCAACTTGGAATGCGTCTTCCCAGAATGCTTTCGACAGTGAGCTTTCAGCTAGCAACGTCCGCGCCTTCTCTGTAACCGAACGATGTGTGCGTTCCGCGACTCCAACTTGTTGAGGGCTGTAAGGCGTCGTCGTTTGATGCTCGATACCTTTAGAAGCAAGATAATCAACAAACTCCTTATTAACGAACTCCTTACCTCCGTCTGTCCTAATCGCTTTTATTTTCTTGTCTAATTGATTTTCAACAAAAGTTTGAAATAGACAGAATTTATTTTTTACCTCTGTTTTGGAAGAAATGAAATAAGCAAACACCTTTCGTGTATAATCGTCTACTATTGTTAACATATACCTATTTCCTTGAAAAGAGGTTGTAGACACCGGTCCCAGGAGATCCATATGGATCAGCTCTAATGGGGATGTAGCCCTATTAAACGCTACCTTTTTGAAAGGTTTCCTCGCTTGTTTACCTTCCACACAAGCGATGCAACTATTTTTATCTACTACTGAATACTTTACGCCTACCTCGTGATTCTTCAGTTGGTTCATGCCTATGCGACACAGATGTCCAAGCCGTAAATGCCAAAGTTTATAACTATCCTGACAGTCAGAGTGCACATCCTGTGTCATATAATTATCTGCCACATTCTGGGGAACATTGACAGTACCGTCTAAAACGTACAGTCTACCACAGGGCGAGGCATGAGCAACAGATTCACCTGTAAAACGAAAATTATCAGATTTATAAAAGTTACATCCATTTATATCAAAAACACATATAAAACCCTTCTCAACAGTTTTGTACACAGACAACAAATTAGCTTTTAAATCTGGTACAAAATCAACATCACTAATCTTGTTGACCACGTTTTCGGGTGTGTGTATTGAATCGGATAAGACTCACCTTCTTGACCATTAGGTCTTCTTTCCATATTCTTTTTAACTAGAGGAGTATCCACGGTCTTACAATCCTTCATGTTAAACTTTTCCAATATAGAGAGAATATAATTACGCTGGTTTATTTTAATACACTCGGAATTGCATTCAATTTGTAATCCTAAATAACATTTTAATATTCCGAGATCTTTCAGTGAAAAATATTTCGACAAATCGCTTTTGACAATGTCAAACGTCGAATAAGATTTAAAGAAGACTATTATGTCATCGACAAATATGCCCAATATTACGAGTTCCTTACCAAAAAGTTTCGTATATACGCAAGGCTCGGAAGGAGTTCCTGTAAAACCTATTTTTAAAAGCGTTTCGTTTAACTTTTTGTTCCATGCTCGCGGTGCCTGTTTAAGGCCGTAAAGGGATTTCTTTAGCAAACAAACCTTGTTTTCTTTTCCTTTTTCGATGAAACCAAGAGGTTGCTTCATGAAAACTTCTTCTAAATCTCCGTTTAGGAACGCGGTATCAACGTCCAAGTGTTTCATTCTTAACCCCATCTCTGCAGCTAAAGCAAATAAAGTGCGGAGGGAAGAATGGCGAATCACTGGTGCAAACGTCTCATCGTAGTCTACTCCTTCGACTTGATGAAAACCTTTTACGACGAGTCTCGCTTTATACTTCGTTACATTACCGTACGCATCCTTTTTAATCTTGTAAACCCATTTACATGGTATGACCTTTTTATTAGGCTTATCGACTAGATCCCATGTGTGGAGTTTTTTCAGTGAACTATACTCATCAGCCATAGCATGCTCCCACTTATCTGCATCGTCGGCATGAGTAGCTTCATAATATGTCATAGGTTCGCTAGAATCAACCGTTGACACATTGTAAGTTAGGAAATCTGGTGGTTTCCGATCTCTTGAGGGGTATCTCGGCTCAGGATGAGATTCCTCTTCCACAATTGCTGGCTCTTCATCCGCACTAGGTAGCCTTGGTTCACTGAAGGGCTCCCGCTCCTCCATAGATACTAAATCTTCGACACTATCTAGATTTATCGGTGAAGGCGGTGGCGCAGGGTCGTTGTTGCTGTCGTCACAGTCATAAAATTGACAATCTTGACACGTTTCAGACTCGTCCTCTCTTTTATCTTCAAACAATAAAATAGAATCTGACTGTACCTCAGGCTCTGGTGATCTCTGCTTCAGTTCTGTAAAACAATTCTCAAAAAAGGTTGCATCTCTGGACATAAACATTTTTCGAGTGTTAGCAGGATCCCTAAATAAATAAGTACCTGGATTTTCTGAATAACCGACGAAAATCGCTTCCTGTGCCTTGACATCTAACTTCCTTCTGTGACACGAGGGTATATGGACCAGTGCTCTAGATCCAAACACTTTCAGGTGACTAAGATCACCTCTACGACCATACCACCTGTCATAAGGAATTTGTCCACCTAAGGCTCGATGAGGAGACCTATTCTTTAGGTACATGGCAACTTGGAATGCGTCTTCCCAGAATGCTTTCGACAGTGAGCTTTCAGCTAGCAACGTCCGCGCCTTCTCTGTAACCGAACGATGTGTGCGTTCCGCGACTCCAACTTGTTGAGGGCTGTAAGGCGTCGTCGTTTGATGCTCGATACCTTTAGAAGCAAGATAATCAACAAACTCCTTATTAACGAACTCCTTACCTCCGTCTGTCCTAATCGCTTTTATTTTCTTGTCTAATTGATTTTCAACAAAAGTTTGAAATAGACAGAATTTATTTTTTACCTCTGTTTTGGAAGAAATGAAATAAGCAAACACCTTTCGCGTATAATCGTCTACTATTGTTAACATATACCTATTTCCTTGAAAAGAGGTTGTAGACACCGGTCCCAGGAGATCCATATGGATCAGCTCTAATGGGGATGTAGCCCTATTAAACGCTACCTTTTTGAAAGGTTTCCTCGCTTGTTTACCTTCCACACAAGCGATGCAACTATTTTTATCTACTACTGAATACTTTACGCCTACCTCGTGATTCTTCAGTTGGTTCATGCCTATGCGACACAGATGTCCAAGCCGTAAATGCCAAAGTTTATAACTATCCTGACAGTCAGAGTGCACATCCTGTGTCATATATTTATCTGCCACATTCTGGGGAACATTGACAGTACCGTCTAAAACGTACAGTCCACCACAGGGCGAGGCATGAGCAACAGATTCACCTGTAAAACGAAAATTATCAGATTTATAAAAGTTACATCCATTTATATCAAAAACACATATAAAACCCTTCTCAACAGTTTTGTACACAGACAACAAATTAGCTTTTAAATCTGGTACAAAATCAACATCACTAATCTTGTTGACCACGTTTTCGGGTGTGTGTATTGAAATATTTCCAATTCCGCAGCACTTAATCTGTTCTCCGTTTGCGATAGTAACGGTACCTTGATTCTGTATCGTAAGATTCTGAAACCAATCTCGTCTAGAAGTCGTGTTTAGTACAGCCCGAATCTACATAAAACATGTCCTTACTTGAGCTGCCAGAAGTATTGAGAGCTGTAAATGTAGTATTATTAACAGTTACCGAATTTACTTTCTCCTTCTTGCTTCTCATTGGACAGTCTGGTCGCTTATGACCAGGCATCTTGCACTCGTAACAAACTATATCCTTCTTCTTTGACTTCAGCTTCCTCTTCGCATGAAAAATGGATTCTGGTGATGTAGCCGCATCCTTGGACATTTCATTCAGCAGTTTTGTCTTAACTAAGTCTGTAGTCACATCGACATTACAGTTTTCTAAAGCCATAGTAAGAGGTTCGTATTTTGGAGTGAGACCTCCCAAAAGTATTGCAGCAATAGACTTATCCTCTAAGACTACATCTATATCCGCTAGATCCTGTGCGGTTGACATAACTGCGTTTACGTAAAGTTCCATATTCGAAAAATCCGACAGACTCAACCTGTACAATTTTCGCTCTAAAGCAAGTCTTCGTCCCATTCCCTTATCCTCAAAAGCTTTCTGCAAAGATTTCCATGCTTCGGCTGCGGTTTTCGCACTTCTAACGTGAATGATTGCCGCACCATCTACTGTCAAACATATCTTTGCCAGGGCTTTCGAATCTTTTCGTACCTTTGTAGAGGCAGGGGTCGTGTCACCTTCAGGGTAGCCACCGATTGTCTCCCACAGATCCTCGTGCAATAGGTAACTGCGCATCTTAAATTTCCATGTAGGGTATCCATCTTTGCTCCTCAGGCAAAACGATGGAATAGATGAGCTTGAATGGGAATTACAAACACTCGAAGCATCTCCCGATTCGTGTGTCATTTTTTGCGATTCTTATATTTTCATCACACAACCACTATAACTCAATATTTTACGGAAATATACTTTACACTAAACTTTTCATAATAAATTATAGCATTCGTGCTGATAACGTGTTGTAAAAATTAGTAATTTGTGAAAGTAGAGTTAAAAGAGATGTTAATGACATGAGTGTTTTTATTGGAAGTAAGGTAACTAGGCAAATTTAAATATATCAAATAAATAGAAAATAGAAACCTTAAAAGATTTGTCTGCACAAAAGAGGTTACAAACTACAACAGAAACCTTTATAAAAAGCGCTTAAAGATAAGGGTAACCTTATTTTTGGTTAGCTTTTCGGTAAGGGTTAGTCAAAGGTCAAAGGTAAGGGTATGAATGGGCTTGCAGTTCAAAAGAGAAAGTCTTTCAATGTGTTAGCCGTGTTTAAGTGTCGCCCATTGAAAGGGTTTTATCGCGGAAAGGGTTGTCCGGTCCCTGGGCTCGGCAAGCGTTGCGGTAGCGGAAGCGCGAGTGTTGATAAAGTATAATAAAGTGCTTCTGCACTGTACGGCTACCATCAGTTCGGCACTGACATAAACGCTACGCTAGCGTGAACGTAACTTACTTTCTATGCATCTCGCTCGTACTGACATATTAGTGCGAGCGAGATGTATAGAAAGTAAACTACGTAGACGTTAGTACGTTGGTTTTGACACTGTCAGTGGCTCATGGTTCATGGTACGGGTACTGGTTTTATACATATTCGCCTGGACTTCCGGTTCGAGCGCCATCTTGATAGTTAGCATCGTGATTAATTACTTTGTTTTTTGCTTATTAATAATGTTTAAAGTGTAATATCGATAGCTTATTATACAGTAAACTAATGTGGTAGTGTGCAGTGAATGGAGAATTAATTTTGAAGCGCGTTTAACCACCATCTTGGAGTCAACGGCCGGTAGTCCACGTGCTTCTTGTAAAGTCTAGCTATCGATTTACAAGAGCTAACAAATCACCGTACACTGTCTTGTACAACCTCTCAATACCTTGATACTGGCGAAATAGTCCCACTGGGCTGAAGCCATAATTTTAAAAGAAGAAGAAGAAGATACATATTCGCCGTTTAACATTACCACACTCTCGACGTAAACGGCAGTGAACGGAAATCGGTCACAAAACAGAGGTCCTACCGCGAACCAAATTCGACGTGTTGCCTCTCTGTCGCACTTGTAAATTCGTACGTAAGTGTGTCAGGGAGGCAACACGTCGAACGTGGTTCGCGGAAGGCCCTCAGCAATGTTTGGCAATGTTAAAAGTTTACGGTACCTGATCTGTTTTAGATATTGAAATTGAATGATATTTTTGTTTGCGAGTTGATAGTAACAACAAGCCCCAACTGGGCATCGGTGGAGCTTTCTTAGCTATAAGTTTTACCAATTGTCCGCTATCAGCGCGGGCGGCGGGCGGTGGTACGTAATGCTCTCTAGGGACTGCAATGCAAAGATCATTTAGAAAAATGCATGGGCATAGCAGCTAACTGCTAAGCAAAGCATATCGTTCAGATTAAAAATAAAAGATTTGCTGTCTATTAAGAGGCCTTATTCCCTGGAGCGTTCATCGATTTCACGAAATAACACTCAATAGATGGCGTTGACGCGCGGTACGCGAGCGCCGGCAACTAACGCGTTTTGAACGTAGAGAAGAATAATCTTGATCGTTGTCGATTTCAATAGCAAGTAACATTAATTTTATTGTTATAGCCACTCTTTTATTTTGTTTTATATGCATGGTAGTAGTAATTTCAGTTTATTATGTTAAGAAAATATACATACTTGTACCCAGAGATGACCAGGGTGCCTAGCCAAGATGCTAACCGTTTAGGTACTTATAGTTTACATTAAAACCAAATCTGCAGCTGGCCTCTGAAACGGGTAATAGAAACGTGTTCCGTATGTCTTTCGGTTTCCAAATGACCAGGGTGCCTAGCCAAGATGCCAACCGTTTACGCTCCATAGCAAACGAAACGTAATTGTCTCTGTCGCACTAATATGGAAGAGTGATAGAGAGAGATTACGCTATGCTATTGTTCGCTTCGGAACGAACGACTGGAATTTTGGCTAGGCACTCGGGTTTAGTACCTACAGTTTACGTTAAAACCAAATCTATAGCTGGCCACTGTATGGCGTTTCTACTACCCATTTTAGAGGCCAGCTACAGATTTGGTTTTAATGTAAACTATAGGTACCTAAACGGTTGGCATTTTGGCTAGGCACCCTGAACAGACCCGATCACCTAGGCGAAAAAATTTAATATTTGTGCTATAAAATGTACCTATGATTACATTGATCACCTAAGGATCAAGATTTTCTAATCGCAGTATACACCACTTCTCGGAACTAGCTCGCTGGTTACGAACGCAACAAACGCCTGACGAAGCGCGCCCGGCGGAGACTGAGCTGAGCGCTTAGCGTCCGTGCAGCGTGATTTATACGTCTTAAAAATATTTAAATTTACGGCAAAATAGGTCCTATAGTTATGATTTTTTTTATGGGTTCACATAAAGTTATTTTGCTATAATATTATTTTGAGGGCAAAATATAAGTACAATTTGCGATAAAATAGTATTTTATACAATCCTGATATAATAGAGAGCTTTTCAGTCGAGTACCGTGTTTAAGCAACGAAGCTTGCTGAGTTGCTTAACTAAGGTACGAGATTGAAAAGCTTGATTATATCACTATTGTATACAATACTTTTTCTACGAGACAAAAAAATAATACTTTCAACTAGTAGAATCATACCACCAAACCAAACCGAAACCAAAAGTGTACAGCTAAGATACGCGTGCTGCCGCAGCCCGCGATACCTTCATACTCGTACGCGCGCCGGCCGCCGGGTCCGACGCCCCCGGCGGGTTGGTCAACGACACCTCCTCGTAACTCATGAGGCCCTGGTACCTGCTCCGCGCTAAATTCAATTTTAAGACAGTTTTTTTTCTCGATTTTGGCCACCGTAGCCTATGGAGACTAACAAGCAACGCTAAGCGGTTTTCGTAGGGTATGGATGTTGCTAAGTTGCTATATGAAGGGTGTCATATGCGCGTTTCTGACTTATGAAGCAATTATTTCTACTACAACATAAAATAAAATGTTTTAGTTGGCCATCCAATCACAAAACAGATGCGACGTAGCAGCGTGTTTAAGTAGGCTAATTTGCATTGAATCGAGTCTCCTTAAGAGCGCTATTACATTTCGGCGTTGAGCGAGTTTAGGTTTAGGTATTTTACGCGCTGCGGCGGGCTGTGCGAGCTCAGTATTCCGATCCCTTCTACCACGTGTTCCCGTTCGCTCGCACTACAATGATAGATTAAACAATCTTGATCATTCGTGAAGCATACTGAAAACAATTATAACGACACTAACTGTACTTAAATTTTAAAATCCTAACTATTGTTATTTGGTACGAAAATACTAAATCCAGTGCAAATGTACTTACTTTTGTATTATAAAAGAATTATTTTATACTAGAAAGAAATTATACTCGCTTGTTTACATGTTTCGTCATTACATTTGGTACAGGTATAGGGTAACCGGACGGACAGCTTGGGTAGCGAAACTATTTTAGCTATATGTAGCAGTGTTGGCCGTAATTGTTAATTTTAATTAACCATTTTTTTTTTTTTTTTTTTTTTTTTTTTTTTTTTTTTTTTTTTTTTTTTTTTTTTTTTTTTTTTTTTTTTTTTTTTTTTTTTTTTTTTACCCAGGGGAAATCCGTTAGGGATCCCACCCGGCCCGGGAGAGGCCGAGTGGGTATGTCCGACTCGCACGGACTAAAACCCCTGGGGTGTTCCGACGCTCGCTTTTGGGCGGGGTTACGGGAACAACTTTGCAGACCTCCGAGACCCCGCCGGCGTTGCCCTTGCGGGCCCATCAATTTGGGGCTGCTCCAGCAGCCTACTCCGCTGAAGGCACCTCGGAACACTTGAGGGCCTTCCAGCTCGGAAACCTCTTCAGGCGAGTGATGGGGCTCCCGACCCATCACTCGCAGGTTCTGTCACTCGCAGATTCTGTCACGCAGTTTCTGTTAGGGTGGCAGCATTCGGGCTGCGAAGGCTCTTCGCCGCCTGCCTGGCCTCCTTCGGCGCTGAGGGAGCGAGTTGGCGTCGTCCTCGCGCATTCGTTCAGCGGCCTCCTTTTGCGTCAGGACGGTGACGCTAAAGGTGGCCACTGCCGCCCATGCCTCTTCACTGCCGATCATACGGCGTATCAGCGCCGGCAGTGAGAGGTCTCTTCCTACAGCCATGGACAGGACAGCGCGAGGCTCCGCCCACGCAGGGCACTCCTCGCGCGTGTGTTGGGCCGTGTCCACGGCTCCTCCGTCACAATGGTGGCACGCTGTCGTCGGCTCTCTTCCAACCCTCTCACACAGGTACCAGCCGAAGCAGCCGTGCCCCGTCAGGAGCTGTGTGAGATGGAAGGAGGGTGTGCCGTGCTTTCGTTCCACCCATTCTTTTAGAACGGGCCGAACAGCGGCCACCAGGTCCCGGCTAGCTCCCGGGATCTCCAGACGTTCCGACCATTTTTCGAAGAGCACATCTCGTGCTTCTTCCCGCCAGTGTTGAACTTCTTGGGGGGCGGGCCAGTTTTCATTCCTCCTAGCTGCCAGCACCCGCCAATAGACCGTGGCCTGAACGCCGGCTTCAAGGTCCCAGGGCGGGCTCCCAGCCAGCAGGCAGGCTGCTACATGCGAGTTATCGCGGTATGCTCTAGCCACCCTGAGAGCTATGGCCCGCTGCGGCCGGCGCAATAGGGCCGCACTTCGAGTTCTCAGGGTGTCCGCCCATATTGGCGCCCCGTATAGCGCCATTGAGCGCACCACGCTCATATAAAGCCGCCTGCAGGCTCCTCCTGGACCGCCCAGATTTGGCAGAATTCGCCCAAGCGCTCCGGCTGCAGCTAGCAGTTTTGGAGAAAGGCTCTTGAAGTGCTCCTCGAACTTCCATCTGCCGTCGAGAACGAGTCCCAGGTACTTCATCGTTGACCCGACGGCGATGGAAGTTCCTGCCACAGTGATATGTGCCCCTTCTGGTGGTTTATTTCGAGGCCCATGGAACACGATGACCTCGGATTTGTGTAGAGCCACTTCTAGGCCCAGCGCACGGATCCTATGTACCACATATGCCACTCCTGCTGTGGCTATGTAGGCGGCCTCTCTGTGGGTCCTGCCACGGGCCGACACGAGGGTGTCGTCAGCATAGCACGTAACGCTGATTCCCCGCAATGTGGGCCCGCGTAGTACCCAGTCATAACCGATGTTCCACAGGAGCGGCCCTAGCACCGAGCCCTGTGGAACACCGCATGTCATTTCCCGCCTCCCCCAGCCGTCTTTTGTTGGAAATACCACAACGCGTCCGGCAAAGTAGTCCGCTACAATTCTTTGTAAATATTCGGGCACGTTGTGGTATTTGAGTGCCGCCTTTATTGTCTCCCAGGGCAGAGTGTTAAATGCGTTGGAGATGTCCAGTGATACGGACATCACAACCCCACCCTGAGAGACTTCCTCCTCTGCTAATTCCCTTACGCGGGCAATCGCGTCCAGTGTCGAGCGCTGCGGGCGAAAGCCATATTGGCATTCGCTCAAGCCCGGCTGCATGCTTCTGACTAGACGAGACGCGATTATCCGCTCAAAGAGCTTGCTCGTCTCGTCGAGCAGCACTATGGGGCGGTAGGCCGAAGGCTGATCAGGTGGGCGTCCCTCCTTCCGGAGGAGCACCAGCTTGCCTGTTTTCCACCTATCAGGGAACCGCCCCTGAGTCAAGCACGAGGTGAATAACTCTCGGACGCTTTCCTCCAGCTCACTGAGTGCGACTGCCAAGGCACGCCCAGGTATGCCGTCGGGCCCGGGGGCTGTCTTTTTTGAGCGGAGCTTGACGACTGCCACACTCATTTCGACCTCTGTCACCGGCGGTACTTCCGTCACCATTTGGCGTGGTCTCATGGTCGGCGCCATAACTGGTGGCACGAATTCACCTCTTTCAGGGAAGAGAGCGCCCACGACTCGGTTTAAGAGCTCTGGTTGGAGGCTGCTTGTTAATGGGGGTGCCCAAGATCGGAGCTTTTGCCTTACAGCTCGATACGGCCTGCCCCACGGATCCCTATTGAGCATATCTAGCCACTCCTGCCAAGCTGCCTCCTTGGCCTGTGCGATTGCCGTCTTTAGGTTTGTACGAGTGGCCCTGTAGGTGTCGTACAGAGCATCTTCCTCGGCTGGGTTTCGGATCCGCCTTCTTCTGTACCTGGTGTACTGGCGACGCGCGGCCACGCAAGTGTTCCGCAGTTGGCGGAGTTCTGGTCGCCACCAGTACACACGACGCTTTGGACTGAAGGGTTTGGCCCTGGGCATTGCTGCGTCACATACGCGAGTCAATGCGGCGCTAAGATGTTCGGCCTCTCGTTCTACCTGCGCTGCCTCCGCCAGGCCAGTGCTGGCATTCCAGGACTCGACAATGGCCGCCTCTTTTGCAAGCTCTCTATCCATTTTTGACACTAACCATCTTGGGCTGTCCCCTGCAGCGGGTCGGTTTCCCCTCCCAGCGGCAGGATGTGTCGAGACGTCGAACCGGATATATCGGTGGTCCGATGCCGTCTCTGCATCCACCACCACCTTCCAGTTTTGAGCACGGCGTGCCATGGCGTTTGATGCAAAAGTTATGTCCACTATGGACTCGCCTTGTGGCCGCACGCACGTGCTTTCCGACCCGGTGTTGAGGACAGCCAGTCCTAGTGATATAGCCCACTCTTCGAGAACTTCCCCTTTGACGTCTGTTGCTCGACATCCCCATGCCGTGGATTTCGCGTTAAAATCTCCGGCGACCAGCACAGGTATAGGGGATATCTGTCCGACCAGAGCGCCGACATGTGAGATCACCTGCTCGAACTCAGCGAGCGTGAGACTGGGTGGGAAGTACACGCTGATGAAAGCAATGCCACTTATGACGGCAAGCACGAACCCTCTCCCCCTCACGATGTTCTCAAAGGATCCAGATGTAGCGGATGTTATGATGGCCACTGATTTGTCGTGGTCTGAGACCCAGTCGTCCCGATTGGGAATAAAATAAGGCTCCGAGACCATAGCTACTCCTATATCCCACTCTGCCATGGTTTGCATCAAGAGGTCTTGGGCCATGACACAATGGTTGATGTTCACCTGCAGACACTTGAGAGCCATATTATTATTGTCCGGTGTCCATCTGTTCCGCCTCGTCCGCTTGGGATTGGTTGTTGGACCGATCAGGAGGTTGTGATCGAGAAGATCCATTTTCTGTCGTTCCTCTACCTACTTTTTTGCCCTTTTGGGGCTTCCCGCCACAGCAACCTTTGCTGCCTAGCGAGTGTGTCGCCGGTTTTCCAGCAGCCTCACAGACAGCGCAGTGCGCTTCAGCAGCAGAGCATTCTCGAATCTTGTGTCCGGGTTTTCCGCAGCGGAAACAAATGCTACTGCGGTCTATGCCCCTGTCACATTTTGCGCCTACGTGTCCTTCCTCCAGGCAACGGTAGCACCTTAGAGGCCTGGCTTCCAGTAGCACCACCCGTGCTGAAACCCATCCTACTTTGAGACGGCCTACGTCTACCACTTTCTTGGCTGCTGCTACCGGACAGCTTAGCCAGAGTGATCCATTTCCATTTTGGCTACGTGACATAACGCCTGCCTTAATTGTATCAACGGCGCAGTCCCCCTCTGCAGCCAACGCTGCGATTACCTCTTCGGTGGTTGCGGAGTCGTCCAGTCCGGTAACTCGAATTTCCGCGCATTTGACGGGCCGCTGAACCTGCACGTCTGTGCCAAGAACTTCTCTGAGTTTGGCGGCCAGGTCATCTGCCGCCTTTACGGCGTTTTCGGTTTTAGGGGGAATCTCTAGCATTCGAGCGCCTGTTGCCGTGATTTTGAAGTGCAGTTGGGAGATGCCGAAATCCTCCAGCTTGATATTAGCCTTGGCCTTGACCAGGACTGCATCATATTTTGCACCTTTCTCCATTGCCTCCGGTTTCAGCGTCAGGGTAATGGCGGCAGTGCGGGGAGGCTTAAGTTTAATTTTCCGCGGGGCCGTCTTACTGGGTACCCTGGACCGATTTGCCGCCTGTGCTGTCGGCTTTTTACTTTTCTTGCCCCCTATGGTACTCCAATTTTGTTTAGCGGGCACCGGATCCGGTTGAACGGTGGGTGCCGCAGGTGTCTGTGTAGCCGCGGCTGCTTCCTGCGCTGCCATACTGGGACGCTTGCCCTTCTTACCTTTCTTGCCGTTTTTGTTTGTTTTTGCCTTCCCGTCGGTAGGGGCAGGACCAGTGACCGCCGTTAGTGTTGCTGATACCTGGGATTGCGTGTTCGAGGTACTAGGACCTACCTCATCCGGTGCGGCACGAACAGCTTCCGCTGCTTTTTTGTCGGCTGCTAACGCAGGGCGCAGCCTAGGTTCTGGCAGAAGCCGACTCTCAAGGCCCTCAAGACGGGCGTCTAGCAAATTGTTAAATTGATCGCGGGTGGAGCGCGATACTTCCTCCATAATTCGCCGAATGTCGGCCTCAGCCACCGCTGCAGGCTGGTTTCGCATCTCGTCCACTTGTTTGCGCAATTCTGCCAGCTGCCATGAAAGCTGGGCATTTGCTACCTCTAGGCGGGCAACCTCTTCCGTGGCAGTGCGAGATCTTACCTGAGCGAAAGCCCCGCCAATAGCCTCCACCGAGGCTTTGAGTTTTTGTTGGTGAGTGCCTTTCAAGTGGCCCGAAGTATTAGTCACGTATATGATGGCACTAAGGGCATCCTGCACTTTTTTATCTATTGCAGCCAATGTCTGCTCCCCAAACTGGCTGCCAGCGGGAAGATCTCGACTCATTAGACGCTCGGCTCTTTTCCGAGCCGCTGCTTCCGCCGATGCGTTAAGGGCAACCAGGTTTTTCTCTGCCTGTATCTGCCTTTCGTGCGCTTTTTCTTCGCTTATCGCAGCCTGGAACTTTCCAAAGCCCACGTAATTGCCTGATGTGGGCGGCCGGCCTCTGCCCCGTTTTGGGGTTGGTTTCAAAATTTTGCGGTAGTTTGAGATCGCGCCTTCGCTTAGCGCTCCGATGTCACTTTCTGAGCTGGATGCGAGCTCTTCTGCAGGCCTTTTCTCCGGCTTCTTCCAAAATTTGTCTCTAAGGTTTTCCGTCGAGGGCACAGTACGTATGCTAGAAACCGAAGACTCGGAATCAGATAGCCGAGTGACTGGCGCTGTAGCATTTAATATGTCGAGGCGCTCCAACGACACCCGACACTCTCGAACTGGTGACGCAACAAACTGCATCTTCGGGGCGCTTGTCTCCGCAGCGCCCTCGGAATCATCGACTTCGGCGTCCGACTCTCGGGGGGAGAGGAATTCTCCTCCACTGGGCAAGTCACTGCTGTCCACCCTTGTGGGGGAGAAAAACTCCTCCCTCCCAGGTGATGAGAGGATGGCCTCCGCGGCACGGGCCCTCCTCCCACAGAACACCCTCGTGGGGATTGGTGTGGGGGTCCGCACGTATTCTTGCGGCGCCACTGGTGCCTGCTCCTCTCCGGCCTCGCCATCGGGGACGACATGGCTTATAAAGCGCCCTCGGTTGTCCCGGACAGGGCGGAACTCCACCGGTGGGGGGTTTGGAGATGGTGGCGTGCCAGCCTTCTTCGCACCTTCTTCGTCCCCTCCTCCGCGCAACCTTAACAGTAATCCGCATGCATCGGTGTCCATTAAACATTTGCCATGGTCGTTGGTTGTCGTCCTAGAGTGGTGTGCCCCCCCAGAATACGGTGGGCGGCATGTCACCACAGCGCGGGCACTTGCCCGTTCTGTGGTGACACAGAGGATTGGAACCTCCTGGGGTAGTTTTTCCCATTTCTGGCCACTCATGATTTGCTATTTTTAGGGGGTATGCCCCCCCTTCTGACGTTCGTGACTGGGCTCCCCCAGCCACGCATCCCATCGGCACGCCAGTCACACCTTGGGATTGGGGATTTTTTATAGTGGTTAACTCCACGTGACCTTCCTCTCAGTGAGGCAGGTCCCCGGTCCGCTCAGTGCGGGTTACGGGTTGCCCGACGGTGGCCGAAGCCACAACGCCGCACCGGGCGGTCTGCGCCAACCCACGGCTGCTCGTTTCCGAGCACCGACTCCGTCCCAGTGGGACCTGGCGTCTCGCACTGTGCCCTCTGCTGGTTTCAGAGGGACACGCGGAGCCGCACATCGGGACCCCTCTCCTCAGGCCTGTCCGGTTTGGGAGGCCCTGTCCGGCATAGCCCTGAGGATCATTGGAGCACACAAACACGGCATTAAAGCCAGCGCAGGAGAAAACTCGACTGCCATTGCCACGACTGTGACTGGTAGTTTGCAGAGGGAGAATAGCAAACGCGCAACTGAGCGGCTATCCTCCCCCTCCCAGGGTGCACCACAAGGAGGTCTACCAGCCCTGCACCCCTAATTTTAATTAACCATTGATCAATTGCATTAACCATTAGTTCCGCCATTAACCAATTGCATTACGCACCAATTGCATTAAAGTTAATTAGAATTAAATTTTTGAGACGTTAATGGCCATTAATAATAATAATAGTAATAATAAAGTGCTCCAGAGAGTCGGTCAGGGTCTCCGTCTCCGGCGTGTCTTCGTCGGTCGGAGTGGACCCCAAGGGGACCCGCAGGACTCTCAGCTCTGGCTTGCCTTCATTGGCCGTCCAGAGGGGAGTCGTAAGAGCTATATGCTCCAGGGGTGGAAGTGAAAGATGCATAAGACGCGAGTTGGCACAGTGGCTGTTAACAGTCACTGGGTAGAAAGCGGCGCACACCTCTCGACACCCCTGAGCCGCTCACACCGGTGTTGCTCCTGGTCGTCTTCACGATGGCAGTTTCAGGGGCCCATCTAGTCAGCGGCAAGTCACCACCTGCCTCGATAACGTGTATTAACATTGTTATGGCAGGTGTCCGGAGTTCTTTACAATAGCCCAGTCTCATTGTCCACCCAAACTTCAATCCATAGACCGGTATACTGTTCACTTTTTCTGCAATAGTCCCAATGCCTGCTGCGACCGGTTCATGGGTGTCTATTGTTGCGCCTGTGAACGGGTTCCAGCAGGCGTTTTACATGACATTAAAGCTCTCCAAGGGGCCTCTACGTGTTGGATCTATATCCCCGCGCAAGCCTATCAAAAGACCGGGATTTATAGGCCCGTGAAATCCGAGGATAATAATAATAATAAGGGCAGCTTGTGGCGAGCTGTTGGGGAGTGACGACCCCACGGACCCGAGTGCTCCAGAGAGTCGGTCAGGGTCTCCGTCTCCGGCGTGTCTTCATCGGTCGGAGTGGACCCCAAGGGGACCCGCAGGACTCTCAGCTCTGACTTGCCTTCATTGGCCGTCCAGAGGGGAGTCGTAAGAGCTATATGCTCCAGGGGTGGAAGTGTTAAAGGGCATAACGCCGCGAGTAACTTCGGAGAAAGCGCAGCACACCTCTCGACACCCCTGAGCCGCTCACGCCGGTGTTGCGCCTGGCCGTCTTTACGATGGCGCATCAGGTGCCCATCTTGCGAGTGGCAAGTCACCACCTGCCTCGATAGCACTGTATAGCACTATGTTATGGCAGGTGTCCGGAACTCTTAGCAATAGCCCAGTATTATATTCCACCCAAATTTAAGCCATAGACCAGGACTCTTTCCACTTTTCTATAATAGCTCCCAATGCCTGCTGAAACCGGTTTACGGGTATCTATTTATGTACCCGTGAATGGGTTCCAGCAGGCGTTCTACATGACATCAAAACTCTCCAAACGGCCTCTACGTGTTGGATCTATATCCCCACGCACGCCTTATAAATGACCGGGCCTGAAAACCCGAGAGTTTATAACGGAGATACAAATAATAATAATAAATATTATAGGACATTCTTACACAGATTGACTAAGACCCACGGTAAGCCCAAGGAGGCTTGTGTTATGGGTACTCAGACAACGATATATATAATATATAAATACTTAAATATATAGAAAACATCCATGACTCAGGAACAAATATCTGTGCTCATCACACAAATAAATGCCCTTACCGGGATTCGAACCCAGGACCATCGGCTTCACAGGCAGGCCATTGAAGTTAATGTTTTGTTTAGTGTTGTTTGACATATCAGTCAAATTTGACAGATTGACAGTTTTCGTCATTTTCAGTGAAAATTATCTTTTTGGGATAGAATTTAGCACATTGTTAAGTGTAGATTTATACAATCTGTCAAAATTGACAGTTTGTGACCTTTTGACAGTTTTGGATCCCAAATCGAAACGGCTTGTCCGATTTTGATAGGACCTTCAACATTAGTCATGGGATGGAAAATGTAGTTTGACACATCTGTCAAAACTGTCAAAATTGACAGTTTGACAGTTTTTATCTTTTTCGTGAAAATTAACATGGTTTGAAATTATATCCCAAAAAGATAATTTTCACTGAAAATGACAAAAACTGTCAATCTGTCAAATTTGACTGATATGTCAAACAACACTAAACTATGCCACTTTAGTACCAAACTTTAACAAAACATGTTAATTTTCACTAAAAATTACAAAACCTGTCAATTTTGACAGATGTGTCAAACTACATTTTCCATCCCATGACTAATGTTGAAGGTCCTATCAAAATCGGACAAACCGTTTCGATTTGGGATCCAAAAATGTCAAAATGTCACAAAATGTCAACTTTGACAGATTGTATAATTCTACACTTGACAATGTCACTTGGTGCTAAATTATATCCCAAAAAGATTTTTCACTGCAAATGACAAAAACTGTCAATCTGTCAAATTTGACTGATATGTCAACCAAACCTTAGTTCCACTAGGTACTGCCAGGGTTCAGCATCAGCTCTATCATGGGTACTGCTCTCCTAAGTGCTCATCAAGACGAGTCGGATGACTAAAACAGCGTGTGCCTATGTTGCACCAAACCTTAGATCCACTAGGTACTGCCAGTGTTCAGCATCAGCTCTATCATGGGTACTGCTCTCCTAAGTGCTCATCAAGACGAGTCGGATGACTAAAACAGCGTGTGCCTATGTTGCACCAAACCTAAGTTCCACTAGGTACTGCGAGGGTTCAGCATCAGCTCTATCATGAGTACTGCTCTCCCAAATTGCTCATCAAGACAAGTCGAATGACCAAAACAGTGTGCGCCTATGTTGCACCAAACCTAAGTTCCACTAGGTACTGCCAGGGTTCATAAGGAGGATGAGTAATACATACTCAAAACTTATACAAGTTCAGTCTTAGTTATATCGGAGCATCGTTTATAATGGCGTAAGCGCCATCGACAAAAAAGGTCCCTTTTTATAGGAAATACCACATTTAATTCTGTTTTTAGTATTTGTTGTTATAGCGGCAACAGAAATACATCATCTATGAAAACTTCAACTGTCTAGGTATCACGGTTCATGAGATACAGCCTGGTGACAGACGGACAGACAGACAGACAGACGGCGGAGTCTTAGTAATAGGGTCCCGTTTTTACCCTTTGGGTACGGAATAAAATAGATATTTAAGTGGGGCTCCGATACAACAAACGTGATTTATTTACCGTTTTGTGCGTAATAGTACGGAACCCTTTGTGCGCGAGTCCGACTCGCACTTGGCTGGTTTTTTTAAATTTACTACCTATGAAATGTCTGGTCATTTCAAATATTTTTAATGCTGTTCGGAAGTTTGTTATGTTACTATACTGACTATTATAATACTATAAAAACAAATACAGTACTCGGATCAAAGTTTCTCAGTCGCAGTTTACACGCACACAGTATAGCGTTTTACACGGCGCCTGCCGCACACAACGATAAAAAACCTCGTCGTCACCGTCGAAAACGTGCGGAGCCGACCGACACAGGTCCGACCTCTTCAAGCTCTGCCGCGGTACTGTGATCGCGAGCGCGCGTCATCGGTTATATAGTAGTTTTCAAAAAAATGCCAAAAAATTAAAGTAGAAGTTGATAAACACAAATGTATACCAACAGTATAAGCAAACGTTGTAGATTGCTCGTGTATAAAAATGACTTCGATACTAAGTAGATTTTCGCAGGAATTTACACTTGTTTCGAAGAGAAAATTCAATTCGTTTTACATTGATTTTCTCTTTCTCAGAAGCATGTAGGAAGAATATCGTTCGATATTCCTAAAGTACAGGATATTAGTAATACAAAATATCCAACTTCAGCAGAGTAAACTTAATATTGTCTTCGGTTACCGCGATAGTTACTCATGAAATAAAACTATGAAAACGGATTATATCGCGTATATTGAATTTATAATACATCCCGACGTTTCGAACCCTTTACAGCGTTCGTGGTCAACGGGTGACTGAGGAAAAATTACAAAGTGCAAAAATACCCACATACTAAAATAATGAACAATCATAGACTACAAACTTTAAGGCTGGTTGTACATGCAAAAACGGTTCATAAGGCTAGTTATACAGTACAATTATTTTCAAGTAAAGATATATATTTATACGCGATAAAAACTACGCCGGCTCCAACCCTACACCACGGACCCGAGAAGATTTAATTCCCTCCTAAATTGTAGGAGGGTATCCCAATATGGGACCGGCAACAAACTCGGCGGGACACATCTTTTCAAAACATATTATACTCAGAATGTCCAGCATCATCCAACACTAAGGTCTCACAGTCTATGTCTCGCTTGCTCCTTTATCAGATGGACTACAGGATCCCAAGCTGGTGGTAGAGAAAAGCCATCTTCCCTATTAAAGTTTGGATATTTCTTAATCTCAATGGCCTCGCGCAGCATTCTGGGTATGTAACGCTTCTCCTTGGCAAGAACCAGAGGCTTATCAAACTTGATTGAGTGATTGGCTTTATCCATGACATGCTCACAGACTGCAGACCTAGGTCGACGGTGCTTGACATCAGCTATGTGTTCCTTCACCCGAGTGGAAATGCTCCGTTTCGTCTGCCCAACATATGATAGGCCACACTCACAGTCCAGCCTGTACACTCCTGCAATCTGTAGAGGGGTATTGCATTTTACAGGCCTCAGGAATTGTGACATCTTCTTCATTGGCTTGAAATATGTTTTTATAGAAGCACGCTTCAAGATGTGGCTGATCCTGTCCGTGACCCCCCTGACAAAAGGCAGAATGGCAGGCCTGCGCTCGACTGTGGGGATCTTAATGTGGGACCTCTGGTTGACCCGCGGTATCCTGAGCTCGTTTGCCTGGAGCGCGCGCCTGGCATGCTGGAGCTCCGCGGCCAGATGCTGGTCATCACATATCCTCTGGGCTCTCTGAAACAAAGATTTGCCTACTGTAACAAGTTGACTGGGATGGTGATGCGATTTGCCATTTAAGTACCTATCAGTATGAGTAGGTTTCCTATACACAGTGCGACCTAGGGTGTTATCAGGATTCCTTTTTACCAATACATCTAAGAAGGGGAGAGAACAGTCTTTTTCCAACTCCATAGTAAATTTTATTTTGCTATGGATGGAATTTAGGTGATCCAAGAAAGTTAAAACACTATTTTTTGGAAGTATAGTAAAAGTGTCATCTACGTATCTTTTAAATATCTTCGGTCGCACAGGAGCCAATGAGAGTGCCCTCTCCTCGAAGTCCTCCATAAAGATGTCAGCGACTACTACAGATGACACCGGGGACCCCATGGCCACGCCGTCGACTTGAAGGTAGAATTCACCCTTCCATAGCAAGTAGCCAGATGTAAGGCAATGTTCCAACAACTTAGCATATTCCTCTGACATGTTCTGCTCACATAACCTCTTCTTGACAATTTCAATGCAGTCTTGTACCGGTAGGCTTGTGAATAGCGACTGAACGTCAAAACTGACCATGATCTCATCATCAGTCAACTGCACTGTGTATAGGAAACCTACTCATACTGATAGGTACTTAAATGGCAAATCGCATCACCATCCCAGTCAACTTGTTACAGTAGGCAAATCTTTGTTTCAGAGAGCCCAGAGGATATGTGATGACCAGCATCTGGCCGCGGAGCTCCAGCATGCCAGGCGCGCGCTCCAGGCAAACGAGCTCAGGATACCGCGGGTCAACCAGAGGTCCCACATTAAGATCCCCACAGTCGAGCGCAGGCCTGCTATTCTGCCTTTTGTCAGGGGGGTCACGGACAGGATCAGCCACATCTTGAAGCGTGCTTCTATAAAAACATATTTCAAGCCAATGAAGAAGATGTCACAATTCCTGAGGCCTGTAAAATGCAATACCCCTCTACAGATTGCAGGAGTGTACAGGCTGGACTGTGAGTGTGGCCATCATATGTTGGGCAGACGAAACGGAGCATTTCCACTCGGGTGAAGGAACACATAGCTGATGTCAAGCACCGTCGACCTAGGTCTGCAGTCTGTGAGCATGTCATGGATAAAGCCAATCACTCAATCAAGTTTGATAAGCCTCTGGTTCTTGCCAAGGAGAAGCGTTACATACCCAGAATGCTGCGCGAGGCCATTGAGATTCAGAAATATCCAAACTTTAATAGGGAAGATGGCTTTTCTCTACCACCAGCTTGGGATCCTGTAGTCCATCTGATAAAGGAGCAAGCGAGACATAGACTGTGAGACCTTAGTGTTGGATGATGCTGGACATTCTGAGTATAATATGTTTTGAAAAGATGTGTCCCGCCGAGTTTGTTGCCGGTCCCATATTGGGATACCCTCCTACAATTTAGGAGGGAATTAAATCTTCTCGGGTCCGTGGTGTAGGGTTGGAGCCGGCGTAGTTTTTATCGCGTATAAATATATATCTTTACTTGAAAATAATTGTAGTGTATAACTAGCCTTATGAACCGTTTTTGCATGTACAACCAGCCTTAAAGTTTGTAGTCTATGATTGTTCATTATTTTAGTATGTGGGTATTTTTGCACTTTGTAATTTTTCCTCAGTCACCCGTTGACCACGAACGCTGTAAAGGGTTCGAAACGTCGGGATGTATTATAAATTCAATATACGCGATATAATCCGTTTTCATAGTTTTATTTCAGAGTAAACTTCTCAAAATTTACAAATAAGAGCTTACAATTCAGTGCTTCACGTGGTTTTTCGTAAACGACCATCAGGAAAAAAAACATTACTAATTTAATTAGTCCTTTTTCTACAATGTACAACGATATTCCTAAAGATAAGAAGACGCTCTTACTGGAACAAGTACTCTTTATTTCTAATAATGAGCGTAAAATCTTAAATGTTGTCGGGAATATCATCAATTTTACATTATTTCGACTTTTCTTGTAAGAACGCTCTTAAACAAGAAACATTTTATCGAAATCATAGACCTAGCATTACAATAGATGCGGCCTACCGCGTGCGCCCGTAAGGGATAGACATAGATGACGTCATAAACGTGGGGATACCATATTGGTAAAAATTACCCCAATATTTGATATCACGTTGGGGCGATTACCCTGGAGGCAAAGATTGACGGTATTAAAATTGTTGAATAAAATGTCAATGGGCCGTTCTTTTTAGGCGTATGAACAATGAAATACCTCCTATAATTCGCGCAGGTGGTACAAAACTAAACATGTTTAGTAAATAAAACGTAAAATAAAATGTATTATGAGCTTTAATTTTATGAAATCACAAATCACAATCACATTTTTCACACCAATTAATGTACACCACATTCAATCTTCACATTTGTTTTAATTTTTATTAGAAATACGAAAAAACTTCGAGGTCAAAATTACCCATAAAATTATGATATTTTCAGAAGAAGAAGATTAAAAATGGCTGACCTCAGACTCGTCTGAGTAGCTGACATATTACCACAAACAACCTACGTAATTTGGGCGGATAATTTTACAAATAATGTTTTGTTAATTTGCGTAAATAATTGTGATATTTTTATTGAAATCGTTTGATTCTACATTGCTTTGAGTGTAACGTGATTTTACGATGTTATTCTCACATATTGCGTTAAGAGGAAGGTGTAAAATACCGTACTTACGTGTGAAAGGTTATGTTCTCATATTTTTGCTCAGAGCGGCTATTACAGCCGATTACAGAACAATTCACCATTATTTTATCAATTCAAAACGCTAACCATAACTATGTTTTATAAGAGAAAGCACAATTTCATAGAAAACAACAATAATTAAACAAGCATGACATGTCGCGTACTTATTTGTTTGCCACAATTTCGGTTGTGGCAGCGGTGGAAAAGCGAAACTATGACAAAGACAAAAAGTAATATATTGCTCTCTGTCACTACTACTGAAAGATACATAAGACTATCCCGTTCGGTCATTTCGCCCCACCCCTCATGACCAATCCAGAGTTAATACTAGATTCATGAATTTCATGATCGAAAATAAATGACAATTTTAATAATTTAACTAATTACTAATACATTTGTTCCAATTCATTTAATTTAATTCCAATTAATTTCATTTTATTTCAATTCATTTCATTTCGATACCTGCTAAAAGAACTTTATTGCAAAACATTATCGTGACAAAAAAAATAATGTACTTATAATAAAACTAAAACTTAGGTCTAAGTACTATACTAAACAAGTGAAAACATAGTTTTACAACATTCAATACTTAAAAACAACCACAATTATACTTAACTAATACTAAACCTAAACTAACCCTTAAAAAAACTAGTCGAACAACCCACCCCGCATCGCTCCCGACGCAAAGGTGCCCATCACGCTTGCTGCGTTTCCGCGTTGAACGGCGATGGACAACCTCTGCGCCAGGAACGACCCGGAGCGGGGGTCGAGACCCCTCTCCCGCAGGCGACGCCCCAGCTCCCCGAGAAAAGTTTTCGCCTCCGCGCACCAACACCCAGACGTCTCCACAGCAAGGGGAACGAACAAGTAGTTTGTTAGCCCCGAGTACTTGTCCCTCTTTAGGGACGCCGCCTGCTCAGCGGCTGCTCCTGCCGACCGCACGGTGCGGCCAAGGTGCGAGGCGGCGAATGTGCTGACGCAGGTGGCGTCCCACAAAAGGCACTTACCTTTCTCCCACGGCACCAGAGTCAATCCGTCCGGCCTCTTCGCATCTGACCGACTATGACCCGGCGGCTCCAGCACACACGGGACATTGGCTGACACCAGCGCCCTTCGAACAATGTCATTCAAGGCGTGGTGCCGTGGGAACCTCCCCGCGCACTGGCAACAGCTCAAAGCATGGTGCCCGCTGCTCTCCACCATGGACCCGCAGATGCATAGATGTGGTTGACAAACATCGCAGCCCAGACGAAGAGCAACGGCCACCCGCAACGAGTCATTGTCGAGCAGGGTGCCTAAGTTCGGGGAGGGAAGGGCGTGCAACCAAGCCCCAGATTCCGGCGCCGAAGCCGCGTTCAGCCTGGCCCTATCCGCACCAGAAGCTTGATCTAAAAGACAGCCAAACAGACGCTTAATATTGACCTCGTCCCACGAGCGCTGACGAAACGTCTGTTCAGGCACTGACGCACCCGGGTTGAGAGCCTCCCAGGCCGACAACGCATCGGAAGCAAAAGGTATTACCGCCTTGCCACCATCTAAGGATAAAATCTTAGTGACAAGGTCCACGACCTCCGCCGCCGATGCCAGGAAGGCCGGAAGACACACATCCCGCACGCGCCGTATGCCAAGTCCGCCACTCCGTATAGGCAACGAAGCCAAGTCCCACTGGTCCGGATTCAACGAGACATTCAGTACACCCTCAGCACATTCTTTCAATACCAGGTCAAACGAGTCCATGTGGCCTGGGTGCAGCCAGGCAGGTACAGTACGCAGAAAGTATGTCACCTTGGGAACGGCAAAGCAGGACCTTAACAAAGTAAGTGCCACATGAGCCGAGAGCTTTTTCAGCCTCTCACCAGCGGACCTAAGAAGCTGCTCTCTCACCATGAATGCTTCAGGTATAGCTACGGGAAACACGGGAGAACCCAAAAGATCAAAATTCTGGGTAGATAACTCCTTGAGGCCGGGGAGTAAGGAACAAAACAAAGAGAAGGAAGGTTGAGAGCTGGCGCTACAAGGAAAAAACTCACATTTACTAAAGTTGACTTCGAGCTCCAGCTCCCGAAAAAGTGGAAGTAGCGCAAGCAGGTCCTGTTCAACCTCCTCTGGCCTACCCCCCAGAGTGCCGTCGTCGAGGTACCACACATTTAATGGGGATCGAGATCTAGATATGGCCTTTTGAATAGCCAGGCTGAAGATAAGGGGACCAAGCGGATCCCCCTGCTGAGCACCGACCTGGGATGGAATAAGCGAACCGTTAAAAAAGAGTTTGGAAGGAGACGAATAGGACTGGTACAAGAAAGGGTAGAGAGCTGGAGCTCTCTCCAGAACCTCTGTAAGAAGAGTGTCGCGTTCCAAAGAGTTGAAGGCATTCTTAATATCAAGCTTAATTATAATGCAATCCGCGTTATTTGGGTCGAGCGCGAAGGCTCGAACGGCGTGGATGGCAGCCTCACAACCCAGTTTGGTGCCAAATCCCAGTTGGCACGGTTGCAAATAGGAAGCCATTTCCTCTCTCACAGCGTAACAACCGAGCTTGGCAGTCAAACGGCGGAACACGCTGCCGACAGCTATAGGCCTAAAAACAGGCTAAAACCACCATCCTTTTTCGACAGCGCGCATAAGGATGCACCGTATACATAAGGACAGACCAAGGGGTTTAACTGACCACCAAGGAGGAAGTTACATAGTCTGGTCAAGCACTCCAGCAACCGAAGCCCATTATCGCCAGCAGAACCTGAAGTGAGCTCCTTCAGATGCGATGGGCGAATACCGTCTAAGCCTGCTGCCGAAGCACTGTTAAAGGAACCTAAAGCCTGCGCAACCTCCTCCGGCCTGACTGTGAGAGCTGGGCAGGATCTGTCTGGTTCTGGTGGGAACAACAACGGCCGGGATGGGACAGGGTGCTTTAACTGCAAGTTGGCAAGGGTTTCAGGGCTTGACGGTGCCACAGTATCGTCCGACATCAAAACCCTGACAGCACCCCTGAGATC
Source organism: Cydia strobilella (assembly GCF_947568885.1). Taxonomy (NCBI): domain Eukaryota; kingdom Metazoa; phylum Arthropoda; class Insecta; order Lepidoptera; family Tortricidae; genus Cydia; species Cydia strobilella. Next base: position 41,902,444 of record NC_086068.1, on the reverse strand, counting down.
GCCCTCAAAAACTTTCGACTATAGTTCTCAGGACCGAGTGCGGCCTCAAAGACCCCGACTCGGCCTCGACACCTAAAGTATCGATGACCCCCACTGATGCGATGTTATGTTTCACTTTTGTGGTCAGGTTACCCGGACCGGCTGCTTCTGGCGCTTTCAATGCGGAATAGGCAAAGGATAGTAACTCGAACCACTCTGACGTACCATTGGTATCGATGCATCTCTCGATCACATTGCACAACTTGCCCGCAGCAAGGTTCCGAGCTCCTCTAGGGATGTGACGCAACACCCGCACCGACTTCCTAAAAGTAGCCAGGTCATCAAAACCCGAGGTACTACCACTGTCATCCGAAAGCACGCGCTGCTGCTGCTGCACCGCAACTGAGGGGGAGGGGGAGAGCGCCGTTCGGGGAACATCTTTGTGTAAGTGCCCAATATGCACTTTCAGCCCATGGGCGGTAAAAGTGCGCGGAGAATTAGAGCAATGGGGACACCGCACACGGATGGGAGCCTGCATTAAATCCATATACAATATTTTAAAACAATAATAAAAATCCCAAACAAAGGCAAGCAAAAACGACTACTACATGAATTTAAACCTATTCAAAAAGTCACTAAAACGGATGCAATTATTTAACTTGATTACATGGAATGTATTGAAATAATTCTTCTATATTTCTAATCAAGAAAATAATACAAATTTTAATTTAAAAAAAAAAAATGAACACAAAATTATAATAATAATGTCAGACTAGTTAAAAACGACTGCAATAAATAAAAATTAAAAAGTCGAAACTATCAAACACAAAATATCTCAAAAAAAGACAAATTATTAAAATTGGTATGTTCAATTACACAAGTAAATATTAAACGCATGTCAAAGTGAATTCTTAAAATAAACACAAATACATGTACAATAACAGAGATGTCACAAGATTACAACAAACCTAATTAAAAAGAAAGAAGAGAAAAAGGAGAAAAAAAAAACCTGTCGTCCGAGATTTAAAATTGTTTACAATAAAAACCAAGAATCCCTGTCATAATTCGTTACACAATCTTCCAATGACATTGTACATTACAAAAAAAACATAAATACACTTTTGCAAAAAAAAAAAAACCATAAGCCACATAAATTGAACAAAAAAAAAAGGTTATTTAAAAAATTAAATGAAATATACAACATCACCGCCACGAAGATTTGAACCCCGAACGCTAGCGTCTTTAAGCAATATCACCGGCCGTTGTCTCCACGGGACCACCACAGTAGTTGTACAACGTGCCGAAATACGCCTCCAGTAGATAGGTTGCCGTACTTGCAGTGATAACGGCGGGTTTTTGGCGCAGCATAAGTTGTAAATCCACCCGCACGTTAGCACAAAAAAAATACCTGATTGTTTCTGCACTGCACTCCAGTACTAAACCGATTATTCGCCACTGATAACGTCTCGCCAGTAGTTATAATAATTATATGCGTTGACGTCGCGTCGCGATAAAGTATCCGATCCAGTTTCAAAAGTGTTTGTGATGCGAACTTGTTCGTGATTGAAAATGTTTGTGTTGCACAATGACCCGCCGCACAAAAAGAGACTTTTTTGCTTCACACCAGGGACTTAATGAAAGTCCACTATAACACAGCAGGTTAGTAGGCACTTAAAGCGCATTCTTCACTCATAGCCACAGTTACTTTCGACCACAATTATTTTCCGCCGGCGAATCAAACGGAGACGGAGTTCTCCGTCGAAATGTATGAAGTTCTATTTTCAAAATTTTTATAATTGACTAAACCGTATCGATAAAATTCTTTTGCTCGAGTCGGAAGTGCCATAGACTATCCAACGTTGAAAAGAGTAAGGTTGTAGTGTTGCATGTTAAATTGTAATACACAGATTATACTCGACGAGTAGAAAAAAAATATTATGCGACCCTGTTTTCACCGAAAAAATGCAGAAAACTCGGAAGGTATTTTATCAATCTTTTTAAATGAATCTTTGATTTTCAATCATTTCAGCCCCTCGTACAAGATATGGTGAATTGAATTGTATTCATTCATGTACCAAATGATTCTTGTTTACTGCAAAATTGGCAACCGAAACGACACTTCTCACTGCAAATTTTGAAAAATACTCCCAAGAAAACTCATTTATTTTAGGTTTAAAAAGAGAAAATGAAAACTTTTACTATATCAGCCGCTAGTTTAGGAAATGATTATTTAAGAACGTTAACAGTTTTTGAATAAATACAGTACTGTCATAGTAAATTTTGTAACCCCAGTAAATTCACTGCCATCTGTCGACACACTTTAAAACTAAAAATGAAGATTTATAAAAATACGATAGAATGTATTTAAATATAGATAAATGATTTTTTTTATTTGCATTAATTATTTTTATGATTTTGACCCATGTTTTTTCACTGATATGCGTTAAAATTGTTAAATAACAAACGAAACCGTCAACGCCATCTATACGACTGTAGGCCAAAACTAGTAGCGCCCTCTGAACGAAAATCAAATTTTCTTGATTTTCGAGGCACGGTTTTTCCTTAGACTGTATCCATCTATTACGGAGTTATATCTATCTTTGATAAATACTAATAGTTACGTCGTAATGTTGAATGAAAAAGGAGGCATTTTGCAAAATACGCTCGTTTATAGGAATAAGGACTTAATAACATTTAGATTATTTTAAGCATCATTATATTTTGTCAATAAAACTTGTATTTTAAAAGATTCACAATTTTTACTGGTGTAGGTGTACCCCTTTACACTCAATCTTTTACCTTCATCTTGATAATTTACCGTATAAGCTACCTATACATACATCGTGGGCTCGAGTAACCCGACAGATTTTAACCACGCATTTCTGAGGTAATAAGGAGCAAAAAATGTTATCATGACTTTTGGTCAAATTCGGCAAAAAAAATTGTGTGTGTGTGGTGTGTGTTTTTATACTGTATTACGTGGTGTGGAGTAAATGACACTTATAGTTTTATATCATAGAACTGTAAACCTACAAGACCGATAACGAAACGCACACTTCGCTCACATATAAAAAAAGCCTATTACTTAGTTCATGGTTCATGTGCCATCCGTGCCATCGTTAATTATTTTGATTATCGATATACTTAGGTACATTTATAATTTGATAAAATGAATGTGACTACATAAGAATGAAGAATTCATTCAGGAATAATTTAACTCTTCGCGCAATGCACGCATGTGATTATGATTGCCTCGTCACCTGGCACTGGCACCTAGACGACCCCACAGTCAGATCGCTATCGTGTCCTATTGAGGTTAAGAATGTCGCTCAAGTAGGAATCGCCGGGCCGAGGGCGAGCGGAGCGGGGGCGGGCCGCTCCGCCTCGCGGCTCCACCGCTAACTCGTCGAAGCACTGCTGGAGCAGTGCGTCGGGCTCGTCCGACTTAGCCTTGCTCTTCTTCTTGGCCTGGTAGCTGAGCGCGTCCTTGTCGAACTCCAACGGTACGATGCCAAGGTCGCCGCTGTACCGATTTTTTGCGACTTGGAGGTATTTTTTGCCGCGCACTGTTGTTAAACGTTTGTCCTGAAAAACACATACATATTTGACCTATTGCCAGAGATGGCAACCATTGTGGCTAGGGTGCTTGACAGCCTGCTCAATTTGCGACTGGACAAGTGCTTGCACATGATGGCCAGTTCGGCTTCCGTGCCGGTCTGTCAACTCAACTGAGAGCGCAATAAATTGTCTAAAGCAGGCTGTCAAGTACTATACTCGCAGAAAAACTCCTATCTATACGTGCTTTTTGGATCTCTTGAAGGCTTTTGACCACGTAAATTATGACTTAAAGCTGGACAGGATGGAGTTTCCAAAGGAATAGCGTCCGTTGGGGCGATGTATTCTCGGACGAATATGGACTGCAGTGCGGTGTGAGGCGGGGTGAGGGGGGGGGGCTAAGGGGGGCTTACCTCTCCCAAATTATTTAATCTTTATGTAAACCACAGCGCCACTTGCACCAATCCAGTGTAAACCAGTTAACCCAGTGTAAAATTGTACTGGTAACCATAGTAACTCCAGGTTTAACCGGTTAACCCCGGGTTAGTGAATGGTGCAAGTGGCCCTTAATCGGTGAATTCAGCAACACACATGTCGGATGCCATATTGACAGGGTCTGTTTTAATAATACAAGTTACGCAGATGATATGGTGTTGCTGAGCCCATCGGTTGGTGGTTTGAATATCCTTTTGGACATTTGTGAATCGTACGCTCGCCATCACAATTTAAAAGTGGAGTCCGGTTAGTACGACTTCGCATATAACAACCAAACGGTTATAGCGACGTAAGTAAAGGCACATCACATGTTTGGTTTTAGTACAAGCTACTATGAAAGTACAACCGTTTATTATACGACTCCGCTTATAACGACTGACCGCTTTTAACGATGAAATTTCACATAAAATTCGTTCGTCAAGTCCGGTTTCAACGACGAGCGACGTCGTTTTTACAAATAAATTCATGGTAAGAAGCTTATTCCGTACACGCCGACCTTTCGTATAGCATTATTTTTAATATGTTTGTTCGGGTTAAATATTGCAAGCTTAATAAACCCCACTTTCCATTATTCAGTTGAGCTGAAACTTCGTAAGTTAAAAACGTAAACGTAAAATAAGTTTTTGGCAAAAATTTCATTTTTGGTACAAGCTTTTATCGCTGACTGTACTTTTTTTCCACAGGCAACTAATATTCATCGAGACAATTCTAAAAATCCCAAACACGATTAGTGATCCATTGAAATGGTACATTTTGCCTTGCATGAAATCGGGCAGTTCTGTTTTTTTTTGTTCTATGTGATGAAGTGGTTATGGCAAATCCGAGTTTTCGACCTTGGAAACCCAGCGGATCATTGTCAATTTTTTGAAAAACCTCTAAATTTTCTGACTTTTTTAAGTTTCTGACAATTTTCACTATGAACACTTTAAAGAAGACTAAATTCTTAACAAAGTATGTTAAAATGAGAAGGCGATAAACCGAATAGTTTGTAAGATACAGTTGTTCAAAAAGTTGCAAAATTTCCAATATATATTTTTTTACACTTTTTTTTAGTTTCTGCCAATTTTTACCAACAAGCACTTATATTACGGCAAATGTCACTATGAACACTTTAAAGAAGATTAAATTAACAACAAAACGTGACCATCTATATGTTCCAAGTTGCTAAGGTGAGTAAACAAAATAAAATAAGGGTTTGTAAAATGAAATGCGACATAAGAAATAAGTATAATTTACACAAAACCGGCCAAGTGTGAGTCGGACTCGAAGTCGAACCCTTCGTGCGCGAGTCCAACTCACACTTGGCCGGTTTTTTGTAAATTATAATACTTATTTCTTATGTCGCATTTCATTTTACAAACCCTTATATTAATTTGTTCACTCACCTCAGCAACTTGGAACAGCTGTATCTAAAGAACTATCAGGTCCTAATAGACCAAATTGGTCTCTTTCTGTTGCGAATGATGTGTACTTTAATAACGTTTGTGGAGTTGTGACGTAAAATGGGTTAATTCACATAGTTGACCACATTGACAAAACTTAAAAAACGTAAAAAAATTGTTATGGTAATTTTTGAACACCTGCATCTTACAAACTATTCGGTGTCTTGCTTTCTCACTTCAACATACTTTGTTGATAATTTAGTCTTCTTTAAAGTGTTCATGGTGACATTTGCCGTATAGCGGAAGCCGCTCGACCCCAATTATAAAGAAAAACCGCAAATCGATGTACAGGTTAGCCGTTTGGCACACACATACTAGAGGTCAAAACAAAGTTTTTGACCTGCAGTTCCTAAAAAAAATTCACGGGGGGGGGGGGGGGGAGTGGTAAAACATTTCCATACAAAAAAAACCAACACCTATCGTGTGTAATATCATAGGAAAGGGCTTTTTGAGGCGATTCTAAAAATATATCACATCATTACATTTCGGCCATTTTTTTAAAAATTAAAACAAGAATTTTCGAAACATACCAAGTTTGGGCTCCATGTTTCGAAAATTCTTTTTGTTTTAATTAAAACAAGCTGTAATAAAACCCATCCATAAAAAGAACCATAAAACCGACCCAAACAACTACCGCCCGATAGCTTTGTTGCCCGTAATTTCAATTAAAAAAAAAAAGAATGTGTAAGCGATTGTATTCTTTTTGTAAAAAATATAACATATTTACCGATTCACAACTCGGTTTCCGAAAGAAACGGTCAACTACCTTAGCAGCCTATAAATACATAAACGAGATTTTGAATATTTTAGACAGGAAAGAGTACGCAATTGGAATACTGTTTGACATGACAAAAGCTTATGAAAAAGTCAAATTTAACATACTTCTAGACAAATTATACGGTATCGGAGTGCGCGGTATAACACACAAATGGTTCCAATCTTATTTAAACAATAGAAAGCAATGCGTTGATATTGAGTATACGAACGAAAGCTCGAGAGAAATTAACATCGTTAGATCTGATGTCCAACCCGTGTTAGACTCAATCCCTCAGGGAAGCGTTATTAGATGCGTGCTTTTTATTATTTACATAAATGACCTCCCAAGATCTTTCTCCGAAACTTGTGTCATGTTTGCAGACGATTTCTCCTTACTACTGTCATGTAAAAATAATATAAACCTCAATGACAAATTACATCAAATTCTTACAAACATTGTGAGGTGGATGAACGACCACAATTTAGAAATAAATTTTACCAAGGCAAAAATAATGCAATTTAGGCCCCGTCAAAAAATCGAATTAGACATGAATTTTTCCTTCGACGGCATGGAACTAGAATGCGTCCCCACGTTCCCACTTTTCGGCATCACTATCGACACCCATATAAATTGGAAAGATCACGTACAAAAAATAAAAACAAAATACAGCCAATTTAATTATGCACTAGGACAGCTAAAAAGGACCATCGACCTACAGACCACCTTATCGGCGTACTACGCTTTCGCGCACGCGTGGCTTAGCTATGCCGTGATATTATGGGGCAACAGCACTGACGCAGCCGATTAATTCATTTTACAAAAAAAAATTTATCCGTATACTTTCAAACACTAAACACCCAGAAAGCTGCAAACCACATTTTAAAAACCTTGGTATTCTAACCTTCTTCTTCTTCTTCAGTCGGTCCCTCAATACTGAGGATCGTGACATCATGTCCTTCTGCTGAAGACCAGGTTCCTCCATAGGGTTCTGTTCCTCGCCAAGCGCATGGCCTCGTGCAGTTTTAGTTGCATAGGTGCCGTAATTTGAGCACACCATCTAGTGGGAGGAGTGCCCTGAGGTCTCGTGCCTTCAACTTTGCCCGTCATTATTACTCTTTCCAGGCTATCCGGAGAACGACGTGAGAGGTGTCCGAAGTAAGAGGTGTCCGAAGTAAGTAAGCATTTGGTCCTGGCATATCGTTGACAGCCGGCGTTTTATGCGCAACTCTTCCAGTATGGACTGATTGGTACGTATTGCCGTCCACGGTATTCGTAAAAGCCGGCGCCAACACCACATCTCAAACGCGTTGATACGCTTGGTCAAATTGGCTCGGATGGTCCATGTCTCCATACCATACAGAAATATTGGGAAAACGAGAGAACGCACAAGTCTAATCTTCGTCTGTCTTAATATACTACGATCCTTCCAAATCTTATCTAGCCGCGCCATAGCTCCCTTCGCTATATGAATCCTCCGGATAATTTCCCCGTCACAGCTACCATCGCTAGATATAAGTGAGCCGAGGTAGGTGAAGGTGCTGACACAGTCGAGATCTTTTAGTTCTAAGCTTCGTTGAGGAGGTATTTTCCGATACACAAACATCAGCTTGGTCTTAGCATGGTTGACGTGAAGTCCTAATTTGATGCTTTCGGCTTCTATTCGTCTGAACAATCGACTCATCTCCTCCTCATCGGAAGCCAAGAGCGTTGTGTCGTCAGCATAGCGTAGGTTGCATATCGTCTTCCCACCAATCGATATGCCGCCGTCCCAGTTCTCGATGGCCTTGCGTACTATGTATTCACCGTAGATATTGAAGAGCTTAGGAGACAATATACAGCCCTGTCTCACTCCTCTTTCCGGCTTGAACTGAGCTGACAGTGCATTCTCGATGCGGACTCTGGCAGTACTTTCGGCGTATAGGTTTTCTATGAGATGTGCTAAATGTGCGGGGACACCCATCTCAGAGAGCATGCTCAGCATGTTTCCCCATCTGACGCAGTCAAAACCTTACCTTGTATCTATATCATAGAATCATGTAAATTTGTAAAAAATTACCCAGAAATGTTCACTAAAGTCGGAGATGTACCTCGTCGTTTTGAATCTCGTTCCAAAAGTAATTTAATACAAATATCATCTAATTTAGCGATAGCGATAGCGAATTTAAAAGTACTAAAAATTATGTTTGACAAACATGTCAGACATGTGTCATCCACATCGTACTCATCAAGATGACACATGTTTATTTTATTGTTGCTTTGGCACATAGAAGGTAGGATTCTATAGAAGTTTAGTGGCCTACCGCGTGCGCCTGTGAGGGACAGAATTTGTAGCCTACCAGGCCACCATAAACCATACAAAACGGTGGGGAAAAGCATCTATATTTATTTCAAAAAGCACGTACGGCGAGAATTGTTCTTTTGAGGATGTTAAATGATGTCGGATCTTTAAGGTCAGCCAATTTTCCGCATCGGTCCGCGACCTTGGTGCGGTGCGGCATATGTGCGATCGTGTGTAAAAGCCGTAACAGACTACCGCACCGCGATCTTGGTGCGCCACGCCCATAAGTGAGAGACGAAAGAGAATATCTCGAAAAGCCGTATTGATGCGGTCAAAATATCTCTTTCTCGCTCTAACTTATAGCTGCGTCCTTAACGTACGTACGGTGACCATGGTACACACTATCGATACGTGCGCCGCACCGCACCAAGGCCGCGGCGAGATCTCTAACGGCTTTTACGATAGTCTGTTAAATACGGCTATAATATTTCTCTCTCGCTCTAACTTAAAGCTGCGTCCTTAACGTACGTACGGTGACCACCTTGCGCGCCTTCTCTCTCGCGCTTTAGGTGCATCGCACAATGACCTTGGTGCGGTGCGGTAATGTGTTAGGCGCTTAAGGTGGGCCGCCGTATGCTGAGAGCGAGAAAGAGATATTTTGACGGTACCAAGGTCGCGGTCCAGACGTTGTACAGACTTTCAAAAAAGTAAATATAAAAAAAAACTAAATTAGGTCCAAGGGCCTGACACTCTTTGATAGAGAAAGATAGTCTTATTGCGATTCCTATAAGAGGAAAGAGAAAATAGTGCCATGCTTTGTCTTTATCACCGACCGGGCATTTTGTCATGGTCGGGTTATGGCATCATAGCAAGGAGGCGATGGCGAAATACCGAAATTTATAAGAGTGAAAGAGAAAAACGATTATGCTGCCATACACGAAACATGAATATGTATTTCTCTTACCCCTGGTCGCTCGGTTTCATGTCTATAACTACGTGTATATACACGAATTAATAAACTAGTGGATGTGAAATGACTCCTATTTAGTATGAAAACCAGTGTCGCTAAACTCACACATTCATAGCCACGTTAAAATACGTCACACACTTACAAAATTGCTCTGATTCGTAGCAACTTTCCATACCAAAAGGTTATTACCGGTGGACATTTCTCGAACGAATATCAACTGTAGGCTACATGAGTGACGGTTTAAAATATAATGTCAAAGCTATATGACATACGACTCTTTCATTATCTCATTCATCTCACTAAAGCTCGCTCAACGTTCACCTAATACAACTACTCAACACCAGATGGCGTTATTTTATATAATTTTAAAATTACAGGCGAGAAAAGGGCTAAAAAACCAGTATAAGTAAGGTCTAATTACGCATGGTTTGTTACGGATCTCACGGTCACGTTACACTGGTGTTTTCGAGATCTCTACACGCCTGCGAGTAGCTAACCGTTGGAACTTCTTTCCATTCGACGATATAGGGAGGGGACAGTGTAATCGGAGTGTTTTATCGATATTTGTGTGTTCAGTTAGGTATTGATATTTCATTACCGTATGTTTTAACACATTTAGATAATACTTTATTTATGATTATAATATAGGTAGTGATAATCGTGATTGTATGAAAAATAATATGTAGTAAAGTACAACAAATATCTAACTAGAAATTTGTTTCTTATTAATTGACCAACTAGGTTGTTAATGTGAATATTAAATATATCTTAAAGTCAAACAGATAAAATCATAGTTCTTTAAATGTCTATTAACTCGGTATTGCTGTTATTTTGTAATCACAAATCTGCAATTACTTACATAGGTAAGTATTCGTCTTTAACAATATATTTACTTGTAGCAGCATTTAAGGCCAATCTAGACGGGACAACCTGATTAAATTGTCAAATTAATTGTATGGTGTGAAAGCATACATGAAACTGGCTCATCGATCCCACTTGATTTGATTGTAAGATTGTGACCTATCAAATCAGGAAGGGGGGCGGCAATATTCCAATATTTGACGCTAGTTTGCGTGGTACGGAACACTTTTAATTAATTTAGTGAGCCCGAATGTCACTAATAATTACTAAATTAGTAACTAAGTTTTAGTTTTACGTTTAATTGAATAATAATAATTGTTAATCCGATAATAAATAAGTTTTAGGCGTGTGGACGCTAGATGAGATCTATGGCAATTTTATCCCCAGAAATCTTTCTCTAAGAAATGCTCCTAGCAAATGGTGCTATATTTTTGCGGAAACTAATTTTCTTGCCCAGTAGCATTGATCCATTTGTTTTTAATATCGGCATCTTGTGGTAACCTACAATAATTAATAATAAAGAAATAGAAAATATAAAACGTTTATTCATGGCACATTGCATGCATTGTACGCATAAGTGCATTAAGTACCTAGTCTAATTATATTAACGATGAGAATATGATGGGTGTAAAAAACAAAAACGTATGTAAAGGAATACGAAGGTTTGAAAGGTTGCCATGAAATGACCCCGACTTAACTTAGTGCTTGATGACCAGAGCTGCCATATTTACTAAGACATTGATTATCCCAAATAATAATTAGAAACGTGTCTAAAATAATAATTTATTACCGAACCAAACATCAAACTTGAAATATCGTAACTTTAACTTTATCGATATAAATATCGACATTGCGCAGCATCTGAGTAGCGAAGTTATTTGACATTTAGGATAGCGAATATTCCAGATAAACGTAAAGAATAGTGACAAAGGATTGTGAACTCTAAGTTCTAACTGATAAAATATAGATTTACTTAACGAACATTCGTAAATAATGCAATATAAACAGATTTTTCGTATTTGTCGGATTATATTTAAATAAATAACCACCGGTGATAGGAAATACCTCCACGTGAAAGATTTTTTAAACCGCTGTGATTTCTGCAGCTTAATACTGCACAATACGGCATTTTAAATTTAATTATCAATTTTTGTTAGACGAGCGTACGTACGACGTGAATGTCATTCGAGTATGAAGTTTACACAACAACTGAGCATAGTCTGTGCATAAAGTGAGTCGGTCGCTACTAACTGTCGGATAGACGGGAACGCCCACTTGCCATCTCCTCCTACTCCGTGTGTATATACTATGTCTATTATTAGGTCAGAGGGTCTACCGTGAAAACCTCGTTTTTCTCTTTTACTCCAATGAAGGCGTAATTAGAGTGACAGAAAAAGATGCCCGCAATTTGAACTTCGATTTGCGTTGTTATAGCCCAGACACGGAATGTCACGGAATGTTTGTAAACTTCAGTCTCATGAACTCGCGCACCGAGGGTTCCGTACTTCTTAGTATTTGTTGTTATAGCGGCAACAGAAATATCCTCTGTTTATCATAAATCATCTGAGAAAATTTCAACTGTCTAGCTATCACGGTTCATGAGATACAGCCCGGTGACAGACAGACGGATAGACGGACAGACGGACAGCGGAGTCTTAGTAATAGGGTCCCGTTCTTACCCTTTGGGTACGGAACCCTAAAAAGCACGAGTGTTATAATATCAAGGATTATGAGCCTAAAATCGGTGGAATAAAAACGTCGTTTTGAGCAAGTGTGTTGAAAATATAAAATTATACATTAGCCCTATGAAATTTTAGGCATCAGAGCCAAATGGCAAGACTAGAAAACAACGCGCAGAAACCCAGCGAAGGCCGAAGGCCGAGCTGCGGGAATGAAGTGCTCGCATGCGGATCTTTTATTTCTACCAAAAGTACAACTTCATTACTTTTTCCCTTTAGAAAACAAAACTACTGCACCAACAACAGCACCAACAACTACTACACATCAACAACAGCACATGAATGCCTGAATGAATGAACATTTTATGAATATTTTTACATGTAATGTTTTGATAGGATACTTTATGTACCCATTTTTATTGCTCTTGAGTTTTTTTTATTTCATTAAGCGTTCAGTCTTAGGCTGCGTGTCCACAGGAGCGGAGCGAGGTGGCGGAGCGATGAGCGAGGAAAAAAACCACCGATTGAATGGCATTAAATCTCCGCTCTGTAATTTTAATGAAATTCTATTGCTGGACTTTTTCCCCGCTTACCGCTCCAGTGGACAGGCAACCTAACTTTTAGAACTTCTAAACGCCGCAACGGGTCTCTAGTTCTCATTTATATGGCAACAGTTCATTATAGTCTTAACAATGTGGATTGGCAACTCGTTTGACTTACATCTACTTTTATTCGCCGTAATCAAAATCAAAACCCATTTATTAGGTCTCTACACTTTTTTTATAGTCGGTACTTCTTTTTTGCCGTATAAAATGCATGTATTTTCTTACGTATCACACATAGGTCAAAATCGTCTAATTGCATCTTCTTTTTTATTTTTGGTTTGCATAAAACCCCAGGAGGTGTACCTCCTCTCGTAAGCCGCGTAATCGATGCCTCCGATTTACCTAGAAATTTAAATAAATTTACATATATGTATTTAATTTAGTTGTAACATACCAGATGGTGTGTTTACTATTAGCCACACTATCAGCTCAGCTCAGCTCAATAGCTGAAAATAGTTATTTGTTATACAAGGGTGCAAAGTTGTATTTTACCCGCGAGTGTAGAATTGAAACACGAGCAAGCGAAAGGATTCTATAGGTGAACCACGAGCGAAGCGAGTGGTTCTAAAATAGAATCCTGAGCGTAGCGAGTGTTTCAACACACGAAAAGTAAAATACATTTGCGCCCGTGTGTAACACAAAACTTTTCACCTCACTATAGCGAGGAAAGTGCAACATCCACAGGCGTTAGATCATCTTCATCACTGAAATCACTCATTTCTTTACGATATTATAACAGAAAACTCTGGAAGTTGTGTATTTTTACGCGAGTCGGTGAGAAAAGGTTTTAAGTAAAAGAATTGTTGACAATGTTGACATTTCTGATGTATGAAATGTCAACGATGCGTTTTGAAATTGCATCTACTCAAATTGTGCGTTCAGAATTATATTTAACATCATTATAAAAAAACAAACGTTTCTTATGGAATTTTAAGGTTTATGACTTAAAATCATTAAATAAAGCTAAATTTGGTATTTTTTATTAGATTCTCAAGCCCTTTATTTAATGATAATTAATATCGAACGAACCATTATCATGAGCGTTTTACGTTTTGTTATCTGTCAAGCTACTTAAACACGCTCCATCCAAGGTCAAATTACTTTCCCCACTAGAGGATAAAACGCGTTTTTCCCCGCTTGTATTGAAGGATAAACGTCAACTTTCCGAGCTAGTGAGGGGAAAAATAAATAGTAGATTGTCAACCAACATAGAGGTACAATATAGGTAGTATAGAGATGAAATGGTAGACCCGGGAGATGACCGAACGAGATGCTCTTATGGAACTTTCAGTAGGAGTAGCAGAGAAAGCGTTATTATTGTTTGTCCTTGTCACAGTCTCACATTTTTTATTCCCCACCGTAAATTTAGTATGGTTTATGGTGGGTAACAAATAACCCGACCAAATTACGTAGGTTGTTTTTGGTATGTTGTCAGGAATATTAAAACGTGTTTTTAATTTTGTTGCATTGCGTATGTTCTGTCCCTCACGGGCGCACGCGTAGAATTTATAGCAAATATACTAGACCTATGTTAACCAAGGAATGAAAGGCACCTTTCTAACGAGATACCTATTTATATAGGGAATCAGAATGGGTGCTTTTCACCCAAGACACTACACAAACAAAACATGTATATTTCACAAAATATGACTAAGTATATACAAGGTGTAACAAAAATAATGGGGATCTGGTTAAGGAGTCCATATGGAGGGTTGGCCGACTTCGACAACCTGCCCCATAGAAAAAATAAAATTTTCGCGTCAAACACATGTTTCGTCTCATTTTTCCTAATCAGAATACGATACCGATAGTATGCCCTTAAACGAATACCCACTATTTTTGTGACACCTTGTATACTTGTATTTTGTATAGTATTTCTTGAGGGTAATTTCAATTAACAATTCAGGTAAAAGGATCGTTATTTATGGAATCAGAAATTAAGAGCCCTTATTCCCTGGAGCGTTCACCGATTTCACGAAATAACACTCAATAGATGGCGTTGAGGCGCGGTACGCGAGCGCCGCCAACTATAACGCGTTTTGAACGCAGAGAAGAATAATCTTGATTGTTGTCGATTTCAATAGCAAGTAACATTATTTTTCACCTCAGCAGCTCGAACAAGCCTACTTTCGTTACTCCCTGGAGTGAGGAAAGTGCGAATTTAGTGAAGGCCATGAACTTCATACTTTTATTACATTTTTTTTATGGTATGGTACGGTACGGCACGGTCCGGTCCGGTATATGTACGATACGATACGAGACCGGACCTCGGTCTCGTATCGTATCGTATCGTATCGTATCGTATCGTGTCTTATCGTATCGTACATATTATAAAACTTTTTTTTTTTCTGTTTATTCTGTGTAATTCGAAATACATTTTAACCTTTAATATGTTCTTACTTCTGAGGTGAAAAATTATGTGTGCAACACGAGAGCAAAGTTATTTTACATCTCGTGTTTTTAAGTCCCTCGCTACGCTCAAGATTCTACCTTAGAATTACAATAGAAGAAACCAAGATTCGCTTCGCTCGTGATTCAATTATAGAATCTTTCGCTTTCTCGGGTCTCAAAATAAACACTCGCAAGAAAAACCAACTTTCCTCTCTTGTTGCACAAATAACTATTTAATGTTATAACCACTCTTTTATTTCATTTTATATGCATGGTAGTAGTAAATTCAGTTTATTATGTTAAGAAAATATACATACTTGTACCCAGAGATGACCAGGGTGCCTAGCCAAGATGCCAACCGTTTAGGTACCTATAGTTTACATTAAAACCAAATCTGTAGCTGGCCTCTGAAATGGGTAATAGAAACGCGTTCCGTATAGTCTAACCCGTTCGTATAAAAATACCGCAAATCGATGTACAGGTTAGCCGTTTGGCACACACATACTAGAGGCCAAAACAAAAATTTTCGCTTGGGGGGGGTAAAACATTATTTTATATATTGTGATATATTTTTAGAATCGCCTTAAAAAGCCCTTTCGTATGATACCACACTCGATAGATTTTGGAATATTTTTTTCTATACAAAAAAAATGTTTTACCACCCCCCCAGCAAATTTTTTTTAGGAACTGCGGGTCAAAAATTTTGTTTCGACCTCTAGTATGCGTGTACCAAACGGCTAACCTGTACATCGATTTGCGGTATTCCTTTGAAATTGGGGTCGAGCGGCTTCCGCTAGTATGTCTTTCGCTTTCCAAATGACCAGGGTGCCTAGCCAAGATGCCAACCTTTTACGCTCCGTAGCAAACGAAACGTAACTGTCTTAGTCGCACTAATATGGAAGAGTGATAGAGAGAGATTACGCTATTGTTCGCTTCGGAACGAACGAACGACTGGCATCTTGTCTAGGCACCCTGGTCATCTGGAAAGCGAAAGACATAAGGAACGCGTTTCTACTACCCATTTTAGAGGCCAGCTACAGATTTGGTTTTAAATTAAATTATATTATAGGTACCTAAACGGTTGGCATTTTGGCTAGGCACCTTGGTCATCTGGAAAGGGAAAGACATATGGAACCCGTTTCTACTACCCATTCAGAGGCCAGCTACAGATTTGGTTTTAATGTAAACTATTCTGCTTTTGTTAAACTAAATACTACTTGTTGCTACGGAGGAGCGGGGCTTCCTGATACAGGTATAATATACTTAAAAGGAAGTCCCAACCTACTACCTTGTAATGTAACATTTTATTAATGAAATAAAATATTTTCATTTTCACTATAGGTACCTAAACGGTTAGCATCTTGGCTAGGCACCCTGAACAGACCCGAATCACCTAAGCGAAAAAAATTAATATTTGTGGTATAAAATGTACCTATGATCACCTAAGGATCAAGATTTTCTAATCGCAGTATACACCACTTCTCGGAACTGGCTCGCTGGTTACGAACGCAACGAACGCCTGACGATCGAGCACTAGTCCGTCCCCTAAGCGCGCTCGGCGGAGACTGAGCGCGCAGCGTCGATGCAGCGTGATTTATACGTCTTTTAAAAATATTTATATTTACAAAAAAAGCAAAATAGATCCTATAGTTATGATTTTTTTTATGGGTTCACATGAAGTTAGAATTTGCTATAGTATTATTTTGAGGGCAAAATATAAGTACAATTTGCGATAAAAAAATATAATGCGACCCTGTTTTCACCGAAAAAATTAAGAAAGCTCGGAAGGTATTTTATCAATTTTTTAAAATGAATCTGATTTTTAATCATTTCAGCCCCTCGTACAAGATATGGTGAATTGAATTGTAATCATTCATGTATCAAATGATTCTTGTTTACTGCAAAATTGGCAACCGAAACGACACTTCTCATTGCAAATTTTGAAAAATACTCCCAAGAAAACTCATTTATTTTAGGTTTAAAAAGAGAAAATTAAAACTTTAACTATTTCAGCCGCTAGTTTAGGAAATGATTATTTAAGAACGTTAACAGGTTTTGAATAAATACTAATAGTTACGTTGTAATGTTGAATGAAAAAGGATGCATTTTGCAAAATACTCTCGTTTGTAGGAATAAGGACTCTTAAATAGAATGGAAACTATACAACAAATATATTTAGAACCAACTAGAACCAAAATAACGTTCCTGGAAGGTAAAAACCCTAGGGCATAAACATATCACTTTCAACTCGCTTCATAGCTGATAAACACTTATAGAGCATGAGAAATGAATATGTAATATTGTGCTACTTGCTACTTGTGCCCCCTGGTGGTGGCTGGGAACTGGGAACTTCCCTGCCCTGTGTCCAGCGGGCTGAGCATGGTAGCATTTTTATCGCCTGTCACCATGCCTGTCACGTTCTAACAAGTATGTAAGTGCGAAAGTGACGGGCATAGTGACAAGCGATAAAAATGGAACCATGCTGCGACCGCTGGGTAATTAACCTATTGATATTTAGACAGGGGACACGTGCCCTCTATTCTATACCTACCTGAATAATAAGAACATTGTCTGCCTCTTGAGACGCCTTGGCGCTACCAAATATTGAACTAGTAGAAAGATCATCCGATTCCCGTTCCTGTAGGCAAAGTACATTAAAATAGAGGTATTATATTGTAGTGGTTAACACAATAAAACAACATTATTTACAATACTAGTTCTAGTACAACGCGCTCACGAGGAACCCGGAACATTTTAACACTGTATTCCTGGTCATATGTAAAAACTAAAATGTCCTATAAACTTTTCTGGAATTTGCCTATTTTCAGTGCTTACCAAAAAAAAACATTATATTATTGTTATTTAGTGCAAAACACCTTTTTGATGGCGATGTTGCCACTATGGCTAGTAATCAATATTTGATTTGACAAATATCAAAAAGCGACAAGTAACACTTTGCAAAAACTAGGTTATACAAAAACAAAGTACCAATTCTATGGAGAGTAGAGGTAAGGAGAAAACTCTCTTATGGGAGAACAGTTGCAAATGTGTCCAGCTGTCAGCTATAAAATAACAGTTCCTATGGGAGAACAGTTGCAAATGTGTCCAGCTGTCAGCTATAAAATAACAGTTCCTACGGGAGAACAGTTGCAAATGTGTCCAGCTGTCAGCTATAAAATAACAGTTCTAAATCTCTTCAGAGTAGCTAAGAACGTAGTGGTTATTGACGGAGTGAAGTGCGCTGTCAATGATTTAATTTTTTTTAATCAAATATTCTAGGTATTGTGGCGCCACCTGTTTAAGGTTTTTTGACGGACACTTTTTCATACACAAAGAGTGTTCTCCTTAGCTCTACCCTACATAACCAATTTATTTTAAGTGATAGTTTTACCAATAAAAAACATTTACTTTTATGTACAACCCCTGCATACAATATTCTGTAAATTAGTATGGACGTGGGGTACCTTTTCTGTGCAGCTGACTGTACATCAACTATTTCTTGTCGTTATTCTGTTCCGTCAGCCAGGGGACAATATTAGCATAGTTTGTTAAAAGAAGTATTGTATCACGTTCTACTAACATGTTTAGTAGGTGGCCCATTATGGAAAGGGTTTATAACTACCAAATAAAATCATGTTTTGTGAATTTAAATACCATAGAACCCGGTTTTTAAGAGAGACCCAGGGGAACGTAACCATGGCAACGATTGACAAGAGAAAGTTGACACCCACTACATACAAAAAACCAAAAAAAAAGAAATGAAAAAAAAATGTTCTGGCGAAATTAACCAGAACTCATACTACATTTTTAGGGTTTAATTAATAACCTTGAAATTATAAATTAAAGTTCAAATTGTCTGTGACGTATACGGGACATGGCATTATACGGGTTAATCGCGTAAAATAAGTTTTAAATTTACCTCCGACGTTTCCAGGACGGCGTTGTCCCCGTGGTCAGAGGGACAGCGGAGTCTTAGTAATAGGGTCCCGTTTTTACCCTTTGGGTACGGAACCCTAAAAACGATTTTGTACTGGAAAACGATTTATGTTTTTTTTTACGCTTGCCATTTGGTAAATAGGCAATGTACACATATTCTGCACATCATTTTGAAGCTCGATATGTCTGTTAAATTAAAAAAGTAAACTGCACAAAAAACTGTTACCCGACTGCGAATTCTAAAAGTCGATTTTGTATACAATTGTATGGAAAAAATTATGAGTGCCTAAATAGTTAAGAGCGGTAGTGGACATACACTAATTACAGACATACCTATAGATATACCTTATCCTATTGTAAGTACTTACATAGTCCTCTTCGCAGAAAGCAGCAAAAATCTGGAAAAAATTATAAATCAACTAAGTGACCAAAGCAAAAAAGTAGGACTTTCGATGAACAAAGACAAAACAAAGCTAATGACCAACAGCTCCGCATATATAACAAAACTCGAAGGGGAGACACTAGAATACGTAAATAAATACATATATTAGGAAAAGAAATATCCTTCGAAAAAGATAACCAAAAAGAAGAGGTAGAACGCCGAATAAAGATGAGCTGGAAAAAATATTGGTCCCTGAAAGAAATAAACTATCCGCTCCACCTAAAAAAACAGTAATGGATACATGTATTCTACCGACCCTTACGTATGGCTGTCAAACGTTGACCTACAACAACAGAATAAAAACAAAACTAGTGAACTGCCAGAAAGCGATGGAGAGAAGCCTATTAAAAATAAGGAAAATTCACAAAATAAGAAGCGAATCCATACGGAAGAAGACAAAATTAATTGACGCCCTACACTACTGTCTACGTTTAAAATGGCGATGGGCTGGCCATGTAGCACGCTACAACGATAAGCGATGGACAGCAGAAATAACTAGATGGAAAGGTCCCAGTGGAAAAAGACGACAAGCACGACCTACTAAGCGATGGAGCGATGACATCATTAGCTACAGCTGGAAAAGAGTGGATAAACCAAGCAAAAGACAGAGAAAACTGGATAAAACTGGAGGAGATAAATAAAGAGAATAATAATAATAAAAACATCCGCTGACACTGACAGACGTCCTTTTACATTTCTTTTGATAAAATATATTTTAAATGTGGTTTTTGCCCTAAAATGGTGATAAATACTCATGTGTGAACCGAGTTATTACTACACCATGCGGACAATTGATATTTTTCATTGTAGACACCGCGACCATGGGTCGCAGTCGCATTACAACCGTGTTGACATTTGTCATACTTCACCGGCAAAACTACAAAATTGGAAATGATAACAAGGAGTCGAACTAAAGCGGTAACATCAAGCGCACGACCACCACCCCCGCCCGCCTCGTCCACATCGTCGTCAGGCGACGAGTTTGCAACGGCGCCTGACACAGACGGATCCAGCGACGAGAGCGGGCCGCCGCCGCCACGACCACCTGCGCGACGAGGGCGGCCACCGCTGCCGGCACGCTTGGGGCCTGCGGGACATCCTGCCCCGCCCACGGCTCCCGCTGCCGGTGGTGTAGTGCGTCGCATGCGATGGACTCAATCGATGAATGAGAACGTCATGCGCGCCTACTATGGGGCTACAATGGGGGGAACCCGACTGTCCGCGTATCGTTCAAGGATACTGCCTCTGTTTCAGGCTCTTGAACCTACCATCACCGTATCGGAGCAGCGACTATCGGATCAGGTGCGCGTCATTCAACGGTTAAAGCGGTTGGATGACGCGACACTTGATCAGCTTCGCCAGGAGGCTCTCTCTGCTCGCGCGGACCCTACTTCGGTGCGAGATCTGCCCGCCACGTCGCCGGATCCGGTGCCCGCACGCGACCTGGCACCGGGGGTGCCGCGGGTTGATTTCAATACCGACGATGGGGACTGTGCGAGTGTGAGTACTTCTGCTAATGAGCAATTGAGGAGGACTTTGGAAGAGGCGATTACGCAGTATCGTGCCACAACCAACTCTAGGCCACGATTACCACGTCTGCCTATGAATAGACGCAATCTAGCGCTAGTGGGAGCCCTAAACGCTTTACTAGAGCCACATTTACGGACTAGTAAAGATTTAGAAGATACGCACTCGATCATGTACTGCGCAGCCATCGCGGCGTGCCGTGTTGCTCGAGTCAAGTTTCCGGACGCTGAACGTGCACCTAGGACCGCCGGAGGTGTCCCTGCATGGCAAGCGCGGATCGAGCGACGTATCAGCTCGTTTAGGACTCTCATTGCAAAGCTGATCTGCTTCAGGGGGGGCAACAATCGCCCCCGAGTAATGCGCTTTGTGAACCAGGCGTTCGCGGGGACGGATGTCAGGCCCCGCGACTACATGGCCAATGTCACAGAGCGCATCGACTTTCTAAAGCAGAAAGTCTATGCATGGGCAAACCGTATTCGCCGCTACAGAGAGCGTGTGGATCGATTCCAGCAGAATCGTCTTTTTCAAAGTGACCAAAGGAAGGTATACCGAAGGTGGGAGGAAACCGATCCTCGTGTGTCCGACGTGCGGCTGCCGGATGTTACTGCCATGACTGATTTCTGGCGTAACATTTGGTCGGTGCCCGTTGAACACACGGAGGGCGATTGGATAAACGTTGTCGAACGTGAGTGCGAGAACATCGGACCTATGGGGGCAGTTACCATCAGCCCCGATGACGTAAGTTGTGCTGTCCGTACGACCCAGAACTGGAAAAGTCCTGGACCGGACGGATTGCACAACTTCTGGCTAAAATGGTTTCGATGCTCGCACGAACGGTTGGCAACGCAGTTCCAACAAGCCCTAGAGCTCGGTTCCCTCCCACCTTCCCTAACAACTGGTGTAACCTTCCTGCTCCACAAGTCCGGTAGTACCACGGAAGCGAAGAACTACAGACCCATAACGTGCTTGCCTACACTCTACAAGCTCCTTACGTCCATTTTGAGAGCAAAAATTAACGCGCACATTGTCGCTAACAACATTTTGGCCTCCGCTCAAAATGGATGTAGGGTTGGGTCCCGTGGTACTAAAGAGCTCCTTCTCATAGACATGACCATATGCCAGCAAGTTCGGCGGAACAGGGGGGCCCTCTCGGCCGCCTGGATTGACTATAAGAAGGCCTATGATTCGGTGCCTCACTCATGGCTGAGAAGGGTATTAGAGCTGTATAAACTTGATCCAGCTTTAGTATCCTTCCTAAGTGCGTGTATGAGGCAGTGGATCACAGTCCTTCGTCAACCAGGAGGTGGAGATGACCGCCCTGGCCCGCAGGACTCTATAAGGATCGAGCGAGGAATATTTCAGGGTGACAGTCTGAGTCCCCTGTGGTTCTGTCTAGCTCTGAATCCTCTCAGCACCCTGCTGAAGGATTCAGGGTCAGGTTGCCGGCTTCGGAGAGAGGGTGAAGTCATTTCTCACCTTCTGTACATGGATGACCTCAAGCTATTTGCGCCAAATAACCAAGACTTGATGGTGCTATTGAAAACAACAGAAGCTTTCAGTACCGCCATCAGAATGGAGTTTGGTGTCGATAAGTGTGCGGTTATGCATGTACAGCAGGGGGAGGTTGTAAATTCAACAAATTTACAACTTTCTGAGACAATGTCTTTCAGATCTATCTCTGAATCAGAAACCTATAAATACCTTGGTATGTCACAGTCGTTGGGTATTGAGGGAGAGGGTATTAGACGGTCGGTGAAGGATCGCTTTTTCAGTCGGCTCACAAAAGTCCTTAACAGTCTTTTGTCAGGAGGCAACAAAGTGCGCACCTTCAACGCCTGGGTAATGCCCATACTCATATACTCCTTTGGCATACTAAGGTGGACTCAGACCGAGCTGGACGCCCTGGATCGGAGGGTCCGTCTAATGCTCACCACACACCGTATGCTACACCCACGCTCGTCAGTTATGAGATTGTACATCTCACGGAAATGTGGAGGTCGAGGCTTCCTTAACGCCAAAGATCTCCACAACCGCGAGGTGTGCAATCTCAGGAATTATTTCCTTAACAACGAGTGTGGGATACATTGTGACGTGGTGGCAGTAGACAGGAAACTCACGCCGCTCTCCTTGGCAAACGAGAACTGGCACAAACCTGTGGTACAAAGTACTGCGGATCGCAAGGCGGTATGGAAGGATAAGCAGCTACACGGGCGGTTCTACAAGGCCCTCACGGGACCCGATGTAGACCTGCTCGCGTCGGTGAACTGGTTACGATTCGGGGACCTCTTCGGAGAAACAGAGGGTTTTGCCTGTGCAATTGCGGACGAAGTTATGATGACGAACAACTATCGGAAATATATCCTGAAGGACGGTACGGTCGACATTTGTCGGGCATGCCGCCGTCCCGGAGAGTCACTCAGGCATATCATTTCCGATTGTTCTCATCTTGCTAACGGCGAGTACTTGCACAGACATAATCTCGTAGCCAGGATTATTCACCAGCAGCTTGCTCTTCTATATGGCCTTGTGGACCGCGAAGTACCGTACTACAAGTATTTACCTGTGCCAGTTCTCGAGAATGGTCGTGCCACGCTCTATTGGGATTGGTCTATCATCACTGACAGGACTATTGTAGCCAATAAGCCTGACATCGTGCTGATAGATCGAACGCAGCGCCGGGCTGTGCTCGTCGACGTCACCATCCCCCATGATGAGAATCTCGTGAAGGCCGAGAAGGACAAGTCCAGCAAGTACCTAGACTTGGCTCACGAGATAACCGCCATGTGGAATGTTGACTCGACGATCATTGTTCCTATAGTCGTGTCAGCGAACGGTCTCATTGCGAAGAGTCTCGACCAACACCTAGAGAGACTCTCGCTGGGTGGTTGGATCAAGGGTCAGATGCAGAAGGCGGTGATCTTGGACACGGCGCGGATAGTCCGCCGGTTCCTCTCTCTGCGGCCCTGACCACCGGCAGCTTGGGCCTTGCCCCGCTGCCGGCGGTACCCTAGGTTAGGTTTTTTATGTGTTTATATATTTTTTGTAATGTTTTGTAAGTGTTTTTGTATTTTACTTTTATATCCATATTATAAAATCTAGCCTAAGATGAAAGATAAATAAAGAGAATAATAATAATTGTAAGTACTTACAATGTTTCAGAGCAATCTAGCTAGTCTTTTTAAAATGAGAGCGGAACTACGTTGGTATGGAAAACCGAGCATGCTGGAGACCCTTAAGAGGAAAAATAGGAAAAGACTGATTGATTGTAGTCCAGTTATTTGGCTTTCTAAATCACACGATTTTATAACTTTAGCATAGATTTTTTTATACAAGGTTTATTAAACGCTGACATTCGTTCATCTCATTTTAGGTACAAATTTGCATAGGTGTATTTATTGTATTGTAAAGATTTAAGATTTTCAAGAGTGATTCGTTGTAAACACACTCTTTGGGTAAAAAATTACATTTATTATATATATTTTTTTATTAAGAGATGTGAACGCTAGCGACTAAACGGGTACTGCCTTTTTCGCTGATTTTGCTCGACGCAGTCTTAATGAGGTAGTAAACTACTTATGTACCTCTGAAAGCAAAAATTACCGATTATTGATATTAAATATTTGTATTATACATAGTTATTTTCTACAGATTTACATAAAAGTCTGTGGTAATTTTATTGTTTAATAGTTCCATTCTTACCAATATTATGTGTAAATACCTACAATCTTTGGAGAACTTGAGCATCCTTTTTACTAACATTTTTTAGGGTTCCGTAACTCAAAAGGAAAAAACGGAACCCTTATAGGATCACTCGTGCGTCCGTCTGTCTGTCTGTCCGTCTGTCACAGCCCATTTTCTCCGAAACTACTGGACCAATTAAGTTGAAATTTGGTACACATATGTAAGTTTGTGACCCAAAGATGGGCATGTAACGTAAACAATAGTTATTTGTGCAACAAGAGAGGAAAGTTGGTTTTTCTTGCGCGTGTTTATTTTGAGTCCCGAGAAAGCGAAATATTCTATAATTGAATCACGAGCGAAGCGAGTGATTTTAAGGTAGAATCTTGAGCGTAGCTAGAGACTCAAAAACACGAGATGTAAAATAACTTTGCTCTCGTGTTGCACACATAATTTTTCACCTCAGTAGTGAGTTACCCAAAGCTTAAACCCCGCTAGATGGCGTCACTCGCAAATTTTCAGGTTTTATTTTTTGTGTAATAGTGTTGGTATATGTATACTTAAAATTATGTTTAGCGCACTCTTTACATAAATATTGAACTATTATAATAAACATTGAATACTTCATTGTGCAAAAACCACCTTTAATGTCGACAGAGTGTTTCTGTCATGCTATTTCCTACTATTACTCACACATGCAAACAGTTTTTCCGTGATGCTTGTAGTAGACAATTTCATGCAGTGTAAGTATGCTGCAATGGCGTTGCGGTATGTTCGTGGAAATACGTGCAAGAGGATTCGGGTTCGAGACTGGTACGACAGAGGTACTTTTTTTTTGTCCTTTTTGTGTTTTACCCACGGTGGCCACGTTTGGGGGTAAATGAGAAAATTAAAAAATAAAGTTTGTCAAACTATATCGTGTTACATATCAAATGAAAGAGCTCATTGTGAGAATCTCAAATATATTTTTTTTATAATTGTAAGATTAATAATTTGGAAGTTATTCAAGAAAATAGGCAAAAAATGACCTTTATCTCCGAAGCTACTGGGTCAAAAATTTTGAAAAAAATACACAAAATAGATATTTACCTATAGATCACCGGAAAACCTATTAGAAATGTGCAGTCAAGCGTGAGTCGGACTTAATTAGTTAGTTTTTGATCCGACCCCTATGGGTTTGATAAAGACATTTCACATAAAAAATACATTCGATAAATTGTGTTATGTACGGAACCCTTGGAACGCGAGTCCGACTCGCACTTGGCCGGTTTTTTAATACTACGTCGGTGACAAACAAGCATACGGCCCGCCTGGTGGTAAGCTGTCACCGTAGCCTATATATGGACGGCCGCAACTCCAGAGACATGCGCGTTGCCGACCCTAACACCCCGCGCCCTCGTTGAGCTCTGGCAACCTTACTCACCGGCAGGAACACAACACTATGCGTAGGGTCTAGTCATGTCTAGTGCTATTTGACTGCGGTTTTCCGTAAGATAAAAGTACTTCCCCACGTTTCGCGTTAGTCTCACGTTCAACGAAGTATTCCGACTAGACACGATCGTGAGTTAATGGTTGCCGAGTGTGGCTGCTGTACATTGCTGACTCGATTAATTTTGTTAGAAAATAACAGTAACCCTATTTTTATTTTTATTGATTGAAAACTTTAGGTAAAGGGTCTATATTTTAAATCATTGCTCCTATTCCAGGGGCCGATTGCATAACAACTTGTAACTAATAATATTAGCGAGTCTCTTTCTAATCAAAGGAATTGGAAAGAGACTTCCGCTAATATTATTAGTTACAAGTTGTTATGCAATCGACCCCTGGAAATAGTGGAAATAAAACGCCCTGTACAAATAATGACATTAATGACCGTAGTATCGTCTTCACTATCTTACGCAATATTTCCTTAGGCGGTGATGAGAGATCAGATGAATGAGAGAGAAAGAAAAAAAAGCTGTGTCACCTTTCTGGGATGCATAACGAGCGTGACGTGCGTGTGTCGCGCGGTGGCGAAGGTGCGAAAGGCGGCCACGACGGCGTCCTGGCGCGCGTAGCGGTCGCCCTCAGGCTCGCCCAGGCCCAGCATGAACTGCACGTTGTCCACCACCACGTGGCTGATGTCGTGCATATAGCGCGCGTGCTCCACTGCCTAAGAAATAAACACCAAAAAATTAGGTTAACCAAACCACAGATTAAATACATATAGTTCTCATGCGGAAACACAAGACTCGGGCAGGGCATTCCACTCTTTGGCAGTTCGCATGAGAAATGTGGAAGCAAAACGCTTCGTGCGTATTTTTGGAGTTCCTAGCATGAAGCGATGCCGGAGTGCCGTTTGTCTTGTAGTCCGATGGTAAAAATGGGACGGAGGAATAAGGTTGTGCAGTTCCTCGGCACACTCTCTGAAATGTATCCTATAAAAGATCGACAGACTGGCAACCTTGCGATGATGCTCCAGACTTTGGAGTCGAGCATTCGTCAGATTGCTGTCATTGATGATTTCCTTGGCCCTCCTCTCAACTGACTCGAGCGCCTCAAGCTGGTACTTTGCAGAGCCATCCCACAGATGAGAACAGTATTCTACACACGATCGGACTTGTGCTTGGTAAAGGTCGAGCAGCTGCCTAGGTGTAAAATCCGGCGATTGGGGCTAAAGGTGGCCCCACAAAAATCGGAAGCATTTAACGGGTCGCTGAACATGCACATCGGTGCCGAGAACCTCCCTGAGTTTTGCGGCCAGATCATCGGCTGCCTTCTCTGCGTTTACTGTTTCCGGAGGAATTTCGAATATTCGAGCTCGGCCGTCGGCCTCGTTCACAATTGGCTATAGGTTCGATTCCAAGCTCTGCAGAAAGGCACTAAGAGAAAATTATGCTTTTGTGTTTACTTCATGGGTGCTTCATGGGTCATGGGGGGCGGCAGGGACCCAATGGCCCGGGGCGCCAAATTTTTAAATACGCCTCTGGTCTTTACCGTAGTACCTAGATGCGAGAGCCCTCGCAGCGGCTTACCGTTGGCGTAAGGAGGCGCATCACAATGGAGACTCACCAGCACCAAGAGAAATTTTAGGACGACGAGACGCAATCCGACTAGAAATGGTGGAGGTTTGGGAACAGAGGCTGGCGCATCCCAGCGCAGGCCGTCTGACCATCGAAGCGGTTCACCCGGTTCTTAAAAAGTGGCTAGACCGGACCGGACACATGGCGTGATGACTTTTCGACTGACTCAGGTCCTCTCGGGACATGGATGTTTCGGGAGGTATATATCTTAAGGACAGAGCCAGGAGAGAAATGACCGCAGTATGCCACCACTGCGACTGCCCGGAGTACACTGCCCAGCACACACTGGAAGTATGCCCAGCCTGGAAGGAGGAGCGCCGCACTTTAACTGCTGTGGTGGGCCGTGACCTCTCGCTGCCCACCGTGGTCCGAAACATGGTGGACTGTGATAGGTCGCGGAAGGCTGTGCTGGACTTCTGCGAGGCGGTCATGGTGCAGAAGAAGATGGCAGAGCGAGGCAGGGAAAATGATCCAGCTTCCCAGTCAGAGCACCGAAAGCGCGTGGGGCGGCGGCGGCTGGCATATGACCGCCGACTTCCCCCTTAGACCCTTCCGTACAGGCTCGGGGACGTCTGTAGCCTACACAAGGGTCCCTGGGATGGCGAGCACGCCGATATGATGGCGCGCTACTAGGGAGGTAGGGGGAATAAAAAATTCCCTCCAGAGTTGGGTCCAGAGTCCGGACAGCCGCTGGCGAGGCTGCGGAAGAGTGCTTCAGTGTTCCTGTGGCCTCGCCTTATAGCCCTGAGGCGGCCAAGAGGGGTTTTTAGTGAGTAAACCGTGGGTCCCATGAGCCTATACGGGAGTCCCACATAACCATCCCAGGCCCGTCCCCGCGCCTGGGTGGTAAGTAAGTAAGTAAATCTTTATTGCAAACCATGGTATGTACATAGATGTTACAAATTATGTAAAGTTTCACATGGACCCCGGTGGGGTGTAGCAATTTTTCTTATAACTAGCTTAAACATAATTATACAAAACTAAACTTACTTACTTTCATAATGAAAGCGCTAGGTCTATTATACATTTATAATTTGTGGATCAAGATATATATAGGCTACATTATAAAAAAATAATGAATTGTGTCTATGCGAAAAGCATTTTCCCCTCGTTCGTGCGTTCGACCATTGCCTCCCTGAGCGCCTGAATTTGGGCTCCACTAGCTCGTGAATTGGGTATGTAGCTTTCAACAACCGTAGTGTCATCTGCATATCCGAACGTACCTGGCTGCAGCAGGTCGTTTATGTGGCGCAGGAAAAGGGTCGCTGAAAGCACGGACCCTTGAGGGACTCCGTCATTGATTGCACCCCAAACATAATCCAACCTAACCTAACCCAACCTAGTACGTCATTTTCATTTCCCAACTATGGGGTTGGGAAATGAAATGGTTGCGAAATAATTATATGGGAAAGATTGAGTTGACAAACGTGCAGTTGGTAAAGTTTGGTTGGGAAATGAAATTTGGTCAAAAAAAATTCGGCAAAATAAAGGGATCCGTCTGTAAGAGTATGGAACGTGTACTGACTCCTGGCATACCTAGAAGCGAATGACCTGCTCAGTGACCGGCAGTATGGGTTCCGCCGAGGCCAGTCTACTGGAGATCTTTTAGCGTATACCACGCACATCTGGAGTCAGGCCATCGAGAAGAATGGAAAGGCTTTAGTTGTCTCTCTAGATGTATCGAAGGCCTTCGACAGGGTTTGGCACGAGGGCCTTATTAGCAAGCTGCCGTTCTTCGTTCTACCCACTAGCAAAGATAGATATAACTCCGTAATAGATGGATACAGTCTAAGAAAAAAACGTGCCTCGAAAATCAAGAAAATTTGATTCTCATTCAGAGGGCGCTACTAGCTTTGGCCTACTGTCGTATAGATGGCGCTGACGGTTTCACTTGTTATTTAACAATTTTAACGCATATCAATGAAAGAACATGGGTCAAAATAGACCAGCGGTGGAACAAAAATGGGCATTGATAATATTAAAGTTTTTTCTTTTTCGATATGTCATTGTTAGCATGTTAAATAAGACTTTCGTAAAAAGTTAGAAATTTTTAGGGTGAGCGTTCGGATATATTGAAATATTTTAATTTCTGCTAATAACTTTGTAAATATAGAATTAAAGTTACAAAAAACTTTAACATATTCAATACCACTTTAATTTATACACAATATTCGGTTTTTAGAAATCTGGAACATGTGCTTTCTGATGAACTTAAAATCATGAATTATTTAGTAAATAAATAATTAGAGTAGCTGATATTGCAAAATTACGATATTATGGATCAGCTTATTATACTTGTAAAAAATTAGAAACGTAGACAATGTGCTTCTCTAGATATTGATTTCTGGTTAAGCAGTATAGCCAATATTGAATTAAAGTTTGTAGAGTTAATATTAAACGGTCATGACAATGATCTTAGTTCCCACACAAAAGATTAGAAATATAAAATTTGTGCGTCACTAAATACTGATACGTATGCATTCCGTGCTTATATTTACGTTACATTACAAACGCGCGGCATGGTTGCGCGCGCCGCGCTGTGCGCCGTCGAGGCAGCGATCAAACGGTATTGATATATAGGTAGATCAACGGTATATAGATCAACGGGCTAGCGGGTAACCTAACCTTGCTAGACGCGTGCAAAATAATATTTCACAAAATTCAAAAAAATGTTCTAAAGCAATCTGTATTTTTAACAGGTTAAAATTAAGTATCTAAATAGTCATAAAAATAATAAACCAGAACATTTGGTCGTGTCGTGTCTTTAACCTTGCCAGGCGATCTAAAAAGTATGGCACTTACTTGCACGCAAAATTAAGTTTGTTTACTATACAAATTGTATGCATTACAAAGTTATCTTTGCACACAAAATTAAGTTTCTCTACTATACAAAGCGTATGCATCGCAGTTATTTTTGCACGCAAAATTATGTTTGTCTACTAAACAAAGTGTATGCATTACAAAGTTATTTTTGTAGTAAATTAAAGACTACTAGGTATGATCTACAGTCAGCAATACTATTCGCTTAGCACCTTTGCATACAAACCTATACAGGGGTGGTATCTTTTCTCTGCAGCTAACTGTACAATGTGATTGTAACTATGAGGATGGTGTATATTTATGATGTACGAGGACATTTCTATTAAAAGTTATGTTAGATTTTGAAATTTTTATATTGAGTATATCTACTTATATAAAAATTTGAATTTTGGTTATGGAATTTTATATTATATAAGATACAAAAAAAACAACAATAAACAAAAAAATATATATAGGGCTGTATCTCCTAAACCGTCCGTCGCAGCGCAAAAATAAAAAAAATTACGTTCCCCTCTTTCAATATACAAAAAACACAATAAATAAATAAATATTATAGGACATTCTTATACAGATTGACAGTCCCACAGTAAGCTCAAGAAGGCTTGTGTTATGGGTACTCAGACAACGATATATATAATATACAAATACATAGAAAACACCCATGACTCAGGAACAAATATCTTCACACAAATAAATGCCCTTACCGGAATTCGAACCCAGGACCATCGGCTTCACAGGCAGGGTCACCCACTAGGCCAGACCGGTCGTACAATGAAACACAAAAAGAAAAAAAAATCTTTACACGGCTGTATCTCCTAAACCGCGCGTCGTAGCACAAAAACAATCATCAAATTTTCGATCCACTTTAAGAAACCCTCAATTAATATTAAAAAAAAAAAAACAAAAAAAAAACAAAAAAAAAACGAAAAAATCTTTATAAGGCTGTATCTCCTGAACCGTGCGTCGTAGCGCAAAATAATAAAATTGTCGTTCAACTGCAGTGGACCCTTAATTAACATAAAAAAAAAAGAAAAAAGGAAAAAAAAATCTTTAGAGGGCTGTATCTCCTAAACCGTGCGTTGTAGAGCAAAAATAATCTAGTTTTCGTTCCCCTTTGAGAAACCTCTAATTAACATACAAAAAACACAATAAAAACAAAGAAAAAATCTTTATAGGGTTGAATCTCCTAAATCGTGCGACGGAGCGCAAAATAATCAAATTTTCGTTCCACTTTAAGAAACCCTTAATTAATATAGGTATAAAAAAACACAAAAAATCCGTATAAGGCTTAATCTCCTAAACCGTGCGCCGTAGCGCAAAATAATAACATTTTCGTCCGCCTGCAGTCGACCCTTAATAAACATTTAAAAAAAAAAACAAAGAAAAAAAAACAAAAAAAATATTTACAGGGCTGTATCTCCTAAACCGTTCGTTATAGCGCAAAAATAATCAAATTTTCGTTCCCCTATCAGAAGCCCCTAAGTAACATACAAAAAACACAATGAAAACATAAAAGAAAAAAACAAAGAAAACAATCTTTTTATAGGGCTGTATCTCCTAAACCGTGCGTCGGAGCGCAAAAAAAGTAAAATGTTCGTTCCCCTCTAACAAAGATAGATATAACTCCGTAATAGATGGATACAGTCTAAGGAAAAAACGTGCCTCGAAAATCACGAAAATTTGATTCTCGATCATAGGGCGCCACTAGTTTTGGCTTACTCTCGTATACATGGCGTTGACGGTTTCGTTTGTTATTTATAATTTTAACGCATATCAGTGAAAGAACATGGGTCAAAATCATATAAAAATAATTAATGCAAATAAAAAAATCATTTATCCATATTTAAATACATTTTAACGTATTTTTATAAATCTTCATTTTTAGTTTTAAAGTATGTCGATAGATGGCAGTGAATTTAAAGCGGTTACAAAATTTACTATGACAGTACCACTCTTATCTTATTATATCCTCTTTGCCTCTAAGAAACCCTTTTTTAATATGAGAAAAAACAAAAAAAAAACGAAAAAAATATTTACACGGCTGTAACTCCTAAACCGTGCGTCGTAGCGCAAAAATAATCAAAATTTCATTCCACTTTAAGAAACCCTTTATTTATATTTAAAAAAAAATCTTTATAAGGCTGTATCTCCTAAGCGCAAAATAATAAAATTTTCGTTCCATTGCAGTGGACCCTTAGTTAACATTAAAAAAAAAAACAAAAAAAAAACAGAAAAATATCTTTACAGGGCTGTCTCTCCTAAACCGTGCGTTGAAGCGCAAAAATAATCTAATTTTCGTTCTCGTTTGAGAAACCCGTAAGTAACATTCAAAAAATACAATGGAAAACAAAAAATTAATACATCTTTATAGGGTCTTGCAATATATTATTATGCACATTTAAACAGTGTTTAAACTAAATCTAAACCTAAATTAGCCTGAGGCATTGTTCCCAGGACACTGGCCGCGTTGCCCCTCTGCACAGTGAGGCTGAGCTTCTGCGCAAAAAATGCGCCAGCTCGTAGGTCGCCAGACACCCAGACTAGTTTGGTAGAAATTTCTTTTACTAGTTTTCTGGTGTCTGACGACCAAGGACCGAAAGTTTCAATCGCAAGTGCCGCAAAAATATAATTAGTTTTTAGAAATGCATATTTGCGGCACTTGGCAATTTGGGCTCCGTCTGCTGCCGACCCTGGCTTATAGGGTTGTAGGTCTCTTTATAGGGTTGTATCTTTTAAATATTAATAAGGGTTTCTTAAAGTGGAACGAAAATTTAATTATTTTTGCTCTTCGCTCCGACGCACGGTTTAGGAGATACAACCCTATAAACATTTTTTTCTTTGTTTGTTTTCTTTTTAGTTTTTCATTGTGTGTTTTGTATGTTACTTAGGGGCTTTTCAAAGGGGAACGAAAATTAGATTATTTTTGCGCTACAACGCACGGTTTAGGAGATACAACCCTATAAAGATTTTTTATTTTTTTGTTTTTTTCTTTGTTGTTCGTTATGTTTTTTGAATGTTACTTACGGGTTTCTCAAAGGGGAACGAAAATTAGATTAGTTTTGCGCTACAACGCACGGTTTACGAGATACAGCTCTGTAATAGGACATTTCGATGCTAGTGCGGAAAGTATGTCATTATTAGACATTTCCGCACGTGTATCGAACGACGTTTTTCAATACAGTTGCGAAAAAATAAGAAAAACAACAAGTAAGGAATTCGAAACTTTTATATTATTAATTCTGTGACATCATTGACATTGACATTATGAAGAGGTGTTTTTTTAGCTGGGTGTTATTATTATTGAACCCACTTCAATGAAAGATTTTTTTTAAATGCATGTTCTATAAGACAATTGTACATATAAAACATTGTACTATTATTACCCAAATATCGTTAATTACGATTATTTGTGTATCGTACATTTATAAAAACAATATCGAATGTTGCCTTTGGAAATTTAAAGCAGAAATAAAAAACGCCTCTCCTTTGACAGGTTCCGTTCTATTCAGACAACTTATTAAGAACGGTTTTTCAATATTCAATATATAAAAAAATAGACGTGTTATAATGATGAAGAGGTAAGTAATAAAATATGAAATATGTATATTTTTCGTATTCTTACTTTAACAGTAGGTTTTTATGTTGATTACTGAGTATTGAGTATTGAAATAATCGTTAATAACGATATTTAGGTAATAATAGTACAATATTTTATATAAGCTAATTGATATGAAATTGTAAAAAAATGGGCGCCATTTTTTATTTAATAATTTTTGTCTCGATTACAATAAAAATTATTATCTGAGAATTCGAAAGACATTTTTACATAAATCCGTAGTATTGTATTCTGTCTGCACACCTATTATTAACGAAAATACTATACCATTATAATCCATTTACAAACAATAATTAAAACTAATAATCTAAAACTAATAAACTAAAGGTCTAATATGCGCCTCCACCCTGCATCGTACCCGGCTCAAAAGTCCCCATGATGCCTGCAGCATTCCCTCGCTGCACTGCAATTGAGATCTGTTGAACCAGGTACGATCCAGAGCGGGGGTCGCAGCCCCTCTCCCGTAGACGCCTCCCCAGTTCACCAATCAGACGCCGAGCCTCAGAGCCCCAGGGCCCCGCGGTTTCTATTGCCACCGGCACGAAGTCATAGCTTGATTCCAGGGCGGAGTATTTGGTGTGCTTTAGCTTAGCGGCGGATTCCGCCGCCGAGCCAGCACACCGTGAGGTTTGCCTCAGGTGGGACGCGGCAAAGGTGCTTACACAAGTCGCGTCCCACAAGAGACAACGCCCCCTCCGCCATGGAATCAAGGTCAGTCCGTCCGGCCTTTTCCCGTCCGTACGGCTCAAGCCAGGGGGCTCCAATATGCATGGCACGCTAGCCGACACCATTGCCCTTCGTATTAACTCGTTGATGGATTGGTGCCTAGGAAATCGCCCCGCGCACCTTTGGCAGCTCAAACCATGGTGTCCGTTGGCTTCTACCATTGCTCCGCATCTGCAGCGATGAGCCTCGCACACACTGGTCCCCAATCGGAGTGCCACTGCTATTCTTAAGGAGTCGTTATCTAGCAATGTACCAAGCTGGGGTGAGGGCAGTGCATGCATCCAGGCCCCTGACTCTGGCTGTGCAAGAGCTTTAAGGCGCGCGAGATCGACACCCGAGGCGACAGAAATCAACGAGTTATACACACCTCTGCTCCAGATGTCGTCCCATTGTCTTTGTACGGCGGGGTCGTCAGGCCGTGCGTCGCCCGGCGTAGATGTGGACCTCTTTGCCATGGCTTCTGAGATAAATGGAACCGGGGAGTTGCCACCATTAAGAGCTAATATTCGAGTGACAAGATCCACAGTTCCATTCACAGATGCTAAAAAGGCAATGAGTACTATGTC
This sequence comes from Cydia strobilella, assembly GCF_947568885.1. Taxonomy (NCBI): domain Eukaryota; kingdom Metazoa; phylum Arthropoda; class Insecta; order Lepidoptera; family Tortricidae; genus Cydia; species Cydia strobilella. The sequence continues at coordinate 41,867,059 of NC_086068.1, read as the reverse complement.
TTCGACGCGACGAATTCCAAGGCCGCCATATCGTATGGGAAGGGTCGCCTGGATCCACTGTATGTCGGTTAGATCGACGTTTAGAATGAGTTGTAGGGTCGACTTCAACTCTTGATCTATTTCTTTTGCTGTTTCAGGGAATAGCCATGAGGGAGATGTCCTTAAGATGTAGGTCATCCGGGGCGTGGCGAAGCAATGACGTAGTAGTGTCAAAGACACGTGAGATGAAAGATTGGTCAAGTGGTTCCGAGCTGCCACAAGAGCATCCTTTTTAGTTCGAAGGGCGGCACGAACACCCTCGGGGAAGATGGGCGCACCTAATAGAGAGAGAGCTGCTTTGTCAACTCTTTTGATTCCCGGCAAGAATGATTGCAGAGCCAAAGAGGAGGATTCAGACATATTTTATATTAGTAAAACAATACAATGTGTATAATGTTGTATGAAGTGGGTTCAATAAGAATAACAAAATCCATTCTAGTCGAATAAAAGCTATAAAAACACCTCTTCATAATGTCAATGTCAATAATTAGAGTTTTGAATGATTCACGGTGGTTTTGAAATATCGGGAGCTCACAAATAATACAAAAGGTAATCACGGTCTATATCCCGGTCAATATAAGTCTAATGTCAATAATGTCACAGAATTAATAATATAAAAGTTTCGAATTCCTTACTTGTTGTTTTTCTTATTTTTTCGCAACGGTATTAAACAACGTCGTTCGATACACGTGCGGAAATGTCATTCTTCGAAAGTATGTAAAGTATGACATACTTTCCGCACTAGCATCGAAATGTACTATTTCTGTTTTTTTTTCTTTCTTTCTTTTTAATGTTAACTAAGGGTCCACTGCAATGGAACGAAAATTTTATTATTTTGCGCTACGATGCACGGTTTAGGAGATACAGCCTTATAAAGATTTTCTGTTTTTTTTAAATATATTACAAGGGTTTCTTAGTGGAACGAAAATTTGATTATTTTTGCGCTCCGTCGCACGGTTTAGGAGATACAACCCTATAAAGATTTTTTCTTTGTTTTTCTTTTTAGTTTTTCATTGTGTTTTCTGTATGTTACTTAGGGGTTTCTCAAAGGGGAACGAAAATTAGATTATTTTTGCGCTACAACGCACGGTTTAGGAGATACAGCCCTCTAAAAAAAAATTTTCTGTTCTTTTTTTTCTTTTAAGTTGAACGAAAATTTTATTATTTTACTCTACGACCCACGGTTCAGAGATACAGCCTTATAAAGATTTTTTTGGTATTTTTGTTTGTTTTTTTTTTAATATTACGACGCTCGGCTTAGGAGATACAGCCGTGTAGTTTTTTTTCTTATTGTGTTTCATTGTGTTTTTTGTATATTAAAAGTGTTTTTAAAGGGGAACGAAAATTTTATTATTTTTGCGCTACGACGGACGGGTTAGGAGATACAGCCCTATATTTCTTTTTTTGTATATTTATATAATATAAAATTCAATAACCAAACTTCAACTTTATATATAAGTAGATATATTTAATATAAAAATTTCAAAATCTAACAATTTAATAATAGCGTCGTAGCGTAAAATAATAAAATTTTCGTTCAAATTAATTAACATTAAAAAAAAAAAGAAAAAAAAAACAAATTTTTTTTAGAGGGCTGTATCTCCTAAACCGTGCGACGGAGCGCAAAAATAATCAAATTTTCGTTCCACTAAGAAACCCTTAATTAATATATTAAAAAAAAAACACAAAAAATCTTTATAATTCTGTATCTCCTTAACCGTGTGCCGTAGCGCAAAATAATAAACATTTTCGTTCGCCTGCAGTGGACCCTTAATAAACATTAAAAAAAAAACAAATAGAAAAAAAAAACAAAAAAATATTTACAGGGCTGTATCTCCTAAACCGTGCGTTGTAGCGCAAAAATAATCAAATTTTCGTTCCCTTAACAGAAGCCCTTAAGTAACATACAAAAAACACAATAAATAACATACATCATAAATATACACCATCGTCATAGTTACAGTCACATTGTACAGTCAGCTGCAGAGAAAAGATACCACCCCTGTAAAGAAGTTTGTATGCAACGGTGCTAAGCGAATAGTATTGCTGACTGTACATCCTACCTAGTAGTCTTTAATTTACTGTACTACAAAAATAACTTTGTAATGCATACAATTACTATAGTAGACAAACTTAATTTTACGTACGAGTAAGTGCCATACGTTACTTTTTAGATCTTCTGGCAAGGTCAAAGACCCGACCAAATGTTCAGGCTTATTTTTTTGTGACTATTTAGATACTTAACTTCAACCTGTAAAAATTACAGATTGCCTCACGAACTTTTTTGGAGCCCTAAAAAATCTTAAAAAATATAAGGGTTGATTTAGCCCCGCTACCCTGCAGCCAGACCTCCAGTGCTGAGTTAGGGTATGATAGGAGAAGTATCAGGCAAATTTTCAGCTTGCCTCAAGGACCTACTCCAAAATGTCTACCAGCTCTCGGACCTCTAAGTAACTACAAATAATCAGTCCACATAACAAACATTTTGTACTCATTTTGAAGTCATAATTACATTAATTTCACGTAATATCGGCATCTAATTTATGTGCACGGTAAACAAACTAATGAATGACAAGAAAAGTCAAGCAGCGCTTACGAAGCTGAGCGGGGGGTGGGGCGACCGGGCGAGGTACCTATAGGTATAGATAGATACGAATGCTACGATAGGCTCCCGCGTGCCGCGCCGGCACCTTGACGGACCAGCGCGGCGTATGTATGAATTTCGCGCCTTTTTAAATAGATTTGGCTATAAGAATGGAAGCTACACACAGAAATTTCTTACTTTTCATAATATGGTTGCATATATTATTTTATAGTATGAAACTTATCTTTATAGACTTTAATTCAATATTGGACCGTACAGGACAAAAAACGCATATTAAAATTTAAGCAGCAATCCTATTTTTCTAATTTTTCGGCTTTGTCTATTAACTTAAGAATTTAGAGATATTATTGTGGATTTTTAAAACTTTAATTCAATATCGACAAAATAATAAGCTAATTTTAGTTTGACAAAGAAGCACGTTAAATTTTTTTCTAAAAATGTAACAGTTTCAAGAGTCATACATAATTTAAACGATGAAGCTTAAACTTTGCACTTTAATTCAATATTCAAAAAGCATCAATCAAAATATATAAATACTTAATTTATACCTAACGCTCGTTCTAACTTTTCGTCTTAAATTACAAATATGCTTAAAAACATGTCCCCTGCCATATAAGCATCACTTTTCCTTCTTTAGAATTATCATAACTTTAAGGTCAAAAATATGGTCCCACTATCGGTCTAAAATCATAAAAATAATTAATGCAAATAAAAAAAATCATTTATCCATATTTAAATACATTTTATCGTATTTTTATAAATCTTCATTTTTAGTTTTAAAGTGTGTCGACAGATGGCAGTGAATTTACTGGGGTTACAAAATTTACTATGACAGTACCGCTCTAGTATAAGTTATACTTTATGCCACTAGTCTTTGTGACCGGGTAAGAGACTTTTTGAGGGATCGATCGATTCGGGTTGTCGGGTCGGGTTGCAATCAATGACGGAGTCCCTCAAGGGTCCGTGCTTTCAGCGACCCTTTTCCTGCGCCACATAAACGACCTGCTGCAGCCAGGTACGTTCGGATATGCAGATGACACTACGGTTGTTGAAAGCTACATACCCAATTCACGAGCTAGTGGAGCCCAAATTCAGGCGCTCAGGGAGGCAATGGTCGAACGCACGAACGAGGGGAAAATGCTTTTCGCATTGGTATGGTATGTATTGGTATGCATTGGTATGGTCCCCGCGCCTGGGACCACCCAGGCGCGGGGACGGGCCTGGGATGGTTATGTGGGACTCCCGTATAGGCTCATGGGACCCACGGTTTACTCACTAAAAACCCCTCTTGGCCGCCTAAGGGCTATAAGGCGAGGCCACAGGAACACTGAAGCACTCTTCCGCAGCCTCGCCAGCGGCTGTCCGGACTCTGGACCCAACTCTGGAGGGAATTTTTTATTCCCCCTACCTCCCTAGTAGCGCGCCATCATATCCCAGGGACCCTTGTGTAGGCTACAGACGTCAACGAGCCTGTACGGAAGTCGGCGGTCATATGCCAGCCGCCGCCGCCCCACTCGCTTTCGGTGCTCTGACTGGGAAGCTGGATCATTTTCCCTGCCTCGCTCTGCCATCTTCTTCTGCACCATGACCGCCTCGCAGAAGTCCAGCACAGCCTTCCACGACCTATCACAGTCCACCATGTTTCGGACCACGGTGGGCAGCGAGAGGTCACAGCCCACCACAGCAGTTAAAGTGCGGCGCTCCTCCTTCCAGGCTGGGCATACTTCCAGTGTGTGCTGGGCAGTGTCCTCCGGGCAGTCGCAGTGGTGGCATACTGCGGTCATTTCTCTCCTGGCTCTGTCCTTAAGATATATACCTCCCGAAACATCCATGTCCCGAGAGGATCTGAGTCAGTCGAAAAGTCATCACGCCATGTGTCCGGTCCGGTCTAGCCACTTTTTAAGAACCGGGTGAACCGCTTCGATGGTCAGACGGCCTGCGCTGGGATGCGCCAGCCTCTGTTCCCAAACCTCCACCATTTCTAGTCGGATTGCGTCTCGTCGTCCTAAAATTTCTCTTGGTGCTGGTGAGTCTCCATTGTGATGCGCCTCCTTACGCCAACGGTAAGCCGCTGCGAGGGCTCTCGCATCTAAGTACTACGGTAAAGACCAGAGGCGTATTTAAAAATTTGGCGCCCCGGGCCATTGGGTCCCTGCCGCCCCCCATGACCCATGAAGCACCCATGAAGTAAACACAAAAGCATAATTTTCTCTTAGTGCCTTTCTGCAGAGCTTGGAATCGAACCTATAGCCAATTGTGAACGAAGCCGACGGCCGAGCTCGAATATTCGAAATTCCTCCGGAAACAGTAAACGCAGAGAAGGCAGCCGATGATCTGGCCGCAAAACTCAGGGAGGTTCTCGGCACCGATGTGCATGTTCAGCGACCCGTTAAATGCGCGGAAGTTCGCGTTACTGAACTGGACGACTCTGCAACCGCTGAGGAGGTAGTAGCCGCACTGGCTGCGGAGGGCGGCTGTGCCGTTGGCGCAATCAAGTCCGGCGTCATCTCTCGTAATCAGAGTGGATATGGGTCGCTCTGGCTAAGATGTCCGGTAGTAGCAGCTAAGAAAGTGGTTGAAGTGGGCCGTCTCAAAGTGGGATGGGTATCGGCGCGGGTGGTGCTACTGGAAGCTAGGCCACTAAGATGCTACCGTTGCCTCGAAGAAGGACACGTGGGTGCGAAATGTGACAGGGGTATAGACCGCAGTAGCATCTGTTACCGCTGCGGACAACCCGGACACAAAGCTAGAGAATGCTCTGCTGCTGATCCGTATTGTGTTGTCTGTAAGGCTGCTGGAAATCCAGCGACACACTCGCTGGGTAGCAAAGGTTGCCGTGGTGGAAAGCCCCAAAAGGGCAAAAAAGTAGGTAAAACAACGGCCGAAAGTGGATCTTCCCAGATACAACCTGCTGATCGGCCCAGCAACCAATCTCAACGGGACGAGGCGGAACGCATGGACACCACAAAATAAAATGGCTCTTAAGTGTCTGCAGGTGAATACTAACCACTGTGTCATGGCCCAGGACCTTTTGGTGCAAGCTATGGCGGAATGGCAAATAGGTGTGGCTGTGGTCTCGGAGCCCTACTTTATCCCCAACCGGGACGACTGGGCCTCGGACCGCAACGAAACAGTAGCCATCATAGCACCCGCTGCAACTGGAACCCTTGAGAATGTTGTGAGAGGGAGGGGGTTCGTGCTTGCTGTTATAGGTGGCATCGCTTTCATTGGCGTGTATTTCCCACCTAGTCTCACGCTCCTTGAGTTCGAGCAGGTGATTTCGGATGTCGGCGCTCTGGTCGGACAAATATCTCCCATCCCTGTGCTGGTCGCCGGAGATTTTAACGCCAAATCCACAGCGTGGGGATGTCCAGCGACAGACGTCAAAGGGGAAGTTCTGGAAGAGTGGGCGATATCATTAGGACTGGCTGTCCTCAACACCGGGTCGGAAAGCACGTGCGTGAGGCCACAAGGCGAGTCCATAGTAGACATAACTTTTGCGTCAAACGCATTGACACGCCGTGCTCAAAACTGGAGGGTGGTGGTTGATGCAGAGACGGCATCGGACCACCGATATATCCGTTTCGATGTTGTAACGCTTCCTGCTGCCACAATGGGAAACCGACCCGCTGCAGGGGACAGCCCAAGGTGGAAGGTAACGAAGCTGGACAGACAGCTTGCAAAAGAAGTGGCCATAGTCGAGTCTTGGGGGCACAGTATTGGTCCAGCGGAAGTAAGAGTCGAGCATGAGGCCGAACGACTCGGCGCTGCAATGATCCGCGTGTGCGACGCAGCGATGCCGAGGGCTAAACCTTTCTCGCCGATGCGACGAGTGTATTGGTGGCGACCGGAACTCCACTAACTGCGGAACGCTTGCGTGACTGCGCGCCGTCGCTACACGCGAAGCAGAAGAAGGCGCATCCGAATCCAAGGAGAGGAAGATGCTCTTTACGAAGGGTATAGGGCCGCTCGTAAAACACTGCAGACTGCTATCGCGCAGGCCAAAGAGGCTGCGTGGGAAGAATGGTTGGAAACGCTCAACAGGGATCCATGGGGCAGGCCGTATCGGGCCGTAAGACAAAAGTTCCGACCCTGGGCGCCCCCACTAACCAGCAGTCTCCAGCCAGATCTCCTGGAGCGAGTCGTCGGTGCTCTGTCCAGAAAGGGGCGAGTTTGTACCGCCGGCCATGGCGTCCACCACAAGACCACCAGAAATGATAAGGGATGTTCCACCAGTCACAGAGGTCGAAATGAGCGCTGCTGTCTTGAAACTCCGCTCCAAAAAGACAGTCCCCGGGCCAGACGGCATACCTGGGCGTGCCTTGGCAGTCGCACTCAGCGAGATGGAGGAAAGAGTCAGAGACCTTTTCACCGCGTGCCTGACTCAGGGGCGGTTCCCCGATAGGTGGAAAATGGGCAAGCTGGTGCTCCTTCGGAAGGACGGACGCCCACCTGATCAGCCGTCGGCCTACCGCACCATAGTGCTGCTCGACGAGATGAGCATACTTTTTGAGCGCATAATTGCAACTCGTCTCGTCAGGAGCATGCAGCCGGGTCTGAGCGACTGCCAATATGGCTTCCGCCCGCAGCGCTCGACACTGGACGCGATTGCCCGCGTAAGTGATTTTGCCGAGGAGGAGGTCTCTCAAAGTGGGGTTGTGATGTCCGTGTCACTGGACATTTCCAACGCATTCAAAACCCTTCCCTGGGAGACAATAAAAGCGGCACTCAAATATCACAACGTGCCCTATTATCTGCAAAAAACAGTGGCGGATTACTATGCCGGGCGCGTTGTGGTATTCCCAACTAAGGATGGCTGGGGGAGGCGGGAGATGGCGTGTGGTGTTTCACAGGGCTCGGTGCTGGGCCCGCTCCTGTGGAACATCGGTTACGAGTGTTACGACTGGGTCCTACGCGGGACCACTCTACGGGGGGTCAGCATTACCTGCTACGCTGATGACACCCTCGTCTCGGCCTGCGGCAGGACCTACAGGGAGGCCGCCTATATAGCCACAGCAGGGGTTGCAAGGTTGCTGTCTAGTGGATGCCATAAAATCAGGTACAATCTCACAAGGGCGAACCGGTTCAGGATCACTATGGCTCAGCTGCCCAGTTGCAGCCGCTAAGAAAATTCTAGAATCCGGCCGGCTCAGAGTGGGTTGGGTCTCTGCGCGAGTGGTATTGCTAGAAACAAAGCCGTTGCGCTGCTATAAGTGCCTGGAAACAGGCCACGTTGGGGCAAAGTGCGATAGAGGTGTAGATCGCAGCTCCCTGTGCTATAACTGCGGTATTGCAGGCCACAAAGCCCGAGAATGCACCGCTGAAGCGAAGTGTGTTATATGCACGGCTACTAGTAAACCGGCAGGGCACCGTATTGGTGCCAAAGGTTGTCAAAGTGGCAAGGCACGTCCTGCCACAAGGGAAGGAAAGAAGACAGGACCTGGCCCGGTAGCCGCCCCATCTTCCCAGCAACTAGCTACAGAGGAATCAATGGACACCGAACAATAATATGGCGCTTTCGTGTCTACAGGCGAATATCAACCACTGCGCCAGGGCCCAAGATCTTATGGTCCAAACCATGGCAGAGTGGCGTATAGGGGTGGCTATCGTTTCGGAGCCGTATTTCGTTCCTAATCGAGATGACTGGGTCTCTGACCTTGATGAAACAGTGGCCATTGTAGCCCCCACTGTAGCGGGATCTCCGCCCTTTGAAAATACTGTGAAGGGTCGTGGTTTCGTGCTTGCCGTAGTAGGAGGTGTAGTCATAATCGGCGTATACTCCTCGCCAAATAAAACCTTGGTTTATTTTGAAACAATGCTTGCTGAAATTGGAGCTCTAGTTGGTCAGGTGAACCCCACCCCTGTCATCGTCGCTGGGGATTTTAATGCTAAATCTGCAGCATGGGGTTCTCCTATTACAAACGTTCGGGGGGACGTTCTAGAAGAGTGGGCAGTATCTCTTGGACTAAATGTCATCAATACCGGTGCGGAAAGTACGTGCGTGAGGCAGCAGGGTGAATCAATCGTAGATATCACATTCGCATCCAATGCCCTTGCTCGCTCTATTCTAAACTGGAGGGTAGAAACAGACGTGGAGTCGCTGTCCGATCACCGGTATATCCGGTTTGACCTCTCCACTCCCACAGCCACACCGAACAGACAAACCCAACCTAGAACAGGAGACGGTCCGAAATGGGTGACTAGGAAACTAGACCGGCAACTTGCAAAGGAGGCAGCAATTGTTGAATCGTGGGGAGCCCCTGCCGGCCCAGTGACAGAACAGGTAGATCACGAAGCCGAAAATCTTGGCGCAGCTCTTACTCGCGTTTGTGACGCGGCAATGCCAAGAGCGAAACCCTTCATGTGGGTAGGGAGAAGGAAGGGGGCCCTGACATTTAGGGTGACGCAGGTGGTGTCCGGACACGGCTGTTTCGGACACTACCTGCACAAGATACAGAGAGAGCCGGGGCCTCAGTGCCATGAATGTGGCGCGGTGGACGACACGGCCCAGCACACTCTGGAGGTGTGCAGTCGCTGGGCCGTGGAAAGAGCTGCCCTCAGGGCAGCGACGGGGGTGGCGGACCTCTCGCTACACATCATAATAGCGGCGATGCTGTGTAGCGAGAGGAAATGGGAAGCGGTGGCCTCCTTCTGCGAGGAGGTCATGTCACAGAAGGAGGAGGCGGAGAGGGAGCGAGAAGCGGCTGCTGACGCGCTTCCTCTCCGACGCAGGCGGCAGGGTCGAAGGCTGAGAGCATATGCTCGCCTCGAGCCCTAGGAGGGCCAGCGGGTGTCGAACCCGCATTGTACGTCTGGGGGGGACCAAGCGTTTCTGATCCCCCCTCCATTGTGAGGGTACTCTGGCGACAAGCCGGGGATGCCGGAGGGCGCCGTGGTGGAATGTTATCGATCCCACTGCGCCCTCACGAACGGCCAAGAGGTTGAAACGCCGGAGTGGGTTTAGTGGGTAGGGCCAGTTCTCCCCCCCTCTCGCCAAGAGAGGGAAAAGGAGCGGCGAGTCCCACACACCGTGCGTAAGTGCATTCCCACTCCGACAAAAAAAAAAAAAAAAAAGGTGGAAGTTCGAAGAACACTTTCGGCGATTGGCTCCAAAGCTGATGGCTGCCGTTGGAGCGCTCGGGCGGATCCTCCCGAATCTGGGTGGGCCAAGAGGAGTATGCAGGCGGCTCTACATAGGTGTGGTCCGCTCTATGGCGCTTTACGGGGCTCCGATATGGGCGGATACCCTGAGAGCCCGAAACGCGGCCCTACTACGGCGGCCGCAGCGGGCCATAGCTCTCAGGGCAGCTAGAGCGTACCGCACCGTTTCACACGTAGCAGCCTGTCTTCTGGCTGGGAGCCCGCCCTGGGACCTCGAAGCTGAGGTCCAATCCAGCGTATACTGGAGGGTTATGCGAGCAAGAGCAGAAGAAAACTGGCCTGGACCTCAGGAGGTCCGAAAATGGAGGGAGGAGGCGCACGACGTCCTCTACCATAAATGGACGGAGCGACTTGAAATCCCGGGTGCTAGCCGGGATCTAGTTACTGCTGTTCGGCCCGTTCTGAAAAAATGGGTCGAACGTAAACACGGCACACCCTCCTTCCACCTCACACAGCTGCTGACGGGGCACGGTTGCTTCGGCTGGTACCTGTGTGAGAGGGTAGGACGGGAGCCAACCACAGAGTGTCAGCATTGTGACGGGAGAGCCGTGGACACGGCCCAGCACACGCGCGAAGAGTGCCCTGCTTGGGCGGAGCCTCGCGCTGTCCTGTCCACGGCTATGGGAGGAGACCTCTCACTTCCAGCACTAATTCACCAAATGGCTGACAGTGAGGAGGCGTGGGTGGCAGTAGCCAACTTCAGTGTCGCAGTGATGACGCGAAAGGAGGCTGCTGAAAGAATGCGCGAGGACGACGCCAATTCGCTTCCTCAGCGCCGCAGGAGGATAGGAAGGCGGCGAAGAGCCTTCGCAGCCAGAGTGCTGCCGCTACTGCTGCCGCCTTAACGGGAACCTGAGGGTGATGGATTTCGGGAGTTCCATCACCCGCCTGAAGAGGTTCTGAGCTGGAGGGCCCTCCAGTGTTCCGAGGCGCCTTCAGCGGAGGACGCTGCATGAGCAGCCACCACAGAATGGGTCCCAAGAGGCAACGCTGACGGGGTATCGGAAGTTGGCAGCCGCGTTCCCGAAACCCCGTCCAAAAGCGAGCGGTGGAACACCCCAGGGGTTTTAGTCCGTGTGAGTCGGACATACCCACTCGGCTTCTCCCGGGCCGGGTGGGATCCATAACGGATTTCCCCTGGGTCAAAAAAAAAAAAAAAAAAGGGGGTTGCAAACGTGGTGCACAGGATTCGGGCGCTAGGTCTGGAGGTCGCACTGCACAAATCCGAGGTTCTGGTCTTCCACGGGCCTCGGAACAAACCACCGGTGGGAGCCCGAATTACCGTGGGAGGAATTTCCATCGCCGTCGGGTCGACGATGAAGTACCTAGGACTCGTACTCGACAGTAGATGGAAGTTCGAGGAACATTTCAAGCGTTTGGCTCCGAAATTGCTTTCTGCAGCCGGAGCGCTTGGGCGGATCCTCCCAAATCTGGGCGGACCAGGAGGAGCCTCCAGGCGGCTCTATATGAGCGTGGTGCGCTCAATGGCGCTTTACGGGGCACCAATATGGGCGGGCACCCTGGGAACTCGAAGTGCGGCCCTATTGCGTCGGCCGCAGCGGGCCATAGCTCTTAGGGTGGCCAGAGCGTATCGCGATAACTCGCACGCAGCAGCCGGCCTGCTAGCCGGAAGCCCGCCTTGGGACCTTGAAGCCAAGGTTCAGTCCGCGGTCTATTGGCGGGTGCTGGCAGCAAGGAGGGAGGAAAACTGGCCCGCCCCTCAAGAAGTTCGCAAGTGGCGGGAAGAAGCACGAGAAGTGCTATATGAAATATATGGGAGGAGACCTCTCACTGCCGGCGCTAATACGCCGTATGATCAGCTGTGAGGAGGCATGGGCGGCAGTGGCTTCCTTTAGCGTCACTGTTCTAACGCAAAAGGAAGCGGCAGAGCGATCGCGCGAGGACGACGCGAACTCGCTCCCTCAGCGCCGAAGGAGACCAGGTAGACGGCGAAGAGCCTTCGCATCAAGGATAATGCCGCCTTAACGGGACCCAGCGGGTGATGGGTCGGGAGTTCCATCACCCGCATGAACAGGTTCGAGCTGGAAGGCCCTCGAGTGTTCCGAGGAGCCTTCAACGAAGTAAGCTGCTAGAGCAGCCGCAAAGAATGGGTTCGCAAGAGCAACGCCGACGGGGTGTCGGAGGTCTACAACCGAGTTTAGAACTTGCGGTGGAGGTGGTCTCAAATGGCATTGTAAGTGCCTTTGAAGAAAACTGTGCTCCCAAGTTCAAATCAACCAAACGTGTGGTCCCATGGTGGAACTCCAACCTCAGGAGGCTCAGGGACAAAACACGCAAGTTATTCAATAGGGCAAAGAGGACACAGGAGTGGGAGGTCTATCGGAAAGCCCTAAACGAATACAGTAAAGAGATTAGGAAAGCTAAGAGAGCGTCATGGAGGAGGTTCTGCGAGGAAATTGAAAATACGCCTCAAGGAGCGAGACTTCACAGGATACTCTCCAAAGCTAGAAGTAATCAAGTAGGCCTTCTCAGGAGGCATGATGGCTCCTTCACTGCTAGTGAGATGGAGACTTTGGAGCTCTTAGCTGAAACTCACTTTCCGGGGGCAGGACAGTCACACGAGCCCCAGCTGGTCAGAGGCCTGCATAGGCCTCGCCCAGAGGACTGGAGGCAGGCTGCCCTCGTCATAAGACCCGAAACCTCGTCTACAAAGCGCGCGGCGGAACACCCCAGGCGGTTTAGTCCGTGGGACTCGGACATACCCACTAGGCTTCTCCCGGGCCAGTGGGATCCATAAAGGATTCCCCCCTTTTTTTTTTTTTTTTTTTTTTTTTTTTTTTTTTTTTTTTTTTTTTTTTTTTTTTTTTTTTAGAGGGGAAAATGCTTTTCGCATACCACCCAGGCGCGGGGACGGGCCTGGGATGGTTATGTGGGACTCCCGTATAGGCTCATGGGACCCACGGTTTACCCACTAAAAACCCCTCTTGACCGCCTCAGGGCTATAAGGCGAGGCCACAGGAACACTGGAGCACTCTTCCGCAGCCTCGCCAGCGGCTGTCCGGACCCAACTCTGGAGGGATTTTTTTATTTTTTATTCCCCCTACCTCCCTAGTAGCGCGCCTTTTTATCAGCGTGCTCGCCATCCCAGGGACCCTTGTGTAGGCGACAGACGTCCCCGAGCCTGTCGCCCACAGGGACCCTTAAGGGGGAAGTCGGCGGTCATATGCCAGCCGCCGCCGCCCCACGCGCTTTCGGCGCATTGGCTGGGAAGCTGGATCGTTTTCCCTGCCGCGCTCTGCCATCTCCTTCTGCACCATGACCGCCTCGCAGAAGTCCAGCACAGCCTGCCACGACCTCTCATATTCCACCATGTTTCGGACCACGGTGGGCAGCGAGAGGTCATGGCCCACCACAGCTGTTAAAGTGCGGCGCTCCTCCTCCCAGGCTGGGCATACTTCCAGTGTGTGCTGGGCAGTGTCCTCCGGGCAGTCGCAGTGGTGGCATACTGCGGTCATTTCTCTCCTGGCCAGATCCTTTAGATACCTCCCGAAACATCCATGTCCCGAGAGGATCTGAGTCAGTCGAAAACTCATCACGCCATGGGTCCGGTCTAGCCACTTTTTGAGAACCGGGTGAACCGCTTCGATGGTCAGACGGCCTGCGCTGGGATGCGCCAGCCTCTGTTCCCAAACCTCCACCATTTCTAGGTGGATTGCGTCTCGTCGTCCTAGAATTTCTCTCGGAGCTAGCGAGTCTCCATTATGATGCGCCTCCTTACGCCAACGGTAAGCCGCTGCGAGGGCTCTCGCATCTAGGTCCCACGGTAAAGACCCTGCCAAAACACATGCTGCCTCAAAAGAGATCGTGCGGTACCCTCTTATCACTCTCGTTGCTATTGCCCTTTGAGGTGCCCTAAGTAGGGCTACCTCCTTCCTTTTTAAAACGTCAGCCCAGATTGGGGCTCCGTACAGGGCCATGGATTTAACGACACCCATGTACAGCCGTCGACATGACGCTTTGGGCCCCCCCGTGTTTGGGAGTATACGCCCTAGAGCGCCAGCTGCTCCCAGCAACTTCGGCGTCAGGCGCTGGAAGTGGGGGCGGAAATTCCACCGGCTATCGAGTGTGAGGCCAAGGTATTTCATCGTGGACTCGATGCCGATCCGGGTTCCACCTACCACTATATGCGCATCCGGCGGTGGCGCGTTGCGGGGCCCGTGGAAGCATAAAGCTTCCGATTTTTGTAGGGCCACCTTTAACCCCAATCGCCGGATCCGACCGACGACGTGAGCGACTCCTGCCGTTGCCAGTATGGCGGCCTCCCTAAAGGTTTTCCCGCGAGTTGTCACCAAAGTGTCGTCGGCGTAACAGGTGAGGTTTATGCCTCGCAGGTTTGCGCCTCGCAGTACCCAATCATACCCGATATTCCACAGGAGTGGCCCTAGAACCGACCCCTGTGGAACACCGCAAGACATCGAGTATCCTGCCCACTCTTCCCGACCCGGGTAAGTGACGAACCTGTCCGACAGGTAGGCGTCAATTGTTCGCCTTAGGTATTCTGGTACCTGGTGGTACCGCAGGGCCTCCTTAACACAGCCCCAAGGCAAGGAGTTAAAGGCGTTGGCAATGTCCAGGGACACTGCCAAGACGATTTCGCCTCGGGAAACCGCCTCGTCAGCGAGGGCCTTAACACGCTGAATGGCGTCGACTGTTGAACGGCCGCTGCGGAAACCAAACTGGCAGTCTGCCACATCAGGCCCGACACGGGCGAGGTGCTTGGTAAGACGGCTGGCTATTATGCGCTCAAGGAGCTTCGCAATCTCATCAAGTAGCACTATTGGGCGGTAGGCAGATGGAGAGTCTGCCGGTCGGCCTTCCTTTTTTATGAGGACCAGCTTGCCTGTCTTCCACTGCCGTGGAAACCTGGCTTGATGAAAGCAAGCTGTGAACATTTGCAGCATTCGTGACTCCAGAGCGTTGCTGGCCAAGACCCAGGCGCAACCCGGTATGCCGTCAGGCCCAGGAGCTTTATTTTTTGACTTGAGTCTTAGCACAGCTGCACCAAGTTCATCGCCAGACACGTCAGGTATCCCCTCCTCGTCACCTTCAATTTCTGCGGGGGTTGCCATTACTGGCGGTACGAAGTTATCGCAGGCCGGGAACAGCGCTTCCACCACATTCCGCAGTAGATCCGGCTCAAGACTTCGCGTTAGGGGGGGAGCCCAAGGGCGAAGTCTGTTTCGGACCATCCTGTATGGTCGCCCCCAAGGATCATTATTTAACGTTCCGAGCATTTCCCGATATGAGTCCTCCTTTGCCTGCTTTATAGCAATCTTCAGGCTTTTTGCACGCTCTCTATATGTTGCATATAATTCTGTCTCCCGGGCAGGATCTCGGAGCCTACGCCTTCGCTGATGACTATAAAGACGCCTCGCCGCAACGCATGACTCTCGGAGTTGTGCGAGCTCCGGAGACCACCAGTAGACCTGACGTTTAGGAGGAAGAGGCTTGGCTCGGGGCATCGCTGCATCACAGATCTTCGTCATGGCTTCGCCGAACCATTTCGCCACCTCCTCTACATCTATTGGATCCACGGGAATCGGGTTCCATGCTTGGACCTCAGCAGCAAGAACCAATGCCTCTCTGTCTAGGCGTTTTAGCGCCCATCTTGGGCCGTCACCTCGCAGGGACTGACTAATTGGGCCGCTCGGAGTACCTGGGAGTGCGGAGACCCTGAACTGTATGTAACGATGGTCGGATAGGGACTCTACGCTCTCAAGCACCTCCCAACCCTGAATACGACGGGCCAAGGCAGCATTAACAAATGTTACGTCGACAACGCCGCAACCGCCCATTCCTCTAGTTCCCGCCCACGTGCATCCGTTGCTGGTGATCCCCATGTGACAGACTTGGCATTAAAATCACCCGCAACAAGCACGGGACCCAGATTGCAGCGACCGATGACCGCATAAAGGATTCCCCCTGGGTCGTCAAAAAAAAAAAAAAAAAAAAAAAAAAAAAAAAAAAAAAAAAAAGGTTGGATTATGTCAAGTTGGAAAATTTAAAAAACCCAACTGGTTTTAAATTTTTGGGAAAGATTGTTTGGGAAGTTGGGATATGAAAATTTGGCAAAAAAAATTCGGTAATGCATCAGTAACCCTCTTACAGAGTATGGACGTGACCGAAATCGGTCTATAGTGGGCAGGGTCAGCTCGGCTACCTTTTTTCGGCACTGGTTGCACATTATCAAGCTTCCAAGACTTCGGAACCTGGCCGGTAGCCATAGAGAGGCGGAAGAGGCGCGTCAATATGGGACATAGCTCAGGTGCACAGGTTTTAAGAACTATGGCTGAAATTCCGTCAGGACCACTTGCTTTGTTCACGTCCAGGTTTTGCAGCACTTTGCGAACCTCCGTCTGACGTATGCGTATGTCCGCCATAGAAGTCTCGCCAATTAGTGGACTAGGAGGTTTGGCGCCAGTTACATCTAGACGTGAAGATTCAGCGAAGATAAAAGCAAATAAATTCGCTTTCTCTTCAGCAGTGCGGGCAAGTAGACCTGTACCAATAACTTCTGAGGTTATAAGAATATTAATGTTGCTTATTTTTTATATATAGTTTCCAGACCATATACTAAACCTAAAAATAATATTTTGTGTCATCCTAGGTATTTGCTTAGGTAGAAATTTAGGTATTTCTTTTTTCAATCAGCATTCTGTAAAAAAAATATTAGAGACGAAATTCTTTGTTTCCCTGTAAAGGCAAAGTGGCTTCCGACGTACACACGCATTTTGTGTCATTTTCATCCACGGGTATAATGGCATTTAATAAATACCTAATATTGATCCTAAAACGCCTAAAATAATATTAGAGTCGGTAAGTGAAGTGTTGTACTTTACAGAACATTGTTATAGGTTATTCAAACAAATCTGTGTCAAATTCATCCACCGCTTTTATTTAAAAAAAATTTTTTTCTAATTAACACCCTGTATCTGCCACAAAAAAAAATTCATATCATTTAGTTTACGTCTACAATATTATAATGCCACATTGAGACATCATTCATAATTTGGGTCATTTTGATCCACGGTTTTTTTACTATCTGGCAAAATAAAACTCAATTGAGCAAGAAGGGCGTGCGCGGGGAAGGGTACCTACGCGGGTGGGGTGCTTATTATACTTGCCGCAATATCAGCTGGCGACTGAGATCTTAATACTATCTAACTCCTTTACCCTTAATAAGATCAACCAAGAGTGAAAGGGATGGCATTATGAGCTGTCTCGCCACTTAGTTTTGCGATACAGTGTATTTATTTCATTCGGAGGCATAATTACATTGTCTTATCAATCTTACCGTAGTAGGTATGTAAATATAATTATATTTACATACCTACTAGTATGTAAATATAATTAAAAATAAACTGTAGGCTGCACTCCTCATACTGACCAACATTTGTGACGTCCCTAATCAAAAGGTACCACTTTGTCGATGACTCTGACAGGTTATTTGTATAAAGATATAATCAAATTTCGTCTTTATGGTAAACGACAAAGTGGTACCTACCTTTTGATTGAGAATGTTACATCAGCGACTTAAAAATTACTTTTTTTCGATTTTTAGTAAACTTTTTAAGTTTATTTTAAGACGCAATATATTGTGATTTTTGTTATGTTTAAGCGTGGCAAGCAACATAAATTACAATGATGATGATGTACATTAAATACAAGACTTTATAATACCTAGATATTTGAGTTATAAAAAAAAGTGCCATCGATGCCATTTGATGAGTAGAATATTATGTTTTAATTATTTTGATCGAGTTACAGGCCCCACCTGGTATATTAGTATGTTACAAAATTATGGCTTGCGATTATCGTTAGCCAAGCCCCCACAACATAAGATGAATTGAACGCTTTCGTTTCAGGACGTCTCCAACGGATAACATTATTTTTATCAATATAAAAAAAATCTAAGTAAAGCCTGACCAGGAATATATGATCACGCGCCATGTTGCGGAATTTCACTGGAACTAATTTTTTCATACTATACTGAACTGTCACCCTATACATGAGAATGAACAGCGCCCTCTTGACAATGATCATATATTACTGGTCAGGCTTTAATATGTGTCATAATTTAGTAAAGTCCCCTTTGTGGATTCTAAGTTTCCGAGTTACAGCAGTTTAGTGAAAGCTCGCAAAATTTACCTAAATCCATTTTGGACAAAAACTGATACAACATTTAGTACTAATTTAAAACAGGAAACCTAGTGAAAATTTCAATTGGAAACTCAAAATCCCATACAAAATGACACTTAACGCAAACGCATTCATCACCTATCAACAACCTCAGGTAAACGGTACACCTAGTATTGTTACTTCTCATTAAAGAACAGGAATTGCCCATTGTAATAATTTATATGTAATGTTTTTTTTTGCGTTTTTTTTTAAATATAAATTAAGGGTTGAATAAAGAGGAAAGAAAATTTGATTATTTTTGCGCTACGACGCACGGTTTAGGAGATACAGCCCTATAAAGATTTTTTTGTTTTTTATGCGTTTTTTTTTAAATATAAATTAATGGTTGTTACAAAAAGGGGACCGAAAAGTTGATTATTTTTGCGCTACGACGGTTTAGGAGATACAGCCCTATAAAGTTTTTTTTATTGTTATTATTTTTTCTTTTTTTCATTGTGTTTTTTGTATATTACTTTGGGGTTTCATAAAGGGGAACGAAAATTTTATTATATTTGCTCTACGACGCATGGTTTAGGAGATCCAGCCCTATAAAAAAAATGTTTTTTTGTTTTTTTTTGCGTTTTTTTACGTTTTTTTGTATAAATGAATGGTTACGTAAAGGGGACCGAAAAGTTGATTATTTTTGCGCTACGACGCACGGTTTAGGAGATACAGCCCTATATAGATTTTTTTCTTTTTCTTTTTTACGTTTTTAAATCTTAATTAAGGGCTTCTTAAGGGGACCGAAAATTTGATTATTTTTCGCTACCATGCACTGGTTTAGGAGATACATCCCTAAAGATTTTTTTGTTTTTTTTTTTCTTTTTTTTGTCATTGTGTTTTTTGTATATTACTTTGGGGTTTCATAAAAGGGAACGAAAATTTTGTTATTTTAATTCAAAATAAAAAATAATTACCACAAATTAACAAATTACTAGAAAAGCAAATTATATATATGACACAAAACAAAATGTAAGATTTACATCTTAACAAAGTATTCATAAGCGAAAACAGAATTGACTTTAATATTTTTATAACCTAGGGGTCAAAATATAGCCAGCGGTACAGGTCTAACCCGTCCGGTTTCAGATGTGGTGGTAGTGAGGGGCGGGTCCAAAACGCTTTACTACCTGTAGGGTGCGCAGCGAGTTTTTTCCCAGTCTGGCGTATGTGGTCAAATCAAATCAAGCTTTCCGTAGAGCCTTTTTACTGAACTTGGTTGCCCTATTATAGGCTCTCTTCTTATCTGGTATGTCACTAGCTTTTTGGTTTCGAGCATCAGCCCAGGCAAGGAAGGCCTCGTGTTTCAGTGCTTCAGCACGTCGACACTCAGCTCCAAACCAGGGCTGTGCTTTACGAGATGTGCTTGCATCGGAAAAAGGAATAAAGTATTCCATACCCTGGCGCAGCACATCTGTTATAGCATCCGCACATGCTGAGGGATCACCCGAAGAGAAGCACAAGGGCCGCCAAGGATAGGATGCCAAAAACGAGCGCAACCCATCCCAGTCTGCCGACTTATGTCGCCGTATCCGCCTAGTGACTGTGGGGCTGAGGTCGGGTGGGGAATATACCGACCCAGATTTCACTTGACAGTGGTCAGAGCTACCTAAAGGGGACGACACTGACACTGCGTAGTGATCCGGGTCGGTAGTCACCAGAAGGTCCAGGCAATTAGCTGTTTGGCCGTCAACATCTGGAACCCTCGTCGCTCCTTGGACCAGCTGAGTAAGGTTTAATGCCAGAGCGAGTTTTCGCATCTCTCTCCCAGCATGGTCAGTGTGTTGGTAATTTGGTATGGGAATAGCCACTCTTGGTGGTGGGCTGGTGGGCATTAAAATCCCCCAGCAACACTAGTTGGGCAGTTGGGTATTTGTGTTAAGCGGCCTCCGCCGCCTCACTTAGATACTCTGTGAGCCTGGTCGTCTCCCGATCTCCGCTGTGCGACCGGTAAACACAGGCATAGAGAATCTTCTCTATGCTTGTATCCACCAGTACCCATGGAGAAGTAAGGGTCTTCAAAGCTTCGGAGACGCCGACAGCAAATGTCGTCGCAGGCATATACGCACACGCCAGCCCGGGGCTTAAAATTGTACTCCAGAGAGTACCCTGGGTAGCAAAGGTACGCCACGTCGGCCGGACATCTTATCTGCGTCTCCGAGAGAAATAAGAGTGCCGGTTTTTCAGTCTCAAGGTGGTGGTGAACTGCTTCCAACTGTCAGGAACCTAACAAAAGTCTGTACCTAGTTTTTTTGGATTTGGCGTATTTATAGATTTTTTTTAACGATAGCAACGTCATCTGCATTAGTCTTTGCGCGTCTATTCCCATGACTTATATATTACTTAGTAATATATTTAATAAGAGGGCACTACGGAGTGGGCCAGTTCGTTGGTGCACAAATCGCGTTTGCACATGTTCGTTGGTGCACACATTTTCGAGTGGAATTATAATCATAATAATTTATTGTATAATATTAATATTACATGTCAGTTATTTACAAAAAATATTGAATAAAAGTTGATTAATAATATAGGTAATACAGGTACTGTCCGCGTGCAAATTCCGTGCATTCGGAGGTCGAGGAAGTGGGGGGTGTGCGCCGCGCCCGTACGTACAAAAATAAAATGACACCAGTCACCATCACTCTGTCATGAAGCCCAACATTCCTAACATTCCTCAACCGTGCACAGAATTCGCGCGCGGACATTAGGTAGGTAGTATATGAACGGGCCTGTCTTTACTTTTGAAATCTTTGGTCTATCCTATGCTCATTCGCCTGTACAATTAAATATGCACTCTATTTTTATTGCCACTAACTAAACACATACCTCCATAACAACCTTGATGGGCTGCTGGCCGTGGAAGGCCAGGTAGTAAATGGGCAGTTTCTGGAAGTCGTCAGCGAAGGCGGTGAAGCGGTCGAGGTTGTGCTCAAGCGGCACGCCCGCGAACTGCTGCAGCATGGTGCGCGCCAGCCGCGAGTTGCGGATCTCGAAGCTGCCCCACAATGTTGTCACCTGTAGGTAGGTAAGTAAGAGAGCGAGTGAGTTTATATCGCGGAACCCTATAAAAGCTTTACGAGAATGATGTGTAGTTACCCCCTGCTGCGCGAGATCGAGCGACATCTCCGCGCAGAGCGTGGTCTTGCCGCAGCCCGTGGGGCCGGTGAGCACGGTGAGCTCGCCGCGCCTGTGCCCGCCCAGCAGCCGCGTCAGCGCCGGAAATCGCCGCCACTTCACACCCCGCACCTGGGTGCAAACACTAACGTTAATGAACTTGACTCTTCTGACTCTGCTCAACAAGTATTGGGTTGTACACATTTTACATTTTGGAGTTTGTTGAAAATAATGTTACAATATAATATCTACATTAATACGACAACGGTTTGGTGAAAGAAATGGGATAAAACAAATACACCTTGTCGATGTTGGAGAGCTCGGCATAGACATCGTCCCGGAGCGCGGCGAAGGTGGTGATGGCGCGGTGCGCTGCGGGTTTGGCGTCAGCCACCAGCGCGCGCAGCGACAGTTGCGCCCGCGCCGCCTCCGACGCGGTCACGAGCCCGTCTGTCGGCCTGGCTCAAACATACTCTTATTGTGGATATTTATTAATTTCCGCTACCCAAAGGTTGTCTGGAAGAGATCGCTTTTCAGCGATAAGACCGCCTGTTGTTTACCTCTGCTTGTGTTTCTGTTTTTTTTTTATTGAGGTGTGCAATAAAGAGTATTTGTATTGTATACTTGCATACAATACCACAACAAACAAATATGGCATACTATATAGACGAATCATATAATGCATACAGAGCCATGTACAGTTGATATGATTAATTAGAGTTCCTACGGCAACAATAGTAACAAGGATGTACGAGTTAGATGCAAGCAAAATATTATGTAATGTAACCATTGTGAATTATTGTTGAACTTCTTGGGTCATATCAATCTGGTAAAATTTAGTGAACCGTTTTACTAATAACTCTAATAAGCAGTTCTATTCTATGTGGTTAAAAACTTGGTTTTATACAAGATAGGTACTAGGGGTCGGATACCGGTATTTCCTTCATACAATTAACCGGTAAATGATTTCGGTTAAACGTAAATCGTGACTTTTTTAGTTCATTCAATGTTTAACTTAATAGATTGAGGCTAATAAACACCTATTAAAAAAAATAGAAAAATGTTAAGTATTTAAGAAAGATATTCCAAAAATTACCGGTTACGACCCCTGCAAGATAGATTTCGGCACTACTTTGAAAAATCTCGTATCTCACACTACTACTTAAAGTTAAAAGGCAGTAACTCTGAATGCATCCCATACATATAGGTAGATAAGAACCACATTTTTCTTTTGATTGACAGAACAAGATACGAGTTTTTTTTCACAAAGTAGTGCCGATTTTTACTTTTATGATTAAGATCAGGGCTCAGAACCGGTATTGAAATACCTATTAATATCGTTCCACAACCGTTACATTATTTCGTTCATTATTAAAAACCGGTTAATTGATGGAACGCGAACTAAAAAAATCGTTCTCTCCTAACCGGTAAGAAGAGGGAAGGAAATTTTATGGATCGCGGGGACGATATAATACCGGTTACTCTCAGCTTACGGTTAAATTCGTTGTAATACGTGAAGGAGACAACAATACTTCTCGCTACGATATTTAAAATTTAACCGGTTAATTTAGTTCCACAAAAACGGAAGGCGAACGAATTTGGCATAAACAGTTATCTCAATAGAACAGTTCTTTAACCGGTAATCGCAAACGGAAACGAAATCCCTTTCGTTCCTGGGTAAATGAACGAAACCGGATTTTGAAAAATAAAACGATTTCCAAGCCCTGATTAAGATATTATATTACCATTAACTCACTGAAGTTGGAGCAACAACCTTCATTATCATTAATCAGTGTGTTAATTATAATTATGAATACTTACCTATAAAAAGAATATCCCAGTAATTAACAGACTGCGAAATTCTCGTGGCAGTTTGAATTGTCATTAGGGACTTCTTATTTATTTAGTACTATTATTTATTCTGTGACAATGTAGAATAAATAAATAAAATAGCCATTTATTTACACTAAGTTTAGTTTGCATAAATTTGGAAATTTAAATTTATTTTCCTTTACTTAGTGGTGAACCCCTCTTTGGTCAGCCCGGCGCCATTTTAGGGATAAAGCTTGCGTGAGAGCATCGACTACTATGGTCTTTTGCCTAATTTTTATGCTGTTAATTTTTTGTATCTTCCTTGTCTTTAGAATACTTCTCTCCATTGCTCTTTGAGTTCTTATGATTCTAAGTTGTATTGTTTTGTGTATGTCCATGTTTGGCAACCATAAAGCAGGTAAATAACAAGCGGCTTTATCGCTAAAGAGCGATCTCATCCAGATGACTTTTAAGTAGTTGAAAATGCAATAAATATATAAATAGAGATGTGCAATAAAAACAATTAAAACTTAATAGTTTGACATTAATATACCTAGTCGGCTCATAAGTTCTGTCATATACATAGTATCAAATAAAATCAAAAGTTTAAGTTTATTCCGTATAATTTGTACAGCGTTTGAAAGCTTATAAACTAGAGAATCTAAATGTATAACATTTATTCAAAATGACCGCCATAATTATCTACACAGGCTTGAAGTCTTCGTGGCCAGTCGTCAATGGATTCACGCACCACTTTCATGTCGATATTGGCCACTGCCGTAGCAAGAGATTTTTTCAGCGAGTCTAGATTTGCATGAGGTTTTGAGCACACCTTTTCCTCTAAATACTGCCATATTTTATAGTCTAAAGGATTAAGATCTGGGCTAGAGGAGGGCCAATCTTCATGCCGTATAAAGTCGATTTTATTGGAGGCGAGCCAGGCTTGTGTAGACTTTGCCTTATGGGCTGGAGCAGAGTCCTGCTGGAAAACAAAATGCTGGTTTAGAAACATCGTATGGGATAGTGGTTTCACAATATTAGTCAACACCGTGTCTTGGTACACTTTGGCACTAGTTTTTACTCCTTTCTCACAAAAATGCATACTAGTGACGCCCGCATAAGAAACTCCCAGCCAAACCATCACAGATGAAGGGTGATGACCTCTTTGAATACGGGGAATGCTATTAGACGCTTCTTTACTATTGCGAGCGTACACTCTATCATTTTGTTTATTACAGTTTTCTTCTATGTCAAAAATTTTCTCGTCCGAAAACAGTATACAACGGTGCTTATTTTTAGCGTACTTCTTCAATAAAGCTTTAGATCTTTTAAGCCTTAAAGCTTTAAGCCGACCATTGAGAAGATGGCCAGTTTTTCGTTTATAAGCACGAAGTCTCAGGTCTTGATTAAGCACTCTTTTCACCGTGTTTTTGCTCAAACCCATCTGGAGGGCCATAACTTTTTGTTTCCTAGCGGGATTTCTGGCAATGCATGCCCTAATTGCTTGTACAACCGCTGGAGTCCTAGCTGTACGCGGACGACCGCTTCTTTTCTTGTCATTTAAACTAGAGACCTCACTGTATCTTTCTATGGTACGATACACAAATCTTAGAGAGAATTTTAAATTTTCAAGTAGCTTAAAAATTTTAGTCGGCGATTGACCACAACGATATAGTGCAATTATTGCGGTACGGCTATCTTTAAGCGTCCACTCCATGTTGAAGAAAACAGAAAATTGCAAAATTATACTACTCAAATATTTAAAAAGATTCGAAATTCAAATGCAGAACGGTTTTTGTTTTAGGAGTTCCAAATTTAAATTTTAAAGGCCAGTGACAGAACTTATGAGCCGACTAGGTATATACATATATATTAGTTTGATATTAATAGTTTTGAGTTCTGTTTTGACAAAACCTGAGGTGGATGAGCTTATTGTAATGTGACAAAGCCTGCGCTGTGGATCTGATGGTATGCCTTTTTATTTGGTTAATAAAATTTTCTGCACATGTTTGACATTTAATTACTACAGTTCCATATTTTTTTCAATTTCTTTTTCAAAGTCTGTTTTAGTGCTAAATATTCCATTAGTTTCTTTATAATATAAATAAGTAGTCATGTTTTTTCCATATTATCTGCTTAAATTACTCCTTTGACAGCCAAATATCCATTAACATATTATAACTATTTAATATTTTGTGTTCTATATTGTATCAATTTGTGTTAAAAAAATATAGGTGGCGCTGGCTAGAGTAAACATCGGCTCCTCGTATATTTGCATTTTAAAAATAGTCAAAGTGAACAATAGTGATTGAAAAGTGGTTGAAAACATTGTAAACATTTTCTAAAGTGAACTTTATAAAGTGCAGAACTCAAAATGTAGCAGCTAAAATAATACAGAGGAACGTAAATAGTGACGGTAGCTAAGGAGCATTCTACAAATAATAAGGAACAAAGGAACTCAAATACATAAACAAGTGCATTGTGATTCATCATACCTAGCGAATTAAATAAAATAAATAAAGTGCTATTAACTATTTAGTGAAGACAGATCTTTAAAACGAAAACAATAAATAAAATTGCAATAAAAATCTACCGCAGTTAATAAGTAATTTCAGCGCCATCTAGCGGGCACCGCCAGTGATTCTTAACGAGCGTCGAGCGCTATATTGAACCATCAGATTTATCACTACATCCTCTCGTAGTATCGCTACTCACCACTAGAGGGCGTAAATTTCAAAACTGACATGGATCAACTCTTGAAATCTATTAACGAGCTCGGCGAGCAACTAAAACAGATCGACACAAAACTATGCTCAAAAATAGACTCTCTCGATAATAAGGTGTCGGCGTACAAGCAAGAGCTCGAAGAAATTAAGCAAACCCAAGATGCTCAAGAAAAGAGGATGGACCAGCTGGAACGAGACGTTAGAGTCCGAAATCTTGTTTTCTTTGGTATTAAAGAGACAGAGAGGTCCTATTTTGACCTAGAAGACGTGGCTTTAAAAATAATAAACGAGGACTTAAAAGTGGAATGCTGCAAAAGCGACATACAACACATCAGGCGGCTGGGGAAAAAAGGCGATAAACCTAGACCGATAATAATAGGTTTCACGACTTTAGGAACGAAAATCAGAATCCTTAAGAATAAATCAAAGCTTCAAGGATCTAGGTGTTACATTAAGGAAGATTTCCCTCCTAAGGTATTAAAAGAACGAAAGTCGCTGCAGGAAGACTTACAGAAAGAGCTAGACAAGGGCAACAAAGCTATAATTAAATATAATAAGCTAATAATTATACCCGATAGAAATACTCCTAGTAATAAAAAGTCACCTGCTGGAACCGGTAAGACTAAGAAACGATCGCTAGATACATCACCGTCCTCCGTAAACAAGAACCTAAACCGCCAGGCGTTAAAGAAAAACAAACCGAGCACAGATAACCGAAATATTAAGCAATACTTAACATTCCAAAGGCCCGAGTCGTCAAAAACCGGAGGAGACACAGACAATGATGACAATATAATATAGCAATCAGCGCCTCCTCCACTATACAACAAAAGCACATTTAATAAAAATAAAAAAATCAACCAACAATGTCCCCCATCACGGCCGGTCACCGCGGGGGCCACAGACCAAAACCCTCCACTCCACCCAATATACATATGCACATACAATGCTCGGTCATTACTATCGGAAGAAAGGCTACTAGAGTTCAAGCAATCGATATCACAGATTAAATATGACATCATTGGTCTATCGGAAATCAGACGTACCGGTTATAATATAGAAGAAAGTGAAGACCATATATTCTGCTACTTTGGCGAGACTAAAGGCCAATATGGTGTAGGCTTCCTTATAAAAAAACACCTAAAAAATTGCATAGATAGTTTCACTGCAATCAATGAACGAATCTGCATAATAAACCTGAAACTTGAGAATACAAATCTATCCATCGTCCAGGTACATGCGCCAACTTCTAACGCAACCGAACAGGAAATAAAAGAATTCTATGACCAAATACAGGAATCTCTTAAACATTGCAGTGAAAACCTTATAGTAATGGGCGATTTTAATGCCAGAGTTGGTCAAAAAATGAAAGGTGAGGACAGAATATTGGGAAACACATGCTTCGGAAAAAGAGATAAAAGAGGTAAAAGTCTAGTCCAGTTCTGCTGGGAAAATAATTTTTTTGTTATCAACAGTCTATTCAAAAAGAAAAGCAAGAACATATGGACGTGGCTTTCCCCAAAGAAAAAGAAAAGTCAGATAGATTATATACTGACAAATATAAAAAACAAAGTGACCAATATTGAAGTTATAAGCAATCTATCGTTCCCAAGTGACCACCGACTTGTAAGAAGTACTCTATTGCTAACCAACACTAAAAAATCTAGAGCGACATATAGAAGTAACAAGTTGTCACTAAAAACTATAGACGAGCAAGAAAAATATATTGAAGTTTTAAAATTTTATATTTCAAATACAAAACTGGAAGAAAATGACAATGTAGAGACTTATTACGCAAAAATTAAGCAGGCAATCGATGAAAGTTTAAAGTTCGGATGTAATAACAAGACCTATAAAAAACGGAACTACATTATCTCAGGCACAACAAAAAACCTCATAAAAAGAAGACACGAGTTGACAAATAAAAAACATTTGACAATAGAAGAAAAAAATGAGAAAAGTTATTTATATAAAAACATTCACAAAATTATAAGAAAAGAATATCAAGACTACAGACTGACAACAATTGAAAAACATCTAAAGAAATCAGGAAGTATGAAAAAAGGTTTAAAAGAGCTAAATATGTCTAAGAAATGGATCCCTTCCTTGAAAAAGACCTCTACGAAGGAAACATTCTCTAGATCGGGAATAATAGAGGCGGCCACTGAATTTTATAAGGATCTCTACGCTTGCAAAACATCGACGAGCATAGAGGCTTTGCCTTTAGAGGAAAAATATACGACAATACAAAGGTTCTCTTCCGAAGAAATTTTTTCTAGGATAAAGTCTCTAAAGAAAGAAAAAAGCAGTGGTCCAGACGGCATACCGAATGAAGCCATTTTAACGGGCAAAACTCTCCTAGTACAACCCTTAACTACCCTGTTCAATAAAATTTTAGACGACAGAAAAATTCCCACTGAATGGGCTAAATCAGATATTGTGCTGTTGTACAAAAAAGGAAACCCTACTGACATAAGCAACTATCGACCAATCAGTTTACAATCGAATCTCTACAAGTTGTTTGCTTCTTGCCTCGAGAAACGCCTTGCGAATTACACCGAAGAGCACCAGCCAGTAGAGCAAGCGGGATTTAGAAGCACATATTCAACTATAGACCACATCCACTCCTTAGAGCTGATCATAGAAAAATACGAAGAAATGAAACGCCCGCTCTACTTGGCGTTTATCGACTATGCAAAGGCATTTGACTCTATATCCCATATCAGCATGTGGAGAGCCTTACAGGATTGTAGTATTCCAACTGAAACTATAGAGCTCATACAAGACATTTATAAGAAAAGCACAAGTAGAGTAATACTAGACAAAACCGGCACTGAAATTAATATATGTAGAGGCGTTCGTCAAGGTGACCCCCTCTCTCCCAGAATTTTTATTACCGTCCTACAAAACATCATGAAGACATTGAAATGGAAAAACAAAGGCATAAGCATCAATGGCCAATTCCTAAGTAATCTAAGATTCGCCGATGACATCATACTCTTTTCAGAAAATGCAACGCAATTAGAGTCTATGATAAAGGAAATTAATTATGTCAGTAATGAAATTGGCCTAGAACTAAATACAACTAAAACAAAAATTATGACAAACAGTAAAAAATCACCAATACACATTAACAGTGCCTTATTAGAATATGTCCAAGAGTATACATATCTTGGCAAACAAGTGTCATTTAAAAAAACAAGACAACATGATGAGCTAATGAGACGTGTAAACCTGGCTTGGAATAAATTTTGGAGCTTTAAAGAAATTCTTAAGTCAAATACTTCTATTAAATTAAAGAAAAAGATATTAGATTCTTGCATCTTACCTTCACTTACCTATGCATCCCAAACTTGGATTTTTAACAGACAAACCAGAAACAAAATATTAACAACCCAAAGAGCCATGGAACGGAGCATTCTGAATCTAAAATTGAGACACAGAAAGAGAAGCACAGACATAAGAAAAACAACTAAGTTGATTGATGCTCTAGAGCACAGCAAAAGATTAAAATGGAAGTGGGCCGGTCATATTGCCCGTATGAATGAGGACAGGTGGGCCAAACAGATAACTTCATGGAAGGGACCTGCAGGCAAGAGACCCAGAGGCAGACCTGCGGAGAGATGGCTCGATGAGATTTTAAAAGCAGCAGGAAATAATTGGACAGACAAAGCGAATGACAGATCTATGTGGAGAAAAATGGAGGAGGCCTTTACTCTATAAAGAGGTCCTTGATAAAAATATTATTATTATTTATGTTATTTATTAATTTTAATTTTAATCACAATATAATTGTAAATCAAATTATTATTAAGGAAATAAAGAGGCTTAATTATTATTATTATTTATTGTATCAATATTTGTGTATAGGAAGGCAATAAATGAGAACTCCCTGTGACAGTTCAAAATTGCCACAATAATTCCGGGCTCTGGTAATTAATAAGTAACTACTAGATATGGGATACTTGATTTTAAGAAACATTATCTAACCTTTAGTATCTCAAAAGTACTCTAGCATTAACTATTAAGCTAGCCCAATTTGTTTTTTAAGAACTTGGAGACCTTTATTGTTAGAGATGAGACTAACCTTACAAAACAGCACCTGTCTTCACCTAACTTGGTAGCAATGTCCCGCATGTTCTCCCAATCTCCCCAAAGACACAGCTTTTGGTAGCCTTCAAGGGCTGGAAGCAATGTTGGAGGCAGGCTACCGCTGTTCAACCATATATGTGTGCCTGTGTGTAAAAAGCATCACATACAATATTGTATATTGCAGTTGTATTTAGCAGTTGACTGATAAAAACAAGGAAATAGCATGACTTATCAGAGGTACATGCATATGCAATACATTTGTACTTACCTGGCACCTTTTGAGCAGATAAATGCAAGATGTCATTAATGCTAGTAACTATTACTGCTTGATCACCGCGGCTCACTTTAGTAGGTCTGCACCAGAACAGGCCAGCAGAAGCTAAGCCATGAATTTCATCTTCCTCCTCCTTGCCCGCCTGCATTTTACGATAACCCACAACATTGTCCATAGAGTTTTTTAAAGGAAAATACAGTGTAGTCCGGTCATCGGACACTCTGATGTTTGACAAAACCTTGCCGGCATTGCAGTTTGTTAAACATGTAGTAAATTCAAACAAGTTGGATAAGTCCTCTAGTTGTGGTACGGTCAGGTCAGCTAAAGACGTCGTTTTACTAACGCGTTGTAGCCAATCCTCCTGGAAACGAGCATTCTGTTGCAGGCACCGGTCAATGTGCTCCCGCGTGGCCTGGGCCGTCTTACACTTCCGCACGTGCTTCTCGAGCACGCTCCAGTTGCCGTGCACGTTGCACGCGGGGCATAAAAAATATCCTAAAAGGGTAACATCCATTTACGAATATGAAACACGTAACATTTAAAATATCTGTGAAAGAACCGACTTGCTACACACATACCAGTGGTCTTGTTAATGTATACTTTACTCTCGCCACACGTACTCTGCCCGGCACATACTGTACATTTAGTTATTAGAGACGTGAAGCCGTCTTGTACAGGAAACCCTTTTTGCCTCAATAACTTTCGAATATCTGTCACGGTTATCTTGGGAATATCATTTAACTCGACACTATGAAATTTACGTTTTCCATGAGAATTATTAATGGCATTTAATATGGATTTTGAATAACAGTAATTTATTATCCTACGAGAATTCAACATTTTAAAGTTTAACTACTAGTAAAGATTTACTTTGTAAAACGAATAAATCGCATTGATCAAAACATTCTAAACATGAAATGAAAACATAACCTAACCACCTAACCAAACTTCTTTGTTTATATCATAGACCTAGCATTACATAGACCAGCTATACGCGTGCTCCCGTAAGGGATAGACATAGATGACGTCATAAACGTGGGGATACCATATTGGTAAAAATAACCCCAATATTTGATATCACGTTGGGGCGATTACCCTGGAGGCAAAGTTAGCTTGTTTGACGGTATTAAAAAATTGTTAAACAAAATGTCAATGGGTCGTTCTTTTTATGCGTATAAACAATGAAATACCTCTTATAATTCGCGCAGGTGGTACAAAACTAAACATGTTTAGTAAATAAAACGTAAAATAAAATGTATTATGGGTTTTAATTTAAAGAAATCACAAATCGCAATCACACCAATTAATGTACACCACATTTAATCTTTACAACATTTGTTTATTTATTTTTTGGAATTAGAAGTACGAAAAAACTTCGAGGTCAAAATTACCCATAAAATTATGATATTTTCATCTGGTATCCCTAACATGATTGTTATGCAGCTAAATTAAGAAGAAGTTTAAAAATGGCTGACCTCCGACTCCTACCTACCTACGTAATTTGGGCGGATAATTTTACAAATAATGTTTTGTTAATTTGCGTAAATAATTGTGATATTTTTATTGAAATCGTGTGATTCTACATTGCTTTGAGTGTAACGTAATTTTACGATGTTATTCTCACATATTGCGTTAAGAGGAAGGTGTAAAATACCGTACTTACGTGTGAAAGGTTATGATCTCATATTTTTGCTCAGAGCGGCTATTACAGCCGATTACAGAACAATTCACCAGTATTTTATTAAAGTTCAAGCATTCAAAACGCTAACCATCACTATATTTCATAAGAGAAAGCACAATTTCATACAAAACAACAACAATTAAACAAGCAACGAACAAACATGACATGTCACGTACTTATTTGTTTGCCACAACCTCGGTTGTGGCAGCGGTGGAAAAGTGAAACTATGACAAGGACAAACAATAACAGCGCTTTCTCTGCTACTCCTACTGAAAGATACATAAGACTATCCCGTTCGGTCATTTTCCCCCACTCCTCATGACCGATCCAGTTATACTAGATTCATGGTTTATATGCTCAGTTTATATGATATATTATATTATATGATGCTGTGATGCTGTCATTGCTTATCAAAATAGAACACAGATAATCATAAGGCCCCATAAGCACGAGAGCTTAAAAAGCGTTGTGTGTGAGACGCATCCATAAGTAAGAGCGAGAAAGGGATATCGCTTTCTCGCTCTTACTTATGCGTGCGACGGAAGTCATAAGCCCCCATGAAGTTATACCCTAAACTTTATTAAATCTACATCCGTGTAAGCCCCTTCACACTCGTGCGCGAGTATGGCGTCGATTTCGCGATATGTCTTTCTCATAGACATAGTATATACAAGTAGTTATAGACATGAAACCGAGCGACCAGGTGTAAGAGAAAGACATATTCATGTATTGCAGCGGTCGGTGATAAAGATAAAGCATGGCACTATTTTCTCTTCCCTCGTATAGGAATCGCAAAAAGACTATCTTTCTCCATCGAAGAGCGTCAGGCCCTTGGTCTTTCCACCCCTGGTCGCTCGGTTTCATGCATGAGTTTCATGTCTATAACTACTTGTATATACTATAACACAATTGGATTAAGTCTAACCTCGAAATCCTTCCAAAGATATGAAATTTGGTATATGTATATGTTAATTAAAGGTCTCTTTTTCATGTCCACACTATTTGACATTTGGGGACCTTGAGGAATCGCAGCCATCTTGGAAAATGTGTACCATCCTGGAGAAATTTGCGTTTTACTCTAAATATACGTTTTCTATAAAAATATGGTGTAAGGCAACATTAAAGCTTATTAAATTCTACACAAAACAGTCCTAGATACCTTTGCGAAAAAAATACATCTTGTTATAGAAAATAATAGCTGGATCCAGATTTAGCGCTTATACCCTTTCAGTGGATATTCTCTTAATATGAAACTTGGAGGAATATGAATTCCACTTTTGTCTATACATTTGTACACGTTCTACCCCAACATCAACATTTTACTCGACTGCGACTTAAACAGAAAGTAGGGTTATGGGTTTAAATACTGAAAATCAGTACAACCTGTAGCTCAGGATACTGGACGGATTTTTTTAAATGACATATCGGTAGATTCCTCTTGCCCTTCATAACCTGTTTACACTTGTTTTATTAAAGAAAAATCAATACAGCCGCCTTGAGAGGACGCCGAATATTAAATCATTGGCCCGCCGAATATAAAGGGACATGGTGTTCTATACCTTTTTTGTGTAGAACTTAATAAGAAGGTTTCGCCATACACAGTTTTCACAATAAACCCAGATATACCCAGATATCCGAGAAAAACAGAATACATATTTTTTAAATTTATTAACAGATAATTCAGTGATGAATGTGATAATATTTGGAAGTTTATTATAAAATCTTACACAATTACCCATAATCATTCATTTTTATTTTATGAAGCCGAGTGAAGGGTACTCGGCTTCATAAAATAAAAATGAATGATTATGGGTAATTGTGTAAGATTTTATAATAAACTTCCAAATATTATCACATTCATCACTGAATTATCTGTTAATAAATTTAAAAAATATGTAAAACGTAAACTTATCTCTAAAGCCTAACATGAATGATGAAACACCGTGGGATTGTGATTAAATTATTTAAAGTTAATAAAGGATTGTCATACACCAAAATTGTATAAAAAAACACTTTTCGATTATATTAACTTAATAATGATGAAATCGATAATTCAATGAATACCTATATTAGGTAATCCGTATTTTTTGACATTTAGATTTTTATTCTAGAAAGTTTCTAGACTATTATTTTTTTATACAATTTTGGTGTTTGACGATCCTTTTGTGAAATTCTTATTATTAAGTTTGACATATCTATAATAATTCAATGTTTTTAAGAATAATAATAACTGCATCAATAAATTGCTCTGATATTTAGATTAGATTAAGGTACTATTTAAAACTTGACAATTTAAAAGTGCTTGTTGCTAGGCCTATTTGAATAATAGTATTTTATACAATCGTGATATAATAGAGAGCTTTTCAGTCGAGTACCGTGTTTAAGCAACGAAGCTTGCTGAGTTGCTTAAGTTAAGGTACGAGATTGAAAAGCTTGATTATATCACTATTGTATACAATACTTTTTCTACGAGACAAAAAATAATAATACTTTCAACTAGTAGAATCATATAGGTAAACAAACCAAAAGTATACAGCCTGCGATACGCGAGCTGCCGCAGCCCGCGATACCTTCATACTCGCAAGCGCCCCGGCCGCCGGGCCCGGCGCCCCCGGCGGGTTGGTCAACGACACCTCCTCGTAACTCATGAGGCCCTGGTACCTGCTCCGCGCTAAATTCAATTTTAAGACAGTTTTTTTCTCGATTGTGGCCACCGTAGCCTATGGAGACTAACAAGCAACGCTAAGCGGTTTTCGTGGGGTATGGATGTTGCTATATGAAGGATGTCACATGCGCGTTTCTGACGTATGAAGCAATTGTTTCTACTACAACATCAAATAAAATGTCTTTGTTGGCCAACCAATCAAAAAGCAGATGCGACGCAGCAGCGTGTTTAAGTAGGCTAATTTGCATTGAATTGAGTCTCCTTCAACAAGAAATATTTTATC
This sequence comes from Cydia strobilella, assembly GCF_947568885.1. Taxonomy (NCBI): domain Eukaryota; kingdom Metazoa; phylum Arthropoda; class Insecta; order Lepidoptera; family Tortricidae; genus Cydia; species Cydia strobilella. The sequence continues at coordinate 41,832,405 of NC_086068.1, read as the reverse complement.
GAAATGCATGAAGTTCTATTTTTAATAATTTTATAATTGACTAAACCGTATCGATAAAATTCTAATGCTTGAGTCGGAAGTGCTATAGACTATCCAACGTTGAAAAGAGTAAGGTTGTAGTGTTGCATGTGAAGTTGTAATACACAGATTATACTCGACGAGTAGAAAAAGAATATTTTGAGTGAGATTTGTAGGCCAAGCAATAAGAAGGTATAGAGGGAAATGCTAGGAGCACAATTTTTAACTTCGTAGCTTTGTTTGGACTAGTTAGGAGATGAACATATCAAAAGTCCCCGGCCGTAACCCTGGTGCTGGGGCCGCTGGGGGGGAGAGAGGAGTTCCATTTTTCGGTTTTTCGATTATATTATATGAAACTATGCGTCTGAGCGACTTGGCCACTTATACAAAATAAAAAGAGATTTAATTTGTTACAAGTTTTATTCAGTCAATTTTTTCGATATCTCGTTTAGTTTTTGAGATATCCGCTCTTGAAGGTTTATTTGCTCTCATTTTTATCTTGATTATCTACATCAGTGAAGCTGCTAGGCCGGGTTTGGTAACGTTTTCGTATAAATCGGGGGTGCTGAATTCATTTATGGCAGGAGTCGGCTACCTTTTAGCAGCCAAGGGCCACATAGCGGTTAGCAAAATTGCAGCGGGCCGCACACTGTTAATAATTCGTGAATTTATTAGACAAAAAGTACTACATTGTCGTTTGTCGAAAATGACTACTTTTAATATACATTTTTAATATTTTTATGCAAAGTGCCGAAATTCAGAGGACGCTTCGCCCGGGTCGGGCGATCGCGCGCTCTTACAATCAGGGCGTCCCTCACATTATTCAAGCGCGCGAAGCGCGCTCTCACATACAGGGCGCCTGCGGCGCCCCTCACACTTAAGGGTCGGACGGAGCCCGACATTCAGCGAACCCTCCGCACTTAAAGGTCGGGCGAAACCCGACATTCAGCGCTCTTACATTGCGATAGTCAGACACTCATATTGGCACGTCTGTGCATATTGAGTGATGAGCACATTTAATGTAGATCTTGTGATAATGGGTCCCAACTCCAAAAAAATTAAATTGAAATGAAATACTTTTCTTTTTCACTCGATCACTTTAGTGACGTAGGACTGATGTAACCCGGAGGCTCGCGGGCCGCCGGTTGCTGATCCCTGATTTATGGTATCAACATTGACACCTTTCCGAAGTAAAAACATATAAACTTTAAACAAATAACTTTTTTTTTACTCCTCTTCACGCTTAAACCGCTGAACCGATTTAGTTGAAATTTGGTAAATAGGTGTTTTAAGTCCCGAGACAGGATATAATATAGTTTTTATCTCAAAAATCATACTTTGACGGTGTGAAATTTGGTGTGAGGGGAATTCAGCTTCTTCGCCGAAGTTGAATTCCTGAAGTTAATACTGATTAAATTTAGGTTTGAAGTCATGTTTGGTATCATTATCAACTAAATCAAACATGTAGACCATCCCAAATATTATTTAAATAGGTTCAGCGGTTATTGATTCCCCATACAAATTTCCACCCCACTTTTCACACCCTTAAAAGATGATTTTGGTTATAAAAACTATCCTATGTACTGTCCCGGGACTCAAACCATCTCTATACCAAATTTCATTATAAAAAATCATTTTTTTTTTAATTTTGTTTTTACTTAGGAATGGTGTCAATGTTGATACCATAAATGAATTCAGCACCCCCGATTTATACGAAAACGATCCCAAACCCGGCCTAGCAGCTTCACTGATGTAGATAATCAAGATAAAAATGAAAGCCCTAAATAAACCTTCAAGAGCGGATATCTCAAAAAGTATACAAGATATCGAAAAACTTGATTGAATAAAACTTGTAAGAAATTAAATCTCTTTTCATGTTGTATAAGTGGCCAAGTCGCTCAGACGCATAGTTTCCGAGATATAATCTAAAAACCGAAAAATGGAACCTTCAAACCCCTCTCTCCCCCCCAGCACCAGGGTTATGGCCGGGGACTTTTGATATGTTCACCTCCTAACTAGGCCAAACAAAGCTACGAAGTCAAAAATTGTGTTCCAAGCATTTCCGTCTATACCTTTTTTTGGGCATTTATTTCCTGGCCTATTGGCCCTACCCACTAAACCCACTCCGGCGTTTCACCCTCTTTGCCGTTCGTGAGGGCGCACTGGGATCGATTCCACCACGGCGCCCTCCGTAACGGGAGGCCCTACGCCGCTCATCTAAAATAGCGTATGTAATAATAAATAAGCTTAGTTCAGAGAAAAATGTAAGTCAAAAGGCTCATGTTTCTGTTTTTATAAAAGTTTAGTTCATGAACTTAATGAACTCATAATCATAAATTTCTGACTTTTGGCAAATATTTATGTCATCATTGCCGCATATTTTCGAACAAATTGTCAAAAACCATAGACATCGTAACATAGTATACAGGGCGTCCCAAACTTATGGGACATGAAGGGGAAGTACCTTAAATATCGTTGATAGTGAATTTTGCTCAAAGAAGACTTTATGTTATTTTTAAAAGTTAGTAAATCTGCATTCATAGATTTTCTAAAAATTACTTGCTTCGTCTGGGAATCGAACCGACTTAAATGTCAAAAAACAATCAGCCTACTTTTATGATGCCAATCGAAAGAATAGCTAAAAAATAATAACTCTGCTTAAGTAACATAGTATTTTAAAAGAAAGGAACAACGTAAAATGATTGAGTCAAATTTCAAGAAAGTTATTTATTGCCGACGACGACGTTCGAAAAGTAGCGATATTATCATTTCAAAGATAGCATTGATTATTCTTAATAAGTACCTACTTCATAAAATACTAGCATAGTTTTCCTTATTATAAGTGCACGTGTAGACAAAATGATAAAACTTAGTATTTCAATACGTCCTCTGTAAGCTAGACAGAAGGCAAATTTAAAACAAAAATAATGTTTTTGTTAAATTTGAAAATGGAACAGTTTATGACAGCGTTTGTTTGAATGCATACTTTTTAAGATATTTTAAAAAGAAGTAATATTTTTAAATGATGTTCTTAAATTTGAAAATGGAAAAGTCTGTCCGAGCGTTTGTTTTTCGGATATTGATCTGTTTAGTCCTAATTCACTTACACAAGTGTTATTGTTTTAATTTATTGCGAACATGGCATATCAAGTAAGTGTTGATCTAATGGAAGCATATTTTTTGAACGATAAAGATATCTCTAGAAGTTTGCGGTGGTATAGCGTAAAATATCCTGATAAATACCGTCTCGTAAAGTTTTGAAAAGGCTTGTGAACAATTTGAAAACTCTGGGACGTTTCGATAAACGCCCAAGAGAGCAAGAAAACCATACGATCAAATTTTAATTTACTTTTCGGCTTTTCCGAAAGCATCGGTGAGAGAAGGAGAACATGAAATTGAAGTTTCGAAAAGTAAAATACACCGAGTATTAAAAAAACACGGTTTTAAGAGTTATGTTGAAGGACGATTGGTTCAAAAATTACTTCCGGGCGATACAGAAAGGAGAAAAAATTTCTGTCTTGATATCCAGGCACGCTTGCTCGAAGATCCAAATTTTTTGGATAATATTATTTGGACAGACGAATCTAACTTCAGCAATAACGGTATGTATAACCGCAACAATAATCGTATTTGGTCTAAAGAAAATCCCCTACGAGTCACTGAAACGAATAACCAAGTGCGTTTTTCACTCAACTGTTGGTGCGGACTTTTAAAAAACCGGGTTTTCTTAATCCATTTTTACCAAGGAACCTTGAACACAGAAAAGTATTTAGGAATACAAATTTTAAGGGATAAGATAAGAAACCTTTCCGCGGCGGAGCAAGAAAACTAAATTTTCCAACAAGATGGAGCTCCGGCTCATAATAGTCGGAGAGCAGCAGATTTTCTAAATGAATGTTTTCCTACATGGATTGGTACAAATGGACCGATTAGATGGCCGGCCAGATCCCCGGACCTTACACCATTAGATTTCTTCTTTTGGGGATACGTGAAAAATATGCTATACAAAAAGCGATACGAGAACGTGGGCGAGTTGCAAACAGAATTGTGCCATATCACATCGAGTGTTCACCATAAAATGATAAGAAAATCAACAGGCAGCGGGCTTATTAAGGGGATCCCATGCCCCAATGACCTTCGATTTGAATCCCTTAGTTTTCTAATGTTTTTTGTAGCTTATCATATTAACATCAACGGATTTTAGCAATATAGTATCCCATATTTACTTCAAAGTTCATTGTTTTCGAAATATTTGGCATCAAAGTTGAACAATTTTAGGCCAAAAAACTGGTTTTCTGGCCATAACTTTTGTGTTAATTAGTTTAAAATTAAAACCTTAGACAAATTTTTAGAGACGTCTTAGACGAACTCAAATATGTAGATTTCGTATAAGTAAGATCTTTCACCGCAATCGAGATACGAAAAAAGTGTTTTTTTAGACAATGTTTAAAACAATCATAAATAAATAAGTATTCATTTTTTTCACAATCCGGTAGACAAAAATAGAGATAAAAGATTGGATAACCGATAGCCGCTTGTCTTATAATTCTATATGTAGTGCAAAAGTAGGAGATACGATTGAAAACTTGTCACAAATCGATGAAAACCTCAGGTAGCCCCTTAAAAGATTAATTGGCGATTTGCGTAAGACAAGAGGGATCACATTTTGAGCATTTAATTAATTAATTTACAAAAAATACCTACTTAATTGACTACGGCAGTTTCATGTAGGTATGTTTTTAATTTGATTAAAATGATTAATTTTACGTTGTTCCTTTCTTTTAAAATACCATGTTACTTAAGCAGTTATTATTTTTTAGCTATTCTTTCGATTGGCATCATAAAAGTAGGTGATTTTTTTTTGACATTTAAGTCGGTTCGATTCCCAGACGAAGCAAGTAATTTTTAGAAAATCTATGAATGCAGAATTACTAACTTTTAAAAATAACAAAGTCTTCTTTGAGCAAAATTCACTATCTACGATATTTAAGGTACTTCCCCTTCATGTCCCATAAGTTTGGGACGCCCTGTATACAAGTAGTTATAGACGCGCCACCGAGCGACCGGGGGTAAGAAAAAGTCATCCTGTATAGGTACGTAATCTAGGAAACGTAATTACTATTTTTTGGAATATAATAGTTTTATTTTGTTTTAGTGCGTCATTGGCAAGTAAACTAGGGTAACAAGTTAGTGTGTAGTTCTATAGAACAAAATGGGAATAAAAATGCTGTTTTCTACCAGGGATGTTGCGGATGCCGATTTTTTGACATCTGCGGATGCGGATTTTTAAAGGCTCACATCCGCGGAGGCGGATGTCGAGATTAGGCACATAAAAACGTCAAATATTACACTTTAGTAATTTTTATAAAAAAAAAAACTTGGTATTTGAACAAGAATATAGGTCCCCACAATCGCATTACTATACTAAAGTCCAAATAAAACAAACTTTTCACTTCTTGTCGCTGACCGTCATACGCTAAAGTGCTCGATCGACAAATCACAAAAACGAAACGAGATTCCTATTGGCTAATGACGAAATTACCTAGCACTTACGCCGCCGCTAAGACGTTAAATAATGCGGAAGTGTTCTATGGAACAAATGGGAATCACTCGAATAAAATAAGAGATATTTTAAATTTCTTGTAAATTGTATTTCTTACATCGATATTTACACATATGCCTAAAACGACTGTACCGTAAATATATGCCATGATTTCTATGACAAAACGTAAGACATCCTTGGTGACTTAACAGTACCTATATGTAATCTTTTCTAAAACTAATATAGGGCATTTTCTGTGAAAAGGGACCTTATTGTCGATGGCACTTACGCCGCACAGCTTCGCGCGGCATTGTATTTATATCGGAGCATCGTTATTATTATTAATGGCGTAAGAGTCATCGACAATAAGGTCCCTTTTCACAGAAAATACTACATATAATATTATAAAAATAAAATAATAAACGTTTGTTTAATTAAGTGACTAAACTACCTAATAATTAAATATAACCATCTCAATGTTGGCAATGGTATGTTGCCACTTGCCAGTATTTACAACTCTGGTCTGATGGAGCAAAAGGGAGTAACAAAAGAGGAGGCATTATTAAGCCCCATTCACATGTTAGGCCAACCAAAGGCGAGTCTACGAAACGCTAGAAGGACGCTCTTAAAGGGCTTATGACATCTACCTTTTCGTCGACTATTTTCTGCTATGTAGTATGAGTGGGTCCATGAAACCCGACGATCCCCAGGATGTAGACAATGTATTGGATCCTCTAGTCTATATTAATAACGGATCCGGGATTTAAGAGGCCGGTGTCGATTTTAGTAGCAAAAATGTAAAATTGATAGATTTAGTCCGTGAAATTTTACATCTTTTGTTACCTAATTGAAATAACAAGTACTGGTTTCTATTAGCACGTCTTCTTATCTTACCTTTTATCAGATAAATTTTTAGAAATCAGACTCACTAAATTAGTAATGTTTGCTTTTCTGATGGACGTTTAGGTAAACGCGCGTAAAGCACTGGTTTTGTCGCTCTTATTTGTAAATTTCGTAAAGTTTGGACATGGTAATTTTGTATTACACATATCCTGTACTTGACGTTTATCAGACTACATTTTTATTATTATGACTTTGAAGTAGTGTAAATGAAAGTTAGACGAAATCAATTTTCTCCAGAAATTACTTCAAAACAAGTGACAATTTCTCTGGAAAACGACTTATTTTCAACGTAATTTTGATACTTAAACAAACTACAACATTTGCTGAACCTATTCTTATACATCAATTTGTATAATTTACCACCATGATTTTTTGATGAATTTTTAAAAACTGCCCATTCTCTTCATGCATTACCGGTGACGCACGCTCGCGACCTCATTATTAAAAGGCAAGATGAGAAGACGTGCTAATAGAAATCAATACTTGTTATTTAGATATTACGTAACAAAACGTGTATAATTTCAACGACTAAATCTATCAATTTTACATTTTTGCTCCAAAATCGACTACGGCCTCTTAATACGTCTGTGTCTCACGGAAGTTTTGTTATTAAAATCCTGTAGTCTCCTTGGGATTGGTCAAACATGTGTTAGTAATTTGTTTAAATGTGGCTTTCCATCACAGAAGGGTCCTTATGCTTCAAGTGCAATAAGGAGTTTTTCGTCTGAAATTCTGACAGAATGGGACCCTTCTCTGATGGAAAGCCAAGAATAACTACGGGCAAAATTAACATGTCTTCGAATGCTCCTCGACCATTAAAGATTAATGCTAGGATCTAGGTACTATACAAAATTAAAACACGTCCGATAGGTAGGTACTTATTTCAAGTAAAAAGAAAAAACAAACGCAATCTTGTCATTTCAGCTTCAGCACATTTCCAAGGAAACAATATTGTACTTGTTATATGCTTTCTTCGGTTACAAATTTAGTGTTTCCGTCTCGGAATGATGATATTAACGGCGGCATTAGGTCATTTGAGAGAACGGAATTCGAAATTCGGTGACTAAAAAAAAGATTGTCGATCAATCCCAGTTAAATCTCCGTTTAAAGAAGTTGTTTGTAACGCTTTTTTTGTACATACAACGCGAGACCTAACAAATGTTAAACTGCGTTTGTTTTTACTTATTAAGGCCCTAATTAAACCTTAATATGTCAACATTTTAGTAAATTCATCTGTGTAATGCAACGAAGACGAGTCATTCGCTTAGATAAACATTTCTCGTTACATGATGTAATTTCGTTATGTGACAAAATGTAATAGTCAATCGAATTAATTATGTATATTTTTATCCATTCTTAATAGGTACCTACAACCTACAACATACACAGGCAAACAAGATGCACTTTAATCTTTTCACATGAATAAAAAGACAACTGTCAAAATAATCACACAATAATAGCTTATCAACGAGAACAAGACTTTTAAATTATATCCATAAATATTTTCGGTATTCGCTATTAGAACGCGGTGTAAATATTGCTATAAATAAAGACGATGTCCGCTAGGTCATGGTTATGATTGTAAATAGAACAGGCATGTCAAATAATAAAAGTGAAAATACAGGCTGCGTTTGCGTGACCTCGCCCTCGTGCCCTCCCGCCTCCCGTGTGGACGTGTGCACATCGCGGATCTATATGAATCTACTCGTACACGACTGTGCGAGGGCTACAAGGCACAAAGTGTACATCGTGTCTTGTGTTTAGTCTTTTGTTTTATCTACAGTTCAGGGATCAACTTTACTTCATTTGTATACAATAATAAAGATAAAGACATACCAATACCTAAGTATTACTAAATAAGTGTATTCTTTAACGCTAAAACCGTAGCCTGTGTTTATCTGTTTATGTAATAAAAAAATCTTTGCTGATTGTGATTATTTTGTTTTGGCAGGCATAAAAACAAATATAAATTAGGATACAATTTGAAACTGGTTAATTAAAGAATTCGGAACATAGTCAAGTTTTAAATATCTAATTAAATTACATATGAATATATGAATAAATTATATAATAAAATACTACAGTACAAGGAATTCAAACCTCGAGTACTAGAGACATGGATATCAACCGAAACGGAATGGTATTCACAAATTCACAAGCTGCAGTCAGTAAATACGTACGAGCCGTAAAATATCTCCCATAAGCAGTCATACGCCTTGACTGCGTTATATCAGCCTTTGATACTTCAACATGTTCACTATTACGTCTTGACTTGACTTGAATGACTTTGAAGATGTACTTTGCCTACCGGTACGTAAGCCAATTAATAAATATAATCATAAAATGTTATCACACTATTATCAAATGCAATAAAATAATTTTAATTTCACCTACATAATCCGGAGATCTGCTAGGTAAAAAAAGTTTTCAAAGACAAGGTCAAACAATAAGATAAAAAGTAACAGGTACTAATACTACCATCTATAGGTATATATGCGCCATCGCAGTCATTATATTTATATCACACCCTTCCAGCTGGACGTCCATTTGTCCGCGTAAAGCTACTAGTCATGTCGTGTGCCCTTGGCCTTCGATAAAAACTCTAAGACACTTCTTTGTGGCAGCGCATTTATATAGCAAATTAAGCTTCGCGAGTATAAATATAGGCCAGGAAATAAATGCCCAAAAAAAGGTATAGAGGGAAATGCTTGGAACACAATTTTTGACTTCGTAGCTTTGTTTGGACTATATTCTGTTTTTTTATTCCGTAGACTAAAATGACATTTCATATAAAAAAACAGACTTTAGTTAGGAGGTGAACATTTATCAAAAAGTCCCCGGCCATAACCCTGGTGCTGGGGGGAGGGGGGTTTGAAGGTTCCATTTTTCGGTTTTTCGATTATATCTCGGAAACTATGCGTCTGAGCGACTTGTCCACTTATACAAAATGAAAAGAGATTTAATTTGTTACAAGTTTTATTCAGTCAAGTTTTTCGATATCTTGTATAGTTTTTGAGATATCCGCTCTTGAAGGTTTATTTAGGGCTCTCATTTTTATCTTGATTATCTACATCAGTGAAGCTGCTAGGCCGGGTTTGGGATCGTTTTCGTATAAATCGGGGGAGCTGAATTCATTTATGGTATCAACATTGACACCATTCGTAAGTTAAAAAAAAAATAAAAAATAAAAATTATTACAACTCTTTACGCTTAAACCGCCGAACCGATTTCGTTGAAATTCGGTATAGAGATGGTTTGAGTCCCGGGACAGTACATAGGATAGTTTTTATAACCAAAATCATCTTTTAAGGGTGTGAAAAGTGGGGTACAAATTTCCGTATGGGGAATCAATAACCGCTGAACCTATTTAAATAATATTTGGGATGGTCTACATGTTTGATTTAGTTGATAATGATACCAAACATGACTTCAAACCTAAATTTAAACAGTATTAACCTCAGGAATTCAACTTCGGCGAAGAAGCTGAATTCCCCTCACACCAAATTTCACACCTTCAAAATATGATTTTTGAGATAATAATTTTTAAGAAAAAAAAACCGACTTCAATGGGGGATGCCGCTGAAAGTTCACTTATTGTTGATGGTGCACTCTTAGATTCCAGACAATGAAATGAAAAAGACAGCATCTTTTGCCTAATAATGTAGAAAAGGAGGTAAAACCACCCACTTTTCTAGTAGCATTTCGTTTCTGTAAGGGTCGCAGTTCTAACCTAACCTAACCTACTTTTCTGATAGCATTTCGTTTCTGTAAGGGTCACAGCTCTAACCTAATCTACTTTTCTGATAGCAGTTCTGTTCTGTGAGAATCGCAGTTCAAACCCAAGCACCCACCTAACCCACTTTTCTAGTAGCATTTCCGGGTCTGGATCAGAGTCCGGGTCCGTGTCCGGCTGTCCGGGTCCAAGTTTGGGTCAGAGTTCGGTCCGGGTCCGGGTCCGAGTCCGGGTCCAAGTTTAGGTCTGGGCCCATAAGGAAGAAAACAAATCGCCAAACGTGAACTATGTGTCATTGAAGAGTTCCATTCTGATCATTATCAGCAGTGTCCATTTCATCAAATGTCACTTTTTTAAATGTAAATGCTGGATTTGTTGATAAAAAAACAAAAATCACTATATGTATGCCTTTCACATTTGAGGAGTTCCCTCGGTTCCTCGTGGGTCTCATCCATCAGAAATCGAGCTTGACAAAAATATGTCTTAAAAACTTAAGTTGCTTAACAAACATAACGAAGAGGACAAATCGTCAAACGTGAACTATGCGTCATTGAAGAGTTCCGTTCTGATCGTCATCAGCAGTTCCACTTCATCAAATGTCACTTTTTAAAATAAGTGCTGGATTTGTTTATAAAAATACAAAAATCACTATATGTATGCCTTTCACATTTGAGGAGTTCTCTCGATTCCTCATGGATCCCATCATCAGAACTCGAGCTTAACAAAAATGTTTCTTGAAAACCTAACTTGCTTAACAAACATAACGAAGAGGACAAATCGCCAAACGTGAACTATGCGTCATTGAAGAGTTCCGTTCTGATCATCATCAGCAGTTCCACTTCATCAGATGTCACTTTTTTAAATGTAAGTGCTTGATTTGTTGATGAAAATACTAAAATCACTATATGTATGCCTTTAACATTTAAGGAGTTCCCTCTATTCCTCATGGATCCCATCATCAGATCTGCTTTTTGACAAAATCGGTCCAGAAATGACGGAGTTATGGAGTAACAAACATTAAAAAAAAAAAAAAAACAACCGAATTGAGAACCTCCTCCTTTAAAATCTTGAAGTCGGTTAAAAACTATATCCTGTCTCGGGACTTAAAACACCTATTTACCAAATTTCAACTAAATCGGTTCAGCGGTTTAAGCGTGAAGAGGAGTTTAAAAAAGTTATTTGTTAAAGTTTATATGTTTTTACTTCGGAAAGGTGTCAATGTTGATACCATAAATGAATTCAGCACCCCCGATTTATACGAAAACGTTACCAAACCCGGCCTAGCAGCTTTACTGATGTAGATAATCAAGAAAAAAATGAGAGCCCTAAATAAACCTTCAAGAGCGGATATCTCAAAAACTATACAAGATATCGAAAAACTTGACTGAATAAAACTTGTAACAAATTAAATCTCTTTTCATTTTGTATAAGTGGCCAAGTCGCTCAGACGCATCGTTTCCGAGATATAATCGAAAAACCGAAAAATGGAACCTTCGAACCCCCTCTCCCCCCCAGCACCAGGGTTGCGGCCGGGGACTTTAGATATGTTCATCTCCTAACTAGTCCAAACAAAGCTACGAAGTTAAAAGTTGTGTTCCTAGCATTTCCCTCTATATCTTCTTATTGCTTGGCCTAATATACTCGTAGTTTAGTTCAACTAGTTGAACTATACTCATCCTTGTCTTTTGGGTGCTAAGTACTAGTAAGTGTAAGACAAAGATAGTATGATTCTTTCTGTCTATGTTTGAAATGAGACAGTCCTTTGACAAACTATACTAAAACTTAACTAACATAGCGGTTACACTCACGTGTTTTTAGTCACTCGCGCGACATGTTTCGGAGAGCCTAGGTCTCCATTTTCAAGCACTAACAGTGTCTGAGTGAGTAGCGGTCACGACGGATGGGCGTCACGTACTACGGCTATGTTAGTTAAGTTAATATGTCTCACGATAGTTTAAATTCGATTATACTAAAACTGTCTGATCCATTCATAGTTCATATAATAGGTGTCGTTTTCAGACCAACATACACATAGACTAAGCTAAATTATTATAAAACTTAGAAATATTACCGTCAAATGGGGTGAATAGGGACGGCGGGGGGAGTAGGGACAAGAACATAGGGGAATAGTGAATAATTTAAAAGAAAATATGTATCACAAATTGTATCTCGCGATTGAAAATAATAGATTATATCCTTTTGGTAATAGAAACACTGGAAAAGCATTAAAGTCGTGATATATTGACAAACAGTTTAAAATTAAGTCTGTCAACGAATGGTTGATATGAGCTCCAAAACTTATATGGACGCTAAATGGTCAATAGGGACAAGGCTGCCAAAAATAGTTTTTTTAAGAGTTGCTCAAAAAGTGCTACTTTACGTAGCTGTTTAGCGTGCGGAAAGTTGGTTTTCGCGAACTAGTGCTTTTTACTTTCCAACTTTTTTTAATTTATACTTGTTCCAATTCATGACTACTTATTGATGAGTGTTAATATTAGTTTCCTTTAAACGTCGTAATCAACATAAAACCTACTGTTAATGTAAGAATACGAGAAATATACATATTTGATAATTTTGATATTTTATTAATTACCTCTTCATCATTATAACACGTTAATTTTTTAATATTGAATATTGAAAAACCGTTCTTAATAAGTTGTCTGAATGGAACGGAATAGCTATGGAAGGTAGAGGTAGGAATAGCTGCCGAAACGCTTGTCAAAGAGGCGTTTTTTCTAACTGCAAGCTTGTTTTAAGTTTCCAAAGGCAACATTCGATATTAAATATATTGATTTAAACTAACACGATTTTCTCTCATACTTTTAAAACTAACACAGGACTTAATCGCGGACTTACGTTTATTTATGGCCCGACGTTTCGAACGTGACGTTACGTTCGTGGTCACAGGCAGACTGGCGAGGAATTGTATTAACATCTTCTTCACTCGTTTCATATAACCACAATTGTGTTTTAAGGCCTCTCATTATGTATCAGTTGCATAAACTACTATTAATATTTACCTAATCATTTTAAAGTACCTAAGTACAGTCGCCATCAGATATATCGGAGCAGCCAAGGTGCTCAAAAAATCTGAACACGCACTCTAAACTCTTAACGCCTAATGCGGGTTATCGTTTTTGTGCTCACCAGTTGGCGCCACTGTAGATAGGGCCAGAAAAATAGATCTCAAAATTCTTCTATGCTTATTTTTATAAAATCAATACGTTCTAATATACATGGTATTTTAACGTCTAAATGTGCCATTTTTCAACCCTGTTAATTTTGCATATATTTTAGTTGGGACATGTGTTCAGTTATTTGTGAGCGCCTCGGCCGCTCCGATATATCTGATGGCGACTGTACAATAATCTATCTAGACCAGGTACTTACCTGTCAACTTAGTATATTTTTGGCAACCCTGATCACTTTGTACCTTAGTACTATTCACCCCGGATCCAGTATGAATCAAAATGGCCTGTGTTTTTTAAAGGACTATAAAACGAAGTAATTAAGAATAATTTTATTCTAAATCGATTCTCAAACATAAGACAAAAGTATATAAACCTTAATATTAGTGGCCCTCAGGGAAAAATTCCTTTAAAATCTTCAAAGTTTAAAATTGTCCCTATTCAACCCATTTGACGGTATCTATTATGCTATTGGATTGATTTAAATATCGAATTAAAACCGGGCGAGCCACTTGAGACTGATATGAGAGCAATCAGTTCGCGTGCTGTTTACTAAAGAACGTCACGCTGCGAGCTGCGACAGGTATGTACGGCGCTGCTTCGTGTACTTCTGATGTGAATGCGCCCTAAAGCTGGACTTCCGAGCAAAGCGGCTCTGTCGCAACGGTCGCAGCGTCAGAGCCGCTGCGTCAGTCAGTGTCGCACCGGTAACTGACGCAGATTCGCTTACGAGTGGCGCGACTCGCGACAGTCGCGGTTGTTATTCCATACGGTGCTGACGTATATAATATGACGAACCGATGATAATATACATATAATATATAATATGTGTATAATATGATGATGATGATGACTATTTTCGTATGGAGCGAAGCCTACCCGACTCATTTTTCAAAAGTAGAAAAGATGAAGGCACTTATAGCTTCTTGATAAAAACCATTTAAACGAGAGCAATCAAAAACTCAGCTTTTGCCAGTTTAATTAAAAATCAGTTTTATTTTATTTTATCAATGGTACATGAAGAACTTGCGTCAAAAACATCAAAAACTACGTGCGATAGTAGCGACTGCGCGACAGTGCTTGCATTGCGGAAACATCGCACGGCCGCTATCGCCGAGCGATACTGACTGACGCGGCGCGGCGCGGCGCCACTGTCGCCGCGACAGTCAAGCTGCGGTCGGAACTTCATACATTTCCATACTGCATAGTATAGTATCGCTCTGTCGCCGCGTCAGTGTCGCTGCGTTAGTGACGCCGGAGCCGCTTTGCTCGGAAGTCTACCTTTATCTTTATCTCACGGGGACACCACGGCGGCGCAACAAGTCGCCGGGTACCAACGGTGGTGGTTGCGCCGCCGTGGTGTCCCCGTGATATATGCCCCTTAGTGTAACTTTATAACCAGATTCCATTGCTTTATTTCTAGTTAAGAAGCAGTTTTGATTAAATATAACCACTTTTGTAGATCATTCTAAGCACGTTCTTTTGGGTCGCTATTTACGTTACTGATTGTAGTACCACTTTACTAGCGGCTACGAGGTATGTCCTCACGGATATTTTATTTAGTATTCATGTGAACATTTTATCAGGAACAGTAGTAACCCGCGAGATCGAGCGATACTCGATCGGGAATATTGTCGTTATTACTATTATGAGGTGGTGGTGGAGGCTAGTGTCGCGGCAGTCAGTAGGGCGGCTGGTACTGGTTGCGCTGCAGGTGCTGGACGAGCGGGCCCTGCTGCTGCATGGCGAGCATCTGCTGGCGCATGCGCTGCTGCTGCTGCGACATCTGCTGGTACTGTGCCGAGGTCTGCGGCTGCATGCCGCGCGGGTACGGCGGCGCCGGCCCGCCTATGCCGCCCATCGTAACGTTCGGCGCCTGTCGGTCCGACAAATACACCAATATCATTCATATCATACGACTATGACTTTATATCTATTATGAGTGTAGAGCCACCGTATGAACTCGTAAAACATGAGTGAGTAGACATGATCAAGGGTATTGACGCTGACTAAAATTTCGCTTTACGTGACTTTAAAAATTCAATTTTTTTTCTGTTGACTTGTCAAAGAGCTCTTTGACAAGTCAATACAATCTTTTTTACAGTGACATCATACAGTGACATGAAAAATGAAAAATACATAGCAACATTCATAAATACAACAGCCAATGCCTAGCCAATGTTACACAGTTTCTCACAAACGATTTTTTCATTTTCTGTAGACGAAACTTGGAAACCACTAACTTATGATTGTTCCGCATACGAGACAGTTCCTTAAAGGTCTCTATATTCTTATGTGTATACATTATGTTTAGTGAGTCACGAGACGCCATGTTATAAATAGATAAAATGGTCTCTATGTCTGCTGCTTTGCCCCAGGTTTGCCTATGCTATAGTATAGTGTGTATGAATTGAGATATCCGTAAGGTCTGCTGTGGAGTCTAAAGCGATGTAATGGAGAGAGTACCTGCATGTACTGAGGTCGCGCATTTTGCCTCTGCGCTAGGTATTGTGCTTCTTGACTGGATCGGCCTCCCATCATATTCTATGGAAAGAAGTAGAACGTAAGTGGCTAACTACTTTCATTACACACAAATAATGATATCTTAAAAATAATGCTGTATATAAATAAGTAACTATTGAAAGTACACACCTGTTGGAACGTTTGTTGACCAGGGAAGCCACTCATAGTATTGCTGCCTTGCGGTCCCATAGTGTTGCCTTGGTTCGTCATGGAACCCATTCCTCCGCCCTGGCCCATCTGGCCCATTTGCCCCATTGTTTGTCCCATCTGCCCCATGCTCGGGCCCATCTGGCCCATGCCTTGGCCGATCTGGCCCGACTGCCCGACGCCCTGATTCATCTGCCCGACGTTCTGCCCAATGGAGCCAACCCCTTGGTTCATTGTGTTTACTTGCTGCCCCATTTGACTGACGCCTTGCCCCATTCCCTGTAGAATTCAAGTACGTTAAGCATAGTTCGGGTTCGGGGGTAAGAATATAATTTAGGAAGGGAAGTTAGGGCAAGAGGTACCTGATTCATCATCTGTTGCTGGCCACCTTGCATCATCTGCTGGCCGTAGCCTGCGTAGCCCTGTTGCATGCCGCCGTACTGCCCGCCGAACATCTGGCCGCCCATGTTGCCCATTTGCCCGCCTCCCATCTGGCCCGCGCCCATCTGGCTCGCGCCCATCTGGCCGGCGCCCATCTGCCCGGCTCCCATTTGACCGGTACCCATCTGCCCGGCTCCCATTTGACTGGCACCCATCTGCCCGGCTCCCATTTGACCGGCACCCATCTGGACTCCGCCCATTTGGCCCATCGGGCCCATCCCTCCCATTGCACCAATTGTATTCATTTGACTGTAAGTAACAATATGGTTAAATGTAGTATGTACTACACTACGAGTTTCCTATTAAAACAGTAAGGTAAATGTTACTTACTTAGATGGCCCCATTTGCCCCATTTGGTTAGGCTGCATCTGGCGCATGCCCTGCCGCGGGAAAGGCCCTCGCGCATGCGGAGCTCCAGGATAACCGGCCCCCTGCAAACAATGCAACGATACACATCTGTCGTGTTCCGTCCGTGGACACGGTACGGTGGTGCGGTGCGACTATTCATTCATTTTCATTTATTTATTTATTTACAATCATGAATACGCAGCATAATCTGCATAATACTTGATCCTCAAGTATTATGCTGCCCCTAGGGGCGTGGCAAAAAAGATACACACCTGCATCTGCGACATTTGGTTGTAGGGCACGCGCTGGCGCAGCATGTGGCTCAGCGCCTGCTTGGACTGCGTGTTGGCGGGCGGCGCCACGCCGCGTGGATTGGCTCCCACTACGGTTAAGACACGCAAATAAATACATATACGAGTATGTACCAGTATTTACCTATTAGCAATATTAAACGAAAAGGATTCTAATTTTAAATTACTTCCAAAGAACATGTTTGTGGCCCTTGTGAAAAAGGGTACAAGTCTCGCGACGCTTAGGTGTAAAAGGGCAAGTGTTACGTGGAACTGACGCCCTTTTACAACTGCGCTGCCCGAGACTTGTACCCTTTTTCACTAGGGCCACAGATGCTAAACGTTGGATTTGTTTTATTTATATTCAGACGTTGAACTGTTTATAGGAAATATGGTTCTGCTTGTCTTTGTATTACAAGTTACAGGCACTCATGATTTATTAGGGAACTTCAATGTCATATATTATTATATGTCGTATAATAGAAGTTGCATATGTCAGTGGGGTGGGGTTTAGGGTAAAGGGTAGTATGAATTATCTCAGAAGATTTTTTCGGGCCCGGGCCCTAATCTATTAAACAAAAGGTATTGTTTCCTTTATGCAGTGGTTACACTGCTTACTGCTAATAGCTCCGACATAAGTTTGTAGTATTTAGTTTGAAAATATATTATTTTTATAATTTGTATGCTAGTTTTAAGGTATCTCTGTTTATGGGCCACTAGTTGCCTAAAATAAAGATTTCATTTTATAAGTAACGGGAATAAACCCGTTTAAAAAGCAAATTTACCATCCTATTTATATGGTTCAAATTCATGAAACAGCCCATTCGGAGATAACACGTTTTGTAATACCACCCTGACTGTTGTCTGAATGAGCTGTCACATAAATTTGAACCTTAATACTATCACGATAGTTGCTTTGGCCCGTGCTGAAGACCGCTCTTAAAAGAAACAAAGGCTTTTTAAAAAAATTTAGGGCCCGAGCTCTAAAAAAAACCATCTGAGAGAATTCATAGTATATGGGTAGTATATAAAGGTGCGATGTTTGTATTTGTACCTTGTGGGTTGTAGTAATTCTGCGAGTGCGGCGGGAACCACTGCTGCTGCTGCTGCTGCATGAACTGCGGCTGCTGCGCCGGCGCCGGCGCCAGCCCCGCGCCCGCCACGGCGCCCTGCCCGTTCGTCTACGTACAACCAGTACTTTACGTCGCAACTAGCACACCCACACCTAACACTTATCTAAGGGCCAACTCACTCGATTACTACGAAAAACACTTGCTAGGCCGAATACACACTTAGGAACAACATGCCCGTCTCACGAACGAGCGTATATTACTTATTTAAATTGATTTAGATTCAATGTGTCTTTTTTTGCAAATCTCAGAAGAAATCTCTCTGCTAGCACGTAGCATTTTGATCACACGTCTGGAGATCCAATCCGTGAAGAAATCAAATTAATTTAAGACCTCCGGCTGCAATATTATTTTACAAGCCAAATATTGTTGTAACTAAATGAGTGTACGACCTTTACACCTCACAAAAAGCTTAATAAGTGAATGCAACATTTTCAATACTAAGGAACGATAGGGCCAGGTGAGGGGAAAACCGCTTATAAGGATCATTTCAAATTCTCACATTGGTGTAGTCCATTGTCAATAACAAAATACTTCACGTGAGGTGCATATTGTTTTTTTTTTATTATTAGCGCTGATGTGACGTCGGTTTCAGCGCGGTTTTCATGCTCGTATCTGATAATCTATTTGTTAAGTAGTAAAAAAAATTAGCCAACGATGGCGTTTCGGAACGTAATTTCGTCGCGACATTTGTCATATTTCCGTCTACTTAAACACGCTGCTGCGTCGCCTGGCCAATCACAGCAATCACAGCTCGCCGCGGTCAAGAGGACGAAACAAAACGATAGCTCATAATAATTCCTCATGAGTTACAAGAGGTGTTGTTGACCAACCCGCCGGGCCCCGGTGGCCGGGGCGAGTACAAGTATGAAGGTATCGCTCCGCCCGCGTATCTTAGCTGTTTACGAGTAGCTACTTTTGGTTTGTTTACCTATATGATTCTACTAGTTGAAAGTATTATTTTTTTGTCTCGTAGAAAAAGTATTGTATACTTACTTAAGCAACTCAGCAAGCTTCGTTGCTTAAACACGGTACTCGACTGAAAAGCTCTCTATTATATCACGATTTTATAAAATACTATTACACCAGTCAAATCTTACAAAAAAAAAACCTCCTAAAAAAACAATGCGTGATGTAGTTCTGTACTTTTTGTATGTTGTTTAAAGTCCTTGTAGCACAATCGGATTATCACTAACCTCGAAATCTCTTCCAAAGTTATGAAATTTGGTATGTATGATAATTAAAGGTCTCTTTTTCATGTCCACACTAAATATTTGACATTTGGGGACCTCGAGGAATCGCAGCCATCTTGGAAAATGTGCACCATCCTGGAGAAATTTGCGTAAATCTACGTTCTCTGTGAAAATATGGTGTAAGGCAACATTAAAGCTTATTAAATTCTACACGAAAAAGTCCTAGATATCTTTGCGGAAAAATACATCTTGTTATAGAAAATAATTGCTTAATCCAGATTTAGCGCTTATACCGTTTCAGGGGATATTCTCTTAATAGGAAACTTGGAGGAATATGAATTCCACTTTTGTCTATACATTTGTACACGTTACACCCCAGTATCAACATTTTACTCGACTGGGTTTAAATACTGATAATCAGTACATCCTGTAGCTCAGAATACTGGACGGATGTTTCAAACTGACGTATCGGTTGATTCCTCTTCCCCTTTACAACCTGTTTACACTTGTTTTATTATAGAAAAATCAATACAGCCGCCTTGAGAGGACGCTGAATATTAAATCATATTTTTACTTCTAGCGCCTAAACTATTGAGTGGATTACAATAAATAAAGCTAAAACCCTGAAAGTGTTTTATTGCGCATATGTGAGGAGTAAACTGGAGTACGCGTCACAGGTCTGGAACCCCTGCTATAATACTTACGTTGACCGAATTGAACGCGTTCAAAAAAAATTTATAAAATATTTATGCTCTAAACTCCCTATAGTTCATCCAATTATTTAAGTATTTGCAAGAAACACAATCTAGTTCCATTGCAAAAAAGACGTGATATATCTGATATTACCTTTCTCCTAAACATCACCAGTGGTGTAACTGACTGTTCCGAGCTACTTGGTAAACTTTCTTTTAATACCCCCTATCGCTCTAAAAGGTACTATCCCCCATAATCTGTTAAGACTGCATCCTCCAAATATAGACAAAATAGCTTCCTGGTTCGCGCGAGTCGAAGGCTAAATAAGCTATAGAAAGAACTTGACATCGATATGTTCAATTGTAAAGTTCCTAATGTGAGGCATAGTTTGGTTAAGCGGTGTTTTATGTGAGCGACATTTCTATTAATGTATTGTTACTCGTACATGTAAATTTTTTGTTTCGTTTTCACTACGCGAAGAAATACATTAAATTTATCAACTTAGTGTATTAGCGCCTTGTCACTATATATGTATTCTGTAACTTCATTTGAATCTGAGTAATTGTACTTTTGTTTGTTTTCATTTTGAACTCTGAGACCTCTGTTGTTATTAGAATAACTTTAACTATAACTAGAAGCCCCTAGAGGGGCTAATGAACTAAGTGTTCAAAACTTAGGATTATTGTAAGGCTTCTATTGCCATTAATTTTCAATTAGGTATGCTTTTTTTTCTCCTTTTTGTACGCATGTGTGTGTGCGTAAGTGCTAGCATTAGTTTAAAATTGAATACTTTGTAACCTGTGAGTTCTTGTAATTGGCTTCCTGTTTTAATCTTGTTGTTTATTGTAAGTGTATAGATCACCTAAGGATCAAGATTTTTTAATCGCAGTATACACCACTTCTCGGAACTCGAAGCTCGCTGGTTACGAACAAAACAAACGCCTGACGATCGAGCACAGGTGATTTATACGTCTTTTAAAAATATTTAAATTTACGGGAAAATAGGTCCTATAGTTATGATTATTTTTTTATGGGTTCACATAGAGTTTGCTATAATATTATTTTGAGGGCAAAATATAAGTACAATTTGCGATAAAAAAAATATAATGCGACCCTGTTTTCACCGAAAAAATGAAGAAAACTCGGAAGGTATTTTATCAATTTTTTAAAATGAATCTTTGATTTTCAATCATTTCAGCCCCTCGTACAAGATATGGTGAATTGAATTGTAATGATTCATGTACCAAATGATTCTTGTTTACTGCAAAATTGGCAACCTAAACGACACTTCTCACTGCAAATTTTGAAAAATACTCCCAGGAAAACTCATTTATTTTAGGTTTAAAAAGAGAAAATGAAAACTTTAACTATTTCAGCCGCTAGTTTAGGAAATGATTATTTAAGAACGTTAACAGTTTTTGAATAAATACTAATAGTTACGTCGTAATGTTGAATGAAAAAGGACGCATTTTAGAAAATACGCTCGTTTGTAGGAAAGGCCTCTTAAGAGAATATCCCCTGAAAGGGTATAAGCGCTAAATCTGGATTCAGCAATTATTTTCTATACCAAGATATATTTTTTCCGCAAAGATATCTAGACTTTTTTGTGTAGAATTTAATAAGCTTTAAAGTTGCCTTACACTATATTTCCACAGAAAACGTAGATTTAGAGTAAAACGCAAATTTGTCCAGGATGGTATACATTTTCCAAGAAGGATGCGATTCCTCGAGGTCCCCATATGTCAAATAGTGTGGACATGAAAAAGAGACCTTTAATTAACATACATACCAAATTTCATAACTTTGGAAGAGATTTCGAGGTTAGTCCTAATCCGATTGTGCTATTGGAAGAATGAAACTATGTTTTGCAAGCAAAAAAAAAAAGTTGTGCTCCCTGCGTAATTTGCGAAAAAACTGCAAAAACTTTGGACTTTTTCAGTTTTTGCAATTTCATTATAAAACTGTGGGTTTTGGTCAAAACTTGCTGAGTAATATTGAACGTACATTAAATGCTGAACAATTAAGGCCCATTTACAGCGCCGTATGTCAAATAGTTGTTGAGATATGAGGCTTTAAAAAAGGTATTTTTTTCTTTTTAACGCAATTTTTCGTTTTGCCTATATTTAAAGACAAATATCGGCTCAACCGCTCATGCTATGAAATATACTGCAATAAATAAAGTTGTAGCAAGTTTAATTACCTTTCATTTAAGTGCAAGAAGGGGTCAGTAAGTCCTACAGTAATAAAACTGCAAAAACTGAAGTCCGAAATTTTTGCAGTTTTTCGCAAATTATGCAGGGAGCACAACTTTTTTGGCTTGCAATAGTACATTTCGATGCTAGTGCGGAAAGTATGTCATTACTTCACTCGCCTACGGCTCGTGGCAAGACTCGGGACGAGTGAAGGATAACATTTCCGCACGTGTATCGAACGACGTTTTTTAATACAGTTGCGAAAAAATAAGAAAAGCAACAAGTAAGGAATGGAATTCGAAACGTTCGGAACTTTTATATTATTAATTCTGTGACATCATTGACATTGACATTATGAAGAGGTGTTTTTCTTCTAGCTTTTATTCGACTAGAATAGATTTTGTTATTATTATTGAACCCACTTCAAAGAAAGTTTTTTTTTTCAAATGCATGTTCTATAAGACAGAAACAATTGTAAATATTAAGACATTGTACTATTATTACCTAAATATCGTTATTTACGATTATTTGTGTATCGTATATTTATAAAAACAATATCTAATGTTGTCTTTGGAAACTTAAAACATTCTTGCGGTAAGAAAATACGCCTCTTCTTTGACAGGCGTTCCGTTCCATTCAGACAAGTTATTAAGAATGGTTTTTCAACATTAAAAAATAAACGTGTTATAATACTTATAATGATGAAGAGGTAAGTAATAAGATATGAAATATGCATATTTTTCGTATTTTTACATTAACAGTAGGTTTTTATGTTGATTACGACGTTTAAAGGAAACTAATATAAACACTCATCAATAAGTAGTCATGAATTGGAACAAGTAAAAATTTAAAAAAGTTGGAAAAGTAAAAAGCACTAGTTCGCGAAAACCAACTTTCCGCACGCTAAACAGCCACGAAAAGTAGCACTTTTTGAGCAACTGTATTAAAAAACATATTTTCACATTCCTCCAAGGACTGCAAACAACATACAAAAAATACAGAACTACATCATTAAAGATAAAGATTCTTTATTTGCAAGAATACTTAATTCTAAAATACAGATGTTGTTTTGTTAAAATATGGTGTACAGTATTCAGTCGCATAACGACATGCAAATTTTCAAAAAAAAAAATGTTATCTAATAGTATAATTAATAGATTAAAATTCCAATATTAAAATTCATAATAAGTAATTGATTGATTAATTAATAATAAGAACACTTAACTTAAATAAATACATTTTTCAAGCATTAATTCTTAGGTACTACTGCAAATTACATTCCAAATATTCCTTAACGCTATAGAAACAGTGCTCTAACAGAAAACTATTTAGTTTTTTCTTGTATTCCATAGCGTTTAGTTGTTTTATACTGTTGGGCAAATTGTTGTATAGAACTATGCACATATTGTACGCATTCCTCTTATATATATCCAAGTTGTTTGTTTGTTTTTTGATTGTCAGATTTGACCGATGTATATTGTAAAAGACTACAGTTATGATTACGGTTATTAAGAAACCATAATAGTACATTTAATATTCTTTCAAACGACACCTCACACGAACCGATCAGTCCCATAGGACTCAAGATGTGAACAAATATCAATGATGGTCGGCCGCCATCTTTCCCCCCCGTTTTTTCGCAATGGTACGGTACCCTTCGTGCGCGAGTCCGACTCGCACTTGGGCGGTTTTTTTCGACCCCCCCCCCCTTCCATAAACTAAAACAGGTCAATTCGTATTCTAGAGACCACGCTGGATCTGGATGTGATACCAGTTTTAGGTATTTACGAGTAGAAGCGATGTCTACGAAAATCGTGAAGGAGACTTTTGTTTAATCTGCCTATAGACTATTAGAAGTTTATACCAAGTTCGACCGTAGTCTGCGTACTTAACTACCTGCCTGACGATAAAAACGATACACCAGTTTCATAAAAAAAAAACAGGCTGTCATAGCTTACATGATGCGACATTTTTACCAATTGGGGAAAATAAATACAGACACCAGTTTAACATGACATGCTTTAAATGAATTGTTAGAGGATGATAGACAGACGGACGGAGTGAGGGTGTCGTTACATGGGAATGCTTCAATGCAATAACCAATTTGAGCTCGAACACTCAGACCCGGTTTCGCCGAAAGCAAACTTTCAAAAGCAGGTTAAAATGCAACGGCTCTACTGAATTAGAAATATAACTTACCGGTGTAGTAACTTTTGGTTTCTTATTAATAATTTTCTTACTACAAGGTAACTTGCGACCTTTTCCAGAACCAGTTGGACTTGAATCGAAGCTTCCACAGTCCTGTATTCATACAGATTTATGAGACACAAAAAAAGAATGGATTCAAACGGAAATAGAATAACTTAAAGCAGAAAATGAAACTAAACAGACCCGACGCCAAGAAAACAGGGAGAACGGGTAGAGCAAGGAAAATAAACAAACGAACACACGGTCGAATTACCTGTTTACTGTCGTTGTTGTCCAGGTCCTCGGGCGGCAGCGGCAGCGGCTCCAGGTAGTAGCTGAGCGGCTTCACCAGGCTGTGCGTGTGGTACTTCAGCAACCTGACAACAAATATCGGGGTCGTCACACTTGTACCTGTTCCTGTTGCAACAAGAGCATCGTCTCTGACATCGGCGGGCATGCGGCGGGTACGCACCTGTGCGCGTTCTCGTAGGTGAGTGGCTTGCGCTCCACCTTGGTGGCGGCGAACCAGGCCCAGGACAGCGGCGCGGGGTTGCGCCCGCCCTCCACCAGCTCCCAGCCCGACACGCGCTGCTTGTCCGTCAGTCGCAGGCCCTGCCGCCGAAAGAATCACAGTCAAATCGAATTATATTTCTCAAGCTTCATTCTTCAGATATAAAAACCAGGTAGTCCTTTAACCTACTAGGCAACTCATCGCATGTTTAAAGTAGGTAGCAAAAACTTTAACTCAAACAGGTCTATCCCTACTTTTCACCTAGTCTTGATGGGGCGCGCGGCTTGCCGCCATTGCTCATTAGGTTGGTCGTGAACAAACCAAAGGTTTAATTAAGATCGGACAGCGCGCAACGAAACAAAGGGCCCTAAATAATCATATTGTGTTGTGTTAAAGAGACGAGGGAGGCTTTCTCTTTATGTGGTTTTAGATGGCCCAACAGAAGAAACTCAAGCAAAATTGCCGAGTG
This sequence comes from Cydia strobilella, assembly GCF_947568885.1. Lineage (NCBI taxonomy): Eukaryota > Metazoa > Arthropoda > Insecta > Lepidoptera > Tortricidae > Cydia > Cydia strobilella. Next base: position 41,806,897 of record NC_086068.1, on the reverse strand, counting down.
ATAATAGATTCTTCAGATCCTGAAGAAAAATCAGATACTTACTTAAGTGTAACTATTTTAACTATTTTTGTAAAAAACTTACACTTTGTGATCAAATACCTTGCATTTACTTAGTACCGAACGGGCCGTGAGTCCACGACTGGTAACTATAAACCTGGGGGGCGGCCTAGAGCCGTCACGAAGATAGAACTTGCTTGGGGTTGGCCGTGAGTCAACACGATAGCAATGCATAACACAATTTAATAAATCAATAGCGGTTCTCGATCAAAACCACGCACATTTTAAAACACCGAGTTCAAGTTTTTCTATGTGCAATAAAGAATTATCTTTTAAGTTCAAGTTCAAATATACTTTATTCATGTAGGCCTATTTATGTAATCTAGAACCTTACGGGTTTTATTTTGAAAAACATTCGAAGTCTACCCTCGAATAAAAAATATTTCTTTTAAATTTATTCACCAGCGCTCCGCGGTTCAGTTTTGATTTGTGCGTGTCAAGAGACACGTCGGTCTAGCTGCCGAAATGTTCGGCACAAGACTACATTGCCTTTTAAAATAAATCCTTACATATAAAATATATTTGGATTTTTAATATCCAATTATATGTGACAGAACCTAACCCATAGTACGGTACTTTTATCCGCCCAGAGGTTGAATTTGAATAAACACGAGACTACCTCGTAAATTTATAATTGAAACAATACAATAGTACCTATATTGTTTTTATATTACCCACTTAAGTATAACTTGTCTCTAAAAGTGGGAATTGCTAAATTGGTGTACCTACATCACGTCACGTGATGTGAATCTGATCGAAATTCCTAAACTTAAGCTGGATAAAATCTCTTTTACCACAAATGAAATGGAATAAACTAAGTCGTAATACCCTGCACAATGCATATATTTTGGTGACGATTTTTGAATGTTTATATATGCATATAACCATACAAATTATCGGGATACGTACGCCAATATTGTTATGGGATACATAAAAATATAAATATATTTATAATACCGTGATCGCTTAAAGGCATAGGCGATGTCAGTATCTAAGTACCTTGTGTCTGTTTAAAAATATGATTTTACTTTTTTAAGTGATATTGAATAATTAAATAATTTGAATCATCCAATTGTAACAAAGACACCTAACTGAATTGAATTACAGGAAAATGGGTTTATTCATCATTATCTATCTAATAAACCCAATGAAACAATTTGTGAGTACTGAATATGAAAGAAAGAAAGAAAGAAAATAACTTTATGTTGCATGAAATATGGTACAAAAGGTGGTCAGACAATATTATACATAAGTAACACATATTTCACCAGCATCTGGCATGCAAAAAACTAAACTTACAACTGAAGCTAAGAAACAAACGAAAACACGTTTCACGCTTATTTCTTCATAAATACAAGTTCATGCCGAAGCCTGACAAAGTGACCATTAGAGTACCATCTAACTGAGTTAATGATAAAGCGGTTTCGGTACAATTTGGCTAAATACACACACGAATATATTTGTTCGCATCTCTCACAGATATTTAATATTTATTTTTATGGTCGTAAATAATGGGTAACTAGGTAAATACCTATTAACCTGTATCAAAACTACAAAACGATTACCTTCCGATTATCTTTTAAAGGATCACCCTCAGATTATGCACATAAAAATATAAATACATAATTAAGAAGCTAATAGAAACCGTAAAAAATCAATAAATGACGAATGCACCTATGGTTCAACTCTCATGTGTCGGTCGCGATACTCTTTCAGCCATCATCAATACGATGGTACCATGCAATACGTTTTTGCCAAGTTTAAAATATATGTACCTTGATATTATAAGTTTAGTAACTGTAGTTGGTGGGGACCCACCACTTGCAATACCGCTATGTCATTAATATAGCACATTCATGACATAAGTCATGGATTAAAATATTAAGATGAATCCACTTCATATAATATTTGTTTTCTGAACTCTCAATACAACCATAGTAGCAATACAGCAAAGGCAATTTTTTTTTATTATTCCGGCTTTAATGTTTACATTTTATAAATATACAACATTACGTCGCACAGTCTTTCGTTCCTTGCAGAGCGAATACTTGAATGACGGGCATAAGTTTTTAGATTTGATGCTTAATATCTGAATTTCTGTTGATTGATATTCATTTCATTTCATTGATTGCGTGGTTGATTGCTGTGCTGTCCCGTTCGCGCTGCGAGAATAGAAGCCGCTACACCAATATTTGTGAAAATATGGTCAATCGCGCCTTGCGGTCAATAATAGTAATTTATATAAAATAAAAAAGGTTCATATCATTTATATATTCTATTTAAAGGTACTCGTCACATGCAGCCATTTATAAATGTATACTAAATTAATTCCTAATGATGTTTGTTAAACGCTGATTTTACCTACTCAGGTTTAACTGGATATTATTATGCATTTTAATAGCTCGAATATATGTACATTAGGTACGTATATATAATTAAATGATAAATAAATATTCTGTTACCATTAATGGACCTTGGCCCATTCATTATATGTAATATGAGCGCAATAATAAACATTTGAGTTTGAGTAAATTACAATCTTATTTGAAAGATTACTTCGAAAGCTGAGTAGACTGCTAGTCTTATAAATTATTTTTGTTTAGAATACCTTTGGTGATGCCACACATATGACATGCTTTATGCTTAATGACTGAACAGAAAGCATAATTTATGCACGTTCATATATTTTTTAGATTTCAGGAACGTGGTGGATTTTTTAATTTGATAAAAATCAAAATATAATTCTTCTTGGGTAAATCAAAGGACTTAAAAACGACGTTAGACATGTTTCGAGCAAATACATGTTTTTTGTTAAGTTGAAGCTCTCGGAAACGCGCTAGGCCGCGTGAGTCTTTGTCCATTGCACGCCGTGTCACTATTCGTTGATCAGGAGCTGCTGTAAGCCGATTTGCGCGTGCACACGCCTAATAACTGAATTTTCTCATTGTCGTCGTCTGCTCAGAGATCATCGTAAACAGGATGAGTCGTCGTGAGACAGACATCACACGGCCTACGCGTCATAAGCGTCAAGACGCGGGGAAAGACATCACAGCCACAGCGTATCCCACCCTGTATGGAGGTAACGCTGGGTTGTATCGTTAGCCTAAATTACGTCTTATCTTCGTAGATAATTACACTTAGACGAGCCTGAATCTTGTCATCAATAGTGTACTGTTCTGAGCCTTCAAAAATTCCGTATCGCGGACAAGCACTGCTAGTGAATTTTAATACATTTCACAAAAGGACATATGTCTTATGAGTTTACTCGTATTAAACTTTTTTAGCTCGAATTAAACTTAATGCAAAGTTGACCACAAATTGTATGGAATCTTAGTCAATTAGGTTTTATGAAGAACAAATTAGATTTTGTTTAAATATCCTAATACGTAAAAGTATATATATATATATACAACCTGGCTATACCTAATATATATGTATACCTTTTTGAACCTGCATTGCTAAACTTTCCCGTGCTTCTTAACAATGCCTTATAACTCAATTGGAACAGTAAACTTGTGTATAACATACACATATGTACATGGTAGATAATTATTCCTACAAATATGTTTTCAGAAATAAATATGCTATGATAATATTGACAATGGGAAAGAATGCAGCAAAACTTTCAACTCTTAACATCTACCTGGTTTTTATATCTGAAGAATGAAGCTTGAGAAATATAATACATGATCAAACGAACTTCAAAGTGAAGTTCGATCAGTATTATATGAGTAAGCTTCATTCGAAGATATAACTACCCTCCCTCCCCTATACCCGGAAAGAAAGTTTTGCTTTAGAAAGTAAAGTCTCTAAAAATAATGAGCAATGGCGGCAAGCCGCGCGCCCCATCAAGACTAGGTGAAAAGTAGGGATAGACCTGTTTGAGTTAAAGTTTTTGCTACCTACTTTAAACATGCGATGAGTTGCCTAGTAGGTTAAAGGACTACCTGGTTTTTATATCTTCGAATGAAGCTTACTCATATAATACTGATCGAACTTCACTTTGAAGTTCGTTTGATCATGTATAATATATCATAGCATATCCATTGGTTTTTCCTGCGCGTCAAACAAAACAAAAGGAAAGTTACCTGTTTGTTATCGTTATCAAAGCCGGTAATCTTATTGCCCTTCTGATCGATGACGAGGCCGAGCGGCTCGCACGCGATGACCTCGACGATGGTGTTCTTGGAGAGCGGCAGCAGCTGGCGAACGCTCTGCACGGCGCCGCCGTGACGGTCGCCGATCTCCTTCTTCAGCTTCTTCATCAGGTTCTGGTAGTGCTTGCGGTTATTGTCGTCGCAGCCCTCCGCCAGCGTCGAGTGGATCAGCGTCGCCAGCATGTCGATCAGAGTCGTGAATAGATCGCTGTCACACATTACAATAACGATTACTTCTTTGCATATTAAACGTTTAATTGGGGGAGGGGAGTTTGAAGGTCCTATTTTTCGCTTATATCTCGAAAAACTATGCGTCCTAGCGACATGATCATTTAAACAAAATGAAAGCTGATTAATTTTGCTACAAGTTAATTACTCAGTCAAGTTGTTCGACATCTTGTATAGTTTTGGAGAAATCCGCTCTTGAAAGTCGGTATTTTTGCATTAAATTTCCTTCAATAATATTCACGGTGCTCACAATAAACCTAAAAGATAAGAAGATTTTAACAGCGTATTCCTGATCATATTTAAAGACTAAAATGTCCTATAAACCTTTTTTATATTAATCTAATTTGAATAGTTAAAACAGTATTGTGTGTTTCATCTGTCATACTCGTACTGCCGGCCGGCCCTCGCTGCGCGGCCGGGGCGAGCGAGGGCCGGCTGGGCCGCGCGCCGCGCACTGCGCAAGTGCGCAGGCGGTCGGGCGCGCCGGTGCCCGCCAGTCTGACCAATTAAAGAAGGCTCCCTTTCCATGCATATTATTAGCAATCAGTTACCTTCTTAACTCAGTCGGATAATATAATGAAAAATCACGAGTGGAATAGTACACAGAAAGAGCACGCGTGTTTAATATCTAGGATTATGAGCCAAAAATCGGTGGAATAAAAACGTCGTTTTGAGCAAGTGCGTTGAAAAATACTATATAGCAACTATATATACATAAACGCAATATTTCACAGACAAAAACGCAATTTTCTTGTTTTGTCTATACATTCAAAATGGGCTCTCAGTGACCTTGACGTCACGTTCACTTATCGTTTTGTTAGGAGCGTTTCGCGAGTGAAGTACGACTGTCGGACTTTGACTATCATTTCTGACTTTTGTATTGCTTTAATGCAATGGGTCCCATATAGACATTTGATCCTGAAAATAAACCTGATCGATTGATACCATTAATGAAAATTTGTCATCTAGCCTATTGTACTTTGCGTTGGGATAAAAGGTAAATCGTATTTTTGAAACATTAATTTAAACTTTCACGATTTTTACTCATTATTATTCACAAAACATTGAAATCAAAAACATAGAAATTTCAATCGAGATGAAGGTTTTAAGATCTCATCCACATGGAACCCAGTCATTAGTAAGTGTAAGCGAAAACAAATATCGAAAGTTGAAAAATCGAATATTGTGAGTGTTGTGTGTCGACCCGGTGACATCCCTAGTGCGCAAAACGTTCAAGTTAATAAACAAGAATAATCTTTTACGCGATTAAGTCCCGTATTTTTGAAGTACACTGTCTCTGTATTTTTTACACGCTGGTAAGATTGTACTAACCATGATGATACAATAGTAGATTGTGTCACAAGGGAGCAAAATGACATATTTACGGCGAGGGCGTACAATTGAATCCTAAACGAAGCAAAGGATTCTATAATAGAATCCTGAGCGTAGCGAGGGATTCTAACATAGAATCCTGAGCGTAGTGAGGGATTCAAGTGTTAACGCCCAAGGTGAAAATAATTTTGCTACCATGTGACACATACTGCTTTTCACATCACCTATGAGGAAATTACATACTAACATATATTAGGTTTCAAAACATTATTATTTAAAGCAAAGATCGATACGGACAAAGTGCCAAAAATATGTGTACACGACCTTAGTATAGGTACATACTTCTGGCACTTTGTCCGTATCGATATTTTCAGACGTGACTGTAGTGACAAATTAAAAGTACCTACAGCTCACAATTATGTACCTAATATCTTTTCAAAACCAGCAGCAAACAACTAAAATGATACAATGAAAATCAAGTACATTATTTTTGTTCATTTTTCTGATAACAAATTAGCTCTTACCCCACAACCAAACCTTTGGAAGAACACTATGAAGACTGATATCACTTATATTTATTATTATTAGTGTCGTTACCGGGATGCTGCCTAAAACATCTGACGCAGATGAAAAGGCCTAGTATTATTGATTTAAACTAAGTATTTACAAATTTATACATAATACAGAACCGCATAATGCTTTGTGAAATATTTGTACAAATTTTTTAAATTGCATAGACAGCGTTTAAGGAGACCTAAAATGTCAAAATAAAAATTAAATTATTAAACTAAAGTTTTTTTACGTTTCTTTGTAAATATTACTCTAATTAATTAATTTACTTAATTTAAATATGATATTAATTAATTTAAAATACGTTAATTACATTTATTGTTTACAATTACAACAAAATATTATTTAAGTTAGAAAAATTGTATGCACGTAATCGATTATAAAGAAATTGTAATCGATTATATGCATACTAATTTCATATGTCTTTGTGTCAATATTTCATACTGGCAACAAAATGTCCTTGAACAGAAAAGTGCCACTTTGATCCCTCCTAGCAGGGAAGAAAAGTTCCCTTTTCGAATAGGTGGTGTGAAAATGTACTTTCAACAAACTATATTTCGACGAACCAAGCTTCAGGCACTCTACCAGGCAGCGGGTAGTGTGTTATTAACGTTTCAGGCGCGATATAGGTACCGCTCTTGGGCCGGTGCCGGTCCCGCAACTCCCGCAGGGCAGCGTGTTCGTTGTAGTCACCTGTTGTTGTAGGCGTCGACCAGCTGGTTGGTGAGCAGCTGCGCCAGCAGCACGGCCCAGTCGGATGTGAGCTGGTAGGAGCGGCGCACGGCGTCGAACATGCCGCCGGCGAGCGAGAAGCGCAGCTGCAGCGCCTCGGGCGCCGCCTCCTCCTGCCACGCGTCGCCGCACGCCGCGCCGCGCTCGTGCTCGCGCGCGTGTGTCAGGTAGTGCTGCAGTTGTGCGTGGATGGAGCTTAGCAAGCTCTCCTAACATATAAATAAATAAATAAATCAAATATATAACAATACTCATATGTACACCGTACACAAGATACAGGCCGATTAATAAGAGCTGGCACATGTACTCAGATCAGTAGATATTTTAGGGAGAAGCAGCGCCACAGTACTTATGAATTATATTACTGTAAAGTAAAAACATTGAATTACCCATTTTGTAAAAAATTCTGCAACTGAAATTGGGTCGATTATCGGATGTTAAAACCAAACAGGAAAAAAAAAAACAACGCTGAAATGTTATTAGAACATTAATGTTGTTTTCCCTCCTGACGGATTGCCTACCGTCCGTTGGTACTTAATTTTTGTGTGACTTCAGTCGGCACTCGGCAGCTGGTGCCGCTCCCGTCGCCGTTGCCGTGTTGTCAGGGGAGTGGACGTACCTTTTGATCGTCCTGGTGGCGCAGGCAGGTGAGCACTAGCGATAGCAGCGGCTCGTTGGCGAGCCGCACTGCGCTGCCAGTGCGGCACGAGCAGCTAGTGCCGGCGCAGCTGGTGCCGCTCACGCCGCGCTTACCACCGCTGTTGCTGCTTGACGACCTGACAACACAATTTCATCGCGTTACAACAAACTACCTATACTTTCTACTTAAAATATCAACCATTTGTATGTATGTATGTATAAACTCTTTATTGTACAAAACACAAAACATAAATATGGCACAGAAATAGGCAGTACAAAGGCGAACTTATCCCTTTAAGGGATTTCTTCCAGTTAACCTTTGAGTAGATGAGAATTGATGAAGAACGGTAGTAGACAAATATAGCACTGCGTACAATAGACTAGAGGAAAGTCAATAAATTTATAAAAGAGGGCGAAAATAAATAAAATAAGTAAAAAATTAGAAGTAACAGTATAACAAATATATATAGGTACACGGTGTTACTTGAGCCACTGAAAACCTGAGACACCCTAACAGATTTTATTTTATTTTAAACTCATCTTGAGTATTTATTCTTTAATCCGATGAATATTTAAAAAATATTCGTTGTTTAGTTTTCTTAACAATTCTATTCGACTGGTACACAAGATACTTCGTCGTTTTAGTGACGTCAAACAATTGCTAGTTACCATCGTAAACGCTGTTAACTGACCATTTGCATACCTTACTGCAACGAGATAAGGTTTACCAATGGCCAGTTAAGGGTGTTACTTATTGACAAATAACGTGTCAAATGCTAGTTATTGATATTGTTGCATTACAAACTTGTAGACTGAGCACGTAAAAACAAATATAATAATACCTGCATTAAAATATAGCGCAATCGATTCTCCTATCGATTCTGAACAAACTGTTTTTAGGTTTTCAGTGGGTCATGAAACACCGTGTATCTAGACACGCGGTAGCGTGTCCAGCCAAGTTCTAAAAAAAAAGGAACTGGCGACCTAGCAACCGTGTGTAATATTACACGAACCATTTCGAGCTACTTTTGACCCCTTCACAACTTGAAATCTGTTTAACCTGCACATATGAAATTTGGCATATTTATTCAAGCCCCTTAGCTTGTCCAGAATACAAAATTTCATCAACGTAGCTCAAACAGTTATTGAAAAATTCACGTTTAAAAACCGGCATTTTTGTGACTGGCTGACTGACTTATAGATCAAAAACCTAACCCACTTCCAGATGACCTAGAAACTTCAAATTTGGCATCAAGGTAGATTATTATGTGTGTATACAGGGAAAAATCTGAAAATTGAAAATTAATCGATAATTCGATGGAAAAAACCATATCCTGATAATTTAGGACTTAATCGGTAAAAACCTAACCCACTTCCAGATGACCTAGAAACTTGATATTTGGCATCAAGGTAGACTATTAAATGAATATAGAGGAAAAAAATCTAAAATCTGAAATTCGATGGAAAAAATATATATATTGATACTCATTAGATTAATTAAGACTTACAGCCCAAAAACCTAACCCACTTCTAGATGACCTAGAAACTTGATATTTGGTATCAAGGTAGACTATTAGGAGTACATAAAGGGAAAAATCTGAAAACTGAAAATTATTGATAATTCGATTGAAAAAAAAATATCTTAATGATTATTTAATTATTTAGACTTATAAATCGAAAATTTAACCAACTTCTAGATGACCTAGAAACTTGATATTTGACATCAAGGTAGGCTATTAAATGAATATAGAGAAAAAAATCTGTAACCTGAAAATTATTGATAATTAGATGAAAAAAAAATCATATATTGATATTTGATACTCATTAGATTAATTAAGACCTACAGCCCGAAAACCTGATCCACTTCTAGATGACCTAAAAAATTGATATTTGGCGCAAAGGTAGACTTTTAGGCGTATACAAAGGAAAAAATTTAAAATCCGAAAATTTCTGCTAATTGGCCGAGCGTTAGCGAGTGTCTACTTTTCAGCTTGGGCAAAACTGCTTTCGTATCTTCTCATCTGGAGGTCACATTTGGGTCTAACATAAAACTGTGTTCACGTCTTTCCTGTAGACATACCCAAAAGTAAAAGGCTGTAAAGGTTAATTTTCTCATTTAACCTTTATCCATTTTTAATAACAAAACTTCCTTGAGGCACATGTTTCGCTCCATAACGAGTAGTAGTTTCGGACACTTCGGCCCCACGCGGAGCTCGGCCTTCGGCCTTTGCAATCAGACACTTTTACTATTGTTCTGTGTTTAAGCACTTACAACCTGGACGCTTCGGGCCTTCGCGTTTAGACACTTGTACTAATGTTCTGTGTTACATATTAAATCACATTGACAATCGGGTTTATCGCGAATTTATTTTGTTACCTTTATTTACCGACGTTACGACACAGGTTTCACTGGTCGTGATCGCGGCTAACTGACGTCCCAGCAAAATTTCAAAACAGAGATTTGTGTGACTACCCGATGAAAAGTGTATTTAAAGTTTGGGGTAGGGTAGACATCACATTTTCAAACCACCCACTACACATAAATGTTCTGTGTTAAAGCACTACCCTCCTGAACGCTTCAGGCCTTCGGTCCTACGCGGCGCTCGGCCTTCGGCCTTCACATTTAGACACTTCATTGTTCTGGATTTAAGCACTAATCTCCTGGATGCTTCGGGCTTCGGGCCTTCGGCTCTGCGGGGAGCTCGGCCGTCGGCCTTCGCGTTTAGACACTTGTACTATAATATATTATTCTGTGTTAAAGCACTAACATCCAGGATGCTTCGGGCCTTCGGCCCCACGCGGAGATAAGTTTTGGCTTTTTTCACAGCTTTAAGGGGCTGTAGACCTGAGTATCTATATTGTTAGGTTACCACCGGGTTGATGATGAAAACTAATACTTGTACTAATATTTTAACTTTATTCGTTCGTTACCAACATAATAACAAGCAATTTACAATAAATATTCCAAGACTACACTGTAACTCGTCTGTACACGAACTACCCTTTGTCACAGTGTACCCGCCTTTTAATAACAATTCAAGATGGCGGGAACCAGTGACAAGTAAGGGTCAGCTGATACTCTTGTTTAGGCTTATCGTAAAAGTAAGAATGATCAAAATATAAGCTATTAATAAATAATGATCCTTACAAACAGTGTTGCTAACAATATGATTTCAATATCAACTTGATACCTCCACCCGTTCCCGAGATAAAAGATCTTGACAGGCAGACGGACGGAAGGACGGACGGACGGACAACAAAGTGATCCTATAAGGTTTCAGTTTTTTTCTTTTTAAAGTACCTACGGAACCCTAAAAAGAAAACTATACAGCGTTAACATAAGAAAATAGAGTAATTTTACAAATTACAATGTATCCATGATGGATGCTAATAATTTCTCTACAAAAAGTAATGATATCCCAACCAAAACATAAATGTGAAATGGAAGCCAAGTTCAATAATATATATAGAATATGACTTGTTGTGTGCCGACTTGCCGCTTGACTCGCCGACAAAAGAATTGATATCTATATGGGTATCAAGTTCTGTGCGTGTAGAAAATCCTGAAATTATAAAGGATTAGACTTGGCTATAGTAATGTTCACGTGTTGGTAAACCATCAGCCTTATTTGTTTTTGCGCCCGAAAAAAAGAACTAAAAATGTCGTATATCATAAGGTTCTTTACTGAAATTAATAAATTATCTTATCTTAATAATGTTTGTGTATTTTTAATTACCTTAATTGAAACCATAAATCAATTTTAGCTAAGTAAAAGCTATCTCTACATTTATCGACTTTCAGGCGGTACAAAGTTCGCCGGGTCAGCTAGTAGTCAATAAACAAGATTATATTTCTCAAGCTTCATTCTTCAGATATAAAAACCAGGTAGTCCTTTAACCTACTAGGCAACTCATCGCATGTTTAAAGTAGGTAGCAAAAACTTTAACTCAAACAGGTCTATCCCTACTTTTCCTTGATGGGGCGCGCGGCTTGCCGCCATTGCTCATTCTTTATTCTTGCGAGGCAACGAACTCACGTAAAATCATAATTTTGTTTCAAAGTCGTTTAAAATGCCTATACGTAGTGTACTTAGTGCAGACATTATACGATTTATACGAGAATACGAGATGTAAGCTGTGGGATTATTCGTTTCGTATTCGTTGTGCAATATAAAATATATTTGTTATTAAAATTGTTCATCATCCTGGAGGTTAGTCGAGAACTAACACGAAGGAATAAATCATCCTGGGGGTTGGTCGTGAATCAACACGAAGGAATAAATCATCCTGGGGGTTGGTCGTGAATCAACACGAAGGAATAAATCATCCTGGGGGTTGGTCGTGAATCAACACGAAGGAAAAAATTATCTTGGGGGTTGGTCGTGAATCAACACGATGGAAAGTTTGTTCGTACTTCGAACACCGATTGCGCCCGGGGGTTGGTCGTGAACCAGCCAAAGGTTTAATTAAGATCGGACAGCGCGCAACGAAACAAAGGGCCCTATATAATCATATTGTGTTGTGTTGAAGAGACGAGGGAGGCTTTCTTTTTATTTGGTTTTAGATGGCCCAACAGAAGAAACTCAAGCAAAATTGCCGAGTGATAATAGATTCTTCAGATCCTGAAGAAAAATCAGATACTTACTTAAGTGTAACTATTTTAACTATTTTTGTAAAAAACTTACACTTTGTGATCAAATACCTTGCATTTACTTAGTACCGCGCGGGCCGTGAGTCCACGACTGGTAACTATAAACCTGGGGGGCGGCCTAGAGTCGTCACGAAGATAGAACTTGCTTGGGGTTGGCCGTGAGTCAATGCATAACACAATTTAATAAATCTATAGCGGTTCTCGATCAAAACCACGCACATTTTAAAACACCAAGTTCAAGTTTTTCTATGTGCAATAAAGAATTATCTTTTAAGTTCAAGTTCAAATATACTTTATTCATGTAGGCCTATTTATGTAATCTAAAACCTTACGGGTTTTATTTTGAAAAACATTCGAAGTCTACCCTCGAATTAAAAATATTTCTTTTAAATTTTTTCACCAGCGCTCCGCGGTTCAGTTTTGATTTGTGCGTGTCAGAGACACGTCGGTCTAGCTGCCGAAATGTTCGGCACAAGACTACATTGCCTTTTAAAATAAATCCTTACATATAAAATATATTTGGATTTTTAATATCCAATTATATGTGACAGAATAAATTTTACTCACACCTAACCCATAGTACGGTACTTTTATCCGCCCAGAGGTTGAATTTGAATAAACACGAGACTACCTCGTAAATTTATAATTGAAACAATACAATAGTACCTATATTGTTTTTATATTACCCACATAAGTATAACTTGTCTCTAAAAGTGGGAATTGCTAAATTGGTGTACCTACATCACGTCACGTGATGTGAATCTGATCGAAATTCCTAAACTTAAGCTGGATAAAATCTCTTTTACCACAAATGAAATGGAATAAACTAAGTCGTAATACCCTGCACAATGCATATATTTTGGTGACGATTTTTGAATGTTTATATATGCATATAACCATACAAATTATCGGGATACGTACGCCAATATTGTTATGGGATACATAAAAATATAAATATATTTATAATACCGTGATCGCTTAAAGGCATAGGCGATGTCAGTATCTAAGTACCTTGTGTCTGTTTAAAAATATGATTTTACTTTTTTAAGTGATATTGAATAATTAAATAATTTGAATCATCCAATTGTAACAAAGACACCTAACTGAATTGAATTACAGGAAAATGGGTTTATTCATCATTATCTATCTAATAAACCCAATAAAACAATTTGTGAGTACTGAATATGAAAGAAAGAAAGAAAATAACTTTATTTTGCATGAAATATGGTACAAAAGGTGGTCAGACAATATTATACATAAGTAACACATATTTCACCAGCATCTGGCATGCAAAAAACTAAACTTACAACTGAAGCTAATAAACAAACGCAAACACGTTTTACGCTTATTTCTTCATAAATACAAGTTCATGCCGAAGCCTGACAGTGACCATTAGATTACCATCTAACTGAGTTAATGATAAAGCGGTTTCGGTACAATTTGGCTAAATACACACACGAATATATTTGTTCGCATCTCTCACAGATATTTAATATTAATTTTTATGGTCGTAAATAATGGGTAACTAGGTAAATACCTATTAACCTGTATCAAAACTACAAAACGATTACCTTCCGATTATCTCTTAAAGGATCACCCTCAGATTATGCACATAAAAATATAAATACATAATTAAGAAGCTAATAGAAACCGTAAAAAATCAATAAATGACGAATGCACCTATGGTTCAACTCTCATGTGTCGGTCGCGATACTCTTTTAGCCATCATCAATAAGATGGTACCATGCAATACGTTTTTGCCAAGTTTAAAATATATGTACCTTGATATTATAAGTTTAGTAACTGTAGTTGGTGGGGACCCACCACTTGCAATACCGCTATGTCATTAATATAGCACATTCATGACATAAGTCATGGATTAAAATATTAAGATGAATCCACTTAATATAATATTTGTTTTCTGAACTCTCAATACAACCATAGTAGCAATACAGCAAAGGCAATTTTTTTTTTATTCCGGCTTTAATGTTTATTTTTTATAAATATACAACATTACGTCGCACAGTCTTTCGTTCCTTGCAGAGCGAATACTTGAATGGACGGCATAAGTTTTGAGATTTGATGCTTAATATCTGAATTTCTTTTGATTGATATTCATTTCATTTCATTGATTGCGTGGTTGATTGCTGTGCTGTCCCGTTCGCGCTGCGAGAATAGAAGCCGCTACACCAATATTTGTGAAAATATGGTCAATCGCGCCTTGCGGTCAATAATAGTAATTTAAATAAAATAAAAAAGGTTCATATCATTTATATATTCTATTTAAAGGTACTCGTCACATGCAGCCATTTATAAATGTATACTGAATTAATTCCTAATGATGTTTGTTAAACGCTGATTTTAAACTCAGGTTTAACTGGATATTATTATGCATTTTAATAGCTCGAATATATGTACATTAGGTACGTATATATAATTAAATGATAAATAAATATTCTGTTACCATTAATGGACCTTGGCCCATTCATTATATGTAATATGAGCGCAATAATAAACATTTGAGTTTGAGTAAATTACAATCTTATTTGAAAGATTACTTCAAAAGCTGAGTAGACTGCTAGTCTTATAAATTATTTTTGTTTAGAATACCTTTGGTGATGCCACACATATGACATGCTTTATGCTTAATAACTGAACAGAAAGCATAATTTATGCACGTTCATATATTTTTTAGATTTCAGGAACGTGGTGGATTTTTTAAATTGATAAAAATCAAAATATAATTCTTCTTGGGTAAAACTTGGGACTTAAAAACGACGTTAGACATGTTTCGAGCAAATACATGTTTTTTGTTAAGTTGAAGCTCTCGAAAACGCGCTAGGCCGCGTGAGTCTTTGTCCATTGCACGTCGTGTCACTATTCGTTGATCAGGAGCTGCTGTAAGCCGATTTGCGCGTGCACGCGCCTAATAACTGAATTTTCTCATTGTCGTCGTCTGCTCAGAGATCGTCGTAAACAGGATGAGTCGTCGTGAGACAGACATCACACGGCCTACGCGTCATAAGCGTCAAGACGCGGGGAAAGACATCACAGCCACAGCGTATCCCACCCTGTATGGAGGTAACGCTGGGTTGTATCGTTAGCCTAAATTACGTCTTATCTTCGTAGACACTTAGACGAGCCTGAATCTTGTCATCAATAGTGTACTGTTCTGAGCCTTCAAAAATTCCGTATCGCGGACAAGCACTGCTAGTGAATTTTAATACATTTCACAAAAGGACATATGTCTTATGAGTTTA
This sequence comes from Cydia strobilella, assembly GCF_947568885.1. Lineage (NCBI taxonomy): Eukaryota > Metazoa > Arthropoda > Insecta > Lepidoptera > Tortricidae > Cydia > Cydia strobilella. Next base: position 41,791,271 of record NC_086068.1, on the reverse strand, counting down.
CTCGTATTAAACTTTTTTAGCTCGAATTAAACTTAATGCAAAGTTGACCACAAATTGTATGGAATCTTAGTCAATTAGGTTTTATGAAGAACAAATTAGATTTTGTTTAAATATCCTAATACGTAAAAGTATATATATATATATACAACCTGGCTATACCTAATATATATGTATACCTTTTTGAACCTGCATTGCTAAACTTTCCCGTGCTTCTTAACAATGCCTTATAACTCAATTGGAACAGTAAACTTGTGTATAACATACACATATGTACATGGTAGATAATTATTCCTACAAATATGTTTTCAGAAATAAATATGCTATGATAATATTGACAATGGGAAAGAATGCAGCAAAACTTTCAACTCTTAACATCTACCTGGTTTTTATATCTGAAGAATGAAGCTTGAGAAATATAATACATGATCAAACGAACTTCAAAGTGAAGTTCGATCAGTATTATATGAGTAAGCTTCATTCGAAGATATAACTACCCTCCCTCCTCTATACCCGGAAAGAAAGTTTTGCTTTAGAAAGTAAAGTCTCTAAAAATAATGAGCAATGGCGGCAAGCCGCGCGCCCCATCAAGGAAAAGTAGGGATAGACCTGTTTGAGTTAAAGTTTTTGCTACCTACTTTAAACATGCGATGAGTTGCCTAGTAGGTTAAAGGACTACCTGGTTTTTATATCTTCGAATGAAGCTTACTCATATAATACTGATCGAACTTCACTTTGAAGTTCGTTTGATCATGTATTTTAGCCGTCTCCAAAGCCCATAGTAAATGTTTTTCGAACTCAAACTCATTTTTAGGGTTCCGTACCTCAAAAGGAAAAAAACGGAACCCTTATAGGATCACTCGTGCGTCTGTCTGTCTATCCGTCTGTCACAGCCAATTTTCTCCGAAACTATTGGACCAATTACGTTGAAATTCATATGTAAGTTTGTGACCCAAAGACGGACATGCAACGCAAACAAATAAATTTTAATCATGAGGGCCACTTTTGGGGGGTAAATGAGAAAATAAAATAAAAAAGTTTATCAAATGAAAGAGCTCAATGTATTTTTTTTATAATTGTAAAATAATTAGTTTTGAAATTATTTAAGAAAATAGGGAAAAAATTATCATTCCCCCCCCCTTTATCTCTGAAACTACTGGGTCTAAAATTAAAAAAAAAAATCACAAAATAGTTCTTTACCTATAGTGGACCTATTAGAAATGTGCAATCAAGCGTGAGTCGGACTAAATTACTTATTCTTTGACCCGACCCCCCACGGTTTTTTTTATGTTTTCTCCGAAACTACTAGACCAATTAAGTTTTAATTTGGTACACGTATATAAGTTTGTGACCCAAACGATGACGAGTATGTAACGCAAATAAATGAATTTTAATGCCACTTTTGGGGAGTAAATGAGAAAATTAAAAAATAAAGTTTTCAAGCTATATCGCTTTACGTATCAAATGAAAGTGCTCACTGTGAGAATTTCAAATATATATTTTTTGTAATTTTAAAATAATGAGTTTTGAAATGATTTAAGAAAATAGGCAAAAAATTACCACCCCCCCCCCCTTTATCTCAGAAACTACTGGGTCTAAAATTTTGAAAAAATACACAAAATAGTTCTTTACCTATAGATGACAGGAAAACTTATTAGAAATTTACAGTCAAGCGTGAGTCGGCCTTAATTACTTAGTCTTTGACCCGACCCCCTACGGTTTTTAGGGTTCCGTACCCAAAGGGTAAAAAAACGGGACCCTATTACTAAGACTCCGCTGTCCGTCTGTCTGTCTGTCTGTCTGTCACCAGGCTGTATCTCATGAACCGTGATTGCTAGACAGTTGAAATTTTCACACATGATGTATTTCTGTTGCCGCTATAACAAATACTAAACACAGAATAATATAAATATTTAAATGGGTCTCCCATACAACAAACGTGATTTTTTTGCTGTTTTTTTTCCGTAATGGCACGGAACCCTTCGTGCACGAGTCCGACTCGCACTTGGCCGGTTTTATAGATATTTTGTGATAATATATAATATAGATATATTACGCGAGGCCGATTTTCGTTCATCCCATCAGATCTACAGTTATGGTCCGATTTAGATAAATGATATGTCATTAGATTCGTCTCATGCTGGAGAGTTGCATAAATCTCCTGGATTTTTAATTTTTTTTTCTGAAAAAGTACTGAAAAATTAATTTGAAAATGTTAAGTTAATTTGTGAGTTTGACCACGTGACATGTCACGTTCCCAATTTTGACTCAAAATGTCAAGATGACCAAATAATAATAAACATGAATTGCACTTAAACCTGTAGTAAGTTGTTCAGACAGCATGATGAAATATTATTTTTACACTTAAAACATGTACGAAAATACAAAAATGATTTTACAATTTGTTGACAATGAATGACAGTAAACATATTGTGTCAACTTCTAAGGGGACTATTATGTCAATACTCTAAATTGCTAGGTTGTTTTCATTTTAAAAATGTTGATATTTATATGCAAACTTTTTTCGCATACCTATTTAAAATGTGGAGAACGGTCAAGTGCGAGTTGGACTCGTGATCAAAAGGTTCCGTGTCACTATAGCATATTGACTAAATGTAAAAAACCGGCCAAGTGCAAGTCGGACTCGCGCACGTAGGGTGCCGTACCATTATTATCTTTAAAAACGGCAAAAAAATCTAGACGACCGACCATTGACGGCTGTTATGGCTATCAGATCTACAGTTATGGTTCGATTTTAATAAATTATATGTCATTGGATTCGTCTCATGCTACAGATTTGCAAAACAGCCAAAATTTATGAAAAAGCCAAGTTTTATATTTATTTCAAAAAGCACGTACGGCGAGAATTGTTCTTATGAGGATGTTAAATGATGTCGGATCTTTAAGGTAAACAATCAGCCAATTTTCCGCATCGGTCCGCGACCTTGGTGCGGTGCGGCATATGTGCGATCGTGTGTAAAAGCCGTAACAGACTACCGCACCGCTCCGCGATCTTGGTGCGCCACACCCATAAGTGAGAGCGAGAACGAGAATATCTCGAAAAGCCGTATTGGTGCGGTCAAAATATCTCTTTCTTGCTCTAACTTATAGCTGCGTCCTTAACGTACGTACGGTGACCACGGTGCACACTATCGATAAGTGCGCCGCACCGCACCAAGGCCGCGGTGAGGTGTGGTAGTCTTTAACGACTTTTACGATAGTCTGTTAAATACGGCTATAATATTTTTTTCTCGCTCTAACTTATAGCTGCGTCCTTAACGTACGTACGGTGACCACCTAGCGCACTATCTCTTTCTCGCGCTTTAGGTGCATCGCACAATGACCTTGGTGCGGTGTGGTAATGTGTTAGGCGCTTAAGGTGGGCCGCCGTATGCTGAGAGCGAGAAAGAGATATTTTGACGGTACCAAGGTCGCGGTCCAGTCGTTGTACAGACTTTCAGAAAAGTAAATTAAAAAAAAAACTAAAGTAGGTCCAAGGGCCTGACACTCTTTGATAGAGAAAGATAGTCTTATTGCGATTCCTATAAGAGGAAAGAGAAAATAGTGCCATGCTTTGTCTTTATCACCGACCGGGCAATTTGTCATGGTCGGGTTATGGCATCATAGCAAGGAGGCGATGGCGAAATACCGAAATTTATAAGTGGAAGAGAAAAAGGATTATGCTGCCATACACGAAACTGTCAATACATGAATATGTCTTTCTCTTACCCCTGGTCGCTCGGTTTCATGTCTATAACTACGTGTATATACTATGTCTATTATTAGGTCTACCGCGAAAACCGAAATTCGCAAATTGCGAGGATCTTTCTCTTTTACTCCAATGAAGGCGTAATTAGAGTGACAGAGAAAGATGCCCGCAATTTGAACTTCGATTTTCGTTGTTATAGCCCAGACACGGTTTGTAAAATGTTTGTAAACGTCAGTCTCATGAACTCGCGCACCGAGGCTTCCGTACTTTTTAGTATTTGTTGTTATAGCGGCTAAATATAAAATTATACATTAGCCCTATTAAATTTTAGGCATGAGAGCCAAATGGCAAGACAAGAAAACAACGCGAAGAAACCCAGCGAAGGCCGAAGGCCGAGCTGCGGGAATAAAGTGCTCGCATTCGGATCTTTTCTTTCTACCAAAAGTACAACTTCATTACTTTTTCCCTTTAGAAAACAAAACTACTGCACCAACAACAGCACCAACAACTACTACACATCAACAACAGCACATGAATTCCTGAATAAATGAACATTTTATGAATCTTTTTACATGTAATGTTTTGATAGGATACTTTATGTACCCATTTTTATTGCTCTTGAGTTTTTATTTTATTTCATCAAGCGTTCAGTCTTCTACCTGTCCACAGGAGCGGAGCGAGGTGGCGACTGGCGGAGCGATGAGCGAGGAAAAAATCCACCGATTGAATGGCATAAAATCTCCGCTCTGTAATTTTAATGAAATTCTATTGCTGGATTTTTTCCCCGCTTACCGCTCCGCTCCAGTGGACAGGCAACCTAACTTTTAGAACCATACTCTAGCGGCGTTTTGACGCCGCTACGGGTCTCTAGTAATTAAATATCTCGGGTGGTATGGTTCACTTTCCTCCCTTGGTTAACAATCTACTATTTAGTAAAACCAAAGAGAATATATAGGATAGAGGGGTACTGTCACAGTAAATTTACTGCCATCTATTGACACACGATTTAAACTAAAAATCAAAATATCAAAAAGTATATATATATATATATATGGATAAATGAGTTTTTTATTTGTATTTATTATTTTCATATGATTTTGACCCATGTTCTCACTGATATGTGTTAAAATTGTTAAATAACAAACGAAACCGTCAACGCCATCTAAACGAGAATAGGCCAAAGGTTGGGATTGGTGGTAGCGCCATCTGTGCGAGAATCAAGAATTCCGAGGCACGTTTTTTCCTTAGGCTTTATTCATCTTATACGGAGTTATTGGTAAAGCTTATCGTTTATTCATGTTTTTCTGCGGGACTTCTCACAAAATTTTAAGAATGCAGTTCAAAAAGAACGATGTAAGCCCTTCTTGGTCGTGTATATGTCGGAGACAGGGAAATGGGCCGAATACACAACTGCCGTTTTGCCTGGTTTAAAAAGTGCATCACCCCTATCTTTTACTATCTATAGACTAATATAATAGCAGTCCACTCTGTACGTCGCAACAAAATAATTTATTCAAAACCATGAAATTATGAACAGATTACATAAAATCTGTAATGTTATCACTAAAGAAATATATTTCAACCTTTTTCCTTTTTTTATCGTTGTTATTTTTGCATATTATTACTGCACACTTCGTCATTGTTGACAACTTCACCTTTAGGCCAAGGCCTATTGACTTCCTTAGAAATATATGATCCGCCAAAAGCTTCTATGTGTTGTCCGTTCTCAAAGAGTTCAGAAAAAGTTGCCAGTAATTAACATAAAAATATTTTACAACAGCAACTTTGGGCTTCGTCTATACAAGTCCGGGAACGAACAAATCAAATTATTTTATCAAAGATTTTGATTTGCATTTATAAAGTTGTCACACTACTACCTATATGTAAATTATTATTTATTTTTGGTATAAATTATTACCTATGTCACTTTGTATTTGTCTATGTTTGTAAAATCTACAGAGGGTTGAAGTGCCTCTTGCACTTGGGTCTGGCTGGTAAGAACTAAGAACATAGACAAAATCTTTAATGTCGATGCTGTCATTAAAGTCATTGAACGCAAAAAAATCAGTTTTCATATAAAACTAACGATTTATTTGCTTAAAATATTTTTATTTAGTAGTTTTAAAAATTAAAACTAATCATATTTGCGAGCAACGTATGCTAAATGCGTCCTCGCACAGACTTGGTTAAATTTAAACCGTTTGTTAGCGACGTGCTCATATTTTATTATTTTGTATTGCTAAACGCTGTGTTAATATATAATGAGGTAGATTAAGAAATCTAAACTTAAGGGTAGTTTTAACGGTGGCCGCGAGCCGCCATTCTGGTTTTGTATGTGCGCTGCATGACGATTCAGTCGGTCCATGCTATCCGCGCGCGCGCACGTAGACACAATTGTCATTTTTGAATTCTCTGTTCGTGTACTTTGTGTGTCGTTTTCAAAATATAAGCTGTTAAAAGTTCTACCGTGTTCACCATTTCGCCGCGGCGAGACCCTATCCCCAACACCGTTGTAGTAATAAACCAGAAACAATAATTATTTCAAGGTAAGAAATATATAAATTTAAAAAAAAAATAAGCGTACTACTTATTGCCTAACTCAAATATAATAATTTAATCTTACTATCACTGTAAGTCCCGCGGACGCTATATTGCGTCCGAAATTACAATCATAGTTCATCATAGATGATAGATGAAAAACCTCACATATTGTTTAAGGTCAAAGCTGGCAAATTTAGACCCCTCGTAGCAATTTTAAGCGAGGTTAGTTAGAAGGAAGTTAGGTAGTATTGTTTAATTTGCGACTGTTTTGTTTTAGAGAGTAAATCAATAGATGGCTTGACCGTGAGATAATAGTATAACCCTGGACCGTCATATATAATATCTTTGAAAAAGCTCAAAGGGCAAGGATCTGCCGCATATCCAGACTAGTTTCCCGGTGACCAAGACCGCTGCGCTGAGCTGTGGAGTAGAAAATGTCCCTTAACCGGATAGACCTAATAACAACTTTAGTTGCCATTTGCCATAATCAATGTATTTATTTTGTTTTGGACTGATAGATGTGATATGATCACAATTTACATGAATTGCAATTGTGGTGTGTGACCATATGTTCCAAATATACTCAATACTTTTATTCGGACCTGAAATGGCAATATAGGTACCAAATAATAATATTTTTAGGTAAATATATAAAAAGCCATATTAAAAGCATTATTGTATTTGACAAGCCCACCATTTCAGTGCCAATAAGTTTTTAAATAATATTATTAACAAGTTCCACAGTTAGTTCCGTCCGATGCATAATTTTGTATAGAATACGCCTTTTTTCTGCCTATTGTTTTTTTTTAATCAAGCTCTTTTGATCCTACGTAATAGGAATGAAAATATTTATTTTTCACCTCAGCAGCTCGAATAAGCCTACTTTCGTTGAAACAATGTAGTTTTTTAATTTAGTGAAGGCCATGAACTTCATACTACGGTACGGTACGGTACGGTCCGGTCCGGTCCGGTCCGGTCCGGTCCGGTCCGGTCCGGTCCGGTCTCGTCTCGTCTCGTATCGTATTGTATCGTATCGTATCGTATCTTATCGTATCGTACATATTATAATACTTTATTTTCTGTTTATTCTGTGTAATTCGAAATACATTTTAACCTTTAATATGTTTTCACTACTGAGGTGAAACATTATGTGTGCAACACGAGAGCAGTTATTTTACATCTCGTGTTTTTGAGTCCCTCGCTACTCTCAAGATTCTACCTTAGAATTACTCGCTTCGCTCGTGATTCAATTATAGAATCTTTCGCTTTCTCGGGACTCAAAATAAACACTCGCAAGAAAAAACAACTTTCCTCTCTTGTTGCACAAATAACTATATATCATAATTAATAACTGTTTCTTTTTGTATTTTTTTTTTTTTTATAAACTGATCGGCGATTGGCCCTAGTCACGCCTGATGGAAAGTGAAGACAGGGCCTAAGATGGAGCTCACCGGTTCAGTAACAGCCTATTCACTCTTGTTTTAAAGAGACCGAGGTCATATTAATCAGGGAATACAGATGGCGGGAGCGCATTCCATTCCTTAGCCGTCCGTACCAAAAAGGAGGAGGCAAAACGTTTCGTCCGAACGAATGGAATGTGGACCACGAACGGGTGCATACGCTCCCCGCGCCTGGATGTCCGATGATGGAAAGGGGAAGGTGGGATCAGGTCGTGCAGTTCCTGTGCGCACTCCCCGAAATGTAAGAATTTCTAAATATAATAAAAATCATTATCTCTTCACATATTTATTTATTTGAGAAATAAATTAACCCCAACAAAAACAAAAAACAAAAATACAAAAAGAAATTCCCTCGCTGGGATTGAACCCAGGACCATTAGCTACCTGAATTTAATTACTGCTAATACCCGATAGGCTAAACGGGTTGTCAATTTTAGTTTATGCTATAGAACAGCGCCACTAGTATAAACGAACTTTTGAAAGGGACATTTTTTTGTATGGAGTTATCGTTCGTCTCCTAGTGAGTATTATCAAAGATATAAGTGATATAACTCCGTAATAGATGGATACAGTCTAAGGAAAAAACGTGCCTCGAAAATCACGAAAATTTGATTCTAGATCAGACGGCGCCACTAGTTTTGGCCTACTCTCGTATAGAGGGCGTTGACGGTTTCGTTTGTTATTTATAATTTTAACGCATATCAGTCAAAGAACATGGGTCAAAATCATATAAAAATAATTAATGCAAATAAAAAAATCATTTATCCATATTTAAATACATTTTAACCTATTTTTATAAATCTTAATTTTTAGTTTTAAAGTATGTCGATAGATGGCAGTGAATTTACAGTGGTTACAAAATTTACTATGACGCTCTATCATATTATATCCTCTTTGGTATTATATTCTTTCCTTTAGGCGTTCCTAACAAAACTAAACGAAAAAGTACCGTGTGATTTGTTTCCGCGGTACTTTTGCGGGGCCATTTTTGTCGGCTGATTGTATTTCCAGTTGTTTATTATATATCTATGATCATTTATTCTGCGAGTAGGCATCAAGGGCTCTTTCAAATTTCGTAAAACCCATTTGACAACAGAAACTACTATTTGTGTCTAGCAAAACTAAATTATTAGACATGTTATACGCTATCTTCGGGTAATTCCATAGAACTAAATGACACAGATAGTGAACAAACTGAGTAGAGCGACTGTAGCGCCACCCGCTATATAGCCACACCGCCTAAGACCCCAGGTCTTCTTCGTTTAAACGCCTGATACAAGTGATACAGCGTCCCGTGTCACATTCCGCATAATATTATAATATTATTGTGTTTGCATAATATTCCGTTTCTAGTATACGGCGTCAACCGGAGATCTAGGCTTAAACGACCTTTTGGTTATGAATATTTATATTATCCAATGTTATCGAACTCACCCCTTGTAGCTTGGGCTCTGGTGGCTTTTGCAGTCGCGATGCGAGCTGGCGCCGCCGCCGTTGTTGCAGCCGCCGTTACAGCCGGTGCCCCAACCGGTCTCTAAAATCTGCAAATGACATGATAACTAAGTCACTACATTATTTTAAGAATGGTGTTCTATGTTGTTTGGAGTTCTTCCTGATATAGTCATAGATACAAATAAAAACAAATCACTATTAAGTATATAATTGTTCATAAATTCTTAAAAAAATAAAAGTTTCCTAACAGCTGCCTAAAGTTTTCTAGGTTAGGATTTTGGTCCAGGTTTGCGGACACGATTCATGTACGTGTACGAGTACACACGGTTTGGTCCAAGGTGCAGGGGCTAATGATAATGATCAGTAACCTGTCCGTAGGGAATGCTCCCGGGAATTCCCGGTACTGACAGTACCGGGAAATCCCGGGAAATTTCTACTTTTCGGGTACCGGTTCTGGTAATGAAAATCCCGGTTCTTCGGTACTTTTCGGTACTGAAAAGTTAGAAAAGTAAACCGCATTAATCACTTTAAAATTTGGCGCCTAATCTCCGGAGCATCCGTGTAGTACTCTCGGCAGTCTCGGCTGCCCAAGGTTTGTCCCGCTCGGTATTTCCCGGCTACGATTTGGGCTTTAGCGCGATAACTACATTAACTACCCAAAGTCCCCAACCTTGACAGTCCGGCTCGAGTAGTCAGATAAATACTTATTACAAGTATTGTAGCTGTTGTAGTTTGATGGTCTATACATGTGAATTAAAATAAAGAAGTAAAGATTAAGGGGCCAACCCGAACGTACTTTTTGATATTTAAATTATTATATTTTTCTTAAAAAGAAAAATAAAATAATTTAAAAAGAAAAGGACAAACTACACACATCAGTGCGGGAAAGTTTTAAATACGTAAGGTGGATCAACGAGTGCTAGTGGATTACGCAAGCATTTAAAAAAAGGTTCATTTAATTGTCCTTGACGTGCAGCCAGACCCACAACCAGGACCCAGTACAAGAGATGATTATTTGCACACAGACGTTTTCCCAACGCATTTTACGAAACTTATTGAATAAAGTAAGAAAGCTTAAGTACATAATTGTGATTTTTTGCTAGTGTCGATTTTCATCATTTTGTTCTTTTTTAGGTTGTGTTTGTACTGAATTACACAAAATTGAATCTTAATTTTCAATTTCATATAAGTAATTCATCATTTAACAAAAAATACAACAGGAAATACTCAGTACCGAAAAGTACCGAAGAACCGGGAAATCCCGGTTCTTTCCCAGTACCGAAAATGTCAGTCCCGGTTCTGGGAACAGTACCGGTTCCGCATTCCCTACCTGTCCAGCCTGCTTGAGCACGCGGCCCTGCACGGCGGCGGGCAGCTTGGCCACTAGCGGCGCCACCAGCCACACCGACTCCGACCACTTGCTCGTGCTGACCACGCCGCGGTCCGTGCCCGTCCTGCGACAAACAAAACGTTCCTTCTATTATCTACATTCTATTATGTATCCTTCTATTATGGAGCACACTTTTAATAGCTTTAATGAATTTATACAGTACGAAATTTAGATTTAATATTAATTTTAAATTTAAATTATGATGTTACAAATCCTATTTTGTAAATATGAATATGAAAATACAGGAACCATTAACCTTGGACCTCCTCGTTCAAAGGGACTAATTTGTTGCAAATTAACGCTCGACTTTCCTTGAATCCTATATAAACAATGTAGGTACAGATGTAGTACATAATTATTTTCTATCGTATTTTCACGTGAACTTATGAACTTGTCTTACTATTTCAGTCAGTCTCGGTACAAAAGTACTGACATTGACTGAACTAGCATGACAAATACGAACGTTTCCGAGAAAATACGATGGAAAACAATTATGCACTACATCTGTATACTGCAACAGTTACTCAAATCGGCCGATGGGAACGGCAGCGCTGCGGTCGCTAGCAGTAGGCGTGCGTCTGTTATGTGACGATTTAGTCACCTGTCCTTGTCGGGCGGCGGCGGCGCTGGCTGCTGGAACACGGCCACCACGGCGCGCGCCACCATCTCCAGCCACGCGTTTAGCTCCGACGAGCCGCTCGCGAACTGCTTGAACATCAGCTGCAGGTCCAGCCACGACATGCGCAGCGACCACTGTTCGAGATTCTGCACAACACTAATAATTATTAATACTGCACCTAAGCATAAATATACACTCATTATACACTTTATAATAGCTACCAAGGGTGGAAAGTGGACCATATCACCTGAGATATTTTGTTCGTTCGAGCGCCAATAGTTCGAGGCGAGAGGGGAACACTCTACTTTTCATTTCGACTATGAGGAAAGTCAAACAAACACAAGAAATGTAGGTCTATTATAGGAATATTCCTTTTGACGGTTAAGAGAATTAGGGAATGGAATTGGCGCCATTTACATTTTGATCGGAAAAAAAAATCTAAAACCATAGACAATCCGATCTTAAATTGGGATATGTCTGATCAGCAGATCTAAAACAGAACACATGTTCTGCGATTTTGGCGGTCTCTCCAGTTTTGCTGCCATAGAACTCGATAGCGTTACATTGCCGGTCTGCTCCGACTTCAAGTACCTCGGTTCGCTCGTACAGTGCGATGGCGATATTGACCGTGACGTGAAAAACCGGATTAGCACAGGATGGATGAAATGGCGACAGGTTACGGGAACCATTTGTGACGCCCGTATGCCCCTTCGGTTGAAGGGTAAAATTTATAAAACGATCATAAGACCTGTCGTCATGTATGGATCAGAGTGTTGGGCCCTAAAGGTGAGGGATGAAAAGAGATTGCATGTAGCGGAGATGAGAATGTTAAGGTGGATGTGTGGCGTGACGAGAATGGATAGGATAAGGAATTAGTATATAAGAGGAAGCCTGAAAGTTGCACCCATAACAGAAAAAGTAAGGGCAAATCGCCTAGCATGGTACGAGCATGTGATGCGGAGGGATGAAAGTCATGTGACAAGAAAGGTATTAAGAATGAATGTGGAGGGAAGTACGAGGAGAGGAAAACCGAGGAAAAGGTGGATGGACTGTGTGAAAGATGATATGAAACTAACGCAAGTGAATGATGAGATGACGGGTGACAGAGATGTATGGAAGAAAAAGACATGCTGCGCCGACCCCAAGTGAATGGGACAAGGGCAAGCGAATGATGATGATGTCTGAAACGGCCTTAATGTATAAGCGCTTAAAAAAAGTGAAACTGAATGAAAGCATGTAATGTAATGATAATATTTTAAACATTCATCGTCATGAATACTGATTTATTACCAAATAGTTTTTTTTTAATTAATGCAATGCAATTGACAATTAAGGTGGATCTCCTTGATACGTACATTTCGTGCACTTTAAACCTTGATGTTTAGGTAGTACATATCCATTTGTCATTGCGTAATTACGAATAATGACCAGTTATTCAATAATATTATTAAAATCCATTTGAAAATTGAGAAGATTTTGCTCTAACGCTTGTTTGTGTGAGTGATCTTTACACTATCCATGTAAAACAAGATGGAGAGGTTAGGTTTATTCATAACCAACAAGATGTCGCTTTAACACAGGTGACCTAACTAAGTAGTGTCTAATTAGTTCGATAGCTGGCAATAACGTAAGGGTATCTAATTCACAAACAAAACATAGTGTACCCGGTTTAGCTTCAAACACAGGTGACCTAACTTTAACACAGTTGACCTAACAAAGTAGTGTCTAATTAGTTCGATAGGTGGCAATAACGTAAGGGTATCTAATAGGGCTCGCGGTCGAATCCGTGTTTCGTTTACACGTTTCGAATACCCGTGTCCGAATAATACGTAAACGGTTTTCTGGCCCGTTCCGCACGTTTAATTAAGAAACGTGTAGTTAAGACCCGTGTACACGGATAAACGGGTATTCGAAGATACGTATCTTATTTATCCGTGGCTCCGGACACGTCCTTGACGATAGTAGCGAAGGAACGAACGCCAGCTACAAATGAATAGACAAAAGATTCATGACGAGTTTTTGTCATATTTAACCTTATTCCGAGGGTCATAGAATCGAAATTCAATAAACGGTTTAGAAAACCCTTTCTTGAGCAGGTAGTTTTTGCTTGCAATAGGTATTATATACGAGTATTCACGCTTCTTATCAAAGTAGTATTTTATATAGCACTTTAAATAGCTACTTTTTTTACGTTGCAGGTTACCAATATAGTAATAACAACCTGCTAGTACCTATTTAAAAAAAAAATTAGAACCATCGAGTTCAGTATGTAGGCAGGAAGTCAAACTAATGTTCGAAATTGGCATTAAGTAAGTATTTATAAAAAAAATACATTTTTAACTTGCTTCTTTATTTTTAGTTTAATTTGAGAACATGATATGAAATTGTATTCCTTGTCTTGTAGGTACACCTTATATAAACAAAGTCCCCCGCCGCGTCTGTATGTTCGCGATAACCAGACCTCACCTATGAATGAAGTGTTTCTTTGGGAATGTTTATGTGTATATTTTGTTAAGGTTTTGTTTAAATTGGTAGAAATATGACGATGTTTGCTAATGAAGTTAGAATAAATCACGCTGGCTAGGAGCTTAATCGAAAACGCTGCCCAATCTATTTGAGATATAACGACACAATGTATGGTGGAATTGTCTATCTTTCATTGGTCTACAAAAAAGTGCGCGAAGGCTGTCTGTCTATATTTTAAGAATAATTAACCCATTATTAACTTCTAAAAAAACCGGACAAGTGCGAGTCGGACTCGCCCACCGAAGGTTCCGTACAAATTTTTTTTTTTTTTTTTTTTGTTATGGCGGCAACAGAAATACATCTGTAAAAATTTCAACTGTCTAGATATCACGGTTCATGAGATAAAGCCTAGTGAGTGGTGACAGACTGATGGATAGTGAAGTCTTAGTATTATTAGGCTTCCGAAGTGAATACTTGTTACAGAATGTATTTTATTATGCTTGACTCTCCATGCGAAGCCGGGGCGGGTCGCTAGTTATTAATAAACACTTTAAATCAATTTGATAAAATTGCACCTTCTCAATAAATTCTAATTGTTTTTGCTCTAGGTACCTCTTACCATAGTAAAACGCTTTTTAGTGGGGTGCGGCTACAAAACAATGGAAAACATTTTCTTGTGCAGATGTTTTGACCTTATTACAACGACATAAAGCTTATAATTGTCGGTGACACTTGTGATAATAGTTTGGGAACCTACATGTTTTCGACGATGATAAACAAAAGGATATTGGAAAACAATGGATGGATGGACCACCGGTCGGCAACGTGCGCATTTAAGTTTATTACCTGAACTCTAGTGAGAAAGTGACCAAAGTGAATTATGAATGATTACCAATTTAAAGATCTATCTTAATGTAATTAGCAATATTATCGCAAGTTATACAAGGTAGTATGGGTTTTTATGGTTCTTGGGTAAAATTCTGCCTTTCATTTGAGCATGATTACTCGATAATCCCGCTTTTGTGGTCCTAAGTTTTTTGCGCCGTTGGCAGGTTTGTTGTTTTCGCAAAGCAGTAATAGACCCGAGATAAAAATAACCACGAAATCATTAAACTGTTATTTTTAATTAATATTGTATTCTGTCTGCACACCTATTATTAACGAAAATACTATACCATTATGTAATTATAAAAAAAAACTATGATCGATATAAAATTTATGTAATTAGCTTAGAAGCAATCGGTTTTATTAAATGATATAAATAGTTTAAAATAAAAATTATGTATACCTACTATTAAACACAGGAAGATGGCTCAGTACCTATGTTTTATCAATACGGTTAAAAACAATTTAAAAAAAAGTAATTGTGCGGTTTTATGAAACCACGATGCAAGTGAAACTTTTTTCGGATTGTAGGTATTTAACTAAAAAAATCGGAAATTAATTCGAATTACGGTATTAAAATCGCGGTTTTAATGTTAACTTAATAAATGGGGGCGATAGAATAAAAGTTTCACTTTAAAAATCGTACGACAAACGAATTCATCTGAAGTCAACATAATAATAGTGGAAAGTGGACCTTGTTACTATTGTACATTGGCTCAAACTGGTTCGGAGAATTCGGACCCGTTCGGAACGGTCTTAAGTACCCGTGTAAACGGAGATACGTGTCTGAGATACGTTTCTTGGGAACGTTCCTTCGAAACGTTTTCGAATCCCGGCGGTTCCGTGTAAACCGGGTTCTTAGTACCGCCGGGCTTAAGAACACGGGTATTCGTTTCGGCGTGTAACACGGATACCGGGAGCCCTAGTATCTAATTCACAAAATATAGGTATAGTGTACCCGGTTTAGCTTCAAACACAGGTGACCTAACTTTAACACAGGTGACCTAACTAAGTAGTGTCTAATTAGTTCGATAGGTGGCAATAACGTAAGGGTATCTAATTCACAAACAAAATATAGTGTACCCGGTTTAGCTTCAACCGAAACCGGTAAAATTTGATCCCTTGATTCGTACATGTAACACCTAATCGGAGGTCAAGCCAGATTTGGTTTTCTAAAGGGTCTCCAGATTTCTTCGTTAATTACCACTACCAGTTTAAAACTTAGATTGGTAGGTAATTATTTTGCAATGATTTCATATTAAAATTATTATTTATAAATTATTAGTGCTTCATCATTGATTTACCAAAATGATAAGATTATAACATTTAAGTATAATACATTATCATTAAGCCCGTCACCGTCAGTGTGAAGGGTACTTCTTATGCCATAGATAACCCGTTTTTCTGCATGCGTTTTTTCAAACTACCGCTCGCTTTATTTCACGTTCACCGTAAATTTGACTAATGTGCGGAAGAGTTCTTGTGGTTGTGATTTACTCGCTGGATTTATTTATACAGACGCCTTAGCCTAATACTGCTTAAAATTCATTTTACTTTTTAGGTAAGTAACAAATGTCAATTCATTAAATGTCAGTGTGAACATCAAAAGCCTTGAGATACCTATATTGTTGCCTTCATATCAGGCGATTTGTTTTTGCAGTCAATTGTGAGAATATCAGGAGCCCTTCGGACTTCGGAGGTCAACTTGTGCCAAGCGTTAGTTCATATCCAGAATGTCGTTATGGGGAAAACTAACAAAGGAGAGTATAAAATACATCGGTGGTCCGATGGAAAAAGAAAACGGCGTCAAGTTCAAGCTGCCTTACAACAACATTATGGCACCAATTCGTAATATGTATATATTTCACCTGTCAATATCAAATCGTACTAATACTCGGGCTCTTTAATTTTGTAATGCTGCTTTTTTAGGGTTCCGTACCCAAAGGGTAAAACCCTATTACTAAGACTCCGCTATCCGTCTGTCTGTCTGTCACCAGGCTGTATCTAATGAACCGTGATAGCTAGACAGTTGAAATTTTCACAGATGATGTATTTCTGTTGCCGCTATAACAACAAATACTAAAAAGTACGTAACCCTCGGTACGCGAGTCCGACTCGCACTTGGCCGGTTTTTTAACCATTCATGATATTGGTTATCCTCGCGGCCATGATTATTATCCACACAAATGGTATGTAGTAAAAACACTAGAGTAATAAGGATAATAGACATATGCAAAAAAAAAAATGTAAGAGTGAGATAGCGCCTTATGAATAAAAACACTTACAAGATGTCGTTGTTTCAATAACCAAGTCCTTACAGTAGCAGTACTAAGTACTATTTCATATTGCAGGCCGAGTAGAAATTAATTAACAATTAATAACTATGATGATTTCAGAAGATAGACTTTTACCTGAACCGTCAAGTGCCCATAATGGTTCAACTAGTGCTGAGTAAGTAAATTGGTACCTGTTGGTGACGTTCGTAATAATATGTATGTATTTTGTATTATTCTGCACCTGGTAGGGGAGAGTGGGGGAATTGGGAACACTTAACTTCAAATGCTCTAAAAATATATAAAAGCCAAATTTATTTTTATGCTAACCGTTAGTGTGGTTGTCTGTTTATCTAATTTTACCAAAATAATAATTTTAAGTTAATGTTATCCTACTAAATTTGGGCGTAAACAAAAACCTTGCCGTTCCTTTTTACCCGAAACCATATGGGGTAATCGGAAACAGTCCGCGGGAGAAATTTATTTATTCGTATGGCATAAGAATATACAATCGTTCAATATAATTAAATTATAGCAGTACGCCCAATTGCTGGATCCATTGGGTGACGTTGTTGTCCAGGGTGAACAAGTCCACTGGGTTGCCCTGGTATTTGGTGAGTGGGCATTCGCGGATAATATGGTCCATACTCTGCACTCCTGCTCCGCATTCGCATGCTGGCGACTCTCTCCAGCCGCATCTGTGCAGAAACTGTCGACTTCTACCCCAACCCGTTCGTAGGCGATTCAACTGGCACCAACTTCGTCTGGGTAGTGAGAAACCTGCAGGCTTTTCTATAAGGTTGATGTTTGTCCCTAGGGTGGGGGGCAGGTTCTCGTTCCATTCTTGGGTCCATCTCTCATTAACGTTGAAGGAAGTGTTTAAGAGTATCGAGGCAGTCTTATGTGGCGGTTGACGTGATTTCAGCCGGTTGGGTGGAGGGTTCCTGAACTCTTCGTAGGCGGGTAAATTTGGTTTGGCCAGGATCTTCTGAGCTTCTCGGGCCAGAGCATGTTACCTTCTTAAGTGCGGAGGAGCTATATGGCTCAGCACGGGTAGCCACCCTACAGGGGTGCTCTTGATGGTTCCTGTTATGCATCTCATAGCTTATCGTAGTTGCACATTCACCCGATGCACATGCGCACTGTTGAGCCACACCGGCGCGCAGTACTCTGCTGTTGAATACACCAAGCTGAGGCAGGTGGTTCGAAGGACATCAGCATTTGCTCCCCAAGTAGTACCCGAAAGCTTGTGCAGGATATTATTTCGGGTTTGGAGTTTCTTACCCAGCGTTTCTATATGTGGCGCGTACGTAAGGCTGCGGTCGAGGGTCACACCCAGATACTTTGGCGTCGGGTTGTACTGTATAGTTTTACTCGAGAAAGTTATATGAGGTTGGTACTTGGCTGCTTTATTGCAGAGATGAAATATTGTTACTTCTATTTTACTTGCATTTGGTACCAGGCGCCATTTTCTGAAGTATCGTTCAAGCGTGCCCGAGTCTTTGTTTAATATCTCTTCCGATGGTTCAAAGTGGGTACTTTGGCTGGTGATTGCAATGTCATCTGCATACATAAACTTTCGACTGGAGGTTATTGGGATGTCATGTGTATACAGGTTGAAGAGAAGCGGGGCTAGGACAGAGCCTTGCGGAAGTCCGTTGTTGAGTGTTCGTACACGACTCTGCTTATTACCAAGACGAACGGTGAAGTCACGGTTGCTCAGCATATTGTTCGTAAGCCCCACCAATCTTTTACAGAGCACAGTCCTCATAAGTTTGTACATCAAGCCTTTTCTCCACACAGTATCGTACGCGGCTGACAGGTCAATAAAAACTGCGACGGTTTTTTGTTTATTTTGAAAACCCGCCTCTATGTGGGTCGTTAGCGAAAGTACTTGGTCTGTACAGTTTCGTCCACTGCGGAATCCTGCTTGTTCTACCGGAGTGAAGTTGTCTATAAGTGGTCTTATACGGGTATAAATCAACCTTTCAAGGACTTTATATACGCAGCTCAAAAGCAGGCGCGGATCCAGCCCCCAAAAAAGGTTGTGGTCACAGCCACACGAAAATCGGCAAGTAAGAGTCAGAGTACGAACTCGCTCATGAACAATCATGACTCTTGGACGATCATCCCGATCTCAATAGACCGTATAGGTGTGACGTCACATGTGTTGTGTATTAGGGGTACCCCCTAATGATTCCCCTACCAATGTTTCGCAGATTATCCATTCACAGACAACATTTCGCCAAACATCTAACTTTTAGACGACATTTGCTAGTTTTACCGTTCAATTCGCTTCTGTGTTAATTAGAAGAACAATTATTGTAAGATTTTATGCATTTTTTTTATTAAAGATTTCGTTAAGTAGTCGACAAGTTCAAATCAAATGGTGAAAAATAAATATACTGCTCCTAAAAATACTGTCTAGATATGTAGGCCTATTCGCGAAGCACATAAAAAATTGGAAGAGTTATATAATATACTAGCTTTTGCCCGCGACTTCGTCTGCGTGGAGTTAGTGATTTTTTTATCAAATCTGCATTTTATCGATTACCATAAAAACTACCCTATATATGTCCTTCCCCAGGACTCTAAAAGGACTCTAAATCGGTTCAGCGGTTAAAGCGTAAAGAGCACAGACAGACAGACTTTCGAATTTATAATATTACTAGTTTTTGCCCGCGACTTCGTCTGCGTGGAATCAGTAACAGCAGCTAGAGTAAGTTTAGCGCCTGGAGAAAGTCTTGTAGCAATCATTCAATTTGAGCATAATATGCACACAAATTATCAGACAACTAATTAATTATCTCAATTCCACCATGATTCCACCCCGCTTTTCACCCTCTTAAGGGATAATTTTCGGGATAAAAACTATCCTATGTCCTTCCCCGGAACTCAAACTATCTCTATGCTAAATTTCAACTAAATCGGTTCAGCTGTTAATGTGTGAAGAGGTAACACACAGACAGACAGACTTTCGCATTTATCATATTAAGTATGGATGGTAAGTATTTTGTTTTTTGCCAATATATCATAAATTATTAATATTTAATAAATGAAAAAACATTCCTAAAGGTACTTATTAAATTCGTATAGATTAGCTTAAAACAATTTATAATGTAATTTAAAATTATGAAATAAATTAATCTGAATCTAAATCTATTTAAAAATTAAAAAAAAAACTATGGTGTATTTTAAACATGTTAAAGAATGTTACTGTTGTTGGGCAATTATTAATTAACACATTTTTCTCGAAATTTCGGCTTTGTTGTAAATTAATAAAATGTTAAAATAATTGGCGTAAAAATATTTTTTGTACATAGTTTTAGTTAACGAAAAAGACGCAAGTTCAAGATTTTTTTTAAATTAATAATTGCCTATCTTATAAAAAAATATCTTTAAGATAAATTTCTAACAGTAGTACAAGCTTTGACGTGTTTAATATACACCACATTTTTTCAGTTTTAAATGAATTTTGAATACCTTATAATTAATAGAGTTAGAGTAGCGAAAAATTGAATCTTGAGCGTTGCGAGGGTTACAAAAAATTTCACCACACCAGCCCGTAGAAAATATTTAGTGTAAGATATCAAACAAAATCAAATCCAAAATCCAAATATTTATCATTCTAACTAAATCATCATTTAAAAGTCAATTCTACCAGCTAACATAAAGAAACAACTCAAAATTTGCATCTTATTAATTAATTTTATTTAAAAATTGTAATAGATGTCATATATTAAAGAAAAAGTGACGAAGACACCACCACCACCATATGACATCTATTACAATTTTTAATTATATATAGTAGTGTGACTACTTAAAAAAACACAAATCAAAATATTTAATAAAATAATTTGATTTGTTTCCAAACTTGTTAATTTAACTTTCTCATCACTTTTTGAACAATCAATCTTTACCAGCTGGTGTGGTGAAAATTTTACAGTTAAATTAGTAATTTAGCAATTGCATTACTTACAACATTGATTCATTGAGTCATAGATAGCACTTTTTATACATAGATAAATATAAAACTGAACGCTACGCTAACTACGCTAAAAAACTCCTACAGCTGTAAATTAAAAGCTGGCATTATTTTAGGAAATTGTACTAATATTTGTGAATGTTTATGATTTATAAGACCCATAACTCCCACAAGCTATAAATAATTGCCCGAGTTAGTAAATAATCTTATTCTTGCAAATAATTAGGACTGTGGCCAGCTGATATTAACATGCAAGCATTTCTAATGAATACCACATGATCACTACTTACTGGTGTTTCGACCAACGGTTATCTACTCGGGTAATCGTGACGGAAAATGATCATTCTATGAAAAGTAAATGCCAACTTCTCTGCGTACTGAAATTTCTGCGAAAGCGTGTGCGAAAAATCGGCGTAATTTTACTCGGGGACTCAATTAAGGTTGTGGGCATGCCCATCGTCCCCACAACGGTGGATCCGCGCCTGCTCAAAAGTGCTATAGGGCGATAGCTTTTTGGGTCTTTAGGGTCCTTTTCTGGCTTATGTATAGCAATCACTTTTGAGCGGTTGAAACCCGGTGGCAGTATGTTTCGCTGTAAGATGTTTGTCTACTAATCAGTTTTGGTAATAGGTTATACAATTGCTAATACGTCTTTTGTCAAAAATATTTTGAAAAAATATTAATAATACTTAATTCGATTTGCCGATTTCGTTGAACAAATGTGACGTCACACCAGTGGGGAGTGGGAAATGGAAACACTGAAGATTTTCAATTTAGTATCACTTTTCAAGAAACTTTTTATACCTCACGGGATACATAACAATGTACAAAGTAAAACATATTGTATTTCCAATCAGTATGTAGTAGGAATCATTGAGAATACAAGGGGTAATTGGGAACGCTCTCGTTTCCTTAGTTCCTAAATTAAATAAACTTTCAAGAGCGAATATCTCAAAAACTATACAAGATATCGAAAAACTTGGCTGAATAAAACTTGTAACAAATTAAATCAGTTTTCATTTTGTATAAGTGGCCATGTCGCTCGGATGCATAGTTTTTGAGAAATAATCGAAAACCGAAAAATGGAACTTTCAACCCCCCCTCCTCCGGCACCAGGGTTACGGGCGGGGACTTTTGATATGTTTACCTCCTAACTAGTCCTCGAGGTCCCCAAAAATGTCAAATAGTGTGGACATGAAGAAGAAACCTTTAATTAACATACATTCGTTCATTCATTCATTTTTTCCTTTATAAAACATAGTTTTATATGTCAAACACAGTATTTCATATTTACAACTATTTATATCTAAGTTACAATACCAGATTTCAGGACTGTTCTAGAGATTTCGAGGTTAGTCTTAATCCGATTGTGCTATAATCCAAGTGATATATTTTTTTGTAGTGATATATTTTGAGTTTGCTAATTTTTAACCGCCCAGTTTGACCCGCATATTTGTATGTATGTATGTATGTATGTATGTATGTATGTTTGTTCGCGATTACCTCGCGTATGGCTGACCGATTTTGATGTGGTTTTCAGAAAAGTGTTTGTTAGATTCTGGGGAAGGTTATAAGGGGCCCAGGGCCACTGACTGTCAGTCCGCCGGACGATATCGGCCTGTCAGTTAGAACAAAAATTTGACAGTTCCGAACAACTGACAGGCCGATATCGCCCGGCGGACTGATAGCCAGTAAGCCCCTTTAGTATAGGTATAATACATGGATGGTTTGAAAAAACAATTGGACCCGGTATGTGGCGCTGCTATCGGCATATCGTCAAATTTGATTTGCTGAAACCGATTTGGATGAAATTTTGTGTATTTAGATGGGCATTCTGAGTAAAATGGCTGTAACATACGGATGCTTTTAGGGTTCCGTAGTCAACTAGGAATCCTTACGCAGCGTACTACGTAGGCGAGCAACACGCGAACGCGAAGCGCACACAAATTATTATTTTTTTTCCATTTTTTCCATACATTTACTATGGAGAAAACGTGAAATTTTATCCACAGTTTTCTATCTCGCCACTCAGTCCTGTTACGTTTAAGGACCATAATACTGTATGAAGACATTACTGTAGGACTGATAGATACTGTAGCATAGATAGAAAACTGTGAATAAAATTTCACTATTTCTCCATAGTAAATGTATGGAAAAAGTTTTTAGGGTTCCGTACCCAAAGGGTAAAAACGGGACCCCATTACTAAGACTCCGCTGTCCGACTGTCTCTCACCAGGCCGTATCTCATGAACCGTGATAGCTAGACAGTTGAAATTTTCACAGATGATTTTCTGTTGCCGCTATAACAACAAATACTAAAAAATACTATACGGAACCCTCGGTGCGCGAGTCCGACTCGCACTTGGCCGGTTTTTTTTATTTTTTATTTGTGGCTTTTTAGTACATTACCGTAAGTTGACCCTAGGAAACTATTGATACTGGATAGGATTTAGCTAGGATGCTACATCCGATATCGGATCGAACAATGTGAAAACGCTCATAAGCTCAAAATTAGTTTTTATCAAGTCATAGAAAACCTACAATCTATCTATCTATACATATAATAAAGCGGAAGAGGGTCGAAAGTCTGTACATGGAAGATATTCGAAAAAAAATTGGCTGGGGATACTTTTAGAATCGATTACAGAACACGTTCCAACAGTTTTTAGAAGTTTTGTCTGTTTGTCTGTTTATCTATTTGTCTGTTTATTTGAGATCAAATTTTCTTTCGAGTGCGTTACTTGAAACATTGTATATGGGCATATTACCTATATTATAATACAGGAAAAGTGATTTCAGCGTTATCGAGAATTCGTCCCCTAACGAGGTTAAAAGATTGAATCAAGTACATTTCGATTTCGAAGTATGCCATTACTTTACGAGCACCGAGATACCTACGGCTCGTGGCAAGACTCGGGACGAGTGAAGAATGACATTTCCGCACGTGTATCGAACGACGTTTGACATTGACATTATAAAGAAGTGTTTTTGTAAGTTTTATTCGACTAGAATAGATTTTGTTATTATTACTGAACCCACTTCAATGAGTTTTTTTTTTCAAATGCATGTTCTATAAGACAGAAACAATTGTAAATATTAAAACATTGTACTATTATTACCTAAATGTCGTTATTTATGATTATTTGTGTATCGTATATTTATAAAAACAATATCGAATGTTGCCTTTGGAAACTTAAAACATTCTTGCAGTAAGAAAATGCGCCTCTTCTTTGACAGGCGTTCCGTTCCATTCAGACAACTTATTAAGAACGGTTTTTCAACATTAAAAAATAAACGTGTTATAATACTTATAATAATGAAGAGGTAAGTAATAAAATATGAAATATGCATATTTTTCGTATTCTTACATTAACAGTAGGTTTTTATGTTGATTACGACGTTTAAATGAAACTAATATAAACACTCATCAATAAGTAGTCATGAATTGGAACAAGTAAAAATTTAAAAAAGTTGGAAAAGTAAAAAGCACTAGTTCGCGAAAACCAACTTTCCGCACGCTAAACAGCCACGAAAAGTAGCACTTTTTGAGCAACTGTATTAAAAAAGTAATTTCGACGTTTTTGGAAATTTAACGCCTCAGGGGCTTGAAAAGGGGATGAAAATTTGTCTTGGGGTGCAAATTTTATTTTAAGCTTGGAACTTGAAACTTTGCAAAAAGGTATTATATTAAAAAGCAAGAAAATTGCTTTCAGCGTTTTTAAAAATTCATCCCCCAAGGTGGTGAAAAAGAGGTTAAAAACTTTATCTTGATAACTATATCATTTAAGCTACTAGGCCAAGTTAGGTATCGTTTTTGTATAAATCGGGTATGCCGAATTCATTTATCAAAATGACACCATTCCGAAGTGAAAACAAAAAATATGAAAAAATAATACTTTTTTTTAATTCCTCTTCACGCTTAAACCGCTGAACCAATTTAGTTTAAATTTGATATAGAGATAGTTTGAGTCCTAGGGAAGAGCAAAGGATAGTTTTAATCTCAAACATCATCCCTTAAGGGCGTGAAAAGGGAGGTGGAAATTCGTATGGGATTCAATAACCGGTGAACCGATTTAGATAAAATTTGGTATAGAGTCCCATAGAAGAACAAAGGGTAGTTTTTATCCAAAAAAAATTACCTTAAAACTGAAATGGAAGGTGTAATATTGTAGGGGGAATCAATAACCGCCTGAACTGATTTACATGAAATCTACGTATACGTCTTTTGATTTAGTTGAACGTGATACTTAACGACTTAGAACCTAATCTTAAACATCCCCACCCCCTACATCAAAAATCTGGGTAGCTCCACTTCTTAAATACATCTTAGGAACACCAAGATTAATTCTGCCAAATACCTAATCGTATATCGCATCCATATTCATACGTATCGCATCCTTTAAGCACTAAGACGAAAGTGGAGGACCCGCGCGAAATCACCTTTTCGTACAACTGTTAGTCCTCATTTTCCTCTCTTGATATTAACATTATTCAAAATATTTTGACACAATTAGTTGTGTATCAACCACAGCTATGTCCCGTGTACGTTTGTGTTTTTGGAATTTTTAATTACTTATTATAAAAGTTAGAAGCATTAAAAAATTTCCCTGAAATCAGTTTTTCGCTCCAAATTTTTACAATAATCAAAAAATTTAAAAAACGTCATACGTAGAAAACGTAGCATTAAGCTATGGTAAATATACATTTCGTCTGAGGCCTACCGGCAGTTCGTCTGGTGGTTGCGAGCGGCACAGGATCGGTCGGAGTGGCGAGCCTTGGGGGAGGCCTATGTCCAGCAGTGGAAGTCTATCGGCTGACATGATGATGATGAAATATACATCAAATTATGTACCTATAAATATTTTTATAATGATAGAGGAAAATGGAGACTTCGTTTGTATGAAGAAGCGGCCGTGCCCTTTCCTCTTAATAATGGCCACGAAGGTGGGTACTTTTAAAAAAAAAACATTTTTCTATGTCATGTGCGGAGTAATTGTCAAACGATTTGGGACTTATACGCGTTACCATACCTTCCCGAAAAACGGCAAGCCAGCACGAGTCTCGATTGTGATCCCAAAGACATCGTACGCAATACATAATTGTAGGCGCAGATTCTGACGGAGTGTGGCGCCGGAGAAGCCGTGTTCATCCCGCGCATCCCCCTCATCCCGAGCAACTTCCCGTTCCGCTTCAAGCGCCTCGCCTACAGGTTCCCGGTGTCTGCTTCGCCATGACCATCAACAAGTCGTAGGGGCAGACGCTGCGCGCCGCCGGCGTCATGCTTTACTTAGACTGATTTGACTGGAGGACCGATTTGGATGATATTTGCCATGGACATGAATGTGGAAGTTACAGTCAAGGACGTAAAAATACAATAAAAACTTTTATAAAAAAAAAAGATAAACCGACTTCAAAAAGGATGAAATAAAATATTATCCTTTTTAGGGTTGCGTGTTTAAGTATATGCGTTACCAACTGATATGTTTGAAGTCGGTGCCAAGCCAAATTTTAAACCATATATTCATAGTGATTTTGGTGCAATTCGATAAAGATGCGGCTATATAAGTATGTACGTTGGATTACCTAACGCAGCGTACTACGTAGGCGAACAACACGCGAATGCGAAGCGGCGCGGCACGGCGCCTTAATTAATTCTTTGATACCTATATAGAATTTATTTATTTATTTATTTAATTTGAAATTGTATTTCAATACATTGTAATTCAGTTGATAATTTGCCTACAAATTGACGTAATTTAATATTTATTCCCGAAATTTGATTTAATTGTAATTTCACATTTCACTTGTAATTTGGCGTAATTGAATTTAATTTTATATAATTGTGTTATTTAATTTATTTATTAGGTAGGTTGACATTATTTGTATAGTCATTTTATCTCTTACATAATATTACTATCTTGTGAGCGTTTTGGGGTCACCTGTAAGCCCGCAGGAGATTTTCACAAATAAAACAATAAATAAAACAATAGAAGTGTCCTACGTGGGCGATCTCGTTGCGAACGCGAACGCCTTGGGCCGGCCGCGCCGTGCCGCGTCGCTTCGCTTCGCGTTCGCGAGTGTTCGCCTATGTAAGACGCAGCGTACACGACGACAATAAACGAACTTTCTGTACACCTCAGAACAGAACACACGGTTGAACCTTCTTGGCGCAGTTCGTACCATGCTTGTCGGCACGTTAGTGTAAATCTAATACGTTTTGTCGTATTTTTTTAAAGAGCATTTCTTACTAATTCTTGAACAGTCATAGCACGCAAGTGTGGGATTGGAACTGAGTTATTTTCTGTCGCTTATCCAGAGGACTACATTTCAAAATATAAAACAATTCAAGGAACCTTCATGCAAAATTTCAGCTAAAGCGGTTCAGTTGTTTAGCCATGAAAAGGTAACAAAGAGGCAGACATAATTGCTTTCACGTTTATAATATTTGTACAGTTGTAATGGGATTTATAGACATAAAGCTGATTATTTTTGACTGGTATTGTTACTACTTGGAGTACTTGGCTTGGCACCGACTTCAAAAATATCAGTTGGTAACGCATATACTTAAACACGGAACCCTAAAAAGGATAATATTTTATTTCATCCTTTTTGAAGTCGGTTTATCTTTTTTTTAATAAGTTTTTATTTTTCCATTTTTAGTTTTAAGACATTGTTAAGAGCGTGACGCATGAATGAAAAACATAATGATGTTTAACTGTAAATTCGTAAACTTTATTAAATAATCTGAATTTTCCTCGAGTCCGTCTGGGAAATCATTCCTGTCACTAAATCCATTCTCCGCCCTGTCACTGACCCAATCCCTCAAACCCGGCGATCACTCAACCTCACAGCACATCAACCCCTGATCACTGAACCCCTTGACCCTAAACCACCAACCCTTCAACCGCCATTCCCCGACCCCTAACCCCAGAGCCCTTAACTCCTAACCCTAACCCCCAATCCCTTAACTCCCAACCCCACAGTCCCCGACCCATCAACTCACCTCCCCTCAACCCCCAACCTCAAACCCCCCAAACACTAATACCCTCTACCTTCACTTCTCAGTCTCTTTGGTTGTTTCCAACACTACCTACATCAAAAATCATAATACACATACGAGGGAAGTTATCAGTAGCCTTACCACGAGTTTGACATTGATATATTCGCTATCGTGTGCGTAACTTACTGTTTATGCATCTCGCTCGTACTAGCATATTAGTGTACAGAGTAAGTTACGAAGAATATTTAGTGTCAAACTCGTGGTTAGGCTACAGTTGCACTACATCAAATTGGTGGTTTTGGGGAGGAAATGCTTGAGTTACTTTAGAAAACGCCGAAATTACCATACACGTGCCTTTAAAAATTGAGGAGTTCCCTCAATTCCTCACGGATTCCATCATCAGATCAAAACCAAAAATATTACGAAAACACCTTGGAGAGGTAACTTCTTTCAAACAGAAAAAGAATAACTCAAATCGGATCATGGGTGCCGGAGTAATCGCTGAAATCATTATCATCAAAACAATCATCATCATCAGCTCCACTTCATCAAATTGGCGGTTTACGAGAAGAAATGATCAAGATGCTTAAGAAAACGACCAAATCACCATACATGTGCCTTTAAAAATTGAGGAGTTCCCTCAATTCCTCATGGATCCCATCATCAGAACAGCACCAGATTAATGTGGGACCACCTTGGAGGTAGTTCCTTTCAAACAAAAAAAGAATTGTTCAAGTCGGACCACGGGTCTCGGAGTAATCGCTGAACATCCTACATTAAAAAATCATCATCACTATCTTCAAAACAATCATCATCATCAGGTGCAATTCATCAAATTGGTCGTTTTCGAGAGAAAATGCTCAAGTTGCTTATGAAAAAACCCAAATCACCACACATGTGCCTTTAAAAATTGAGGAGTTCCCTCAATTCCTCAGGGATCCCATCATCAGATCAGAACCAGATTAATATGGGACCAACTTGGAAGTAGCTCCTTTCGAACAAAAAAAGAATTACTCAAATCGGACTACGGGTCTCGGAATAATCGGTGAACATACATAAAAAAAAAAAAAAAAAATATAGCCACAACCGAATACAGAACCTTCTCCTTCTATGAAATTGAAGTCGGTTAAAAATGGTACTGTATCGTTCGATATACACCTACTACTCTATGTCGTTTAAATCACGTCAAAAATTTGAATAAGGGCAAAAAAATATTGATTTTGGAGTGTAGTTTTATTTACCTAACTGTAAAATATTTTATCTGGACTACAGTCCTATACTTCAAGTTCCGCCTCTAGGGGAGAGGGAGATAAATTAGGGGTGAATTAGCCGCTTACTGACACATACCGAAATCCACGCAGGCGAAGCCGCGGGCACAGCTAGTTATTGCAATATCTTCACTTTTGCAGTTGTAATGTATTGGTGCGAATTGCGATAGATAAGGAATGCGATCGCGTTCACGGTCTTCACGGAGTCGCTAACATAAACCTCAAGTGTCAACTCATCGTAATTACGACTATAGGTATGAGTAATTAAATTATGGCGAGACGAAAAAAAAAACCAAATAGGAAACAGTTAAAATTTTGACATGAAAATTTTGCTAGACTTATATTGACCGGGATATAGACCGTTTACCTTTTGTATTATTTATGAGCAGCATGTAAATAATACAAAAGGTAATCACGGTCTATATCCCGGTCAATATAAGTCTAGTGAAACTAACCGTGAATCATTCAAAACTTTAAATGAAAATCGTGATTACCTTTTGTATTATTTATGAGCAGCATGTAAATAATACAAAAGGTAATCACGGTATATATCCCGGTCAATATAAGTCTAGTGAAACTAACCGTGAATCATTCAAAACTCTAAATGAAAATCGTGATTACCTTTTGTATTATTTATGAGCAGCATGTAAATAATACAAAAGGTAATCACGGTCTATATCCCGGTCAATATAAGTCTAGTGAAACTAACCGTGAATCATTCAAAATTTTGCTAATTTATGTTATTTTTTAGTTTATTTTTAATGTTTGAATTTGTGGTAGGTACTCAGTTGTTGTAAACTAACAGTTACCAAAAATTTTAATCTGCCAACCGACTGAAACTACTTGGTCATACATAGGTAACATAATAATATGTTCTAGAGGTCGCCGCAATACAGGCGTGCCTACTGCGGTTACAATGTTTATCAACTTGTATGAAAGAGCGAATTCCTCCTATATAAGTTATTAACTTAATTTTGGATTTTTGAATTTGTGATGTACCTATTACATTTTGCTTAATAAATATTTTTGAAATTTGTAAATGTTTTTTCATTTCTTTCTTTAGGTAGGTACCAGGCGGAACAGGTATGGTATTTTATTTTAGAGTCTATAAGTGCCTTAGTTACCTAACCACTTATTGCTTTCGGAAGCTCTAATTACCTGTCATCACACTTATTAGTTATTAGTTAGGCAATAGGATTCACAGAAAAATATCGGCTACCTACGTAAATCCAAAGATAGATATAACTCCGTAATAGATGGATACAGTCTAAGGAAAAAACGTGCCGCGAAAATCACGAAAATTTTATTCTCGATCAGATAGCGCCACTAGCTTTGGCCTACTCTCGTATAGAGGGCGTTGACGGTTTCGTTTGTTATTTATAATTTTAACGCATATCAGTGAAAGAACATGGGTCAAAATCATATAAAAATAATTAATGCAAAGAAAAAAATCAATTATCCATATTTAAATAATTTTTTACGTATTTTTATAAATCTTCATTTTTAGTTTTAAAGTATGTCGATAGATGGCAGTGAATTTACTGTGGTTACAAAATTTACTATGACAGTACCGCTCTATCTTATTATATCCTCTTTGGTAAATCAATGAATTGCTGCAGGGCAGATATTCCTAACCGCTGAGTTTGACCGCTTGAAGGAACCAGTATAGGCGCGCTTTCCTAACCCGATATTATAAAGACTTCTCGCTCATGGTACGCTGGCTCCATATTATGGGTCGTTCTGCCCGCGCCTGGGCGATAATAATAATAGTAGGTATAGGTACTCCAAATTATTATTGGGTTGTGTAAGTACCCACTTTATTGAAAAATATTAGAATTGCTTTATTGGAACATATTCTTTGCTATTTATGCAGTTATGCACTCTGCATGTAATTTTAATATGATCATATTAGCTAGCTAGGCTTTTTGCATTACTTTATTAGTAAAGAAGATATAAGTACGATTGATCGACAATTAATAATCAGGCAGAATGAAACAAATATCGCGCGAGTGCTAGCGAATTGAGTTTCTCTCACCGCTGTCCAACGTAGTGTAAACTGAGTGTCTAGCCAAGATGCCAATCGTTTGCGCCGTAGCGAACGAAACGCTAATGTCTCTCTTTCGCACAAATATGGAAGAGTGATAGAGAGAGATTACCGTTTCGTTCGCTTTGGCGTAAACGATTGGCATCTTGGCTAGGCCCTATGAAGATCTAAGAACTGTGTATAATTGGAAAACGCGACCATGTACCACACCATACTGGTTAGCGCTAGCGGTCATTCCATTTGCCGCGCTCTCTAAGCGGGATAGAACAATAGCTAAAGCTTGCATTAGGTACTTTCCCCTAAAACATGAATATTTCAGTTCTGCAATTGAAATTCAACTTTTTGTCCATGAAACGAATAACGAAATTAAGTAGATCGATAAAAATACCTATTGAATGCGATATCTCTCAGCGCAAGTTTTTAAGCAAGTTCTAAAATAAATCGGTATTGAAAACCTGATTCTTACAAGTCTGGACTTTCTTGGGCTCATTCTACTTAGAATCTCGTCATTTAAAAAAATGTCCCAAAATGTCCGTTCCATTACGTCACGTTTTAGTTTGTAAGTAAATTTTGTTACTTTTACGTGCGTGACGTAGTGGAAACTACAATTTCCATGGGAATGTGGCTTTCTATTAGAGAAGGGTTCTTATGTTTCATGTGCAATAAGGACTTTTTAACAGAATTTCTGTTGGAATTTCAGATGGAAAAGACCTTATTGCACTTGAAGCATAAGGACCCTTTTGTAATGGAAAGCCACATATTTCTGGAACATTTTTTAAATATCAGGATTGAACATGCTAGTGATTCTGAGCTGAAAGAACTTAAAAAGATTAGGTGTAAGATGCTCTTAAATTTTATTTTTTGAAATGCTCGTTTCGCAATTTTACTGACGTGTATATGCTCCTTTGCGGCGTAAAAAAAGCGCATTGTAGAAAGTATACTTATTATGCACCTATACGTGACCTTTGAAATTTTATAATTTGGAATGTAGGTAGCTGGAATCAGACCAAGCTAGCGCCTAGGTCCCGAAACGCACGCTACGAGCGTTCACGCCGCCAAATACGAATACAAATAACTTTTCTCAAACATGCTATGTAATATTGATATTACGTTCTTTATATTAGGCTGGGAAGTATCACGACTCCGGCGCGGCTAGACGAGGGGCCTGTAATGAAATTTCATATAAAGTTGCAGGCCTAGGCCGGGAAGTGCCTCTTTTTTAATTTCCATTTCACATATATTTGTGACACAGCATCATGGCATTCAGCCAAAAAAAAAAACTATAACCAATATTTGCTTATGGTTCGGAATGACATTCTGCCAATACCCCTTTAAAAAAAAACAATAAACGATAATTAATATATTTTGCAGTTTTACAAAAATATATAAATAAAACATTATTAACAAATTCCAATAATATTGAATTGCAAATTTACCTACAAATACAGATTTAAAATATAGTTGGTCAAACCAGTTTGTCAGTAAAAAAGAACAAAAAAACTATACTCATCCTTTTCTTTTGGGTGCTAGTACCAGTGTAAGACAAAGATAGTATGATAATCTCTGTCTATGTTTGAAATGAGACAGTCCTTTGATAAACTATATTTCATTTAAATATTAGCGGTAAAAATGTCTACTCAAACACGCGTTGGTGTTTTTTTAATCGTTTTGGAGGTAAAGTTGAACATTTTTCATTGTGTATCTGTAATTCTATTTTATTGGATTATTGTGCGTTGTTTATTGTATAATATGAGTTCCGACGAAAATATTAAATGAATACCTGTTAATTATACTCCATGTTTAAGGCAACGATGTATGTGAAGCATAATATCAACATAAAAAACGATGTAATCTTAGTTATGTGGCTACTAACACTACAGTCAGAAGGATGCAAGGCGAAAAATCAAAGATACGTAAATATACCTTTGAACATTTGTGTAATAAATTGATTAACTACATGTGTAAAATATACGACACGTGTGATAGGTACAGGTAGTAGTTATATTTTGTGCCTAGTTTACTTTTAGTTTCTTTAGAATTAAAACTTTGATTTCGTGGAGATTTCTTTATTTATTTCATTGCATGTTTGAGAAAAGCACTATACATACATCGGCGTGAAAAGGGGTTGTCGGCCTCATAACTATCCGGCCTCACTACGTTCGGCCGTATATATGCATTCGGCCGGCAACCCCTTACTTCCCGGCCTCTGTAGTAATGTACTATTGCCAAAAATTGCAGTCGACGACAGCGTCGAAAAAAAAGAAATAGACTAAGTAAACGTCTAAGGTCTGCATACATGATCACGAATTTATTGTATGGACCTCTATAAACCTCTCCGATAATTGCATCCGATTTGCGTTACATTCCGGTATTTGATCGACGAAATACCTTCCGTGACCATAGACAATCCGCCCATTCTGGTGCTAAATTCAGTTCGTCTGGATGCGCCTTTACCATAAATTAATCTTGCTGAAAAATTCATCTCCTACACCGCGCCATCTAGTTTACACTGTTGTCCCTTGTTAGCTAATGAGAGTAATAAGAAAAGCCATCTTCTGTACTAGCGACCTCTAGTCTATTTTGGCGTAATGGTCACAAGACTGGCACTAGGGAATGACAGTAGTTATGGTAGTGTGCGTAAATGCAAAAAATTGCAATATTTTGCAGTTTATACAGGTTTTTGATGAAATCAGACACTGTTGAGGGGAAATATATGTCGATTTAGACGTAATATTTTTTATTGTTTTTGCGGATATCAACACATCTTAGAAAATTGTTTGGGTTTTGAGAGAAATAGTGATTATCCACAATTTGTGCACAATCACGCCATCTTTTGGTGGCTAGTCGGCAGGACATCCCTAGACATCCACCTTAATCGATAATACTTGGTCTGAAAATGCGGAAGCTAATTAACTAGCTTTTTACTGAATAATATGGCATAAATGAATGTTAGCCGTTGCTCGAAGTACAAATTAAAAAAAAAAACTTTCCACCCTAGGGTGGGAGATGCAATTTTCCACCCGGCTATCAGCCTATGAAAGGTGAATTTTCCGAATAGGAGAGATGAAAAATATATTCTTCCTCGCTTTCCAGTCAGTCTGCGTTCAGATTCAGTAAAATAAACAGTTTCAAATATGTACATATTTATACCGCAATAGGACATGTGCTAAAGTAACTGATCTATTACCTCTAGCAGACGAGTGACCATGGTCTTCTGGTCGAGATCGGGCTGCGTGTGGCTGGCCGAGTCGGGGTAACAGATCATATGCAGCAGTCTGAATAAGACAAATATATAAATTACTCCAAAACTTTACCGAGCACATGGAAAGTCACAAAAGTTGAAGTGTTGTTTGTAGATCTGACCTTTGCGCCTGGCGCGGCGTGAGCATGGAGTCGAGGAGCATGTCGGGCTGGTACAACTCGTCCGGGTTCTGGAGACATTTCTGCAGCACCCACTCCTCGGAGCAGATCTCCTGCAGCACGTGCCTCGCCAGCGAGGACAGCGACTGCGACGAATCTAATAACGTGGACCCGACGCCGCCGCTACCCCTGGACACCAATCACTCACTTTTCAGAGGCCTCATTAAAGTTCAAGTTCACCTTACAGGAACATTCATTTCACCATTAGTATTAGGTTATTTTAAACATTTAAAGCACAATCCGGCCAAGCGGAGCGCGGTAGAGCCACGTTTGGTCAATTTATTTGTAAGTTTGTTTGTGTTCATAATAATGATCGACAGAAACATCTACAGCGCTCCGGGTATCAAAAGTTATAAAAGTTCATACGATTGCTAGTTCTGTGTTATCGATAGTTCATGATTGATTACCATTTTCGCCCTTCCCTCTGCACACAGTTCAAGCAATGATCAAAATAACACGGAGCAATTTGAACTCACATTCCATAATATTATTATTAGACACAACATGTACTGACAGACTTCACAAGCGGTAGAAATGGACTGACACAGTTAGAGAGACTATAGGATAGAATGACACCAAGGTTAATGAACCAATACAAAATAGTTTGCCCAGTTGGTATCTATAAACGGTGACAGTGCTGGTTAATAGTACGTATAGGCAATGTTACAGTTCTTTGTACACGGAGCTGCTAGCCCACAACACAAACCTGACCGCTTAGCACGACGACTTACGTTGTCTTTATGCGCGACTCTATATTATGTCAAGCGCGACTTCAAGTATGGAGTTGCGTGCGACAACGCAACTCATGCTAACCGGTCTGGACATGGGAACAAGTGACTGTATGGCGGGTCGGGGTCGGGTGAAACATGGACACATGAGGATCGTGAACTCGGGCTAACAAAACATATAAGCAAAGCGTGAAGGGTAGAAACCTTTGCACGTACTGATCATGCTTCTTTTAGCGCGCCGAGAACAACTCGCAATTGGCTCCTTCAATTACATTTACTAATCTTATTTAATATCGACTTAATACTGATCATTACACGTGGATTCGATGCGTTTTTTTTTAAATAAAATATTGTAATGCTTAACGTGCAATAATATGAATTGAATAGGAATGGGATCAGTACGTGCAAAATGGGGAAGGATCATGATGGGGTGAGGCGAATAACGGTGGAGTCGAGTGAAGCCAGCCGGACCGCGAGGGAGTGCAACCGTGAAACTCAATATTAAATCAAAAACAAACCTAGGAGTTCTATGGCCCCCACTCATCTCTGAGTCTATCCTAAGGAGGAAAAATAATTGCTTGTCAATATTACATATACACAGTAATAGTTTAAGGATTCATTGCAATTCGCGAAACGAATTGCTCTGATTTTGCAAGCGTGATTAAATTTATTTGAGTAATATTAATAAATTAAAAATCAAAACATTTAAAATGTTTTATAGTCTTTTCCTTGGGTAATTATTTTGATTTTTGGTATTAGGTATCAATACATTGCAAAATAAGTCAATATGCATGCGGGTAAGTCATCATAGGTGACGTCAAACAAACATCGTGAGAAACTTCTCTAATCTCAGCAAAACCCCTTTCCCCTCACACGAAATAAATACTATTTATAATTTTGAGTCACGTCTACTTTTTAGGGTTCCGTAGCCAAATGGCAAAAAACGGAACCCTTATGGATGTCTGTCTGTCTGTCCGTCCGTATGTCACAGCCACTTTTTTCCGAAACTATAAGAGCTATACTGTTGAAACTTGGTAAGTTGATGTATTCTGTGAACCGCATTAAGATTTTGGCACAAAATTAGAAAAAAAACCACAAACAATAAATTTTGGGGGTTCCCCATACCTAGAACTGAAACTCGAAAAAATTTTTTTCATCAAACCCTAACGTGTGGGGTATATAGGGATAGGTCTTCAAAAATGATATTGAGGTTTCTAATATCATTTTTTTCTAAACTGAATAGTTTGCGCGAGAGACACTTCCTAAGTGGTAAACTGCGTGTCCCCCCCCCCCCCCCTGTAACTTCTAAAATAAGAGAATGATA
The DNA here is from genome assembly GCF_947568885.1 of Cydia strobilella. Classification (NCBI taxonomy): domain Eukaryota; kingdom Metazoa; phylum Arthropoda; class Insecta; order Lepidoptera; family Tortricidae; genus Cydia; species Cydia strobilella. The sequence goes on along the minus strand of NC_086068.1, from coordinate 41,754,710 downwards.
AAACAAAAAAAAAATACGATGTACATTACCATGCAAACTTCCACCGAAAATTGGTTTGAACGAGATCTAGTAAGTAGTTTTTTTTAATACGTCATAAATCGTAAACCGCAATTTACCTTTCACTCACATAAAAAATACATTGTTTAAATTGTGTAATGTACGGAACCCTCGGTGCGCGAGTCCGACTCGCACTTAGCCGGTTTTTTCTTTATATCACATTATTTCAGCAGCATGCTTCAGACCCTGTAATTGTGTTTTTAATACATAAGAAAAAAAATTTGGCGTTTGCTTTTAATAAAAACAACTTAAATATTTTTAGCACAAACTACGGACATATAACATAGTTTTAAGTTAAACTGGGAAGTCCTAGCTACAAATATTTGATACTTTAATCAAAAACGTATGATATAAACATAAGATCTCGCACTACATTTTTATGTATCTAGTTTACACGTAGTACGGTGGTTTTTGGTCTAGAAGTCTTCTGGAAATCGATTTTCGCTCATGTCGTCGCACATATGGACATATTCGGTATCAGTGCATTCAGTGTGCTGAACACAAATATATGAGATGACAAGCGCGAAAGTGGTGGGGGTAGTTGCTGTGACGTCAAAAAGTCGGCAGTACAAAGTTTTTTTACTTTTTTTTTATCATACCATGTGGGGTATCAAATGAAAGGGTTTTGTGAGTAGATCACAAATAACAAAACTTCCGTGAGACACAGACATATTAAATATATTAAGGGTAGTTTCTCGCCCCCCCTGCCGCCACCGGCGCCCGCGCCGAGTCATCGGGCGCGGAGGGCTGCGGCCCGCAGTCTGCGCCGGTCCGTCACCGTCGACGCAAGCTCCTGATGACGCTCTTCGGTACGGAGTGAAACATGTCGAGCGTTTTCGACTTAAAACACGTGTGTGACCCGTTATTAATATATTTAATAGATCACAAATATATAACATACTGTAACATTTTCACTACTTCGTCTAACAAATTATTAGAAAACGTTCAAAAATTTCGCAATCACAGTTGACTTTGAACTGCTCTAAATTAAAAACCGGCTAAGTGCGAGTCGGACTCGCGCACCGAGGGTTCCGTACTTTTTAGTATTTGTTGTTATAGCGGCAACAGAAATACATCATCTGTGAAAATTTCAACTCTCTAGCTATCACGGTTCATGAGATACAGCCTGGTGACAGACAGACGGACGGACAGACGGACAGCGGAGTCTTAGTAATAGGGTCCCGTTTTTACCCTTTGGGTACGGAATCCTAAAAATGACTGCATGGATCATTCCAAAATATATACCAAGTGACTGTGAATATCCTCTATATAACGTTAAGAGGCCGGTGTCGATTTTAGTCGCAAAAATGTAAAATTGATAGATTTAGTCGGTGAAATTGTACACCTTTTGTTACCTAATTGAAATAACAAGTACTGGTTTCTATTAGTACGTCTTCTTATCTTACCTTTTATCAGATCAATTTTTTGAAAACAGACACTAAATTAGTAATGTTAGCTTTTCTGATGGACGTTTAGGTAAACGCGCGTAAAGCACCGATTTTGTCGCTCTTATTTGTAAATTTCGTAAAGTTTGGACGGCTAAACATGGTAATTTTGTATTATACATATCCTGTACTTGACGTTTATACGTATAATATAATAGACTACATTTTTATTATTATGACTTTGAAGTAGTGTAAATGAAAGTTAGACGAAATCAATTTTCTCCAGAAATTACTTCAAAACAAGTTACAATTTCTCTGAAAATCGACTTAATTTCAACAAAATGTTGATACTTAAACAATCTACTACATTTGCTGCAACTACATCAATTTGTATAATTTAGCACCATACATTTTTGATGAATTTTTAAAAACTACCCCTTCTTTTCATATATTACCGGTGACGCACGCTCGCGACCTGATTATTAAAAGGCAAGATGAGAAGACGTGCTAATAGAAACCAATACTTGTTATTTAGATATTACGTAACAAAACGTGTATAACTTCAACGACTAAATCTATCAATTTAAAATTTTTGCTCCAAAATCGACTACGGCCCCTTAAACATTAATTAACCAGATATAACCAAAAATAAGATGAGTACATCAAGTTGAAAAAAAGTATAATTTTCTGTTACATTATACTGCAACTATTTTTTTTAAACCAGACTATTTACATATACTTTTGAAATGGTCTTTTCACTAGCTTTCATTTGGTACCCATATTGCTATAGTAAGAAAAGAGTCAAGAGTCAATATATTCTTTATTCAAATAGGCCTAGCAACAAGCACTTTTAATTTGTCAAGTTTTAAATATTACCTTAATCTAAATGTCAGAGCAATTTATTGATGCAGTTATTATTATTCTTAAAAACATTGAATTATTATAGATATGTCAAACTTAATAATAAGAATTCACAAAAGGATCGTCAAACACCAAAATTGTATAAAAAATACTAGTCTAGAAACTTTCTAGAATAAAAATCTAAATGTCAAAAAATACGGATTACCTAATATAGGTATTAATTGAATTATCAATTTCATCATTATTAACACAATAATAAATAATTACTTATTTTCAATCACAATCCCACGGTGTTTCATCATTCATGTAGTCTTGTGTGCTATAATAGGCTTTAGAGATAAGTTTACGTTTTACATATTTTTTAAATTTATTAACGGATAATTCAGTGATGATATTTGGAAGTTTATTATAAAATCTTACACAGTTACCCATGAATGATTTTTTAATTTTATGGAGCCGAGTGAAGGGTACTGCAAGCTTATGCTTATTTCTAGTATTAATGTTATGTATGTCACAGTTTTTCTTAAAACTGGCAATGTTTTTATGTACATACAGAATATTCTCATAAATATATTGACAGTGCACTGTCATTATGTCAATTTCCTTAAATTTATCTCTAAGTGAGTCTCTATGATTCATTTTATATATTGCTCGAATAGCCCTCTTCTGCAGAACAAAAATGGTATTTATCTCTGAAGCACCACCCCACAGTAAAATACCATATGACATAACGCTATGGAAGTAACTAAAATATACTAATCGAGCTGTTTTCACATCAGTTAACTGACGGATTCTGCTCACTGCAAAAGCTGCAGAACTCAGTCTATTCGAAAGAGTATCAATATGCGGACCCCATTGGAGTTTAGAATCTAAAGTTATACCAAGAAAAACTGTACTATCAACCAATTCCAATTCCTCGTCCTTCACAATGACACTTGTTTGCACATGCCTTACGTTACTACTAGTGACAAACTTAATACATTTAGTCTTTTTCTCATTTAACAATAAGTTATTAACATTGAACCAATTTACTACTTCTGAAATAGCATCGTTTACATCACTGTAAGCTTGTTGCTGTCGTTTGACTTTGAAAATAAGTGAGGCATCGTCTGCAAACAATACTATATCATGGTGGGTCTTTACAAGGTATGGCAGGTCATTAATGTAGATAAGGAACAGTAACGGCCCCAATATAGATCCCTGCGGTACACCCATAGAGACCAATGACCCCGGTGATCGTTGTCCATTCACATCGACCCTTTGTATTCTACCGTGTAAGTAGGACTTAATTAAATTCCGTGCCGATCCTCTTACTCCATAAAAGTGCAGTTTCCTGGTCAATGTTTCATGACAGACGTAATCGCAGAAGATACCCAAAGCATCATGCGACTCCTCCCAGGCATCGAAGATCTGTTTAATTAGCTCAACACCAGCGTCGGTTGTTGAGCGACCCCGTGTAAAACCAAATTGTTTGTTATGCATTAAATTATTGATGTTAAAATGTTTCAATAACTGAGACAATACTAATTTATCAAAAAATGTACTGAATGTCGGTAACACTGATATCGGTCTAAAGTTAGTGGGGTCGGATGTGCTACCTGATTTAAATAAAGGAGTGACTTTACTATGTTTCATTAGATCAGGAAACTCACCGCAATCAACACTGTTATTAAATATAACTGCCAAGTCAGGCGCTACAACTTCTATTAAGGAATTGACAGCATGGACAGATACTCCCCAGAGGTCACTAGTTTTTTACATTAATTGATTTAAACGCCTTTATTATATCTGAGGCACTCACATGTTCAAAATGACTGTCTCTACTATATTCTGGGACATTATCTTCTAACAATGTAACGGCAGACGAGGGTGATGAATTTAAGTACTTGGTTGTGGAAACTGGTACCTCGGTTAAGAATTTTTCAAATTCTGTTGCTACATCTAAACTGGAGTCTACAATTTAATCATCAATTTTCAGTTTAAGATCATTCATTCTTTGTGTTGATCTACCAGTCTCCACATTAATTACTTTTCACGTTGTTTTAATTATATCGGAGCTATTTTTTATTTTTTACGCTTTAAATAATTACGCTTAGCAATATGGCAATCTATTTTAAATTTCTTCGAATATTGTTTGACATGTTCCTTAAATTCGTCACTTGTATTAAACCGCCGTTCCTCACACAAGGCATACAATGCACGTCTTCGTTGATGTAGCTCTGCAGTAGCCCACTCACTAAAAACTGACGCATCACTAACCATGACCGATTTTGAAGTAAATATCGCATTAAAATTCTCCATAAAAGTGTGAAAGAATGAATTATACATATTATTCGGACTCATGTTGGAAGACAGAAAGGGTAGCGCCTGAATTAAATTTTGTTTCATTCTTTCCACGCGGTCAGAGGCTACTGGTACAAAAGTTATTTGTTTTCTCAAGGTATTTTTCCTTACAGTCTCAAACACCACTAATTGGCCTAAGTGGTCTGATTCTAAATTGCTGATTACATTTTTAGTGGTAGGAAAAATGACTGTGAAAATATTATCTATACAGGTGGCACTAGTGGCAGTCACTCAGCTGAAAAGGTGAAACAGACCACTGTTTACTTACATTAACACCTGTAAACGTTACCCTTTTTTGCAAATAAAAATTATTGTATTGTAAAAAAAAATATTGTATAGGCTCCATAAATATGTGGTTGAGATTACATGATTTGTAAAGATTCAACAATCTACAAGTTACGTGTTGAATTTTCCAAAATATTTACATTAAAGTCGCCGCATATAAGTAATTTCTTACTAGAAGGTGATATTTTAAGTAGGACAGATTCCATTATGCTTTCAAATATTTCAGTAAAAAAAACAAGCCCCCCCCTCCCTTTTTCCTTAGCGGGCGCCATTTTCAAAATTTATATAGCCTATGTCACTAACACAATTCTGACGAATTCAACCACTATATAAATTTTGAAAATGGCGCCCGCTAATGAAAAAAGGGGGGGGGGATCGTTTTTTTTTCTTACTATAGCAATATGGGTATCAAATTAAAATGAAATTAAAGCTAGAGAAAAGACCATTTCAGAAATATATGTAAATAGTCTGGTTTTTTGTTTGTTTTAATAATAGTTGCAGTTTAATGTAACAGAAAATTATATTTTTTTTAACTTGATGTACTTTTCTTATTTTTGGTTATATCTGGTTAATAATTTTTTAACGTTATATAGAGGATATTCACAGTCACTTGGTATGTATCTTCGAATGATCCATTCAGTCATTTTCAATTTAGAGCAGTTCAAAGTCAACTGTGGATTGTGAAATTATTGAACGTTTTCTAATAATTTGTTAGACGAAGCAGTGAAAATGTTACAGTATGTTTTATATTTGTGATCTACTCACAAAGTTCTTTTATTTGATATTATTAAAAAAAAAAGTCAAAAACTTTGTACTGCCGACTTTTTGACGTCACAGCAACTACCCCCACCACTTTCGCGCTTGTCATCTCATATATTTGTGTTCAGGACATCACACTGAATGCACTGATACCAAATATGTCCATATTTGCGACGACATGAGCGAATGAAGTAACCTAAAGCCTGTTTCGCCAAGCTACTAATGGAAAATGTCCTGGAAATTATAGGTTACTTAGGAAATTATAGGTTTTTACTTTATGTTGACGTCAATATATTTGAGGCTAGGATATAATGGTTTAGAATATTTTCATCACAATTACTCGAAAAGATCTTATTTCATGCAGGTGTACTGAAGGACAAATGCCTATATTGCTCCCGTGGGAGTTATGGATTGTGAAAAAGAAAACTATAACTCACGAGTGAATTATAGCTCTTTTTAAATATGTCACTAATTCCTACGAACCAAGTAGGTATAAATAAGTTTTACTTTAAAATACTGACGTTTTTAATTTAATATATTTGTTTGTTTAAAAATATTTAATTTGATTAATTTAATAGTTTACAATATTTTTACACAATCTTCAATATGGCGGAGGAATCTTTGAAATGTCACCGTGGATTAATCCGCGCCCCACTCAAGTGCAAGAATGTACATACTACATTGTGTGTAACTACGGGGGTAAAACAATTACAAACTCGAGTCTTAAATTCACTCCAGCCTGCAGCTGTCGTGTAAGGGGTGTACCGATAAAAAAAACTGTAAATTTCAAACGGCTGTAATTTTATTTCCAAGCAAGATGACGACAGCTTTCTAACCGCAGTTAAAAGTCTTATTATTAAATTATATATTCCAATATAATAATTCTGCTTTTACGCCATGCGACGTTACACCGGTGAATAGAAGAGATCACTGAAATTTAATCTTTTCCAAATGGCAAGAAAATTTTCAACATCCTCCATCCTTTCGATACACTTAAAATTACCTCGAAGTTTCGTGCATTTCATAATATTAATAAATAATTTTGTACGTTGTCTCTTGAACAGAGGTCTCGAAGCGGCAGGCCTCTAGACACAAGTGTCCCTAGGACCAGCAGAAATATTGTTAGGTAATAGAATTTGCGCCCGCCCCCGCATGCCCGTCATATTTATCGTAAAAAATTGGGGTACATATGCGGCTTAAGTGAAACGAACTATAAAAAAACATAGTGTATAGATTCGTACAAAAGTTAGGATAACTAAAGTAACCGAAAATTTGCGTTATTAATTTCTGAGCCAAGTCGAATATCATACAATTTCCTTCGTACAAAAAGCATTTTGTAATAGACGATGAGCAAAGTAAAACCACCATACGTCCTGCAGTGCCGTTCTCTCAACTATTCATGGGTTCAAATCAAGAGTACATTAAAAGAGAAGGATAAAACAGCCAAAAAACTTTAACAACTTCAGCAGGTGTTGGGATGGTGGAGGCAAATATGAAAAACAGCTCCGGAAAAAGCTGCCACTGAATGCGCTAGGAAAAAGCTTCTTATCACTCCTGCAAAAAATTTTACAATAAAAAACTGATAATTATTTAAATTAAAAGTAGCTTCATATTCTAGTAATCCTAAATTCTAGAAATCCTTATCAAGTGCATCAGTTTTTTTCATTTGAAGTTTACAGTTATTTTTCGGTACGCTCCTTATGTAACACCTCCTAACCCCCCCTATAACTTTGTTGATGGCGTGCTCACATGCCCGCAATGTTCGAGAACTTTTAGTAACAAGATCGGCTACATCAGCCACTTGCGAGCACACCAGCGACAGCAACGGAGTTGACAGCAGTCGCCGTGGCCGAACTCGGCCGTGGAGTTATTGGATTGGATTGGATTATTGGAACACCTCGTTTCCAATATTTCACTAGGAAGCGGAGCGTTGATTGTGATGACAAAATTTATGTAAATTTAAGTGCTGAAATTTAATAGTGCCACACTACCTATCAATGGCCAAACGCGCCGGAAGGCGATCTGTCGTTATTGTAGTATCCTTCGCATCGATTAGGATTCAATGTGCGCCCCCGCGATAAACTTACCATTTTGCTACCTTGGGACACAGCCTAAGATATTTAATGACTTAAAAAAAAAGAGTTACATTATCTGGAGATATAAACGGGTGTGTTTAAAACGTATTCCTACTAATGTACATATTATAAATGCGAAAGTATCTGTCTGGTGTTACCTCTTCACGCTTAAACAGCTAAACCGATTTAGATGAAATTTTATATGAAGATAATTCGAGCACCGGGGAAGGATAAAGGATCATTTTTATCGCCGAAATCATCTTTAGGTAGAAGCACAGTACCAAAGAGTTGTTGATTGTAATAGAGAGGTAAAGTCTAAGGAAAAACGTGCGTCTTGTTTGACAGCGGAAACAGACGGCGCTACAGCGCCATATGTGTTGTGGATACTGAACGGTCTAGTATCAACTTTTGACACCTAAAGTTACCGCACAATGTATGTAACGTACACAAATAAATTTACGTATAGCGTCATCTCGTATGGCTACCAAATTTGACGAACGAATTGAATTGAATTAAGATTTACCATATCTTACACAATCTATGAATTTTTGTTAGTAAGTAAGGAATACAATATTTAAATGTGTACGGAAGTAACGTAACGACTTTTTGTATTATTGTAGTGTAGTAGAGTGTGTGTGCGTGTGTTGACTTACGATATGAGGTCAAGTTGCGCGTCGGCGGGCGCCGCGTCGCTCGTGCCCAGGATGTGCGAGAGCTCGCACGACTTCTTGCCGCCCGACTTGCCGTTATCACGCGCCGTTGAGTCGCCCACCACTAACATACATGCATTTGTACTTAGAGGTTCCTTTTTTACAGGAATATTTACGAAATTTTCATTCTGTTAAAGGTACAGGTATATATAAACATAGGCATGAAGTTAAAAAAATCGCAATATAACTAAATAAGTCTAAGACAGATTAAAACTCAGCTTTGGTTTCCTAGGAAAACGGTACCGTCATATAGCGGAGGCAAAGGACGGCCGTCTGTACGGTGACGATATGTGCAAAGTTCCACGGCGTCATAACATAACATAACACACCGTCAGACACCAACGTCAAACGAAACATATCCCAGGAGAGAAAATGGACGACCTACTTGGAGGATGAAATATCAATAGGAAAATAATCGTAGTACGGAAGATCATTTATTCAAATCTCGTGGTACAGAAGGTGCATTTGAGATTATAGTAGAAATGGCTTGACCGCTATCAAATAAAAACGTTCACGAAACTACAGAACTATATCAAGATAGAAGAAAAGAGTGTATGTACCTCGCGTGGCGAAACTACGACCCGGTGGCTCAATTGCTCGCCGCGAACTTCAGTCTGCTCCCGATCGATGTCTGCTTGCGACGTCAGGTTTTAAAAACAAAATGGTTTCTTGCGCAATAATTAACTGTTCAAACACTACCAATAAAGTTGGAGCTGTTAATGGAGGTATTTCCTTTCATTGATAAGTACAATTTGTCCTTAAATATCTGTTATTGATTAAAAAACTATTTATTTTATTATTTTCATCAAAACATTAGCGGGCGATTGTGTGCCAACGCTAGCTTTCCATTCCGGCTTAAATTTGACGAGCCAGACTTGGCGTGCGTTCAAAACCAGCGATGTAAAAGTAAGCTATTCAAACTGTCGAGTACTGTCGAGTCACGTTCAAGGTCGATTTCTCATTTTTTCTGTCAAAAGTAAGAATAGTGCTGTACACTGCGATTTTCTTAGTCGATTATTAAAATCGATTTTGAAAACAGACGAAATGATAATTACGTTCTCATATTATTATGCAGCTATATAATGTACGTGCAAAGCAAATATTATTAACAAACAGGTTATGGTTACTTCTATATTGCAATTTTGTTTTAGTTTTCCGAATGATCCTAATATTAAAAATAAATAGATTGAAGCAACTGGTCGTAAAAAATGGTTTCCTACGCAAAATGTTACACGCTCGGTCTCTCTACAAATTGCTGAACTCTTTCCTTCTATCTTAATTCAGGCAACAAGGCCTATATTACATATACCTTATAGACTAACATACATATAAATTTCATAAACTTAAAAACTAAACACTATTTTGGCAATAGAACGTCGTGGCTCCGTTGAATCGTCAACGTGAATTATCATTTCCTCTGTCGAAAATAATTATCATTTTTTCTGTTGGTTCTTATCGATATTTTGGAATCGATGCCGTGTTCTAATCGATTTGTGAATCGATGCTTTTGAAACGTATCGCGCGCCTTATGTTTCTCATCACTAAATTACGCTCGTGACGTCAAAGTACCTACGCAAAATGTTACACGCTCGGTCTCCCTACAATTTGCCGAGCTCTTTACTTCTATCTAGATATAGTTCTGTGCACGAAACTATCGACACCGTCAAAACGGCCGTCATGCAAATGGCGGCACCGCTTTTTGACGTTACGGTGTCAATCGGGCGGTGATCTAGGTAACCGCGCCATTTGGTTTACATAGACATCGTTCTAGTGACGTCATTCACCGCTGTATTACGGCCGCTATAATGATGGCACCGCTTTCCTAGGAAACCAGAGCTTAATTTACTTTTCTGAATCATAAATTAAATTTTTGTAATTTATGATTTTCTGAAACCAACATGGTCAGCATAGCCGACAACAAATGCGATACTGTTTAGATGTTCTAATAGACATTTATGCATTTCAATTAGGTAACATAATAATAATAGATGTGCTATATATAATAATAGAGGTTTCATGCACTTACTGAGTATAGCCTTGAGAGTGGCGAGCACGGGCCCCACGCCGATGTTCTTGTGCGCGGCGGCCAGCAGGTGGCGGTCGCAGGAGAGGCGCACGCCCGCCGCGCCGCCGCCCGGCCCCGGCGACGTCGACACCGAGTACAACCCTGCCACAACCACAACCACAACCACAACACATCACATCTTATCTTACTTATATACCTATAGTATAGTATATACTAGTAGTATAGTATAGTATAGTATAGTATAGTATAGTATACGAATAGGGTGAGTAGGGTTTGGTACAATGGCCCTTATATTATAATAGGCACTATGTGGTTAATTTATTTATTATTTATTTTATTTTCAGTAGGTCAGTACGATACGAGTATGCATGTCTATATGAGGTAACTTCGGATTCATATATAATCCAGTACTATCTAAAGTTAATAAGTACTTGCAAATAAGAAGTAACTATTAAGCATTCTGAAATATCATTGTATTTTCTTGGCGGGCATGAATAGGGGATATTACTGCAATATTCTGCAACCAGAATGCAGTACTACCCTTTTTAGTAAACCACAGAGTAACTTATACATACACATGACAAGTTTTCAGAGATAATAAAATACGACATTGATGCATCAAGGCGGAGGACCTACCGGGAAACGCGCATCCGAAATTTCTCCATCTCCTCTTTATCACTCGAATATACAAGAGTGACAGAGATGTTAGATAACGAAATTTCGATTTTCTTGTCTTGCAATAGACCCTGAGATTGTGGTAGTAGCGCCACCTACGCAGAGTTTCGCGTAATATTCCCTATAGTACGCAGCATAAAAGACTTCTGCTTGTTGGCGTAAAGTTTCAACGTCAAGACATGTGGCAAACTCTCCAACGCACACGTTATAAATTTATAATCCTTCAATGAGATAAGACGTTCTTCCCTAGAGCTTGATTAGTGCAATGTCGGTGTGTCGGTGTCGTTGTCGTTACCCGGCTGAGGCGTGTCGATGGTCTTGAAGAGTCGCAGCAGCAGGTGGCAGGTGAGGCGCGCGCCGGTGTCCGGCGAGGGCGCGTTGGCGGGGTTGCCGGCCGCGCCGCCGCCGCAAGCCTTCACCAGCGACGGCAGGGCCGCGTGCCGCACGAAATCCTCCAGGGAGAAACAGTGCCGCGCTGTTATCAAATTCAATCCCTTTATCCTTATTCAGTTTTATAAATAGTTATTTAGTTTTCTCAAAAATGGACGGCAAAGTCGACGTTGCCGGTTAAAAAGTAGGTCGCGAAGTGCGTAGTTTATGGTCAGTCAAAAAATTAAAAGGTTAAAAACATTGCAGTCTCGATTTCGGGAGTGCAATGTTACATACAAATTCCATTATTTGTCGAGTTCCAAACTTTTTAAAAGTTGAAGTGGCCATATCAAATGATGGCATAGGTCCATGAAACAGCCAAACAGATAATCAGTACTTATTATTATAATGTTGGTACCGCGACTATTTAGGTGTCTCAAATAGGTTGGCGTATTTTCAGCAGAAAAATACACTTCTATTTTTAATTAAAAAAATAAAACGGCGGCAAAGCAAATCTTTTCACTTTTTTCTGTGAAAATATAAACATAAGAACGTTGCTTCTGTAAAATATTTCTATTATATTTGTATTTATTGCGCCATTTTTGAGAAAAGCACTATATATGACTCGGCTGGAAGGCTACTTGCTGGCTTCGGATTCAATTAAACGGACTTCCAAGGTCGTCCGTTTAAAACGAATCCTCAGCCAGCAAGTAGCTACTTCCGAGCCTCGGCAATAATGTACTATTACAAGGGGGCAAAGTTTTTGTTTCACCTTCCGTGCTAATATCGATACCCGAGCAAGAGAAATATTCCAAAATTGAAGGCACGAAGGTTTAAACAAATTTTGGCACCCAGTGAAACACAAATTTTTTCACCACACCAAGACAAGGAAAATATTAACTGTTAAATATCAAACAAAATCAAAGCAAATCAATTCATAATTAATGTTATTAAATATTTATCATTCAAAATTATCATTTAAAAGTCAATTCTACCAGCCAACATAAGGAAACAACTTAAAATATGCATTTGATTACTTTGCCCCACATGTGGATAAAATGTTACTTTCTCATCACTTCTTGAACAATCAAGAGAGCCATTATCAGCTGGTGTGATGAAAAATAAGTTGTGATTGCTCAATGATTTTTGATTTGCTAAAGTAAAATTCAATATGTCAAATCTGTTGCGCGGCATTACAACAACAACATTGTCACGTCAAACTGGGCGCTGTACAGTTGTGTCGCTCGCGGCACTATACACGTGCTGTCACGTCAAACTGGGCGCTGTACAGTTGTGTCGCTCGCGGCACTATACACGTGCTGGTCATTGTTGAGCTCTAATAACACTTCTATATTAAGTTATCCTATTTCGTTAGCTTCAATAAATCCGATGTTTCCAGCTTATAAAATGGTGCTGTTTCAAGCTTGTTGAAATTCCCCCATAAAATTGTTGCACCCTGTTATAATTTACCGGATTGACATTAAAGTTTAATAACCTTTAAATTAATATACTCTTGGTTCTAGTGAACAGGAGTACAAGTCGCGCGCAGCATAGTTGATAAAGGGTACAAGTTTCATATAAACTTGTACCTTTTTCCGTTTGTGTTTATAAAACACTCTTAATTTATGGGAGGGTGTCGTTGAAGAGTTCCATTCTGATTATCATCAGCAGTTCCACTTCATCAAATGTCACTTTGTTTATGTAAATGCTGGATGTGTTGATGAAAATACAAAAATCACTATATGTATGCCTTTCACATTTGAGGAATTCCCTCGGTTCCTTATGGATCCCATCATCAGAACTCCAGCTTGACAAAAACGTGTCTTGAAAACTTAACTTGCTTAACAAACATAAAAAAGAAGACAAATCACCAAACGTGAACTACGCGTCATTAAAGAGTTCCATTCTGATATTTCTGATCATCATCAGCAGCTCCACTTAATCAAATGTCACTTTTTTAAATGGAAATGCTGGATTTATTGATGAAAATACAAAAATCACTATATGTATGCCTTTCACATTTGAGGAGTTCCCTGGATTCCTCATGGATCCCATCATCAGAACTCGAGCTTGACAAAAATGTGTCTTGAAAACCTAACTCTCTTAACAAACATAACGAAGAGGACAAATCGCCAAACGTGAACTATGCGTCATTGAAGAGTTCCGTTCTGATCAACATCAGCAGTTCCACTTCATCAAATGTCACTTTTTTAAATGTAAATGCTTGATTTGTTGATGAAAATACTAAAATCACTATGTATGCCTTTAACATTTGAGGAGTTCCCTCGATTTCTCATGGATCCCATCATCAGAACTGCATTTTGACAAAAACGGGACCAATCTGTATGTATATACTTACAATCAAAAAAAGAATTTTCAAAATCGATCCAGACATGACGGAGTTATGGAGTAACAAACATTGAAAAAAAAAAAAAAACCGAATTGAGAACTTCCTCCTTTTTAACCGACTTCAAGATTTCAAAGGAGGAGGTTCTCAATTCGGTTGTATGTTTTTTTTTTGTTTTTTTTTTTTAATGTTTGTTACTCATAACTCCGTCATTTCTGGATCGATTTTGAAAATTCTTTTTTTGATTGTAAGTATATACATACAGATTGGTCCCGTTTTCGTCAAAAAGCAGTTCTGATGATGGGATCCATGAGGAATCGAGGGAACTCCTCAAATGTTAAAGGCATACATATAGTGATTTTTGTATTTTTATAAACAAATCCACCACTTCCATTTTAAAAAGTGACATTTGATGAAGTGGAACTGCTGATGATGATCAGAACGGAACTCTTCAATGACGCATAGTTCACGTTTGGCGATTTGTCCTCTTTGTTATGTTTGTTAAGCAAGTTAGGTTTTCAAGAAACATTTTTGTCAAGCTCGAGTTCTGATGATGGTATCCATGAGGAATCGAGGGAACTCCTCAAATGTGAAAGGCATACATATAGTGATTTTTGTAATTTTATAAACAAATCCAGCACTTCCATTTTAAAAAGTGACATTTGATGAAGTGGAACTGCTGATGATGATCAGAACGGAACTCTTCAATGACGCATAGTTCACGTTTGGCGATTTGTCCTCTTCGTTATGTTTGTTAAGCAAGTTAGGTTTTTAAGAAACATTTTTGTCAAGCTCGAGTTCTGATGATGGGATCCATGAGGAATCCAGGGAACTCCTCAAATGTGAAAGGCATACATATAGTGATTTTTGTATTTTTATAAACAAATCCAGCACTTCCATTTTAAAAAGTGGACGAAGTTGGACCCGGACTCGGACCCGGACCCGGGTCTGAACATGGACCCCAAATCGGACCCGGACCGAACTCTGACCCAAACTTGGACCCGGACAGCCGGACACGGACCCGGACTCTGATCCGGACCCGGAAATGCTACTAGAAAAGTGGGTTAGGTGGGTGGTTGGGTTTTGAACTGCGATTCTCACAGAACAGAACTGCTATCAGAAAAGTAGGTGAGGTTAGAGCTGTGACCCTTACAGAAACGAAATGCTATCAGAAAAGTAGGTTAGGTTAGGTTAGAACTGCGACCCCTACAGAAACGAAATGCTACTAGAAAACTGGGTGGTTTTACCTCCTTTTCTACATTATTAGGCAAAAGATGCTGTCTTTTTCATTTCATTGTCTGGAATCTAAGAGTGCACCATCAACAATAAGTGAACTTTCAGCGGCATCCCCCATTGAAGTCGGTTAAAAATATGGCGCGGACGTTCGTCTGTGGTAGTGATTGATACTGACCGACTAATATGCAGGTGAAGACGGCGAGCGCATCGTGCGCGGCGGCGTCGTGCAGGTCGCGGTGGTGCAGCAGGTCGGGGTAGAGCGGCGGCGGCGCGGCGTGCGGCGCGGCGGGGTAGTGCTGCGCGCCGCACAGCGCCACGAGCGCGCCCACCCACTCGGCCGCCAGTCCGCTGCACCACGCTGTCATCTCCGCGCATAGCACGCCCAGCTCGTTCACTCTGCACGCATGTTTAATGTTTATTATTATTGTATACATGTACAGTACAGGGCATTACAATGACTTATTTCTATACATATGTTATGTTTGTACATCTTAATGTCTTCATGAATCTAGTATAACATGGATCGGTCATGAGGAGTGGGGGGAAATGACCGAACGGGATAGTCTTATGTATCTTTCAGTAGTAGTGACAGAGAGCAATATATTACTTTTTGTCTTTGTCATAATTTCACTTTTCCACCGCTGCCACAACCGAAATTGTGGCAAACAAATAGGTACGTGACATGTCATGCTTGTTCGTTGCTTGTTTAATTATTGTTGTTTTCTATGAAATTGTGCTTTCTCTTATAAAACATAGTGATGGTTAGCGTTTTGAATTGATAAAATAATGGTGAATTGTTCTGTAATCGGCTGTAATAACCGCTCTGAGCAAAAATATGAGAACATAACCTTTCACACGTAAGTACGGTATTTTACACCTTTCTCTTAACGCAATATGTGAGAATAACACCGTAAAATTACGTTACACTCAAAGCAATGTAGAATCAAACGATTTCAATAAAAATATCACAATTATTTACGCAAATTAACAAAACATTATTTGTAAAATTATTCGCCCAAATTACGTAGGTTGTTTGTGGTAATATGTCAGCTACTCAGACGAGTCTGAGGTCAGCCGTTTTTAATCTTCTTCTTAATTTAGCTGCATAACAATCATGTTAGGGATACCAGATGAAAATATCATAATTTTATGGGTAAATTTGACCTCGAAGTTTTTTCGTATTTCTAATTCCAAAAAATAAAATAAACAAATGTTGTGAAGATGAAATGTGGTGTACATTAATTGGTGTGAATAATGTGATTTCATAAAATTAAAACTCATAATACATTTTATTTTACGTTTTATTTACTAAACATGTTTAGTTTTGTACCACCTGCGCGAATTATAGGAGGTATTTCATTGTTCATACGCCTAAAAAGACCGGCCCATTGACATTTTATTCAACAATTTTAATACCGTCAAACTTTGCCTCCATGGTAATCGCCCCAACGTGATATCAAATATTGGGGTAAGTTTTACCAATATGGTATCCCCACGTTTATGACGTCATCTATGTCTATCCCTTACGGGCGCACGCGGTAGGCCGCATCTATGTAATGCTAGGTCTATGTATGTCTTTAATACTATTATACATAACCGCTATTAGGTGAGTTGTAAGAATTTTATTGCTGTCTGTTTTTGTTTTGTCGCTTTCCGTTTTTTGTTCCACTAACACTTAGTTTTTAATCTTAATTGTTACTAACCGTTATGGGCCAGTGTTGTCTTAAATAAATAAATTGAATTGAATTAATACTAAAGTTTGGTAAATTATGGTATTATACAATTTAGTTACATACATTTAAATTTATTCTCATTAATTATAATAGTACATATTTGTCACATCTAATTGAATATCTAGTCAATTTAAAACAATCAATCTAGATTGTCTAGTTAATTGTAGTCGATGTTAAGGGGTGATAGACGTACGAGCCAAGGCAGGCTACGAGCAAAATTCAAACATTGTCGCCAAACTACTACCGAGGGACAACTCTAATAGATTTAAACCGGGATATTCAACGCGCGATCGAGGAGAGACTAACTGGGCGACGGGATTTACTTACCTAGCTCGATAAACCGCGAACGCTAGCATAAGCAAATGTGTTCCCACACGAGTAAGGTCATCGAGCTGTCATAGGCTGGTCAGCACAGTTCAAAATGTATGAGAAATGTACATTAATTCTCACATCAGAGATTTTTTGATATGGGATTACCTATATTACAAATAATATATTTTGAAAAAAATCTACAAAATATGTCAATTTTTTTTATATAAATCCAAATTATTACTAAAATAGAAAAATAAACCAAAACATCAATTCCACTAGAGATTTTCTAATATGCTGGTCTCAAGCATATACTCATTAAGTATTTATATTTTCTTCGAGCTTGACACAACCCTGCCCCCAATAAATTTCTTTATTAAAATTTTTTTTTACATAAAAATAACAACTAATGTATACATAAAAATTACATGTTAATTAAGCTCTGTAGATTTACTATATTGTACAAAAAAATCTCTAACGTAAATTAATCCGTTTAATTACTATTAACCATTTTTGTTTCGAATTTTTTTTGTTGCTTATAGAAAATGGACACTCGACTTTTGTTTTACCTTCATACATCTCTTACTCATGTTAGTGTAACAACAAAAAAATCTCTCACATATATGTAATATTGTATGGAATACAACCATAATTATTCCGACGTCCAAGTATTTACATTACCCACGCAGACACTAACTGACGGGTACTGATTCACTGTAGAGTAGAAAACGTTTGATCGACTTCCATATCTCCGTCTCACTTCAATGTTCGCGCCAGACGATCGGTCCGCTTGAACAGCCGAGAGTTAGCGATGCGGTCGATCGTTAATTCTCCCATGACTAACTTACTCAGTTTCATCGGTACGCGTTGCGATTGTTTACGCATGTTTAATTTTAATTGCGCGCTTACTTAACACACCTCAGGCAAAGCTCCTATAAAACGCGCAATGCTTACATTGCGGCATATATGTCACGTATGTCAGCTATGAGGCTATGACTATGACATGGCAATGACAGACAGTGGCAGTAAGTGCCAAATTAGAATACAGACTTTTCTACCCACCATAAAGTTTAGTGCAAAGAGAATTTAAAACTCCTTAGTGAAAACCTCATGGTTTGTGCGAAATTGAGCGTTATTGCTATTCTAATAAAGATGATGGTGTGATTTACGGAAATGAATAATAGATATAATGTATTTTTGTTGTATATACATTCCCGTTTTATTTACACCCAATATTATATCTTTTTCCGTAATAAAATGCGTTTGTAATTACTGTAACCGTCTGTGTAGTGTACCATATACGCGATGGTTTGTCCTCCGGGCCCAAAATCGATGATCCCCTTTGATTATTTATTTTAAATTAACGTCAAAATCCAGACAGGAAATTTGATTTTGACATTTACGGCTACTGCCGTAGTAGTCGGCAGCAATATCGCGCTTCAATATTGCTGCCGTCGACTGCATTGCTGCAGAAAACGTGAAAAAGGTCATTTAATTCAATGGGTAGTAGGGTTATGAGATGAAATGACGCAATAATGAAACTTTAGTTAATTAACAATATTATATTAAATCATTTTTACATACTATTTTACTCGCACTAAATAGGTTTACTACCAACATACTTCTTGGTGCCCAAATGAAATAAATAGTGCCTTTCGATGCTAGTGCGGAAAGTATGTCATTACTTCACGAGTACCGAGATATCTTGACAAGACTAGGGACGAGTGAAGAATGACATTTCCGCACGTGTATCGAACGACGTTTTTTAATACAGTTGCGAAAATAGTTATTTACGATACAAGTGCGGAAAAGAGGAAATTCGAAACGAGTGGCGATAAATTAAAACACGACCGCAGGGAGTGTTTTTAATCGACACGAGTTGCGAATTACCTATTCGCAAGTGTATCGTACAACGTTTTACAGTACATATGGCCCTTTAAACTTTCGACATATGCACCAAATATGCTCATTTACGCACTAGTGCGAGAAAGCAGCACCATATGTACTGTAAAAATATAAAAACAACAAGTAAGGAATAAAAACTGGAAACTTAAAAAGCCTCTTAGTAAGAAAAAACGCCTCTTCTTAGACATGCGTTTCGGCAGCTATTCCTTTAATTAAATTATTATTTTTAACTAAAAAAATATGAATGCCTACTACTTTAGTGATATTTTCTAGAATGAACAATAAATGGGCTACATTGTCCATTTTTTTATTTAGTGCAAATCGCCACACTGTAATTGTAACAGAGAAAATTGTCACAAAAAATTACATAACATTTTCATTTTTTTAACACAACTCATTTTTTTCGTATGGAAAGGTCTGATAATTATTTCAAAAATGAATCTGTCGTTCCTAAATTATACGAAAATGATATATAACTTGCTCTAGTTGCTAAGAACAGGAAGAAGCCGATCCTTTCACCCCCCTTTTGGGGGGCGTGACGATCTCGTGGCTACCGGGCTAAATCAGTTTTGTTTGCCCTAAGGAACAATCAATCGTGCCAAGCGGCATCGCCTGAGACAAAAGTGCATACTCAATGCGCTTTCTTACCACTATAATTTAATAATAAATTAATGGGCCCTGGAGGGAAATTGCCTGAAAACCTTAAGTTAACTCATTTTACTTAAAGGAGACATTATTTTTAAAAAGAATCTAAACTGCAGTCAAAGCTTTTTAATTTTTTTTTTCAATTTTGCTTGTCTAAAAATATTCTTGAGTATTAAATATTCGATTTTATGGAAATTTTGTACGACAGACGAGTGTAAGACCTAATGTTTCTTGAAAAAATGTTATCATTAATATTAACTGTATCGACTAGTAGAATAAAATAGGGAGTGTTTATTTTTCGGAATTTTTAGTCGGTTCGATTCCCGGGCGAGACAAGCGAATTTCAAAAACCTTTGAATGCAGTTTTGTTTCATTTTGATAATAACATGAGCTAACTTAAGGTTTTAAGGCACTTTCCCTCCAGGGCCCATAAAAATTTTCCACACTGTATATTCAGAGCACGTCTTATTCTCAACTGTTAGACCTTTTATTGATCCCAAGTTTCCTTACAATTATACGTAATCGCGGGCCAGGCTCATACTAGTTTCATGTCGCGATGCGCTCGCTGACAAAAACCAAGCGGTAAGAATTGCTGACATTTGCGTCTTTTCACTCTCACAGCTCCCACTACTAAAAGCATCGGATGACAGGATCGTTGAAAAGGGACAAACATATCGTTTGACGTTACGTTACTCTTCTCGTGAATTGTCAAAATTTAAAATTCGAAATTCGCTTTATAATTTTTCCGGGCGGCTATTCGAAGTATAACTAAATGGACGGTCCTTACTAGCCAGTAAGATTGAGATCAAGCATCATAGATAGTTGTAAGACTTCAAGGGTCTATTTATATCTGACACAGTATCCAGTATTCTAAACGTTTTGTGAATAGATATAAAAATTTGTCAGCTATCGTTTTTCATATAAAGACAGACACTTAATGCATTGAACTATTGAACCTTAACGCAATGCCATAAGCCATAAGGTATACTTTCCTAATATACCTTGAGGCTAATTCGAACTTTGTTATAAAAGATGTCATTTTTTAAATTTGCGTGTGCGTTTCGCTCGTACTAGTTGAAATATGTTTTAGTGCGAGCGAAACGGTTGGCCGAATGATAACAAAATGATATATTATTGACATCTTAAATAAAGTTCGAATTGGCCTCTGTGAATGCCTGGAAATACCGCATTTTTTTTTTTTATGCTGGAAATTGATTCAATTATCGAGAGAAAAATTAATATGTTATCCTTCCATAACTTGTGCAGTTACTGGCAAAAAACTAGAAGTGTCCATTAATTGTGCAGAACATTATTTGCTGTTTGTTTCCAAAATATTGCTGCTATTCTACAAATATAGTAGTGACTCGGGAGATTTTTAAACATGATCGAAACAACTACTGTTAACCACCATAGTAAACTTTTCTCTCGGTGTGGGATTTCCTCGGTCATGAAAAACTTACAAAACAATAATTTGTTTCAATAAATCTATAATTTACATTATTGTCGAGAGATATTCTGACCGTGTAGTCGTATAAGCTTTATAACCCATTCTACGAAAAATATCTTATGTGGGAATTATTGTTTAAGTAGTATAAAAGATAAAAAAAAAGTTTTTATTTCTCAAGAACGGGAACTGATATCAAGTTGTTACTTTACAGACGGGTATTCAATATGATATAGAATTCACCCATGTAGAAAAATTTGAGTGTGCATTTAATGTAACTTAAACTTTATTAACCGACTTCAATTTCATAGAAGGAGGAGGTTCTGTATTCGGTTGTGGCTATTTTTTTTTTTTTTTTTTTTTTATGTATGTTCACCGATTATTCCGAGACCCGTGGTCCGATTTGAGTCATTATTTTTTTGTTCGAAAGGAGCTACTTCCAAGTTGGTCCCATATTAATCTGGTTCTGATCTGATGATAGGATCCCTGAGGCATTGAGGGAACTCCTCAATTTTTAAAGGCACATGTATGGTGATTTGGGTGTTTTCATAAGCAACTTGAGCATTTTCTCTCGAAAACGACCAATTTGATGAAGTGGACCTGATGATGATGATTGTTTTGAAGGTAGTGATGATGATTTTTTTAATGTAGGATGTTCAGCGATTACTCCAACGCGTTGTCCGACTTGAACAATTCTTTTTTTGTTTGAAAGGAACTACCTCCAAGGTGGTTCCACATTAATCTGGTGCTGTTCTGATGATGGGATGCATGAGGAATTGAGGGAACTCCTCAATTTTTAAAGGCACATGTATGGTGATTTGGTCGTTTTCTTAAGCAACTTGATCATTTTTTCTCGAAAACCACCAATTTGATGAAGTCGAGCTGATGATGATGATTGTTTTGATGATAATGATTTCAGCGATTACTCCGGCACCCATGATCTGATTTGAGTTATTCTTTTTCTGTTTGAAAGAAGTTACCTCTCCAAGGTGTTTTCGTAATATTTTTGGTTTTGATCTGATGATGGAATCCGTGAGGAATTGAGGGAACTCCTCAATTTTTAAAGGCACGTGTATGGTAATTTCGGTGTTTTCTAAAGTAACTCAAGCATTTCCTCACCAAAACCACCAATTTGATGTAGTGCAACTGTAGCCTAACCACGAGTTTGGCACTAAATATTCTTCGTAACTTACTTTGTACTAATACGCCAGTACGAGCGAGATGCATAAACAGTAAGTTACGCACACGATAGCGAATATATCAATGTCAAAATCGTGGTAAGGCTACTGATAACTTCCCTCGTATGTGTATTATGATTTTTGATGTAGGTAGTGTTGGAAACAACCAAAGAGACTGAGAGGTGAAGGTAGAGGGTATTAGTGTTTGGGGGGTTTGAGGTTGGGGGTTGAGGGGAGGTGAGTTGATGGGTCGGAGACTGAGGGGTTGGGAGTGGGATTGGGGGTTAGGGTTAGGAGTTAAGGGGTCTGGGGTTAGGGGTCGGGGAATGGCGGTTGAAGGGTTGGTGGTTTAGGGTCGAGGGGTTCAGTGATCAGGGGTTGAAGTGCTGTGAGGTTGAGTGATCGGGGGGTTTGAGGGATTGGGTCAGTGGCGGGGCGGAGAATGGATTTACTGACAGGAATGATTTCCCAGACGGACTCGAGGAAAATTCTGATTATTTAATAAAGTTTACGAATTTACAGATAAACATGATTATGTTTTTCATTCATGCGTCACGCTCTTAACAATGTCTTAAAACTAAAAATGGAAAAATAAAAACTTTAAAAAAAAAAAAAAGATAAACCGACTTCAATAAGGATGAAATAAAATATTATCCTTTTTAGGGTTCCGTGTTTAAGTATATGCGTTACCAACTGATATGTTTGAAGTCGGTGCCAAGCCAAGTACTCCAAGTAGTAACAATACCAGTCAAAAATAATCAGCTTTATGTCAATAAATCCCATTACAACTGTACAAATGTTATAAACGTGAAAGCAATTATGTCTGCTTCTTTGTTACCTTTTCATGGCTAAACAACTGAACCGCTTTAGCTGAAATTTTGCATGAAGGTTCCTTGAATTGTTTTATATTTTGAAATGTAGTCCACTGGATAAGCGGAAAATAACTCAGTCCCAATCCCACACTTGCGTGCTATGACTGTTTAAGAATTAGTAAGAAATGCTCTTTAAAAAAATACGACGACAAAACGTATTAGATTTACACTAACGTGCCGACAAGCATGGTACGAACTGCGCCAAGAAGGTTCAACCGTGTGTTCTGTCCTGAGGTGTACAGGAAGTTCGTTTATTGTCGTCGTGTAACGCTGCGTCTTACATAGGCGAACACTCGCGAACGCGAAGCGAAGCGACGCGGCACGGCGCGGCCGGCCCAATGCGTTCGCGTTCGCAACGAGATCGCCCACGTAGGACACTTCTATATAGGTATCAAAGGATTAATTAAGGCACCGTGCCGCGCCGCTTCGCATTCGCGTGTTGTTCGCCTACGTAGTACGCTGCATTAGGTAATCCAACGTACATACTTATATAGCCGCATCTTTATCGAATTGCACCAAAATCCCTGGTTTAAAATTTGGCTTGGCACCGACTTCAAACATATCAGTTGGTAACGCATATACTTAAACACGGAACCCTAAAAAGGATAATATTTTATTTCATCCTTTTTGAAGTCGGTTTATCTTTTTTTTTATAAAAGTTTTTATATTGACCACTATCAGTCTGAGAACTTACTCGCCCGTATATCACGAGATTTCGAGGTTTGTCCTATTCCGATTGTACTATTAACCCCCCAATGAACTCTTATTTAAAGATTTTGAGGTATTTTACTCACAATTAGAGTTTTGAATGTTTCACGGTTAGTTTCACTAGACTTATATTGACGGGGATATAGACCGTGATTACCTTTTGTGTTATTTGTGAGCTCCCGATGTTCACGGGTGACTGAAGATAGCGGGTGGGTGTCAAAGTTGTGTAGACAGCGCTCTGTCTACCCTCATTCTTGCGCGTCGGCTGCGTTCACTTTCAACGTTACCAACGGTCGCATTCACACTTGTTGGTCCGGTCGCGTTCACACTCGTTGGTCTGTCCAAACACACTACACTCACGGTGTCACTACGCGTGTTTGATTCGGATATCACTGGTTTTTTACACAAACAAATCACAGGATTCCACACATTTGACAGTTTAAACCCATCTTCACGATTAAAATTTTTATATTTGTGAATTTCAACGTCTTCTCTTACCAATCTTGGTATATAGTGGCGTTCTGTCGAAATGACCTTGGGACTATGCAACTCGATCCAGTGATTTGTACCCGACTCAAGGAGATGCTGAGCAATAGCTGACTTGCGAACGTCATTGTTCTTGACCGCAGCAATGTGGTCTTTAATTCTGCAGGCAATAGTGCGTTTGGTCTGCCCAATGTACGAACTACCACAGCTGCACTCAACTTTGTATACACCAGGTTTTTCCAGGGGAAAATTGTCTTTAGGCGACCGCAGAAATTGTGCAATTTTCCTGTGCGGGGTGAAGATAGTTTTTACAGAGTAGTTATTTAGTATTTTTGATTCTCCTACGTACGACTTAGCAAAACACGTCGCAAAGGTGCTGCAACAGTTGGTTGGGCAGACGGAATCGTACGTGAAGGACTCTCGCCATTTTATTGAGATCGTACAGGACGTTAGGATTGAACCTGATGAAGTGATGGTCAGTTTTGACGTAGAGTCATTGTTCACTAACGTACCTGTAATTGATAGCATTGAGGTAGTAAAAAACAAGATCCAGGAGAACGGCATGCCAATAGAATACGTAAGGCTCCTTGAACACTGCCTCACTACAAATTACTTTCTGTTTCGCGGGCAATATTATATACAGGCAGAGGGAGTAGCGATGGGCAGTCCGGTGGCTCCAGTGGTGGCTAACATTTGGATGGAACACTTTGAGCACCTAGCCCTGTCTGCGCCCCCAGTTCCCGTTAAAATTTGGAAGAGGTACGTGGATGATGTGTTCTGCATAATTAAGGGTGGTAAACAGGAAGCTGAACTGATGCCAGGACACCTTAATAGCATGCACCGATCTATGTCGTTTACATTGGAAATGGATTATATATTGCGATATTGCGTTTCTGGATGTGAGACTGAATGTTACAGGTTGTGGCATGCTGGGACACTCAGTCTATAGGAAACCGACTCACACGGACCGCTATTTACACGCGAGCTTGCACCATCATCCCAGACAGTTAAACTCGGTTGTGGCATCACTGACTAATCGAGCACACGCTCTGTGTGACTTGCTACATCTAAACCAGGAGCTGAACCATGTTCAGAGTGTCCTGACGATGAATGGCTACAAAGTTAACATTGACAAGCGGGACACAAAAACCAAGCGCCTCACTCATCGTGTTGAGAGACAGCCAGCGTTTATGCCGTACGTCAAGGGTGTGACAGACAAGATATCAAAAATACTAAATAACTACTCTGTAAAAACTATCTTCACCCCGCACAGGAAAATTGCACAATTTCTGCGGTCGCCTAAAGACAATTTTCCCCTGGAAAAACCTGGTATATACAAAGTTGAGTGCAGCTGTGGTAGTTCGTACATTGGGCAGACCAAACGCAATATTGCCTGCAGAATTAAAGACCACATTGCTGCGGTCAAGAACAATGACGTTCGCAAGTCAGCTATTGCTCAGCATCTCCTTGAGTCGGGTACAAATCACTGGATCGAGTTGCATAGTCCCAAGGTCATTTCGACAGAACGCCACTATATACCAAGATTGGTAAGAGAAGCCGTTGAAATTCACAAATACAAAAATTTTAATCGTGAAGATGGGTTTAAACTGTGAAATGTGTGGAATCCTGTGATTTGTTTGTGTAAAAAACCAGTGATATCCGAATCAAACACGCGTAGTGACACCGTGAGTGTAGTGTGTTTGGACAGACCAACGAGTGTGAACGCGACCGGACCAACAAGTGTGAATGCGACCGTTGGTAACGTTGAAAGTGAACGCAGCCGACGCGCAAGAATGAGGGTAGACAGAGCGCTGTCTACACAACTTTGACACCCACCCGCTATCTTCAGTCACCCGTGAACATGATGCATGTAACTGCGTCGAAATATCGGGAGCTCACAAATAACACAAAAGGTAATCACGGTCTATATCCCGGTCAATATAAGTCTATTTTACTCACATTTATATACAATTATATATAATTATACATTTATCACATTTATATTCGTTAATAAATTTAAGGATACTTAAATTTTAAATCAATTTTATTCTCAGCTAATACCGAAGGAAATGAGAATAACGCTCAGCTCACCTGTCGTTGTCAACTTCGCGGCACACTGCCAGCATGGCGGAGCACACGAAGCTATACCTGTTGGCCGCCGACTCACCCACTTGCCGCGCCCAAGACATTTCTAGTTTACCTGAAAGTTGTTTTTTTTTCAATCATAGTATAATCACCTAACAAAAGGTCTGTGAAAAAAGGTTGGTGCGTACCCTTGCGCGGGTTGGCGAAGAACTCGCTGAGGAACTGCGGGTTGTACACATAGCTCGAGGGAGTCGGCTGCAGCGGCGAGTACAGCGCTTGCCTGAAACATATACGAGTATATCGACATTCCAATAAATGCACTGTTTACTTGTTATTTACTACCCCTACCCTTACCCCTACCCTACCCTACCCCGTCCCGTAACGTAACGTAACTTCAGCAGCCTTCACAGTTTATTGATATTTTTAATTGTACACTAGCTAAAGTTAAATATTACCTATACAGCCATTATTGTATTTTATTTTATTTATTTGGAGATCCAACAACTGTGACATTAACATAAAAATTATAGTTGATACAGGAAGCCAATTATAGGAACTCACAGGTAGTAACATGATACTAAACTAATAGGTACTATACTAAGGTTGCGCACTATCGCAGCCACATATGTGAACAGAGACTAGCATTCCCTACAATACCTTTTTATTTTAGTTTTTAGGGTTCCGTACCCAAAGGGTAAAAACGGGA
Organism: Cydia strobilella; assembly: GCF_947568885.1. Taxonomy (NCBI): domain Eukaryota; kingdom Metazoa; phylum Arthropoda; class Insecta; order Lepidoptera; family Tortricidae; genus Cydia; species Cydia strobilella. The sequence goes on along the minus strand of NC_086068.1, from coordinate 41,727,511 downwards.
CCCTATTACTAAGACTCCGCTGACCGTCTGTCCGACTGTCTGTCCGTATGTCCGTCTGTCACCAGGCTGTATCTCATGAACCGTGATAGCTAGACAGTTGAAATTTTCACAGATGATGTATTTCTGTTGCCGCTATAACAACAAATACTAAAAACAGAATAATATAAATATTTAAATGGGGCTCCCATACAACAAACGTGATTTTTTTTTTGCTGTTTTTTTCCGTAATGGTACGGTACCCTTCGTGCGCGTGTCCGACTCGCACTTGGTCGGTTTTTTTATTATGTAATTATTTGGTACAGGATACTGACTTGATCTTGGGGTAGGCGTTGGCGAAGGTGTCGGCGTGCGGCGCGTGGCAGAGGTGCGCGGCCGCCTTGTACAGGTCGTGCAGCTGCGCCAGCACGCAGCGCTCCGCCGAGCCGCAGTCGCCCGGGTTCACCACGCACTTCACCAGCCGGCACAGCTGCTCGAACACCGCCGACGTCTGCTCTACGCACACTGCATAACGACACACACACACACACACATCATCAGATACAGTTTCCTTTTATAACTTGCACTTTTACGTTATACTCTAGTGAAAGGCGTCAGTGATACTCACACAGCAAGCAGGAGTGGTATCTCCGGAGAGCGCCGACCGTGTATAGCGCCAGCGCAGAGGTGTACGCGCGCGGCGCCGCGAGCCCGGTGCTCGGCGCGCCGCGCGCTATCAGCGCGCCTTCCACCTCTGACAGCTCTTTCAAAATCTGACACATACAAAGGAACGCTTACTAAATTAACCACAAGGCAATCTAAATAGAAATCTTTGATAATAACAGGTATTATTATTATTTGTTTGTCCTTTCCATATCTCGGGACCATGGGGTCCCGGAATTTTGGTAGGCGTGCGCGTGGCCGAAGCCAACAGCCCTATAACAGAGGCCCTATTATTGGGGTGTTGTGGGCCTTTGAGTGCCACGTCGATCAAGCAGTGATCTACTGTGACGGCCCTTTAAAGTTTATTACTAATGTCCGTTGAATCCAGGAAATTCCAGATTCTCTGAGCCGTAATGTTCTGTACTCATAGGGTTGCAATACGTGCCGCCCTAAGTAAGTACTTCTTAATACCAGGTATCGAGGGGCGCAGCTAATGCCACCATAAATCATAATGTTACCTGTATACAGGTCTCGATAAGACCGTGCACATTAAGCGCTATCTCCATGAGGTCGAGAGCGAAGGCGACGTGCTCGGGCTGCGGCAGGTAGGTGGTGGCGCCCGCCGCGTAGGCCGCCAGCGCCTCGCACACCGCGCCGCCCACCGCCCACGACACCGCGCCTTGCTCGTACATCGACATCGCCTACAACACATCCGTCTCTTACACCGATCCGGCCCGAACGCCTTTGCCGTCACAACATTTACAAGCGGAAATCCAATAGAGGAAATTGTGATTGTGACCCACCTGACACCGGAGGCGTAAGTTATACCTCGTAAAGGCGGTGTCGAAGGCTCGTATTTATGCGGGGATAACGAGGAACAACCATATAATGAATATCATTTCGAGTAAATAGCAACACCATTAAGGACAGCGAAGAACGAAACGTAGAAATAGTAAGCAAGTTTTGCAACATACGCTGGAATCATCTTCGCGCGAGCAGCCCCAATCGTGGCATTGTAAGACCTGTCATCGCACGAATTGGTCACTAATTACTTTACTGTCAAGTGTTCATATCCACTAGGACTTTAGGAAAATATACGAACTTGAAATTTTTGTGTGACGGCTTCGAAGTTGAACTCGCTCCGAGCGTGTTTCTTCACTTTGCCGCCCTCGGCCACGTCGATTGAGAATTTCTTTGAAAATAATTTGCATATTTCTGAAACAAGAATGTGTCTCGTTAATGTGTAAAGGCATCAGCCTCTTTTCGTTAGTGTGTTTTAGTAGTAAACAGTTTTATAAACGAACATAAAAATTGTATTGTAGTGATCAGTAATGAAATGTATGTCGTTACCTTTGGTCATCTTCTTGACTTGATGCTTGGCGTCGTCGCGCTGGCGTCCGACGCCGTGCAGCAGGATGTGGCGCTGGTTGGCGTCGTGCGGCGTGTGGTCGGGCTCGGCGGGCGGCAGCGGGAAGTGCATGGTGTAGCTGTAGTGCCGCGACGCCGCCGCCGGCGCCGTGCTGCCGGACGACTCGCCCGCCGACCCCGTGCGCATGCCTGACCAACATCACAACACAACACAATTGTACTGCGACTGGGACTCTCAACGTGGCGCAACACACGCACCCCGCACATATTATACAAATACACTTCACACAATCGCGATTTATAACAAAGCAAACGATATCTGTCTGAGGGACGTTATAACGTGTAACCTATTATTAATATTATCTGTAAGCATGTTCGATTTAGTTTGTTGGTTGCGACATATTTTACAAATTGGTGTGTAGTATCGTTGGCTGGCAATATAAGTGCGATTAGACGACCTACGTATATGATTGCTACCATACAAAAAAAAACTATTTTGTAATTAAGTTAATTTACAATATGTTAAGGTGGATCTCCTTGTGCGAATTTCATACAATTTTATTGGCAGTTTTTCTCTTAATACGTACATTTTGTGCACTTTAAACCTTGATGTTTTGGTAGTCCATATCCATTTATCTTTGCGTAATTACGAATAATGACCAGTTATTCAATAATATTATTGAAAAATCCATTTGAAAATTGAGAAGATTTTGCTCTAACGCTTGTTTGTGTGAGTGATCTTTACACTATCCATGTAAAACAAGATGGCGAGGTTAGGTTTAATCATAACCAACAAGATGTCGCTTTAACACAGGTGACCTAACTCAGTAGTGTCTAATTAGCTCGACAGGTGGCAATATCGTAAGGGTATCTAATTCACAAAACATAGTGTACCCGGTTTAGCTTACAAACCAAAACCGGTAAAATTTGATCCCTTGATTCGTACATGTAACACCTAATCGGAGGTCAAGCCAGATTTGGTTTTCTAAAGGGTCTCCAGAAATCTTCGTTAATTACCACTACCAGTTCAAAACTTGGATTGGTAGGTAATAATTTTGCAATAATTTCATATTAAAATTATTATTTATAAATTATTAGTGCTTCATCATTGATTTACCAAAATGATAAGATTATAACATTTAAGTTTAATACATTATCATTAAGCCCGTCACCGTCAGTGTGAAGGGTACTTGTTATGCCATAGATAACCCTTGCGTTTTTCTGCATTCGTTTTTTCAAACTACCGCTCGCTTTATTTCCCGTTCACCGTTAATTTAACTATTGTGCGGAAGAGTTGTTGTGGTTGTGATTTACTCGCTGGATTTATTTATACGGACGCCTTAGCCTATAATACTGCTTAAAATTCATTTTACTTTTTAGGTAAGTAATAAATGTCAATTCATTAAATGTCAGTGTGAACATCAAAAGCCTTGTGTTACCTATATTGTTGCCTTCATATCAGGCGACTTGTGAGAATATTAGGAGCCCTTCGGACTTCGGAGGTCAACTTGTGCCAAGCGTTAGTTCATACCCAGAATGTCGTTATGGGGAAAACTAACGGAGGAGAGTATAAAACACATCGGTGGTCCGATGGAAAAAGAAAACGGCGTCAAGTTCAAGCTGCCTTACAACACCATTATGGCACCAATTCGTATGTATTTCACAGTCAATATCAAATCGTACTAATACTCAGGCTCTTTAATTTTGTAATGCTGCTTTTTAGGGTTCCGTACCCAAAGGGTAAAAACGGGACCCTATTACTAAGACTCCGCTGTCCGTCTGTCCGTCCGTCTGTCCGTCTGTCTGTCACCAGGCTGTATCTCATGAACCGTGATAGCTAGACAGTTGAAATTTTCACAGATGATGTATTTATGTTGCCTCTATAACAACAAATACTAAAAACAGAATAATATAAATATTTAAATGGGGCTACCATACAACAAACGTGATTTTTTTGCTGTTTTTTCCGTAATCGTACGGAACCCTTCTTGCGCGAGCCCGACTCGCACTTGGCCGATTTTTTTAACCATTCATAATATTTGTTGTCCTCGCGGCCATGATTATTATCCACACAAATGGTATGTAATAACAACACTGGAGTAATAAGGATAGACATATGCAAAAACAATAATGTAAGAGTGAGATAGCGCCTTATGATGTCGTTGTTTCAATAACGAATAACCAAGTCCTTACAGTAGCAGTACTAAGTACTATTTCATATTGCAGGCCGAGTAGAAATTAATTAACAATTAATAATTAACTATGATGATTTCAGAAGATAGACTTTTACCTGAAGCGTCAAATGCCCATAAGGTGATAAATAATGGTTCAACTAGTGCTGAGTAAGTAAATTGGTACCTGTTGGTGACGTTCGTAATAATAGGTATGTATTTTGTATTATTTTATTCTGGACCTAGTAGGGGAGAGTGGGGGAATTGGGAACACTTCAAACGCTCTAAAAATATATAAAAGCCGAATTTGCTTTTATGCTAACCGTTAGTGTGGTTGTCTGTTTATCTAATTTTACCAAAATAAGTTAATGTTATCCTACTAAATTTGGGCGAAAACAAAAACCTTGCCGTTCCTTTTTACCCGAAACCATATGGGGTAGTCGGAAACAGTCCGCGGGGGAAATGGAAACACTGACAGATTTTCAATTTAGTTTCACTTTTCAAGGAACTTTTTTTTATCTCACGGGATATGCGTATAACAATGTACAAAGAAAAACATATTGTATTTTCAATCAGTATGTAGTAGGAATCATTGAGAATGCAAGGGATAATTGGGAACACTCTCGTTTCCTTAGTTTCTAAATTAAATAAAAATTATAACAAATGTTGAAAATATTTTGTTCGATTAATTGTGACCACATGTGCGTAGCTTCTGAATCTTACAGTCACTTAGGCACATAAAAGCCTCTTCGTGTTAAACATACTCAAGATATAAAATGGCATAAAATGAACTTCCAGAACGATTTTCACCCATAATAGCACAATCGGATTAGGACTAACCTCGAAATCTCTTGGACAGTCATGAAATTTAGTACATATGTTAATTAAAGGTCTCTTTTTCATGTCCACACTATTTGACATTTTAGGGACCTCGAGAAATCACAGCCATCTTAGAAAATGTGTACCATCCTGGAGAAATTTGCGTTTTATTCTAAATATACGTTATCTATGAATAGATGGTGTAAAGCAACATTAAAGCTTATTAAATTCTACACAAAAAAGTCCTAGATATCTTTGCGGAAAAAATACATATTGTAATAGAAAATAATTGCTGAATCCAGATTTAGCGCTTACACCCTTTCAGGAGTTTATGAGTAGGGTTATGAGTTTAAATACTGATAATCAATACACCCTGTAGCTCAGGATACTAAGCGGATTTTTTTAAATGACGTATCGGTAGATTCCTCTTGCCTTTCACAACCTGTTTACACTTGTTTTATTAAAGAAAAAACAATACAGCCGACTTGAGAGAATGCTGAAAGTAAAATCATATTTTCTTAATGACGTCACACAAAATTATAGGTTTTTTTCCCCTCTCCCTCCTTGTCACATTTGGCAAACCCCTCCCCACTGGTGTGACATCACATTTTTTCAACAAAATCGGCAAATCGAATTAAGTATTATTAATATTTTATCAAAATATTTTTGACAAAAGATGTGTTAGCAATTTTAAAACCAAAACTGATTAGTAGACCCCGTTATCTTGTGGCACTGACATGATGGCGTTTACAGATTTTGGAAAATACATACAGGTTGAGAGAAAAAGGTAATTTTTGACAAACTTTTTTTTGGTGCCAATCGATCCCATTCCTATCCAGGATCAAAACTTTCTATGGGACCAAAAAAAATAAACGGCTAGAAAAGCCACAAGCCGAGGAAAACTTTTCCCATACAATTTGTATGAAAATAACTTTTATTTTTCACATTTCAATTTTTATGCCAATCGATTCCATTCCTAGCCACTATCAATAGTTTCCTAGGTGTAAACTTACGGTAATGTATTAAAAAGCCACAAATTAAATAAAACTTTTTTCATACATTTACTATGGAGAAAACGTGAAATTTTATTCACAGTTTTCTATCTCGCCCATCAGTCCTACAGTAATGTCTTCATACAGTATTATGGTCCTTAAACGTAACAGGACTGATTGGCGAACCCGATTGTGTGAGATCAAAAAATTTCATTGAGATTGAGCATATACTTTTTGCATTATATAAACCTCGATATTGAGATAGTCGATAAAAAAACATTCACGCTCTACTAAAAAGAAATGTCAGTGCGACAAGATAACGGGGTCTACTCATTAGAAAAGAAAATTAAAAGAATAAAAACGATTATCGTTCAAAAAACTTGTTATTTAACTGTACTGTACAAGTTAAAGTGACTCCTCTCCCCCTTGTCACAACATGTCACATTTTCTTCTTTTCCCCCTCCCCCTTAAACGTGTGATGTAATTAACGTATGACCCCTAAAAGAATATCCCCTGAAAGGGTATATATTTTCTATAACAAGATGTATTTTTTCCGTAAGCCAAGCAATAAGAAGGTATAGAGGGAAATGCTAGGAATACAATTTTTGACTAAGTAACTTTGTTTGGACTAGTTAGGAGATGAACATATCAAAAGTCCCCATCCGTAACCCTGGTGCCGGGGGGGAGAGGGTGGTTTGGAGGTTATGTTTTTCGGTTTTTCACATATCTTGGAAACCTTGCGTCTTAGCGACATGACTACTTAAACAAAACGAAAGCTGATTAAATTAGCTACAAGTTTAATTCAGTCATTTTTTTGATATCGTGAATAGTCTTCGCTTCGAGATATTCTCTATTGAAAGTTTATTTGGGGCTCTAAATTTTATCTTGATATCTACATCAATGAAGCTACTAGGCCATGTTTGGTATCGTTTTCGTATTAATCGGGAGTGCCAAATTCATTTATGGTATCACATTCACACCATTCCGAAGTAAAAACATATAAACTTTAAACAAATTCCTTTTTTTTAACTCCTCTTCACAAACCGCTGAATCGGTTTAGTTGAAATTTGTAGAGATGTTTTGGACATGTGAAATTTTACTCACAGTTTTCTATATCGCCACTCAGTCCTGTTAATACTGTATGAAGACATTACTGTAGGACTGATAGATACTGTAGGATAGATAAAAAACTGTGAATAAAATTTCACTATTTCTCCATAGTAAATGTTTTAGTATTTGTGGCTTTTTAGTACATTAACATTACCGTAAGTTGACCCTAGGACACTATTGATACTGGATAGGATTTAGCTAGGATCCTACATCCGATATCGGATCGAACAATGTGAAAACGCTCATAAGCTCAACATTAGTTTTTATCAAGTCATAGAAAACCTACAGTTATTGCAATATCTTCACTTTTGCAGTTGTAATGTATTGGTGTGAATTGCGATAGATAAGGAATGCGTTCGCGTTCACGGTCTTCACGGAGTCTCTAACGTAAACCTCAAGTGTCAACTCATCGTAATTACGACTATAGGTATGAGTAATTAAATTACGGCGAGACGGAAAAAAATGTCCAAATTAGAAACAGTTAAAATTTTGATATGAAAATTTAGCTAATTTATGTTATTTTTTAGTTTATTTTTAATGTTTGAATTTGTGGTACTTAGTTGTAGACAAACTAACATTTACCAAAAGTTTTAATCTGTCAACCGGCTGAAACTACTTGGTCTGCTTAGTCAACCATAACATAAAATAATAATACTCGTATATGTTCTTACAGGCGTGCCTACTGCCTAGCGGTGCAGTTACAATGTTTATCAAGTATGAAAGAGCGAATTCCTCCTATACAAGTTATTAACTTAATTTTGGATTTTTGAACTTGTGATGTACAGTCCCCATCAGATATATCGGCGCGCCCGAGGTGCTCAAAAATATCTGAACACGCACTCTAACGCCTTGACAATAGAGGCGTGTTCAGATTTTTGTGATAGTCTCGGCCGCTCCGATATATCTGATGGCGACTATACATACCTATTACTTTTTGGTAATAAATATTTTTGTAATTTTTAAATGTTTTTTCATTTCGTTCTTTAGGTACCAGGCGGAAAAGGTATGGTATTGTGTTCCAAAAAATAGCTAAAGCTTGCATTAGGTACTTTCCCGTAAAACATGAATATTTCCGTTCTGCATTGAAATTCAACTTTTTGTCCATGAAACGAATAACGAAATTAAGTAGATCGATAAAAATACCTATTGAATGCGATATCTCTCAGCGCAAGTTTTTGAGCAAGTTCTAAAATAAATAAATAGGTATTGAAAACCTGATTCTTACAAGTCTGGACTTTCTTGGGCTCATTCTACTTAGAATCTCGTCAATTTAAAAAAAATGTCCCAAAATGTCCGTTCCATTACGTCACGTTTTAGTCTGTAAGTAAATTATGTTACTTTTACAAGTGGAAACTACAATTTCCATACGAATGTGGCTTTCTATTAGAAAAGGGTTCTTATGCTTCATGTGTAATAAAGACTTTTTAACAGAATTTCAGATGGAAAGGACCTTCAAAATATTTATCAGCACGGTTTTTACTCACTATTATTTTTAGTCGCCTTTTGAAATATGTCTCACGATAGTTTAAGTGCGGAAAGGACCTTATTGCACTTGAAGCATCAGGACCCTTTTGTAAAGCCACATATTTTTGGAACATTTTTTAAATATCAGGGTTGAATATGCTAGTGATTCAGAGCTGGAAGAACCCAAAAAGATAAGTTGTGATGCTCTTAATTTTTTTTTTGAAAAAGCTCTTTTGGCAATTTTACTGACGCATATATGCTCTTTTGCGGCGTGAAAAAACGCATTGTAGAAAGTATACTTATTATTCACTTATACGTAACCTTTGAAATTTTATAATTTGGAATGTAGGTAGCTGGAATCAGACCAAGCAAACGCCTAGGTACGTAAACACACGCTACGAGCTACCTTCCGTGACCATAGACAATCCGCCCATTCTGGTGCTAAATTCAGTTCGTCTGGATGCGCCTTTACCATAAATTAATCTTGCTGAAAAATTCATCTCCTACACCGCGCCATCTAGTTTACACTGTTGTCCCTTGTCAGCTAATGAGAGTAATAAGAAAAGCCATCTTCTGAACTAGAGACCTCTAGTCTATTTTGGCGTAATGGTCACAAGACTGACAAGCGGAATGACAGTTGTTATGGTAGTGTGCGTAAATGCAAGAAATTGCAATATTTTGCAGTTTTTACCGGTTTTTGATGAAATGAGACACTGTTCAGTGGAAACATATGTCGATTTAGACGTAATATTTTTTATTGTTTTTGCGTATATCAACACATCTTTGAAAATCGTTTGGGTTTTGAGAGAAATAGTGATAATCCACAATTTGTGCACAATCACGCCATCTTTTGGTGGCTAGTCGGCAGGACATCCCTAGACATCCACCTTAACCAGGCAAGTCACTTATTCTTAAAAACTACAAATAAATTACCTGAGACGGACATGGGACCCATTCCCATTGAGTTCATACCAGGTATGCTCATGCTGCCAGAGCCCATCATGGGAGAGTTGACGCTGTGAACATCGCAATATATTAATCACATTATAAATAAATATTATGACATTTTTACACAAATTGACCTTTTTTCCTGAGTAAACTCAAGAAGGCTTGTCCACAACAACTAAGTACCTACTCAGACAGCGATATATATAATACCCAAATACCGTCAAACGGGGTGAATAGGGACAATTTTGAACTTTGTCTGGGATTTTATGGCGACTGGGAGTTTGACAATATATCACGACTTTCATGCCTTTCCAGTGTTACTATTACCAAAAGAATATAATCTACTATTATTTTCAATCCCAGGATACAATTTATGATAGATATTTTCTTTTAAGTTATCAGGTAAATGACATTCCCGGTTCTTGTCCCTATACACCCCGTTTGACGGTATGTAGTTAATTACATAGAAAACACCCATGACTTAGGATTAATATCTGTGCTCATTACACAAATAATACCCTTACCGGGATTCAAACCCAGGACCATCGGCTTCATAGGCAGGGCCACTACAGACTAGGCCCGACCGGTCGTCAAATTGTATCAAATTAAAGTGCAATATCAGATAGTGCAAATAAGTGAATAGGAACCTGTGTGACGATTCTCCGGGATCCTTGGGGCTGTCAGGCGCGTCCATAGAGTTTTGTTGATCTTCTTTGATATTTTGCAACAGCATATGGAGTTCGTCGTCTATTTTCGAACCGTCCATATCCATTCGCGCCTGTTCCTGAAAAGGAAATGAAAATATCAGTAAAGGTAAATTGTATGAAAACTTCAGCTAAAGAAATAGCGTGACACGCTCATATCAAACAAACAAACGATCAAAATCAAATGGCTGTAATTAATGTCGAGAGTGTTAGACTCCGACCACGATAACTTTGCAGTGACTTGAAGGTAACAATCAAGGCCTATTGACTTCCTTGAAAATACATATATGACCCACCAAAAGCTTCTATGTGTTGTCCGTTCTCTAGAAAAAGTTGCCAGTAATTAACATAAAAATATTTTACAACAGCAACTTTGGGCTTCGTCTATACAAGTCCGGGAACAAATCAAATTATTTTATTAAAGATTTTGATTTGTATTAATACTGTCAGACGTTCTACACGTGTAGTCTGTGGGTGAAATTTACACAGAGAGCCTACAACACAATTCGCGTGCAATACAACATCCTTAGAATGTTGTTGCGGCTGCCGAGACATTGCAGTGCATCCAGAATGTTTGCTGAGGCGCGTACAGATGACTTTTTCGCCGTCAGGAGAAAAAGAGTTGGATCACTGCTAAGTCTATGCGGGGCTGCAGCAACGGCCTTCTGTGGGCGTTGGCTGAGCGTCTCGACTCTCCTCTCACTCGCTACTGGGTGGCAGTGGCGATTGGCAGGGCCAAGTAGAGCAGGTTGTCTGCCTTGCTTGCCCCTGCCAAATATTTTTTTATTTATCGTGTAGGTAATATATTTAGTTTTTTTTTTATATTTGTATTGTTCAATTTTAATTATTGTTGTTTTTGTATTGTGCCACTAACATAGTTATTAAGATACTCTGTAACTAACAAACTATGGATCAGCTCGGTCTGAAATAAATGATTTATTATTATTATTCTCTTTATTTATTATTTTTCTCAGGTTAGGTTATTTTATAATATGGATATAAAAATAAAATATAAAAACACTTACGAAACAATACAAAATACATATAACCACATTATAAAAAACCTAACCTAGGGTGCCGCCAGCAGCGAGGCAGGGCCCAAGCTGCCGGTGGTCAGGGCTGCAGAGAGAGGACCCGCCGGACTATCCGCGCCGTGTCCAAGATCACCGCCTTCTGCATCTGACCCTTGATCCAACCGCCTAGCGAGAGTCTCTCAAGATGTTGGTCGAGACTCTTCGCTATGAGACCGTTCGCCGAAACGACTATCGGGACAATGATCGTCGAATCAACATCCCACATGGCGGTTATCTCGTGAGCCAAGTCTAGGTACTTACTGCACTTGTCCTTCTCGGCTTTCAAGAGATTCTCGTCATGGGGGATGGTGATGTCGACGAGGGCGGCCCGGCGTTGCGATCGATATATTATCACAATGTCAGGCTTATTGGCTATAATAGTCCTGTCAGTGATGACAGATCGATCCCAATATAGCGTGGCACGACCATTCTCGAGAACCGGCACAGGTAAATACTTGTAGTACGGTACTTCGCGGTCCACAAGGCCGTATAGAAGAGCAAGTTGCTGGTGAATAATCCTGGCTACGAGGTTATGTCTGTGCAAGTACTCGCCGTTAGCAAGATGAGAACAACCGGAAATGATATGCCTGAGTGACTCTCCGGGACGGCGGCATGCCCGACAAATGTCGACCGTACCGTCCTTCAGGATATATTTCCGATAGTTGTTCGTCATCATAACTTCGTCCGCAATTGCACAGGCAAAACCCTCGGTTTCTCCGAAGAGGTCCCCGAATCGTAACCAGTTCACCGACGCGGGCAGGTCTACATCGGGTCCCGTGAGAGCCTTGTAGCCCGTTGTCGTTTGCCAAGGAGAGCGGCGTGAATTATTATTATTATTATAAAGTACTCACACTACAACTAGACCGCGAGCCAAGCGCAAATTTCGTCAGTCATCGCCTCCCGGGCGAAAACTCGTATAGCGGTTAACGGCTATGTTTTTTTATACTACGTCGGTGGCAAACAAGCATACGGCCCGCCTGATGTTAAGCAGTCTCCATAGCCTATGTACGCCTGCAACTCCAGAGGAGTTACATGCGCGTTGCCGACCCTAACACTCCTCTCCCTCGAGCTCTGGCAACCTTACTCACCGGCAGGAACACAAAACTATTAGTAGGGTCTAGTGTTATTTGGCTGCGGTTTTCTGTAAGGTCCAGTTCCAGTTGGGCTCTGCTCTAGATCTGGAATGACATCCGCTGTCCTGTGCCCTACCACACAAAGCGAGATGTCATTCACAGTGCCCATACCTCTCTTTTGGACGTAGTTTAAGGACATACCCGGGTCCTATGTATGATGAACCCTCGTGAACGTCAGCTGCCGCTCCGTTGGTGGGTTGAGGAATACGAATTTTCGCCCGGGAGGCGATTGGTCATGGAAATCTGTTCCTGGCCCGCGGTCTATAGTGTCTATACCTATATGTAAATTATGATTTATTTTTGATATAAATTATTATCTATTTCAGTTTGTCTTTGTCTATGTTCATAAAATCTACAGAGGGTTGACGTGCCTCTTACCCTCCTTAATAAAATTTAAAAAAAATCTTTGTCAATAGGCCTTGCACTTTCGTCTGGCTGGTAAGAACTAAGAACATAGACAAAATCTGTAATATCAATGCTGTCATTAAAGTCACTGAACACAAAAACATCACTTTTCATATAAAACGTCTAACTATTTATTTTGCTTATAATATTTTTATTTATTAGTTTTAAAACTAATCATATGCGGGACGTGAGCAACGTATGCTAAATGCGTCTTCGCACAGACTCGGTTAAATTTAAATCGTTGTAATAACCCAGAAACAATAATTATTTCAAGGTAAGAAATATATAAATCTTTAAAAAAAATTAAGTCCCGCGGACGCTATATTGCGTCCGAAATTACAATCATAGTTCATCATAGATGATAGATGTAAAACCTCACATTGTTTAAGCTCAAAGCTGGCAAATTTAGACCCCTGGTAGCAATTATAAGCAAAGTTAGTTATTAGTTACTAAGTTAGGTAATATTGTTTAATTTGCGACTGTTTTGTTTGAGAGAGTGAATCAACAGATGGCTTGAGCTTGAGATGATAATATAACCCTGGATACCCCTACCTAACATAACCCTGATATATAATATCTTTGAAAAAGCTCGAAGGGTAAGGATCTGCCGCATATCCAGACTAGTTTCCCGGTGACCAAGACCGCTGCGCTGAGCTGTGGAGTAGAAAATGTCCCTTAACCGGATAGACCTAATAACAACTTTAGTTGCCATTTGCCTTAATCAATGTATTTATTTTGTTTTGGACTGATAGATGTTATATGATCACAATTTACATGAATTGCAATTGTGGTGTGTGACTGGGACCATATGTTCCAAACATACTCAATACTTTTATTCGGACATAAATGACAATGTAGGTACCAAGTAATAATATGTTTTAGGTAAATATATAAAAAGCCATATTAAAAGCAATATTGTATTTGACAAGCCCACCACAGTGTCAATAAGTTTTTAAATAAATATTATAAACAAGTTCCACAATTAGTACAACAAGCCCCGTCCCATGCATAATTTGTATAGAATACGACTTTTTTTCTTCCTATTGTATTTTTTTCGAATCAAGCTTTTGATCCTACGTAATAGGATTGAAAATATTTTTTTATATCTTAATTTTCAATATTTCACTAATACCTGTAAAATTTCGACCGGTTTGCGCGATAAAAGTTAAATTCTTCTTTTATGTTGTTTATCGACATGTTTCATGAGAGATACTGCAAATAGTTTCAACATAATTAACTATATAAAATAACATGAACAATATGGCAGTAACTCTTAAAACGGACGAAACGTAATGAAAAGTGAAACTTTCAGCTATATGACTTACTTATGATAGTAAAATGATGTCAGTGTTTAAAAACGGATGTTAAATACTACTTATTTTACAGGATTTCTGGTTTACGTTGCATTATAGATGCCACGTCCATTATAGGGGTGTTTACTAAGTACCTATATATGGTTGGAAGGATCAGAGGAAAATAATATTTATTTTGACCGGCTGAAAAAAGGAGCGTGGGGTCAGGGTGATTGAGAATTGGGCAATGAACTTCATGTTCGGTATCGTGTGCGTGTTTTGTTTTGTTTTTGAAGAATGTGTATAATATTCTGCTCATGGGCAATATGCTTGACATATTTTTATTTTTATTAGGTAGATGGCGTTCATAATTGTTTTATCGCCATTACTTTGAAAATTTTACACGTGAATTGACTAAGTACACTGCGTGAAATTTGAATTTAGGTATACAAAATTAAGTAATTGTATGATTTGCTTTTTACCTTAAGTTTTTATGAACTTATTTGAATTTCTTGGCTCTCAAATAAGTGTCCTGTAATTCAATCTAAAAAAAAATTATGGCTCACTTTTCCAAGTCGAAAACTTGAACTGGGCCAGTAATAAGTTATTGTACCTAATGAGTTTTTGTCAGTATAAACATTAGACACTTTCGATTGATATGAACTATTTTAACAAGCTACAGGTTTCCTACTATACCTACTAAGATCGAGTAGAATTGTCGAGGGATATATGCTAATTATTTTCTATAAATAACTCTTATAATAACATACATTGAAATAAATGTTTGCATTTATGTGTATAATGTGAGAATAGTATAAGATAGGATTATCTATCCTCATTATTATACTATACATTATTCTGACTGTGATTTCGATGTTGTTGGTTCGGTTCGGTAACAGAGGTTTAATTTATATTGGATGAGACATAAGCGTTACTAGTAACATGTTGCCTTGTTCTGAGTTGAAGTTCGTGTTTTTTTTTAGCGAGGATGGAATTATTGTTTTTTTTTTTGTTGCTGGAGTTTTTGACTATGGGTCAATGAAAGTTTATAGAGCTGTTAACATGTGACATTTGTGCTAACTTTATAACAAAGGTATACTTAGTTAGAAAATATTTGAATACCAGTCTGGCGAAAATTGAAAAGATGGTTTGTCCTCGTCGGGTTATCCTAATGAATATATTTTGATCATTAAATTAATTAAATGAAATAATATCTGTGTTGACCAATGAATTTTTTTAAAGCTAATGTTGACTGATTGATATAAAAAAAAACTGTTATATTTGTTATTTTTCACACAAACGCAATTGGAAAAAAGTTATTGTATTAAATTAGTATACAAATACATGCCATAATTGAGTAATAGTAAAATAATAATAATTAAATCCATTTTAATCAACTATGTTCAAACACTACTCTAGTAATGAAATAAACTTTACAGTACATATGGTGCTACTTTCTCGCACTAGTGCGTAAAAGAGCACTTTTCGTGCATATGTCGAAAGTTTAAAGGGCCATATGTACTGTAAAACGTTGTACGATACGCGTGCGAATAGGTAATTCGCAACTCGTGTCGATTTAAAACACTCCCTGCGGTCGTGTTTTAATTTATCGCCACTCGTTTCGACTTTCCTCTTTTCCGCACTTGTATCGTAAATAACTATTGTATGTAGCAGCTGACACCTTATAATAATTTATCAATTTGAGCGGTAAATAGACGTTCTTTCTTAAGTATTTTTTTTTTCTTTATGAAGTAAGTACCTATTAGTTTCAAAATCGTGTTTTTATTATGTGTTCCTAGCTTTGGTACCTATAAAAGGTTATTCTGATCTATGTGAAATTTGATACGATTATAGCATTATAGTTAGCAGAATTATCGAGGAGGTATGAATTATAAAATTGAGAGGGCTACCTACTTACATGCAATTGACTCAGAGGTCTTGATGTAATTAGTGATGATCTCTGTCGCAATAAGGTACGATCGAGTTTAGTGTCAAGTAGGGGTTGGGCTTGATTTCCTCACTTACAATAATTTTGGAATAAAAATGCACTTGCCCTTTAATTGAAAGTTTGATGCGATTTTATTTTTGAATCCTAGAAAATCTTAATGGTAAAAAGAAAGGCCCAAATAAATTAGATTAAATTTTAATTTTAGATAGATAGTAGATTGTGTCACAAGGGAGCAAAATGACATATTTACGGCGAGGGCGTACAATTGAATCCTAAACGAAGCGAAGGATTCTATAATAGAATCCTGAGCGTAGCGAGGGATTCTAACATAGAATCCTGAGCGTAGTGAGGGATTCAAGTGTTTAACGCCCAAGGTGAAAATAATTTTGCTACCATGTGCCACATACTGCTTTTCACATCACCTATGAGGAAATTATAGGTACATACATATTCATTAGGTTTCAAAACATTATTATTTTAAGCAAAGATCGATACGGACAAAGTGCCAATGTGCCAAAAATATGTATACACGACCTTATCGATATTTTCAGACGTGTCTGTACTGACAAATTAAAAGTACCTACAGCTCATAATTATGTACCTAATATCTTTTCAAAGACAGCAGCAAACACCTAAAATGATACAATGAAAATCAAGTACATTATTTTTGTAGATTTTTCTGGTAACAAATTAGCTCTTACCCCTTTGAACCAAATCTTCGGAAGAACACTATGAAGACTGATATCACTTATATTTATTATTATAAAGTTATTGATTTAAACTAAGTATTTACAAATTTATACACAATCCAGAACCGCATAATTATGCTTTGAGAAATATTTGTACAAAACTTTTTAAATTGCATAGACAAGTATGGCTGCGTTTAAGGAGACCTAAAATGTCAAAATAAAAATTAAATTATTAAACTAATGTTTTTTCACGTTTCTTTGTAAATATTACGCTAATTAATTAATTCACTTAATTTAAATATGCTATTAATTAATTCAAAATACGCTAATTACATTTATTGTTTACAATTACAACAAAATATTATTTAAGTTTAAAAAATTGTATGCACGTAATCGATTATAAAGAAATTGTAATCGATTATAGGCATACTAATTTCATATGGCTTTGTGTCAATATTTCATACTGGCAACAAAATGTGCTTGAACAGAAAAGTGCCACTTTGATCCCTCCTAGCAGGGAAGAAAAGTTCCCTTTTCGAATAGGTGATGTGAAAAAGGATTTTTAGATGTTTAGTTGTTTGAAAGCCTATGTAAAGTATATTGAGGGTTATATAAATACCACGTTATAAAATCAATTAAGGGATGCAATATTATAGAAATGGCTCAATTTGTGAAGAAGTTTAAGAGCTTACAGCCTCTAAATACGTAATAATATGTAAGCTTTGAAATATTAAAGTACTTGTATAGTCGTAAATTAAAGAATTTTTATTATTTGAATTGTTCGACTTAAATTTTGATTAGAGATATGAAATAACATTAATTATACGTAATTTCAGAATCTGATTTGCTTTTAAATACGAATTGTGCGCTAAGTCGTATTTATGCCAGTATCTAAAGATACTTTCCATGATCATTGTTGATGTGTTAATCAATTTAAAGCAGTGTCTAGAACAACAGCTTATCCAAGTGATGGGATAGCATTAGTAGTTGTTAACAACTGTTCTAGCATATCTAGAAACGGTTATTATACCTAGGGTTACACCCAACATTCAATTTCAAAGTTACGATTGTGATGCTTCGTTCGTATCAGGATAAAAAAAAATGTAGTTAGGTATGACATGATCTTCCACATTTCCGCTTTTCATATCTAGTTTCTGTAGTATTTACGTTTTATTTTCAAACAGTGAATTTCGTTTCATTGACATCTATTGTAAATTTATTCAATGGAATACCTACATTTTGAAGTTAAACTTAACAGGGGTAATAAAATAACTTTGAAACGGTTATTGAATACTTAACATATGTCGGTACGCTTAAAAATGCATGCCATATAAAATTGTTTATTTAAATTTGAATTTTAATACTGTCAATAAAGTTAAATATTATAATAGGCTAGATGACATATTTACATTAATGGTATCAATCGATCAGGTTTGTTTTTAGGATCATATGTCTATATGGGACCCATTGCATTAAAGCAATACAAAAGTCAGAAATGATAGTCAAAGTCTGATCTGACAGTCGTACTTCACTCGCGAAACGCTCCTAACAAAACGATAAATGAACGTGACGTCAAGGTCACTGAGAGCCAATCTTGAAGTATGGACATAACAAGTAAATTGCGTTTTTGTCGGTGAAATATTGCGTTTATGTATAGTTAATATACAAGCTTTCTTTGGATAAAATATAAGGATTTGAATGGTACCCTTACTTTTTTCCTTTTTGGAAGTTTAAAACAAAACAACAAAAAAAACAATTTTTTAAACTTTCAGGTCCTGTATTTTTGTATTGTTTACATATATTATTTTATTATCCACATTATTGTGATAAATTACTCATTTGCTATCCTATTTTACTAGATTTTGATATAAAATTCAACAAATGTCATCATCCCTATTTGCCATATCTGGCTTTATATGCACTATAGAGACGTAAAGAAATAAATTGCACCATTAAGATTGGTTTCGTCGGAAATGTTTGCATTAATTTGAAAAATCTGCTATCTTTGGATGATTGCTATGATAAATGACATTGAAAGAGTGTGAAGAAACATCGTTTTTTTTTGTTTAGAAAGCTTACTTTGATAAAAAAAACTGCCATCTAGAAGATTGCTGTAACGAATGATATCGAAAGGCTGATATGGGTGATACGTAACACCGATAGCTTTCAAATCTGTAATGTACAAGTTTAAATTAGTGTAACAAATTATAAATCATGAACAATAAATTTATGAAAAGAATGATATTTTTTTTTACTTTGACAAATAGTAAAAATAAATATCATTCTTAAAAAATAGCAGCTACGCTTTTGTAAGTTTCAGAAATATTTTAAGCACGTTATTTAGGTATCTATTTGGAAATACACATACCAATATGGATTCACATTCAGAGTATCCTAGTACATTCATCTTATAAAGCATATTGGGGATTGTAACAGCCTAAGTTAATAACTTCCTACAGAGGGATCAAAATCTGATTTATTTATCAGGTCTGTTTCAGCGAAATACTAAAAATTATTTTGTGTTAATGATATTAAAATGTAAATTCAAAGGTACAATATCATATTTTACTTGAAGACGACCAAATCCATTGAATAAAATATATTTGTTGCACAAAGTTGTAGCGTTGTAATTGATGAAAAAAGTGTTAAACGTTTGTAAGACTAACATTGAGTAACTAATTAACTACTTATTGTATACATGTATTAGAAGACAACTCTAATAAGTTGATATTGCGATCTAGAATAAATTTTTAAAGTCAAATTCTCATAGAGCGAAACATATTCAATTGACAGTAAACATAAAGAAAGGAACAACTGAAGACCTAATGTCATGATAGACGGGATCTCAAATATTTAAAGTTAAAATAAAACAACTAAGTAAGTATTAGCTGAAAAAGGATTTCAGTTTCAGGTGAATTTCGTTCAGTGTATGAGAAATGTTTCTTAAGTGTTTCTAAAGGAGCAGCCTGCGATATCTTCATAGTCGTACGAGGCCGCCGCGGGCCCGGCGCCCCCGGCGGGTTGGTCAACGACACCTCCTCGTAACTCATGAGGCCCTGGTACCTGCTCCGCGCTAAATTCAATTTTAAGACAATTGCTTTACTCGATTGTGGCCACCGTAGCCTATGGAGACTAACAAGCAACGCTAAGAGGTTTTTGTAGGGTATGGATATTGCTATATGAAGGGTGTCACATGCGCATTTCTGACTTATGAAGCAAGTGTTTCTACTACAACATAAAATAAAATGTTTTTGTTGGCCAACCAATCACAAAGCAGATGCGACGCAGCAGCGTGTTTGAGTAGGCTAATTTGCATTGAATCGAGTCTCCTAAAACAAGAAATATTTTATCGAAATGTATGACATTCTATTTTCAAAATTTTTATAATTGACTAAACCGTATCGATAAAATTCTTATGCTTGAGTCGAAAGTGCCATAGACTATCCAACGTTGAAAAGAGTAAGGTTGTAGTGTAGCATATCAAGTTGTAATACACAGATTATACTCGACGAGTAGAAAAAATACATTTTCACTGTAACCTGCTTAACTTTAACCTGTGATCAATGTACAGGTTAAAGTAAGTCTTGGCAGGTTATTGTGACTTCTGACTCGATCCATATATTTACAATACCTTTCAGTCTATATATGACCGCTTTCACTAGCATAATATCGTGAGCTTGTGCAAGCCGTCTGGATGTTCCAAGACATAAAATGCAGGACGTGTTTTTAGACTTTTATATTTTATATTTCTCCATAAACTTATTGTAGCCAAAACCGAAATTCATAGTCACTAGACTAGTTAGTAAGTTAGTTTTGCTGTGCATTTTTGGCAAATAGACAACCATTGTGCCTATTTTGCGTGTAGCAGACTAGTGCGGAGCCCGTTATAAGGGCTCTTTCCCACTGCACATCCCGCTTTTTGCAGGTATAAAAATATAAAAAAATAAAATAGTAATACGGGCAGTATCCCACAAACAGAATGCTCGCGTGAATGTTATTATATTAGCATGTATACTACTAAAATGGGATCCTGCAGAAAACCGTACCCGCATAAAACGGGATGTTTCAGACCCAGAATACAGAGCCCTAACCCCTTAAGACTGTATGTACACCTTCACGGTGGGGAACATGGCTCTTTCCTTTGAATATGATTAATAACACCAATGGAGACTTGGTTTTGAACGGTACTAATAGAGAGGAGTATGCGGTTGAATAGGATTGTTCAAATGCCCACACTATTTACTAGGCCTCAGCTTCCAGCTTTCGAAGGCTCCATTAGCTCCAAGAGCTTTCCTCGTTTCTTCCATTTGTAACATATGTGGTGAAGAGCTGAGTGGACTTCCACAGGCATTATGCACATTAGTATCTGTTTCTGACATAAGTAGGGTGGCTCGTGAAAGTACTTATACCCGCCATTTCTCCTTTACCGCGAGGTCCTGGTCCAGGTCCAGGTACCTGGACGGCCCGGCGTCAATTCTGTCACAGCTTGGCATTAAAACACGTCTGTCCTCCATATGCCAACAACGGTTGCTGTCTTGCTTTGGCCATGTCATGCGTAGAGGTGATGAAAGTTTAGAGAAAATGGTCGTGCTCGGAAAAGTGGAAGGCGTAAGACCGCAGGGCCCCCACCATGATGCTAGATGGTCCGACCAAGTTAAGAAGGCCACCTCAGGCAAACTCCATCAAGCGGTGAGGGCTACGGGAGCTCGAGACCGATGGAGACAAATCACAGGAGCTGCAAAACCAAGTGTTCACGATTCTCAGTAATGAGGGACCGAAAAAGAAGAAGTGATGTAACGAACCTCCATCTTGGGTTTGAGGTCGATGCCCTCGAATGTGTCGTCGTCCATGTTGTGCGAGGCGCTGCCGCCGGTGGCGGGGGCCGCGGTGCTGCTGCTGCCCGACGACGACGTGGGTTCCGTCGGGGAAATCAGGTCGCCTGCGAACCATACATCTTATATATAGGTACACGGGTTTTTTTAAACTCTGTTAACTTCGGGGTATTCATGACAGTACATAAGTAAACTGAATGGCATATAGTTAATTTTCAATTTGTTTTTGGTAAAAAGTAATTAATACCGTTTTTGTAACAAGGATATTATATTTAATTCCACCAAACAACTGAAAGCTATAACATATAAATGACATTTCGAATAACGATCGTCCGAGATAGTACTTACGTTTAGCAGCAAATGTCTAAACTCGTATTAAACACTAATCAATGTAAACAGGCCTCAAGGCAAGTGTACACGCTTGTAGGGGTCTTATCGTCATTATCAGATATATTTTTTTATAGAATATCTCCGAAATTAGAATACCGGTGTCTTTGAGAAAGTTACTTAATGGGGTTGGCAACTGTCAAAGGTTTGCAGAGATGGCGTCATCATTGCTTGCCCCTTTTTCTATGAGATTTGGCTTAAAGGACTGGCATACAGCGAATTAAAAAAACAAAAATTTGACGCAATCCTAGGGATTGACAGGGCAAGCTATGCTGGCGCCATCTGCTAAACACTTCGACCGGCCAACCCCATTTAAGCTCAGGAATGCATCCTTCAAATTAACGGAAATCAAAAAAACACGGTGTATATATACGACACGCACACGCCAATCACACAACGGCTTGAATAATCAAAATACAATGCTAAGCTTCACTGTACACCGTAAATGCTGGTGGCTCGCAGCTACTGTACGTATAACTAACGGCGACGCAAAAAAGTTACAGCCAAGAGCAATGAAAAATGTTGTTTGTTGCGAATTTCCTTACAAAGAACCCTCACATTGCTCTTAAGCCCGCTTCCCCACTTGGCGGCGGAGTATCGGTGCAGCAGTAAGCAGTATTTCTTCCTGATTGGTGCAGATTCGGGACCGCGCCCCGCGCCCGCGAATCTGCACCAATGAGAAAGAAAGACTGGTACTGCACCGATACCGCGCCGCCAAGTGGGGAAGCGGGTTTAGTGTACATAAAATAATCAACAAGTTAAATATTGTGCATTATGTTTACAATGTGTTTGAATCGTTTTTACAAACTTGCTTCGTACTTCATTTAAAATTGCATGTCATTTGGTAAACTAGCTTATTTTCATATCATGATACCTACTCTACTCATGATAGAGTTAACGAGCATTATGGATGATGCTGCTATAACATGCTGTCACTGTCAGGTTACCTCTCGAGATGAGCGTGCACATGTAAGCGTCGTGCGAGAACACGTCGCGGCGTATAAGCTCGCCAAACAGGTGCACCAGGTTGGCGAACTGTTGCCGGTTGCTTGGCGGCACGTTCGGACTGTCGTCTGCAAATCATCATGATTTAAAGACACAGGCTAATATGATAACAGATGTATACGTATAGTTGAACGACAATAATATGCGGTCATACTAGCCCCGATGCAAATTAGTTCGTCTAGTTCCACACAACAATTTTGTTACTCCTTATAAATTTTACACATGAAGATAAAATGACCCAGTAATGGGAACCGTAATAGTAATGTTTAATCTAGTTTATTTTGATCGTATAATAAAATTGCATGAGACTCTTATTGTTAAAAAAATGTACCTTTCAAAAACGTTCTCCATATTATATTGTCCTCTCCTATAGCACTGCTGCATGCATGGACTCGAAACAAAATTGTCAGTACATTGGTAGAGCCGTGTTGCTTTCCCTCGTAATAGCCCTTTTCACATCTGTTATATTCCTACCCGTCAAATAAAAAATAAATATTTTTTAAGAAAAAAAACCGACTTCAATGGGGGATGCCGCTGAAAGATCACTTATTGTTGATGGTGCACTCTTAGATTCCAGACAATGAAATGAAAAAGACAGCATCTTTTGCCTAATTATGTAGAAAAGGAGGTAAAACGACCCACTTTTCTAGTAGCATTTCGTTTTTGTAAGGGTCGCAGTTCTAACCTAACCTACTTTTCTGATAGCATTTCGTTTCTGTAAGGGTCACAGCTCTAACCTAACCTACTAATTTTTTGATAGCAGTTCTGTTCTGTGAGAATCGCAATTCAAAACCCACCCACCCACCTACCCCACTTTTCTAGTAGCATTTCTGTGTCCCGGACTGGGTCCGGATCCGAGTCCGGGTTGGATTTGTTGATGAAAATACAAAAATCACTATATGTATGCCTTTCACATTTGAGGAGTTCCCTCGATTCCTCATGGATCCCATCATCAGAACTCGAACTTGACAAAAATGTTTCTTGAAAACCTAACTTGCTTAACAAACATAACGAAGAGGACAAATCGCCAAACGTGAAGAATGCGTTATTGAAGAGTTCCGTTCTGATCATCATCAGCAGTTCCACTTCATCAAATGTCACTTTTTAAATGTAAGTGCTTGATTTGTTGATGAAAATACTAAAATCACTATATGTATGCCTTTAATATTTGAGGAGTTCCCTCGATTCCTCATGGATCCCATAATCAGAACTGCTTTTTGACAAAAACGGGACCAATCTGTATGTATATACTTATAATCAAAAAAAGAATTTTTAAAATCGGTCCAGAAATGACGGAGTTATGGAGTAACAAACAATAAAAGAAAAAAAAAAGAAAAAAAAAACACAACCGAATTGAGAACCTCCTCCTTTGAAATCTTGAAGTCGGTTAAAAATCGTTATTTTTTTTCTTTTAGTACAAACGGTATTTCTTGTATTTGGATTTAGTTATTGGAAAATATTACCATATAAAATAAAACTACATTAGCATTAGTATTAACAACACAAGTACAACACAAGTAAGAGCGAGCTGTTAGTCTTTAAAGCAGGTAACAAGGCTTTTGACGAACTACCACCTGTCAGCTTGTGTGGTGCTGCTCTTAAAAGGGTGACGTGCTTTAAGTATCTCGGACACTGGGTGACCGATAATCTTCAGGACAACGTCGATATAGAGAGGGAGCGCAGGGCATGGGCGGTGCGTTGTAATATGTTGTCTCGCAGGTTTGCGCGGTGTAACGGGAATGTCAAAATAACGCTATTTAAGGCATTTTGTCAGACCTTTTATACGTGCAGCCTGTGGTCAAATTAAACTGAAAAAGCCTTCAATGCTCTGCGCGTCCAATACAACAATTTTCAGGATGCTGTTGGGACTGCCTCGTTTTTGCAGCGCGTCAGGTATGTTCGCGGAGGCGCGTACGGACTGCTTCGGTGCGATAATACGCAAAAGAACTGCCTCCCTGATGCGTCGCGTGCGAGACAGTTCCAACGGCCTCGTGCGCCTAGTGTTAGAGTCGCCTGCTTGCGCCTTTTGGAAACATTGGGACAATGTACATATAGGATCCAGAGGCTTAGTTTATAACTTAATAAGTTAGTATAGGTTTAACTAACATAGGCTTAAGGGAATGTACATGTACACTAACACTATGGACATTAGTCTGAAATAAAATATATTGATTGATTGATTAAATGTTAGTGATTTTTAAACTTAAACATTATTTTTGTACAAACGCGAGAACCTCAAAAAATGGTCTGACTAGACGAAAACATATGCATCGGGGCTAGTATGTGGCAAACGCATCAATAATGCGCAAGTTTGTAAAAAGCGAGTTTTCCGCTCGCAAGCATGGCATAGTATAACTAGCAGCGTGCGTGAGGCGCGCGAGCGACTGGCAAATTGCGCGCTAGAGGCGCATTCGCCAAATCTGTATGTGTATAATTCAAATTTCTACAATATTTAGGTGAATATATTTCGGCTAAGTTTAGATACCTAGTACAGGCGCGTCGCAGTCTAGGAATCGTAATAAAAGGCTTTGGAATATTGGAGGCCCGTTGTACAGGCCATTGCCCGACGTAACGGACTCCTTGTCGTCGGACCCTGAAACACGACAATACTAGATGGTAATAACTGAAACATAACAATATTAATTTATCTTCTAATAGTATAATGCAGTATCTGGGAGACCGAGCTTTGCTCGGAAAACATACAAAAACTCAAAAATGCGCGTTTTCCCAGAGATGACACCTAGCTAGATCGATTTTTCGCCCCCGAAAACCCCCTTATAGCAAATTTCATCGAAATCGTTAGAGCCGTTTCCGAGATTCCGTTTTTTCCTTATAGGAATACTGTCATTTGTTTCAAGCTTTTTCAGTGAGAAAAGGAATTAAATAGCTTAATTTTTGTTTCTGCAGTATTTATTTTAACCTTTTGGATGCCAATGACGAATATATCGGCACCGCAGGTCCAACGCCAAAGACGGATTAATCGGTCAAAGACCACAGAGCAATATAGACTCACGTGCATGTGCATAAAGTTCAATTTCAGTTTTGACATTTCGGTGACGCGGCGTCCGTGTGACAGCTTTCGTCTTTGACACGGCGTTGAAAAGGTTAACATATATTTAAGAAAAACTAATATTACATATAGGCCAAGCAATAAGAAGGTATAGAGGGAAATGCTAAGAACAGTTTCTTGACTTCGTAGCTTTGTTTGGACTAGTTAGGTGAACATATCAAAAGTCCCCAGCCGTAACCCTGGTGCTGGGGGGGAGAGTGGGCTTTGAAGGTTCCATTTTTCGGTTTTTCGTTTATATCTCGGAAACTATGCGTCTGAGCGACTTGGCCACTTATACAAAATGAAAAGAGATTTAATTTGTTACAAGTTTTATTAAATCAACTTTTTCGATATCTTGTATAGTTTATGAGATATCCGCTCTTGAAGGTTTATTTAGGGCTCTCATTTTTATCTTGATTATCTACATCAGTGAAGCTGCTAGGCCGGGTTTGGTAACGTTTTCGTATAAATCGGGGGTGCTGAATTCATTTATGGTATCAACATTGACACCTTTCCGAAGTAAAAACATATAAACTAAACAAATAACTTTTTTTTTAACACCTCTTCACGCTTAAACCGCTGAACCGATTTAGTTGAAATTTGGTAAATATATGTTTTAAGTCCCGAGACAGGATATAAGATAGTTTTTATCATAAAAATCATACTTTGAAGGGGTGAAATTTGGTGTGAGGGGAATTCAGCTTCTCCGCCGAAGTTAAATTCCCAAGGTTAATACTGTTTAAATTTAGGTTTAAAGTCATGTTTGGTATCATTTTCAACTAAATCAAACACGTAAACCATCCCAAATATTATTTAAATAGGTTCAGCGGTTATTGGTTTCCCATACAAATTTCCACCCCACTTTTCACACCCTCAAAAGATGATTTTGGTTATAAAATCTATATTTTTAGGGTTCCGTACCCAAAGGGTAAAAACGGGACCCTAGTACTAAGACTCCGCTGTCCGTCTGTCACCAGGCTGTATCTCATGAACTGTGATAGCCTAGACAGTTGAAATTTTCACAGATGATGTATTTCTGTTGCCGCTATAACAACAAATACTAAAAAGTACGGAACCCTCGGTGCGCGAGTCTGACTCGCACTTGGCCGGTTTTTTTTTATATTTTGTTTTTACTTAGGAATGGTGTCAATGTTGATACCATAAATGAATTCAGCACCCCCGATTTATACGAAAACGATACCAAACCCGGCCTAGCAGCTTCATTGATGTAGACAATCAAGATAACCTTCAAGAGCGGATATCTCAAAAACTATACAAAATATCGAAAACCTTGACTTAATAAAACTTGTAACGAATTAAATCACTCTTCATTTTGTATAAGTGACCATGTTGCTCAAACGCATAGTTTCCGAGATATAATCGAAAAACCGAAAAATGGAACCTTCAAACCCCACTCGCCCCCCCCCCCCAGCACCAGTGTTACGGCCGGGGACTTTTGATATGTTCACCTCCTAACTAGTCCAAACAAAGCTACGAAGTCAAAAATTGTGTTCCAAGCATTTCCCTCTATAACTTTTTTTGGGCATTCATTTCCTGGCCTAATACATAATTAGATACAATCCGCTTTATGCTGCACAGATTTGAAAGATATATATGATTAAACATTATTTTTAGGGTTCCGCACCCAAAGGGTAAAAACGGGATCCTATTACTAAGACTCCGCTGTCTGTCTATCTGTCCGTCTGTCACCAGGCTGTATCTCATGAACCATGATAGCTAGACAGTTGAAAGTTTCACAGATGATGTTGTTGTGATTATGTTGACGCTATAACAACAAGTACTAAAAACAAAATAAAATACCTAGAAGAACATGACCTGATCAGCGACCGTCAGTATGGTTTTCGCCACGGTCGCTCGACTGGCGCTGGGCTTCGGCCATTGAGAGTCAAGATGAGGCATTGGCAGTTAGCCTAGATATAGCGAAGGCATTCGATCGGGTCTGGCATCGGGGTCTCCTGTCGAAGTTACCATCTTATGGATTGCCGGAGGGACTATGCAAATGGATGGAGTTTGTCTGGCAGACGCATACGAGCCGTAGTAGCCGGAAGCTGCTCCAATAGCATGGACATTAACGCTGGCGTTCCGCAAGGCTCTGTGCTATCCCCAACGCTGTTTTTGCTGCACATCAATGACATGTTGTCTATCGACGACATTCATTGCTATGCGGACGACAGTACTGGGGATGCCTATTACGCAGGCCGTGCCAACATCCCTCGTTCCGTGGTGCTGGAGAGTCGTGAAAAGTTTGTGTCGGATATTGAGGGCACTATATCCAGAGTTTCGGTGTGGGGCCGGGACAATTTAGTGCTATTCAACCCCACCAAGACACAAGTTTGCGCGTTTACCGCTAAGAAAATCCCATTTACTGTGGTCCCACAGTTCGAAGGCACAGTCCTTGCCATGTCAGGGAGTATTGGGATCCTCGGTGTCGACATCTCCAGTGACGTCCAATTCCGTAGCCACCCGGAAGGGAAGGCTGATCTGGCATCCAAAAAACTCGGTGTGCTCAATAAAGCACGGCGATACTTTACTCCGGGGCAAAGACTGCTGCTATATAAATCGCAAGTCAGACCCCATATGGAGTACTGCTGTCACCTTTGGGCAGGAGCACCTGGATGCCAGCTTGGACCCTTCGACTCAGTCCAAAGGCGCGCTGTACGAATCGATCCCAAACTCACAAGCGGTATTGAACCTTTAAGTCTAAGGAGAGACTTCGCCTCCTTATGCGTGTTCTACCGCTTGTACAATGGGCAGTGCTCTAAAGAATTGTTTGACATGATGCCAACGGCCGCTTTCTATCACCGCCCCGTTCGCCATCGGCAGGGTGTTCATCCTCACACCCTAGCACCTAAATAGTCGCGTACTGTGCGGTTTAAGAGGAATTTCCTCCCGCGTACGCTTCGGCCGTGGAATGAGCTCCCTGCCGAGGTTTTCCCGAGGGGCTACAGTATGGGGTTCTTCAAAAAAGGAGTGTACAGGTTTTTAAAGGGTCGGCAACGCGCGTGTAAAATCTCCGGTGTTGCAGGCGTCCATAGGCTACGGTAACTGCTTACCATCAGGCGGGCCGTATGCTTGATTGCCACCGACGTGGTATATAAAAAAAATAGATATTTAAGTCGTGCGCGAGTCGGACTCGCACTTGTCCGGTTTTTTCATAAAACATTTTTATTTTTAATTAACGAATAAAGAGATGTAATTTTGGATCATTTTCGCATAATAGCTGCCTATACTGCCTCATTTATTTTAAAATAAACCTTCCTGTAGAGTTTTATTTTAATCAAAGTTCTAAGTGAGTAAAAGATTTTGAAAGAGATCTCAAATCATACGTTCGTGATAACAGACTCGGAAACGTTATGTTAGAGGCATTTTAGTTTAGCATATTGCTTGCAAGGGCAATACAGTAATCATACAAAAATGTAGGCGCGCAGGATAATAATAGCTAATAAGCCATAAAACCGCAGGGCAGCTTTTGGCGAGCTGTTGGGGAGTAACGACCCCACGGACCCGAGTGCTCCCGAGAGTCGGTCAGGGTCTCCGTCTCCGGCGTGTCTTCGTCGGTCGGAGTGGACCCCAAGGGGGGTGCAGGACTCTCAGCTCAGGCTTGCCTTCATTGGCTGTCCAGAGAGGAGTCGCTAGAGCTATATGCTCCAGGGGTGGAAGTGAAAGATGCATAAGACGCGAGTTGGCACTGTGGCTGGTAACAGCCACTGGGTAGAAAGCGGTGCACACCTCTCGACACCCCTGAGCCGCTCATACCGGTGTTGCTCCTGGTCGTCTTCACGACGGCAGTTTCAGGGGCCCATCTAGTCGGCGGCGAGTCACCGCCTGCCTCGATAACGTACACAACATTGTTATGGCAGGTGTCCGGACCTCTCAGCAATAGCCCAATCTTTTGACCAGCCAAACTTCAACACCATAACCGGCACTCTTTTTCCACGGTGTTTATAATAGCCCCTACGCCTGCTGAAACCGATTTACGGGTATCTATTTGTACCCGTGAATGGGTTCTAGCAGGTGTATTACATAACAGCAAACTTCTCCAAAGGGCCTCTACGTGTTGGATCTGTATCCCCACGCACGCCTATCAAATGACCGAGATGTATATATACCCGTGAGTTTATATAGTTAATAAAAAGCTTGTAAAAATGCAATTACTTATGTTAAAACTTATGAGTACTCTGCAATACTGTTTTTCGGAAACAATACAACTGTACCGACAATTTTAAAAGGGATATCAAAATTTGTCATCATGCTTATTAAGTCTAGCAGGTTAAATCTGTGAAATCGCCTTTAATTTGTCATCATGCTTATTAAGTCTAGCAGGTTAAATCTGTGAAATCGCCTTTAATTCGTCATCATGCTTATAAAGTCTAGCATGTTAAATCTGTGAAATCGCCTTTAATTTGTCATCATGCTTATAAAGTCTAGCAGGTTAAATCTGTGAAATCGCCTTTAATTTGTCATCATGCTTATTAAGTCTAGCAGGTTAAATCTGTGAAATCGCCTTTAAATTTAGTGAATTGTGCAGCGTCAGCATAACAAACTCGAAAACTTAAATGAGAATAATTGTATTGTCTTACAAAGCATAATTAATTCGCTGTAGCAACTTAAGCCTAACTCAAATCAATGAACCGCAATGAATGCGCACACTGACGCATAATAATGTATTCTTGGCATACTTATTACTTATTAATACTCGTAGATATCTAAATAATAAGTGACCAATCGACTCCATGGGCCCTTCCGTTGGCCTGATGAATGCTTACATAGTCACAAAACTTCCGTGAGACACAGACATATTAAATATATTTAATATGCTTACATAGTCTTTCGGATTTCTCCCGGTCACCCCTGTGTTCATTTGTAAATAAATCCTATATTATGTTGCCTAAGAGGGCTTACTGTTATTTTTGATATATGAACAATAGCTAAATCAAGTTAACTTCTTCTTAATTATGATTGATGACAATGCAATAATTACGCTAACATGATGCACTCGGAAGGTAACCAAGGGAACTTTCCGATGGAAAAAACACTAACAAATTGATTTTAGGCTTATTAGAAAGCTACACAGTTCTATTACAGTTCTTATTAGAAAGGTTTCGAACAGTACTTGATAAAGATGCAAAGCTGAGGAAGTACACTCATCATCATCAATAAATGTGTCAATAAAAATAAAATAATTATTGACAGTTACTTGTTCAGTCTCTATCTATTTCGTGACGCGATTATAAAGTTTGGTAAATAATTCAGCCAGAAAACTTAAGTATGTACTTGTTGCATAGCAAGGCAGGCCATATAACTACTATACAATAAAACTTATTAGTAATATTAGTATAATTCGCACAGCATCCTGCTTAACATAAAATAATTGGCATATGACATTAATTCGCTTACTTGCAAATTGCACAAAATAATAATAACGGTCATATTTAGAGTCAAATCACATTCGCAAATAATAATAATTACAAAATCTCTAATTCCTTATTTAAAAAAACTGCACCGCACTCTGATGACGTTGTGGAGACACTGGCGGCTTATGGAACTCTTCGCGCGAGCTCGGATTTATACCTACGAATCGCCTCCCGTTCACGGTAGAAAAGCAAGCCAGTTGGATGCCACACGCGTTCACGCACGCACATCACCGCGCGCCGCACTGGCAATTGTTACGATAGTTATAAGCTACGTAGGCACTATTTCTTTAATTAAACATGTAGTGTTTATTACGAACAATTTATAGTTATATATCTACCTATTTGAAATAGGGAGCAAACTTAAGTTATTTTGGTAAATGTTTATTTTAACGACAGTAAGTAACTTTACACCGGAAAGTACCTATTAAATCACATTTAGAAAACCTACCTACTCATTTATATTCTGGTTATAATTAACTAGCTGCTGCCCGCGACTTCGTACGCGTGGACTTGTACGTTGGTGGTTATATAATGTCTTTTACATGAGCATAGAACATTATGCAGCAAAAGATATCAGTAGGGACGGTTAATCATTGGTTAAGAGGCCGTAGTCGATTTTGGAGCAAAAATGTAAAATTGACAGTTTTAGTTGTTGAAATTATACACGTTTTGTTACGTAATATCTAAATAACAAGTATTGGTTTCTATTAGCACGTCTTCTCATCTTGCCTTTTAATAATGAGGTCGCGAGTTTGCGTCGCCGGTAATATATGAAGAGAAGAGGCAGTTTTTAAAAAATCATCAAAAAATTATGGTGGTAAATTATACAAATTGATGTATAAGAATAGTTTCAGCAAATGTTGTAGATTGTTTAAGTATCAAAATTACGTTGAAATTAAGTCGATTTTCAGAGAAATTGTCACTTGCTTTGAAGTAATTTCTGGAGAAAATTGATTTCGTCTAACTTTCATTTACACTACTTCAAAGTCAGAATAATAAAAATGTAGTCTGATAAACGTCAAGCACAGGATATGTGTAATACAAAATTACCATGTTTAGCCGTCCAAACTTTACGAAATTTACAAATAAGAGCGACAAAATCAGTGCTTTACGCGCGTTTACCTAAACGTCCATCAGAAAAGCAAACATTACTAATCTAGTGAGTCTGTTTTCAAAATATTGATCTGATAAAAAGTAAGATAAGAAGAAGTTCTAATAGAAACCAGTACTTGTTATTTCAATTAGGTAACAAAAGGTGTACAATTTCACCGACTAAATCTATCAATTTTACATTTTTGCGACTAAAATCGACACCGGCCTCTTAATAGCTAGCCATACACGCACGGATTTGTCTTTCACAATCTACGAAGTTTCAAGCCCCTAACAAAAAAAAATGTTCTCGATACCCACTCAACCCTCTTACAAGATTTTCAAGTCTACTACTTTTTTTTTTAAATGTTTGCTTCAAAAACGGTAAAATCAGTTTTCATATAAACTTACATCCCCCTTTTAACCCCCTTAGGGCTTGAATTTCTAAGAACGTTGAAATAACTTATTTGTTATCTTATACAATGCTTTTCTAATAAGTTTTAAAGCATTTGTAATAGATTCAAACTTTGAACCCCTTTTAAACCCTTTTAAGAGATGAATATTTATAAACGCTTGTATTACTTTTCTTGTATTCTAATAATATGCCTTTATACAAAACTTCAAGTGCCGCACTCAAAAAAAGGTATGATCTCCATACAAACTTTCAACCCATTTTTACCACCTTGGGGGATGAATTTTCAAACAGCTGAAATTAGTTATCTTCTCTTTTCATTAAATATTATTTCAAGTAACTAGCTTAAAATAAAATTAGGACCCTATACAAACGTCCAACCCCTTTTTAACCCTGTTAGGGGATGAATTTTAAAAAACGCTGAAATTACTTTTCCTGTATTAAATCATTTTACGGTTTAGACTCACTTGTTTTAGTCACTCGCGCGACATGTCGCGCGGCAGCGGCAGTACGCAACACACGGTCGTCGTGAACGCTGCTCGCACTATTAGTGTTTGAGAAAGGAGACCTAGGCTCTCCGAAACATGTCGCGCGAGTGACTAAAACAAGTGAGTCTAAACCGTAAAATGATTTAATATTAGTATGTCTCACAACAGTTTAAATTCGATTACTTTTCCTGTATTCTAATAATATGCCCATATACAAAGTTTCAAGTCCCGCACTTGAAAAAAATTTTTGATCTTCATACAAACTTTCAACCCCTTTTTCAGGGGATGAATATTCAAAGTCGCTGAAATTACTTTTCTTGTATTCTACTAATATGCCCTTATACAAAGATTCAAGTCTCGCACTCACAAAAATATTTGATCTCCATACAAACTTTCAACCCCTTTTTCCACCACCTTGGGGGATGAATTTTTAAAAACGCTGAAATTAGTTTTCTTGTTTTTTAGTAGAATACCTTTTTGCAAAGGTTCAAGTTCCTAGCTTAAAATAAAATTTGAACCCCAAGACAAACTTTCATCCCCTTTTGAACCCCCTTAGGGGTTGAATTTCCAAAAACGCCGAAATCCCTTTTTTTGTAATCGGCTATTATGCCTTTCCAAGAAGTTTCAGCTTTTGTAATGGATTCAAACTATCAGCCACTTTTTAACCCTGTTAGGGGATGAATTTTAAAAAACGCAGAAATTATTTTTCTATGTTCTAATAATTCAAGTCCCGCACTGGGATTTTTTTTTTATCTCCATACTAACTTTCAACCCCTTTTTTACCACCTTAGGGGATGAATTGTCAAAAACGCTGAAATTATTTTTCTTGTGTTTTAATAATATATCTTTTCCTGAAGTTTCAAATTCCTAGCTTAAAATAAAACTTGAACACCATACAAACTTTCATCCCCTTTTTAACCCCCTTAGGGGTTGAATTTCTCAAAATCGCTTCTTATCTCTTGCACACATTATAAATCTAACCTGGTGTGCAAATTTCAACTTTATAGCTTTTGTGGTTTCGCCTCTGCGTTGATGAGTCAGTCAGTCAGGACACGTGCATTTATATATATAGATTAAAATGACAATTATGGGTCACATAGGTGGGTGGGATACATAGATTCTAAAATAAAGTTGTCCCTCCTGTGAACATTAGTTAACAGCTTGTGTGCATATACTTAGGTAAGTATAATTGTATGACATTAGGTTAATATAAAAGGAGTACCCTTTATTCGGCACTAGCTTTTGCCCGCGACTTCGTACTATGCGTGGACTTAGTAACCGCAGCTAGAGTAAGAATAGCGCCTGGAAAAATTTTCATAGCAATCTAAATTTGAGCATATTATGCACACAAATTAACAGGCACTTCGTTAATTATCTCAATTCTACCCCGCTTTTTACTTTCTTAAGGGATGATTTTCGGGATAAAAACTATCCTATGTCCTTCTCAGGGACAACCTATCTCTATGCCAAATTTCATCTAAATCGATTCAGCGGTTTAAGCGTGAAGAGGGAACATACAGACAGACAGACAGACAGACAGACTTTCGCATTTATAATATTAGTATGGATTACCTGTATTCATGGGTTCTCTATTATTTTTCTTTATTGTGTAACATTAATCTCTATTTGGTTTAAAATTACACGAAGTTTTAAAAATAATTCTTGAACCCATCATTGCGCGGTTTATAAAACGCCGTAAACACTGCGGTTACTGCAGGGACATATGACCTTTTAAAATGAGTATTTCGCAAACACTAACGCATAAACGAAATATTATAATATTTATAATTATTAGAACTTAACTTGCATATTTATTTATTTAAGCCATTTAATTCCTTAATAATTATACACATATTTATATTTCATTATTAAATTCAAAATATAATAATTGTAATACATTAATAAATTAAAAAAAAATATTATCAAATTATTTAACATGCATGTTTAAGTCGGTAGCGATTTTATACAATATTTTTAATTATTTTTATTATTAAGGACCTCTTGACGAGTAAAGGCCTCCTCCATTTTACTCCACATTTCCCTATCTTGGGCTATTGTTATCCAGTCGTCGCTGACAAACTTACATATTATGTAGTTATTATAATCACTTAGAAAAGAAAAACAAAATCATACATTACATAAAAGAAAAACAGTTTTAAATAAATAATTAAAATGCATAATTTAAGATTCAGATTTCATTTTATTTCACTCCGCTGTAAGTAGGTGTATCATTTCTAAGTGTCGACAACCCTAGCGTTGTGCCGGTGCGCGATGCGGGGAGCGGCGCGCTGAAGGTCACTCCATTGTATTTTTGTGTAGGTATCAAACCAGTAGGTATTTGCGTTTTCTTTGAGAGATAAGTATCTGTTCGTAAGAACTATTATATAATCTGTGCTGGCGTTACGAAATGTCACGGAAGGAACATACCAAACGAAGTTTATTATAAGAGTACCAGGGCGTTACATTGCTATGCTGCCAGATTGATACAAGACAGTTACTTCAAGGTCAGCTGTTAAAATGACACCAAGATTTGTAGTAGTAAGTTTTGTGTATGGCTAAACGTATATGTATGTATGTGCAACTGACCGGTGGCGTGTGCATGATGGTCGTGGTGCTGGTGGAGCAGCTGCTGCTGCCGCTTGTCCAGCAGCGCGGCGGCGGCCATGGCGCGGTGCTCGCCCCAGCGCGCGCCGCACACGGCCCACTCGCACAGCACGCGCACCACCGCGTACGAACACGCCCACTCCTGCACATCACACGAGTCACGACACGTTTTAAACAAACTAGCCCGTCTGTTGTAACCACGTATCATTCAACTAATAGATAGAGTAATTAGTTGTTTACCTAACTATGGATGATCTCACGCCCTTTGTAAATGCTGCGTAAACGCGAGTTTGTGTAGTGTGTGGGTGCTGGGTGCTATTTTAAGTATTATGGCTTGCTATTGGTATTTTACTAGATATGGGTTTAAAATGAACCATCCATTCCAACAAAATAAGGTTTACTATTGCGTGTTACATAAAATAGTTGAAGCGGTTATAAGGTTGAAACTGTACTCGTAGTATTAAGGTAAAGTTAACTTACTGGGTCCTTGATGTCAGTATCCTTGGAGGGCGGCGTGCAATGAGCGAACACCTCCTTGTAGAGCGTATCCAGATTATTGTTGGGATCCACGCGGTCGAAGCAGTGCCGGTCCAAGGCCTCCAGCACGGCCAGCACGCGCGCTACCGATCACGACCAATGCACATTAATAACAACTTACAACAACATCAATCAAAGCAAAAAGTTTATGTTTTGAAAATACCTTGAGAGCTAGTTTGCCATTTATCAGTACACCATTTGCTTTCTGCCTTTTTGCTTCTTGCGGAAATTTTCTGTTCAGCTTCATAAACCTTTAAGGCAAAAAAAAAGAAAACTTATTAAAGAGTAAAAGATGCAGGGACAAGATACATTAAGTAATAAATATCCGTCTGTTGATACCATTTTCCTGTGGTCTTCAGTAATTTCAGAGTCCATATGAGGCATAGGCAGAGCGGACGGCGGCAGCGGCAGCAAGTCTAGGGGCGACCCCTGAAGTGATGAACCACAGCCCGACCATACCATAGCCGTGGGACATTCTACGCAAATTATCTGCAAAACTCAATTAGATTAGCATTAGCTTATCCTGTGTACCTATTGTTAGTTAAGTGATGTACTTGTACAGGTAGCAAAAGACTGAACCTGTAAGATCGCCGCCAGTTGAATGATGACATCCCTGTGGTAGGGGCAGGTCAACACCTCGCCGAACCCCACTTGGATCGGATTGAGTGCTGCTGTGATCACCGCCGTCAGAGTGGTTTTCGTATCTCGTATAGGCGAGCCGTTTTCTTCTTTTATAGGTCTATTATATTCCTCCTTTACAGGTCTGTTGTATTCTTCCTTTATAGGTCTATTATATTCCTCCTTTATGGGCCTATTGTATTCTTCTTTGACGTCAATTCCCTGCGTGGGATTCGGTGTGCCTAAAGGATTAGGTGTACCCAGTGAGTGCGGGTTGGGTGTTCCTAACGAGGAGTGATTGGTGCTAAGAGAACCCTGGCTGTGTTCCGCCGGCGTTCCCGAACGCTTCATTTGTGATAACATAGGTTTCAGTTCGTTAATGCCTTGTTCTGTAGCCGGAGACATTGATCTGAGTGGATCTGAAATTAATTTATAAAGTAAAGTAGGTAATATATAGTAAAACGAGTCCGCGTAAAATATACTACAATTATATTTACACCTTACCTCCTGATCTGTCTGTGCTTTTGGAAAAAGCTAAAGGTTGGTTGAGAGTGCGTATCGTGCTATCAGACAACACGGAACAGATTGCGGCCGCTTTCTTAGCACAAGTGGTCGCCAACCGCCTCGACAGGCCTTCGCAGAACACGAATTCGCTCATGTGTTGTAATGCCAATGGAAGGAAAAGCCTACAAAGTAATAGTTGAAACATACATTTTTCATTTCTGTGATTTACTATTAACTGAAAGGTAGTATATATGTGTTTAAGTATTTGATAAAATGCTTTAAAGAAAAGCTCACCTCAATAAACCATCATCAGCTGCTCTCTTATCAAGCAAGTCAATTATCCATGTGAGAAAGTCGTGCCGGTCTAACAAGCCCTCGTCCATAAGGTACTTGGCGAGCCGGCAGCAGTAGTTCCACAGCTTCAGGGCTTGCCGCCAGTCCGTGCCTTCTGAGGAGCTGGGTGTTGACGACCCCAGAGCTGAATCTATTCCGACATACCCAGTTAAACCAATAACACACAATGACATTATTTTACTAAATTTGATAGCAATGTGCTAAAGGGTCATAAACGTTTATTAGTTGTGGTTTCTTAATTTGTATATGCGGATTCAAACCTTGAATATAATGAAAACATTAAAAACACAAGTTTGTCACAGGAAACAAATTAGGCTTCAGTGTACTTAGCTTTTAGAAATGAGTAATGATATATTTTGTTTAGAATCTTTGACGCAAAAATTAAAAAAAAAATTACTGATGCTATCCACAATGTATAAAAAATTTACATACTGTTCGTATTCCCTGGAGAGTGCATAGAATTAGGTATAGTTGAACTATTAGGAGTTGAGCTACCCGGCGGGTTGCCAGAGGAATTATGACTGGGCGTGCCTTGTCCTGTAATAATAAAAAAGGGGATTAGAAACGACATAATTACACTTCCGTAGTGTACAGTTGGTGGGATAATTACCTGACTGAGACGGCGGTGTCTTGTCGGACACGCTCCCCGAGGCTGCACACTGGTAATGTTCTGCTAGCTTTGGTATTTGATCTTTCAGGAATTTAATTAGAGTAGAGGTCCATTCTGTAAGAGATACTCGGAAAGTTAAGCAACTGTCAGAAATTAGTGAACACATTAGTAATTATAATATTATAGGTAATGTATGTGTTTAATAGAGAACTTATTAACAAGTCAATTCGAGTCGAGTCAATTAACTACAAGCAAAGTCATTGAATAAGTCTACTAAGATTCAATTTACCACTCTTATTTTTAATTTTCATTGAATAATCAGTGTGACTTAGTTCATTTGTGTAATAATGTCCTATAACAATAACATTTTATATAAGTAAATACATATTATATTTTTACTTATATAAAATACTACACATTACACGTTTACTGTGAAATATATAATTAAATTATATAATAAAATTTCGTAACTTGCTGCAGCTAATCAAACATGTTACATTTCAGTTAATATCTCATAGATTACTTTTACACATAGATTAGAAATTTAATTATTTTGATTTTTATCTCATAACCAAATAAAGCAAACTATAGCATATTCTTGTCAGATTTTAGGATTATTGCATTAAGGTAAAAATGGAACAGGTTAAACCTCTTGAATGGGGTTGGCAACTGTCATAGGTTTGCAGAGACGGCGCCATCATAGCTTGCCCCTTTTTCTATGAGATTTGGCTTAAAGGGCTGGCATCCAGGGCATTAAAAAACAAAAATTTGACACACTTCTAGGGATTGACAGGGCAAGCTATGCTGGCGCCATCTGCTAATTATTTCGACCGGCCAACCCCATAACTCGATTAAATGCACTGAAATATTAGGCAAGGTGCATTGTGTGACGTAGCAGCTAGCAAACAAGAGGCTTCGTCACAATAATTACCTATGTTTCGTGATATTTAAATGACAATTACATACTATTCAAGTGCAAATACTACTCTCCGTAGGGTGACCTACTCTATGTAAGCACATGTATGAAATGAAAAAAAAAAAACTCTGATGGCCAAGTGAATAAATAATATAAGGGCTATGGACGGACAAGTACAGACACTATCGCCAGCGGCGCAACTACAGAGAGCGCTTCCAGTGATACTGGGGCCACGGTAGTGCATCTA
The DNA here is from genome assembly GCF_947568885.1 of Cydia strobilella. Classification (NCBI taxonomy): domain Eukaryota; kingdom Metazoa; phylum Arthropoda; class Insecta; order Lepidoptera; family Tortricidae; genus Cydia; species Cydia strobilella. The sequence goes on along the minus strand of NC_086068.1, from coordinate 41,687,669 downwards.
AACATATTGTTAGGCTAACTCGTAAACTGAGTACTATGTATTTACTTAGCGATTCCTCTGATGTTTCAGTTTCGGAAGATTGGGGACCCAACGCCCAAAAGTGCACCAGTTCTGTTAATATTTTTTTTATGAAATGCTAGTCAAAATATGAATAAACATGATAAAAAGTCGTGAGAAAAAATAAACTGTCACCTGGGACAGTGCGATCATAAAGTGTTTGGCAATTTTATGGCTGACTACATGTCATTGCCTACACATTTAATGTTTTTTTCCTGTCTCTATGTATTATTTGAGATTATTTACAGAAAGTTGTTGTATTTCATTAAAGGAGTATAATTGTCACCAGTACTATATAACTAAAATAAACTAGAACATGCCACATTCATATGACGTGATTTCAAAAATGCCTTATGATTAGACGATCGCCAAAAAATGCTTAATTAATGAGTATTGTATCATAGTCATAGTCATTTATTTTATAAAGCCAATTTACAAGTCAGTTGCTAAATAACATCAAATTACTATACAGTAAAGTTCATCGATTAAGTTACATCATATTAAAATAACAGTAAAATAACTTACATTAAAAATTACAATAATTCATTAAGTACATAAATAGTAAAGTCACAAATTCATTGAAATTATTATAACATCCATAATAGCAATATAAAAATAATAAAATTCAGCATGATTAATATATAACTATATGTATCTAATTAGAAGCGTAAAGGGACTAGCTGCCCTTATACATTAAAAATTCATTGTAATTATAGAACGAGCGCTCAATAAGCCAGTGTTTTAGACGGCGTTTAAAGCTATGCAGACTAGTAGATTCTTATACATCAATTTGTATAATTTACCACCATGATTTTTTGATGAATTTTTAAAAACTGCCCTTTCTCTTCGTGCATTACCGGTGACGCACGCTCGCGACCTCATTATTAAAAGGCAAGATGAGAAGACGTGCTAATAGAAATCAATACTTGTTATTTAGATATTACGTAACAAAACGTGTATAATTTCAACGACTAAATCTATCAATTTTACATTTTTGCTCCAAAATCGACTACGGCCTCTTAAAGACTTTTTCATGAAGAGTTGCAGTGCTGCCACAATAAACTGAACTTGATTCTGTTCACGGTACTAACGCACCAACGCTGCAAACTATTTATAACTGCTTAAAGGATTTTAACCGTGGTCGGTCAAGCACAATCTGATGCTCCACGCTCTGGTCGCCCAATCGAAGTCACTACTGAGGTTGTTGTTGAAGAAGTCCATAATATCGTACTCGACGACCGCCGAGTAAAGGTGCGTGAAATAGCTGAGAAGATAGGCATCTCCACTGAGCGAGTACATAAAATCCTGCACGAAGATTTGGCTATGACTAAGCTGCCTGCACGATGGGTTGTTTGCCTTGTTTGTTGACGATCGAACAAAAACGCGAACGAAAGCGAATGGCAAAAATTCACGAATTAGGCTTCGAGCTGGTTCCTCATGCTCCGTATTCACCGGACTTAGCTCCGTGTGATTATTTAAAATTTGAAAAGATGGCTTGGAATTTTTGACAAATGAGGATTGTATCGCAGGCGTGAACAGCTATTTTGCAGACCTCGACAAATCGTATTTTTGGAGGGGATAAAAAAATTGGAAACTCGCCGGAATAAGTGTTGGGCCCTTGAAGGAGATTATGTTGAGTAATAAATGTAATCTGTATAAAAAATATGTTTTTTGACCTTTTAAAAAAAAAAATTCCCAAACGGCCCTCGTATGATTCATAAATATATTTTACATACTTGTATTATTACTTAGGGTTTAGCTTATTATTAGAATATTTAATATTGTTTTATATACTAATATGTAAAATATAATTTATAAATGTACAACATTGACAATGTATCATGGAGTTGTGCTGAGTAGTCATTACCTGTTGTGGGATCTGGGAGCTGCCTCTTCTTGATCTTGGCTTCGGAGACGGCCACGGTGTATGCAGAGCTAAGTTTGATGAACCATGCTGCTCTTGGCATTGACACTTGGTATTCTGTTAATGTTATAAATATTTCTTCCTTCTTATTAAAATTGGGTGCCTTTTTGGATAGCTGGGACAGTGGCTTACTTCCTAAAACAAACAAAAGATAACAATTATGAAAAATATTATCCTTTAACTACAGTAGTAGAGGGTCGGTTTTTTGTCTAGAACTCTTCTAGAAATCTATTTTCGCTCATGTCGTCTCGGACAGGGGTATATTTGGTATAGGGGTATATAGTGTGATGTCCTGAACACAAATATATAAGATGAGAAGCGCGAAAGGGATGGGGGTAGTTGCTGTGACGTCATAAAGTCGGCAGTGCAAAGTTTTTTACTTTTTAGGGTTCCGTACCTCAAAAGGAAAAAAACGGAACCCTTATAGGATCACTCGTGCGTCTGTCTGTCCATCTGTCACAGCCTATGTTCTCCGAAACTACTGGACCAATTAAGTTGAAATTTAGTACACATATGTAAGTTTGTGACCCAAAGATGGACATGTAACGTAAACATATTAATTTTAAACACGGGGGCCACTTTTGGGGGGTAAATGAGAAAATTAAAAAATAAAGTTTGTCAAACTATATCGTGTTACATATCAAATGAAAGAGCTCATTGTGAGAATCTGAAATAATTTTTTTTATAATTCTAAGATAAATAGTTTAGAAGTTATTCAAGAAAATAGGCAAAAAATTACCATTCCCCCCTTTATCTCCGAAACTACTGGGTCAAAAATTTTGAAAAAAATATACAAAATAAATCTTTACCTATAGATCACCGGAAAACCTATTAGAAATGTGCAGTCAAGCGTGAGTCGGACTTAATTACTTAGTTTTTGATTCGACTCCTACGGGTTTTTTAAAGACATTTCACATAAAAAATACATTGTTTAAATTGTGTAATGTACGGAACCCTTGGAACGCGAGTCCGACTCGCACTTGGCCGGTTTTTTCTTTTAAACATACCATGTGGGGTACCAAATTTCACAAACCACAGTTGACTTTGAACTGCTCTAAATTAAAAATGACTGACTCCAAATTTTATACCAAATGATTTTGAATACCCTTTATGTAATTTCTAAAAATGAAAGGGCTTTGTGAGTAGATCACAAATATATAATATACTGTAACATTTTCACTACTAGGTCAAACAAATTATTAGAAAATGTTCAAAAATTACACAAACCACGGTTGACTTTGAACTGCTCTAAATTGAAAATGACTGACTCCAAATTTTATACCAAATGACTGTGAATACCCTCTATGTAATTTCTAAAAATAATTAACTAGATATATCCAAAAATATAAAAAAGTACATCAAGTTTAATAACAGTATAATTTTCTGTTACATTAAACTGCAACTATTATTAAAACAAACAAAAAACCCGACTGTTTACATACATTTTTGAAATGGACATTTTACTAGTTTTCATTTGGTACTCATATTGATATAGTAAGAAAAAACAATCCCCCCCCCCCTCCCTTTTTCCATTAAAAATATAATTTTATACTATTTTCTTTACTGGAAACGTATTTTTACCCGACTGCAATAAAAGGAGGGTAATGTTTTTCGAGTGTGGGTATGTATATATGTACATTTATTTGGCACGCCCTCCAGCCCAGATGACTGGACGGTTTTTGACTAAGTATAGGTATATAAATTTTGAAAATGGCTCCCATAATTTATTCAACTTGATGTACTTTCCTTATTTTTTGATATATCTGGTAAATATTTTTTTTAGCATTATATAGAATATATTCAAACTCACTTGGTATGTATTTTAAAATAATCCATTCAGTCGTTCAAAGCATAGAGTAACATAATACTAGAGCGGTACTGTCATAGTTAATTTTGTAACCCCAGTAAATTCACTGCCATCTGTCGACACACTTTAAAACTAAAAATGAAGATTTATAAAAATACGATAGAATGTATTTAAATATAAATAAATGTTTTTTTTTATTTGCATTAATTATTTTTATGATTTTGACCCATGTTCTTTCACTGATATGCGTTAAAATTGTTAAATAACAAACGAAACCGTCAACGCCATCTATACGACTGTAGGCCAAAACTAGTAGCGCCCTCTGAACGAGAATCAAATTTTCTTGATTTTCGAGGCACGTTTTTTCCTTAGACTGTATCCATCTATTACGGAGTTATATCTATCTTTGTTCAAAGTCAACTGTAGATTGTGAAATTTTAGTACGTTTTCTAATAATTTATTAGAGCAGGGGCCCATTTCTTGAATGGTATTAGACTAATATTATTAGTGTGTTGCCATGGTAACCCATACGATCTGACAGTTCGTGTACTAATTAATAATAATAGTCTAATACCGTTCGAGAAATGGGCCCCAGTAAGTGCACTGCCTTATGGGAATATAGTTCAGATCCGGAAACCGCTACCAAATTTTAGTATGTTGTTGGGCATGGTACTGGGTCTCCAAAGTCTCCAAAACTGCCGGGAGACAGCGGCGCCGACCATCTACTTCAGCGGAATGACGTCATCAAAATGTCTCCCGCCTCGTTGCGAATATTGCATTTTGCACCCAAACTATGCATTGCACATACACGTGTGGGGTATTAAACGAAAGCCAACAAAATATTTTATATTTCACTAATACACTATGTACCAAAATATGCAATAGTTTAAGAGAAATTTAAAAATAAATAAAAATGATGAAAAAAAAAATTCGATTATTTGGGTTTTTCAACCAAACCGAAAGTCGGACGTTAAAGCAATGTACTACAAAATTAAAGCTGATGTCTCAAGCCATACACTGATATCAAAATAATCAAAATCAGACCAAAAATGTGAAAATTATGCATCAAAATGTAGGTATTTGCTAGAACAAATGCATTAAAGTTAAAAAAATATCGAAATTGGTCATTTTCAGGATAATTCGCATAAGCTTCTAGTATGTTATTAGCAATATAAAAAGGATCATAAAACTGCTGGGAGACAATCTCTATAGTGCCTGAGTAACGAATAATGGCGTCATACATGTGACCGCTGCCGAAATTTGCAAAATCTAAATTATAACTATACCATGAGTCATACATACACGTGTGCTATATCAAACGAAAGGTTTTTAAATATATTATGATTCGTTAATACATTATTTATAAAAACAACGTATATTTTAGGAGCGACAAACAAAGAAAACCACTAGTTTTGAGAAAAGTTCGTGTATATATATTTTATAGCTCAACTAAAAACGTTATAACAATGTTGCGTCTAATATAAAAGAAACCAGTTATTCAACTATACGTCACAGCTTAAATTTCTAATTTCTGATAAAAACTGTGGAAGTTGTACCAAAAAAACTAAAGCGCGCCAACAATTCTACCAGTTAACGTTCTTAAATAATCATTTCCTAAACTAGCGGCTGAAATAGTTAGTTTGCATTTTCTCTTGTTTTCCTGGGAGTATTTTTCAAAATTTGCAGTGAGAAGTGTCGTTTCGGTTGCCAATTTTGCAGTAAACAAGAATCATTTGGTACATGAATGAATACAATTCAATTCACCATATCTTGTACGAGGGGCTGAAATGATTGAAAATCAAAGATTCATTTAAAAAAATTGATAAAATACCTTCCGAGTTTTCTTCATTTTTTCGGTGAAAACAGGGTCGCATTATATTTCTTTATCGCAAATTGTACTTATATTTTGCCCTCAAAATAATATTATAGCAAACTCTAACTTTATGTGAACCCATAAAAAAAATCATAACTATAGGACCTATTTTCCCGTAAATATAAATATTTTTAAAAGACGTAATCACGCTGCACCGACACTGCGCGCTCACTCGCTCAGTCTCCGCCGAGAGCGCTTAGGGTACGGACCTGTGCTCGATCGTCAGGCGTTTGTTTTGTTCGTAACCAACGAGCTAGTTCCGAGAAGTGGTGTATACTGCGATTAGAAAATCTTGATCCTTAGGTGATCAATGTACTCATAGGTACATTTTATAGCACAAATATTAAATTTTTTCGCCTAGGTGATCGGGTCTGTTCAGGGTGCCTAGCCAAGATGCCAACCGTTTAGGTACCTATAGTTTACATTAAAAACAAATCTGTAGCTGGCCTCTGAATGGGTAGTAGAAACGGGTTCCGTATGTCTTTCCCTTTCCAGATGACCAAGGTGCCTAGCCAAGATGCCAACCGTTTAGGTACCTAGAATATAATTTACATTAAAACCAAATCTGTAGCTGGCCTGTAAAATGGGTCATAGAAACGCGTTCCTTGTGTATTTCGCTTTCTAGATGACCAGGGTGCCTAGCCAAGATGCCAACCGTTTAGGTACCTATAGTTTACATTAAAACCAAATCTGTAGCTGGCCTCTGAATGGGTAGTAGTAACGGGTTCCGTATGTCTTTCCCTTTCCAGATGACCAAGGTGCCTAACCAAGATGCCAACCGTTTAGGTACCTAGAATATAATTTACATTAAAACCAAATCTGTAGCTGGCCTCTAAAATGGGTCGTAGAAACGCGTTCCTTGTATCTTTCGCTTTCTAGATGACCAGGGTGCCTAGCCAAGATGCCAACCGTTTAGGTACCTATAGTTTACATTGAAACCATATCTGTAGCTGGCCTCTGGATGGGTAGTAGAAACGGGTTCCGTATGTCTTTCCCTTTCCAGATGACCAAGGTGCCTAGCCAAGATGCCAACCGTTTAGGTATCTATAATATAATTTACATTAAAACCAAATCTGTAGCTGGCCTCTAAAGGGGTAGTAGAAACGCGTTCCTTATGTGTTTCGCTTTCCAGATGACCAGGGTGCCTAGCCAAAATGACAACCGTTTAGGTACCTATAGTCTACATTAAAACCAAATCTGTAGCTGGCCTCTGAATGGGTAGTAGAAACGCGTTCCGTTTGTCTTTCCCTTTCCAGATGGCCAGGGTGTCCAGCCAAGATGCCAACCGTTTACGCTCCGTAGCGAACGAAACGCAACTGTCTCTGTCGCATTAATATGTAAGAGTGATAGAGGGAGATTACCCTATCATTCGCTACGGAACGAACGACTGGCATCTTGGCTAGGCACCCAGGTTTAGGTACCTATAGTTTACATTAAAACCAAATCTATAGCTGGCCACTGTAATGGGTAATAGAAACGCGTTCCGTATGTGTTTCGCTTTGCAGATGACCAGGGTGCCTAGCCAAGATGCCAACCGTTTACGCTCCGTAGCGAACAAATCGCAACCGTCTCTGTCGCACTAATATGGAAGAGTGATAGAGAGAGATTACCCTATCGTTCGCTACGGAACGAACGACTGGCATCTTGGCTAGGTACTCTGATTATCTGGAAAGCAAAACACATACGGAACGCGTTTCTATTACCCATTTCAGCGGCCAGCTACAGATTTGGTTTTAAGTGGTTTTAACGTAAACTGTAGGTACTAAACCCGAGTGCCTAGCCAAGATTCCAGTCGTTCGTTCCGAAGCAAACAATAGCGTAATCTCTCTCTATCACTCTTCAATATTAGTGCGACAGAGACAGTTACGTTTCGTTTGCTACGGAGCGTAAACGGTTGGCATCTTGGCTAGGCACCCTGGTCATTTGGAAAGCGAAAGACATACGGATCGCGTTTCTATTACCCATTTCAGAGGTCAGCTGCAGAATTGGTTTTAATGTAAACTATAAGTACCTAAACGGTTGGCATCTTGGCTAGGCACCCTGGTCATCTCTGGGTACAAGTATGTATATTTTATTTACATAATAAACTGAAATTACTACTACCATGCATATAAAATAAAATAAAAGAGTGGCTATAACAATAAAAATAATGTTACTTGCTATTGAAATCGACAACGATCAAGATTATTCTTCTCTGCGTTCAAAACGCGTTATAGTTGCCGGCGCTCGCGTACCGCGCGTCAACGCCATCTATTGAGTGTTATTTCGTGAAATCGATGAACGCTCCAGGGAATAAGGGCTCTTAAGGTAGAATAGCATATCAGCGCTCATATTATGCAAAGAATAGTTCTAATTATGGAGTATTAAATGAAAGAACATTACATAAAATACATGAAAACGACATTTTGGAGTGGAATCATAATTTATAAAATGAATTTGAAAAATAAAATTAAAAAAAAATATTGACAGAAGCAAGTACAAAAAAATAGGTGTTGACGTCCCTGACTTCTGAGCTAGGTAAAAAAACCTGTTACAGAAGTCACTGAAGTCAGAGTCCTCTCCCAGACAATAGAAATAGGCAGAATTTGCTGTCTACCGTGTGATGTATTGTTTACATGGAACTACTGAACTGATTTTGATAAATGAAGCGTCAATTCATTCGCCTTTGTAGCCCAAGTGCAGAAAACTTAAATTTTAACCAACTTTCAAAGGAGGAGATTAGGTACGAAACGAGACCGTTGTTTTGCTTATTTATCAAATAAATTCAATTTATAAATTATAATTCCACTCCAAAATATCGTTTTCATGTGTTTTATGTAATGTTCTTTCATTTAATACCCGATAATTAGGACTATTATTTGCATAATATGAGCGCATTAAGGTAGAATTGTTGGCGCGCTTTAGTTTTTTTTGTACAACTTCAACAGTTTTTGTCGGCAAAATCAAGTCAAGTCGGTCAAAATTTAAGCTGCAGCGTATAGTTGAATAACTAGTTTCTTTTATATTAGACGCAATATTCTTATAACGGTTTTTAGTTGAGCTATAAAATATATATACACGAACTTTTCTCAAAAAATGTGGTTTTTCTTTGTTTGTAGCTCCTAAAATATACATTGTTTTTATAAATAATATATTTAATAACCTTTCGTTTGATATAGCACACGTGTATATATGACTCATGGTATAGTTATAATTTAAATTTTGCAAATTTCGGCAGCGGTCACATGTATGACGCCATTATTTGTTACTCAGGCAGTATAGAGATTGTCTCCCAGCAGTTTTATGATCCTTTTTATATTACTAATAACATACTACTAGAAGCTTATGCGGATTATCCTGAAAATGACCAATTTCGATTTTTTTAACTTAATGCATTTGTTCTAGCAAATACCTACATTTTGATGCATAATTTTTACATTTTTTGTCTCATTTTGATTATTTTGATATCATTGTATGGCTTGAGACATCAGCTTTAATTTTGTAGTACATTGCTTTATCGTCCGACTTTTGGTTTGGTTGAAAAACCCAAATAATCGAAATTTGTTTTTCATCATTTTTATTTATTTTTAAATTTCTCTTAAACTATTATTATTTTTGTACATAGTGTATTAGTGAAATATATAATATTTAATTGGCTTTCGTTTAATACCCCACACGTGTATGTGCAATGCATAGTTTGGGTGCAAAATGCAATATTTGCAACGAGGCGGGAGTCATTTTGATGACGTCATTCCGCTGAAGTAGATGGCCGGCGCCGCTGTCGCCCGGCAGTTTTGGAGACCCAGTACCATGCCCAACAACATACTAAAATTTGGTAGCGGTTTCCGGATCTGAACTATCTCTTCGACCGTTTCCCATAAGGCATAGTACTACAGTAGTGAAAATATTACTACGGCAAGCTATCGAACATTGGCTCCCGCGGCAGCCGCGCGCAATGGATACCGGGCTGCCGCGCGAGCCAACTCGATAATGAGGGCTATCGTTTTTTTGCTCACCAGTTGGCGCCTCTGTTCTTCTTCTTCTTCTTTTAAAATTATGGCTTCAGCCCAGTGAGACTATTTCGCCAGTATCAAGGTATTAAGAGGTTTAAAAACGACAAAAATTGTACGGTTGTACAATACAGTGTACGGTGATTTGTTAGCTCTTGTAAATCGGTAGCTAGACTTTACAAGAAGCACGTGGACTACCGGCCGTTGACTCCAAGATGGTGGTTAAACGCGCTTCAAAATTAATTCTCCATTCACTGCACACTACCACATTAGTTTACTGTATAATAAGCTATCGATATTACACTTTAAACAATATTAATGAGCAAAAAACAAAGTAATTAATCACGATGCTAACTATCAAGATGGCGCTCGAACCGGAAGTCCGAATGCATTGCAAATCGGCGCCTCTGTTGATGGTGGTCCAAAAGACTAAAGAACAGCTGTCAGTCATTGAAGTGACAAGTGACATTTGACATTTCGAAATATAGAAAAGACCGCCATCTACACTAGCGCCCCTAGCGGCGAATTCATACGCGTTAGCCCTCATTGGCGCGCTCGAACGTGCCGCGCGACGAACCATTTACTGTCGGTTTTTGGCCGCGCGGCAAAGGCATGTTCGCGCGCAGTAGGAACGGATGTGTATATATTTCAGTTGGCCCGCGCGGCCGCAGACATGGATAATGAAGTGTCGTACTTTAATTAAATTAATAGTTATTTACGATACAAGTGCGAAAAAGAGGAAATTCGAAACGAGTGGCGATAAATGCGAATTACCTATTCGCACGTGTATCGTACAACGTTTTACAATACATATGACAGTTTCTATTTGTTGACATAGTTACGAAATGTGCTAATTTACGCACTAGTGCAGAAAAGTAGTACCATATGTACTGTAAACATCTTTACAGTACATATGGCCCTTTAAACTTTCGACATATGCACGAAAAGTGCTATTTGACGCACTAGTGCGAGAAAGTAGCACCATATGTACTGTAAGCATCTTTTTCACCTCACCTATTCGGAAAGGGGCTTTTTCTTCCCTGCTAGAAGGGATCAAAGTGGCACTTTTCTTCTCTGCTAGGAGAGATCAAAGTAACACTTTTCTGTCCTAGGACACGATTTCTTGTCTTTTTGGCATACAATTTTTTTAGCTTAAATAATATTTTGAAACATATTAATTTCCTCATAGGTGATGTGAAAAGCGGTATGTGTCACGTGGTAGCAAAATTATTTCCACCTTGGGCGTTAACACTCGAATCCCTCACTACGCTCAGGGTTCCAATTATTTCATCGTTCATTTCGTTCGGGACTCAATGTACACCCTCGCCGTAAATATGTAATTTCTCTCCCTTGTTGCCGCGGTTGAACAATGCTCGCACGGCCGCCTCGCGATATCGAGACACGCCTTTACAGTATGTTATATGTTTGTGATCTAATCACAACGCTCTTTCATTTGGTACCCCACATGGTATGTTTACCTCCTAAGTCCTGCGGTACCAAATTTTGTACATAATAAAAGTCACCCTTCAGTCCCAGCATTAAGTAAATTACTATAGTAATAAACACCGATAGTACATATTTCGGTACAAAATGTTTAGATGTCCCTCGCTTTCAAATTTGATTGCTCGCGCGGAGTATTCTGACAGTCCATAGAGTTGTAAATAGTCTGTTCAGGACTGACAGCAAATATTTATTATGTGCAAAAAAATGAATAAGAGGCCTCTAGGACTACGACGTTTAAAAAAAGCTGGGACTTAGGTTAAAAGAAAAAAGTAAAAAAACTTTGAACTGCGGGCATTACGACGTGACAGCAACTACCCCCACCACTTTTTTGTGTTCAGGACATCATACTAAATGTCAGTACATTTAGGTCAGGTATCAGTATACCAAATGTATCCATGTCCGCAACAACATGAGCTAGAAGTAACCTAAAGCCTGTGCGGCCACCCTACTATAGTGGTTGAAAAAAATAAAAATAATTAAGTACCTGCTAAATCCTTAAACCATGCTTCTATTTGAGCTTTGGTCCTAGCCGTGGCTGGCCAGAAGTTATCTTTAGGATTTACTTGTTGTCTTTTCCTGCCACAGTCAGGAAGGGTATTAAGTTCTTCCTTTTTGGACAAAATTCCAGAGAAAAACTGTCCTATCTGTAAATAGAATTCATATGTCAATGTTAAGTGTATTAGTAATGAAAACTATTGTGGAAGCATCTTCTAGCCGTTCTATCTAAAAAAAAATTTTTGCATACCTTAGACGCAGAATAGTTGAAATTCCTAGCAGTGCCAAACTCGTCACTAGAATGCGGGGTTGTAGAAAAACCCTGCTTTACGTTAGTAGAAGTGAGTTCATCTTCTTTTTGACGAGGTTCTTGCGGATACACGTCTGGCGGGCCTAATCGGGGCCTCTTGAGAGGCCGTTTTTCGTACATGATCCCCATAGTGTCTGGATACAGTGATTGGTCTGCAAATGAATTCATAATAATTATTGTATAGTGTGTTAATACACAAGTGATAATGCTAGCAAGGCAAAATTTACGAGATTGCAGTAGCTTACCTTTCATTTAAATTGAGTTACTTTTTACATGATATCATTATAGTAACCTAAATCGCCGTCCACTACACATATACTATTAACAAAATAATGTCCTTATTGTAAAAATAGTGTCACATTTTTCAATAACAATATCAAAAAAATTAAAGCGATAAGACAAACGTAAATTACATCTCCCGTCAATACTAAAATACTAATAGCCTAGCCAAAGAGTATAATAGTATATGTATAGTAAAGCCTAGCCTTGATCATATCTTCCACAGATAGAGAATAGTTGAGAATAGTAACCACAAAAAATTACATAGATGGCAGGATCCTATAGATGCGCTGTACGCGTGCGCCCGTGAGTGACGGAACTGGACGGAACATAAAGAGTAGTATAATATATAGAACATACGCTGGACGAAAAATTGCAATACTGTCCTATATACTACTACTTGCTCGGTTGCGTGGACAATCCGCTTGTTCTGAGTAGGCTTAGCTTATTTGTGCCGGATAATTTCAGGAACGCGGTAGGCCGCAAAGGGAGATGCGAGCGAAACCTTTTTGCCGTTACAGCCGGTAAAACTCGAACCCGTCAAGCTTGCAACGCACCTACTGCCGGGGGGTCTACCGCGAAAACCGAAATTCTCAAATTGCGGGAATCTTTCTCTTTGACTCCAATGAAGGTGTAATGAGAGCTACCGTTTTTGTGCTCACCAGTTGGCGCCACTGTAGGTGTAGGTCCAGAAAAAGCAAGGGCCTGACACTCTTTGATAGAGAAAGATCTTATTGCGATTCCCTCAGAATAATGACTAAAGCAAAGAAGCCGGGCAAAAATAAAAGGTTGGTAAAAGATATCGTATTCACAACACGTTATTACTTTTTGTCTATGAGTGAGTGAGACAACAATCCGCAAGTTCTTTCGTTTTTTTCAGTATTGTCATAAGATAAACTGAGGGAAATGTCAAATGGTCCTATGTGGTTCTATAATATAATCCAGCCAAATAAAATATATGTTCGTTATTTCACAGGTAGGTGTCAACTGTAACAACTTGACATAGTCGTATTATTTTAGTTGAAATATTTCGGGATGTTTCAGCGGTCATCTTGGTTTATTTTAATTATATTTTTGCTATTCCTGAAAGATTGTTGGAAAACGTGCTGAGTTTTTATTTGTAATGGTTTGAAGTTCCCTTTGTGATAATGTCTTGTGTGATCGAGGGCTGTAAATCGCATACAGGAAGAAAAGAAAATACGCACGAACCGATAACCTTTAATCGGTGAGTTTTGTTCAATTTTGAAGAAATTTATTTATAGGATCTGACCCTAAACATAGAAATCGATATGTTGTTTATGTAATTATTACTTGCATTCAAGTCTATATAGATTTTTGCATATATTTTCGAACTTTTCTGCTAAGTATGAAAGGTTATATTTTTGGCATAGTGATGTATCGACCTCAGATCAATAACCTATCGACATTTACAGCTTTCTTATAGTTTGGCCCAGGACTGTCTCATTTTAATTGATGAGTACAGTCAAGGGCATAAATATATATACATTCCCAAAGTCTCAAAAATATGTGTACGCTCAGACAATAAAATCGTGTTCACATATTTTTAAGCCATTTGTCTGGATCGATATTTTTGCCTTCGACTGTACCTATAGTTTTCTTTGTTCTTACTTACTGACAGATTGTGTTTGCCAGACTATAGTTTAATACTAAAAACCGGTCAAGTACCGGGTACAGGGACCGTACTTTTTAGTATTTGTTGTTATAGCGGCAACAGAAATACATCATCTGTGAAAATTTCAACTGTCTATCACGGTTCATGAGATACAGCCTGGTGACAGACAGACGGACAGCGAAGTATTAGTAGTAGGGTCCCGTTTTTACCCTTTGGGTACGGAACCCTAATAAAAAAGACATTAATGATCATTGATGAATGTTCCTTTTATTAATATTGTTGGTCACAAAACTCAACTTTTTATTTCAGATTTCCAAAGGACGAGGAATAGGGGATATTACTGCAATGTTCTGCCACCAGAGTGCAGCACTAGCTTTTTTTAGTGCACCGTAGAGTAACTTATTCATACTCTACCTTTAACAGGTTTTTGACAAGTTTTCAGGGGACCTACCGGAAAACTCGAATCCGAAATTTCGTTATCTAGCTGCCTCTTTATCGCTCGAATACGCAAGAGTGACAGAGATGTTAGATAACGAAAGTTCGATTTTCTTGTTTCGCGATAGACCCTCAGATTGTGATAGTGGCGCCACCTACGCCGAGTTTCGCGTAATATTCCCTATAATTAAATAAAAAAAAATATTACACGAACGTTTTTTTTTATTATTTCCTATTTGGTACAGTCAGCTGCAGAGAAAAGGTACCCCACGTCCATACTAATTTACAGAACTTTGTATGCAGGGGGGTGCCTTTTCTCTGCAGCTGACTGTACATGACTAGAAACTATACTTAGTCTTTTAGCATTAGAAAAAACGGTAAACCATTTCCACGTGTCTTTTTATTGACAAGTTTTTTTTATAAATACCTATATAACAATATTTTACTTATGAAAGCAAAAGTATGTAAATGATCGTATATTATATTTGTTGTGACTTATTTTCAAAGTGTTTTTCGATAAAACGACACGTTAAGATCGCTCGCCTTCTTTCTAATGATAGAAAAACGAGAGGTATAGTTAGACGGTTCTGAGTGGTAGACTGCAAATGAGATAAAAGCTATATTAGGTACATGCATTAATCCTCATATCAGGCGGCTCTTTGATTCCAAGGATTGCATAATTTTTATACTTTTTAATGATTTTTAGAATATGAAAATTATAAAAAGTGTAAAAGTTATGCAATCCTTGTATTCCACGCATTTCATTTCATTTCAACGAGCCGCCTGCTACATATTTCTTGAAATTGCCGCGTTTTTTCAGGTTCAACTTTCATTAGCCAGACTATTATCAATTTGCCAATTTCGTGATTATTCTTTTACACGGCACATAAACTTATGCATAATTTATCGATATAAAAAGTCGACACAGTTACATCCCTAGCAAATTATCAAACTTATGACACCGTACGTAAATGAGAAATAACAAGCATATATGCATCTCTTTTCGGCACATTATCTAATTCGTAAGGAAGTAAAGTACGGGTATACATATTTGCGAAGCATTTTTGCCTTACTTCTATGCTTTAGTCATTATTCTGAGGCGATTCCTATAAGAGGAAAGAGAAAATAGTGCCATGCTTTGTCCTTATCACCGACCGGGTTTTTTTTCATGGTCGGGTTATGGCAGCATAGGTAGGAGGCGATGGCGAAATACCGAAATTTATAAGAGCGAAAGAGAAAAAGGATTATGCTGCCATATATTAACCTGTCAATACATGAATATGTCTTTCTCTTACCCCTGGGCGCTCGGTTTCATGTCTATAACTACTATACTATGTCTATGAGAAAAACAGATCTCAAAATTCTTCTATGCTTATTTTTACAAAATCAATATGTTCTAAAGCTCCCTCCGCACTCGTGCGCGAATCGGGGCGCGAAGCCGCGTACGCGAGTGTGGAGTCTAGTCCGCTAATCAGCTAAATCGACTCCCACTCGCGTTCGCGGCTTTGCGCCGCGTAGCCTTGACTGGAGTGGGCTTAATATACATAATAGTACATTACTGCAGGCGCCGGGAAAGAAGGGCTTGCCGGCTGAGTAGGTATAGACGGCCATCCGTAGGGAGGCTGGATAGTGATACGACTGGATAGTGAAACATATGCAATGAAATAAAGAAATCACC
Organism: Cydia strobilella; assembly: GCF_947568885.1. NCBI lineage: Eukaryota > Metazoa > Arthropoda > Insecta > Lepidoptera > Tortricidae > Cydia > Cydia strobilella. Next base: position 41,671,686 of record NC_086068.1, on the reverse strand, counting down.
ATTAAAAAAAACAAATTTCTCCTTCGACTTTGGCGGCAACAAGTTATTAATTGCTAATTCTGCCTCCGCCCTCAATTGCGACGGAGTACAATTAATTTCTTCGTCGCTATTATCATCGGAACTGACATTGAAATTTTATTTATAAATATCAATCACAAATATAAAATCCAGGACTCGACAAAAGTTTATTAATTTTCCCTCCAATCCCTACATAATGTTTTTTTTACGGAAGTCGTGCGTGTTTCGCGTTGATTTCGCGTGTGTAGTGTACGAATAGACCTTATTAGGGATATTATACACAACCTGATATAGTTGGTTAAACCAAATTGTCAGTAAATAAGAACAAAAAAAATAGACTATACTCATCCTTTTCTTTTGGGTGCTAGTACTAATGTAAGACAAAGATAGTATGATTCTCTCTGTCTCATGAATCTAGTATAACTGGATCGGTCATGAGGGTCGGGGGAAAATGACCGAACGGGATAGTCTTATGTATCTTTCAGTAGGAGTAGCAGAGAAAGCGCTGTTATTGTTTGTCCTTGTCATAGTTTCACTTTTCCACCGCTGCCACAACCGAGGTTGTGGCAAACAAATTAGTACGTGACATGTCATGTTTGTTCGTTGCTTGTTTAATTATTGTTGTTTTGTATGAAATTGTGCTTTCTCTTATGAAATATAGTGATGGTTAGCGTTTTGAATGCTTGAACTTTGATAAAATAATGGTGAATTGTTCTGTAATCGGCTGTAATAGCCGCTCTGAGCAAAAATATGAGAACAAAACCTTTCACACGTAAGTACGGCATTTTACACCTTCCTCTTAACGCAATATGTGAGAATAACATCGTAAAATTACGTTACACTCAAAGCAATGTAGAATCAAACGATTTCAATAAAAATATCACAATTATTTACGCAAATTATATAAAATAATAATATTTAAATAATATAATTATTTATCTGAGGTGAAAAAGATTTTGTCTATGTTCTTAGTTCTTACCAGCCAGACCCAAGTGCAAGAGGCACGTCAATCCTCTGTAGATTTTATAAACGTAGACAAATACAAACTGAAATAGATAAAAATTTATATCAAAAATAAATAATAATTTACCATAGATCTAGTATTCTATAGATGCGGCCTACCGCGTGCGCCCGTAAGGGATAGACATAGATGACGTCATAAACGTGGGGATACCATATTGGTAAAAATTACCCCAATATTTGATATCACGTTGGGGCGATTACCCTTAGAGCTGGTCAAAGACGCCTAGTCTTACTAAGATGGCATATAGTCGAGAAATTCGGACGGGCACCGCCGTGGCGGGGTGGCCTATGGGTTCACGGCGTTAGCCGCGATAGCTAAAGACGCCGGTTCGAATCCAGCCTTCACCACTAGAGGGCTTCGTCACTTTTTCTTTAATATATGACATGTATTACAGTTTTTAATTTATATATAGTAGTGTGACTACTTAAAAAAAAAAACAAATCAAAATATTTAATAAAATAATTTGATTTGTTCCCAAAACTTCTTCACAACATTTGTTTATTTTTTTTGGACTTAGAAGTACGAAAAACTTCGAGGTCAAAATTACCCATAAAATTATGATATATTTTCATCTGGTATCCCTAACATGATTGTTATGTAGCTATGACCTCGGCAAGGTCAATAGTATCCTGGCTTGTCCAGCCTCAGAAGAGGCTGGGCTTCTTTATAATATGGTCAAAGACATCATTCAACTTAGAAATAGTGAAAGTAAGTCTGTTGTAGTTTTTTTAGAGAGCCACTATGAGGGTGGCATTTGTTTAAAACTTAAAACCCTCTATAAATAAATAAAGATTAAAAAAAAAATTAAGAAGAAGTTTAAAAATGGCTGACCTCGTAATTTACATATAGTGTGCCTACTTTATAAATACAAATCAAAATCTTTGATAAAATAATTTGATTTGTACGTTCCCGGACTTGCATAGACGAAGCCCAAAGTTGCTGTTGTAAAATATTTTTATATTAATTACTGGCAACTTTTTCTGAACTCTTTGAGAACCATGAATCTAGTATAACTGGATCGGTCATGAGGGGTGGGAGAAAATGACCGAACGGGATAGTCTTATGTATCTTTCAGTAGGAGTAGCAGAGAAAGCGCTGTTATTGTTTATCCTTATCATAGTTTCACATTTCCACCGCTGCCACAACCGAGGTTGTGGCAAACAAATTAGTACGTGACATGTCATGTTTGTTCGTTGCTTGTTTAATTATTGTTGTTTTGTATGAAATTGTGCTTTCTCTTATGAAATATAGTGATGGTTAGCGTTTTGAATGCTTGAACTTTGATAAAATAATGGTGAATTGTTCTGTAATCGGCTGTAATAGCCGCTCTGAGCAAAAATATGAGATCATAACCTTTCACAGGTAAGTACGGTATTTTACACCTTCCTCTTAACGCAATATTTGAGAAAAACATCGTAAAATTACGTTACACTCAAAGCAATGTAGAATCAAACGATTTCAATAAAAATATCACAATTATTTACGCAAATTAACAAAACATTATTTGTAAAATTATCCGCCCAAATTACGTAGGTTGTTTGTGGTAATATGTCAGCTACTCAGACGAGTCTGAGGTCAGCCGTTTTTAATCTTCTTCTTAATTTAGCTGCATAACAATCATGTTAGGGATACCAGATGAAAATATCATAATTTTATGGGTAATTTTGACCTCGAAGTTTTTTCGTATTACTAATTCCAAAAAATAAAATAAACAAATGTTGTGAAGATTAAATGTGGTGTACATTAAATTGGTGTGAATAATGAGCCTTGAGTTATGCAAAGAAACTTAAGTGGAAGTGGGCAGGCCATACAGCAAGACTAATAGACAAGAGATGGACATCGAAAGTCACTAAATGGAGAGGCCCACTTGGAAGAAGGGGCCAAGGCAGACCACTTACACGTTGGGAAGATGACATAAAAGGAACAGCCGGCACAGACTGGATGTCATTAGCACAGGACAGGGACAAATGGGCAGCACTGGAGGAGGCCTTTACCCACTAGGGATTCATGTAATTAAACGCTAATTTTAAGTTTGTTTTATTTTTTCAAATTTATATGTAACCGTTTTTTTACATCGAATAAAGGGCTTTTTTATTTTATTTTTATTTATTTTTGCTCAGAGCGGCTATTACAGCCGATTACAGAACAATTCACCATTATTTTATCAATTCAAAACGCTAACCATCACTATGTTTTATAAGAGAAAGCACAATTTCATAGAAAACAACAATAATTAAACAAGCAACGAACAAGCATGACATGTCACGTACTTATTTGTTTACCACAATTTCGGTTGTGGCAGCGGTGGAAAAGTGAAACTATGACAAAGACAAAAAGTAATATATTGCTCTCTGTCACTATTACTGAAAGATACATAAGACTATCCCGTTCGGTCATTTCGCCCCACCCCTCATGACCGATCCATGTTATACTAGATTCATGGAGTAAAGTAAGTAAGTAAGTAAGCCAGACAATTCAGACCAAAGAATATAATACTCACTAGGATTCAGACGGACCCACAGACCAAGGTCAGACGGTCTGAATTTCCTGAAGGCTTGTGAGCGACCGACTCCCTTTACAGCTACAGTGTCATTCACATTGATGGATGATGGATGCCATTGCCAACTGTCAAAATTAACAATAACAGATGAAAATAATTTTTAAGGTTAAGCAAAAATACATTACAATAAAATAATTAATAATGCCACCCAAAAAGCAGCCCGAAAAAGCAGGCAAGGGAGGGAAATCTGGAGGTGATGCAAAAGGTTAGTTAAAAATATTTCGGGAGGGGTTTTCGAAAGGAGTTTTCAACAATTTGATTTTCTGATCAGGGATCATTTTGACTCCTAAATTGCTCCATATATGTAGTTTTTTTTTTCAATTTATTTAGGTAAACAAACAGCCACTACAAGTAATACATATTATACTAATTACTACAATGTCTACAATATGTGTGGCCCACACCGCTTACCACTAATTAACATGAATAATGTTCATTCAGTCAAACTAATCACCGTCAAGTCTTAAGGACTAGATAAAGGTTCATGATACATTTTAAAACCATTTTCTTATTGCATGTAGATTATGTTATTTGTATTCTGACCACATTTTCAATCGTTAACTTATTGCCTTGGTTTTTTATTTATTTTGTCTCATGGCAAAATACAATCTCTTTATTATTATTATTTTTTTAATTTATTTAGGAAATAAACAGTCACATACAGATAAGTTTAAACTTGCAGATATACAATTAGACCTATAGTTCCATTAAATATAACATACTGATATTGATAACAAGTAGAAACAGGGCTTGTTTGGCACTGCCTATAAATAGGAAGATACACAAAAGTAACAATTGGATACACAACTAATAAAGTACCTAAGTATCAATCATGCTTACAAACATACATATGTTACATAAGACTAGAACAATGACATTTTTTTTTTTAAACAAAGTGATTAGTATTACACTGCTATGGAAAAAGTAAGCTCCGCAGACCACTACTATATTTACCGAAAGACAATGAGAAAATACCTAGATTGATGAAGTTAACATTATAATCATGACAGGCTCGTCTAAAGAAAATATTTTTGGCGAAATTAGATCTACAAAAACTGATATGGAATGCTTGGGGGTGGCGCGAGGGAATACGACGAGGCAATTTAAAGACAATTTTTTCAAGAAGAGTGGAAGAATCAGTAAGGCCATTTATTATTATTATTATTATAGCCTCTTTGTTTCCATACTCTTTTCCGTTATTTAGTTTTTTTTTTTTTTTAATTTGGTTAAAATATGTTTTTATGCTGTTGTTGTTTCTGTTATTTTTTCTTCTTTCTTGGGGTATGGATCCCGTTTGGGTAAAGGCCTCCTCCCATTTCTTCCTAAATATCTATGTTTGGCATTGTACATCCAGTCTTTCCCGGCAACCTCTACTATGTCATCGGTCCACCGTTTGAGGCCATTTAAGAGTTTATAAAGAAACATTTGGTCTGTATAAACACGTCGTTTATCTAGTGGCCCAAGACTATGACGGTGTGTGCTATTCTCTGACATATTCAGACCGTGGCGGAAATTGAGCGACTTTAACAACTTTTTTTGTATTCTTTCAATTCTTTTTAACTCTAAAATGCTGCGAACATAAGAGGAGTATAATGCTTTTAGGGAATTGAGGGTGTTTGGATCTTTAAATGGTTGAGATAGTCTAAGTATCGGACCTAGTTTCTTGTAGGCTCTCTCGGAGATGTGGTCTATGTGTGAAATGAAGTTAAGCTTAGAATCCAAAATAATGCCAAGATCTAGGACCTTGGTGATTCTATTTATGATCTTTCCTGAGAAACTATTATTGAAAAGAAGGGGACTTTGTTTATGAGTGAAAGTAATACAGTTGCATTTATCAGGGTTCAGAAGCAATTGGTTATAATCGCAATATGCTGCAAAGCTATCAAGATCGCGTTGCGTGTCCAGGCAGTCGTTCTTTGTTTTTATGATTTTGAAATCTTTTGTATCGTCTGCAATTGGTTATCGCAAACTCTGAGACTGTTTAAGGAATCAGTGTACGATATTCCTGTTCTTGGGATGCCATCCGATACTATGGCACCCAAATGTCTACTCAAACTCGACTCAGTGGAACTCCCCAAAATGGAGGACTGGTCAAAAAGTCAAATTAAGTGGAATGAAGGAAGCCTGAGGTGGTACACTGATGAAGCGCCTAGGAAAAGCATCAGCTTAATTAAACCTAGGGCGTTTTTGCTCTATACGAGGGGCTTTCAATATAAAGTGAGAATGAAATGCAAACTCTTTCAATATTAGGAAATTAAATACTGGCCGGTAAAGCTAATCTATCTAGCTGATTGCTGTGAAAAAAAAACGAACTGTCTTTTGTTTAAAAAAAATTACGGTCATTTCTTTGCAATGCTATTGATAGGCCAGGAAATAAATGCCCAGAAAAAGGTATAGAGGGAAATGCTTGGAACACAATTTTTGACTTCGTAGCTTTGTTTGGACTAGTCAGGAGGTGAACATATCAAAAGTCCCCGGTTATAACCCTGGTGCTGGAGGGAGGGGGGTTTAAAGGTTCCATTTTTCGGTTTTTCGATTATATCTCGGAAACTATGCGTCTGAGCGACTTGGCCACTTATACAAAATGAAAAGAGATTTAATTTTTTACAAGTTTTATTCAGTCAAGTTTTCCGATATCTTGTATAGTTTTTGAGATATCCGCTCTTGAAGGTTTATTTAGGGCTCATTTTTATCTTGATTATCTACATCAGTGAAGCTGTTAGGCCGAGTTTTTTCGTATAAATCGGGGGTGCTGAATTCATTTATGGTATCAACATTGACACCATTCCTAAGTAAAAACAAAATAAAAAAAAAAATGATTTTTTATAAAACTCCTCTTTACGCTTAAACCGCAGAACCGATTTCGTTGAAATTTAGTACAGAGATGGTTTGAGTCCCGGGACTAAAGGATTTTTGTAAGTTTTCCACCTGGTGTGAATTGTACGCTTTTCTCGACTTAATTTCACTAATGCCCGGGTGTACCAAGGGGGACGATTACTAGAGCAGTTTGTCTTACTGAGAGGAACATACTTTTTAGGGTTCCGTACCCAAAGGGTAAAAACGGGACCCTATTACTAAGACTCCGCTGTCCGTCTGTCCGTCTGTCACCAGGCTGTATCTCATGAACCGTGATAGCTAGACAGTTGAAATTTTCACAGATGATGTGATGTGATGTGATTTTTCATGTGATGATTTCGGAGAGTGTGCCGAGGAACTGCACAACCTTATTCCTCCGTCCCATTTTTACCATCGGACCACACGACAAACGGCACTCCGGCATCGCTTCATGGTAGGAATTCCAAAAATACGCACGAAGCGTTTGGCTTCCACATTTCTTATGCGAACTGCCAAGGAGTGGAACGCCCTGCCCGAGTCTGTGTTTCCGCATGAGTACAATTTGGAGCTCTTCAAGGCAAGAGTTAATAGGTATCTCATAGGTAAGCGTGCTCCACCGTAGACCACATCATCACTTACCATCAGGTGGGATCGTGGTCAAACGCCTGCCTATTCATCATAAAAAAATAAAAAATAAATGTATAATTCTGTTGCCGCTATAACAACAAATACTAAAAAGTACGGAACCCTTGGTGCGCGCGTCCGACCCGCACTTGACCGGTTGTTAGTATTATACTATAGTCTGGCAAACACAATCTGTCAGTAAGTAAGAACAAAGAAAACTATAGGTACAGTCGAAGACAAAAATATCGATCCAGACAAATGGCTCAAAAATATGTAAACACGATTTTATTGTCTGAGCGTACACATATTTTTGGGACTTTGGGAATGTATATATATTTATGCCCATGACTGTACTCATCAATTAAAATGAGACAGTCCTGGGCCAAACTATAAGAAAGTTGTAAATGTCGATAGGTTATTGATCTGAGGTCGATACATCACTATGCTAAAAATATAACCTTTCATACTTAGCAGAAAAGCGCTGGTGGCCTAGCGGTAAGAGCGTGCGACTTTCAATCCGGAGGTCGCGGGTTCAAACCCCGGCTCGTACCAATGAGTTTTTCGGAACTTATGTACGAAATATCATTTGATATTTACCAGTCGCTTTTCGGTGAAGGAAAACATCGTAAGGAAACCGGACTGATCCTAACAAGGCCTAGTTCCCCCTCTGGGTTGAAAGGTCAGATGGCAGTCACTTTCGTAAAAACTAGTGCCTACGTCGATTCTTAGGATTAGTTGTCAAGCGGACCCCAGGCTCCCAGCCGTGGTAAAATGCCGGGATAAGGCGAGGAAGAAGAAGAAGAAGACTTAGCAGAAAAGTTCGAAAATATATGCAAAAATCTATACAGACTTGAATGCAAGTAATAATTACATAAACAACATATCGATTTCAATGTTTAGGGTCAGGTCCTATAAATTAATTTCTTCAAAATTAAAAAAAACACCGGTTAAAGGTTATCGGTTCGTGCGTATTTTCTTTTCTTCCTGTATGCGATTTACAGCCCTCGATCACACAAGACATGATCACAAAGGGAACTTCAAACCATTACAAATAAAAACTGCACGTTTTCCAACAATCTTTCAGGAATAGCAACAATATAATTAAAATAAACCGCTATTACTGCAATGTTCTGCCACCAGAGTGCAGCACTAGCTTTTTTAGTGCACCGTAGAGTAACTTATTCATACTGTACCTTTAACAGGTTTTCAGGGGACCTACCGGAAAACTCGGACTGCCTCTTTATCGCTCGAATACGCAAGAGTGGCAGAGATGTTAGATAACGAAAGTTCGATTTTCTTGTTTCGCGATAGACCCTCAGATTGTGGTAGTGGCGCCACCCACGCCAAGTTTCGCGTAATATTCCCTATTATTAAAAAAAAAAAAAAATTACACGATGACTAGAAACTATAAGTACTTCGTCTTTTAGCATTGGAAAAAAAGGTAAACCATTTCCACGTGTCTTTTTATTGACAAGTTTTTTTTATAAATATAGCAATATTTGACTTATGAAAGCAAAAGTATGTAAATGATCGCATATTATATTTGTTGTGACTTATTTTCAGTGTTTTTCGATAAAACGCCATGTTAAGATCGCTCGCCTTTTTTCTAATGATAAAAAAAACGAGAGGTATAGTTAGACGGTTCTGAGTGGTAGACTGCAAATGAGATAAAAGCTATATTAGGTACATGCATTAATCCTCATATCAGGCGGCTCTTTGATTCCAAGGATTGCATAATTTTTATACTTTTTATGATTTTTAGAATATATAGGTAATATGAAAATTATAAAAAGTATAAAAGTTATGCAATCCTTGTATTCAACGAGCAGCCTGCTACAGATTAGACTTGTGCGCCGATTAAAAAATGATCGGCGGCGGCGTTTGCCAAAAAATTGGCGGCGGCGGCTATTTTCGGCGTGAAATCGGCGTGACCTTGACTTTCAGATTTCTTAAGAAAAATCGTTAATTTGTTGTTTTTCTTGAAAATTTGATCAATCCAGGTTGCTGGCCAGTGATTCCAGTGAACTAAGTATAGTTTTGAATAGGCTGTGAGTAAAATACGATTTGTAAATGAATAATATAGGATAGGTATAATAACTTAATTTCCCTAGTAACTGTGATTAAGGGGTTACCTGGTCCCAATGACCTACGATCCGATCTGTAACTCTCCATTTTCTCATGATCTCCGTGGTTCATCGTATTAAAAATGACGGACTTTAACAAAACAGAACTCCAAAATCCTTGAAATTTGCTAGACATAGTGGACTGCTATGGCTTCCTTATATCGGTTTTCTTGTCGTACAAGCACCAGGCTTACTGAGACGTATCTTCTTTCTCGTTTTCTCATTGCTGAGGAACGCGATCACATGTAATTTGTCTCCATTTCGCGCAGTCATAAGCCGTGTGGACTGCACAGTGCAGACTGCCGCAAGACCTCTTCATTGCGTTCGTCCTTCTCTCACATGCTCCAATTCGAGCACGTTTGCCATCGGCCTAAATACATGTGTTTCTCCACATCATACATTGAAAACCGCATGATATGTCCGAGGAATCTAAGGGCTCGGCCATGGCATGTTGTGAAGAGTGGCGATATTGTGCTCTCGGGTTTTTTTTTCTAGCTGTCCAAGTTAAGCAGCAGTCATCGTCAACACCACATCTCAAAAGCACCGACCTTTGCCACTTCACACTTTTTGAGACTCCACGTTTCGGTACCATATTGGAATTGAAAAGACGAGAGCACGCACGCAAGCGCACTTTATTTGCACGTCGAATACCTCTGTCTTCCAGATCTTTTCGAGGTTAGCCATAGCACTCTTAGCCATGCCAGTTCTGCGGCGTATCTCGGCGGTGCAACCACCGGCACTGGTTATCAACCCAAGATATACAAAATCGCCGAGTGCTTCGGTAACTGGGAGAATATTTACCCTGTCTACTACCATTACTTTTTTCTTGGAACGGTTGAACTCTAGAACTTTTATCTTCAAATTTCTTCAGAAGAGCCGCCATTTCGATGTATTTGCTATTGTTATTCCCGTCAGGCAGGCGACAATAGTAGCACAGTTTGTTACAAGAACTTTTGAGTCATATTATATTATCATTCATTCTTGTTAGATAGCCCATTATGGAAAGGGCTTATAAGTTTATAACTAGTAACTGCTACAAAAATATTTGGTTAATTGAAAGCCCCAGTGACCCAGGTGACTGTAAACATAGCAACGAGTGACAAGAAAATGTTGCTTCACCCATTTACAGCTTGCACATTTCCGTAGGGCAAGCGAATCTACAGTGTAGCCACTCTGTCTCTCTCTCGAGAGAGTATTCGCTCATCAATATTTTCAGATTTTTGCTGGACTTAAATACAGTCTAAGACGCAAGCAAATAAGCAAGGATGATGGTCGCAATATTAGCCAGTTAGTTTTCCTTTTCAATTTCCACCTTGAGGTCCCATGGTACAGAAGCCCACTGTGTTTTCGTTGCTCGTAACTCGTAAGTCTTGTCATGATTGAGGCTAAGGAAGGCAGCTTCGTATGTGAGACAATGTGAATTCACAATTAACAAGAAAAAATCCTACTTCATATAGCTATCGCTATCTCATCTTTCTTGACGCTGAATACTGAGGATTACACAGTTACTTTAATCGGTGTGTGAAACAGTTTGTGCAACTGGCTCTTCTGTTTTATTTAATTAATAATTGACGTATATTTGACAAAAAAATCCATATTGTAATTCAAATACCAACTTGGAATAGCTAATTAACAACACTCAAGGTCACGCCGATTTCACGCCGATCATTTATCGGCGGCGGCGGCGTGGCAAAAAAGCCCGGCGGCGGCGGCGCGCCGGCGCGGCGCACACGTCTACTACAGATTTCTTGCGTTTTTTCAGGTTCAACTTTCATTAGCCAGACTATTATCAATTTGCCAATATCGTGATTATTCTTTTACACGGCACATAAACTTATGCATAATTTATCGATATAAAAAGTCGACACAGTTACATCCCTAGCAAATTATCAAACTTATGACACCGTACGTAAATGAGAAATAACAAGCATATATGCATCTCTTTTCGGCACATTATCTAATTCGTAAGGAAGTAAAGCACGGGTTTGCGAAGCATTTTTGCCCGGCTTCAATGCTTTAGTTATTATTCTGAGGACGCAAGAGTCAAAAAAGGATTGCAAGGCGGAATAATGTTCACCGCCGTGAGGGAAATAACAACAAGCGTAGCCCGATGCGCGGCAGCGCCGGGCGGGCGCGCGCGAGGCGGCGGCGCGACGGAGTCGGCGCGTTCGATGCTCAGCCACAGCTCCTCCCGGCGCGGGCCGGAGCGCAGCTCGGGGCGCTCGCGCACCGTCAAACCGCGCCCGCGGCGCACCGCCACCAGCACGCCGCCGCCCCGCCCCGAGCACCGGTCGTGGCGGTAAACGGCATAATCATTCCAGAAATACTCGCCATCGTTAAAGTCACTCGTCAACCACGTCTCTGTCAGGCATATAATATCATAATCGGCTTTCAAAACGTTTGCCAGAAAATAATGCGATTTAGTTCGCAACCCCCTAACATATTGATGATTATTTAGTATTTTTTCTGAATTATTCGAATACACCTCCATCATCTCTCCTTATTTAGCATCTAAAACTTATCTTTTGAATACAGAATCTGGCGCGAAAGAGAAAAAAGGTGGGACAGCTGTCAAAGTCAGACACATATTGTGTGAGAAACAGTCAAAATGTTTGGAAGCTTTAGAAAAACTTAAAGCTGGACAGAAGTTTCCTGAAGTAGCAGCAGCATATAGCGAGGACAAAGCTCGGTCAGGCGGCGACCTCGGCTGGCAGACGCGCGGCGCCATGGTAGGCCCCTTCCAGGATGCTGCCTTCGCCTTGCCCGTCTCCACCGTCGCTAATCCCGTCTACACTGACCCTCCCATAAAAACTAAATTTGGGTACCACATAATTATGGTAGAGGGAAAAAAATGAGTGACATGGTTTTGGGATTTGAGTACTTTTGGGCGATGCTTTTATTGTTAATTATGGAAAGGATATGCTGCTTGCAGGAGCAATTTGATGAGGACTATATCATACTCCCCGAGGCTCCTAGATCTGATGTCTTGGACGATTCAATCAACTCAGAAGAGTTTTCTGATACCGAGTAAGTAATCTGTTTCCTTAAAATAGATGTTTAATTTCATTTTGTTAATAAATGTGTCATTCACAATCAAAAGGTACCACATTGTCGCTTATGGATTCCGAGATATCAGTGATTTTGTAAATTGACGTAAAAGTCTAAATTGACGAAATTTTGTTTTGTTTAGTCTCTAGACACTTAAAATAATCATGTGTATTGTACAAAAGTTGCAAATTCTATCGGTAAATTGAATTGAACGAGGAAGGTCAAACCCTTTTGGTTTTGTAGTCGGGTCAGATATGTGGTTTCTCTGAGTTGCCGAAGCAGACCATTTCACTTTCCACCTATCCGAAATGTTAAAGCTGCTCAGTCTCTCAGCTGCAGCACAGGGTGGATTCCGGGATTTCAGTCGCCGAGGGGGTGGGCGGCAGAATTCCTCGTGGGCAGGCATTCATAATAATTCATAATTCATAATTTTTTTATAGCATGAACGTGAGTACAAAAGGTGTTAGTATATACAAAAGTCCATCACAATCTGCCGAGATCCAGCACGCAATATATCTTAATTCTAAAACTACAAACTAAATTAATTTAGCTATAACTATAAAATAGCAAATTAATAAATAAGAAAACAGTCATTAAATTATAAGAACATGCTACTACAAACCTTTACATGCTAAATATTCTTTAAGGGAGTAAAATTACTTGTTGTTGAGGGTTATTCCAATATTTCCAATCTTCTCAGCCTCCCTCTTCAACGCCTGTAGTCGTCAGTTTTTCTTTAATAAAACAGGTGTAAACAGGTTGTGAAGGGCAAGAGGAATCTACCGATATGTCATTTTAAAAAATCCGTCTAGTATCCTGAGCTGTGAGGGTGTACTGATTTTCAGTATTTATGCCCATAACCCTACTTTCTGTTTGAGTCGCAGTCGAGTAAAATGTTGATATTGGAGTAGAACATGTACAAATGTATAGACAAAAGTGGAATTCATATTCCCCCAAGTTTCATATTAAGAGAATATCCCCTGAAAGGGTATAAGCGCTAAATCTGGATTCAGCTATTATTTTCTATAACAAGATGTATTTTTTAAGTTATCTATGACTTTTTTGTGTAGAATTTAATAAGCTTTAATGTTGCCTTACACCATATTTTCATAGAGAACGTATATTTAGAGTAAAACGAAAATTTCTCCAGGATGGTACACATTTTCCAAGATGGCTGCGATTCCTCGAGGTCCCCAAATGTCAAATAGTGTGGACATGAAAAAGAGACCTTTAATTAACATACATACCAAATTTCATATCTTTGGAAGGATTTCGAGGTGAGACTTAATCCGATTGTGCTATTGTAGAAATTACAGATTGCCTCAAGAACCTTTTTTGGGCACCAAAAAAAAATCTTTAAAAATTTATAGGTTGGTTTAGACCCGCTACCCTGCAGCCAGACTTGTAGTAAGATAGGAGAAGCATCAGGCAAATTTTCAGCTTGCCTCAAGGACCTACTCCAAATTTCTACCAGCTCTCCGTCTATTATCCGTAGCATAAAATAGATAAGAGTCAAAGTAATTTGTTCCAGTGATCTGAAGCCGAGTTTTCTGCGGCTGTGCCGCCTCCGCCACTCGCAGGTTACCATGCTGCTGGCTCTCTTCTACTTCTGCAACGTTTGCTTCTGGTTCGTAATGACAAAGGAAGCTTCGCCCATTACCATGTCCCTTCCCTCACTTTATCACTTTTGGATTTAAGACATGTTATTCCATCATGAATGGTATTAATAAATATGATGCAAGCATCCAAAATGCCTGATTGTTCTTAAATTATTTCCCACAAAAAAATCTCCCATTACATTTGCTTAAGAGTCCCCGGCAAGCTCGGTTCTCCATACAAACGTAGTTACACTCTCATTTTAAAACGACTAGCTAGATTGCTCTGAAACTTTGTACTTACAATAGGATAAGGTATATCTATGTCTGTAATTACTTTATGTAGGTTCAGATACCATAGTAAAAAAAATACAGCGAATTTTACTTTTTCATACAAAACTTGTTTTTGCTCTATTTCGTTTGGTTTATAAACTGGAGCAGACATAGATATACCTCATGTCATTGTATATGCAAAGTTCCATTAAAGCTCGACGTACTTCAAATATCTTTGGCTCCACTGTTATTAATATTGTTTAATTATTTCGTTAATAGCGTATTATTAAAATAATGACAACGGAGGGCCATATGGGGACAGTGTGAGAGAGAAAGAAAAAAAAATTGCAACAACTAAAGATATAAATAACAATAAAATTTTACACCCGCAAGTTATACTTAACTAGATACACATCTATAAAAGCACTTAATTTACAAATAGGAGTCAGAAAAAGCGAAAAAGTTAAGGAGAAATAAGTTTTTGGCAAAAATTTCATTTTTGGTACAAGCTTTTATCGCTGACTGTACTTTTTTTTCCACGAACAACTAATACTCATAGAGACAATTCTAAAAACCCCAAACACAATTAGGTTGTGTTGTTTTATCACAGAGTTCCTATGGCCACCTCCTGTCTCCATCATCAGATCAGCTCGATGGTACCATAATATTGCCTTGTCACCCGACCTACATATGTGTGCAAATTTTCAGCTTCATCGGAAACCGGGAAGTGGGTCAAATTTAACTTGCAAGATTTGACCCTTACAAACATGTTACATATATACTTACATAGGTACATTGCAAGTTAAATAAAAGCTTGTAAAATAGGTGGGTGCACTAAATTTCACAAAAAAAACTCGACACGTCTGCTTGCTCAAATCGGTAGATTTTTTATTTAGTTATTCTTGCATTATTCCCTTCAAAATAAAATAAAAATTGAACGCGCTCGAGTAAGTCAAGGTCGCGATCTTTTTTTGTGACTTTGTGAACCTGCCACTCCTTTACGGATCGCTAAAATCGTCAGATTATTGAAATGAGCACTATTTAACAAGTAATTAATCCATCATACGAGTATCTTAATCTGACGCGCTCGAGTGACTCCAAAAATCCCCTCTTGGGCTCCCCGACCATTACAATCCAACACGTAGTTTTAAAATGAGAACGAGACTCCGTTTGTATGGGAAGGTGAAATTCGGCCGAACATGCCCGGACTCTTAATACCTTACTTTGCTTCGATACCCGTGCATCATAAAAGGAAAAAATAATAAGACATTATTTATGTATAAATTATAGCAGTCTTTATTGAAAGTAGTGAATACTTATAATTATGTAATGTAAAAAAATTGACTGCCGCAATAGTGATTACTCGTTAATTAAAAATACTGAAATAAATATAAATAAAGCTATTTACTTCAAGAAAAATGGGTCACATACCTAATAAAACATAGCACAGTTTCTAGACGTAGATATCAACTTTATAAGATTACTGAATTGTTAAAAATAAATGTAGGTTTTTATTTCACTGATTGATAACGAGGTAACTTTAAAGCTATGTTTCTAAACAAACGAGATTCTTAACGCTCAATAGTCTCGACACAGTCGAAATATGAGGACTACCTTAGCTTATTAGTGTCTTTGATTTCTTGTTTCATAATTTATCTCATCCGAAAAGTAGTGTCGAGATTTGAGGAGGAAGGGGAGAAGGGGGATTATGCTCGCTAGACCCGGAGGTTGGGGTTGGTGTAGCGGACGTATTTGAGCAGTGCGTCGTTTTCCTCGCAGACGAAGGGCTTGCGATGGTGGCACGCCACGTCGTGCCAGTGCACGCCGTCGTTGTAGAAGTTGTTGAGGATGGCGACGCAGTGCTCGGCCGCGCCGCCCTGGATCAGCTCCTGAAGCAACACACGCGACCTTCAGATCCCATCGAAGGTACGATGATAACAATTGTAGGTACATATATACAATATTATATAGTTGTGTGATCGTTATTATCGTTAGAGGAAAGTGCGACTTTCCTCACTCCCGGGAGTGAAACAAAGTAGCTTTTTAATTTAGTGAAGGCCATGAACTACCACTTCATACTTCAATTACAATTACGTTTTTTTTTGTTTCTGTATTATTCTGTGTAATTCAAAATACATTTTAACCTTTAATATGCTCTCATTACTGAGGTGAAAAATTATATGTGCAACACGAGAGCAAAGTTATTTTACATCTCGTGTTTTTTAGTCCCTCGCTACGCTCAAGATTCTAACTTAGAATCACTCGCTTCGCCCGTGATTCAATTATAGAATCTTTCGCTTTCTCGGGACTCAAAATAAACACTCGCAAGAAAAACCAACTTTCCTCTCTTGTTGCACAAATAACTATTGTTACTACTTACCCAAAAATTGAGACTTGCGAACTATGTGTTACACCAGCCAACAGGTCGGTTTGTTACAACGAAATCAGTTGTAAGATATTGATCAAAATTCATTTCCTTATAACTTAAGTTCAGTCATTTTGCTGAATAACTCACCGAGAGTTCGGCTAATTATTTTCTGAATAACTCACCGAGTTCGGCTAATTATTTTCTGAATAACTTACCGAGTTCGGCTAATTATCTTCTGAATAACTCACCGAGTTCGGCTAATTATTTTTTTCAGTGTGCCTATGAAGCCGATGATCCCGGTAAGGGCATTTATTGATGTGATGTCTGATGTCACAAATATTAGTTCCCGAGTCATGGTTGTTTTCTATGTATGTAAGTATTTATATATTATATATATTGTTATCCGAGTGCCCACAACACAAGCCTTCTTGAGCTTACCGTGGGGGTTAGTCAATTTGTGTAATGAAAAGTGCTATAATATTTATTTATTTATTTATTATGCGTCAGACTGATCCTGAATGAATGTCTTGAAAAAAGTAAGGCGCGGTGTATAGTAAAATGCGCTATTTTGAAGCTATATTTACAGACTTTTACAAGGATTTCTTGCATTCTTTTCTAGTATGTATAACTTCAGTCCCTGAACTAGTTATCTGCTTGTCAGAAACACGATGGCTCATGATTTCCTCGATAGAATTTCCTTTTGAAAATGTGCTTAAAATTGACTTTTTTCCCTTTTTTTTGGAAGTACTACGACGAAAATTAATATGAGACTTACTTCATTCGATAGATTTTAGGTAAATCTAAGTTTTTGCTTGACCTCTCATTTATACGTTAATGTTTTAATTTATAATTATTTACATTATAACACTAAACATCACCCTGCGCGGTAACCACGTGCGTTGATTCCTCACGCCAGTACGCCCGTGACCACTGTCAGCGTTGGACCTGTGCTAGTTTAGCGGACGTTGGTGGTTGGCGGTAAAGTGGGTAATCACAGTATAAAAAAAAACTAAACACAAAATGGCACGGCTACGTGAACTGCGAGAGCATATTTCGGTCACATTTACGAAGCAAAAACTAAAAATTCTGCGAAATAATTCTTAAATACGGTGACATTTCAGACATTCGTCTGTCATATTATAATTTTTAGACAAGTTGGGCATCGAATGTACTGACTAGGGCCTACTGCGAACCACGTTCGACGTGTTGCCTGCCTGTCACACTTACGTACGAATTAACAAGCGCGACAGAGAGGCAACACGTCAAACGTGGTTCGCGGTAGGCCCTCTAAAATGATAATGATATTAGTTGCTTTTATTACCACTACGATTTGAAAAAAGTTTTGTTCTAGTTTAGAGTTCAGTTAGATTGTCATCTTGAAGACAATGGGACATTTTGTAATTATACTCAAACGGGAACAGAATTGAATAATGACGATAGGTAAAGTATAATTATGAAGTATCGAAACAATGTACAAGTTACTTTAATTTAGTAACAGAGGGCCTACCGCGAACCACGTTGGACGTGTTGCCTCAGTGTGACAGGACACTGACGTACGCATTCATGAGTGCGACAGAGAGGCAACACGTTGAACGTAGTTCGCGGTAGGCCCTCAGATTTTAAGATTCACGTGAATAAGTTGGGTATTTATTTTACCAATGTTATTCAGAAATCCGGAAATTATTTTCACAATTCCGGATAATATTTTTCGGTTTCCGGATTTTTCATAACAATATCATTGTTGGTGTTTTCAAGTAGGTGTAGCTAGTAGGTTTGTAAAATTTATAGAAACAATAGGGTAGTTAATATTGTCTCCCGTTGACCACGAACGCTGTAAAGAGTTCGAAACGTCGGGATGAATTATAAATTCAATATACGCGATATAATCCGTTTTCATAGTTTTATTTCAATAGGGTAGTTGACAATTTTTTTAATGGTATCAGTCGATCAGGGTGTACTGAGGATCAAATGTCTGTAAAGGGACCCTGTCTTAAAGCAATACAAAAGTCACAAGTCACAAATGATGGTCAAAGTCTGGCATTTTTACTGCGCAAACGCTCTAACTAACACATCGTGACGTCACTGTGTCACTTTGCTTCGAAGCCGGTTCGATGTATGGAAAACAAGAAAATTGCGATTTTGTCGGCGTTTATGTATATTGTTGCTATACAATATTTTTTTAATAAAATGTAAGGAATCGAATGGTACCGTTATTTTTTTCTTATTTGTTAAAAAATGATTTTTTTTTCGAATCTGAGTCTTGTATTTTTTTATTATTCCCATATATTTTTTAATTTTCCAATTTATTGTGATAAATTGCTCATTTTCTATCTATTCAACTAGATTTAGTTATAAAATTCAACATGTGTCAACTACCCTATTTACCTATATATTGGAACACCTTCAACTTTAGCAGATGCAGGAGATATACCGGATTCAAATATTATTGATGGATATCATTTAGGTGCAGCTTGCAGGTATGAACAATTGACCGATCAGATCTAAATATTTTTTTCATACTTAACGTCGTTATAACTAGAGGAAAACCGGAAATTAAAGTTTTCTTTTAGGTTGAGACTAGATCTACCTAATTTAATTAATTCAATTGGATGAAACAAATATCCACTACTTACAATTATATTTGAATATTTGAAATTATATGTGGATATTTGTTTATTTCTGCTCTTTCGAATAGACGGTTTTGCAGCTTTTGCAGTGAGCAAAATTCGTTAGTTAACTGATTTGAAAACAGCTCAATTAGTATATTTTAGTTACTTCTATAGCATTACGACCAAGCCTCGGATTTTTATCACATGGTAAGATGAAAGAAATGTTCGATATTAAAACTAAAATTTAGCTCATAATCATACTCATACTCACTCGTGTTCTTAAGCTCGGCGTGCCCTTCATTTGGCTCCATAAAATTAAAAACCAGCCAAGTGCGAGCCGGACTCGCGTCCAAGGGTTCCGTATAATACACAGTTTTTAACAATGTATTTTTTTATGTGAAACGTAAATGCCTGTAAAAACCCATAGGCATCGGATCAAAAACTAAGTAAATAAGCCCGACTCACGCTTGACTGCACATTTTTAAAAGGTTTTCCTGTCATCTACAGGTAAAAAACTATTTTATATATTTTTTTTTAAATGTAGACCGAGTAGTTTCGGAGATAAAGGGGAGGAAGGGAGGGAAAACTTCTAAACTAAAATTATAAATAAAAATATTTGAGATTCTCACAAGCTCTTTTTGTTTGGCACGTATTTAACCGGTCAACTAATAAATCGAATTTCGGTAGCTTAAAAAAACCGGCCAAGTGCGAGTCGCACTCGCACACGAAGGGTTTCGTACCATTACGCAAAAAACGACAAAAAAATCACGTTTGTTGTAAGGGAGCCCCCCTTAAATATTCATTTTATTCTGTTTTTAGTATTTGTTGTTATAGCGGCAACAGAAATACACCGTCTGTGAAAATTTCAACTGTCTAGCTATCACGGTTCATGAGATACAGCCTGGTGACAGACGGACAGACAGACGGACAGCGGAGTCTTAGTAATAGGGTCCCGTTTTTACCCTTTGGGTACGGAACCCTAAAAATAGAAATAGGTACTAAAATTAATACTTTGGCAACTAAAGCGGAGCATCAAATTATTCCAATATGAGTAGTATTTTAATGCCATTTACACTTTTGTTTATTTAAAGGCAAGTACCAATTATTTATTTGGCAACTAAATTAATATATTGGAGACTATTTCTGAAGCACATTTTAAACAGAAAACGACTATCTATTAATTTAAAACGAAGTTCTTTTAAAATATTTAGATAGAAAATTAAGGTAAATGCACACTTAATAGTAGATTGTGTCACAAGGGAGCAAAATGACATATTTACGGCGAGGGCGTACAATTGAATCCTAAAGCGTAGGATTCTATAATAGAATCCTGAGCGTAGCGAGGGATTCTAACATAGAATCCTGAGCGTAGTGAGGGATTCAAGTATTAACGCCCAAGGTAAATATAATTTTGCTACCATGTGATACATACTGCTTTTCACATCACTTATGAGGAAATTTCATACATATATTAGGTTTCAAAACATTATTATATTGTGCCTCTTAACACAGGTATTTTCTTACTTAAAAAGAGGCACCAACACTTACCTGTATAAGTAACTCTTAAAGTAAATAAACTATTTTTCATTTTTTTTTGAAGCAAAGATCGATACGGACAAAGTGCCAAAAATATGTATACACGACCTTAGTATAGGTACATATTTCTGGCACTTTTTCCGTATCAATATTTTCAGACGTGACTGTACTGACAAATTAAAAGTACGTACAGTTCATAATTATGTACCTAATATCTTTTCAAAGACAGCAGCAAACACCTAAAATGATACAATGAAAATCAAGTACATTATTTTTGTAGATTTTTCTGGTAACAAATTAGCTCTTACCCCTTTGAACCAAATCTTCGGAAGAACACTATGAAGACTGATATCACTTATATTTATTATTATAAAGTTATTGATTTAAACTAAGTATTTACAAATTTTTAGACAATACAGAACCGCATAATTATGCTTTGTGAAATATTTGTACAAAACTTTTTAAATATAAACTTTTTTAATTGCATAGACAAGTATGGCTGCATTTAAGGAGACCTAAAATGTCAAAATTAAAATTAAATTATTAAACTAATGTTTTTTTACGTTTCCTTGTAAATATTACGCTAATTAATTAATTTACTTAATTTAGATATGTTATTAATTAATTTAAAATACGCTAATTACATTTATTGTTTACAATTACAACAAAATATTATTTGTTAGAAAAATTGTGTGCACGTAATCGATTATAAAGAAATTGTAATCGAATATGCATACTAATTTCATATGTCTTTGTGTCAATATTTCATACTGGCAATAAAATGTCCTTAAACAGAAAAGTGCCACTTTGATCCCTCCTAGAAGGGAAGAAAAGTTCCCTTTTCGAATAGGTGATGTGAAAAATTTATATTCCGACCATCATTACTTGAGCTGTCATTTTAATATAAAAAAGGATCCTAAAAAAGTTATTGTGGTCGTATAAATATTGAACCTATGGGTAGAAAACTTTGATTATGTCGTGGTTAATATAGGGTGGGCCAATGATAAATGCATTTTAACGAAAGACGTCAGATAAGTTAGTAACGGAGAGTCGAATGGAGTGTTAAGTAAAACCAAACATTCCGTAGATGTGTTATATTATCGGTAGTCAAGTATAAAGAGAGAGCATGTAAATCTAAACATTAGTTATTTATAGACTATTATTGCTTACATGGTATTTATGCAATTCCGTGCGTCGCATATTTATGTTGCAGGCAGTAACGTATAGTTACTAGTAATATGTTAATTTAGACATATAGTACAGAATTCATTTGTTCACTTTACATGTGTCTTTGGGTCCCAAATTTACATATGTGTACCAAACAACTTAATTGGTCTAGTAGTTTCAGAGAAAATAGACTGTGACAGACAGACAGACAGACAGTTGCTCGAGTGTTAACATGTTAAAGTGTTAACGGGACCCTATTAGTAAGACTTCGCTGTCTGTCTGTCTGTCTGTTCGTCTGTAACCAGGCTGTATCTCATGAACGTTGAAATTTTCACAGATGACGTATTTCTGTTGCCGCTATAACAACAAATACTAAAAACCGAACAAAATAAATTAAGGGGGGCTCCCATACAACAAACGTGATTTTTTTGCCGTTTTTTGCGTTATGGTACGGAACCCTGTGCGCGAGTCCGACTCGCACTTGGCCGGTTTTTTTTTAGTAATGGTACGGAACCCTTCGTGCGCGAGTCCGACCCGCACTTGGCCGGTTTTTTCCTTTTAAGGTACGGAACTAGGGTTTGCTCCCGGAAAATACCGGTACCGAAAGTACGGGGAATTCCCGGGATTTGGAGCCAACCAATGAAGAGGGAATTAAAAAGTCCCGGTACTTTCGGGATTTTGAGGACTAACATTTCTGGCCCAAATTTTACGGTATTCTGTTACTTAGCATGAAATATCATGTTTTTTAAAGAAATATATTTTTACCTCAGCAGCTCGAACAAGCCTACTTTCGTCACTCCCTGGACTTTCCTCACTCCAGGGAGTGAAACAATGTAACGGTACGGTACGGTCCGGTCCGGTCCGGTCCGGTCTGGTCCGGTCTCGTCTCGTCTCGTCTCGTATCGTATCTTATCTTATCGTATCGTACATATTATAATACTTTTTTTTTCCTGTTTATTCTGTGTAATTCGAAATACATTTTAACCTTTAATATGTTCTCACTACTAAGGTGAAAAATTATGTGTGCAACACGAGAGCAAAGTTATTTTACATCTCGTGTTTTTGAGTCCCTCGCTACGCTCGTGATTCAATTATAGAATCTTTCGCTTTCTCAGGACTCAAAATAAACACTCGCAAGAAAAACCAACTTTCCTCTCTTGTTGCACAAATAACTATTAACAATCTAAGGTTAATACTTTACGGCTGACCACATATTAAAATCAAAACACAAATAGTCTATGGGTTTGACAATGCTGACAATATAAAATAGCGTAATTTGAAACTTTATGGGTATAAGGCGAGCCGTGAATCAATCCTTTGATACCTGTAGAAGTGTCCTACGTGGGCGATCTCTCTGCGAACGCGAATGCCGTGGCACGCTGTGGGCCCGCCGCGCCGCGTCGCTTCGTGTTCGCGAAGTTCGTGTTCTTACGTAAGACGAAGCGCAAGACTCATAATAATATTGTCGTAAAAGAGAAGTGTGCGTACTCTCACTATGATACTTTTCATATTGTACCAAGTACCAATGTTTAGAGAAAGATTCACGGTCGTTTTACGATTTTTTTTACTGAAAATTGGGGTAAAATCTAATGTTTTAAGGCAGTCCCTAAAGTAGTAGTAGTAGTAGTAGTAGTAGTAATCACTTTATTGTACAAAACACAGGTTTACAAAAATAAATTACAGAAATGGAAGTACAAAGGCGAACATCCCTATAAGGGATCTCTTCCAGCTAACCTTCGAGTAGATGAGTGGAAAACTATAGCCAGATCAGATAGACAAACTTACAGAATGTACAAATTAATATTTAAAAAAGTAAACTATTTAACATACTCATAAAAAAGCATTATAGATTAAAATACATACTAGCATACATACATACAATACTAAATATATATTATAATATATATAATTATCACAAGTGTAAGAAAATAAAAATAAAGGTTAGTACTTAACCAGATCACGCTGATTGGAAAGCCAAAGCTTCTTCAGATTAGCCTTGAGTGACGCTACAGACTGGGACTGTTTGAGCGACAGGGGCAATTCGTTCCACAACTTCACAGCGCGAACCGCGAAAGAATTTGCATACGTTCGCGTCTTATTAGGAGGAATAGCAAGCGTGAGATTAGAACTAGATCGTAAGCGGTGATCCCTGCCTTCAGCCAGATAGTTAAATCTTTCCGTTAGGTAAGATGGGGGAACGGGGTTTGAAGAGTATATTGAACAGCAACGACACGAAATGCACATCTCTGCGTTGGCGGATCGGAAAGTACCGTAAATCCCGGGAAATCCCGGTTCCACTTTTGCCTGATACCGGAAATCCCGGTTCTTTGAAACAGTACCGGTTCAGCAATCCCTATACGGAACCCTAAAAATCATTCATAGGTAATCGTGTAAGATTTTATAATAAACTTCCAAACCATAACTTTGATTAACTGTGATTAGAAATGATTGATTATTTATTTTACTGCGGCATACTCTAGTATTGTATAGGTATACATAGGTACAATTTACTTACCTACCATTTTAAATTTCATTAAATACTCATGAAAATGCGAATATGCCTATAATCAATTTAATGTTTAATCAAATTTTAATTAATTAATTACGTCAATAAATAAATCTTATCAAATATATTAAATTCCCGGAAAAAAATCCGGAACTAACAAATCAGAATACGGATGGCGTCAGAATAAGGACGTAGCCGTGTTGCGCGGTCATGTGGAGACTATAAAGGAGCCAAATCTCTATGTGTGAAAAGTGTCCATCAAAAAACAGTAATTAGGCGGCGCCACCATACACCGAAATACTACCAAAAACAACCTACGTAATTCGGTCGGGTTATTTGTTGCCTTATATGGTTCATGTTATACTCATGTCCCAGAGCCTAACTAGCGCCACCGGAGAGATTAGGAACTATTATTTAAAGCTTAAGAGCGCTATTACATTTCGGCGTTGAGCGAGTTTAGGTATTTTACGCGCTGCGGCGGGCTGTGCGAGCTCAGTATGCCGATCCCTTCTACCACGTTTTCCCTCTCGCTCGCACTACAATGATGGATTAAATAATCTTGATCCTTCGTGAAGCATACTGAAAACAATTATAACGACACTAACTGTACTTAAATTTTAAAATCCTAATTATTGTTATTTGGTACGAAAATACTAAATCCAGTGCAAATGTACTTACTTTTGTATTATAAAAGAATTATTTTATACTAGAAAGAAATTATACTCGCTTGTTTACATGTTTCGTCATTACATCTGGTACAGGTACAGGGTAACCGTACCGCTTGGGTAGCGAAACTATTTTAGCTATATGTAGCAGTGTTGGCCGTAATTGTTAATTTTAATTAACCATTGATCAATTGCATTAACCCTTAGTTCCGCCATTAACCAATTGCATTACGCACCAATTGCATTAAAGTTAATTCGAATTAAATTTTTGAGACGTTAATGGCCATTGAAGTTAAAGTTTTGTTTAGTGTTGTTTGACATATCAGTCAAATTTGACAGATTGACAGTTTTTGTCTTTTTTAGAGAAAATTAACATGGTTTGTTTGCTAAATTATATCCCAAAAAGATAATTTTCACTGGAAATGAAAAAAACTGTCAATCTGTCAAATTTGACTGATATGTCAAACAACACTAAACTATGTCACTTAGTACAAAACTTTAACAAAACATGTTAATTTTCACTAAAAATGACAAAACCTATCAAACTGTCAATTTTGACAGTTTTGACAGATGGGTCAAACTACATTTTCCATCCCATGACTAATGTTGAAGGTCCTATCAAAATTGGACAAGCCGTTTCGATCTGGGATCCAAAACTGTCAAAAATGTCAATTTTGACAGATAGTATAAATCTACACTTAACAATGTTACTTGGAGCTAAATTCTATCCCAAAAAGATAATTTTCCCTGAAAATGACAAAAAAACTGTCAATCTGTCAAATTTGACTGATATGTCAACCAAATCTTAGTTCCACTAGGTACTGCCAGGGTTCAGCATCAGCTCTATCATGGGTACTGCTCTCCTAAGTGCTCATCAAGACGAGTCGGATGACTAAAACAGCGTGTGCCTATGTTGCACCAAACCTTAGATTCACTAGGTACTGCCAGGGTTCAGCATCAGCTCTATCATGGGTACTGCTCTCCTAAGTGCTCATCAAGACGAGTCGGATGACTAAAACAGCGTGTGCCTATGTTTCACCAATCCTAAGTTCCACTAGGTACTGCCACGGTTCAGCATCAGCTCTCCCAAGTTGCTCATTAAGACGAGTCGAATGATCAAAACAGTGTGCGCCTATATTGCACCAAACCTAAGTTCCAGTAGGTACTGCCAGGGTTCATAAGGAGGATGAGTAATACATACTCAAAACTTATACAAGTTCAGTCTTAGTTATATCGGAGCATCGTTTATAATGGCGTAAACGCCATCGACAATAAGGTCCCTTTTTATAGGAAATACCACATTTTATTCTGTTTTTAGTATTTTTGTTGTTATAGCGGCAACAGAAATACATCTGTGAAACTTTCAACTGTCTAGCTATCACGGTTCATGAGATACAGCCTGGTGACAGACGGACAGACAGACAGCGGAGTCCTAGTAATAGGGTCCTGTTTTTACCCTTTGGGTACGGAACCCTAAAAGCAGAATGAAATAGATATTTAAGTGGTGCTCCCATACAACAAACGTGATTTATTTACCGTTTTGTGCGTAGTACGGAACCCTTTGTGCGCGAGTCCGACTCGCACTTGGCTGTTTTTTATTTTAATTTACTACCTATAAAATGTCAGGTAATTTCAAATATTTTTATTGTTGTTCGGAAGTTTGTTATGTTACTATACTATAACAACAAATACAGTACTCGGATCAAAGTTTCTCAGTCGCAGTTTACACGCACACAGTATAGCGTTTTACACGGCGCCTGCCGCACACAACGATAAAAAACCTCGTTGTCGCCGTCGAAAACGTGCGGAGCCGACCGACGCAGGTCCGACCTCTTCAAGCTCTGCCGCGGTACTGAGATCGCCAGCGCGCGTCATCGGCAATATAGAGGATTTTTCAAAAAATTGCCAAAAAATTAAAGTAGAATTTGATAAACACAAATGTATACCAACAGTATAAGCAAACGTTGTAGATTGCTCGTGTATAAAAATGACTTCGATACTAAGTAGATTTTCGTAGGAATTTACACTTGTTTCGAAGAGAAAATTCCATTCGTTTAACATTGATTTTCTCTTTCTTAAAAGCATGTAGGAAGAATATCGTTCGATATTCCTAAAGTACAGGATATTAGTAATACAAAATATCCAACTTTAGCAGAGTAAACTTCTCAAAATTTACAAATAAGAGCTCACAATTCAGTGCTTCACGCGGTTTTTCGTAAACGACCATCAGAAAAAAAATCATTACTAATTTAATTAGTCCTTTTTCTAAAATGTACAACGATATTCCTAAAGATAAGAAGACGCTCTTACTGGAACAAGTACTCTTTATTTCTAATAATGAGCGTAAAATCTTAAATCTTGTCGGGAATATCATCAATTTTACATTATTTCGAATTTTCTTGTAAGAACGCTCTTAACGCGGTCACTTTTACAACAATTCTGCCATAAGAGATTGCGATCCTATGCGCGGTAATCGTGCGGCGCGGCGCGCGGGGCGCCCGCCTGTCTATTCTACCACTACGTCTGCTTCACCCCCTCGAAAACCTAAAACTCGACTATAAGAGCGCCTTAGATCCAGACACTATCATAACTAGTTATTCGTAATTCATATATACTTTGCCGCTCCTTTGTCCACCCATTAACCAACATGGACGTACCGGTACAACCTACAGCGGTCTTGTTTACTGATAGTATTTTATAATTGAACCTGTTTTATAATTGAAACGAAAATCTAAGTCACGATGAAGATGAACGTTCTAAGCCAGGGGTCGGCAACCTTTTAGTAGCCAAGGGCCAGAAGCGGGTCGCACTTTGTAAATATTTGTGACTTTATCAGACATTGTCGTTTGTCAATATTACATATAAAATAGCCAGGGAGGCTCGCGGGCCGCATGTGAAAGGTTCGTGACCGCATGCGGCCTGCGCGGGCCGCCTGTTGCCGACCGCTGTTCTAAACCGCTGTAACTTTTTAAACTTATAAGCCATATTCATCAGATTTATCTAAAAAAAGTTGTTCTTCGTTAGTTTATTTTCTATTTAAGAAAGACCATTATAGGCTACCAAAATTAGAATTGTTTTTTTTGCCTTCATGTACGTTTATTTAATTTAAACTACCCGTGGCTCCAGCTCCAGTACCTATTACAAGCATTCATATGACGCGTAGGATCTTGAACGTCGGGGAGGCCACGGTCGGAGTCGAAGATACTCGTACTAGGCAAAACATTACGACATCGACTAAGCTGTGCATTTTATGATCAGAATAAGCGACCTAAGAGTTCAGCCAAACAATGAAATTGCTTGCAAATGTACTTTATGAATAGGTGAACATACATTCGAATTGTATTAAATTTGCAAGATTTGTAAATCGTTTATCTCACTCTCTTCCCATTATTATGGTGAGGTGAAGGATGTAGTGTAGGTATAGAGGTATAGTAAAATCACGTAATACCATAATGCAACCTTGGATGTCGCGGGGAAGCTACAAAGCGGATGCGGATGAGCCGAGATTGCCGCGACCGCAGCGGATTACGTTATTGTTTGTTTATTTCGCGGTTCCACTTGGTGCGCGGGCGCAGCCAGCATGGGGAAAGTAACGCACAAACGTACTCGCACGCCGCGCCGACGCAATCCGAATAACGATGAGCTCTTTTTGAGCTTGCAACCTCTTGTTTGTAGAAAGTGGAGCCGCCTGGAGTGTAGGCACATGCGGGTACGCCCTTCGGCGAATATTTCGCATACCCATAAATATTCACGACGGCGACGCTTTCGTTTTCATTGCATGATGGAGGCCGGAATTTTCTTGGCATTTTTGAATTGTGTCTCTAGGACATTTATCTTCTCATTTATCGACTACTATTTTTTTTCGAATTCAATTTCAAATTCTTTATTTGCAACCAAGTAGATACAGTTTACACAAATACACATGCAACTTAATGCTAGGTATAATAGGTACCATACATAACTACTAGGTACCGGTAAGGGCTTAGCAAAGTAGTAACTAAATTTCTTTGGCTTTCTTTCATTCTTTCTTCCAATTGGTACATAATTCATTAGTATTTTAGGTAAAATAAAATTTTCGTTAAAAACAAAATAACAATAAAAAATTTTTTTAAAGCTATGGCACGAATTTAACTACTATTATGATAATAACACATTTGAACATTGTCAAGATAAGTTATTAAAGCATTGGTAAAATTGTCAAAGTAATATAATAAGAACAATACGGTATTTATATGTATTTGGATAGGTGAGCATAATATTGTCATGGTTATGACTGTATATTTTAATGTCAGGATGAGTTTAAGTATTCATTAACGGTATAAAAAGCATTTACGATTAAGGATTTTTTTAAAGCTTTTATAAATTTGTTATAATTTTCTTCAGATTTAATTTCTTCGGGTAAATTATTGTAAAATCGTATTGACGTAGAGTATGGTCCATTCCTATGAAGTTGTAACTTTGATGACGTTTGGAGCAAGTTGTTTTTATCACCAAATGTGGAGTATAAACTCTAGATGTTTTTTCACGAATTTACACGTTTCAAATATGTAGATACATGGAAAAGTTAGAATTCTTAAACTTTGGAAGTGAGGTTTACAGCTATCTAACTGCTTAATATTTACAATGATCCTAACGCATTTCTTCTGTAGAATGAACAGTTCTTGGACATCAGTACTATTTCCCCACAAATTTACTCCGTAAGAAAGCCATATGCGTGTGCATACGAATAATATAACACTATAGCAGTCTGGATGTTTGTTGACTTTTTAAGTAACCTTAAAAATTTACGATTATAACGATTTACAAACATAAGTCCCATCAAAAACATAAATGTGAAATGAGAGCCGAGTTCGATATTAAGAATGTTGTTGTTGACTTCGTGGAAAAAGAATTGAGATCTATATGGGTGCCAAGTTCTAGTTCGCTTGGGATGTACTAATTAAAGTTCAGGATTTGACTTGGCTTGGCTGAGTTGAAATTTGGTATAGAGATAGTTTCAGTCCCGGGGAAGGACATAGGGTAGTTTTTATCCCAGAAATGATCCTTTAAGCGGGTGAAAAGGGGAGTGGAAGAACGGAACCCTTCGTGTGCGAGTCCGACTCGCCCTTGGCCGGTTTTTTTATTTATTTCACGTTTAAAGTCTGTATTAGTGTTAACAAGTATTCCATTAGTTTCTTTATAAAAGAAATTGTAATATTTTTTTACATATTATCTGGTTAAATTACTTCTTTTATAGTCTTAGTCTTTAATATTTATTAACTATTTTTTTTTATATGTTGTGTTCTACATTATATCGATATATGTATATCGGAAGTCGATAAGTGAGAAATCTCTAAGACAGTTCAACAATGCCATGAGAATTTCGGGAATTGCAATATCCGTTCGATTTTCTTATTCGGATAATTCAAATAATAAAATTTGTATTATCCGAATATTCTAATATTGAGGATAATTATAAATGAAACAAAATATTTATTCCAAGTAATATAATTCGTAAATCTAGCGCTAAAATAAGCGTGGAGTTGATAACGGCTGAGATGCTAGTGCCATAATGCGAAGTTAGCATCTTGCTCTAATTTATTTTGCGTTAATCAGCAGAACTATGGACAAAAATACCACCTAGGGCTATAGAACTATTAAGGGTGCTACTAGAACTCTCATAAAACGGTGAAATGCTAGTTTCAGCTTTGAGATCGCACATTATCAGGCGGAGACTCATGCAGAGTAAAAATATCACGAATGCAATTTTTAATTTCGTTATTGGTGATTATTAGTTTTAGGTTTTTTTTTCATTGTTATTAATGTTATTATTAGTTTCATTGCTAGAACCGCAGCACTGTGGATTACACCTGATTATACCTGTTGAAATAGGCGATGAAAAGGATATGGAAGTAGGCACAAAACATCCATATTCTATTTGTGACGTTTTCAACCAAAAGGTACTACATTGTCGCTTGTTGATAAGGTTGATTTCTAATTGAAGCTATATGGAAATAGCGCCTTACTGACAAGCGACAATAAGTACCCTTTTGGTTGAAAATGGCACATTTGTTTATTTTGCGAAAGCAAAACTATATCAGTGCTTTAAAGTGCCAAACAACTTTTTAAAAATGATAATTGTCGCCACCAAAGTAAGCAGGATGAGTCTAAAAAAACTGATAAAGACTGAATGTAGACGAATGACAACGCGTTGAGGTACTAGATGTATTTAATTATTATTAAAACATTTAGTTAATTATTATTAATCAGAACTGTTTGTACCTAATAACTAGATCACTATTATTGGTAAATCACTATTATTAATTATTTATTATTGACGTGTAAATTGGTTTTATAAATAAATTATTATGATTATGATTATTTCCAACTAGGCACCAGTGAATCCACATAATTATAAATCCTCCTTATTAAGTATGTTACGGTTACGGTAATATTTTACTGTTATAGTAATAATTTGAAATCTTTGTATTAAAACATAGTTGAAAACGTTATTTCTGTGTTATCTGAAGTATCCGTTTATTCGAATATTTTGAGTTGTATTATTCGAATAATTTCGGATATTATTATTGGCGGATATTCGAATATTATTCATATCCGAATATTTGGATTGCAAACCCAAATTCCGGCCTCTGTGCATGACATCCACGAAAGCGTCGTCGCGTAAGTAAATGTTTTATGACAAGCATTACTTAACAACTCATGAAATCGGTTCCGTTGCATCACGAACTTCATAAGGAACAGTTGATGTTGTAATGTCATTATTGTGAGTTACCTACTACTCGTAATTATACACGCGATAGGGAGACGTTGTGCAGTGTGCAAGCATCGAGCAGGAAACTGTAACACGTACCCTGTTGTCGGGTTGAGGCTTGCCGATGCCGCCGCCCTCGGACCAGTCGTTCTGCTGGCGGTTGGTGGTGGGCGCCAGCTTCTGCAGCTCCGCGGTCCAGAACCACCCGTTCACCTCGTTAGGAAGCAAATCGGGCCTGTTGCAGCCTTTGAAGTCACACATGCGACCCGATGTCCAGATGTACTTGACCTAAAATATTACACAACATTAACAACTGCTGATGACATTAAACAAGCATAGGGTCTAATAACCATATCGTTTTAACATATTTATAAAACTGTGGTCATCTCAACCTACAACTAAATCAACGGCGGACACCCAGATGCAGAGGTCTCTGCGGGTCGCCTTCTCATTATCATAACAATACGATGTCGACGGAGCAATCGCCAATTTGGCACCGACATAATCGAATCGTTTACTTTGCATAAATACCTGTCTGTTACGTGAATAAATGAATGATGATAATTTCAAAAGACGAGTCTTCTAACAATGGTAACGGAAAGGAGCATTCCTGACGCTGCAATTTTTCTCAATCACAACAGGTCAGTCAGTGTCCTGCCTCTTATTCATAGGTATATACCATTGTCGGCATTGTCTACTGTTCTCTACAAATAAAGTTATTATTGTCTTACAAATTGCGTAGATATTTACTAACCTAAATAGTTGGCGTTAAGAGGATAGTGGACGCCCGCTTCTCCACAAACAAACGTAGTCCCCGCCCCCGCCCAGTTTCCTTTCTGGATATTGACTTTATGGAAAATATTTCTACAGAATTTATTGAGCACAACAGTTATAGTTACTATGTCCCTTCGTTTGACTTTTTTGGATTTTTTGATTATTAACTATAAAAGTTCGGAGCGAAAAACAAATTCCATAAACATTTTGAAATGCTCAAATATTTAAATAGTGTTAATATCCAGAGCGGAAAATGGGGACTACGTTTGTATGGAGACGCTGTCGTCCCCTTTCCTCTTAAACGTTTGGGTTCATGTTTTAAATTAACTTTCATTTAGGTATGTTGTGAAAGTCCGCTCGTTTATGCCTCATACCTACATGCAAATATATGTCTAACTCCGTATAAGATAAGCAGTCTAAGGAAAAAACGTATCTCGGATAATCAAGAAAAAATTATGTTCGAATAGATGGCGCCATATCTTTGGCCTATACTCGTGTAGATGGCGTTGGCGATGCCGTTTGATATTTAACAAATTTAACATATATCAGTGAAAGAACATGGGTCTAAGTCATAATGGCGTTCTAAGCTAGTTTTAAACTAGCAAAAAGCAGAGCTTTTTAAGGGCTCGCGGTGTTTTTCTACCTCATAGAGAGAAACCGGAGAGAGAAATAAAAGATACCACCCCCCCCCCCCTTATCTCCAAAGTTTATCAACAAAATATTATAACGTTTTTGTATAATAATAACATCAGTCTTGGGCAAAATGTAACCTAACCACTGATTACTAACTACGACTACATTTTGTAGTTAGTAATCGTGATTACTAACTACAAGAAGTAACCGTAAAGGTAGTTAAAATTTTTGATTACTAACTACAAATTGTAGTGGGGCATTTCGTAATTGATTCCTGATAGGTTTAAGGGAATGCAGATTTCGAAACTGATGACCATTCTGGAATCCAAGATGGCGGCCATGCACTGTCACAAAAGTCGTCATGGATGAATGAATCTGCACTCCTTAAAACCCATATAACGACATCCATGATGACTTTTGTGACTTGGATTCCAAAATGGTTATTATTTTTATACCGGCACTCCCTGAAACCTATAAAACGACATCCATGACGACTTTTATGACAAAATGCGTAGCCGCCATCTTGGATTCCAAAATGGTCACCATTTTCGAAACCGGTACTCGGTAATACCTATAAAACGACATATGTGACGACTTTTATGACAAAATGCGTACCCGCCACCTTGGTTTTCAAAATGGTCACCATTTTCGAAACCGGTACTCCGTAAAACCTATAAAACGACATACATGACGACTTTTATGACAAAATGCGTAGCCGCCATCTTGGATTCCAAAATGGTCACCATTTTCCAAACCGGTACTCCGTAAAACCTATAAAACGACATACATGACGACTTTTATGACAAAATGCGTAGCCGCCATATTGGATTCCACAATGGTCATTTTTGAAACCGGTACTCCGTAAAACCTATAAAACGACATACATGACGACTTTTATGACAAAATGCGTAGCCGCCATATTAGATTCCAAAATGGTCATCATTTTTGAAATCTGCACTCCCTAAAACCTATAAAACGACATTCATGACGACTTTTATGACAAAATGCGTAGACACCATCTTGGATTTCATAATGGTCATCATTTTTAAAATCTGCACTCACTAAAACCTATAAAACCACATCCGTGACGACTTTTAAGACATGGTGCATAGCCGCCATTTTGGGATCCGAAATAGCCCTTATTTTTTACATAGAGAAAGTGGTTTTATGTCAAGGACAAGAAAGATTAAAATATTTATTTCATACAGTAATGTAATTTAGTCTTTTAGATATTTAGCCACAAAACAAAAATATTCTTAGAACTAAAGTAGTCAGTAGTTACAACTACTCGATTGCAGTAATCAGATTAACAACTACTTTAGTACAATCGGATTAAGTCTCACCTCGAAATCCTTCCAAAGTTATGAAATTCGGTATGTATGTTAATTAAAGGTCTCTTTTTCATGTCCAAACTATTTCACCTTTGGGGACCTCGAGGAATCGCAGCCATCTTGGAAAATGTGTACCATCCTGGAGAAATTTGCGTTTTACTCTAAATATACGTTCTCTATGAAAATATGGTGTAAGGCAACATTAAAGCTTATTAAATTCTACACAAAAAAGTCCTAGACATCTTTGCGAAAAAAAAACATCTTGTTATAGAAAATAATAGCTGAATCCAGATTTAGCGCTTATACCCTTTCAGGGGATATTCTCTTAATATGAAACTTGGAGGAATATGAATTCCACTTTTGTCTATACATTTGTACACGTTCTACTCCAATATCAACATTTTACTCGACTGCGACTTTAACAGAAAGTAGGGTTATGGGTTCAAATATTGAAAATCAGTAGCTCAGGATACTGGACGGATTTTTTAAACAGACGTATTGGTAGATTCCTCTTGCCCTTCACAACCTGTTTACATCTGTTTTATTAAAGAAAAATCAATACAGCTGCCTTGAGAGGACGCCGAATAGTAAATCATATTTTTACTTCTAGCGCCTAAACTATTGAGTGGATTTCAATAAAATATACACCAATAGATCTATAATTGGTACACGAGTGCTATGCAATACAAATTTACTAAAATAAATGGAGGAAAAATGTGTAAAACTTAAAAATGTGACTATAAAAACAGATTTTAGGTCTTAAATGGGGTTTAAACAATAGTGAGAGATATTTCTAGAAGAAAGCTCCGTTTAAGGGACATGGTGTTTTATACCTTTTTTGTGTAGAACTTAATAAGCTTTTGTTTCGCATACACAGTATTCACATTTAACGCAGATATTCCGAGAAAAACAGAAAAACCAAAAAAGACTTATACTTTTCAAGATGGCATTTGATCCCCGTGGTCCCCGAAGCTCCAATTTTATGACACGCAAACAGGGATCCCTGAAATTGTAGGTGTCAAATTTCATTACTGTCACTATTGTTTAAACCCCATTTAAGACCTAAAATCTGTTTTTATAGTCACATTATTAAGTTTTACACATTTTTCCTCCATTTATTTTAGTAAATTTGTATTGCATAGCACTCGTGTACTAATTATGGATCTACTGATGTCTATTTTATTGAAAACCACTCAATAGTTTAGGCGCTAGAAGTTAAAATATGATTTACTATTCGGCGTCCTCTCAAGGCAGCTGTATTGATTTTTCTTTAATAAATCAGGTGTAAACAGGTTGTGAAGGGCAAGATGAATCTACCAATATGTCGTTTTAAAAAATCCGTCCAGTATCCTGAGCTACAGGGTGTACTGATTTTCAGTATTTAAACCCATAACCCTACTTTCTGTTTAAGTCGCAGTCGAGTAAAATGTTGATATTGGAGTAGAACGTGTACAAATGTATAAACAAAAGTGGAATTCATATTCCTCCAAGTTTCATATTAAGAGAATATTCCCTGAAAGGGTATAAGCGCTAAATCTGGATTCAGCTATTATTTTCTATAACAAGATGTATTTTTTCCGAAAAGTTATCTAGGACTACTACTTTATGTAACCTGATTATTAGGTATTACTATTATTATTATTATTATTTTTATCTTTCTTTTTCCTCGGTTTTCACCGGCGTACTGCTATGCACGGGCCGAAGCCAAGTGCATCTCAGGTAACTCTATGTTACATCTTAATTCATTTGTTTGTTGTGTAGCTGGTTGTGCACACGTAGGGGTATTTGAGGTTACATGTGTGGTTGGGTGTGAGCTGGCCTGTAAGGATGGTATCATCGGGGAAGGGGTTGATTGGTCAGTTTGTAAGAATTTTCTTACTAGCCTGCATGTGTTAAGAATTACTGCTTTTTGGAGGAGGTTGTATGTGTTCGCCGGTATTTTTAGGGTCTTTAAAGACTGATGGAGTTGTTTTGGTATTATTATTAGGTAGTACAAGTAGTCATAACTACATGTAGTAGAGTCAATATAAAGTTTGTTACATTAAATGCACACTCAAATTGTTCTACATGGGTGAATTCTATATCATATTGAATACCCGTCTGTAAAGTAACAACTTGATATCAGTTCCCGTTCTTGAGAAATAAACCTTTTTTTTAAATCTTTTGTACTACTTAAACAATAATTCCCACATAAGATATTTTTCGTAGAATGGGTTATGAAGCTTATACGACTACACGGTCAGAATATCTCTCGTCAATAATGTCAATTATAGATTTATTGAAACAAATTATTGTTTTGTAAGTTTTTCATGACCGAGGAAATCCCACACCGAGAGAAAAGTTTACTATGGTGGTTAACAGTAGTTGTTTCGATCATGTTTAAAAATCTCCCGAGTCACTACTATATTTGTAGAATAGCAGCAAGATTTTGGAAACAAACAGCAAATAATGTTCTGCACAATTAATGGACATATCTAGTTTTTTGGCAGTAACTGCACAAGTTATGGAAGAATAACATATTCATTTTTCTGTCGATAATTAAATCAATTTCCAGCATAAAAAAATAAAAAAGTATGCGGTATTTCCAGGCATTTTACAGAGGCCAATTCGAACTTTATTATTTAAGATATATCATTTTGTTATCATTCGCCCAACCGTCTCGCTCGCACCAAAACATATTTCAACTAGTACGAGCGAAACGCACACGCAAATTTAAAAAATGATATCTTTTATAACAAATTTCGAATTAGTCACAAGGTATATTAGGAAAGTATACCTTATGGCTTATGGCATTGCGTTAAGGTTCAATAGTTCAATGCATTAAGTGTCTGTCTTTATATGAAAAACGATAGCTGTCAAATTTTTATATCTATTCACAAAACGTTTAGAATACTGGATGCTGTGTCAGATATAAATAGATCCTTGAAGTCTTACAACTATCTATGATGCTTGATCTACTATCAACTATCTATGACCCTTTTGTTTTGCTGCAACGCACACAGCAATTCTACGGTTTATTTTTTTAAGTTTTGTTTTTTATCTTAATGTTGCTTTTTTGTATCTCCTCTGTTTCTTCTGTTTTAATATGTGTGTATTGTGGCAAACGAATAAATGGTTGATAGATATATCTATCTATCTATCTATCTTGATCTCAATCTTACTGGTTAGTAAGGACCGTCCACTTAGTTATACTTCGAATAGCCGCCCGGACAAATTATAAAGCGAATTTGAATTTTAAATTTTGACAATTCACGAGAAGAGGAACGTAACGTCAAACGATATGTTTGTCCCTTTTCAACGATCCTGTCATCCGATGCTTTTAGTAGTGGGAGCTGTGAGAGTGAAAAGACGCAAATGTCAGCAATTCGTACCGCTTGGTTTTTGTCAGCGAGCGCATCGCGACATGAAACTAGTATGAGCCTGGCCCGCGATTACGTATAATTGTAAGGAAACTTGGGATCAAGTTATATTAGTCTATGGTCTAACAGTTGAGAATAAGACGTGCTTTGAATATACAGTGGGGAAAAATTTTATAGGCCCTGGAGGGAAAGTGCCTTAAAACCTTAAGTTAGCTCATTTTATTTTTAAAAAGAAACAAAACTGCATTCAAAGGTTTTTTGAAATTCGCTTGTCTCGTCCGGGAATCGAACCGACTAAAAATTCCAAACAATAAACACTCCCTATTTTATTCTACTAGTCGATATAGTTAATGTTAATAATAACATTTTTCCAAGAAACATTAGGTCTTACACTCGTCTGTCGTACAAAATTTCCATAAAATCGAATATTTAATAATCAAGAATATTTCTAGACAAGCAAAATTGAAAATAATAATAATTAATAACCTTTGAATGCTGTTTAGTTTCTTTTTAAAAATAAAAGAATGTCTCCTTTAAGTAAAATGAGCTAACTTAAGGTTTTCAGGCAATATTCCTCCAGCGCCCATTAATTTGATTATTAAATTATAGTGGTAAGAAAGCGCACTGAGTATGCACTTTTGTCTCAGGCGATGCCGCTTGGCGTAGCCACGAGATCGTAACGCCCCTCAAAAGGGGGGTGAAAGGATCGGCTCCCCAAGTCCAATCTATGCTATCCTGTCCTGTCTGTGTATGTATTTCTTCCTGTTCTTAGCAACTAGGGCAAGTTATATACTATAATTTTCGTATAATTTAGGAACGAGGAATTCATTTTTGAAATAATTATCACACCTTTCCATACAAAAAAAATGAGTTGTGTACAAACAATGAAAATGTTATGTAATTTTTTGTGACAATTTTCTTTGTTACAATTACAGTGTGGCGATTTGTACTAAATAAAAAAATGGACAATGTAGCCCATTTATTGTTCATTCTGGAAAATATCACTTTAAAGTAGGCATTCATTTTTTTTGTTAAAAATAATAATTTAATTAAAGGAATCGCTGCCGAAACGCCTGTCAAAGAAGAGGCGTTTTTTCTTACTAAGTGGCGTTTTAATCTTCCAGTTTTTATTCCTTGTTGTCTTTATAATTTTTTCGCAACTGTATTAAAAAACGTCGTTCGATACACGTGCGGAAATGTCATTCTTCACTCGTCCCGAGTCTTGTCAAGATATCTCGGTACTCGTGAAGTAATGACATACTTTACGCACTAGCATCGAAATGTACTATTTATTTCATTTGGGCACCAAGAAGTATGTTGGTAGTAAACCTATTGAGTGCGAGTAAAATAGTATGTAAAAATGATTTAATATAATATTGTTAATTAACTAAAGTTTCATTATTGCGTCATTTCATCTCATAACCCTACTACCCATTGAATTGAATGACCTTTTTCACGTTTTCTGCAGCAATGCAGTCGACTGCAGCAATATTGAAGCCCGATATTGCTGCCGACTGCTACGGCAGTAGCCGTAAATGTCAAAATCAAATTTCCTGTCTGGATTTTGACGTTAATTTTAAATAAATAATCAAAGGGGATCATCGATTTTGGGCCCGGAGGACAAACCATCGCGTATATGGTACACTACACAGACGGTTACAGTAATTACACACGCATTTTATTACGGAAAAAGATATAATATTGGGTGTAAATAAAACGGGAATGTATATACAATAAAAATACATTATATCTATTATTCATTTCCGTAAATCACACCATCATCTTTATTAGAATAGCATAACGCTTAATTTCGCACAAACCGTGAGGTTTTCACTGAGGAGTTTTAAATTCTCTTTGCACTAAGCTTTATGGTTGGTAGAAAAGTGTATTCTAATTTGGCACTAACTGCCACTGTCTGTCATTGCCATGACATAGTCATAGCCTCATAGCTGACATACGTGACATATGTGCCGCAATGTATGCATTGCGCGTTTTATAGGAGCTTTGGATGAGGTGTGTTAAGTAAGCGCGCAATCAAAATTAAACATGCGTAAACAATCGGAACGCGAGCCGATGAAACTGGGTAAGTTAGTCATGGGAGAATTAACGGTCGACCGCATCGCTAACTCTCGGCTGTTAAAGCGGTCCGATCGTCTGCCGCGAACATTGAAGTGAGACGGAGATATGGAAGTCGATCAAACGTTCTCTACTCTACAGTGAATCAGTACCCGTCAGTTAGTGTCTGCGTGGGTAATTTAAATAGCTTGGACGTCGTAATAATTATGGTTATATTCCATACAATATTACATATACGTGAGAGATTTTTTTGTTGTTACACTAACATGAGTAAGAGATTTATGAAGGTAAAACAAAAGTCGAGTGTCCATTTTCTCTAAGCAACAAAAAAAAATTCGAAACAAAAATGGTTAATAGTAATTAAACGGATTAATTTACGTTGGAGATTTTTTTGTAGAATATAGTAAATACACAGAGCATAATTAACATGTAATTTTTATGTACACATTAGTTGTTAATTTTATGTAAAAAATAATAATAATAAAGGAATTAATTGGGGGCAGGGTTCTGTGTCAAGCTCGAAGAAAATATAAATACTTAATGAGTATATGCTTGAGAACAGCATATTAGAAAATCTCTAGTGGGATTTGATGTTTTGGTTTATTTTTCTATTTTAGTAATAATTTGGATTTATAAAAAAAAATTGACATATTTTGTGGAGATTTTTTTCAAAATATATTTTTTGTAACATAGGTAATCCCATCTCAAAAAATCTCTGATGTGAGAATTAATGTAGATTTCTCATACATTTTGAACTGTGCTGACCGGCCTAATGTAGTTATGACTACTTGTAGTTAACTACTTTTAGTCGTAATCAGTAGTTAGATTACAAAATGTAGTTAACTGCGCCCAACACTGAATAACATTATCGTAAATATTACAGGAAAATTATAATCACACCTCTATCTTGAAAACTTTTTTTAAATTATCATAAAACATTTTATAATTTAACTTGCAATTTAAGCCCATTTGCGGGTGTATGTTATACTTGAAATTTGAATGATATGAGATTACACTAAAAACACGTTCATTCAAATAAAACAAAAATTGAAATCGGTTCACATGATATGGAGTTATCCCTGAAAAACCAACATACATAAACGGATTTAGTATGCATACATACAGGGCGCGCAAATTAGTTAGCCAATTTGCCTATAGATGGCGCTGTACACGATTACGCTTAGAATACTTCTGGTCAAAAGTCTTTCGTGATTCTATTTACATGAGAAATTTGAAAGTTTGTACGGAACCCTCGGTGCGCGAGTTAAACGAGCTCGCACTTGACCGGTTTTTATTTTTTCTTGCACTGCCACTTCGCCGCTTCAAGTTGAACAGATCCGGGTGCCTATATTAATGGTGGTTTTTTTGATGAAGTGGTTGTAAGTTGCTTACAGTATTAACTATTATGATAATACATTGAGCTTTTTCACGATCATGTTCGTCTTGTTTAAAATAAGTTGAAATCGCACTGCGCCAGCGCTGCCACTGTTTACTCGAAACGAAACACTCACAACAGTCACAACAAAACTGAATATCCGCAATTCACAACTTCTATTTATTATCATATATAATACCCTTTTCCCTATTATACAATCAGATCCACCCTCAATCAGGGGCCCAGAGCATTTTACCTGTTCTGCTCCCTGCCATACTATATTGTAGTTATGCCATTGATTCAAACCTTACCTACTCTAAAAACATAAATACATATATTAAGCACCTTGACCGCCGTGAGCTTGTCCAATCGCATCATAAAGTTTTAAGGTACTTAGGCTTTTACCGGCTGTAACTCGAGTGCATTCGTAAGTTTTCCTTTTTTGTGCCATTTTGCCTGTTTGAATAGGACACCTTAAATATAATGAAAAGTGTTACTACTAAATCTATACTTTCAAAAATACGCATGCAATTATTTCATCTAGGATATCAGTCACTTTCACACGCATGCCATAAAAGAATAGGCCGACATTCTTTCGAAACCACACGACGACGTTACGGAAAACAAAACGTTTTTTATGAAATCCTGACTTCTAATGAGTCACTTTCTATTTCAGTATCGTTTAACTTTGAATGATATTCCGAGTCGCGGTCACGGTGAGGTTTGTGCTATTCAAAACACATGACAAGCGTGAGCGGTTTGCTAATTCTCCGAGTTGGCGAGGATCGGCGTCACCGAAGGGGACTATGCGTGTCAAGGATCCACGAGGATAAATTGATTAGGACGCTACCAAGAGTCCCGGTGCCAAGTGCCATATCTAGGTACTGATGATTGGCGTATAGTCTACGAGGATACAATGAAGTGGTAATAATCGGTTAAAAGTGGTCATCACCTTGTCCTGCACTATGCGGGCCTTGACCCACTCGTTCTCGTTGCTCGTCTCCAGCGACACGAGGTCCATGCACCGCTGGCGGCAGTAGTTGCGCGCGCTCAGCCAGTCCTCTTCCACGCCCCGCAGCGCTGGCTCTCTCCAAGAGAAGAAATAACCTTTGTCTGTGGGATCAGTACAATTTGGCTTAGTTACAATAATGTTCTAGCATCTATAAAGTACCTAGTAGTCAAAGTATTTGGTTACATCGGTAGCAACAAATAGTATTTATATTCGCTTTAGGTAGGGCGAGAGTAGCTAATATAGCACGATGAGTACGATGATTGTGTTGTGACGCTGTCATTTTGTTGGTTGATGATAATGTTGATTTGTATTTGAACATTTATGGCCATATTACTAACCGATGATTATTAGAGGTACCTAATACCTTCTTGATTGAAAAGTGCACAATTCCTATTGGCTATTCTTTTCAAAGTCTAACGATGCACAGCTGCATACAAAAGAATAAGGCGTGAGAAGTGTTACGGGAAAGAAATACATATTAGAAACTGACTGCTTTCGATACATTGTAAAAGAAAGATGAAACTTGAGTGCATTCGTGATATGTCTATTGTTTATGTAGCTAATTGTTCATTAAAGTTAAGAAATAGGTATGGTACAGTCGAAGGCAAAAATATCGATCCAGACAAATGGCTCAAAAATATGTGAACACGACTTTATTGTCTAAGGTGTAAGAGCGTACACATATTTTTGAAACTTTCGGAATGTATAATATATTTATGCCCTTGATTGTACCTACCTATATCACTTTTCATGCAATATTTTTAAACAACGTACGTGTTTCCACAATTAGGTACATTATTGATTGATAATTACCTACTGTTAAATACCATACTAGAGATTTACAGTGATTAAAGGAAACGTAACATTGTTTTTCAATTGAAAGCGATATTTACGAAGAATGCGAAGATGTCCTGATCCGTGTCTTCGACCTATGCGGCACAATATTTACGAAGAATGCGAAGATGTCCTGATCCGTTTCTACGACCTATGCGGTTCAATATTTACGAAGAATGCGAAGATGTCCTGATCCGTTTCTACGACCTATGCGGCTCAATATTTACGAAGAATGCGAAGATGTCCTGATCCGTTTCTACGACCTATGCGGCTCAATATTTTCATGCAAAATCTAACGTGGCAAGGCGCAACTTAGATATCAGTAAATTAAAAAATCTGTCAGCGAAATCGCTTCGTAATAGGGGATTTTACTGCAATGTTCTGCCACCAGAGTGCAAGCCCTAGCCTTTTTAGTAAACCATAGAGTAACTTATACATACTGTACCTTTAACAGGTTTTTGACAAGTATTCAGAGATAATAAAATATGACATTGATGCATCAAGGCGGTTTGTTTACAGAGGACCTACCGGGAAGCGCGAATCCGAAATTTCGCTATCTGCCTCTTTATCGCTCGAATATGCAAGAGTGACAGAGATGTTAGATAGAGAAATTAAGATTTTCTTGTTTCGCGATAGACCCTCAGATTGTGGTAGTGGGCCCACCTACGCAAAGTTTCGCGTAATATTCCCTATATGCACCACACCTGAAGGCCTACCGCCAATATAAAAAAATCTAAAATGGTAAATTGCCTCTCTATCGCTCTTGCCTATTCGAGTGATAGAGGAGCACGCGGCCGTGAGTGGCACACAACGATTTTCAGCTTGTCGATGTTAGTGGCAGGCCCTCTGAATTACATATGATGCGTGCGACGGCGTTACCGCGGAAAAAAAACTAAAGATAAAGAGGCTCTGGAACCCTAACACTGTAATCTAAACATCAATTAGCTAATAGGTACCAACGCTGGCCGAGGGAGGATAACGTTCCAGTTTGCTTACTAATTAAGTATGTAGTTATCTCGTTAAAACTTATCTAATATTTCCGGGAATAGGGATGTTTACTTTGTTAGTTCTTATCAAAATATTTCGGTAATTTACTTTCCAGGTAGGGATAGAAGATTTATTCAAACTGATTCGCGAGACTTATTGTAGGGACGGTTTAAGTTTTTACTTTGTTCTCTTGACAACGACCCCTAAGTTAAGAATAAGTATTCGTATTTACACGTAATCAATCAAAAGCTTTACATCATCAACAGCCTTTCGGGGTTAGCCGAACTGTTCAATAATTATTAAACCAGATGAGGAAAACTGCTAGTGTTGGGGCTATGATGAAGATGGATTTCAAAGATACATAAAATGAACTATGAGTAAGTCGTACGACTCGTACCTAATTAAATATACCTACTGGTGGGCTTGAGGTCGAGGCGAAAGCGCTCGCTCACCTGCATTAGATAAGGCTGTGTACTTTGGACCCGCAGTCCGCGACGGGAGAAGGCAAATGGAAATGCACTTAAAGTATTTAAACTAAAGTAATGACTAACTGTCAGCATATCGCTCGTGGATGACGCGCTGCACGCACTGCGAGGGCACGGGCGGCTCCAGGATGCGTCCGTTGGGGA
The DNA here is from genome assembly GCF_947568885.1 of Cydia strobilella. Classification (NCBI taxonomy): domain Eukaryota; kingdom Metazoa; phylum Arthropoda; class Insecta; order Lepidoptera; family Tortricidae; genus Cydia; species Cydia strobilella. The sequence continues at coordinate 41,626,974 of NC_086068.1, read as the reverse complement.
ACTGCGCGTGCGCCGCCGCAATAAGCGCCACTAGTGCTGCTGCCAATAGATGCATTTTCTGAAACAATTAAGCTAGCTAACAAAACGCTTTTTTTGTCTTCTCTTGAGCTCTACCACGGGCTACGGTTACCGCTTACTTTTTACTTCTTACTACTTAAAAAACGATTTCAAGCGACCAGGTCGAAGCGAAATAATAATAAGTATATTAAGGTAAGGTGGGGTAAGACTAACATTATTTTGCTCGGGGCAAGACAAGACAAACAGTATGAGGATTCCATACAAGTGATAGTCTTATCCCGGTGATAGTCTCACCCCACCTTACCTATTACATAATGACAAAGGAATTCAAAAGCTTCGATAAGGGTTGTTTCATTTTACATTATAGTCGAATTTATGCAACTCAGCTCTGCTAAAGGCGGCATTGGCTTAAGTCCATGCGGTCGGGGATGGTTGCCATTTAGAATTGAAATGTAACTAATGGTATGGCTTCAATTTTCTTTTTAATTTAGTAGGTGCGCCCCACCCCCCCGTCAAAATACAATTTAAGTAAGGGTTTGAGATGGGTTATTACTTACTAGGTATGGCTTGGGAAAACTTGATCAAATTATAAAAACACGGTAGAGCTTTTTACTAAAACTCAGTAGGCAAATTCAAAGCAGAAAAAATATACAGTCCAATAGATTCCGAGGTTAAAATTTTCTTTTATGAAACTCGAGAAAACCCGCATGTAGCTACGCACTTTCGCAATTATCTAATTCTCATATTTGTGTATGGGCGGGCATTCCGCTTACTGCGCGTAGTACAGAAAAGTTTTGCTCGGTGACCCAGCTTAGTGACACATTAATAAGAAAGTTGTAAGTAAATTGTAAACGTGACTTAATTCATAATATTTTACCTCTAATTTATGTTCTAGCTAGTAAAGTAAAAAGTTGTAGGTATGTACCACACGAGATACGAGACCAAAGTTCCTTTACGCCTCGTGCCTTTACTGGTTATAATATAAGTACACTCTACTCTTGCTCGGGACCTAAAATCACCACATGTACCATAAAAACGAACATTGCTCTTTTATAAATGTTTTTTAATATTTTCTGATGTTTTTATTTAAGAAGTAGCTTATTTTGTAAGTACGAGTATGTTGGGATTTACTAATATTAGTATTAAAATTTAATTTCTTACCTACATGTCTAAAAAATAATTAAATATATACCGACTAACCTCTTATCTTAGTTAACAACCCAAACTACGTTCTCACTGTAGGTAAAAGCTTGAATGTCCTATGAACTCCAGAGATTTTAAGTAAGGATAGAGTGCTAACTCCATACATCAGTTTTCTTGCAAAACGCGGGTTATTTCGTAGTCGATATCTAGCGTCAAGTAGTGGATTTATCAGTACCGCTACTTGACACTGGCTCCTATTTCACCACGGTGACAGGTGCGACAATTGTCGACATCACTGTTGCTGACATGCTGACGTCACAGGCATCCATCGGCTACGGTTACCGCTTACCATCGGGCGGGTCGTATTCCTGTTTGCCTGTATGAATGATCGTACACTGTATTATTTTTTTAAAACTTTTTAAACAGGCAAAAAACAGGTACCTAAGTTTATGATGATGACAATTGTCACAAGATTTAAAAGAATTTTACCGAAAATTCTTGACAGAAAACTGTCGTGTTTCTTGTGTCAATTGTCATTAGCTTCGCAAAATAAGTACTTATTTATTGGCGATATAATAGTTTTTTTTTATAAATTAAAATGTTGATGGCGAACAAGCACACCGCCCGTCCGATGGTAAGCGGTTACCGTAGCCTATGGAGGCCTGTGACGTCAGTAACAATGATGTCGACAATTGTCGCACCAAATAGGGGCCGATGTCACGAGTGTCGTGACTTACGAAAGATGTATTGCTAAAACAATTTACAGCTAATATTACAAGCAGAAGGAATTGAAAATAGAGTTCCGGTTACTCCGGAAAAATTTGAGCATTTGATTTTTCGTTCGCCGCGTCATCTATTGTCAAGTAGCAGTACTGATAAATCCACTACTTGACGCTAGATGTCGAGTTCGAAAATAACCTGCGTTTTGGTAAGAACACTGATGTATGGTTAGCACTCTATCCTTACTTATTTCTCTATGGAACTACCTACGTCACGTGTCACGTCTAGCGACTACCAACATATCACGTATGTCATAGTGGACGTGTAGAAAACAAGTTCCATCGGTTAACATTTAGGTATTTTATAGACAACGGCTGGACTAAATCGGATCATTAATATTTATGATTGTAAAATATGTATGTAGTAAAATATTTCTAGCTTTACTTTTAATTTAAATCGATCGATGTACATTTAGGTAGGTAAATAAATGTTAAATTCACATAAAATAAAATATATTTATGGGTGAGTAAGTACGCACTGACTTAAATTACTGGTTAGAGGGTACGAGTATTGTGAGGGCGCACTGCGGAGCCGTTTCCACTTTCTTTGAAAATATGCTGGTAGCGGCAGCCGGGACCCGGACCGGTCCCTGGAGGATTAGAAAGCGACCTTGCCCTGGAGGAGGGCGTTCCTCCCGTGACATTTGGGCTAGCAACCATCAACAGCTTTAATTAAATCAAACTTATTACTCGCTCTACAAGTTAATTAAAAAAACCTTCGCAGCAATAGGTACAAAAAACGGCAAAGCTGTTAGATAAATAGCAGAAAGAATATAAAACAGTAATAAAAAACCATAATAGTCATCAAAAAAGCGGTCCCATTTTTCACCATTTTTTATAGACCCGGTGTTTTTTAACCGAGTTTTGGTACCTACAGTAACTTGTTTAGAATGGATCGCGATCCTTTTAAGCAGCACTATTTACTAAGCGGATGAGTTAGTTTTCAATAAATTGACAACCTACCTACCCTACCCCAATCAATCGAAATAATCCATTACCATCATCATCATGCTACCCGTATCATGGAAACAAAATCGGCAACTGATTAAAAAAATTAAACTATCGGACGTGATGTATGTACTTCATTAACCTTCCGTCTATGTTTGATAATTAAGGGTCTGGACAGAATTTTTCAGTCATCTATTGCATTTTTTTCGTGAACGATTTTTTCTGCTCTATACGGCACGACCGAAGCTTGGACACAATTTTAGACCACCACACACATAAGAAGGGTTATTGAAAAATACTATAAATAATTATTATGTACAAGTCTTTGAGGACCTACCTAACAACTGAAATTAAGTTGTTATCGTAAGAGTATGGTAAGCTTGGAGCACTCACCGTGGAGGGTGCGCCTGCGTCGGGTACCTGTCACAAACTGTTGCGAGAGCACACCTCGCACGTTTTATATGGTGGAAATATGCGTAAACAGCGCCTTGCGCGCACCCTCGCCTCGCCACGACATATGAAAACGTTTGGACATGTACTAGATAACATAAACGCACAATTGTTTTCCTCGGCCTCTCGGTTGTACGAAAGGACGAATACATACGGACGAATAAATTTGTGTCGATTTTTCGCGAATTACGGATTACGCGAAGAACGACAGCTCCTTTTAAGATATGATGATATCATATGGGGTTTTTAGAATTATCTCGATAACTATTAGTTGCCCGTGGAAAGAAAAGTACAGTCAGCGATAAACGCTTGTACCTAACAAAAAATAACTTTTTATTTGCCTATTCATTACCTACACCCTACACATCATTGCGACACTCGTTGTGAATTTGCTACTTTTCGCACTTGTATCGTAATGTACCTACTATGCGAGTATGTTTAAGAGTTGTGTTTTGGCGAGGTTAGTAATAGCTACTTGGCGCTCCATTTAGCGAGTCCTGGGCTATACGACCGAGATAAACACTGAGATGAGAAGAGTGTCGGTAATCATGGGCTTATTTTCAAAGTGCGATTTTGAGGTGTCAGCGAACTCAGCGCCGTCGACTGGACAGAAACGGCTTCGGACAGAGTAGCATGGCGGTCTTTGGTGTCGGAGACCAAGATCCACTTCGGGTCGTTGCGTCACAGCAGTAATTAAGTAAGAAACCTCTTCGCCTTTTTTTTACGTGGAGTAATGCATTTAGGCATTCCGCCTAGCCGGGAAACTAGAACGGATATGTCGGACTCGTGGCCAAGGGGCCAAATACCGACTAAACCCTCCACGGTATGCCCGTCTCGCAGCAATGGTGGCGGTGAACACGGGATCGCAGAGCATTCCACCGCGAACACCGCCTGCTGCCGACAGCCGAGGCTGTCCCCTCCTTGGACCCGAAGGCCCTGGAGCCGAAGCTCCCCCTCTCGAAGGTAGTGTGCAGGGCGACACCACACACTGGTCCCTCATGACAACCTCCACGCCGGGAGGAGATGGAAAAACCCCGGGTTCCACCCCCTCAGGTTGCCTTAGAGATTTTTTATAGAGGTGGTCATCCTCGTGGCCACCACGCCGGCGCCGGCCAGCAGTGGCAACCCCCCCGGCCGTCATCATAGGCCGCAGTTTTATACAGGTCAGCGGCATTCCTGTGCCCTCACGCGCCCGAAGGCGCCCGGCCCGAAGGCCCCATCCGCGACCGCAGTCGCCCGGCCCAAAGGCCCCGCTCCAGCACGCACTCGGGTGAACTCTCCCTCAATGAGAGGACACCCCGTGCAGAACCCCCCTCCCCCCCCCCCGTGACAGGACATTGGCAGCACCGGTAAGCAATTACCTGGAAACCAAGAGATTACTTACCGTTGCCCCCGGGGCGCACCGTCCGAGAGCCCTTCCCTTTCCCCCGGATCAGCTAATCAAGAGGAATGAGAAGGGACTAGGCACTCTGGGAGGTTTCCTGTCCGTAACACCCCAAGAATCCTCTTCGCCTAGCCCCACCACATCACAAGCAGATAACGCATCATATGTAGCGCCACAAAAGGCCAACACAGCCAATGCATTTGAGTACATGGCACGCGCGAGATCTAATAATTCACTGAAAGAGAAAACGAACGCATAGCAATTACCGTACAGCCGGAAAAACAACAACAACAATACAAACCAGCAACGAACAACCAAGAAAAACACTCCCAAGCCCCCGCCGGGGAAAATTACCCAAACATTATTAGGGTTAAAGGTTTATTAATTTTGCTCTTTTTTAGGGTTCCGTACCCAAAGGGTAAAAACGGGACCCTATTACTAAGACACCGCTGTCCGTCTGTCTGTCAGCAGGCTGTATCTCATGAACCGTGATAGCTAGACAGTTGAAATTTTCACAGATGATATATTTCTGTTGCCGCTATAACAACAAATACTAAAAAGTACGACATGGCCACTTATACAAAATGAAAAGTGATTTAATTTGTTACAAGGTTTATTAAGTCAAGTTTTTCGATATCTTGTATAGTTTTTGAGATATCCGCTCTTGAAAGTTTATTTAGGGCTCTCATTTTTATCTTGATTATCTACATCAGTGAAGCTGCTAGGCCGGGTTTGGTAACATTTTCGTATAAATCGGGGGTGCTGAACTCATTTATGGTATCAACATTGACACCTTTCCGAAGTAAAAACATATAAACTTTAAACAAATAACTTTTTCCCCTCACTAGCTCGGAAAGCCGTCTATTATCCTTTAAAACAAGCGGGGAAAAACGCATTTTATCCACTAGTGGGGAAAGTAATTTGACCTTGGATGGAGCGTGTTTAAGTAGCTTGACAGATAACAAAACGTAAAACGCTCATGATAATGGTTCGTTCGATATTAATAATCATTAAATAAATGGTTTGAGAATCTAATAAAAAATACCAAATTTAGCTTTATTTAATAATTTATAAAATAATTTTAAGTCATAAACCTTAAAATTCCATAAGAAACGTTAGATTTTTTGTAATGATGTTAAATATAATTCTGAACGCACAAGTTGAGTCGATGCAATTTCAAAACGCATCGTTGGCATTTCATACGTCAGAACAGAAATGTCAACATTGTCAACAAAATTTTTACTGTTTTTCTCACCGACTCACGTAAAATCAGAATTTCTAGTGTTTTCTGTTATAATATCGTAAAAAAATTAGTGATTCCAGTGATGAAGATGATCTAACGCCTGTGGATGTTGCACTTTCCTCGCTATTGTGAGGGGAAAAGTTTTGTGTTACACACGGGTGCAAATGTATTTTACTTCTCGTGTGTTGAAACACTCGCTACGCTCAGGATTCTATTTTAGAACCACTCGCTTCGCTCGTGGTTCAACTATAGAATCCTTTCGCTTGCTCATGTTTCAATTCCACACTCGCGGGTAAAATACAACTTTGCACCCTTGTATAACAAATAACTATTTTTTAACTCCTTTTCACGCTTAAACCGCTGAACCGATTTAGTTGAAATTTGGTAAATATAATATGTTTTAAGTCCCGAGAGCATATAAGATAGTTTTTATCTCAAAAATCTTACTTTGAAGGGGTGTAATTTAGTGTGAGGGGAATTCAACTTCTCCGCCAAAGTTGAATTCCCGAGTTTAATACTGTTTAAATTTAGGTTTGAAGTCATGTTTAGTATAATTTTCAATTAAATCAAACATGTAGACCATCCCAAATTAGTACAATCGGATTAAGTCTCACCTCGAAATCCTTCCAAAGTTATGAAATTTGGTATGTATGTTAATTAAAGGTCTCTTTTTCTTGTCCACACTATTTCCCATTTGGGGACCTCGAGGAATCGCAGCCATCTTGGAAAATGTGTACCATCCTGGAGAAATTTGCGTTTTACTCTAAATATACGTTCTCTATGAAAATATGGTGTAAGGCAACATTAAAGCTTATTAAATTCTACACAAAAAAGTCTTAGATAACTTTGCGGAAAAAATACATCTTGTTATAGAAAATAATAGCTGAATCCAGATTTAGCGCTTATACCCTTTCAGGGGATATTCTCTTAATATGAAACTTGGAGGAATATGAATTCCACTTTTGTCTATACATTTGTATACGTTCTACTCCAATATCAACATTTTACTCAACTGCGACTTAAACAGAAAGTAGAGTTATGGGTTTAAATACTGAAAATCAGTACACCCTGTAGCTCAGGATACTGAACGGATTTTTTAAAACGACATATTGGTAGATTCCTCTTGCCATTCACAACCTGTTTACACCTGTTTTATTAAAGAATAATCAATACAGCTGCCTTGAGAGGACGCCGAATAGTAAATCATATTTTTACTTCTAGCGCCTAAACTATTGAGTGGATTTCAATAAAATAGACATCAGTAGATCCATAATTGGTACACGAGTGCTATGCAATACAAATTTACTAATATAAATAGAGGAAAAATGTGTAAAACTTAAAAATGTGACTATAAAAACAGATTTTAGGTCCTAAATGGGGTTTAAACAATAGTGACAGTAATGAAATTTGACACCTACAATTTCAGGGATCCCTCTTTGCGTGTCATAAAATTGGAGTTTCGGGGACCACGGGGATCAAACGCCATCTTGAAAAGTATAAGTCTTTTTTGGTTTTTCTTTTTTTCTCGAAATATCTGGGTTTAATGTGAATACTGTGTATGGCGAAACGAAAGCTTATTAAATTCCACACTAAAAAGTTATACAACACCATGTCCCAAAAACGAAGCCTTTTTCTAGAAAAAGAGCTTACAAGTTACAAGGGAAGCTTACAAGTTTCCACACATTTTTTTTTCGTGGTTGGGTAGATAATGTTTTTGTGTTCCAAAAATTGGTAAAAAAATTATACAAGTATTTTTTTCTGACCCGTCTAAAAATAAAATTTTAGTAGGAAATGATTAAGTATAACCTTTTGACTTCTGAGCCATATTTCTAGAAGAAAGTTCTGTTTTAGGGACATGGTGTTTTATACCTTTTTTGTGTAGAACTTAATAAGCTTTTGTTTCGCTATACACAATATTCACATTTAACCCAGATATTCCGAGAAAAACAGAAAAACCAAAAAAGACTTATATTTTTCAAGATGGCGTTTGATCCCCGTGGTCCCCGAAGGTCCAATTTTATGACACGCAAACAGGGATCCCTGAAATTGTAGGTGTCAAATTTCATTACTGTCACTATTGTTTAAACCCCATTCAAGACCTAAAATCTGTTTTTATAGTCACATTTTTAAGTTTTACACATTTTTCCGCCATTTATTTTAGTAAATTTGTATTGCATAGCCCTCGTGTACCAATTATGGATCTACACCTTGAACAGGTCGCGTATTTTTTGCATGTTTTTTATAACTTTTTTCTGAATAAGTAATACATAGAATTAAGTAAAACTGAGACAGCAAATTACGTTAAATTATATTTTAAGTAATTGAGCATTAAATAAGCTTTCAACCCATAATCAATAATAAGGGATCTGTACCGATAACTTTTTTATCAGTAAAAATGTTTGTGTCAGAACTTATGACCTGACTAAGTGGTTACCTACGAAAAAATCCGAGCTCTGGAGACCTGGCCAAAATAACACTTGTTTAACTGTTAAACTGTTCTTAACTTGACGTACTGAGTGACAATACAATTTAACTTCCCTAAACACTAGCAAACGGAAATTCGCCACGCCATAACATGTATCAAACCGATTAGCTCAATAACGAGTCGCATTGATTTAGTAGAAATCAGTATCCGCCTTCCCTTCCGGGTACCTACAGATAGCTATATTTGACATTAAAAACCCACAACATCCACCCGGATTAATGTTCCATCATTATTGGTTTAAAGCTCGTAACTGCTATACTTAATATGGCTACTTTACATATGTCGTGTACTAATATTGTCTTCGGTTACCACGATAATTACTCATGAAATAAAACTATGAAAACGGATTATATCGAGCAAGACATAGACTGTGAGACCATAGACCGTGTTGGGTGATGTTGGACATCCTGAGTATAATATGTTTTGAAAAGATGTGTCCCGCCGAGTTTTTTGCCGGTCCCATATTGGGATACCCTCCTACAATTTAGGAGGGAATTAAATCTTCTCGGGTCCGAGGTGTAGGGTTGGAGCCGGCGTAGTTTTTATTGCGTAAGTACATATATATCTATACTTGAAAAATAGTTGTAGTGTATAACTAGCCTTATGAACCGATTTTCCATGTACAACCAGCCTTAAAGTTTATAGTCTATGATGGTTCATTATTTTTAGTATGTGGGTATTTTTGCTCTTTGTAGTTTTTCCTCAGTCACCCGTTGCCCACAAACGCTGTAAAGGGTTCGAAACGTCGGGATGTATTATAAATTCAATATACGCTATATGTATAATCCGTTTTCATAGTTTTATTTCATGAGACATAAGTAGTTAAGAATGGAGACAGTAATATACAGGATAGATTTTTTTTAATGGGCCACTGTGGGTAGCTACCATATCTCCTGATCAGAATTGGGTTTTGACTTAGAACTACATAATGATGTACATAATATCTTCGAACAAAATAGTACATTTCGATGCTAGTGCGGAAAGTATGTCTTTACTTCACGAGTATCGAGATATAGGCAAGACTCGGGACGAGTGAAGAATGACATTTCCGCACGTGTATCGAACGACGTTTTTTAATACAGTTGCGAAAAAATAAGAAAAACAACAAGTAAGAAATTCGAAACTTTTATATTATTAATTCTGTGACATCATTGACATTGACATTATGAAGAGGTGTTTTTTTAGCTTTTATTCGACTAGAATGGATTTTGTTATTATTATTGAACCCACTTCAATGAAAGTTTTTTTTTCAAATGCATGTTCTATAAGACAGAAACAATTGTACTATTATTACCTAAATATCGTTATTTACGATTATTTGTGTATCGTATATTTATAAAAACAATATCGAATGTTGCCTTTGGAAACTTAAAACATTCTTGCAGTAAGAAAACACCCCTCTTCTTTGACGGCGTTCCGTCCATTCAGACAACTTATTAAGAACGGTTTTTCAACATTAAAAAATAAACGTATAATAATACTTATAATGATGAAGAGTTAAGTAATAAAATATGAAATATGCATATTTTTCGTATTCTTACATTAATAGTAGGTTTTTATGTTGATTACGACGTTTAAAGGAAACTAATATTAACAGTTAACACTCATCAATAAGTAGTCATGAATTGGAACAAGTATAAATTTAAAAAAATTGGAAAAGTAAAAAGCACTAGTTCGCGAAAACCAACTTTCCGCACGCTAAACAGCCACGAAAAGTAGCACTTTTTGAGCAACTGTATTAAAAAATAATTTTCCCCTCACTAGCTCGGAAAGTTGTCGTTTATCCTTCAATACAAGCGGGGAAAAACGCGTTTTATCCACTTGTGGGGAAAGTAATTTGACCTTGGATGGAGCGTGTTTAAGTAGCTTGACAGATAACAAAACGTAAAACGCTCATGATAATGGTTCGTTCAATATTAATTATCATTAAATAAATGGTTTGAGAATCTAATAAAAAATACCAAATTTAGCTTTATTTAATGATTTTAAGTCATAAACCTTAAAATTCCATAAGAAACGTTTGTTTTTTTATAATGATGTTAACTATAATTCTGAACGCACAAGTTGAGTCGATGCAATTTCAAAACGCATCGTTGACATTTCATACATCAGAAATGTCAACATTGTCAACAATTTTTTTACTTAAAACCTTTTCTCACCGACTCGCGTAAAAATACACAACTTCCAGAGTTTTCTGTTATAATATCGTAAAGAAATGAGTGATTCCAGTGATGAAGATGATCTAACACCTGTGGATGTTGCACTTTACTCGCTATAGTGAGGTGAAAAGTTTTGTGTTATACACGGGCGCAAATGTATTTTACTTCTCGTGTGTTGAAACACTCGCTACGCTCAGGATTCTATTTTAGAACCACTCGCTTCGCTCGTGGTTCACCTATAGAATCCTCTCGCTTGCTCGTGTTTCAATTCTACACTCGCGGGTAAAATACAACTTTGCACCCTTGTATAACAAATAACTATTTCCCCTCACTAGCTCGGAAAGCCGTCTTTTATCCTTTAAAACAAGCGGGGAAAAACGCATTTTATCCACTAGTGGGGAAAGTAATTAGACCTTGGATGGAGCGTGTTTAAGTAGCTTGACAGCTAACAAAACGTAAAACGCTCATAATAATGGTTCGTTCGATATTAATTATCATTAAATAAATGATTTGAGAATCTAATAAAAAATACCAGATTTAGCTTTATTTAATGATTTTAAGTCATAAACCTTAAAATTCCATAATAAACGTTTGTTTTTAATAATTATGTTAAATATAATTCTAGACGCACAAGTTAAGTCGATGCAATTTCAAAACGCATCATTGACATTTCATACGTCAGAAATGTCAACATTGACAACAAAAATTTTGCTTTAAAACTTCTCACGTAAAAGTACAGAATTTCGAGAGTTTTTTGTTATAATATCGTAAAAAATGAGTGATTCCAGTTGATGAAGATGATCTAACGCCTGTGGATGTTGCACTTTCCTCGCTAGTGAGGGGAAAAGTTTTGTGTTACACACGGGTGCAAATGTATTTTACTTCTCGTGTGTTAAATACAACTTTGCACCCTTGTATAACAAATAACTATTTCCAAATCAGGCCGCGTAGCCAACACGCCAATCGCTAACGCTCCGTAGCGATCGAAACGCAACTGTCACTGTCGCACTAATATGGAAGAGTGATAGAGAGACACAAAGCGATTCGATGGCAAAGCGATAGCCATTTTCACCTTGGCTAGGCCGGCAGTTCAGAAATGACGTAATTCTGAGGCAACATAACATTACATACAAAAAAAAACCGGACAAGTGCGAGTCGGACTCGCCCACCAAGGGTTCCGTACTTTTTAGTATTTGTTGTTATAGCGGCACTGCGGCAACAGAAATACATCATCTGTGAAAATTTCAACTGTCTAGCTATCACGGTTGATGAGATACAGCCTGGTGACAGACGGACGGAGGAGTCTGCAATGAGGATATAATAAGATAGAGCGGTACTGTCATAGTAAATTTTGTAACCATTTTAAATTCACTGCCATCTACCGACATACTTTAAAACTAAAAATGAAGATTTATAAAAAAACGTTAAAATGTATTTAAATATGGATAAATGGTTTTTTTTATTTGTAATGAAACAAATATTCCTCTTGGATCATTTTAATGAAGTCTGTCAAAAAATACATTTGAACATACAGCAGTTATATAAAAAGTATGTACCTGATGGCCAGTTTCAACACTCCCCCTACATCAGGGCAGGCTTACTTATCATGCCCAACAAGGTGCGTGCTTTAAGGAAGCTTTCCTTGGGCAAAGCTTTTGTCAACGTATCCGCTACTTGCTCTTTGGATGGCACGTAGAGGACATCTACCTTCTTTTCGTGGTGCAGTTCTTGCACGAACTTATGAGGCCGTAGTCGATTTTGGAGCAAAAATGTAAAATTGATAGATTTAGTCGTTGAAATTATACACGTTTTGTTACGTAATATCTAAATAACAAGTATTGATTTCTATTAGCACGTCTTCTCATCTTGCCTTTTAATAATGAGGTCGCGACCGTGCGTCACCGGTAATGCATGAAGAGAAGGGGCAGTTTTTAAAAATTCATCAAAAAATCATGGTGGTAAATTATACAAATTGATGTATAAAAATAGTTTCAGCAAATGTTGTAGATTGTTTAAGTATGAAAATTACGTTGAAATCAAGTCGATTTTCAGAGAAATTGTCACTTGTTTTGAAGTAATTTCTAAAGAAAATTGATTTCGTCTAACTTTCATTTACACTACTTCAAAGTCATAATAATAAAAATGTAGTCTGATAAACGTCAAGTACAGGATATGTGTAATACAAAATTACCATGTTTAGCTGCTCAAACTTTACGAAATTTACAAATAAGAGCGACAAAATCAGTGCTTTACGCGCGTTTACCTAAACGTCCATCAGAAAAGCAAACATTACTAATTTAGTGTCTGTTTTCAAAAAATTTATCTGATAAAAGGTAAGATAAGAAGACGTGCTAATAGAAACCAGTACTTGTTATTTCAATTAGGTAACAAAAGTTGTAAAATTTCACGGACTAAATCTATCAATTTTACATTTTTGCGACTAAAATCGACACCGGCCTCTTATACCGTGTGTCTATATGCTTAGTCTTGAAATGAAACTCAGGGTTTTTGACTAGCTTGATTGCACTTTGGTTGTCCACAAACAAAGTAGGTATAACGTCGAATCCTCGCACTTCTTTGTACAGACGATTGAGCCATATTACCGTCTGGGCTGCTAGGCTGGCTGCAACAAATTCTGCCTCGGTCGTTGAAAGGCTCACACATCTTTGCGTTTTTGAAGACCACGACACTGCTCCCCCTGCGGCCAGACATACATAGCCAGAAGTCGACCTTCTCGTAGCCTTGTCTCCGGCGTAGTCCGCGTCGCTATATGCTACGAAAGAATTTCCTTCTGCTGACGAATACTTGTATAATATACCAAGGCATTGGGTTCCCTTCAAGTATCTCAAGACTCGTTTAGCGATCGCGTAGTGGCACGTATCGGGATTTTCAACGTGTTTTGTTAAAACATTTACAGCAAAGGAAATATCTGGTCTGCTCACAACCGATAAATATAATAATTTTCCGACCAATTCTCTATAATGAAAATTATTGACACTCGTGTCACTGTCGAGTTTCGAATTTTCTGTCATCTGACTTTTGTCTATCGGAATGACAACAGAGTTTGCATCACACATGTCATAATGTTTTAAAATAGTTTTTATGTAGGCTTCTTGGTTAATAAATATTGACCCGTCATTTAGGCGATTTATTTCTAGACCAAGATAGCAGCCAACTTCGGAAGTTCTTACTTGAAATTCTGCCGTCAGGGCACTCAGGAACTCTTCCATACATGTCTTGTCTGGAGATAGGACTAATCCGTCATCCACGTAGATCATGACGATGAGTTGCCGATCTTGGCTTATAAACAAACATGGATAGCAATATCATCAGCTTCATCTTTCGTATAGGTAAACAACTGGCAGTACAACAAATCGAGTCTTCTCTCATTCTTCTGCTCGTAGACCGAGTGAAGATTATCCCACATTTCCTTACCAGATTTGGCAGTGAGAATATGCCGTTTCGGTTCGGCGGACACGCTACATCCTATGATGCATTGTAATAGTGAATCGCGTTCTTCGTATTTGATAAGCTTCTTTTGATAACTTTCGGTTTCGGCAGCTGGCGCGTCATGACTAGGCGGAACAGGAACAGTCTCGACGCCTTTTACTATACCTTGCAGTTTGTGCATAGTTAGTTGCAGGTTTATATCGAACTTCCATTCTAACCAGTTGTCTTGACCGCGTAGCTTTTCAATATTAAAGCGATCTATTTTTTGACCACTCATATTTTATATGAAACACAAACAAAATCAAGAGATAAATCTCATCCGGAAATAGAAGTTAACTCACTATAAAAGGTATATTTGTAAATATTTAACCATAACCTAATGAAACAAATATTCCTCTTGGATCATTTTAATGAAGTCTGTCAAAAAATACATTTGAACATATAGGTACAGCAGTTATATAAAAAGTATGTACCTGATGGCCAGTTTCAACAATTTGCATTATTTATTTTTATATGATTTTGACCCATGTTCTTTCACTGGTATGCGTTAAAATTATAAATAACAAACGAAACAGTCAACGCCCTCTATACGAGAGTAGGCCAAAACTAGTGGCGCCATCTGATCGAAAATCAAATTTTCGTGATTTTCGAGGCACGTCTATTCCTTAGACTGTATCCATCTATTACGGAGTTATATCTATCTTTGGTAATAGGGTCCCGTTTTTACCCTCTGGGTACGGAACCCTAAAAACAGTCGAATTTATAACTTTTTTTGAGGTCTTTAGGGCAGATATCTTAATATTGTCTTCGGTTACCGCGATAGTTACTCATGAAATAAAACTATGAAAACGGATTATATCGCGTATATTGAATTTATAATACATCCCGACGTTTCGAACCCTTTACAGCGTTCGTGGTCAACGGGTAACTGAGGAAAAATTACAAAGTGCAAAAATACCCACATACTAAAATAATGAACAATCATAGACTACAAACTTTAAGGCTGGTTGTACATGCAAAATCGGTTCATAAGGCTAGTTATACACTACAATTATTTTCAAGTAAAGATATATATATATACGCGATAAAAAATAAAAAAAATATCTTAAAAAAGATATCTTAAGATCATTTTGGCGTAGGTAGCAGCAGGGGATCAGATAGCTGCCCTCAGTGCTCCATTTAAAAATACCATCCTGTATGAGTACCCACGATAGTATGAGTACCATAACGTGTTGTCCGGGTTACCCAATAAGATTTTGTTTCCTTTCCCGCTGACTTCTAATATCAGATGGAAAGCTTTCACAAAAATTATCGCCTTGACCAATTTTTGAGCTTAGGTTGCCATGCTGACCCCAAGCTTCTTCATTGAGCCGTAGCAAATGAGACGTGACAACGGGGAAGATGATGATGACTTACCGGACAGTTATGTTTGACGCACCCGTCGCCACTTGACTGATAGCTAGCACATCTTCCACCGCTAATTATTGCACCGTAGGTACTGTTTTACTGCACTTAGATTAAGTCATGATGGTGGCAGAATAACAGCTTCTGTCGTTCAAAAATAACTCCTGAACCCCGTGCCTCGAGGCCTCCTAGAACTGACATAAGCTGAGCCATTTTCGTTCTCAATTAGTTTGTAAGCATTGTCTACTCATACGTATTTATTTTTATTGTGACTACAAAATTTACTATTACAGTACCCCTCTATCCTATATATTCTCTTTGGTATCAGCGAGAGCGACAAAGACGCACCAACTGCGCGTACATCATGCGTACATAGATTATCATAGCAGATGCGTCATGGTATTGCATACATTCTTTGGTGCTTGTCGTACAAATAAGATAAATAAATTTCCATTTAAAATGAATACATTTTTTCTTGTAATTAAGTACAACAATAAGGATTACGCGAAACTCTGCGTAGGTGGCGCCAGTACCACAATCTGAGGGTCTATCGCGAAACAAGAAAATCGAAATTTCGTTATCTAACTTCTCTGTCACTTTTGCATATTCGAGCGATAAAGAGGCAGATAGCGAAATTTTGGATTCGCGTTTCCCGGTAGGTCCTCTGAAGGCTAACCGCCTTGATGCATCAATGTCATCATGGAGACTATATAAAGGAGCCAAATCTCTATGTATGAAAAGTGTCCATCAAAAAACAGTAATTAGGCGGCGCCACCCTCAGAATAATGACTAAAGCATAGAAGTCGGGCAAAAATGCTTCGCAAATATGTATACCCGTACTTTACTTCCTTACGAATTAGATAATGTGCCGAAAAGAGATGCATATATGCTTGTTATTTCTCATTTACGTACGGTGTCATAAGTTTGATAATTTGCTAGGGATGTGACTGTGTCGACTTTTTATATCGATAAATTATGCATAAGTTTATGTGCCGTGTAAAAGAATAATCACGAAATTGGCAAATTGATCTGGCTAATGAAAGTTGAACCTGAAAAAACGCGGCAATTTCAAGAAATCTGTAGCAGGCGGCTCGTTGAAATGAAATGAAATGCGTGGAATACAAGGATTGCATAACTTTTATACTTTTTATAATTTTCATATTCTAAAAATCATTACAAAGTATAAAAATTATGCAATCCTTGGAATCAAAGAGCCGCCTGATATGAGGATTAATGCATGTACCTAATATAGCTTTTATCTCATTTGCAGTCTACCACTCAGAACCGTCTAACTATACCTCTCGTTTTTTTATCATTAGAAAGAAGGCGAGCGATCTTAACGTGTCGTTTTATCGAAAAACACTTTGAAAATAAGTCACAACAAATATAATATACGATCATTTACATACTTTTGCTTTCATAAGTAAAATATTGCTATATTTATAAAAAAACTTGTCAATAAAAAGACACGTGGAAATGGTTTACCGTTTTTTTCTAATGCTAAAAGACTAAGTATAGTTTCTAGTCATGTACAGTCAGCTGCAGAGAAAAGGCACCCCCCCTGCATACAAAGTTCTGTAAATTAGTATGGACGTGGGGTACCTTTTCTGTGCAGCTGACTGTACCAAATAGGAAATGGAAAAAAAACGTTCGTGTAATATATTTTTTTTATTTAATAATAGGGAATATTACGCGAAACTCGGCGTAGGTGGCGCCACTATCACAATCTGAGGGTCTATCGCGAAACAAGAAAATCGAACTTTCGTTATCTAACATCTCTGTCACTCTTGCGTATTCGAGCGATAAAGAGGCAGTTAGATAACGAAATTTCGGATTCGAGTTTTCCGGTAGATCCCCTGAAAACTTGTCAAAAACCTGTTAAAGGTACAGTATGAATTAGTTACGATACGGTGCACTAAAAAAGCTAGTGCTGCACTCTGGTGGCAGAACATTGCAGTAATATCCCCTATTCCTCGTCCTTTGGAAATCTGAAATAAAAAGTTGAGTTTTGTGACCAACAATATTAATAAAAGGAACATTCATCAATGATCATTAATGTCTTTTTTATTAGGGTTCCGTACCCAAAGGGTAAAGACGGGACCCTATTACTAATACTTCGCTGTCCGTCTGTCTGTCACCAGGCTGTATCTCATTAACCGTGATAGCTAGACAGTTGAAATTTTCACAGATGATGTATTTCTGTTGCCGCTATAACAACAAATACTAAAAAGTACGGTCCCCTTGGTGCGCGCGTCCGACCCGCACTTGACCGGTTTTTAGTATTAAACTATAGTCTGGCAAACACAATCTGTCAGTAAGTAAGAACAAAGAAAACTATAGGTACAGTCGAAGGCAAAAATATCGATCCAGACAAATGGCTTAAAAATATGTGAACACGATTTTATTGTCTGAGCGTACACATATTTTTGAGACTTTGGGAATGTATATATATTTATGCCCTTGAATGTACTCATCAATTAAAATGAGACAGTCCTGGGCCAAACTATAAGAAAGCTGTAAATGTCGATAGGTTATTGATCTGAGGTCGATACATCACTATGCCAAAAATATAACCTTTCATACTTAGCAGAAAAGTTCGAAAATTTATGCAAAAATCTATATAGACTTGAATGCAAGTAATAATTACATAAACAATATATCGATTTCTATGTTTAGGGTCAGGTCCTATAAATTAATTTCTTCAAAATTGAACAAAACTCACCGATTAAAGGTTATCGGTTCGTGCGTATTTTCTTTTCTTCCTGTATGCGATTTACAGCCCTCGATCACACAAGACATTATCACAAAGGGAACTTCAAACCATTACAAATAAAAACTCAACACGTTTTCCAACAATCTTTCAGGAATAGCAAGAATATAATTAAAATAAACCAAGATGACCGCTGAAACATCCCGAAATACTTCAACTAAAATAATACGACTATGTCAAGTTGTTACAGTTGACACCTACCTGTGAAATAACGAACTTATATTTTATTTGGCTGGATTATATTATAGAACCACATAGGACCATTTGACATTTCCCTCAGTTCATCTTATGACAATACTGAAAAAAACGAAAGAACTTGCGGATTGTTGTCTCACTCACTCATAGACAAAAAGTAATAACGTGTTGTGAATACGATATCTTTTACCAAGCTTTTATTTTTGCCCGGCTTCTTTGCTTTAGTCATTATTCTGAGGCGCCACCATACACCGAAATACTAC